>NC_092383.1:33881245-35248388 GCF_030028105.1 Mobula birostris | reverse complement strand
CTCGCCAACAAAGGAAAGTCATGTTTTAACTCATTTGTAGTGCTCGCTCTGGTTTCAAGGGTTGAGCAAAGGAATCACACGTGGCCTGAGCACAGCACTGAAGTGCGCAGCCCCAGTTTAAAGTTAAAGTCTGTCCTGAATCCTTGTAGCCCATCAGGCCGGTGCTTATGCCTGTTTCTGTGGTGTGAAGCGACTGAGAGTATGAGACTCCCCCCAGATAGGACGCCAGTCTATTGCAAGGTTAACCTCCAGCATTTGCCGGTACCCATTCTCAGCTGGGGTAACTGGAGCAGTGTGTGGTTGAGTGCCTTGCTCAAGGACACAACACACTGCCTCGGCCAAGACTCGAACCCACGGCCTTCAGATTGTGAGCCCAACGCCCTAACCACTTGGCCACGCGCCACATGGTGCAGCCCCAGTGGAGGTACCATAAATCAGATGAGTTGTTCATTATATTTGCCTCTTGCATCAAGGATGCCTTAGCACAATAGAAAGAAAAGAAGACAGTTCTGTCAGTGTGCTCAGCAGTACTTATCTCCTGCCAAATTCACCAACAGACTTTGCAGAGAGATAATCGGCTACATTTCTCCCTCCTGCTATTGATAGTTATACATTAAACATAGACAGTTGTCTGCAAACTTCAGTGGAACATCCTGAGGACATGTAAACATGCCCATTATTCTGATATGAGCTCCCCAATCCATTCACATTCCCAGAGCAGGCACAGTATGATGCCAAGACTGGGGGCACAGTGGACAGCGAAGAAGGTGATCGACACTTGCAGCAGGATCTGGACTAGCTGGAAAAATGGGCTGAAAATGGCATATGGAATTTAATGCAGATAAGTGAGATTTATTGAACTTAGTGAGGATAAACCAAGCTAGGGCTTACAATGAATGGTAGGGCACTGAGGAGTGTAGTAGAACAGGGGGATCTAGAAGTACAGATCCACAATTCCTGGACAGTAGATAGGGTCATAAAGAGAGCTTTTGGCATATCAACCTTCATAAATCTATGTAGTGAGTACAGGTGTTGGGATGTTATGTTGAAATGGTATAAGACGTGGGTGAAGCCTAATTTGGAGTATTGTACACAGTTTTGGTCACCAGCCTACAGGAAAGACATCAATAAGTTTGAAAGAGTACAGAAAAATTTACTGAAATGTCGCTGGGACTTGAGTTCCAGGGAAACATTGAATAGGTTAGGAATTTATTCCCTGGAGCAGAGGAGATTGAGGGGAGATTTGACAGAGGTATACAAGATTATGAAGGGTATAAATAGGGTAAATGCAAGCAGGCTTTTCCCACTGAGGCTGGCTGAGACTAGATTAGAGGTCATGAGTTACGGGTAAACATGAGGGGAAACGTCTTCAGTCAGAGGGTGGAATGAGCAGCCAGCGGAAGTGGTGGGTGCAGGTTCCATTTCAACATTTAAGAGATGTTTGAATCAGTACATGGATGGGAGGGATATGAGGGCCATGGTCCAGGTGCAGGTGAATGAGACTAGGATGAACTAGATGGGCAGAAGGACCTAGTTTTGTGCTGTAATGCTCTATGACACTAAAGGGGTCTAAAACCAGAGGGTGTAGGTTTGGGGGAGGGGGGGAAGAACTTAGGGGGATCTAAAGGACAAATTTTTCACACAGAGGGTGTGGGTATATGGAATGAGCTTCCCAGAGGAGGTGAGAGAGGTGGGTATGTTTTAAGAGACATTTGGATTGGAAAGCAAACAAGCAAGTTTATTTGTATAGCACTTTGCAAACACATGGCAGTTCAAAGTACCTTATATAGAATGAGATATAAAAATCAAGTTTCAGACAACATATAAGAAAATAAAATCACACAATAAATGTATGTGGTAAACAGAAGTGCAAGAGATTCTAATTAAAAGATACAGTGAAAAGAAAAGTTTTGAGCCTCGATTTAAAAGAGCTTAAAGTTGGGGCAGACTTCAGATCCTCTGGAAGGTTATTCCAGGAGCATTGTAACTGAGGATGCTTCACCATATTTAGCATTGACCCTGGGGACGGTAGGCAGACCTACCCCAGGCGACCTGAGAGCTCGGGAAGGTTCAAAATGCAGCAAGAGTTTGGAGATGTATTTTGGCCCTAGACCATTCAGTGTTTTATAAACCAGTAGTAATATTTTAAAGTCAGTCCTCTGACGGACAGGAAGCCAGTGCAGTGATCTGAGAACTGGAGTGATATGTTCTACTTTCTTGGTTTTAGTGAGGACTCTCGCAGCAGCGTTCTGAATGAGCTGCAGCTGTCTGAGGCATTTTTTTTACAGCCACCTGTGAAAACGCCATTACAGTAGTCAAGCCTATAAAAATAAATGCATGGACAAGGCTATCTGCATCTTTCTGAGACATAAGCCCTTTAACTCTTGCTATATTTTTAAGATGGTAGTAGCTCAACTGTCTTAATATGGCAGTTAAAATTTTAGTTGGAGTCCATCTCAACACCAAGGTTTCTGATCACAAAGAAGATCTACAGTTGCTGGATATCCAAGCTATACACACAAAATGCTGGAGGTACACAGCAGGCCAGGCAGCATCTATGGACAAGAGTACCGTCGACGTTTCTGTAGGACTGGAGACAACATGAGGAGTAGAGTTAAAAGGTGGGGGGAGGGGAGGAAGAAACACAAGGTGATAGGTGAAACCAGGAGGGAGAGGGGTGAAGTAAAGAGCTGGGAAGTTGATTGGTTAAGGGCTGGAGAGGGGGTATCAGATAGTTGAGGACAGGGGGCCATGAAAGAAAGAAAAGGGGGTAGGAGCACCAGAGGGGGACACTGGGGATGGGCCATTACCAGAAGTTTGAGAAATTGATGTTCATGCCATCACATTGGAGACTACCCAGATGGAATATTTGGCTACCCTAGTATTTCTCAAACTTCCAGTAATGGCCCCACCCCCACTCACCTTCACCATTCCCCATCCCCTTTTCCCTCTCTCACCTTATCTCCTTGCCTATCCATCGCCTCCTTCTAGTCCTCCTCCCCCTTTTTCCTTTTTCCATGGCCTTCTGTCCCCTCATATCAGACTCCCCCTTCTCCAGCCCTGTAACGCTTTCACCGATCAACTTCCCCCTCCTGGTTTCACCATCACCTTGTGTTTCTTCCTCCCCTCCCCCAACCTTTTAAATCTACTCCTCATCTTTTTTTCTCCAGTCCTGCTGAAGGGTCTCGGCCCAAAACATCAACTGTACTTTTTCCATGGATACTGCCTGGCCTGCTGAGTTCCTCCAGCATTTTGTGTGTGTACCAAGGTTTCTGGTTTGGTTTGTGGTCTGTGATGACAGGGATTCTAAGTAAGCACTGACGTTTAATCATTCTTTTTTGGCACAAAAAAACCCCAATTATTTCAGTTTTCTCTTTGTTTAACTGAACGAAGTTTTGGCTCATCCAATCAGTGATTTGTTCAATACAATTTTTTAGTGATTGTATCGGACCATAGTCTTTTTCAACTGTTATGTAAATCTGACTGCCATCCGCATAATTAAAGTAAGATATATTTTATTGCTTGCCATGATGTGAGCTAGAGGGAGCATGTGCATGTTAAACAGAAGAGGACCTAGTACAGACCCTTGAGACACTCCGCATATCATTTTAGCTCGGTCAGATATGCAGCTACCAATCAATACAAAATAGTCCCTGTCCTGATGCAGGGTCCAAATGTATTAGCAAGGGAATGTCAGCTTGGTCGGTGTTATGCTTTGTAACTTCAAAACATTAGTTAATTCAAGGAAACATGGGAGTCATAGAAATGTGGCTGTAATTTCACCTTTAAGTGAGGCGTACGTATCACATGGTAGTGTGATGATGTATACTATTGATGTATATTTACATATATATGCATAGTTAATTTTTTAAATGAACAAGAATGCTCAAACAAACAATATTCAGTGGCATGCAAAAGTCTGGGCACCCCTGGTCAAAATTTCTGTTACTGTGAATAGCTAAGCGATTAAAAGATGAACTGATTTCCAAAAGGCATAAAGTTAAAGATGACAGATTTCTTTAATATTTTAAGCAAGATTACCTTTTTATTTCCATCTTTTACAGTTTCAAAATAACAAAAAAGGAAAAGGGCCTGAAGCAAAAGTTTGGGCACCCTGCATGGCAGTACATAGTAACAGTCCCTTTGGCAAGAATCACAGATCGTAAACACTTTCTGTAGCCAGCTAAGAGTCTTTCAATTCATTGTTTGGAGGATTTTCGCCCATTTTTCCTAGAAAAAGGCTTCTAGTTCTGTGAGATTCTTGGGCTGTCTTACATGCACTGCTCTTTTGAGGTCTATCCACAGATTTTCGATGATATTTAGGTCAGGGTACTGTGAGGGCCATGGCAAAACCTTCAGCTTGCGCCTCTTGAGGTAATCCATTGTGGATTTTGAGGTGTGTTTAGGTTCATTATCCTGTTGTAGAAGCCATCCTTTTTTCATCTTCGGCTTTTTTACAGATGGTGTGATGTTTGCTTCCAGAATTTGCTGGTATTTAATTGAATTCATTCTTCCCTTTACCAGTAAATGTTCCCCGTGCCACTGGCTGCAATACAAACCCAAAGCATGATTGATCCACCCCCATGCTTGACAGTTGAAGAGGTGTTCTTTTCATGAAATTCTGCACCCTTTTTTCTCCAAGCATACCTTTGCTCATTGCGGCAAAAAGTTCTATTCAAAAGGTTCAAAGGAACAGGCCTGATGCATTTTGGAAACAAGTCCTGTGGACTGATGAAGTTAAAATAGAACTTCTTGGCCGCAATGAGCAAAGGTATGTTTGGAGAAAAAAAGCCTTTTGGAAATCAGTTCATCTTTTACTCGCTTAGCTATTCACAGTAACAGAAATTTTGACCGGGGTGCCCAAACTTTTGCATGCCACTGTATATACAGATAACTGATATTATTGAAATATTAAATACACAACAGTCGGCATGAATGAATCGAGGCAAAGGCCCTGTTTCCACACCGTATTACTCCATGAATCAGATTTATTATATGACATTAAATTTGTTGTTTCACAGCAGCGGTACTGTGCAAAGACGTAAAATTACTGTAAGTTACAAAGTAATTAAATAGTGCAAAATAAAGGAGTGATGAGGTAGTGCTCATGGGTTTATGAATCATTTAGAAATCTGATGACGGAGGGGAAGAAGCTCTTCCTAAATTGTTGATGGCGAGTCTTCAGGCTTCTGTACTTTGTCCCGGATGGTAGTCCTGAGTAGAGGGCATGGCCGGAATGGTGACAGCCCTTGGTGATGGATCTGGCCTTGTTATGAATCTATGAAACAAAGGGCCTTTTTCCAGAATATTGGGACAGGGTGAAATGAAATTAGTTAGGATAGTAAGGTGGCACCTGCGAGTATGTATGCAGCAAACCATTCACACAGACACATCCGCTTCTCAGGGCAGAAAGTAGGAAGCTGTGAATGAACAAGCTCTAAATTCACTTCTGTTTCCTTTTCTCCAGAGGATGGTGTTGGTCTGGGAATTGGGTTGTGCAGTGTGTCCACACAGCTGCAGGCGTCCTGCATTTATATCCATACCCTTTCTCCGGGATCAGTGGCGCATCTAGATGGAAGGCTGCGGTAAGGCCTGAAAGTGAATGGAACAAGTTTTCTGAAATTCTTCTCTCCACACAGGTCTCCCACAGCACAAGCATTGCTCGGAGACTTCGACATGGAGCAGATATGTTAGATATGGTCAGCTACCGGGTTCCTGATCTCCAGCCAGCAGTTTGATGGTGCAGGGAATCAAACATACCATGGTCAATTCTCCAATTGTCTAACTACTAACAGCAGCGTGGCACAGTTGGCAGAGTCACTGCCTCATAACAGCAGAGAGCCTGATTCAATCCTGCTCTGTCTGTGCGGAGTTTGTACATTCTCCCTGGTGTTCCGGTTTCCCCCCACATCCCGAAGATGAGCAGAGTATTAGATTAATTGACCACTGTAGTGTGCCCTGAATGCGTGGTAGATTCTGGGAAGTTGGGGAGAATATGGGGAGAATTAAAAATGGGGTTAATGTAAAACAAATGTAAATATGCGGCTGATGGCTAGTGTGGACTTGGGGCACCAAAGTTCTCTGATTCTATGCTGTACCTCTCCAGATCTCCAGTTACCCATCACTCTACACACCTTCAGGGCATCCCAAAACATTTAACAGCCGCTGCTGTTGTATATGAAAATCCGGCACATCAGCTCCCACTTTGAGCAGAGGAATGATGAGTAGGAAACGTGTTCTAGTATCACTGGTTGAGGGATTGACATTGGCAAAGCTGCCGGGGGTGGGGGGGGGGTGAGGGCAGGCAGAAGCAGTGGGGTAACGGGTTTTGAGTAGGCACCTCACCTAAAGCCCTGGAATGGAAGGGATTACAGCAGGGGCTCCCAACTTGGGGTCTATGGAACCCTTGGTTAATGGTAGGGGGTCCATGGCATAAAAATGATTGGAAATCTCTGGATTAGAGGATGCATTTGTCCAGATTAAGTGAGCATGACCTGTGGGCAATAAATTGGAGAAGATTTGCAAAAATAATTTGGTGAGGACTAACTTATTTAATTCCAGCATATCCACCATCTCCTTTTCTGTTCTTACTGGGCTGGAGGGAGTGGAGATGGCTGGTGGCCCCTCAGCAGGGCTGAACAGACAAGTCCTGCATTCTGGGCTATTACTTACAGATGTTTCTTTTAATTTTAAGATTCTCCCTTCTAGAAGTGTGGCCTTAAAGGAAACTTTACATTCATGTAACTATTGCATTTGGGAAGTTGCCCAATGGATTTTATGATCAGCTGGCCATGAATTTAATAATATTTAAGTACTATTTGGAAAACATTCCTTCAGTTGTGACAACATTCTTCCTTCAACCAATGCCAAGAGAGTTGAAATGGTCATTCTTACAGATTACTGGTGGGATCTTACGGAGTACAAATTGACTCCCGCGTTTGCCTGTTTGAAATGAGTGACAACACAAAAATAACTTCTTGATCGTGGTGTGCAGTGGGATAGACGAGAATGGTCTGTAGAGCAAGTGGTGTGATTGCATGCCCAGCCAGTGCGGAACTATTTAATTGAATTGTCAGCTGGACCACAAAGTGCAGTGTGCAATTACCCACCTCCCAACCAGCAATAGCGCACGTTCATTGTGAAAGTCAGGGTCCAATATCAGAACCAAGTGGAATAGGGTCACTGTCCAACTAGTTCCAAAGCTGAACGTGCTGAAGCAGCTGAGCCAGAGGAAGGCAATGCATTATTTCTAAGGCACACAGGGCCCACACACAAAAACTGGGACATTTGATTCCTTCCCTCCTTTATCTCAACACCACTCTGCTTACCACATACAGCTGCCTCCACTGGTGGCGATTTTGACTTCCAGTCTGTACTCCTGGTTTCAGAAAGCTGTAGAACATAGAACAGGGCTCAGTACAAGACAGGAATAGGCTCTTCAGCCCAAAATGTTGTGCTAAACTAATTTAATTCATAATTAAATGCCTAACTAATGCCTTCTGCCTACACAGTATTCATACCCCTCTGTTCTCTGCACATTTATTTGCCTATCGAAGAGCCTCTTAAATAGCTCTATCATATTTGCCTTCATTACCACCCTGACAACGCACTCCAGGCACTCAGCACTCTCCGTACAAACAAAACCAGCTCCTTTGAATTTACCCCCTCTTCCCTTAAATGCATGCCCTCTAGCATTAGATATTTTAATCCAGGAGACCACCACAATCAAGAAGTTATTTTTGAGTTGTCACTCATTTCAAGCAGGCAAACACGGGAGTCAATTTGTACTCAGTAAGATCCCACCAATAATCAGTAAGAATGACCAAGTTTGTCCAACATTTCTATATATCACATGTGCTAGGCAGCATCCTGGTAAACCTCTTCTGCACCCTCACCAAAGCCTTCATATTCTTCCTAAAGGAGCTGAGCGGAATTGTATGTTCCAGATGCAGCCTTACAAAAGCTGCTACACAACGTCCAAACTCTTGAACTTAATGTCTTGACGAATAAAGGCTGTACAACTTCTTTACCATCCTACCAGTTCCATAGCTCCTTGAAAGCGCAGCCATTCTGTACACCAACTCTATTAAAGTTCCTGCCATTAACTGTGTGTTGTCCCTTTACATATGATACAACTCCATCTGCCATTTCACCAGCCATATCTGCAGCTGATCCATAACTTGCTGTTTCCTTTAGCAATCTTCCAATCTATCCACAAGATCACCAATTTTTGTGTTGTTTGCAAACTTGTCAACCCACCCCTCCATGTTTTCATTCAGGGCATTCATATCAGAATCAGGTTTAATCTCACCAGCATATGTCATGAAATTGGTTAACTTGGCAGCAATAGTACAAAGCAATGCATGATAAATAGAAAAATCAGAATTAAAGTAGTTATATACATGTATATTAAATAGTTAAGTTAAAATCAGTCGTGCAAAAACAGAAATACATTTTTGAAAAGTGAGGAAGTGTTCGTGGGTTCAGTGTCCAATTTGAAATCAGATGGCAGAGGGGAAGAATCACAGAGCATGTGCCTTTAGGCTTCTGTACCTCCTTCCTGGCAGTACCAATGAGGAGAGGGCATGCCCTTCATTTATACAGCAAGTTGTGATGTGTGTGTATAATGTACTATTATTTAGTTAAATAAATGGCATCTCTCATTGTGTTTTATCTTCTGTTGCAGGTGCGGTGATCAGATTTTAAAAATTAATACAACCAACATCCACAATCTGACTCTGAATGAAGCTTACACCCTTCTCCAGCACTGTAGGTCTGGACCAAATGATCTAGTGATTAGTCGGCATCCAGATCCCTTGGTAAGATGATGGGATCTCAGACGTTATCAGAGGGATGTAATTGACCCTAACTCAGCCATCATGAATCTGATAGGACCAGGCACGATGTCAATGGTGTCATTTTGAGCCACTGACCAGAATTCCATCCAATCCCATGGGATTCTCTTTTGCTGATCTAAACTCAAATTAATTCCTAGGATTTCCACAACTTGTACTGTACTGTATTTACTGTAGTGTGAATAGGTTTTTAACATGCAGTATTGAGGAAAATCGATGTACTTTATACTTTATTGTTGCCAAACAATTGGTACTAGAACGTACAATCATCACAGCGATATTTGATTCTGTGCTTCACACTCCCTGAGTTACAAATATTAAGTATTATAAATATTAAAATTAGTTAAAATTAGTAAATATTAAAAATTTAAATTATAAATCTTAAATAGAAAATAGAAAAATGGGAAGTAAGGTAGTTCAAAAAAACCGAGAGGCAGGTCCAGATATTTGGAGGGTATGGCCCAGATCCGGGTCAGGATCCGTTCAGCAGCCTTAAAACAGTTGGAAAGAAGCTGTTTCCAAATCTAGCCGTACGAGTCTTCAAGCTCCTGAACCTTCTCCTGGAGGGAAGATGGACGAAAAGTCTGTAGAACCAAGGAGGGGAAGATTCGGTAGGAAGGACTGGAACTGTGGTTTGAAAACGGGAAGACTGGGTTTGAGAGAGTTTCAGAGAGTTGCAGAACGTCAACTGAAAACTTCACTTCTTCAACAATATTGAGGAATTTGCAAAAGGCAAGACTTGCATTAACAGTGCATTTGTGAGGGAGGTGTGCAGAGACTGGATATCTGAGGCTATGAAAGAGCTTACTGAGGAGCATGTGCTTCATTTTTTGTCCCAGGTTGGTTTCATACATCCAGTAGCAGTTTGGATGTGGTGCATATTTGGTGAGGATACACTTCCAATGTAGACACTGGCTAAGGAGATTCAAGACCACAAAATTATAGCGCCAAGTCTGACACCAGATAATATCTCATCATATGTTCCCTCAGAGTGAAGCAAACCGATGTAGAGATGAGGGAATACTGAATGTATTCATACAAGTTCATCCCTAATTACCCTTGTGATGATATGGCAGGCCATTATTCTTGATTGCTGCTTTTCTTCTCTAGTGCTTTTGAATAGGGAGCTCCAGGGTTTAGACCCAGCAGCAAGGAAGGAACTGTGAATGTAGGTTTTCAAATTTGGATGATATGAGTAGGAGGGGTGTGTTCCAAGGTATCTGCTTGTCCTTCCTTAGTTTTCAGGTTTGGTCACTGCTTTATTTAGATGTTACAGAGCATTTTGTGAATGGTACACAGTGCAGAGACAGTGCCCATGGGGCTGTAATGTCAAACATGTAACCATCTTAATGACCATGCCTAGCTTATGGGCTGGGCAGAAGGTGATAAAATGAATGTAAAACAATTTGCTGCCTTTACTGTGAGTTGAGATCCAAGACTACAGCTGGACTGAACCAAATATCCCATTAAATAATTCCCCTCCAGCAATAATTCTAAGCTAAGTAGTCTCTGTTGTAATTGAGACAGTAGTTTCTTTGTTGTTCGGACCCGTATGATATATCTCTACCATCACTGCAGGTAGCAGTCAGAACTTAGCCATTATTGTACTGAAACTCTTCCTAATGATGCCTCAGAATTGTAACCAGTAACTTCTCTTTGCCACTATTGCCATGACTTATGCAAGGGATGTTTAATGAGCTAACGATGCCAACTTGGAACGTGGTGTATCAGAAATTCAGAGCAGACGCATTTCTGCTCAGTGTAGACATTCTCAGTCAGATACTCTGACATCCACATCAGAACCCTGACATCTGTTGCTTCCTGGTGGCAACTTTAACTCATAAAATTCACAGAACTTTTCTGAAGCTTCTGAACCTTTCAAACAACAACAAATGTCAATTGTTGATTTACTGGGAGTGTGTGGAATAGTCAGAGAAATCTAACAGGAAAGAGCACACAGCTCCCAAGGTGAGGAATAGATAGTGCTTGGGCAGAAAAGGTGGCATTAGGCACAAAAGTGTGGCTAGCAGTGAGTTTTATTTTAAAGGATGACACAGCCAAAGACCTGCACCTGGTATTCAACCTCCCCCTCCCTGCTGTTGTTGTTGTTGTTGCACCTTTATTAACATGATTAAGGTACAACAACAGCAATTAATCTAATTAACACATTTTTATTGGCCTCTTAGCTGTTTCAGCCTTCAGCTTCACCCTCCTTCTGTCCACCTGGCTCCATCTGCCTCCATCTGCCCCTGTCTCTGAACTCTGCTGCTCCCCCCTTCCCTACTTGGCTTGATCTGCCCATCATCTTCCCAACCCTCTTCCTCCTTGCTCCACCAATCACCTCTAGCCCCAGTCTCACCACTCTCCTCTCCTCTCCTCTTTATATTGGCTATCCCTGTTCTCCACCCTTCGTCCTAACGCAGGGTTTGGACCTGAAACGTCAACAATTCCTTATCCCCCACAGGTGCTGCTCGGCCCACTGAGTTCCTCCAGCAGATAGTTTATTGCTCCAGATTCCAGCATCTGCTGTATCTTGTATCTGTCTTAATCAATATGTACAGTTTGTTTCTTAAAATGAAATAAAGGTGTATTTCTGTAAAACCTTCACTGATCAACAAGAGTGATAGATTTTATGGTGCAATCTCTGGATTTGTTTGTATATTCTTTGATGTCCATGATTGAATTATGAACAATAACTCTTTGTAATTGCAGATCTCTGAGCAGCAATTTCATGACGCAATTCTGCAAACGGTAGAAAATGCACGGTTCAATAAGGACAGTTATCAATGGAGCGCGCAAGGTAAATGTAAGACAAAAACAACAACAAAAAAAGCATCTAGCCAGCCTTGTTAATGAGAGAGGTCAGAGGAGAATGGCCAGACTGGTTCAAGCTGACAGGAAGGCAACAGTAACTCAGATAACCACACATTACAACAGGGGTGTGCAGAAGAGTATCTCTGAGTACACATCATGTCAAAGCTTGAAGTGGATGGGCTACAGCAGCAGACGAGCACACACGTACACTCATTAGCCACTTTATTAGGTACAGGAGGTAACTAATATAGTGGCCGCTGAGGGTATTTGCTCCATATTGATACCCCCAGATTCCATCATTTACCCACACATGAGAGACAACTGGCAGTGGCTAATTAACCAACCAATCCCATGTATTTGGAATGTTGAGAAAACTGGAGCATGGGAGGGAAACTCACACAGAGCTTGCAAACTCCATGTAGATAGGGGCAGAGGTTAGGACTCACTGTGCAGCCCTTGGAATATTTCAAACCCTTGAGTTGACTATTTCAACGTCATTCGAGAACTCCCAACATCTGAAATGATTAAGCAAGTTAGCCAGGTTGAATATCCTATGGGTTAGCGTGCTTCTGACATTAATTCCCAAGTGTAATCAAGAAGAGACCTGATATTTTTGTATAGTAGCAAACAAACTCAATGGACCAAGTGGTATCGGTTGGAGTGAAGGGGTTGGGGATGTTTTGGGTGGAAATGCTGCCTCGGGACCTGTGTTCTCTGTAAAGTACGAGGTCTCATTTTCTACGTTTCCAGGAGAACAGGGCTCCACTAAGGTTGTGACTCTTCTTTTAAAGGCTTGAGGAAAATCGAGGCAAGCTGGCACAGAAAGAAGACATGGGAAAAGTGCACGGACAGGAGTTTTACCAGGAAAGTTCAGAAGCCAATGACTCGCTCCAGCAGTGACAGCAGTTACTTTAACAGCGCAGCCGTGAACTCTGGCACACTCATCTATGTCAATCACAGCAAAGGCCTGCAGGCAGACGTACCTGGATCGGATAGTCCACCGACTGACACGATTGGGATGCTACCAGAGAAAGAGCATGAACTACTAGGTGGTCCCAATAAGGACCTTTATTTCATCAAAGCTAATGATAAGCTTGCATCAAAAGTGACTGATAGAAACAATAATGATTCAAAGAGGATGCGTCCACCAACTCCACCACCCAGGACGACCAGCTGCAAGGGTTCCAAACAGGATCACTTTATTTCAGAGGTGACTGGAGATCCACATTAACATAGAGGAATACAGCAAGGAGACAGGTCATTCAGCCCAAATGGTTGTTCATGCTGACCACAACCTCCTTCCTGCTAGTCCCCATTGCCCACGTTTGGCCAATAACACTCCGAGCCCCTCCCTTCCATACACCGATCCAAGTGCTTCTTAAATGCTGCAATTGTATCTGCCTCAGCCACTTCCTCTGGCAGCTCATTCCAGGTTCGCACTACCCTCAGTGTAAAGAAATGACCTCAGACGGAAAGATAGACAATCTCAGTCTTTCCACTGTCAGGGGAGACGAGGTCAAAACAGTCGCAATATTGACTCTTGGAATGTACCTGGTGAAAAGGTTGTTGCTCAGTTGCCCTGAAGAAACTTCTCCCGCCATCTTAGGTGCAAGAACCCTGAACTTTGTGAGGAGGACTTTAGAGGGTCAGAGGGTGGGGGATTTTGTCTTCGCAACAATCTGTTGGCACAACTCAGCAGCCTCTGTGGGAGGAAAGGAAATGTAAACATTTTAAGTTGAAGCCCCCTTTCCTTTCTTCCCCCAGCCCTGACAGATGCTGCACGGCCTGCTGAGCTCTTCCAGAAGCTTGCTCAAAGATTCCAGCATCTGCAATCTCTGGTGTCCCTGGGAACATTCTTTTATTTAGTGATACAGCGCAGAGTAGGCCCTCTGGCCCTTCGAGCCACCCTGCGCAACCTCCTACAAACCCGATTAACCCTAACCTAATTACGGGACAATTTGCAATGACCAATAACCTACCTGGTACGCCTTTGGACTGTGGGAGGCAACTGGAGCACCCAGAGAAAACTCATGCATTCCATGGGGAGAACGTACTGACTCCTTACAGAACAGCGCTGGAATTGAACTCCGAACTCCAGAACACCTGATAATAATAGCGTCACGCTAACCACTACACTACCCAGACTTTTGCTGACACTTAATCAAGAGTTGAGGTCAATGCCTGGTAGCCTTATGTTTGCCTACAAAATTGGATTGCATAACACAGAGTTTCTGAATGCTATGTGATCTAACTTCAATAAGAAATCACCTCTGAACAAAGGTCTAGCCTTTAAGTCTGATTTTTGTTGTTCCAAGGGTTGTGCAAGAGGACCCTAGACATACACACTGGTTTCTGAGGAAGTGCAACACAGATCAAGAAATCACTTTCAGGATTTATTTTCCTTCGGGAATTTTATCCACTGGAGGCCTGATTCTGCAGGAAGAGTTACTTCTGCATAATTTAAACACAAATGGATCCTTGCCAAGCACTTGGAACCCAATTAGAAGAAGATCCTTTAATCTATTTACTTGCCAGCTACACATCTAGCCCCCTATTACGCAGAATGGTTTAGAGATCCACAATGGGCCAAGTGGGATGAGCATAGATAGGACTCTTGGTCCTCATTTCCTGATCCTGCAAAGACCCCTCACAAAATTTGGAATGTTTGCACTTAAATTGGCAGAGGTGCCTTAAGGGTAGTTCAGCAACAACATTTTTATTCTGTGCTGTATAATTGTGAATCTATGAATTCTCTTTCCACTCTACTGATCCCATCTCACCTGACCTAACTATTCATCTTTGAGTCAGCAATCAAATTGCTCCAATATATCGGTCACTAGTGCAGATTGCACCCCATGCCCACATCCCCAACCAAACCAATGTAGACTGCCAGCTCTGGCCTTGTTTCCCTCTACTCTCCCACAGTCCTCATCCACATCCTAGATGTCTGTTCCTGGGATACATCCTGATCTGTTCTTGGTGGTCTCAGATTTCCATTCCATGCTCTGTGCTAATAGAGTATGTGAAGGAAAGGCCTTATCCTACACAATGTGAATTCAGTAGTAACTGATATCATCGTCCTTAAGGATTACTGAATTTCTCAGTGATATACCCATAACCACGTTGGCCATTGGACTATCATGCAACCACTGTTTAAAATATCTCTGCAGGGGCTGAGGAAATCTAACTGATTACAGCATAGAACATAGAACAGTAAAGCACAGGAACAGGCCATTTGGCCCACAATGTTGTGCCGACCCAGCTAAAAAGCAAATCAAAAACACCCAAACACTAATCCCTCCTACCTACATAATGTCTATACCCTTCTATCTTCCTCATATTCATGTGCCTATTCTAAATGGTCTCTTAAAAGCCTCTAATGTATTTGCCTTTACCACCATACCAGGCATTGCATTCCAGGCACCCAAGACTCTCTGGGAGAAAATCTTCCCCCTCACATCCCCTTTGAACCTACCCCCTCTCACCCTCAATTGGATATTTCAGCTCTGGGAAACAGATACCTTCTGTCCACTTTGTCTATGCTTCTCATAATCTTGTAAAACCCTATCGGATCTCCCCTCAGCTTCCAGTGCTCCAGAGAAAACAATCTATCTGTCATGATAGCACATGCTCTCTAAACCAGGCAGCATCCTGGTGAACCTCTTTTGCACCCTCTCCAAAGCCTCAACATCCCTCCTACAGTGGAGCAACCAGAACTATATGCAATGCTCCAGATGTATTGCTGGTTTAATGCTACCTGAGTGGTTTGGTAAGTCTTACTAGAGGGGAATTAAGTAATCGGCAATCACATACAGCAAGAGCAAGATGGATCATTGCCAGTTGGATGCATGTTTATAATGACATAATAGTTCCATACTCACCTTTTCAAAGTCTTTTAAATTCAGATTATTCAAGTTACAGTACTGGATTTAATTTCTTGGCTGCTATGGCGAGTTTTAAATTGATAAATTGGTTTATTACTGCCATGTGTACCGAGGTGCAATTTAATGCTTTGCATGCCATCCAAGCTGATCATTTCGTCACATCAATACACTGGGGTAGTCCAAGGGGAAAGCAGTAACAGAACACAGAATAACGTGTTACAGTGAAAATGCAGTGCAGGTAAGGTGCAAGGCCATAACGAAGTAGATCATGAGGTCAAGAGTCAGTCTTATCATTGCTAGGGGACCATTTGTTAGTCTTGTAACAGCAGGGTCGAAGCTGTCCTTGAGTCTGGTACATGCTTTCAGGCGATTGTTTTCTGGCCAATGGGAGCGGGAGAAGAGAAAATGTCTGGGATGGGTGGGGGTCATTGTTTATGCTGACTGTGTTACAGAGAGCGAGAAATGTCGACAGAATCCACAGAGGGGAGGGAGGCTGGTTCTTGCGAGGTGCTGAGCTGCATCCACAAGCCCCTGCAGTTTCCTGCAGTCTCGGGCTGAGAGTGCCTTACCAAACTACAATGCACCAGGACAGAGTGCTTTCTGTGGTGCTTCTATAAAATTTGGCCAATGGGGACACGCCAAATTTCTGCAGCTTCCTGAGGAAGTGAAGGCACTGGCTCGCTTCTTTGGGCATAGTGTTTAGGTTTTAGGACTAAGACAAACTATTGGTGATGTTAACTTCTAAGAATTTGAAGTGTTCAGCTCTCTCAACCTCAGTGCCATCGATATAAATAGGAGAATGTGCACCGCGCCCCCCCCAGCCCCCGTTCCATATCCAGGAACAGCTTTTTTGTTTTGCTGACATTGAAAAAAAGGTTGTTGTCATGACACCGTGTCACTAAACTCTCTATCTCCTTCCTGCACTCCAACTCATCATTATCTGAGATTCAGCCCACCACAGTGGTGCCATCCGCAAACTCATTAGGCCAGAATCCAGCCACGCAGTCATGAATGTAGAGGGAGTAGATTAGGGGACTGAGGGTGCAGGCTTGTGGAGCACCAGTGTGAGGATAATTGTGGCAGACAATGTGGAGAGTGGACTACCATACAGAACAAATGCAAAAAGGAAAGAAATTCTTCCAAAGACCCATGAAATCCCATTGCTCTCATTTCATCTGTGTTCTTCTCTTCCAGTCGTCAATGTTTCAATTCCTACTTTGTTTTCTTTGTGCTTTGGAGGCTGTGGTCGAAAGGCTGTTTCTGGGCCCGTTGTGGGAAGTTTAAAAATAAATCCTACCTTGCACAGTTTCTTCTGCTTTTGATTCTCTCCTATCTAGGGGCCACCTGCTCCTGTCTAACAGTACACTCTCAGATGCGAAAGAGGTCTCAGAATCTCTGCATCAATGTTCTCTCAGTCTGTTAGCCCACTGTGCAAAAACCATTCAATACAGCCTCTCATTGTAAGCAAAAATAATGCTCAGAGATGCCACTGATAGCAGAAAAAAGAAGAAAAAGAAGTTCCACTGTTACATTTAAAAGGGAATTAAATATGCAAGGCATAGAAGGATATGGTCATAATGCTGATAGACAGATTAGTGTAAATGGGCAAAAAGGGTCAGCATGGATGGTGGGCTGAAGGGCCTGTTTCTGGGCTCTATGATTCTATGGCTTTGCTGCCGAGACACCCCAGACTCTTCAATATAAAACAACATGAACCAAATGTTAACTAATCGACTCTGAGCTAAGCAACAGTGAAAGCAAAAGATAATAAACTCTTGCATTTCTGAAATATCTTTTAAAGCTATCAGACAACGTGCCTAGGTGATCTTCAGCACTGATTAATTAGTAATGGGGCTTTTGCACCAAATAGCATTGCTGCACCAGTGGGGATATAATTATGAAACTGTAAAGCAACTCATCGTTAAGGTACTATTTGCGTTGATGTGGTTTGAGTGAAATGAGCAATGACTGATGTGAGGTAAGATGTTGAAATGTGCCAAGCTGTATGACACAGCCTTCAGCTTCCAACCGAAAATTTAGCAGCTCTCCATTGAGCCAGTGAGATACAGTATGTGGCTGGCTTGAGTTATTTGTTATAGTCACTGATGAATATACTCCCGGATAAGGCTTTTTTAGCCCATCATATTTGCCTTGGTCTTTAGGGCAAACTCTTCAACTAGTCCTACTCGTTCTTTACCAACAGCCCTCTAAGTGTTTCCTTTCAAAGGTTCATTTATCATCAAAGCATGTATCCTTATACAACTCTGAAATTTGTCTTCTCCAGATAGCCACAAAGCATGGAAAGAACACGAAAGCCGTTCAGAGAGAAACATCAGGCCCAACCCTCCCTGCACTAAAAGGAACTGCATCCGATCATCAACCCCCAGAACCCTGCTCACCTGGCACAAAACGGAACAAGAACATTGGACCCCTCCCCCATCAGAAACAACCCTTCTCCGCAAGAATAACTAACAGTACATCAACTCCTAAACACCCTCCCGTCGCACAACAAAGTGGAAAAGGAATGGGCAATAACAATACAGAATATAAAAACCATAAGTCTGAAAAAGTCCACTGTCCATAAACGCAGAGCCACAATATCAAGCTCTGATATTACTGAGATTCATCGAAAACGAGGGACACCTCACAGGCACAAAGGCCTACCTAAGTACTTATCCTATTTCCTTTTGAGAATTGTTCTGGAATCTGGTTATAAGCTGGTGCAATCCACTTTACAACAACTCAAGCTTCAGTTAATCACACTAATTTTTCTTTGCTTTTGATAGTTTACTGGTGATAATGAAACCACAGGAAACTTTGGCTTCAGGACTGGAGCACCTAAATTTCAGCCTTTCAATTTAGAAATCTTGGAAACTCCAAGGCACTTAATACTCTTGTCAAGGGGTAAAAAAAAGAATGTGCATGCAAATCGAACCATTCTCAAACTTGGAGTGTTCCACAGCTCCTCTTAGCCCATAAAATATTTTTGAGGTGTATTCACCTCTGTTAACAAAGGAACTGTGACAGAAATTAATGCAACACAAGGCCTTACAATGGCAATAGCTCTCCCAATTGCCAGGAAATTCAAATTCACTGTGTAGTATAATTGCAATAGGATTTAGTTTTCTCCATTCCCTTTCCCATCTGTATCACTGATACTTTTTAGAGGCAAGTTATTCTTTCGATCCTGCCACAGGTTTCTCATTGAGACATTCCTTTTGGGGTACTGAGAGGAAGCTTAGACTGGCTTGTGCCCATCTTTGGACACTGCTGAGATAATGTGGTGTTCCCAGCAGAAAACAGATGGGAAAGCCTGCCAAGTAATTCAATAACTTCATCCTCTGGGCTTCTCTCTTCACTGACCCAACCATCACTCCCTGACATGACGCTCTCTGATTCCCAAGTCTCTGATCACCACTTCAGTGGCAACACCCCTTTCTAAGAGCTTCCAAAACTCTGCCCACCGCTCCCATTCAGATAATAGTACCAGTATAAGACTAGTTTTCCAGTCACCCTTTTATCACAATGTCAGTATCCCTTTCCCATACTACCTACCAGGTCATCTCTTGACGTTGGTTAGCCTCTGATGCTGTGTAATTCTGTCTCAGTTGAGCCCATGACCTCGGGCTTCAGGGGTCTTCTGGTGGCTCCTGTTCTCCACTCTCTTGTGCTTAACTTTTCATCCAAAACTGTACTGTGCGGCACTCTCTCAGTTCCTTATGGGAGTGTTGGACATACAAACCCCTAGGTCGGGGTTAGATTCACCACCTCCTCACTAAGGTGTGAGAGTTCCACTAGTAAATCGAGAAAGACCCTTTCTGAGACTAGATGGTTCATTATGACTTTCAGGATCCAACATAACGGGACAACTGAAAAATGTTTCATTATGTAGTTTGAAGAAATTCCCAAGCAAATTATTTCTATCTCTAGTCTACTCAGTCGATGATGGTTGAACATCTAAACATTCATTCGTTTGTTAAGGAGAAGAGGCAGGTGACAGTGAACAACACCTTTGAAGTAAGTGATGGTTTCCTGTTTGCTTTACAGGAAGTGAAAAAACTGCAGTCACAAGAACATCAAGCAGTTTCTACTTGCTCAGAAGCCTTCACCCAAATATCTGCTCCAGACCAAAGTCAATACTTACCTTTACGCAATTCCTATCATCCTGACCTAAGAGGAACAAACCAAGGTATGTTTCATTTACTATTGTAAGGGTATTGGACTAGAGGAGTCTGGGGAGATATAGTAAATATTTTTAATGCATCAATATTAACTGAATATATGCTTACGTACTTGCTCTCTGCCCGTTACACCGCTGGCGCCTAGGGCAGCAATGAGGGTCCTCCACCTCTGGCGGTGTTCAAGGCTTCCTTCGTCATGTCAATAGCTTCCTCTCGGTTTTCACCGCTGTCAGTCAGACAAGTCTCGGGTGGAGACTCAGGAATACCATCGCACTCAGATTTTTCATTGCTCTTTCCATAACAATTTTGTTTTGACCAGTCAGGGTTGTTAGCCCTGAGCTGAACCCCTGAACCTGTCGGACCGGTGGACCACTCTTGGTCTGGCCTCTACCTTTTGTCCTGTTTGGCATGAGTGGCCCTACCACAAGCAAAGCATAAAGCCCTGACTCCTGCCGACACAGCTCTCCAGGTCATTGAGGCACGCAAGCCTCCAAACCACCGCAAGGTGTGGTCTTCTTGGAGGAATACATGCATAAGGGAGGTGAAAAAAAATGACATGGCCTTAGCACAAATGGAGCAATTTACAGGAAGCACAGAAGAGCTTAACACATTGAAACTTTATAAAACACTTACTAACAGCTGAAGGCTTGTGGTTAAAAATAAGTAATAAATGACACACCATGCCTCAATTTCCTATTTTTGAAAAAAAAATTGGAGTGCATTAAATTGTGAATTCTACATTTAAAAACCCTAGCAAGACCCAAACATGCAATTTGCATATGTCAAAAAAAAAAGTTTTTTTTCAAACTGCTTTGCTTTGACTTTCTGAACAGGAAGTGTTTTTAGTCTCCTGAACTGAGAGGCAGTCACAACTATGACTTGTGGTTGTCTTTGAGATATTGAATGCAAATAAGTTCCCACCCTCTGCCCCCGCATGGATTTTGCAAACCAATAGTAGTCAAATGCAAAGGGGTGATGGACAAACTTGTTGAGCTAAGTGCAAGATTTTCTTTTTGAACATTGCTATTAATTAATTGTTTTGCAATGTAGCGAACTGCTCAGAGTCTGCAAGGCCTTTGCTGAGGAGACAGGCATGTTTGGATCTTTGCTGCAAGACCGAGAAACAGGAAATCTCTGTTAGAGCGGCTGAGGCAGCAGAAAACGTCCAGGACATAGCTGTTTCGACAGCGGTGGAAGACTCGGTGGGTAAGGCAGTTCACAAAGTGATGGCAGAGCTTCGCACCGCAGCAGAGTCACAGGAACTTCCCACTCCGTCAGTACTCCCACAACTGCCTGGAAATCAAGAGGTGATCACGAGCCAACATATCAACGGGCACACCGATGCTGCCTCTGTTGACAACCACAACTTAAACGCCACTGCTCGCAAACATGAAATGGAAAGGGAAGCAGTTTCTTCACCCGAGGACTTGGAAGGAGTCTCATCTTTAGAAGGCCAAAGACAGCTTCCAGCTGACAGAGTGGTGGAAGGAAAGGCATTGGAACTCTCATCTTGTGTTCCCACCTCTCGGCTAAAGGGTCCCGGCCATGGTAAAATGGAGGCATCATCAACTGAAGACATTGCAATGCTACCCAAAGGAAAAGCCCTTGGAACTGTGTCCAGTAAGAATTGGGCTACGTCAAGACCCAAAAATGACTTACAGCTGAAGCCAGAGGATGATGTGTCATCAATTAGGAAGCTGGATGTAAAGACAACAGTGAAGAAAGGACCTCCTGTAGCTCCCAAGCCAGCATGGTCCCAACAAAGCCTGAAAGCTTTAAAGAGCAGGGTTCAGGCCAGTGGCGCTACCAAGGAAAGCAACAATGAGAGAGCCCTTGCCTCGACTGGGTCATTCACTCCACGAGTCAAAACCATAAAAGACAAGATCTTCTCCTTTGAAACTTTCTCCAGTTCAGATACACCAGACAAAGAAAACAGAAACAATGCTCATTCACTGCTGACCTCGGGTAAAGTCCTGGAAAGGACTGCCTCAGCCCCAAGTGGTGAACAAGGGTCAAAAGTAAAGTTGATATCTTCAGGTACCTCAAAGCAGCCTCCTGATAATGGGACTGTGGGGCCTGTATCTCAGGCTCTGGTGAACGAGCTGACCCCAGTAGCGCAAGCCACCAATATCTCCCCTGGTCCAAGAAGATGTTATAGTGCCAGTAGCGAATCATCCGCCTCATTGCCTGGCTCTCCAGTGACACCAACACAGCCCGTGAAATCGCCGGGGCTGCGGACTAGAAGCTTTCCTCTGGCCGCCAGTACCACCTATGAGTCTTGCCACGTAAAATCTTTGAGAGAAGGACAGTTCTCGGCCAGCAGCGACAAACTGCATACCGTCAGCAACCAACTGTCACGTGCCCTGATGAGAAGTATACTCGCCCTCCCCCTGTCACCGGTATCTTTGTGTGGAAGTCCTTGGAACTCGCACCCCTCCACTCCATCCGAGGACCTGTTGTTGGCGGAGAAGTCTCCGTTGTCTTCGCCAACAGTGAACAATCAGTTGGAGAAAGGCTTCTCTCTCAGGTAGGATGAGATGCAATGTTCATTCTTTGACATAAAATGACAGCTGCCTTCTACTGGCCCATCCATGGGTAGTTTGCCCACGAGTAGCACAGGGCTGATGTACCAACCTGAAGTTCCCTTCCTCCCTGAGAGTAATCAGCAAATAGTTACCACAGTCAGCTCTTCCTGCCTACTGAGCAGTGCAATGAAGCTTTCATTTTTACAAATGGGAAAAGATTTACAGGAAGTATTTTAGTCCTTTTTTACTTTTTAAATTAGATGACTGTAATCTCAATTCTCATTGTGGCCACATCCAAATTGACGTTCCAATATGTTGGTCCATGACCTCATCTTGTGCCAAGATGAGGCCACCCTCAACGTAGAGGAACAACACCTAATACTCCATCTGGGTACCCACTAACCTGATGGCATGAATATCAGTCTCTCCTTCTAGTTACCAAATTTCACCCCTCCCTCCTTCTATTCCTCACTCTGACCTTTCACTTCTTCTCACCATCTTTCCCCTGGGCCCTGCTCTCCTTCCCTCTCTCCTATGGTCCACTGTCCTCTCCTATCAGGTTCTTTCTTCTCCAGCCCTTGACCTTTCCCATCTACCTGGATTCACCGATCAGCTTCCAGTGAACCTCTTTCCCCTCACCCCACCTTTTAATTCTGTCTGCTTCCCCCTTCCTCCTCAGTCCTGACGAAGGGTTACAGCCCAAAGCATTGTCTGTTTGCTCTTTTCCATGGATGCTGCTTGACCTGCTGAGTTCCTCCTGTGCTTTGTGTCTGCTGCATGCACCACTTATGCCAGCAACTTGTTCCACACTCTCATGACCCAGTAAGTGAAGAAATTTCCCTTCATAAACAAGAGAAAATCTGCCAATGCTGGAAATCTTGGTTTGTCTTGTGTTTCTGTGATATCGTTCTGGAGGAACAAATTGTATCATTTCTTAATGCATGCATTACTAAATGACAATAAAAGAGGACTGCATGTCCTCATAATCTAAATCTGATCGCTGGTGGCTAAGTCATGTTCCCAGAAAGGAAACATGGCTGCATTTCCCTTTATGCACTCCTTAAATATTCCACCTTTCACCCTTAACCCATGACACCTAGCTGTAGTCCCATCCAACCTCAGTGGAAAAGACTGCTTGCATTTACCCTACCTATACCCCTTATAACTTAAGAAGGTGTAATGTTGCTGAATTTTCCCTTTCCTATTCCATGACTAATGCAGAAATTCCCTCAGTACCTATGACCAACTCTCTAGTAAATTGTCCAGAATTCTCTCCTTGATATCTTGGTTCCAAGCGTATTTTAATGGCTGTCCCCCTTCAAAAAATGACTCTCCCTGACCTCCTCTGTTGAAATATTTCAGAATTTTAAATCTGGGACATCTTCTTAACTTTTTCCTTGATTATAGAGATGAAGGTTTGGTTATATCTGTCATTCTCTGACAGATATAACCACACAACTTCAGTATTATCCTTACCTTTAGTTTCACACCTTTTTAACATGGCACGCAGAGCTTCACACATTGCTTGAGCGCAGTCTAAACAAAGTTCACAAATACTTCAACATAACATCTCTACTGGTCACTTCTATACCCATGGAAATAAAACTGACTGCTTGCTTTGCTTTATTGATTTATCCATTTATTTTCATATTTGATCAGGTAATATTTATAATCTGGAACTCCTTGATTGGCTAGCCTTTCTGATTCCAATTTTTTCAGATGGCATGTGGCCTTATTTTACTTTCCAAGAATAGCTAATTAAATAAAGTAAGTGATTCAGTACACCTTTTTTGTTAAATAACTTTGTAAAGTAGTAGCAGTTGGGCTTAACTTTCACACCACAAAGTATTATGAGTATTAAGGTCAAAGCACTAAGTGACATGAAAAACCATTTGGTGTTCTCCCGGCGTATGTGATGCATAAACTCTTCTCGGGCTTCCAGACGGGCACAGGTGTTGATTTTAACTAACATCTGCATCAGGGATGATGCTTGGGCACGTCTAGTCCGGTGGTATTTATACCCTTGTCATCCATCCCTCCTGATTGGTTAGTTCTCAATCAATCAGTTTCCGCTGTCCCACCTAGCTTATAATCGTATTTCAGTTCTTACTTAGAGCAAGAGCTTCTTTGTTAAAATTCTAAGTGATATGATTTTAAGTATTGTTTGAGGGATAAACAAAGAGGGATCAGGTGTCGAGACCAAGAATGGATCAACTATGACCTTACTGAGTGGGCGGACAGCTTGTGAAACCAATGAACACATATATCCCTGCTGCTAATTCTAATCAGAGCATATCAGTACAGCTCCCCTGCTTTCTTTGAAAAATGCCATGGCACCTCTTATATGCAACGGAAAATATAAGTTGGGTTAACATCTCATTTAAACGTTCTCGCTTGCTAAAAGTCCAGAATGGTAACTGAGATGACAGGCTCAGTTCTGTGTGTACAACATGAATCCATATCATTGAGTCAAGGCTGGCAGGGAAATAAATGGTAATTTCACATCTAAATAGTTGCTCAGATCATATGCTTACACAAGAGGGTGGCCACTCAGTTTAAGCCCGTGGGTTTAATGAGTTTTTCATACACGTGGTCCACAGGCCAAGAATGTCAATGTATTCACAACACTATTCGCATACTAGAAAACTCACTGACTTGGGAAGTTTATAATATGCATTAATTGGTCCTCAGCAGGACTTTTACTGGGATTTATTATCACCGAGGTCAATGGTAGCAGGTTACTGCTACATGAACCCTGTAAAATGGAGGAGTTGATGACATTTGCAACCTATAATACGAATGAATCAATCTTCAAGGAGCCTGTAATATCACTATCACGAGATGCTGGAAACCCAAAGCAACACTTACAAAATGTCGACTGTTTATTCATTTCCATAGATGCTGCCCGACCTGCTGAGTTCCTTCAGCATTTTGTGTGGGTGTTGCTTTGTCATATCACTACGATAGTGCTGTGATATGGGTGACTGGTACTGTGTGCGACTCTGTAATCTGAATAGTTTGAGAATGGCTGGTTTACTTACAGACAGAAATATAAGTTATTGGTCTTCAGTTAAAAGAGAAAACTTAAATAAGTTACATTTGTATGTGAAACACAAGAAATGAACAAATCCACCATCAAGTAATTCACTTAACTTGTGCCCTAGACCTTATTATTTTTTAGATTCAATTATAAGTGCACTCCATCCTGATGGAACTTATCCCTTCCCTCCTATATGAGTTGAAATTTAATGCCATCTTTATTTTTGTGACTTTTGTTTTACTCGCTATTTCATCGGAGAGGTTGCATTAAGTTTTTTGCACCCACAAATATTCATGGGAATAACAGAGTATGTTCTGCTCTAGTCTTGCAGAGTTGAGAGACTGCACTATTAATCTGGCAGAGGAAAACCAGAAGGACGATGATAGAAAAGAAGATGGAAAGAAAGAGCGCAGCTCATCGTTATCTTCCTGTGTCTCTGCACAGTCTGTTATATCCTTGATTCCTGCAGAAGAGCTGGAGAAGCTGATAGCAGAAGTAAAGAGTCTGGATGAGGAAACCTTAAAGGTTAGAACATAAATGCATGGCACGAAATTAACACCGACCATAGGATAATGTCTCTTTAAGAATAAGTATTAAAGGGCTTTTGGAAACATACATGAGAATCTTTAACTTCAAGGTTCAATTTAGAGGCTCCACATGTTCGATTATTCTTATTGTTTTGATTGTGGTGAAATTCATCTGCACATCTGGCACTGTATCCCTGCCTCCTCAGCAACAGGCTTACAAAGTTTCTTTTACACTGTGATATGTTAACATGAGTGTCCCTGCAGATTTATATTCTGTGCAAAGTGTATTACGGTGATTTACTGGAGAGACTTGGGAAATCGGAGCAGAAATCACAAGAATGGTCCAAGCATGTTGCTGACATGTACCCACTCTGTGGATAAGGCTCTACATTTGCAGCAGGATCACTTACAGTTCTGTGCAAAGGTCTTGGGTGCATATATATAGATAGGGTGCCTAGGACTATTGCATGGTACTGTATTTGTCAACATGCGAGAGCAAAGGAGGTTGGGAATGGTGAGGGTGGAACACCGCGGGGTGTGGGAGGTGTGGGACAGGTGGTAGAGAAGGAGTGCCAGGGATGGGGGGGGGCTGGGTGGTGCGGGAGCAGACACACTCAGCCCTGAGACACCAGGCAAGGCCATATGTTTCCAAGCGTTTCCGACTCTCTCCCCTCTCTCCCCCCCTTTTCCCAACCATGATTCCCCTCTCCCTGCCCTCTTCCCACTCTCAGTCCACAATAGCGACCCACATCAGAATCAGGTTTATCATCACCCACATATGTCATGAAATTTTTTTGTGTGGCAGCCGTATAGTGCAATGCATTAAATTACTATAGTACTGTGCAAAAGTTTTAGGCTCCCTAGCTACATATATGTCTAAAGCTTGCACAGTACTGTACATACTGTTAGAATGATTTCCCAAATGGCCTTGTGATTGCTCATGTGGATCATGAAACCTCCTCATTATTTTACAAACAAATGATTTTAACAACTCCAGCAAAAAACTGGTAAGCCATGGGAAACGGAATGATCATATTCCACACAGAACGTCTCCATGTTGTCCTTACTTTTTAATGTTAAAGCACTTGCTAATCGATCAAGATTGTGTCCTTTCACCATTCTCCAGTCTGCTGTCAGCTGTGAAAATGCAGGAAATCAGCTTTTCCTTGATCAAACAGGAATATAAAATCTACAAACTTAAATCATATTTGTGTGGAGCACTGATTCCCTGCTGATCTGACCATTAATGAGGCTCAGTGTCTGGTGTGGAGACTTCAAATAATTAGGCCAAAATGTTTTGATTAGCTGTCAAATTTTCTTCAAACAAAATTGTTTTTTCAGCAAAAGGAAACGGTAAATGGGGTCAAATTATGAACAGCATGAGAGAAAAGTAACTGTTTTACTTGTATAGCAACTGAAATTAATTACGTTATGCTGCAGACATTTACAGGCAAAGAATTACCTTTGTAATGTAGTGGTTGTTACGGTCAACTCTCTGGACATGTCTCAGGCAATGAGATGCTGCTGATCTAGATAACCTCCAGATGACATGTCCCCACCTCATCAACACACGCCTTAATCTTGAGGCACATCAATAAAAGAGTTGTTTCCCTGTTTTAACAAACTCTGAACTCTATAGGTGCATCCCCTCCCATACAGACAGTTTTCCTTACACAACCATAGGTGCCTCTCACTTTGTGGATGAGCCTGTTAATTCAATGATCCATTGAAAACTACATTCCACTGACATTTTCCTGTTACCCTATAATGGTTTCCATTCACTTCACAGACATCTTCCCCAACTCAACAGATCCGTCTTTGCCACTTACATCCTATCTCCTCTCAGCATCCTGACCATTGTCCACATCCCCATCATCATTCAAATGATTAATGTGCTGATACTCCCTTTAAGCTGCAGATGCTTCCCTCCTCCTGTAGGCTCTTTCTTCTCATCCTAGTTGTTTTCCCCTTGCCCTCCCTGTGTCCCCTTCACCCTGCAGAGAGCTCTACACACTCTGCAAACAATAGAGACAGACCTCATTATACCGTTAGTCCTTTATCTCCTCACCATTGACACCGCACTGATCTGACCCACACCTTCCCTAGCTATTCAGCCGACAGGACCCAACCCTCATATTATGAGCCTGCTCTATGCAGCCACTGGTGCTGCCCCGTCCTATTGAAGTGTCTCCCTTCTTGTTTAGACCTCAGGCTACAGATGCTCCATTTGTCCAACAAGTTCTTTCCTCCACACCTGCAGACACCTCCCTTCTTAGCATCAGCCACCCTACAGACATTGCCACTTATTCTGTAAACCCCACCCTGCTCCTGCAAATTCATCCCCTCACTGCTCAGAAACTTTTCTAACAAGTTGAGTCAAGTTGAGTTTATTGTCCTGTGCACAAGAGGAAAAAAAAACTTGCAGCATCATCACAGGCACTTAGGTAGAGATAACACTCAGAAAATAAATTTTATAAGAAGTGAATAGAATAATAAATTCTGTCCTTGGGAATCCTCATCCAGAATTCCCTAAAGGTTAGCTTCCAGGTGGTGAAGAAGGCAAATGCCATGTTAGCGTTTATTTTGAGAGGATTAAAATACAAAAGCAAGGATATAATCCTGAGGCATTATAATGCATTGGCCAGACCGCACTACGAGTACTATGAGCAGTTTTGGGCCTCTTATCTAAGGTGTGCTGGAATTGGAGAGGGTCCTGAGGAGGTTCACAAGAATGAAAGGGTTAATATATGAGGAGTGTTTGATGGATCTGGACCTGTACTTGCTGGAGTTTAGAAGAATGATGGAGATCTCATTGAAGCCTATTGGATATTGAAAGGCCTAGATAGAGTGAAAGAGGAGAGGATATTTCCTATAAGGTGTGAGTCTAGGATCAGAGGGCACAGCATCAGAATGCAAGGACGTCCCTTAAGAAAAGAAATGATGAAGAATTTCTTTAGCCAGAGGGTGGTGAATGTGTGGAATTCATTGTGAAGGCCAAGTCATTGGATATATTTAAAGTGGAAGTTGATAAGTTCTTAATTAGTCAGGGCATCAAAAAGGTTATGGGGAGAAGACGTTAGCACAGGGTTGAAAGGGATAATAAATTGACTATGATGGAATGGCAGAGCAGGCTCGAATGGCCGAATTTTGTGGCCACATCTTATGGTCTAATAACGGGCTGACCAATCAGTATAGAAAGGAAATGAAATTCCTTCATCAGTGGGATAGTGAATCTGAAATCTCTACCAACATGTGGAAGGTCATTTACAGAATATATTCAAGACAGAGAATAGAATCAGGTGAAATGGGGCAAAAACAGGAAAACAGCAGCCAGGTGCAAGATGTGCCATGATATTATGAGATGGCGGAATAGCACAAGGGGCCAAACGACCTCTTCCTGCTTCAATCTGAATTCTTCCTTCAGTCTACAAATGCTGCTCTCACCTTGCAGATACCACCATGATCCTGCAGACATCTCCCGACTGTTCATGTGCTTTCCATTCAGTACAGATGCTCCTCTCAACTGCAACGCTCCCAGCACCTTCTTCCAGACCCTGCAGATGCTCTTCATCTGCTAAAGATAGTACAGACCCAGATACCGCACTTCGTTCTATAGACTCTTTCCGCTCTGCTCACAGATGTTGTCTCCTCACACTCCTCGTTAATCAAGGGTGCATTGGAAGGATAAGCTTTCTGCTTACCCTTCAGCCATACTCCTCAAACTAAAGATGTGGGTCCCTTCCTATAAGTCATGTCAAGTGGAATTTATTGTCATCTACACAAGTACAGTGAGATACGGTAACAATGAAAAACTTGTTTGCAGCATCATCATCACAGGCACATCAATACGGGCAACAGACAGAACATAAATTACACAGTGAAGAAAAAGACTGCGCAGACAAGACATTAATGAAAAAGAACAGATTAGTCTTTGGCAGTCAAGTTTATTGACAAGTATGGTGAGGTACCGGTACAATGAAGCATTACAGCAGCATCACAGACGTGTAGGTTCAAACACTCAGAACATAGAATACTCAGGAGCGAAGAAGGGAAAACGGCTGAGGAAAACAAGATGTGTGTACAAAAACAACAATAAAACAGTCATGGTAGAGCAGGAAGTCGTATGGAGTATCCCATTGCTGAGGTAGGGTTAGGGTTGTGTAGATTGGTTCTAGAACCTGAAGGATGTAGGAAAGCAGTGTTTCAAGAAAGTGGTGCTGTGGGGCTGTAGGCTTCTGTCCTTCCTGCCTGAGGAGAGGTCTCACTCATTCTACAGACCCTTCCTCCTTAATCCCATTACTCCCCTCGCCCTACATATGGACAGCTGCCCCTCGCTGTGTTCCACACATGCACAGTCACATCCGCTGATCCCTCCAAGATAATCTTTGGTAAACACATGCAGGCTCAAATCTCAAATCCTAATGGCCACACATTTTAATTCCACGACCCATTCCCATTCTGATATGTCTATCCACGGCCTCCTCTACTGTAAAGATGAAGCCACACTCAGGTTGGAGGAACAACACCTTATATTCCGTCTGGGTAGCCTCCAACCTGATGGCATGAACATTGACTTCTCAAACCTCCATTAATGCCCCACCTCCCCCTCGTACCCCATCTGTTATTTATTTATTTATATACACACTTCCTTTTTCTCTCTCTCCTTTTTCTCCCTCTGTCCATCTGACTATACCCCTTGCCCATCCTCTGGGCTTCCCCCCACACCTTTCTTTCTCCCTAGGCCTCCTGTCCCATGATCCTCTCATATCCCTTTTGCCAATCACCTGTCCAGCTCTTGGCTCCATCCCTCCCCCTCCTGTCTTCTCCTATCATTTTGGATCTCCCCCTCCCCCTCCCACTTTCAAATCTCTTACTAGCTCTTCTTTCAGTTAGTCCTGACGAGGGGTCTCGGCCCGAAACGTCGACTGTACCTCTTCCTAGAGATGCTGCCTGGCCTGCTGCGTTCACCAGCAACTTTGATGTGTGTTGCTTGAAATTTCAGCACCTGCAGATTTCCTCGTGTTTGCGTTCATTAAAATTATCCTCACTTTACAGCAACTGGATGACATCCATGTCGTGGTCTTGCACAAAGAAGAAGGCTCTGGTTTGGGATTCAGCATTGGAGGTGGTGCGGACTGTGAAAACAAAGTGACTACTGTGAGTATCAGCAGTAAAGAGAAGTGAAGTGAAACACTCTCCGCAGTATGAATATTGTTCATTCAGCTCAGATGTTGAGAATTCAGTCCTGGAACCTTCCACCCAGCAAAAAGATCCTATTAGATAGTTCACCTGTTCAATTAAACTACACCAGAGGGTTGGACACTGGCAGTGGGATACAAGGCATGTGTTCGTTGGAAGAATTTTTGGAAGCAAAGGACTAATTTGGCCAACTCTCTTTGAGTGTTTCAGGTTTAGGAGTCTATGAAAGATTTCCTGAATCCAGTCCTCAAAGTCAGTTAGTGTGTCTATTTCACTAAAGTAAAGGCACAGGAAGCAATCCTTTTGCGAGTGCAAGTATTGTCAGTGGTTTGGTGGTTTTCTGCAGACATTTTGAGACGACTGAGCGGTTTGGACTGCAACATCAGATTGACCTTCAGCTTGGCAAAGCCCGTGTTAGTTTTAGCCATCAGGAAAATGATTGAGGTTGACAGATAATTGAAATGTCTGGTGGGGATCCTGGCACTGAGCTGCCGTGATGACCTCACCATACAATGAGCAGCTGAACAAGGGCAAATAAACAGTACTATAGAATTTGAGTGTTATTTAAACCCATGTGCATTTTACAGTTACACTTCCTGATTGCTCTGCACTTGGGAAACTCTCTTTGCTGAAACCTTGTCAACACTTCTGTAAACTCTGAAGATTCTGCTATGCTATGTTAGAGTTAGAGTTTGGAGTTAGAGTTTAGAGTTAGAGTTAGAGTTAGAGTTTAGAGTTTGTTACTTAGTCCCTTTTTGGGTCTGCTCTGCTCTGGAGGAGGAATGGGGAGGCCAGGCAGAGCTCTAGCTACTTCTGCAGAGGAGTGGGACAGGAGAGTGAGGACTGTCTCAACAGAATGCTTTTGCACTTCAACTCAAATGACAGGTACACAGGGCAGCTGTAGGTTACTTTGAATATTACAGAATGTTTTTGAGTCATTCATTCTTTTAGAGTTTCTTCTATTTTGTGGATGTCTGCAAAGAGTAAGAATTTCAGGTTGTATACTGTATGCATTCTCTGATATTAAGTGGAACCATTGAACCTACATCCTGGTAACAGAAAAACACTGGCACAGTCGTGACTGTATTGTCTGTGTCAGGCAAGGCCTTGCTAGCTGTTATTTTTTTTTACTATCTATATAGGTGGTACAAGCCACATCTTAGAATTGCCCCCCCATGCATTTTTTGCACAAGAGAGGACCCTGAGCTACTACTTATTAAAAAATGCGTTTTCTCCAGCAAGCTCAAGATATATTAACTTTTCTCCAACTACACAATTAACGCTTCTCATTATCTTAAAGACTTTGATAAGATTGCTACTTAATCTTCTAAATTAACAGAGTACAGCCCTGGAATATGCAACTAGTCTGCATATTAACCTTTTAATTATGGAATAGAATTCTGGCAAAACAGCAATGCCCTCCATCCAGAATTTGCCCTGAGCTGCAGGACCCCGAGATGATTGTGATATTTTAGACCCTGGCAAGGGGCTACTGATCTTGTCAACCCTGAACTACATGTAGGACATTATTTATATCATAGCGCATGAGATAGATGTGGAAAATTCACAGGTTTCAATGGACAATTCGTAGAAGCAGGCCCAGCAATCACACATGGCACAGTGTGTAGACACTAATCAGCCTGTTGTCTTCCATTTTCTACTGTCCTCCAATGACAGGTTCACAGGGTGTTTCCAAATGGCCTGGCCATGCAGGAAGGAACAATTCAAAAGGGGGATGAGATTTTGTCAATCAATGGGCAGTCATTGAAAGGTGCGACTCACTCTGCGGGTCTGACCATCCTGCGCCAAGCTCGACTGCCAAGGCAAGCGGTAATTGTGGTCCACAAGGGCAAGGAAAGTGAAAACAAGTTCAGCACTTCAACAGAATCCGCAACAACTGAGAACCCTGCAGGTTCAGGTAGAGACAATTCAATATGAATTTTTCTTCTGCACCTCCACAAGTCATCCACCACAGATCTCCTTTACCATGCTGTTTAAACCATGAGTCTTATGAATGTCACTATAACATTGGTAGAAGGTATCACATTTCAGCAAGACTAATACTGCCAGGAATAGACCTGTACATCTCAAATGCAATCCATTGGTTCAAATACAGATTTGTTGCACAGTCAGAAGTTAATCAAAAATCTAGAATACAGATATTCCTCAATTTATGAAAGGGTTTTGTTGCTGGGAAATGAAAAGGCTAGGGTGAACTGCATTATGTGTATTCAGGTATACAGTGGATTCCAGATAATTGGGACACATTGTGACCAGTACATTTTGGCTCAATTAAGTGGCTGCCCAATTAGCCAAAGTTTCATGGAAGTAGTTTAAAAGGTATATTTAAAAAAACTACTATTTAACTGAGTAACAATATATATACTTAAATGAAAAAATAGAACAAATTATTCATTTTTAAATCTTTTTATTAATATATAATCTTCTACATCTATAAAATACAGAAATTCAACAAATTAGTATGTATATAATTAATACAGCTGAAGAAAAAAAACTTATATATGCCAATGAAAAGAAGAACAAATTAGAACACTACCAATACCTCTAGAGTACGATAAGATTGTATTAGTTCCTAATAGTTGTTGACAGAAAAATTCATCTGCTGTGTTCCTTTGATTAACTGTAACACCTAGTGCAGATAATAGACTGCCTTCAATGCTTTAGATGATTACATCCTCCAAGTCCTCATTTTGTTGTAACAATCAAGATGATTGTCAATACCTTCGTAATTTCTAACTTGTTGAAGTAGTGAAATTCTACACATGACTGTTTCTGGCATCTCCAAGCCTGAATGCTTGAAACTGCCGTCAGTAAAATAGTTCCAAGTTGTCTTACTGCTTACTTCTTGCCAACAATCAGTGACAAAAATCATTGCTTCTTGAACACAAACACACACAAACTGACGCTATTTAAAAACTGATTGCTCTAAACATGGTGGAATGACTGAAGCTAGTTGGAAACTATTCAGCAACAGTCTCCTGTCCCAATTAAGTGGTATATCGTCCCAAATAAATGAAGGGAATTCTGTCTATTTATTTGAACTATTGTTCTCTAAGAGTTTTCTCAAATAAACAGCTTCCCTGATTAACCAATGGCCCAATTAACCAGAATCCACTGTATTCCTACGTGGAGAGAGGGGCATTCTATTGATTTTGGGGAACATTCATATATGGAGTGTTGGCAGAAAGAACACCTGTACAACAACAAACATCATTTTCTCCCTAACTTCCTCAGTGATCAAGTCGTTTCTGCATGCTCCCCTTTGCCTCATGTATCTGTTCAAGGATAATTAAACAAGAATCTGTTGAGTAGACCTATTAACCAGGCTTTGCTGTTATGATTTACAACAGAAGACAAACTGAACACTTTCACCGTGACACTTGAAAAGAACGCTGCAGGAGTTGGCTTCAGTTTGGAAGGAGGAAAGGGTTCCATTCACGGAGACAAACCACTGATTATCAACCGGATTTTTAAAGGTGAGCAGATTGACCAGTTTATAAAGCAGAACTTTTTCAAGTTATGGAAACATCATGCAAATAATCCAGGGAGTGATGTACGATTGTGTGCAGAAAGATTGGGAGGAAAAAAAATGCGTTTGGACCCTTAGTGGCAAATATTCGTAAGCCCATTGTGGGCTGCATTACCAAAAGTTGGACAGGGTGGTACCTGATCAACCAAGATATGGCCTCATTTTTAAATTTATCTATGCAGTTGTCGGCCCTCTTGCTTTATGAGATAGTGTGCTTTGGGAAAGTCCCAGAAAATATAAAATGGTTGGGTGAGTGACATGGGCAGTAAGGATGGGATTGGTGCTGATGTTGGCTCCGCAGTTGTTTGGAAGGGAAGCAGTGGATGGAAGGGAGGGTCTTCTGTTGTGGTCTGTGATGCCGGCTCCAGTGCTTCCTTTGTCAGCAGAAGATTCCCCACCTGGCCTCAAAAGTGGCTTGGGAATATTTTACTGTGTGTGATGTGGGTGCTCTGCATTGTACTCAGAAACTGGCACTTTTTGCAACCAATCGTCATCCATCAAGAGAAACTTATTGAGGGTTTAACCCTTCCCACAACTTGCATACCTGAGTTTCCATGTCTTTGCATCTGTGGTAGATTAATGAATACAGAATCAATCTCTGATGACTAATGACATATGTTGGTCAAATTATGTACCAAGGTGACAGGAGATCAGCGAGATTGGTATTTCTATGCTGTGGTCTCCTGGAAAAACTCATCTCCCAATGTCTATGTGAGATTTTTGTTCACAATGTCTAAAGGTATAAAAATTCCAAGGTCAATTTTGCAAGACTCACACATGAAACATAGTGTTTGCAAATGATGTGGATAGAATGATTTATGAAAGTTCACACACACTGCTAGCCCACGATCACACCTCAGTGTTGAGCAAAAAACGGGATGTAACAACAGGTCTATTCTTGTTGCTCAAGCATTTTGCTGTGTAGTATAGTGAGGCATTATGGACAGCGAGAAAGGCTATCAAAGCTTGCAAAGTGATGTGTACCAGTGGGGAACATTGGCTGAAAAATGGCAGATGGAATTTAATGTAGGCAGTTGTGAGGTGTTGCACTTTGGAAGGACAAACCAGGAGAAGGGTTATACAGTGAATGGCAGAGCGCTGAAGTATGTGGTAAAACAAGGGGATGTGGAAAGACAGATCCATAATCCCTTGAAAGTGACATTACAGGTCGATAGGGTGGTAAAGAAAGCTTGTGGCATATTGGCCTTCCTAAATAAGAATACAAGAGTTGTGTTGTTATGTTGAAGTTGCATAAAATATTGGTGAGGTTGCACTTGGAGTATTGTGCAGTACTGATCACCTAACTACAGGAATGATATCAATAAGTTTGAAAGAGTGCAGAGGAAACTTACAAGGATGTTGCTGAGACTTGAGGACCTAAGTATAGGCAAAGGTTGAGTAAGTTGTGACTTTATTTCCTAGAGCCTAGGAGAATGAGAGGAGATTTTATAGAGGTATACAAAATTATGAATTATGAGGTGAATGATTACAAGTTTTTTTGCTTCTGGTTGGGTGAGGATAGAACTAGAGGATAATAGGGTTAAGGTGAAACACTTAAAGGGAATCTGAAGGACAACTTCTTCACTTAGAGGGTGGTGTAAGCACGGAACTAGCTGCCAGAGGAAGTAGTAGATGAGAGGTCAATTGTGACTTCTAAGAAAAGCTTGAGCGGGTACATGTGGACTATGGGATTAATGGATTTGTGGCTAAATTTGCCAACGGTACAAAGATAGGTGGAGGTGTGAGTAGTGTTGAGGAAACAGGGAGCCTGCAGAGAGACTTAGATAGTTTAGGGGAATGGGCAAAGAAGTGGCAAATGAAATACAATATTGGAAAGTGTATGGTCATGCACTTTGGTGGAAGAAATAAATGGGCAGATGGGGAGAGAATTTAAAATGCAGAGATGCAAAGAGACTTGAGAGTCCTTGTGCAGGATACCCTAAAGGTTAACCTCCAGGTTGAGTCGGTGGTGAAGAAGGCGAATGTAATGTTGGCACTTATTTCTAGAGGTATAGAATATAGATAGATATACTTTATTAATCCCAAGGGTATATCTATCTATCTATCTATATTCTATACCTCTATAAATATACGAGCAGGGATGTGATTTTGAGGCTCTATAAGGCACTTGTGAGACCACACTTGGAGTATTGTGTGCAGTTTTGGGGTCCTTATTTTGGAAAGGATATACTGACATTGGAGAGGGTTCAGAGAAGGTTCACAAGAATGATTCCAGGAATGAAAGGGTTACCGTATGAGGAATGTCTTGAAGCTTTTGGGCTATATTCCCTGGAGTTCAGGAGAATGGGAGGGGGGGAGGTGGATTTAAAAGGCCTGAACAGATTAGATATGGCAAAGTGATTTCCCATGGTAGGGGACTCTAGGACAAGAGAGCACAACTTCAGGATTGAAGGACATCCACTTAGAACTGAGATGCGGAGAAATTATGTTAGTCAGAGGGTGGTAAACCTGTGGAATTTGTTGCCACGAGCGGCTGTGGAGGCCAAGTCATTGGGTGCATTTAAGGCAGAGATAGATAGGTTCTTGATTATCCAGGGCATCAAAGGGAATGGGGAGAAGGCAGGGCAATGGGGATGACTGGAAGAATTGGATCAGCCCATGATTGAATGGCAGAGCAGACTCGATGGGCTGAATGGCCTACTTCTGCTCCTATATCTTATGGTCTTTTAGTCATGAGAGGGGCTTGGAAGGCTACAGTGTGGGTGCAGGTAAATGGGTCTAGGCAGGAGTCCAGGCTGGCACAGACTAGATGGGCCGAGGGATCTGTTTCTGTACTATAGTGCTCTATGACTCTAAAGTATAAACAGTGTGTGAGTTGCTTTGTACATATGGGCAGGTTTTTAATGAATAGTAGTGAGCATGTACTGTGTCTTAGTGATCTAAAAGCAGTAATGGTTGAGGAATATTCACTCCGCTCTAAACAGGGACAAGGAGTACAAGTGAAATGTTTTGCTTGCATTAACACCCAACACAACCTAGTCTGCAAGTGTTGCCACACCTGCTGCACCAACCTAGCATGCCCAGTGTTCAGAACAGTAGCAAAAAAAATCCCTGTTGTGTGTGTGTGTGTGTGTGTGTGTGTGTGTGTGTGTGTGTGTGAGGGGGGGGGGAGTGTGGGTGGGTAAGGCCCACCCACGCACTCACACACAGAACTTCAACCCTAGGATAGGCCACCTTCAGTCCCCTGGCCTCCACCGGACTCAAAAGACATCGAGCCTCCGCATTCCCCAGTAGACTTGCAGACCCAGGGGCCTCAACTTCAGTATTGACCCCAAACTCCAGATGATGGGACCCTGAACTCCAGACCTCGAATTCGGGATCCATTGACTGACGTACTTAGGGATCACTGACCCTCATATCTCTTACCCACACAGATCCCAGATCCTACTGATCCCACAAGAGGACTCAGTGACCTGTGGGGGTGGCGGGGGAAGGGAGGGGAGGGCACCCTTTGCACTCGCTGGTCTTCTCCCACAGTGCTTGCTGGTCTGACATCTGTCCACAGATATCCTTCATCCATGTCATTGCTGGCCTTCGAATGTGAAGCCTGGAATGCAGATAAGACTCCAGCCTGACCTCTAACTCCCCACATCCCAGTCTCTAAACCCTAATGTGACCCCTAACTCTCATCTCTGCCCCCAAAGCCATCCTTACGAAACTAAAAAAGAAACCCAAGTCTGAGCTAAAACCTTGACAGAGGCGGCATCTTGGCCCAATTTGACCACAAGCCAGTTGATTTGGGAATACGTAAGATATATATTTATATTACTTAATTACAAAGTATTCTGTAGGCAATGGATTAACTTCCCTGTTTCTATTACAGTCTCCATGAAGCAAACCAATGCCAAAAAATTTTGCTTTTTTTAAAGTGTGTTCATCACAATCAATTAAAAGTAACAACTTTGGTGCAACTTTATCCCTTACGCTCAACTCAACTCTACATGTTTTTTGATGTTGATGTTTCTCTACCGCTTGGAAGACTTGTTCACTGAATGGTCTATTCTCTGAGAGAACTCCCCATAATGAACCTCATGAACCACTTCCTGGGGTTGCAGTATCTGGAACTGCACAGATGTGTATGATTTCCCTCAGGCTGTGTTTATTTGAACAAGAACAGGCTGCGTGTGTGTGTGTGTGTGTGTGTGTGTGTGTGTGCGCACGCACGTGTGTGCGTGTGCATTTATGGCTTGCTGTTCTCAAGGTAGTGTGTTAGAACTCCCGAGTTTCACATCACATTTTCAAACATTTGACAATGAAAATTTTCTTGAAGTTTCTTTCTCCATTACAGGAGGAGCAGTAGAACAGAACAACATTATTCAGCCTGGAGATGAACTGTTGCAACTAAACTCCACTGTCCTCCAAGGTCTTAGCCGCTTTGAGGCTTGGAACATCATCAAATCCTTGCCAGATGGCCCTTGCACAGCAGTAATTAGGAGGAAAGGCCCCATTCCTAGCACAGCCAAAGACACAGAGATATCACAAGATGCTGAACGAAGTTGCTAATAAGGAGCTACTCATTTATACTCACATAATTCAGTTAATCTAGAAAGTGGACTATATGGTATTGCCCATTGCTATGTCCATGGCAGAAGGAAGTAGTTAACCTTTTAATTTGCTACTTCTGTGAACAGCTGGGATTTTATCTTGAGCAATTTTATTCATCAAAAATAAGTAAGACGGGAACATATCATTCCAAATCTCAGTTCAATCACAAGTAAAAGCAGACTAATTACACCGAGCAGTTCCTGCAGAAAGAAGAATAAAAAGTAAAATGTTTTGAACCGGTGACATGTACTTAAATAAACTTCTTGCCAACCTTGTACCGTATTTCAAACTTGATTGCTTCATTCAGTCATGAAATGAGCTGTTGACCAGTAGTGGGTCCGTCACAGGGATTGTCCATCTCTCCTTCAGCCCGTCAATTGTTGGAAACGTCCTTGTTTTTATCTCACATTGTACTAGGCTCTCTACTACCCAGATATCTCCAGTGACTTGTCATTGGTGATGTCAATTCACATACATTGGTCCTCCCTTAATTTCTCCTTTTAATATGAACTCCTAGCCTATGTTTACAGCCACTCCCTTCAAATGGCCATTTTACAAGCCACGACTTCATTTCAGCTGAACTACATTTCATGAAACCTAACTGAACATTAGTTCCTGAAGGTTTTCTTTATTCAATCTAAAGATCTCATCCTTCCCAAAACTCATGAATCCATCCATTCAAGTCCTCTTCTGAAATTCATGATGTGAAAACTGGAAGGTGGGACCAACTGCATAGTAACAGAAGAATTAGCTGTTTGTGTGGTATTAAACAGAAATCTGCAACCCATTCTACAATACTGTGACATTCCTTATTTGAGAAAAAGTACTGGAATTAAAACAGGAAATACTGGGGACAAGCAACTTCATAAGAATGTATAAAAAGTTAAAGGTTCTTGTTGATCTGGACCTTTCTTGTTAGCTAGTCCCTTTGCTTTACAGAAGTATCCGACTAGCTATGGACTCCATCACTCTTGCTTTTGCACCTCATTGTTTACAGCTTTACTGCATTAAAGATTCTGACCATCATTGATGATGATAAAATTGTGGGCACTGGGTTTGAATTGTTTCTGCAGCTTTCATGTAATCTTGCTCAGGGCAGTGCATTGTACCTGTTCCTTCAGCAGTATTGTGATTTTAAAAGTGGTTTACAGTTTGATTTCTGTGGAAAATTGATCTTCCAAGTGCACAAATAAAAAGACGTCAGCTGTGTGACAGAGGTCTGAAATTAGTACTGGATAAAAGTTTATCATAGAAACTACTTACGTTTCCACAGCACCATACACAACTCAAGGACATTATAAAGCACCTTGCAACCAACCAAGTACTTTCAAAAGTTTAACCACTGCTGCCATGCAGGAAACACAGCAGCTTATTTGTATTCAAGTTCACTCAGACCAAAATGTGGTTGTAAATGCAGCCATGGGATCTTTTAGTTATTGAACAGAGAAGATGGAAACTCTGTTTCATGCAACAGTCAAAACACAGCATCACATCACCACTAAGATGGAATAGCTGCCTAGATTATGTGCATAAATCGCAAGGGAGAGGAATGTTCTGGCTCAGAGCTGCAAGTACTATTGTTGAACCATGGCTGATTCTTGGTTAATGCAAGTTCTTAAATATGAGTAACATTTTTACCACAGCCAAACCTTATGAAGTTTGGATTGTATTAGCTCAGTGACAATGAAGCAAATAAAAAACTTAGGATTTTTTTTTAAAAAGAGATTTTACTTGAGTGAGAAAAGGAGGGAAAATTTTATTGGAAGTCCTAGCACAGTATTCCCCAAAGGTTAACTTGCAAGTTGAGTTGGTAGTAAAGAAGGCAAATGCAATGTTAGCATTCATCTCAATGACCCCATCTAATAGATAATAGTGCTGAGTTTGAGAGTGTTGTCATGCAGTCTTTCACCGGAGACAAACACAGACTAGTTATCTATTTCTGCACTACATTTCTACTCATTGTTAGGTTACCTCCATATTCTTGAGATCTCATTTTTGTTAAAACTCACACAGAAAGCCCTATTGAATGGTTTCTGGAAGCTACATAAATAACATCTCCTGATAATTTCATTTCTAACTCGTTAGATGCCACACCAAAATCTGTCAGTAAAAGTTAATTCCCCACGGATTATTACTGTACATCTCAATGCCTGGTCTGTATTGGGTGGCTGCTCGCCACCACGGTCTCAAAGTTATTTTCACCTTTTTTTGGTCAACTGTAGCAAGGACAGAGACGAAAAATCATTTAGAAAGTAGTTAATTTCTGTTAAGTAAACAATTTTTTTACAGCACAGAAATAAAGATGCATTTACTTGCTAGAGCACTATAGGCTGACCTTTTTGTACTGCAAGCTGATAATTGCTGTTTTAAGACAGATCAAACTTAAGGCCAGGAGTTTATTGAAATTAGTAATACAGCTTACTGTTATCCATTTTCAGCTATAAGCAGTTAAAAAGTAGTTTTATAAAATCTTTCTTCAACCCCACTATTTGAAAACAGCAGACCGGTTAATAAATGGTATTACTTAAAGACTTTTTTTGAACACTGTCAACAAAGTGTATTTGAAACTGCAGATAGATCACAATCAACAGTCAGGCTGCAAACATGTGAATTATGAATGTTTATTGCATGAATTTCAAGTACACATTGTAGGAACAACAATTTCTTCAGTTTATGAAGTTATGAAATTTGACACTTCCAAATAAATATGTGATTCGCTCAGAATTAAATCCAAAACTAAACCTTAAAAAAGTGCAAGTTATTTTTTGAAAAAAAAAGGCGTCACATCACTGGTCAAAGTTTACAGAATTCAAACTGTGCAAATTAACCCACCTTTCATTAAGAAAGTAAAATTCAGATTTAATGAAATTCCATACCAGCAGAATATTTCACATCACCAAGAGCTGGTGCTAGTAGTGATGCAGCAATTAAAAACATTCATACAAGTGGAAATGTTCCTGCTTGGAACACTTTGACAAATTTAACAATATTAAACATACCATTTACATGCAAGATAGCAAATTACTAGGAAACATGTTGCTTGAAGGAATAAATGTATTCTAAAATACACTGACTCTGTGGAGTACTCCTGGTGAACGCTATTACCGGGGAACTGGAAGAATAAATACTTATTAAAACTTGTGGCACTCTTGCACTTGAGGTCTGTTGCCAGTATTTGCAAATGCTTTTCTGAACTTAGATTCCATTCACTATTTTCCAACTGTAGTTATCCTGCAGACATTAGTGGTGCAACAATGGTAGTTTTCCGATGCACAAAGACAATGCCCAAATTAAGAGTTGGGAAGATGGCGATTAAACTATTAATTTCTAAAGTTATTTATTTCAATACTCTGGGTTGAAAATAATCATTTTCTCCACTATTTTTCATTCTCAGCTTAAACCCCACAGTTCGATTTTTTTTTAAACCAGAGCCATCCTCATCACTCCATGGCAAACATGGATGCCAAATGCTGTGTGGAAATTGGCCTAGTTTTTAAGTAAGTAATTCACTACATAGCTTTCCAGAAGTAAACGCACCTTTTATTGGCATGGATACTGTAGCCAAGTGGCTACTACTGCACTATAATTTCAATGTTTTGAAGAGTTATATTACAGATTCATCACATGAATTGCCTTTAAGAATCAGAACTCAGACCATCCAGGGAGTACATGCTGCATCTGCTCCAAGTACAAATATATCCTATGATCATCCAATCCAGCCACAGTTTCAAACTAGTGACACTCCTTGCTCTGTAATTCAAGTTCTGCTCCAGCATAATGCCATGGAAAATAGCAAAAAAATAGTGCTTATTTTCTTGTAATGACAAAGTTCTGAACAACATGTCACAAAACATCATATTTTACAGTGATCAATCCTTTTCATTTTACATTTGACAAATAGGATATCCAACTCTCATTTAAATAAAGAGGCCTATTTGCTGATCTAACACTGTGCTTTATACAATTAGAAAAATAAAATTGTATATTATTCATTGCTGGGCAAGTTAATAATTTTGGTCCAAGATTAAAATGTGCTAAAAATCTCTAAGTACATAAAGATATTCTCAATTGGATACCCAATTAATGAAAATTTAAATAGCTCTGCTTTAATTTATTAATAATATCTATAAACATATATTATTCTTGGTCCTCATGTTTAACTCAAACTTACTCTCCATTCTACTCATTGTTCTAAAATGGCAGAATTGTTATTCTCTTCAAAAAGATGAAAGATCAACCCAAACACATATTCAAATCAAAAACTGATCTTCAATGCAGCAAAAATAAATCAGAGGGTTTGTAGAGGAGACGTGCAGAAAACTGAGATTCATCAGGCTTTAAAAGTCTTCACAGCTTTTGACAGATTGCTGTAAAACTCAGCCATACTAGATGGAAAGAAAGAGTCAACTACTGACTGTGGGAGATACCCACCCAGGTCAGTCTGAAAGAATGTAGTCAAATGGGTCTTTCGCGGCTCCCTAAAATTGAGACAAATACACAATAAGAAACAGGAGAAGGCAAATTAGTTCCCTGTGCTTGCTGTGACACTCATTATCACAGCTGATCTTTTACCTCAGGCCCACTTTACTGCATTAATCCCATATCCCTTGATTATCCAGAAATCTATACATACATCTTGAATACATTCAGCAAATAAGGCTCTACAGCACTCTGATACAAAATTCAAGAGTCTCTCTACTCCAAGTGAAGATATTTCTTCTCAAATCCCTTAAATGGATCCCTTACTTTGAGACAGAGACTCGTATTTCTAGCCATTCCGGACAAGGAAAACACAACCCTGCCTCTGCCTTGACGGTATGCAAATATATTGGTATATTTCAAAACGATCTATCCTTTCTGCTGATGGTAATGGATATGGGCCCAATTTGTTTAATTGCTTCTCATGTGGCAATTCCCTCCAAACTAGGAATTAATCTGGTGAAGCTTTATTGCACTGATTTTATGGGAAGTACATCCCACCATCTTCGGTAGGGAAACTAGAACTGTACACATTATTTCAGGAACAGTCACCAAGGCCCTATATTAATTACAGTAAAATGTCTTGTAGTCAGACCCTCTAGTCCAGCGGTCCCCAACCACCAGGCCCCGGACCGGTACCAGGCCACAAGGAAACAATATGATTTGGCGATATGAGTCAGTGGAGCTTGAAGGCACGCAAGGTCATTACACACGCATCATCCACGTCAGCGTGGGAAGGAGATCAACTCCTCGAGCTTGCAAATGACGGCAGGCTAAAAAGTATGTTTGACATAACATCTCTGCCAGCATTCTGGATCAAAGGCAAGGCTAAATATCCTGAGATAGCCACAAAAGCACTGAAAACGTTGCTTCCATTTCCAATATATCTCTGCAATGAATGCAACGAAAACTAAATTGTGGAATAGACTGGACATAAGGAACCCCCTTCGAGTATCGCTGTCTCCCATCACCCCTCGATAGGATGGTGTTGTTGCAGGGAAACAAGTATTCAGCCCAGGGCTCCCACTGATTCAGCGATATTGGTGCGTTGCAATGATCTTATATGTTCATACGAGGAAAATGGATGCGGTGTGTGTTTAATATCCAAGCGTTACTTAAAATGTTATGGTGCTATTGACTTATATAACCATATAACAATTACAGCACGGAAACAGGCCATCTCCGTCCTTCTAGTCCATGCCGAACACTACTCTCACCTCGTCTCACCGACCTGCACTCAGCCCATAACCCTCCATTCCTTTCCTGTCCATATAACTGTCCACTTTAACTTTAAGTGATAATATCGAACCTGCCTCTACCACTATAGCAATTGACTTATTGCTATATTCAAGCGAAAAAAATATGTGCTGTGTGTTTAATATTAAATTCGTTAGATAAACCCTTTTAGAAACAAAATTGAGTGTATTAGCCACTTATCACCTATATTCCGGTCGTAATTAACACCCCCCCACTGAACAGAATCGCCAAAAACAATTTTTAAAAAATCGGCACGTATACGCATGCGCACTGGTGCCCGCGCAAGGCTTCATGGTCATTGTAGTCTTTCTCTGGGTAAGCACAACGTATTTGACTGCTACTCTCGTATGTTGGCAACCCTAACCCCCGCCCCCTGCCCCCCTCCCCTGGTCGGCCGGTCTGCAAGAATACTGTCAATATGAAACCGGTCCGCAGTGCAAAAAAGGTTGGGGACCCCTGCTCTAGTCATTGGACCAAGACTCTTGCCCTGTCTAAATCATGGGCAGTTGATGTACATTTCAAGACTTCAAGCATCATCCACTTCTCTGAACTGGAAATGCAAGCAATTTGTTATCAGAGTACATACATGCCACCACATACAGCCCTGAAATTTTTTCCGCAAATCTATAGAACAGCAATTGTAAACAGGATTAATGAACCACAAAGTGTGCAAATGCAAGTATAAATAAATAGCAATAAATAACGAGTGTGTTAACAAGTTAAAAGAGTCCTTAAAGTGAGACCTTTGTTTGTGGGAAATAGAATGAGTGTAGTTATCCCCTTTTGTTCAAGAACCTGATGACTGAGGGATAGTAACTGGCGATGCAGGTCCTGAGTCTCTTATATCTTCTACCTGATGGCAGCAGCGAGAAAAGAGCATGGTCTGGGTAGTGAGGATCTTTGATGTTGGATGCTGCACTGGGCCAAATCCATTACCTTTTGTAGGAGTTTTGGACTCTTGCTCTTGGATAATGAAAATCTCATTCATCATTAAACCAGTTGGTTCAAATTTATAATTGTACCAGAATAATGCTGGACGCATCTCTATGACAACAAGGCTTAGGCTACTAAAATGTTACATCTGGTCAATCTTGCTGTATGCTTCCAAAACATGGACTATAACACCAGAACTCCAAAGAAACTTGAAAGCAACAGAAATGTGGTTTCTTAGAAGAATGCTGAAAATATCATATAGAGATAGGGTAACTAATGAGACAGTACTCCAACGTGCCCATACAAAAAGATATTTAATGAGAACATTAAATGAGGGGAAACTTAAATTCCTGGGCCATGTCATCAAAAAGGGAGAAATAAAATGCCTCCATATGCCTGGGAAACGTGGAAGAAGGCGGCAAAGAAGAAAATATATGGACACTGTGAAAGAACTAACAGATCTAAGTGTACGAGATATCATTGACGCTGCGAGGGATCGTCCGATGTGGGAAAGCCATGATCGCCAAGCGTGTAACGTGCAAGGCACATGAAGAAGAATAATAATGTTGTATTTATAATCCTAAAGTTTAAGGTCACCCATCACAGAAACTGGATTAATCTATCCTCAGTAAAATGAAAAATATACAATATTGTTGGTTGAGAAACTTGTTTGAGGGAAAAAAGGAACAATTTTCAATGAAAAAAAGGATCTAGAAAAATTAAAAAGGAGTCTTACCCAGGAATGGGAGCACAGAAACATCCACAGGGGTGATTGAATCCCCTCACATAATGAGGTTTAGGAGGACAGCCAGGGTGCTCCACATTAGTAGCTGTGAAGAAAAAAGGACGTTTGTCACTTCAAACTGTAGTGGCACAAAACACTGAAACCACACAAGTTTGTTTGATCCTAGGGCCTTGCACTGTGGTTCGGTACTGTATGAACCAAGTTAATTTACAAATTCAAATATGTATTCATTCACAGTTGATGGTTATTAGCTAGATCCATTACCCATTTGTACTTGTTATTCAAGTGAGTGGCTGAGTCATTTTAGTGTGAACACACTACCATGAGTTTGTGGGCACTTCTTTCAATCTCATTAAATATTCATAACACTTGAGTAACAGGAACTGAAAATGTATTTTCTCAAACCTCCACACTGGAACATTTGTTTTGACCCCATTTCTACATTTCAGTTAAAGCAGGCTGTGTGTTAGTTACCATTTGAGGATATCGTTCCATCTTCATATTGCTTGATTAAAATGACATCCACGAAGTCTCTTGGGGAGATAATGCCCAAAGCTGCTGATGGTGTAACAGTCCTGCACACAGATATGGTCTGGAGGGATACAGGGCAAACAGTCAGGAATTCATTCATCATGCACTTCTGTTCAGTGGTTACAATATGACATTTTTCCACATATTTATTCAGCCAAATTCTCAAATAGACCATTTTCCTTAAATATTTGGCTTTACTTGCAGTTTTTTTAAAAATAGCACATTTTTTCCCAAAATACAGCCACTTTCAAAACATTTTCTTGAATAAAAAATGCTTGATATTTATAAGCAGAAGTCACATAATATTAACTAATTATACAATGTCATTAGGTTCAGTTGCTAACTTGGCAATTATTGGGCACTTTTAGATCATTGCCAGCATTTAAAAACAACCAAAATTAATCAGAAGGGAATTGTTCCTTGTCAATTAGAGGCTACAGAACAACTCAAATTTAAAAATAGTGATCTGCATCAGAGACAAAGTAAGAATCCTTTGCATGATGATGCATGTCAAACGATAGTAAGAAAGCAGAATCAGAGAAAAGAACATGAGGACACTACTAAACGTGGACATCCAAAGCTTGTAGATAGCAATGCAATAAGCAAAAAGGGCGGCGGACAAGGAGGACAGATAAACTGCAGACGTATGGTCTGGAAGGATGCTGAAGGTAGTGAAGGCGGCTCAGAATTTGAAGGTAGTTATCAACTGAAGTGGGAACAATTCTTAAAAGAAAACCCACAAACAGTATTCTGTGGATTAAGGGCATACATTACAAAGTACTAATAAACAGGAATGCAAAACATTGGCTATTATGCAGTCTGATACCTAACTTGGGTACATTAAAATGGGAAGGCCTTTACAGTAATTAAGAGCTCACAGTAGGTTTTAGCTGTGTCTTCCAATGTCCCAGGAACAGGTAAACAAAAAAATGTAAAGGCTTTTAAAACTAATTGGATGAGAAAACCATGGTCAGGGAATACAACATTACCACATAGTTCAGGCTCTTCAGCCCACAATGTTATGTTGACCTTTTAACCTGCTCTAAAATTAATCTAACCCTTCCCTTCTACATAGCCCTCCATTTTTGTATCATCCATGTGCCTATTGAAGAGTTCCTTACATATCTGCCTCGACCATCACCCCTGGCAGGGCATTCCACGCAGCCACTGCTCTCTATGTAAGGAACTTAACTCTGACAACCTACCCCACCATGCTTTCCTCCGATCACCTCAGAACTATAGAACATAATACAGCACAGGAACAGACCCTTTGGCCCCCAGTGTTGTGCTGAACCCATTTAAATAGCAATCAAATGGCTAACTAAACTAATTTCTTCTGCCTACACAATGGCCAATATCCTTCCATTTTCCTCACATTCATGTGCCTATCTAAATACCTCTTAAAAGTACCTAATGTTTTTGCCACTACCAACCCTTCAGGCACATTCCAGGCACCCATCACTCTCTATGTAAAAAAACCTCATCCCTCACATTTTCTTTGAAATTACCCTTTTCACCTTAAATGCATGCCCTCTGTATTAAATATTTCAACCCTGGGAAAAAGTCTGTCTACTCTATCTTTGACTCCCATAATCTTATAAACCTCTATCAGATCTCTCCTTAGCCTCCGCCGCTGCAGAGAAAACAACCCGATTTTGTCCAGTCTCTCATGATAGCACATGTCCTCTAAACTAGGCAACTCCTGGTAAACTTCTGCACCCTCTCCAAAGCCTCAACATCCTTTCTATAATGGGTTGACCAGAACTGTATGCAGCCTAACTAGTTTTATAAAGCTGCAACTTAACTTCTTGACTCCTGAAGTCATTGCTCAACTAAAAAGGCAAGCATGCCATTTGCCTTCTTAAACACTCTATCAACTTGTGCAGCCGCTTTCAGGGAGCTATGAATTTGGACCTTGGACCCCAGATCTCTCTGTTCATCAACACTATTAAGGGTCTTGCCCTTAAATGTGAACTGTCTCTTTGCATTTGACCTACCAAGCTGCAACACTTCACAATTGCCTAGGTTAAACTCCACCTGCCATTTCTCTGCCCATATCTACATCAGATCTATATCCCATTGTATTCTTTGCCAGTCCTCTAAACTATCCATAACACCACCAATCTTCATATCACCTGTAAGCTTACTAATCCAACAATCTACATTTTTGTCCTGTTCAATTACAATACTGTGCAAGTGCAAAAGGCCTAGGCACGTCAGCATTTTTTTACTATAAATTTTGTGTCAGGTTTATTTTTTGTCTTCTGCATTAGAGCATCAGTGGATGGAAAAGAGCAAACTTTAGATTCCCTAATGTTCATTTTCCAAAAAATCAAATGTTACAGAGAATTGTTTGTATTTCATTAAAGAAAGTAACATATTAAGTAACAGAACACTTTCCAAATAAAAACTTGATTACTTAGAAGGTATCTAGCCCAGTGCATGAGTAAACAAAGATAACAAATAGGTGCTAATGATCAATTGCATAATGAGTTGGATGAACTAAACTGATTAACTGAAACGGGTGTAGAAGGCATCAAACTGGGCAAACTAAAAGGTGAGGGTGTGGCAGATGTGACAGATTAACCTTCAATTCTTACACCATGACAAGAGTGAGCATGTGCAAGGTAAAAGGAAAGCCTTGCATGTGTGGAATTTGCATGTTGTCCATGTGGCTGTATTGGCTTCCTCCAGGTGCTCTTGTTTCCCCTCACATCTCAAAGATGGCACTGATTCAAATGATTCAATGATGATGATTCAAAAATCTTTATTGTCATTCTAACCGTACATCAGCTCTGCAGGCAGAATGAGACAGGCATTTCCCAGGAGCAGTGCAATCGTAACATAACAAATGCAACACTAAATAATAAACGTAACAATAAATAGTAAAACACAACAGCCACATTTCGGTTAAAATCAAGTTATAAGTGTCCAGTGCAAGTTAAAAGTGTCCAAAGCAGAGTCAGGTGGAGCAGCTATTTAGCAGTCTGACTGCCTGTGGGAGGAAGCTGTTTAGTAGCCCTGTGGTTTTAGTTTTGATGCTCCTGTAACGTTTGCCTGATGGCAGAAGAACAAACAGTTCATGGAGAGGGTGTGAGGGGTTTTTAATGTTGTACCGTGTCTTCTGGAGGCATCGACTCTGAAAGAGGTCTTGGACAGAAGGTAGGGAGACCCCAATAACCTTCTCTGCTCCCCTAACCACCCTCTGCAAGGCTTTTTTGTCCACAGCACTGCAGCTGGAGTACCAGGTTGTGATGCAAAAGGTCAGCACACTCTCAACCACACCTCTGTAGAATGTAGTTAAGATGTTAGTGGGGAGTGATGCTTGTTTAAGCTTCCTCAAAGTGCAATCTCTGCTGGGCCCGTCTCACAGTCCCAGCGATGTTCCTGGACCAGGTGAGATTGTCCGAGATCTGCATCCCAAGGAACTTGATGTTTTCCACTCTCTCCACCGTGGAGCCGCTGATGCTGAGGGGTGTGTGCTCAGGCTGAGACCGTCTGAAATCGACGATCATCTCCTTGGTTTTGGTGACATTAACAGATATCCCACCTCTCCCGGAAGTTCCGGGAGTCTCCGGCAAATTAATAGTGGCTCCCTGATGCCCGCAAATTATATACAATGTCCCGGAAATTGATTTTTTTGAGAGCGAGCGTGAGAGCAAGCGAGCGAAAGAGCAAGAAAGCAAGCGTGAGTGAGAGCAACCACGAGTGAGAGAGAGAGGGCGCGTGAGAGGGAGAGCGAAAGAGCGCGCGCGAGAGAGCGAGAATGAGAAAGTGCGAGAGAGTGAGCGCGAGTGACAGCGACGAGCGAGAGAGAGCGCGTGCGTGATAGAGAGCGAGAGAGTTCCAAAAAAAGTGAGAGTGGCAGAGTGTTCCAAAAAAAAATAAAACGTACGTCACCCCAGACTACACTAAAGTGTACCCCTGCCAAATAGGGGTCAAAAATAATGACAGTGTTGCTCGCTGCACTGTTTGCAACAGTGACTTTTCTATTGCCCATGGTGGGTTAAAATGTAACAGACATGTTGAGGTGAGTTTAACAGGTGCCATTCGTTCATTAGCATAACTAATGTTATTTAAACTAGCTGGCTGGCTGCTAAGGAGCTACTCTATTGCAGACATCCCACCTCTCCCGGAAGTCTCCCGCAAATTGATGGTGCTACCTCCCTGAAATGAGTTTTTGCAGGGTGGGATTTCTGCATTAAGCATCAAGTTGTTATCACTGCACCAGCTCTCTAGGTGTTCGATCTCCTCCCTGTACATTGTTTCATCATTTTTGCTGATGAGCCCCACCACTGTGGTATCATCAGCAAATTTAATGACCAGGTTCTCCTTGAATCTGGCTGCACAGTCATGTGTTAGCAGTGTAAACAGCAATGGGCTAAGCACACAGCCTTGTGGGGTTCCAGTGCTCAGTGTGATGGAGTCAGAGAGGTTCCTGCCAACATGGACTGCCTGTGGTCTCTGTCAAGAAATCCAGAATCCAGCGACACATGGCAGTGCTAAGGCCAAGCAGCGACAGTTTCTCCACTAGTCTCTGCAGGATGATGGTATTGAACGCTGAACTGAAATCAATGTACAGGATTCTGGCATAAGTGTCTTTGTTGTCCAAGTGAGAGAGAACTGTGTGCAGTGTGGTGGATATTGCATCCTCCGTAGAGCGATTTAGACGATAAGCAAACTGTAGAGGATCCAGCAATGAGGTGAGGCTGGCTGCGATATGAGGCTTGACAAGCCATTCAAAACATTTCATCACTATGGGGGTCAGGGCAACGGGACGGTAATCATTCAGACAGGCTACAACTGATTTCTTTGCTACAGGGATGATTGTGGAGGTTTTGAAGCAACTGGGGACAATGGCTTGACTAAGGGAGATGTTGAAAATGTCTGTCAGGACATCTGCTAATACATTAGCACATTACTTGAGCACACGTCCAGGGATGTTGTCGGGACCTCCCGCTTTTCGTGGGTTGACCCTGGCAAGAGTCCTCCGTGTTTGCTCTGGATCAATGATTGGAGCCGGCTGGTCAGATGGTAAAAGGGGACTGGCTCTCGCCCTTGCTGTAGTGTTTGATGGTTCGAAGCGTGCAAAGAAATTGTTAAGCCTGTCTGGAAGAGAGGCGTCGCTGTCATCAGTTTTCTGCCTGATCTTGTAGTCTGTCAGAGCTTTAATTCCCTGCCACATCCGTCTAGTGTCACCTGTGTCACAGAAGTGTCCATGTATTTTGCCCGCGTAGGCCCTTTTTGCTTTCCTGATCCCTAGTGAAAGCGCAGACCTGGCTGAGCAAAGCGCACTCCTGTCCCCCGATCTGTAGGCTGTGTCACTGTAATTTGCATCTAGTGCAAGGGTTCCATTAAGCAAGGGGTCTGTGAGCCCCAAGTTGGAAACCCCTGCTCCGGTGTGTGAGTAGTTGAATCTAGATGAAGTTGATGAAAATCACAGGGAGGAAAAGTTAAGTAAAAAAAAAGAGCTCAATGTGGGATTGATAGTTGCACAGACTTGGTGGGCTGAAGGATCCATTTCTGTGCTGTATCTCTCTCCAAAATTTCTTCAATGACAGGGTGGCACCATCTTGAGATAGCACAGACTTCAAATTTCAGATGTAGTAAACCTAGACACATGGCTGTCATAAACTTATATCAAGGTACAACACTTCATAGGTTTCAAAGTAAATTTATTATCAAAGTACAAATATGCCACCCTGAGACTGATTTTCTTATGGTCATATTCAATACCATCTAAGTGTGCAATTATTGCCAAACAACTACCTAGGGTGACTAAACCACAAATTCTTCTTGCAAATTAGATCAATTATGGCCAATTAACTTACATTATCAATAGTCTCAATCAGCTCAAACAGTTTCACATTTTTGTCCCACTTCACCCTTAGTCCGTCAGGCACTGGTTTCAGACATTCCCAAACTTCATGTGGTGCAGCATTAATTGTCCCTTCACCTTTGTACCTGAGTCAAAGACCACAACAACAAAAGGAAAAGGTAATTATAATAACTGTGGGCTATTTTTAAGAACATTGAAAATAAGTAGAATTTCAAATTGATGAAATATTTTAGTGCAGAAAATAAAGATGATTTTTGCAGTTAAGAATAAAGTCTATTTCTGATCCAGAGTTCTACTCTGCCTGACCTGTGCTACCACATATTTTTAGTTCTAGGATTTATGATGGTCAAATATGAAAATAATAATGGGTTGTAACTGCATGCTGCTTTACACAGCAGTGAATACGGAGACAACAGTTTCTCCAGGGCACCCAACACATCCAGTTTAAAATACTCATCTATTGCATATAAAATCCCTACAAAATGCCAATCTCAGTCTCTCCATTGGACTCCTACTTCATCACTGGCAATTATGCTTCCAGCCACCAAGATTCCAACACCCAAAGATTTCATTCTTATTCTCCTCAGTCTCTCCATCCCCCTCTTCCATTAATGTCAATGAAAGGTACAAAATTGTTACCTCTGTCCTGAGTGGCTCATCAAATGGTTCAGCCATCAAGGACAAGAATGAGAAGAACAGTTATGATTCATAGTACACAAGGCATAAAGGGCTGAATGGCCTAAGCATGCTTTCTATTACTCCATGTTCTTATAGTACCCTCCTTAAAGCCCACCTTTTATGTCCCACAAATTTTTCACAAACTCTTCTTTGGCTTAAAGCCTTGTTTCTTTTTCCATGGTAAGAATCATGCAAATTAATACATTTAATTGGCAATCTCACTCCTAGCAGGTTTCTTTTCAGGCTCTGACATTGGTACAGCTAGAACATTAATCTTACTCAATTCAAAGATTTGCAAACAGACAACCCTGAGTGATTAGATAAATACTTCAAAAATCACACATGTGGGAACTAGCCAAATAAATTGAAAAAATACATGGTAGAATACTAGTCTTTATATATAGGCTACGGGTTGAGAAAACATCAAAGGACAGGTGTGATATGTAGAGTACTGTTGAAAACTCAGAATATGCTTCCTGATCAACTCAATAGATCATGTAAACAGGACAAGTTTTTCTCCTGAACCTCAACTCCATTTCCCTTAACAATTTGCTCTCTAGAAAACTGTGATTGAGGTGACTCAGTCCTTTCCCTGATGTGAAATGCTGCTTTGTGGCTTCTTAAAGAATAAATTCATGGGATATAGACAGCACTGGCAAAGCTGGCAGTGTCCACCCCAGATTAACCCTCCAGCCTGTATCTGGAGATAATTAAGGAATCAAATACACAGGTGGAGCAACACACATGGAATGCTGGAGGAACTCAGCAGACCAGGCAGCATCTGTGGAGAGGAATAACAGTCAACGTCTTGGGCAGATACCCATCATTGAGAACTCAACTAGGTGGGTTTGGTTCAAACAATCTAGATCTGTTCAGGATGCCATGACTCCTCTGCTGAAGGACATCAGTGAACTATGTGGGTTTTGTTTTAAAATGACAAGCCAGAAGTTCAGTTCCCATTGCAGATATCAGCTTTTTCCACCCCATCAATTCCAGATTTAAGTATTTCATGTCAAGATTCTGACCAAGAGTCAAAGCCTCTGGAAATCCAATATCCTGCGACCTTGGTAAACTTAGCACAACAGGAGTTTCTGTACATATCTAATACCCTTCTGACTTCTGAATGCAGAAAGAATTACGCTGCACTAATTAATTCTATGCTTAACATTCACATATGATCTGCAACTATATCAGCTGATATTGTAGGAAGACAAGGCACAATTCATATAAGCAGAACTACTCTCAAGAGGACAACTTCTTTAAACATACGTATCTCCATACTCACAAGTTTCCAGAATATTCTGATGATGGTCTCCAGGATACACAAACATCACCCTACCAAAGAGAAACAAATTTCAAAAATTGTATTTTGTACAAAAAATATCAAAACACAAGTAAACATATGTATTCTTTTTAATCACGGCACTGAGAAGAAATAAAATGTTATTTTAGGCTCAAAATAACGAGGCTAAATAATGGAAGTGATTTATCCCATTAACACAAAATCTGCCGTCATGTTAGTGCTTTCTCATTTGCTTTTGGAAAGATTTTCAAAGTTGCCGTAGGTTCAGGACAGCAGCAGTCATTGATTTGATGTGACAACAAGTGCTAGAAATGGATATGGGTAAATTCTACACCTATTTTCAAAAGAGTAGCTAAATTTTGACTAGAGAAGTCCAAATTAAAAACCAATCATTTAACTTCTAACTTCCTATTTTTTTGTTTCTCTTTTGTTCTGCTCAAAAAAAAGTTCAAAGCATCAAACTGACTGTTTGAATCTTTAAGCCAACTACTTTTGTTACTCTGATTTAAAATGTAAGTAATAGCAAAGGAACTTCTTTTTGTCCCAAAGGAAGCCCAAATATATCCAAAGCAACAAATCAGAAAGGTATGCACAACCTTCATTCACATTTCAGGAAGCCCTTAAACGTCTGACCAAGCTCTCTCCTGAAAGCCTCAGCCTTGTGTCAAATTTTGTTTCTTAAATGTTGTAGCAAATTGGAGGAGAAGATGGCGACACGATGCAGCACGCAGTGGTCACTCTGGTGAATGACATCTGTAATCTGTCAAGTAGGGTGCCGTGCACAATCCTGATTTGACGGAGACAGACATGAGAGTATGGAGGAACATCTGAGAAACTTCTGAAATTCCTGCTTCGCTGCCGCTGCTACTGTGTGATCCAGAATCTCCGGAGAAGGCCCTGAGTCCTCGGCTTTGCTTGTTGCTCGGCAGCCGGGGCGGGGGTCGAAGCGCTCGGCAGAGATGGTGCTCAGTACCAGAGGCTCGAAGTTTTCGGACGGACTCAGAGTCGGCTGTGGTTGGGTGCTTCCAATGCATCGGCAGTTGTCGGCGCTTGGGGGTTCATGGCAGGGAGAGTTTCTCCCTTCTACTGTCTGCTATCGGGACTATCGGGAGTCAATCAGAACTTTGAGACTTTTTTTTACCGTGACCATGGTCTGCTCTTTATCAAATTATGGTATTGCTTTGCACTGCTGTAACTATACGTTATAATTATGTGGTCTTGTCAGTGTTAGTCTTTGGTTTGTCCTGTTTTTTTTATGATATCACTCTGGAGGAACATTGTATCATTTCTTAATGCATGCATTTCTAAATGACAATAAACGGGGACTTCTAAAAAAAAAATTGAATTAGGACATGTAACTAATACAGCTTTCTAAAGGAGTTTTTGGGCTACATTAGGATTAAGTAGTTAATGGATAAAGGTTCAGCACACCTGGTATTTATTTAGAGTGAACACAAGTTATAAAAACAAACTAAAGAATGCACAACGAAGAACAAAAGAAACAGCAGCAGGAATGGACCACTCAGTCCTTCCGACTTGTTCTACAATTCAACAAGAATTACTTTCCCTATTTTTTTCCACTAATCCCTAATACCCATGAATCTATCAGCCAGAGACGTCCAGGGAAAAAATCTCCAGGTGGAAAGATTTTCTTCTTAGTTCCATCCAAATTAGTTCATTCATTTACTTGGAAAATGACCTCAAGCTCCAGACTCCTAGTATGTAAAAAAAACAGAGTACTTGACAGAAAACGTTTCAATCTAGTCATCATTTCTCATTGTTTTAAACTCTGGACAACAGGGGCCCAACCTAGCCTACTAAGTTTCTCCTCGCCTGACACATTTATTATCCTAGTAACCATTCTGGTTAATCTTTATTGCACTACCTTGATTGTAAGTATACCCTCCTTTGGGTAAGGCAATCAGTACTCCAGGAATAATCTCACAAAGTAGACATATCGACTCTTATATTCAAATTCTCCTACAATGAAGTCCAAGGTGCCATTTTCTTTTCAAACTGCTCTATGCTTGATTTTAATGACTGAGCCAAGTGTCCCTTTGGACATCAACATTTCCTCATCTTCTACCATTTAAAAAGAAAAACTCACTTTTTTTGCATCATCATTACTCCAATTTACATTTAGTTTCATATTCTCAGTTAACCTTCCTTCAGCCAAATCACTGATACAAAGTGAATGACTGGAGCCCAAGCACCAATTCCTAGGTGCTTCAACCTGGCATGATTCATTCATTCCTAATCATTGAATGAATGAGTTTCTTGATATCACTTCCTTTACTTCAGATTCCACCATTTTTACAACTATTGACAATAGCTAACAGTCTGGTAATTCTGTTTTCTCTCTCCTTTTCAGAGATAATGGGGTCAAATTTGCATCCCTCTGACTATTTTCCATATGGAGACAATTTTATAACCATATAACCATTTTGGAAGATCATAGCAACAGTGGAAGTTCTGGTTATAGCCAGCTGAACCAAAACATGTTGATGCGTGTCAACAGGTCCTACCTAGAATTTTCAGGTTCATTAGAGAGTAATTTTGTTTCACTAACACTTGTTTTACCTCATCATTTGCACTTGGATTCTTGGTTCTCCAATACTGATCTGTTTTCTTTTTGAAATACAAATTTCTCTGCAATTTCCTCCAACCCTCCCATTGTAAATTCAGCCATCTTCTGTAAGGGACCCATATTAGTCTTTTCCCTTTTACTTATCATTGGAAGCACCTACAGTCTTTATGTTTGTCTGATATGTTCTCATTTTCTTTTTTCCGTTTATCAATGTTTTACTCAACCCCTGCTGAATTCAGTTATATTCTCATCCCCCAGGCTTACTGCTTTTTCTGACAGTTTGATAACTTTTTCTCTTAGATTTAATACTATCCTTAAAATTTTCCCCTAATCCATGAATGGACCACTTTCTCTCTTGTACCTTAAATACTATTTTTGTAAGCTATGTATTATTTCATGTTGAAATGTAAATGCTGACTGTCTTACATTTCAATGTGGTTTCCAATTGTGCTGTAGCTAACCTACCCTTCACGTTTTACCCAAATTAAATTGAAAACTCTGGTTTCAAAGTAAAGCAATGTAAAATTCTGTCATATTATGGTGACCCTTTCATTGAGACTCCTTTACAACATTACAAATTAATCCCTTCTTTTTCTACAGTCTAACTTGTTCCATTGTTGGTTCTTCAACATACTGATCTAGAAATCTATCTTGTATACATTTTGGAAATTCAACCTCTATATTGGACAATACACACAAAATGTTGGAGGAACTCAGCAGACCAGGCAGCATCTATGGAAAAAAATACAGTCGATGTTTTGGCGGGACTGGAGAAAGAAATCTCGAAAGATGGGGGGAGGGGAGAGAGAAACACCAGGCGATAGATGAAACTCGGAGGGGAAGAGATGAAGCAAAGGGCTAGGAAGTTGATTGGTGAAAGAGACAGAAGGCCATGGAAGAAAGAAGAAGGGGGGGGGGTTGCACCAGAGGGAGGCAATGGGCAGGTAAGGAGATAAAATGAGAGAGGGACAAGGGGATGGGAAATGGTGAAAGGGGAGGGGGGGTGGAGGCATTACTGGAGGTTTGAGAGATCGATGTTCATGCCATCAGGTTGGAGGCTACCCAAACAGAATACAAGGTATTGTTCCTCCAACCTAAGTGTGGCCTTACCCCGACAGTGGAGGAGGCCATGGATGGTCATATTGGAATAGGAATGGGAAATGGAATTAAAATGGGTGGCCACTGGGAGATTCCACTTGTTCTACGTCAGTGGAATATTGGGCGAATCAGTGCTAATTCAAAGTAGAGTTATTATCAAAGTATGCATGCAGTATACAACCCTGAGTTTTGTATTCCCCAGAGACAGGCATAAAACAAAGAAAACCATGGAACCCGTACACAGAAAAACATCAACTCCCTCCCACGCACGAGGAAAATCGTGCAAACTGAATAAAAAAGTGAAAAACACTGAATGTAAAACACAAAATTGAAAGAATCCATATTCAGTTCAGCTCAGTGTTCGTTATTTGCAGGCCACTCTGATCAAAATCGGCCAAAATAGCAACAAAAAAAAAAGCAGCAACCAGAAACACATTATAACGTGAATTACCAGGTCTAATCCACAATAAATCAAGTACAGTAGAAATACAGATCAAAGTCCCCCATAATATAGATATCAAATCCCGTTATTCATCCGACACTTAGGCCCAAACCAATCAATTCTAATTCATCATGGTATGTACCTTATCGTCTGCCTGCACTGTGCTTTTTCTGTAAATTTAACACATTACTCTGCATTCTGTTATTGCTTTTACCTTGCACTACCTCATTGGACTGATGCGATGAATGACCTGTATGGCTGGCTTGCAAAACAGTCCCCCCCACCCACCCCCCCGCCCGTTGCACCTCTGTACAAATGACAATAATAATCCAATTTATCTGCCTAAGCAATTTGATTTCTAACGATGAATATTATCCCTTCCCATTTGCTTGTCCTTCCTGAATGCTGACTATCCTGGAACACGTAGTTCCCAGCTTTGGATACTCTGTAGCCTCATTTCTGTAACAGCAATTAGATCATAGTTGTTAATGACTATTTCTGTGATAACTCTGCCACCTTGTTGCAGAGAAAGTAATGGTTACAGATGTCAGAATTATTCAATTGATGAATTTCTCAAGAGGCTGGGTGTTAAAAAAAGCTCATCCTATATTTGAAGAGTCACACAGACCTGGCACACTTAATACTGGTTTTGTGGTACTTCGAACAGATAACAGAAATACGGATTGTTGAATGTAATCTTAATACATGAAGAAAATCTTTTAATTATTTCTTACTTTTTATTTAATAATTTTCCAAAGGAAAAAACACTATAGATTTCACATGAAAATGCAAGCAAGCACACCGTAATCAGTGGCAGTTTAAAATCTGATTCCGCTCTATAGTATAATTTCCAAATGGATCACACAATGACTAGAATGATAGGAATTCTGTCGAGCCCTCAATCTCAATGCAGACCGATGTCAAGTGTCACACCAATGTATTCCTCCAAATTGTTCACTACAGTACTGGACTTTACCATCAACAGGGTTACTGATGGAGTGCAGCCAATTTATGGGACAGATAAGAATATCCAGCTTTAGTGATTCCCTCCAATACCTAGCCCACCTTCCAACTTTAGTCATTGAGCTGCACTTTGCTGATGACACTTGCTTATTTGGAGGTTAAGCTCCAAATCATCAACAACCTGTCTTCTGAAGAAAACAGGAGAACAGACTTTATGTTGAACATTTGCAAATCAACAAACACTGTGCAGCAGCATCATCAGAGGATAAAGAGGTGGAAATTGTTGACAACTTCCCATATTTCAGGAAACACTTCTCAATGAAAGCAGACATTACTCTTCACCTTCAGTGTGCCAGCAAACTTTAGCTGTCTAAGGAAGAGTATTATAAGATTAGAGCTCAAACCTGGCACAGAGCTCATGAGCTACCAAGCAGTAGTGCTAGCCATCTTACTTCACTCCCCATTCCTTCTCTACCCTTCCAAGGGACTGTACTGGAAAATGCTCCAAATCCACCAGTAAGATAAGCAAACTAGGGGAATCTCCCAGCAAGTAAGCTAGAGGAATCTCCTCTTGTATTCTGCTGGCTTTGATGTTGGTGCCCAACACCAGACTACTGAAATAGGCACCATATTTCGAGCTGACGTGGCAAGAGATGATCAGCTGGATAGAGAAAACAATTCAAAGTTGTTTTCAAACTCTTTGTGAGAAAAGGTAACATTTTCATTGTTGGAATCCCTAGCCCATGACTGCAGCATTCAGGATGGCAATGAAAATCTCAAGTCCCCTCACAGGGAGCTTTCACTGCTGCTCATAGCAGCATAGTGGGCAAGCACATTCTACCTCATCTCTGGGGGCGTGTATGGGTCACATATTCGCTCAACAGGCATATCTAAGGTCCAGACCGGAGTGAAGGCTAGTCAGTCTGGATCCTGAGGGACTGCCTAAGTAGCAGTAGTGACATATCACATCAGGGCAAAGGTTAGAGAGAGAGAGAGAGAGAAAGAAAGTGAAAAAGAAACTCTGGACGAGAGAGAGACTCAAACAGGCAAAACTATGTGATACTAAAATTACATTATACAGACACAATCTATTTCTTATTTTGGGTTATTTTCTTTCCTCCACAACATCCAATATTACAATAAACAAGGCAGGATTCACCATCTACAACTTCACAAAAGATGCAGTCAAAACCACTGCTGCTTAAGTGAAACACTTCGTCAAAAGGAAGAGCTTTCTCTCAACAAGGTGACCGGTATTTGCACTTGAAAAGGACGCATCCATTCAAACAACGACATTAGGGCACTTAAACACATTTTCTGATTTAAACAAAATGTTAGAATCTCAATAGTTTCTATTTTGATTTCCAATACTACAAACTAGGCTTCAAAACAAAATCAATTACACAGGAGCTACTCACAACATCATTTGAAAAGCTACAATCGCAAAACCAAGCAATTTCTGACGTTTGAGTCCAGCAGAAGCACTGGCTCTCTCCCGTCCCCTCACTACTCACCGTCCTCCTGCAAAACCTCCAGCCGCTGTCATCCCTGCTGTAACCCAGCAGCTTCTCAGCCACCGAGTCCGCCACCGTTCTGTAATTCATACTGCATCGACGCCTGAGAGGAGGTGGGGCTAGTGGTTAAGCCGGTTCACCTGGCCCAGAGCCGAGACTTGCCCCACAGACCGTCGAAAGCCTCACCGCCCGGTGACCGGCGTCTGCCGCGCTTTCCCATCCCCGCACTGCCGGCGCTGGCCGGCACCGCGCTGCACTCTGGGAGTTGACGTTCCCTGTTCACTTCCGTCAGCGCCTTCCTGCGAGAGCTCAAAGCAGAAGGACTACAACTCCCGGCAGGTAGCGCGGCAGAACGCACGCCTCCTCCCCGGGATCGGGAAACGAGGCGGCCGGTGATCGGGCAATGAGTTGCGAGAGCGAGTGGCACACGGTTTCGCAATGAAGCTGCAGGGTGTGAGCGATGCAGAGGCGTTCCCTTCTGATGAGCGAATACCTACCCTGCTTTTGTCTCAGTCAGGGAATTCCTCCCCAGTTAAGCATGAATGCTTCCTTGTTGCTCAATCCCCGAGGCAGCAACGATGGTGCCACTTATTCTCACCCAGTTAGCTGCCTCGCATGAAAGTGTCAACACTCTCCTGATTGTCATATTTTTTTTGTTATTCATAGTCATAGTCATAGAAAGGAATTCTTTTGGTGGTGCGGTTACTTAGAGCTGGTTGATTCATTTTGCGCCAAAAATACGCCATCAATAATGCTTCATACAGTTGAAGAATGTTTAAAGGGCTTCCAGTTTTCTGAGAGTTAATACGCGCACGTACCCTAACAGCGACTAAAAGGTGACCGAACAGAGAAATGTCTGCAATTTTTGGCTTGTTGGTGCACTCTCCTGTGTCATTGCGTTTTCAGCTTCAATTCCTGGTACGGAGGCAGGCACAACTGCATAATCTAAATCAACGTTCTCAGTACAATAGTGAGGGAATGCTGCATAGCCAGGGATTCTGTTCTTCAGAATAGATGAACAAAGACCGTGCCCGGTCTGTTTTAAAACATAACAAAGAAGAACTGATGTTTTCCTTGTGTGATGGATGATATCTTTTCACTTAGGCAACGTTTAAAAAACTTGTCTTTTTGCACTTGGCTTTGTGGAAACTTGCTTTGTGCCAATTGACTGCCAAGTTTCCATGGGATGACAGTGACCTTAAATTAGGTATAATTAAGTATTTCAACTGCACCTTTGTTCCATAAGCAAAAAAGGATTTAACAGCATTCAAGGTCTTACAGAACCATCAAAAAAGATTGAAACACCTCCAGTTTAAATTCCATTCGGAATATTCTGGAGGAGCAAGAACCAAGAACTGAAGGATCTTTCCTCCTAAAATGTGGAGGCTGAGGGAGCACCTAATAGAGGACTTTAACCTCATTAAATCTGGCAAGGGAAATACAGGAAAGGATCCAGGATTCGGTCAGTTCCTGGAGAGTATAATTTCCTTTTCTGTCTGCCTATCCAAGAATGTGGATCCAAGAATGACTTGCCAGCTTTTGGTCTAAACCCTTCCTTCACCTCCATATACTGTTAGCTGCCCTCTATGTTTCAGTCCAGATGAAGGGTCTTGACTTGAAGCTGGCAGTCCATTTTCCTCCACAGATGCCACCTAGCCCGTTGACTTACTCCAACGCTTTGTGATGCTTGGGAATCCCTAGCTCAAGACAACTGAAAGTGAAGAAACAGCATGCTAAATGGAATTGAGTACATCCGTCAGGAGCACACTGCTTACCCGCTGCCCTGTCAGACACCTCCTGTCCCATCAGTGGAAGAGTGTGTGGTTCCCACATTGTTTTATCAGCCAAGAGACAGCTCCCACAACTTAGATGGAAGCATGTTATCCTAATCTGAAGAGACTGCCCAAGAAGAAAGCAGACCAGACCTATATAGCAAAATAAGAGCAAAGTGCTCAAAATCCTTTTTAATAAAGGCCAACATATCATTTCTGTCCCTAGTTACCTACATACTAACTTCCAACTGATTCAGATACAAGGTCCCTTTAAATAGCTGTGTGGCTTCACACAGCTATTCTATTTTGTCCTCTTCCACTTCCCCCTCCTTCTCATTTTGGCTTCTTCCCCCTCCTTTCCAGTCACGATGAAGGGTCTCAGCCTGAAACGTCAAGTGCTCATCCCGTTCTGTAGATGCTGCCTGTCCTGCTGAGTTCCTCCAGATGAGTTATTCTCCATTCCAGCAGCTGTACAATCTCTTGCGTTTATCCCTTTGAAAAGCAACACCTTTCAATCTCACATCATTTATAAATAATCTACTTTTCTATTTTTTTAACAAAGTGGATACCTCGCATTTTTTTCCACATACTTTTCTATCTTCCATGTCTTCACCCATTCATTTAGCTAGTTCATCTGTCCTGATGCCTTTCTGCATCTTTCTTACAATTTGCACTATGACCACGCTCTGCATCACTGGCAGACTTGGGTAGACTACATTAAGTTCTGTCATCCAAATCATTGGTACAGATTGTGAATGGCTGGTGCCACTACCCCTGAATCGCTCCTCTTGTAACAACCTTCAAACTTCCAAATGACCATTTAATCTTATTCAGTTATCTCTCCATAACAAATCCTCAATCCATGCCAGTATGTTGGCCCCAATTCCACATGGTCTAAGCTTAATAACCCTTGAGCAGCACTATATCAGGTGCTTTAGACGTACAAATATCTTACATATTCTGGTTTCTCTTATTTATTCCAGTAGTTCAATAGTTCTGTTTAATATCAGAGAATGTTTACAATATACAACCTGAAATTCTTGCTCTTTGCAGACATCCATGAAAACAGAAGGGTACCCTAAAGAATGAGTGGCAGTAAAATCATTACAACCCCAAAGATCCCCTACTCCCCCCTCCCACGCACAAGCAGCGGCAAAGTGCCTCCCCCACCCGTCAGCAAGAACCATCAGCACCCACCACCCAACAAGCAAGCATAGCAAAGCACCCAAAAAAGACCATGATCTGCAGTACACCAAAAACTAGTCGTTCACCTGACAATTCGACATGCCACTATTGACTAACCCCTACTGACATCAATGGATCTGGGGTTGAGAGGGTAAACAGCTTCAAGTTCCTCAGCATCCACATCACCGAGGACCTCACGTGGTCTGTACACACCAGCTGTGTGGTGAAAAAGGCACAACAGCACCTCTTTCACCTCAGACAGTTGAGGAAGTTTGGTATGGGACCCCAAATCCTAAGAAGTTTCTACAGGGGCACAATTGAGAACATCCTGACTGGCTGTGTCACTGGCCTGGTATGGGAACTGTACTTCCCTCAATCGCAGGACTCTGCAGAGAGTGGTGCGGACAGCTCAGCACATCTGTAGATGTGAACTTCCCGTGATTCAGGACATTTACAAAGACAGGTGTGTAAAAAGGGCCCATAGGATCATTGGGGATCCAAACTATCCCAACTACAATCTTTTCCAGCTGCTACCATCCGGGAAGCAGTACCACAGCATAAAAGCCAGGACCAACAGGCTCTGGAACAGCTTCTTCCACCAGGTCATCAGACTGATGAACTCACGCTGATTTGAGTGTACTCTGTATTACATTGACTGTTCTATTTATTATAAATTATGATAAATTACTATGATTGTACATGTCACATTTAGATGGAGACGTAACATAAAGATTTTTACTCCTCATGTATGTGAAGGATGTAAGAAAAAAAGTCAATTCAGTTCAATTCACTTTAAAAAGAGGCAGAGACATGTCACACAGCGAGGGGGGAGACTAACAAGACAACAAAAAAACAACTTGCTGATTGCGATATTAAAGTCTGCCATGTTACTTTTTTTCCCCTGAATTTTCCGAGTCGAGAATCAGCAGCAAACTCTCCCCACCATCAAGAGAGAGAGAGAGGGAGGGAGCAGCCGATCCACTGTTCGAGACATTCCATTTTCTCCCGCAACACTTCACTCGGCAACCCCAGCATAAAATTGGCCCATCCTCAGGGCCATAGAGCCTCAGCACCCCGAAGGTGCATTTGTCTTCTAGGCCATGTTCTTGGGATATTGAGAAAAGGCCGGTTGGTGAGTCCCGGGAGCGAGAGCCTTCACTGCAAAGGACCACAGTTTGAGTGCAGTTGTAGGTCAAGGACTTCGGCAGAACCCCATCCACCTTGAACAGGATGAAAAAAAGACACGAAAGGGAAAGGTAGAAATTAAGTTGTTTCTGCAGATGAGTTCAAAGAAGCTGCACTCTAGCTACTTAGGTATAGCTATGAAAAACTTTAACAAATTTTTCTTCCCATTATTCTGTGCTGACTTTTCCCAATCCTCACAATTTAAATGCCCTGTTACCACTTCATAAATATGGATTATTTATTTATTTTCAATTTTTTGAGATAGACCACGGAGTAGGCCCCTCTGGCCCTTTGAGCCATGCCACCCAGCAAACCTCTGATTTAACCCTAGGGTAATCACGGAACAATTTACCATGACTAATTAACCTACCAACCAGTATGCCTTTGGACAGGGGGAGGAAACCAGAGCACCCAGAGGAAACTCATGAGGTCACATTTGCTCTCTCCCAATCTGTTGTAACCATTCTGGAAAATATGAAATTTTAGAAGATGACAAACAGTACATCCATTGTCTCCATAGCAACCTCTTTTAGACCTTTGGGACACGGGTCATAATCTTCCAGTTGCATTTCTCCCTTTTCTTTTGTGAATATTAACTTCCTCCAGCTCCTTTTTCAGTCTGGTACTGTTCATTAATTTTTTTTAAATCTGGGGAAAATATTGTTTAATTTCTCTGTCAATTCCTTATTTACCAGCAAAATTTCTGAAATCTTGATCTGAAGTGGATCCACATTAACATAAACAGTAAATACTTGTTTATGCACCCATAATTGCAGTACTTGTGCATCCAGAATTCTCAAGCAACACAATCAAATTTAGTCTATAACTCAAATTTAAAATATTAGTTTAAGTAGTACCCTAGTGGAGCTAGTCTATTGCCTTCAATATTGTTTTTTTATGAAAATAAGCTCATTGAGTGATTATGCAAAATTAGTGTGAAAAGACATTTTTGTTTATTTATGTTTACATATAAGGACAATATATTTGTAGGCTGATAATATTTGGTATTTCATGTGAATACAGTCTTTCATTTTATTCTTAATGTATTTTACTTTAACACTGTTTACCCTTAAAATGTAGAGTTGTATGTGAAACATTATTATTTAAAAGAGTAAGTAGATGGCATTTAGTTTGACAATTTATTTAAACATTTACACACATCTATATGAAACGCTGTCATAGAAAAGCAGCATACATCATCAAAGATCCTCACCTCCCAGGCCACGTTCTTTTCTTGCTGCTGCTGCTGCCTCGTTAATTGTCAGTAAGTGTATTTACGACAAGGTTGGATAGATTTTTGCATAGTAGGGGAATTAAGGGTTATGGGAAAAAGGCAGGTAGGTGGAGATGGGTCCATGGCTAGATCAGCCATGATCCTATTGAATGGCTGAGCAGGTTCGATGGGCCAGATGGCCTACCCCTGCTCCTGTTTCTTATGTTCTTATGTTCTGGGTAGAACGTACAAGTGCCTCAGGACTCAAGGAGCCGGGTTCGAGAACTGTTTCTACCCTACCGTTCAACCATAAGGCTCTTGAACAAAATGGGATAACTATACTCATTTAAGGACTCTTACACCTTGTTATCATGCTTGTTATTTATTGCTATTTATTTATTATCTGCATTTGCAGAGTTCGTTTACAGTGCCCGATGTTTACATTTACTATTCTATAGATTTGCTAAGTATACCTGCAGAAAAAGAACCTGGGTGGTGTATACGGTGATATGTATGTACAGTACTCCGATAATAAATTTTGCTTTGAACTTTGATGTAATACAGATGGGCAACATGTTAATTTTTAGCAGTTCTCATAGAACCACCACTCCTCGTTCCTCCTGGTTTTCGGTAACAGAGAGTACACTGTACTAATGTTTTCCCTTTCCATACCTACACTAGATTATTCTCTTTCTTCATGAGTGCCTTGGTCCTCCTTCACTGAATTCTGAAATTTTGTCCACCTCTATGTTTCTGATGTATTTGCAACATTGTGAGGTAAAAATCTTGTGTCATAGAGCAATAGACAGGACCTTCAGCTCAGCTCATCCATGCCAATCTAGATGCTCATCTGAGCTAATTTTATTTGCCCCAGTTTGCCACCTAGCCCTCTAAAGCCTTTTTATCCATCTACTTGTTCAAATACTTTTTAAATGATGTTATCGTATCTGCTTCTGTCAGGAGCCCCGCGGGCATCTCCGGCATGCCTTAGAGCGTTGGGCTTCTGGGTTTCTCGAGCACCTGTGTTTATTAATTGTTGTCTTAAGGGGAGTCGTTAAGCCCTTGTGTTCTCTGTTTAACCTTGTCTTTTATTGTGACTGGCACAGAGTTTCCCGCACTTGCTTAGCACTCGGTGGAGTCCTTTTGTGGAGAATGATTCGTCTTGCGCTGTCACTCGGTTTTGCCTCCGGTGCTCTGGTGGTATTTCGATGTCTAACCTCTTGCTTCCGTCTTTACGCGGGAGTCTGTCATTTCTCTGCACCTGGGTTGAGTCGTTGCCAGCCGCTCACCATGACAAAGTTTGCCAATCCTCCACACCTGGGTTCAGGTGTTGCCAGCAGGCACCGTGACACCATCGACCACTTCCTCTAGCAGCTCGTTCTACTTACCCACCACCCTCTGCATGAAGAAGTTGCTCTTGTCAAATGTGTTGTTTGCGTGAATGACCAATAGTCTGAGAATTGTGCTGCAGACAGGCCCCAGATGTCGCCACACTTCTGATGCTGACATAGCATGACCAGAACTGACTAAAGTCCCTTTTGAATTTTACCCCTCTTGACTTAAACATATGCCCTCTAGTGTTTGATTCATTTTCCATGGGGAAAAATACCTATCTATTCCCCTCATGATTTCTCTGTAAAATAACTCCTCAGAACCAATTTCCCTCGGGATCAATAAAGTATGACTATGACTATGACTATGAGAATCCTGCGCTCCAACGAATGAAGGCCTAGACTGCCCACAGCCCGCCCTCTCCCTATAACTCAGGCCCTTGAGCGACATGTATAAAATGCTGGAGGAACTCAGCAGGTCAGGCAGCATCTGTGGAAACGAATAAACAGTCAATGTTTCAAGCCATTAAGGCACCCGTTAGTCTTGTGAGACCATGGATCTGCGCCTGGAAAGTCTTCACTCTCCGGGGCGCAGGCCTGGGCAAGGTTGTATGGAAGACCAGCGGTTGCCCGTGCTGCAAGTCTCTCCTCTCCACAACACCAATGTTGTCCAAGGGAGGGGCATTAGGACCCATACAGCTTGGCACCAGTGTCGTCGCAGAGCAATGTGTGATTAAGTGTCTTGCTCAAGGACACAACACGTTCCCTCGGCTGGGGCTCGAACTCATGACCTTCAGGTCGCTAGTCCCATGCCTTGACCACTTGCCACGTGCCCACTTTCAAGCCAAGGCCCTTCTTAAGGACCGGAAAGGAAGGGGGAAGATGCCAGAATAAAAAGATGGGGGGAAGGGATTGGGGACCAGCTAGAAGAAGGTCGATGAGTGGGAGAGGTAAAGGGAAGGAGAGGAAGGAATCTGATAGCAGAGGAGAGTGGACCATGGGAGAAAGGGAAGAAAGAGGGGCAACCTGGGGAAGGTGGTCGACAGGTGAGGAGAAGAGGCAGTGGGGAACAGAAGAGAAAAGGGGGAGGGGAATTTCATTTTAGTAGAAGGAGAAATTGATGTTCATGCCATTAGCCCAGACAGAAGAGGAGGTGTTTCTCCTCCACCCGGAGAGGGGCCCCTGCGTGGCAAAAAGGGAAGCCATGGACTGAATTGTCAGAACGGGAATGGGGATAGGAATTAAAATAGTTGGCCACCAGGAATTTCCACTTTATGCAGATGGAGCAGAGGCGCTCAACAAAGCAGAACCGCCCCCCCGCCCCCACAATTTATGTCAGGCCTCTCCAATGTAGAGTAGGCAGCAGCATTGGCAGCACTGGATGTAATAGACAACCCCATCAGATTTGCAGGTGAGGTGTTACCTCACCTAGAAGGACAATTAGGGCAAGTGGAGCGTATCTGTTGCTAGCAGAGATATGTGCCAAATGGGAGATTAGAGGGGAGGAACAAAGGGAAGGGATACAGGGACCATGGGGGGAACAATCCCTGTGGAAAATGGAGAGAGTGCTGGCATCATTCTGGTAATTCTCTTTCTCAGCTGAATGACATAATACATAATTACGGTGCATAATACATAATGAAGCCGTGGCCTCACCAACTTCTTGTAGACCACACCATAACAGCCCTACACCTATACTCTTTGTTCTGGCTAATGAAGCCAGAGTGCCAGATGCCTTCTTCACCTCCCTGTTTACTTGTGAAGTCACTTTCAAAGAACTACGTCCTTGTACTCCTACAGTAGGTCCTTCTGTTCTACAACACTCTCCAGGACCCCACCGTTCATTGTGAACTTTGGGTTTCCTGCCATTCTGGTAAAGCTCAACATAAACTTGAGGAATAACTCTTTATCTTTTGTCTGGGCACATTGGGACTCAGCTTCAAATTCAACAGTTTGAAGTAACTCAGCTGGCTAACCAGTTCAAATAAAGGTGTCCTTTGCTATAGTGTTGCTGAGTATTTTAGGCCTTTTCTCTTTTTATTGGAGACCCTATGAATGTTGTATTACCTTTACTGCATGTGACTTTAATCTTCTGATTTATACTATGTCCCACTTTACCATTTTGTTTCTTAGCTTCACCCAAATTGATCCTACTTCTTGATGCCCTGAACTATGAAATTTCCTCTCTGCTGCTTTTTTACCCTATCATTATTATCAGTTTACCTCTCTCCTTCTTTTCCATTTTATCGACTTCTTCTTCAAGTGTCCTGGAATATTCCCAGTTTGGTCATTGTGCAGTTACACTGTGGTAATAGTCATGAGATCATACCTATTTTTTTTCTAATTGTGTTATTAACTCATTCAGCTTGTTACAAATGCTGTGTACGTTCAGATAAAGATGCTTCACTTTTGGCTGTTCACTACTTAATCCCGGATCTGATTCTAATCAGGGTTTTACTTTCATGTTTGTATTATTGCTGTTTCCTGATTAATTATTATTACACATTTTTCAACCTGCAGTATGGATTGTCATTTGCCTTCAAATTTCCATATTTCCAATCACAGAGTCCTTCTCATTTCCTATCTCAGCTTATTAGGTCAAAGCCTTACCATCAGTCCCAGTTGTTCATCTACTAAGACTCTCAACAATTCATACTGTAACATTGACGATGAGAGCAGCAACAACCTTCACCGTGGCCTTCCCCTAACTCTTCAAGGTATGCCATAATAATTCCTTATAATGGAACAATACCTCTGTGGGTTCTAGGAATGCTTTTACCACAAAGGTCTTTCATTCAATTTGGCCTTAGATGACTGTGATGCCTTTCTGAATTTTGTTCCAGATTTTCGCACCACAGGCATTACAAGTGCTGTACCCACTTGCAATTCCAACAATCACGAAGAAGAGTGCAGAATAGGAATTCAATTATTTAATCATGAATGCCGTGCCCATATCAAAGATACTGAGTTGGAAATGGAAGTTGCACTGCTTGCTGCCTATGATTCGGTTCTATTTTGGTACCTGAATTGCTGTTATAGAAAGGGATGGGTATGCTGCATCCTTGTGTATAAGAGCAACTTGAATCTCCAGATAGAAGCAGGTCATAGAAAATGCACCCTGTAGTGATATTGCACATATTCAGCCATCATAACATCATAGAATATTTGCTGCCACACTGACTGGCCCTTTCTCCATAGCCATACAAATTTTTCTCCTCCATATATTCATCTAGTCCTTTCTTCAAGGCTACAATGGTATCAACCTTCACCACACGTGCATGCGGTGCACTCTAGATTCCAATCACACATGTGTAATAAAATGGTTTTTTTTGTTATGTTGGTCTTAATTCTTTTTCCTTTTATACCCACCAGTGCTTGATTTTGACTCCTCATCCAAAGGGAACTGACACCCTTTTTCACATAGTCCCAATACATCATTATTCAGTCAACCTACATTCTTCTTTCTTCAAAGAAAGCACCTCCAACCTCTCCGATCTACTCTTGTTACTGCTGTCTTTCATCCCCGAAACCTCTTGTGATCTGTTTTCTGTATCCCCTCTTACAGCATCACTTTCTGGTAACCATTTAAGGTGTTTAACATTGGTTTAGCATAACTTCCCTGCTTCTATATTCCAAGCTTCATTTGATGAAGACAGAAATCCACTTGCCTTGTTAGCCACTTCCTCAATCTTTCCTGACACCTTTGATGATTTGTACATCCATATTGTAGATCGAACTCTTGTGTTCCTCTTCAAACCATGGCCCTTACTCTATATTGCATCTCCTCACCATTCCTAACTAAATACATCACCTTACATTTCTCTGTATGGAATTCATCCGCTTGTCTGCCCATTCCACTTGTTGTTTTGTATCCTGTCCTGATCTTCACAGTTCACCTTACTTTTTTGTGTCATTTGCAAATTTAGAAGTTGTGATTTGCACGTCCCAAGTCTAGGTCATGTATTAAATTTTTTAAAAATGTTAGATGAAAGTCTGAACACTTCCAAGTGACACTTTAGCACTTTGTGAGCTCACAGCAGGTAAGGTGTCAGAACAAGTTAAACACAGTAGGTTTGTTAAATGTTTGCTGTTAGCGGCTGGAGTCCTTCCAAATGACAAATGATTAAGTGACTTCTAATAATCCACGTACATCACATCAACTATATTATCTTCATCAATTGTTCATCCAGGCATGGTCAAAATGAAAGCATTGGCTCAAGACTTTGTCTGGTGGCCTGGGATGGAACAAGCAGCCCCTCTGATAACAACGACTCGAGTCAGTGGCCTCTCTGTCAGTAGCGACTCAAACCAGTGACCCCTCCAAGGGCAGCGACATGAACCAGCGGCTTTACTAAGGAAAGTGACACAACCAACGGACTCTCCAAGGAAAGTGACACGAAACAGCTGTTTGCCCTCCTCCACATTAGGCTCAATGTTTCAATCTACCCCGATGCTTTAATTGGAAAGAAATGTAGTCAATCATGGCCCTCATTTTGTCTCTGAGCTTCTCATGGTAGCTCGTGCTCGTATTTCTCTCCCGGAGTGTCCTTGGGGTCTGTAGAGCGCTAGCCCACCTGATCAGACGACATACCTGAAGTCCCAGGCTCCAACAGTTTCAAAAACAAAATGAAGATAAAAAGAATAAGTAGAAGATGTAGAAAAGCTGAAATAATTGACTATCTGGAAGATGTTGCCCAAGGAATTGTTGCTTGCTGGTGCTATCTTGACCAAACCAAGACACACAGAGACAGACAAACCATCTGATCTTTTGCTCTCATGCCACTAACTCAGCATGGTTTCTCTAGGAGTTCCACAAGCACTGGGAGACACACAGGGACAGATAAACTCTTGTTCTCATTCCACTGGTACCTTGAGTCCAAGAAAGGCTCCAGCCACCAACACTTAAGCTCTCTGCTAAGATGGTATAACAGCTCTCAATCACCGCAGAAGACAAGCTCCGTCAAGGGCAAGTTCATCCCAGTGCTGGTAAAAGTGGGGTAAAGTCGCTGCTGTTGGAGGGGCCACTGGTTCGAGTCATTGTCATTGGAGGGGCCATTGATTTGAGTTGTTGCTCTTGGAGGGGCTGCTAGGTCCCAATGCTGAGATGTTATCGAAATTCTGAGATTTATGGATTGGACTGTAGTTCAAACTAACTGTAGTTCACATTGGCCTCTTTCAGTTCCATGTTTCTTTCATGTTCTCGCCCACTCTTTCTTATTGCAGATTGGCGGGCTGGGGGTTTGGGTGATCTGTTAGTTTTGTGTGAGGGAGGGGATAGGGGTGTTTGGGGTTTGCGAGGTTTTGTTTCTTTTTCTTTTCGTGTGGGGGAGGGGATTGATTCTTTCAACTACTTATATGGTTTTCTGTACTCTATGGCTAGCTGGAGAAGACAAATCTAAGAGATGTATTCTGCATACATACTTCGATAATAAAGTGAACCTTTTAACTTCTATTTATTGAGGCACCTCTCGCTCAGTTCCTGGGACCTCACCTAGACCGGGGGAATCGTGATCAGTGCTCAGGAGACCCAGGGTGGTTTCCTGAGTCAGCATTCAGAGCTTCCCCGAAAACAGCGACAATCAAGTGGAGACTTAAGAATCATGAGCCCTGAAATCTTTGCAACTTACTATGCAGAATTTTGTGTAGTTTATTTGTGTTTTCTATTCTATGGTAATAAATTAGGCTTAAGTTACTTTGATGTGCCTGTACAATTATTACCACATATCCAGGACACTTTGAATTGTCTGGTTCTTTTGTGTCTGATCAACCCAGCCTATTACAGGTCATTACTGTAAAGCAACAGAACAAATGATCCCTGAGTGACCCCCTGTGTGACACTATATTCACCTTACAATAGTGTGACAAATAATTCACCTCTGCTGTCCGTTATTTGGCTAATTTGTATCCATGTTTTCAGTGTTAGTCTTAGGTAGCCAGAATGCACAAATGCTCTTCCACCCCCATCATCCTCACCAGGACTGTGTGCTGAGCCCTCTGCTGACACGTGACTGAATGGTCAAGCTCTGAGTAATCACATTGCCAAGTTTGCCGACGACACGACAGCATTGGGGCTCATCACCATCAACGATGAGATGGCCTACAGCGAGGTGGTGGTCGAACTTGAGGCCTGATGCCAGGCAAATAACCTTTTCCTCAGTGTCAACAGGATAAAGGAGATAGTTATTGACTTCAGAACTGACAGCACTGACACCCCCCCCCCACTTTACACAGCACTGCGGAGCAGTTTCAAATTCCTGGGATACCTGTCTCACACAACCTCTCATGCTCCCAGAACACATCCAATGCAATCAGGAAAGTTCACCAACGCCTCTACTCTCTGAAGAGGCTGAAAAGAGCTGGACTATGCACATCTAGACTCATGTCCTTCTCCAGATGTGTAGTAGAGAGCATCCTAACGTTCTGCATCACTGCATGGTATGGAAACTGCACTGCAGCAGACAGGAAGGCTGTACAACAGGTAATCAAAACTGCCCAACGCATCACTGGCACCAACCTACTTGATACCAAGGACGTACATATGAAAGGTGTTGGAAAAGAGCAGGCGACATCGTGAAGGATTCCACCAACCCTGCTCATGAACTGTTTGCCCCCCTCCCATTAGGGAGAAGGCTACATAGCATCTTCGCCAGGACCACCTGACTGAAAATCAGTTACTTTCCCCAAGCAGTAAGGCTGATCAACACCTCCACCTACTAACTCACCCCTCCACAGCCCCCGCCACCAGTATGTCAATCATTTCCTGTCGGAGTCACCTAATATACTAACGCCACTTTATGGACGTTCAATCAATTTACGTACATAAGTTACCTTATGTATTTATATTTATTGTGTTTTTTTGTGCTCCATCAGTTCCAGAGTAACAACTATTTTGTTCTCCTTTACACCTGTGTGCTGGAAATGACATTAAACAATCTTGAAACTTGAATGATGAATTCTTTAACTTTGATGAATATGGTACCAGATTAAATGACTTCTAAAAATCCACGTACATCACATCAACTTATCACATTATCTTCATTAATTGTTATCCAATTAAAACATTCCATCAAACAGGTTAAACACAATTTGTTCTTAACAAATCCATGTTGGCTTGTCCTAATTTCCACCACCCCCTCCCCCCGGTATCTACCAATCCTGTGCTAGATCAATGTTTCTAAAATCTCTCCCTCCAGCAAGGTTAAATGCACTGGCTTGTAGTTGATAGACATATCATTATCCCTTTTTTTGTCCTTCTCCAGTCCATTGACAATATTGTAGTATCCAAATATCATTAGAAGATTATCGTCAGTATCTTTGTGATGTCCTCTCATATTTTCCTCAAAATCTAAGGATGCATCCCATCCAGTCCTAGTGACCAGGCTAAGCCAACTTGTCTAAAACCTCCATGCTATCAATGCTTAATATATCCAGTGTCTTAAACATGCCCTCTCTCTCTATTATTTTGATAGATGTTGTATTAATTTATTTCCTTACAACACTCAGCATTCATGTGTACATTTCCTGTTTTGTCCTTTATCGGCTTTGCTCTTCTATGCACTAGAATTGTGCTACTTACAGGCCCATAAAAGACTTCTTGATTCTAAAGTGACAGACATTTTTTGCTTATAAGTTCTTCTTTTTAACCTGGTTTCCTTCGTTTATACTTCCCTTCCAATTCTTTTTTATCATCGGCCTGGCTGTCATTTGTATTTACAAGCTGACACTTGTTAGAAGTAGCTTTCCCTTTTGTTTTCTCCTCTTCTGTATCACTATCATCGACCAGGGAGCCCTGAATTTGTTCTTTCTTTATCTCTCATGAGTTCTATTTCTTCCTTAAAGGCTAACTATTGATTTATTTTTACCTAACTTTTACCTGTTAACCTTTGTTTACCTAGCCAGATCCATCTCCATTGCATTGAAATCGACCTACCTTCAATTACACACAAAAAAGCTGAGGGCACTGGTGAGGTACCAAATGAATATTTTGCATGTAGGTTCATGAGTGAAGGGGGCATTTTCAAAGTAATAAAGGAGAAGGGCATGTTTGAGACACTGGCTATATTAAAAATTGATGGGATGTAGGTATTGGGAAAGCTGGTTTTCATTAGTAGGCAAGTCACCAGGACTGTATTAGATGCATCCCTGGATTCTTGAAGCAGTTCAGGAGGAAATCATGAAGATACAACCTTTCAACGCTCTTTGTAATACTTGATACATGTAGCCAGTCTAAATTTTATGACATTACAATCACTATCTCCTAAAGGTACATCTACCAACATTTTGTGCCTTTCATCCATCTCATTCATCAAAACCAGATTCACCAATACTTTCTTCCTGATCGGGCAAGAAACATTTTGTTCTAGAAAATCATCATTAACATATTTCAGAAACCCTTCAGCTTCTCCAGCCCTAATATTGTTACTATTCTAGTTTAAACTTGGATAATTAAGGTTCCCTTTCATAACTGCTCTATAAGGTTTTGCATCTCTGTGCTAACTACTTTACTTTACTTTATACTTTATTGTCGCCAAATAATTGATACTAGAATGTACAATCATCACAGTGATATTTGATTCTGCGCTTCCCGCTCCCTGGATTACAAATCAATAGTAACTATTAAAAATTTCAATTATAAATCATAAATAGAAAATAGAAAAATGGAAAGTAAGGTAGTGCAAAAAAAAAACCGAGAGGCAGGTGTGGATATTTGGAGGGTACGGCCCAGATCCGGGTCAGGATCCGTACAGCAGTCTTATCACAGTTGGAAAGAAGCTGTTCCCAAATCTGGCTGTACGAGTCTTCAAGCTCCTGAGCCTTCTCCCGGAGAGAAGAGGGATGAAAAGTGTGTTGGCTGGGTGGGTCGTGTCCTTGATTATCCTGGCAGCACTGCTCTGACAGCGTGTGGTGTAAAGTGAGTCCAAGGACGGAAGATTGGTTTGTGTGATGTGCTGCGCTGTGTTCACGATCTTCTGCAGCTTCTTCCGGTCTTGGAGAGGACAACTTCCATACCAGGTTGTGATGCACCCTAGAAGAATGCTTTCTATGGTGCATCTATAAAAATTAGTGAGTATTTTAGGAACTATGTAGCATCTGCAGTTTCTTGTCCCTGCTAAAGCACGACACAGAAGTACTTTGGGCACAAATATATGACTTCTCTTTCTCTTTACTTATTTTTCATATTTATTTGTTTACGACTTGCACGGGGCCTTAGTAAAACTACATTTTGAATACAGTGTGCAGTTTCAATGTCCTAACCCGAGGAAGGACATTCTTACCATGCATTGGAGATTTAGCAGACTGATTACTGGGTTAGCAGGACTGATGTCTGTCCTTGTTCAGGCTCTCAGTTTCCTGAAGAGACCCTATTGTGCTGTTAAGCAATAGAAGATGACTTACTCAGATTTCAATGCATTTTTTTTTATTAATGAAGATTTTATCTAAACACACCAGAATTTTAGGTCAGTTAGGATTATTCGTAACACAAAGTGTGAGCTTTAAATTCAGAATGTACTTTCAAGCATGCATTGATGTTAATGACCTGTGCATACATATCACTGAAGTCAGAGAAACAGTTGAGTCCTTGGCGTAGAATGGATGATACTGGGAAACAATTTCAGTCTCTTTGCAGCCAGCAATCATGTATATGTGACTAAGCTACATTTAAGTTGTACAGAATTCTTAAGCCAGCCTTGGTTAGGAAGGAAGTAACCACCTTTTAGATCTGAAATTCCCTCTTTTTAATCTTTTAGCCTCTCTTGCCTTCTTTAAGACTTCATCAAAACCTCAGTCATTGGTCGAGCTTTGGCCACACACCCAAATTCCACTTTGTATGAAACAGTGGCAAATCTTGTTGAGAATTGCTTTTGTCACGTTTAATACATTGTACACCTTTCATATATACGACAAACACCTGCATCTAGCATCTGCAGTCTCTTGTGCCTTTCTGAATGAACACAGGACCTTTCCCAATGGTGACAAAGAGAGGTTAGAGGGGGAGAGACAATCATTTATTTATTTTGCACTAATTAAAAACACTCCTTTTAAAATTTACAGTCATATTGATTTACAATCTATATTAATTCAGCATGTCTGCCATCACAAGATAACATTTATTTCAGCTATATATGTAATTAAATGATCAGCAGCATCTCCTGATTAAATCCAGCTCACACAGCACAGAAACATGCCTTTCAACCCACTTGGTCTATGTCAACCATCAAACTCCTATCTACACTAATCCCACATATCAATAGTTGGTCTGTATCCTTCTGTACCATAAGAACACAAGATATAGAAGCAGAATTAGACTGTTTGGCCTTTCGAGTCTGCTCCGCCATTTCATCATGGCTGATCCATTTTCCCTCTTAGCCCCAATCTCCTGCCTTCTCCCCGTATCCCTTCATGCCCTGACTACTTGAGAATCTATCAATCTCTGCCTTAAATATACCCAATGACTTGGCCTCATAAGGTGCCTGTGGCAACGAATTCCACAGATGCACCACTCTCTGGCTAAAGAAGTTCCTTTTCATCTCCATTCTAAAAGGGCACCCCTCTATTCTGAGGCTGTGTCCTCTGGTCTTAGACTGCCCCACCATAGGAAAGAACCTCTCCACATCAGTTTCAGTAAGGTCACCCCTCATTTTTCTGAATTCCAGTGAGTACAGGCCCAGAGCCATCAAACACTCTTCATATGACAAGCCTTTCAATCCTGGAATCATTTTCATGAACCTCCTTTGAACACTCTCCAGTTTCAGCACATCCTTGCTTAGATAAGGAGCCGAAATCTGCTCACAACACTCCAAAAGATCCCTCACCAGTGCTTTATAAAGCCTCAACATTACATCCTTGCTTTTATATTCTAGTCCTCTTGAAATGAATGCTAACATTGCATTTGCCTTTCTCACCACAGACTCAACCTGCAAACTAACATTTAGGGAATCTGCACCTTAGATTTTTGAATTTTCTCTCCATTTGGAAAATAGTCTACCCTTTTATCTCTTCTACCAAAAAGATACCTTGGTGATACAAATGCTTGTCTAAGTTCTTAAAATGTTATGAGAGAACCTGCCTCCTCAATCAGATTCCAATGACCTGATAGACTCATACCCCTGGTCTGACCCAAAAAGCCAACTGCCTCTCTCCCTCCATAGATGCTGCCTGACATGTTAAGCTCCTCCTGAAATTAGTTTTTTTTAACTCAAGCTCCCAACATATGCAATCTCTGGTATATTTCTGGAGGCAGTCTTTTGATCAGTTTAACAGTGTATTTTAGAGGAGATGGCCATTATCTCTTTGAACCCCTTCGACCAATCAAATCCAGGCTGATTTGCTTCTTGACTCCAGATGGCATTTCCATTTCTCATCACAGATACTGCCTGACCTGCTGAGTTCCTCCAGCACTCTGTGTGCACTGCTGAAGATTTCCAGTGTCTGCGGAGTCTCCCATGTGTCTTTATTATGGATTTTCTAGCCCAACGACCACTTTCACCACAAGGACTGCAATAGTTCAAGGCAGTGGCTCACTGACACCTTCTCAATGGCAGCTCTTCTATTTATTGTAAATAATAAATAGAATAAATATGGAATAAATAGAAACGTGTAACATGTTTGATGGATTGAATACACTTGCAAAATGTGTAGTAATCTTAAACATTGGGTACTGGTGATCATTTCATTCATCTCAAAAGGCCTTCTCAACTGTTATTAAATATCTCTAATAATTAGGGGCACTTACAAATTATTCAAAAGGATTTCCATAATTAAAAATAATCTAATGAAAGCACTAGAAATGATAAAACCATTAAAGATCACCTACCTATCTTCTGTACGTTGTTAAAGTTGGTAATCCTGTTTAAGTGGATTCAGGTTCATAGAACATATAGAATAGTACAGCACATTACAAGCCCTTCGGCCCACATTGTTGTGCCGACCCTCAAGCCCTGCCTCCCATATAACTCCCCAACTTAAATTCCTCCATATACCTGTCTAGTAGTCTCTCAAACTTCACGAGTGTATCTGCCTCCACCACTGACTCAGGCAGTGCATTGCACGCACCAACCACTCTCTGAGTAAAAAACCTTCCTCTAATATCCCCCTTGAACTTCCCACCCCTTACCTTAAAGCCTTGTCCTCTTGTATTGAGCAGTTGTGCCCTGGGGAAGAGGTGCTGGCTATCCACTCTATCTATTCCTCTTATTATCTTGTACATCTCTATCATGTCTCCTCTCATCTTCTCTCCAAAGAGTAAAGCCCCAGCTCCCTTAATCTCTGATCATAATGCATACTCTCTAAACCAGGCAGCATCCTGGTAAATCTCCTCTGTACCTTTTCCAATGCTTTCACATCCTTCCTATAGTGAGGCGACCAGAACTGGACACAGTACTCCAAGTGTGGCCTAACTAGAATTTTATAGAGCTGCTTCATTACATCGCGACTCTTAAACTCTATCCCTCGACTTATGAAAGCTAACACCCCATAAGCTTTCTTAACTACCCTATCTACCTGTGAGGCAACTTTCAGGGATCTGTGGACATGTACCCCCAGATCCCTCTGCTCCTCCACACTACCAAATATCCTGCCATTTACTTTGTACTCTGCCTTGGAGTTTGTCCTTCCAAAGTGTACCACCTCACACTTCTCTGGGTTGAACTTCATCTGCCACTTCTCAGCCCACTTCTGCATCCTATCAATGTCTCTCTGCAATCTGCGACAATCCTCTACACTATCTACAACACCACCAACCTTTGTGTCATCTGCAAACTTGCCAACCCACCCTTCTACCCCCACATCCAGGTCATTAATAAAAATCACGAAAAGTAGAGGTCCCAGAACAGATCCTTGTGGGACATCACTAGTCACAATCCTCCAATCTGAATGTACTCACTCCACTACGACCCTCTGCCTTCTGCAGGCAAGCCAATTCTGAATCCACCTGGCCAAACTTCCCTGGATCCCATGCCTTCTGACTTCCTGAGTAAGCCTACTGTGTGAAACCTTGTCAAATGCCTTACTAAAATCCATGTAGATCATGCCCACTGCACTACCCTCATCTATATGCCTGGTCACCTCCTCAAAGAACTCTATCAGGCTTGTTAGACACGATCTGCCCTTCACAAAGCCATGCTGACTGTCCCTGATCAGACCATGATTCTCTAAATGCCCGTAGATCTTATCTCTGATAATCTTTTCCAACAGCTTTCCCACCATAGCCATAAGGCTCACTGGTCTATAATTACCTGGACTATCCCTACTACCTTTTTTGAACAAAAAATTCAGATTTAGGTTTATTTGTCATATGTAGATGGAAAGATATAGTGAAATGCAAAGGGTTGCAGTATGATAGCCGGTGAGACAGAAAGGTTCTTGTCCCTCAGCTCAAAATGGATGTGGCCTGAGTCTAGCAGCAGACTGGGAGGAATGTCTTACCGGCATCTGATGCCCAACTCCCTCCTGCCATGTGCAGGCATGGAGGTCAGGCACAGCTACCCTGTGCATTGCAATGAAACTGCAACTGCTTTGGGAGTCACTGACTGTGGAGCATTGTAACCAGTGCAATGAACCCAGCCAGAAGGTAAGATGCTACTCCTCAAAATTGGATTGGCCTTTGTTGAAGCAACACATACAAAATGCTGGAGGAACTCAGCAGGCCAGGCAGCATTTATGGAAGACAGTAGACTTTTTAACCTTTCATTAGGACTGGAAAGGAAGAGGAGTCCTGATGAAGGGTCTCGACCCAAAATGTTGACTGTTTACATTTTTCCATAGATGCTGCTTGGCCTGCTGAGTTCCTCCAGCATCTTGTGTGTGTTGGTTTGAATCTCCAGCGCCTGCAGGTTTTCTCGAGTTTGCGGACTTAGTTGAAAGTGTGGGGGACGATTAGAGGGAGAGAATTGGAAAATTGCAGGCACCTGGGTGGAGGTGTTCTGCAAAGTGGTCACGGAGTCTTTGTTCGTTTTCCCCAGAGGAGCTCACTGTGTGCACTGACTACAGCGTGCCATGTTGGAAGCAGTGTAGGTAAACAGTCGCTTCACTCACTGCAATGAGTTTGTACCACTTGGATGGTAGGAAAGGAGGAGGGACTGAGGTTTGGTGTGGATGGAAGAATGAACCGGAACATCCTCGAGGGATTGGTCACTTGGTATCACTGAAAGCAGAAGGCAGGCTAAAGAAAGTGACAGAATTACAGAGGTACAAGTTACCTGATATATTAACTCTCTCCACAGATGCTGTCAAGCCTTGCTGTGAACTTCTAACAATTTCTATTTTATTTCAGCTTTTTGATAAAAGGAATATTTCTGTATTGATAATATTTTGATCTTGTCCTTGAAACTGGCCCTTGTAGTAAGTGGTGTAAGAGAGTGTGTAATGTCAAGTTAGCATTCTCTAATCAATTTCAAAATGTCGATAGGTGCCCTATATGAAACTGGAAAATTTAGATATTCTCTTAGAGAACTACTGGACCACTCTGCACCTCCTGAAAAATCCACCTACACCTGTACACTCATGGAACAATTGTGAGTGTCTCACCTCGCGGCCTTCAACACCCGAGCTCTGCCTTCTGTTCAAGTTGTCATTGATCTGAACAACATCCTAATGGTTTTGACGTTCGGAGACATTATTGAAAAAGCATAACTTAAGATTAAGTTATACAAAATAAAATTTAAATTCTTGAAAAATAAACAAGTCATTAAAACACAGAAATGATTAAAAACGCAAACAACAGGAATACTGCAGATGCTGGAAATTCAAGCAGCACACATCAAAGTGACGAAGGGTCTCGGCCTGAAACGTCGACTGTACCTCTTCCTAGAGATGCTGCCTGGCCTGCTGCGTTCACCAGCAACTTTGATGTGTGTTGCTTGAAATAATTAAAAACATTAGCTAAGAGCAAAATGTTTTTAAAAGTGTTAAAAGTATTCTGATATGGCATTGATGGTGATTCCTGGGATAATGTTGGACAATCCTGGCAAGGTCGCTGCCAAGGAGTCCAGCGGCAGGTGAATAGACGTTTGAGAAGGTCGGTACTTAGGCGGTGAGCATTGAATAGCTTGCATTGATGCCATGGTTACTCCCATTGTTTTTCAGCATGGTAACTGCCTCTCTGGGACCACAGGTCCAACCATTGTTCCTGTTCCCTGTGAGCCTACTTCCATCATCAAACACTTCAATCAAAGCTGTCTGTTCCTTTCTCTTTTGAGTACTCATTCAACTTCCCCTTAACATCACTTGTATTAATCCTCTCAAATCCCCATGCTGTATCACGCTCTGTACATGTTGTCCTTGTGTACAAACTAAGACCTTGCTTTAGACATTTGAACATATCAGTTCATTAGCCTCTGAAGCAGTTAGTTCAACTTTTGCTCTTAACTTGGGCCTAGTTAGTTTGTCACTGGAAGATTTCAAGATCTTCTCCTTACTGTGAATGACCTGAATGTACTGGTCGGTGCTACTATTTTGCTGATCGCTGCTCGATGCTACAGACACTGAGTCTGATTCAGTTAGGGACTGGTCTGCTTTCTGCCTCATTTTCAACTTGCTGACAGGACCCTGCTCTTTGCTGCTCTGTTGGGGGTTCGATGTCCCAGGAGCAGCATGGTCCTGTGGTGACTCACACTCTTCATGGTACGATTCATACTGAATTTGGGCCAGGTCCTTCCCGATCAGCAAGCGACGGTCCTTGCTGTCACCGATGTAGAAGCGAGTTGGCTGGTGGAGATCAGACAGTGAGTGGGGGCGAGGTGACCTGCTAAAGGCCCTTTGTTCCATATTCTCTTCATCTTCCTCCTCGCTGAAGTGTATCTGTGAACCTGCCCTCTGTGCTCCATGCACTGAATACCTTTTCATGCTTCTTGGCAGCATTTCCATCACCTCCCTGGACTCATCCACCTTGTAATGCTTTGGTGTCCGAGTGTTTGGACGCATTAGCCTCTTCCTCGATCCACGCTCGTTGATGAGTATATAATGGGCTGTGTGGACTCTACGGCCGAGAACTGTCTGTGGGGGACCTTCTGCTGGTGAGTAGCTCAGTGGCCTGGTGCACTTCCTGAATGGGACATCAGAACGGAGGGAAGATGGCTTCGCTCTATAGACGCCACCTGTAGCTCCTGGCATAGGACCTAGATGCCTGACGAGACAGTAAAGACAAAATATAAACAATAAATTGAGAGCCAGTGAAAGGTCAGGAGTAGAAAAATTCCTTCAAATGTGAGATTTTCTTTTTCCCTTAAATTCCCATTTTCTGGGGTCATTCTCAGTAGCCTGTTTCCCAGTTTGAGACTTGCCTCTCTTGGAGTGAGTATTGATTCTACAGAGTCAATCAATGTCAGGAGAGGGTGAGAACTCCAAGGTATTTCACAAGGTATATTTTAACTTCTACTCTTTCACAGGATTGGCTCATTCCAGGTTACACTAAATCATAATAGCATGTTGGCCATTTCACTGGCCATTTAAGAATCATACTCCAAGAGGACCACAACTTTGTTGTGGTTTGGAGGCTTGCATGCCTCAGTGACCCAGAGAGCTATGCTGGCTGGAGTCAGGGATTTATGCTTTGGCTCTTGGTAGGGTCAACCATGCCAAACAGGTCAAAGGGTAGAGGCCAGACTAAGATTGGTCCACTGGTCCTCCAGGTTTGGGGGGGGGGGCGGTTCAGCTCAGGGCTAACAACCCTGACTGGTAAAACAAATAAAATTGTTATGGAAACAGCAATGAAGAATCCTTCTACATCTGGGTGTGATGGTATTCCTGAGACTCCACACAGAACTTACATGACTGGCAGTAGTGAAGACTGAGAAGCTACTGACACGATGAAGGAAGTTCTGAACACCACTAGAGATGGTGCACTTTATACTTTATACTTTATTGTCGCCAAACAATTGATACTAGAATGTACAATCATCACAGTGATATTTGATTCTGCGCTTCCCGCTCCCTGGAGTACAAATTGATAGTAAATATTAAAAATTTAAATTATAAATCATTAATAGAAAATGGAAAGTAAGGTAGTGTAAAAAAACCGAGAGGCAGGTCCGGATATGGCTGTCATGGCTGTCCTAAGCGCCATCAATGTAATGGGCAGTAAAAGGGTCACAATGTTAGTCTGGAGCTTTACGCCCACTATTATTGACAGCAATCTTTTCAAATAAATTCGATTAGATGGATTTATAATCTCAGCTACTGTGTTGAATTTCCAGTTCCCCTGGAGACACAAGAGACAGCGAATGCTGGAACCTGGAGCAACAAACAAACTGTTGGAAGAACTCTGTGGGTTGAGCAGCATCTGCAGGAGTAGAGGAACTGTCAATGTTTCATGTTGAAACCCGGCATCAGAATCTGGGGCAAGCCAATTCCTTTCCTCCCACAAATAGCTCTTGTTTTGCTGAGTTCCTCCAGCAGACTGTTTGTTGCTCCAGAACCTTCCATAGGCGGCAGATCCCGTTGCATGTTCTGCTTGCAGTGGTTCAGGGAGATGACGTGGTATCTGGATAGAGTGCCTGGAGGACATATGGCAAAATGCAAATTAAAATCAATGCCGGTCAATAATGAAATGTAATATCCAGGAGATGCAGAGTCCCAGGTCAGGTGATGTCTTGCTAACCTATTGATAGTTTATGGAATGCCAGTAGATTGGTTAGACCAGTTAGATTTTGCCAGGGGTTGAAATGGAAAACCACATGCTTAAATCGTTGGGTTTCCCCAGGAGAAGGGATAGTTGGTGGGTGCTTTCTGGCTGTTTGCAACAATTGTAAGACACCAACGTAAAACAATAGCGAGCCTTAAGAATGAATTGGAAAATTGCTGTATTATTCAGAGAGACTCAGTATTGCTGGCTCAGGGTAGGGCTGCAGAGCTGGAGGATAAGAATACAGAGATAGCTTGTCAGCTGATGGAAGCTACAGCACTAAGATGCTGCTCACCCAGCTGATCGGCAGCCCAACCCTGTGAAGGTTTGAGCCATGATGAGGTGGGGTGATGATCCTACTGTGGGGCCGGGGGATGGAAATGTCTGGCTGGTTGAGGAAAGGGAGGGAGAGAGGGTGGCATGGATCTCCAAAACAGTACAGGCCAGGCAGGTAATCATGCGTCACCCACGCCTGCCGTGGGGGGCATCGGCCCACGGCCTCTTCCTCTCAGGAGGGAGAGGAGGTTCAGGAATGTGTGAGGGATGGTACAATGGACACCTTTGAGACTAAAGAGCTCAGAGAATTTTCTGCTAAAGAATTAGCAAGTTTAGAGGATAAGCGCAGATAACTGGCTGGGGAGTCTTTGGCCATGTGGTTATTGAGGATATGGGATGAAGCAGGTACTGGAGTGATCCTATCTAACAGAGAGAGATGGGTGCTTTAAGGAGCCTATCACCCCAACACACGATCAGTAACACCCTGAGAACACTGCTTGCTTCCCCTGAGCTTAATGCGTCACTCTAGTTTTGAGTAATGCTGCAGTTAAACATAGGTATCCCACTCTTACTTTAAAACCCCAACCGGAATGGGGCACCAAAGTTCAATGCCAATGGGCTCTTATCACAGAATTATACTGTGATAGAGGTAGCCCGCCAGAGAATATTGACTTGTGGTTTTTCTGATAAAAGGGGTGGTGCTGTCTTTATTAGCACCAGCTGTTGGTCTCAAGGGACTTGAGCCTTAATAGCCTTGGTGGAGTAAATGATTTAAGGGCTGGTATTTCCCTACATACCATTTGTTTAATTGGAATGTCCTGACTCTTAAAGTGAATTCCCCCCCCGACAGAGTGTTGGTGTAGGTGGTATGCTGAGTGCAGGTACAAGGTGCAAGATGGATGGCAAGCATCAGCAGGAACAGTATCCTGGGACGGCTGTGTCCATGCTAAATGGTGTTGTGCATCGACTGTTTATTTATTTCCATGGCCTGCTGAGTTCCTCCAGCACTTTGTGTGTGTTGCTTAGATTTCCGGCATCTGCAGATTTTCCTCGTCCTTATGAAGCTGGGCACTTGTTGGATGCTGAATGGCACTCACTGGATATGCAGTTCCCAAGCCTAGTCGTGGTTCCCACAGGGTGGTGCAGTTGATATATGGTGCCATACATCTACCACCCCAGTGCCTGGAGGAGCACCTTGCCCAAGCAGGTCAGTAAGAGGGATATTACAAAGGAAGGTTTTGAATGATAGCCTTTCTCAGCATGGTATGGCCAGGGTGTCCCGGGAACTGATGTCTATGACCTTAGATTACCTACTCGCAAAGGAAGGTGGTACTTGTGCTCTTACTGGTTAAGGCTGCTGCACCTACAATCCTGACAGGTTGGAGAACATCACTCATGTGGTTGACCATATCCTGGAGTCAGTGTATAAGATGAAGTGGGGGACCAGCCCATTAGCTATTACATTCCGGGGTGGGGCTGCTGGCCTTTTGGGGCACAGAGAAGTTGATGGAATACTGTAGTAAAATGGGAGGAGACTATTGGGTTTGCGGTACTGGGTGTTGTACTCTTGTGTTTTATATGTAACTTAGGGAGTTTGCAAGAGGCATACTAGTCTGAGGGTTGGATCATCATGTTCATAACTTTTGAGGGGTGGAGTGGCCCACAAGGGATTGCTTATTCTAATTGTCAAAAGTTGCTTCTGTCGTGATTGGTTAGTTTGGAAACTGCAGCTGCTTTTCCCATTGGTTAGCTGCTTGGTGTCCAGTTTCAAATATCCTGGGTATATAGAAGGCACATCTGAGAGTTTTTTTCTCTCTTCCTTTGTTTAAGGCAGGCAGTGCACATAACCATTGGGAAGGTAGGCTCTGTGCACACTTCTAATTAGGTATGTTTGTTGAATACATGTCTGCTGGGTATTTAGCTTTGTAGTTTCTGTAACTTGGGGAACATGAATATTTGGTCAAATTTTTACTGTTTGTAAATAAAGGATTACTATACCTATTCGCAGTCAATGTTTTCTGTCTCACTTGTCAGATCCACAAACCTGATTCAATATTACAGTAACTGACTGGGAAATTGTTCAATCTTCTAGGCATGGGAGTTCAACATTTGGCATTGAGACGGGAGAGGTCGTAACATGGACCTAGAATGTGACAGAAAGTGGACTGACATTTGGAAATTTGGGCAGGGGTTCAGGTGGACCAGCTAATGTGGTGTCGGGATGGGAAGGGGGCGGGGTGAAAGGAGGAGAGTCTGAGGTTGGTGGGATTTGGAGAGGAGAAATTAGTATTCAAAAAAGGATTGGATTTAGGAGCCATGTATCTATTTTCTGTTCGTTGGAGCCACGTATCTATTTTCTGTCTGTATTGTACTTTGTGGTGTGTTTATTATGGTAATCTGTCACATGGGTTGGGGCTTGGTAGAAACAAGTGAGTATAGTTACATATTCACATTTTGGGCTAGTTGTTTAGTCCAGTATTGAGGAGAGTGAGGAATGATATTTTTTATTGACCGTTAATTGGATATATTATTAGATCGCTTAAATACATATAGAACACTAATTCTGATATAGCTAATTAGAATGCTTAGTTACACAGATTTGAATGCTAAGATCACTACTTCGCTAATTTAGTTACATTAGTTTTTTATTGATACAAGATCTTTGCTGGTTTTGTAAGAAAGGATTGAACATACCTTTGATGATTTGGGAATTTGTTATTTGGAAGCGTATCATACAGTGTCGATTACCCTGGCTTAGTGTTTCAGTGGCTCTGATTTGTTTTCAAGTAACCGCTACTTTGGGATCGGTAAATTTGGTATTTTTTGTTGTTGTAGGGGGAGGAGGAAATGAGGACCAACAGCAGAAGAGTAGGGGATTCGGATTTTGTCGAGATGGGTCAGGAAAAAAGGGTTTCAGACAAGCTGGGGATGCTGCAGACGCTATTAAATCAGTCTCTTTTTTCACACTATATTGATTAAAATGAAAACCAGGAAAATGTAAAATAAGCTGTCTGTTTTCCTGCCCAGTCTGAACTGCTCTCCATCATAACTCACAGTCACGATAGATCAGAACCATGTTGAAGCAATTACTGAAAACAGAAATGCTCCATCTAATATACTGCTCATTTTATATTTCCTTAAAGCACAGGAGGAGGTCACTCAGCCTATGAAGTCTATGCTGGCTGTCAGAGAAATCCGAACAATCCCATTCCTTCACTTAATACCTTGCATGCCATCAATTTCCCCTTGCTCCTCAGTTCTCCAGCTAGCCACCTACACTAGCGGCAGCTTCTAGCATCATTAACCTTTCAATATTGAAACCCTGTCGCAGATTCCCAATAACTGGGCGAGTTCACAAATGCTCTTCAAACTACAATAATTTCCCTTGGTATATTGACACTAGGAAGCATGCTTTAAAAACTTTCTCAAAACCTGACTAATGCACATCAGTAAAACTATTCCGTGGCTTCATATTATTTTTCCTTAATCTCCAGTGATTTTAAAATTGGCAGAAGGCAATAGTTAAGATGTCTACCTTGGTGTGATATGTTCAACTTCATCTGGATTATTATCAGCTGAATTAGTGACTGGTTACCCTTGTTTAAAAATACCAAGGAATATTTTAAAGAATTACATGAAAATGATTGTACTTTTATTGATTCATGAAAAATAAATATTTATGATGATCAAATAAATTTGATGAAACATAATTACCCTAACCAATGCACAATTTCCTAATAGTTCCCAGAGCAGAAATAGTTAACACCCTAAACACTGGAACTGCCTTGCTGAACGTTTTCAGCCTCTTTTGTACAATGCTTCTTATCGCATTAGGAGCCATGTATCTGTTTTCAATCTGTAGTGTATTTTGTGTTGCGCGTTTATTATGGTAGTTAGTCACGAGGGTTGGGGTGTGCTAGAAGCGAAGAGTTTTAGTTACATGTTCATGCTTTGTCATTGAAGTTCAGCAGAGTGTGGGAGTGTGCCCGGGTGATATCACTTTTTGTCGACCACTTAACTTCGCTTAAGTTTGCTTACTTAGGTAGAAGAAAGTTTAAGTACATTTAATACACTAAGATTTCTTATTTTGTTATATCGCTTGTTTTAGTTTCATCAGTTTTTACTGCTTCTAGATTGCTTGTTTTACTAGTTTCTTAATAAAAGGCCAAATGTACTCTTTGACTTTGAAACATTGTTTTTGGATTGGGTTGGAAAGTGTGTTATACAGGATTAACACTCCCTACCACCACTGTGCTTAGTGTCTAATTGGTATATTGATTTGTTTGGGTAGCTCCTCCACTAAGATTTGGGTTATAAGTTTGACATTTCCCTATGAAGGGTGGGCTCAAACTTGGTCTGCTGATTTTCCAGTGAAGTGCACTGGTGTCTAGTGGTAACCCCACCCTTCATGGATTAAAGTAAGAGACAACACTGTAAATGACCTGGTTTCCTGTTCTCCGGAACCACTGATGCTGCAAGCTCAGACTTGTGGAGTTCATTCCTTCGAGAAAAGGGTAAAAAAAAATATAAAGCAAAATTGAAAATTAAATTCGCACAAAATGTAATTACTTTGTAAAGAATCTTGGCAACGTTCTTCTTTGTAATTTATATTTGCACATGATGAGGAGCAGCTTAGAAAGAGTGCTCTAACCTTTGAGGGAAGTGCTCACTCCGGTGTTTCTGGGCAACACTAGCAGCTGGGCTTTGTGCTAGATTAGCACCCCGAGGGGCACTGGCAGGATGATCCACCTGATGCGAAATGCTCTGAAGGTGAGTCCCTGCGCTGATGGGGACGTCGAAGTTCATGACGCTCCCATTCCTCCGGGGGGACGACTGAATGGAGGACTCCTGGCTTGTGGCGTCACTTTCATGCTCAGATTTCTTGTGGCCTTCCTTCAGGTGCTGAAATCTTGCTGTAAAGGAAGAAAGGCTTTTCAGAAATTAAGCCAACAAAATCTTGAAAAAGGATTGTCCTGTGCTCTCAGAAGCCCGAATCCCTAACTTAGGCTTGACCTGGACACTTTGTTGATTTACAGTTGACAGTGTGGAAGATCTGACAGTTCACATTGTCCATGTTCTCAGTGTTACCTGATCTTATTCCAGCTTTTGCACCAAATGTAATTCCTGGTAAAGATCCTTTCATATTGGACTTGTGAGAGGGTAAGAGGCCAGATTTCACCTGGTTCACCTCTCCATCCTGACAATGATAATGGTGTTATGATCTCCATTGACTGATTGACTACATTAGGGAAACAAGAAAGATTTAGGAACCATACATCCAAAATCACCTTATTTCACTCCCAAACATAATATAGTGATAAAGCACCATCTGAAATCACATCTATATTTTACCCCAATATGCAATCTTCTGAAATAAATGATTTAAATGTTTCAATAAATACTAACAGCTTTAACTAAGGAGGAGAAAATGGCGGCGCGACACAGCGCGTGGCCTCTCCGGTGAATGATATCTGTAATCTGTCAAGTAGGGGACCGTGCACAATTCTGATTTGATGGAGACAGATTTGAGAGTATGGAGGAACATCTGGAAAACTTCTGAAATGCCCGCTTCGCTGCCGCTGCTACTGTGTGGTAACCGGAATCTCCAGAGCAGAAGGCCCTGTATCCTCGGCTTTGCTTGTTTCAGCGGCCGGGGCTAGGTCGAAGGTGCTCAGCAGAGGATGGTACTTGGGAGGCTGTATCGGAGGGGCTGGTTGGAGGCTCAAAGTTTTCGGACGGATGGACTCAGTGTTGGCTGTGGTCGGCTGCTTCCAAGGCATCGGCAAGTTGACTGTGCCTGGAGGTTTATGGCAGGGAGTTTCTCCCTTTTGCTGCCTGCTATCGGGGACCCGAGAATCGATCAACTCAGGGACTTATGAGACTTTTTTTTACTGTGCCCATGGTTTGTTCTTCATCAAATTATGGCATTGCTTTGCACCGCTGTAACTATATGTTATAATTATGTGATTCTGTCAGTGTTAGTCTTTGGTTTGTCCTGTTTTCTGTGATATCACTCCCGGGAAACATTGTATCATTTCTTAATGCATGTATGCATTTCTAAATGACAATGAGAGAGGACTGAGTGTCCTGATAATCTATAAAAAAAACTAGCTCTCTAGTTACCACATTCCCTAAGGAACCACATTCTCATTGTAATTGTGTTTCTCCTGATTGATGCTTGAATTATTCTGGACCATATGAAATTTCTGGTTGCTAGATGTTATCTAGACCAGAAAAAAAAATCTAAAAGCATCAATTATATCAATTCTCAACACACTGTTACAGTGCTGTGCCCAATTCATATAATCAGACCATGTGAAACAGAGGTACGATTACATCACTGGGGCTATTCTACGGGTTGATATTTGAAGAAAAATGAGGAAGAGCAGATCTGTAGGGAAATAAACCAGTTATATGTAGTAGACCCTTCTACATATAACTGAGTTAGTAACAGACAGGGCAGGAGAGATTCTGAAGTGCCTTAGCTGGACTTGGTTCTGAGAGCTGGCCCAGGCTTAGCAGGCAAGTATCAATGAGAAACAACAATCATAATACTGTATTGTAAAGTTTAGAATAGCTATGGTAAATGAAAGAGACCATTTTAAAGTTGATACAGTCAATTGGAGGAAGTCAGGTTTCAATAGGGTGGGCACTATAAAGACCCTAGTAAATTGAAATCAAAGGGTGGCACACAATAATACAACTAGCAATGGAAAACAAAGGCTTGATGGTAGAGATGTTTCAAGACACATTCCCATGGTGAAGAAGGGTGGCGATATTAAAGCCAGCGTACCCTGGTTGGTGAAAAAGATAGAAAGTAAAACAGCGGAGGGAAAAGAGAAGATAACAGGTGCAAAGATGGTTTAAAAAAAAGTGTAAACGAGATGGAGTATTGAAAATTTAGCTGGAAAATGATAAAAAAAAAAGCAGGAGAGTATGAGAAAAGACTAGTGTGAAGTATGTAAGGGAAAAGTAAGGCTGATTGAAAACCAAAAGAGAAATCTATTCATGGAGGCAATGCTACCAGATGAATATTTTACATCAGTCTTTACCACAAAAGATGCTGCAGCTAGGGATTTAATAAAGAATATTGCTGAGATTCTGGACAGATAAGGGTGGCAAATTTCCTTCCCTAAAATAGATCAGTGAACAAGTTATTGCAGCAATCAAGTGGGCTCAATCAGAATCAGGTTTAATATCACCAGTATATGTTGTGAAATTTGTTGTCTTTGCAGCAGCAGGACAATATGATACATAATAATAGAGAAAAACATGAATTACTGTAAGTATAGATATATTAAATAGTTAAAGTAGTGCAAAAATAGAAATAAAAAAGTAGTGAGGTCGTGTTCATGGGTTCAATGTTCATTTAGAAATTGTATGGCAGAGGGGAAGAAGATGTTCCTGAATTGTTGAGTGTGTGCCTTCAGGCTTCTGTACCTCCTTCCTGGTGGCAGCAATGAGAACAAGGCATGACCTGGATATTGGGGTACTTTCTGATGGATGCCACCTTTTTGAAGCTTCTCTCCGTCAGGATGTCCTGGATACTATGGAGGGTAGTGCTCGCGATGGAGCTGACTAAGTTTACTACTTTGTGTAGCTTATTTCGATCCTGTGCAGTTCCGCCCCCCCCCCCCCCGCCATACCAGATGGTGACACAGACAGTTAGAATGCTGTCCACAGAACATCTGTGGAAATTTGTGAGTGTTTTTGGTGACATACCAAATCTCTTCCAAATAGTTCATAGTTATCATTGCTAATAAGAACACTTATTTTTAAACTCCAATTTCATTTCAGTCAAAGTAATTTCAAGCACCAATTCTCTTAACAAGCAGGATACTTTAAGATGACCTCGTGTTGTCACTCTGCTCAAAAGTATTGAGATTCTAGTTAATACTGAGGAGATGAACGTTTTGGAAATAACTGGTAACATCTCCTCAATATAGAATTGAAACATTTTCAATGTAATTTCTCTCTGGTTTAACTTGTGTCATAGAATAATGTAACGATTTATTGGTTATGCGAGATTCTCCTACCTGCTACCATCTGGAATACTTTCTTCTTATCCTCAGTTCTTTCCTGTAGGTAGAAAAAACCTGATTATTCAGTTCTCCTCTGTTCCAATGAAACTTACTCATGTAAGATCATGCTAAAGATCTTATAAAATGTACATACAACTTGGAGCTGCATCCTCAGTTGATTATTGGTATACTTCAGTGAGCGGGCGATTGATTGGAGATAATAGATCAGCATACTGGAAGGAGAAAAAGAACTAATCAATGAACAAAAATGTATCAGAAGCAAAAGCGAAATGGATTTACACAAGTGTTATAAGTGCTAGCTCTGTGATAGACTGCAACATTGCTATATTGTATGTACTAAGTGTTTGTCATGAGGAGTCTGGGGCACGTCCTCATTATGGGATGAATTAGGCAAGTCCTGTTCATGTGGAAGGCTGAAAATGCTTTGATTATAGGGAGCACTGTTAGTGGCTAATGTTTTGGTCACTGGGGTGCCAGACTTGCTTTTGTCATGTGGAATAGCATAAACACCTTGGTTAAGGGGAGTATTGTTTTGTTTTGGGTGAAAATGGTGGAAATATTGATCATAGAGAGGACTGTGTGTGCCTCAGCCGTGAGGAATATTAGATTTGCTTTGGTCACAAATCATATTGAACTTGCTTTAGGCATCTGGAACGTTAGAGTTGAACTGGACATAGAGTTAGGATAAGGGGCAAGAGATTTCAAAGGAATTTGAAGGGATCTTTTCACCCATAATGCCCTTCCAGAGAGAGTGGTGGAAGCAGGGGGCTGTCAGCATTGAAGAGATGTATAAATAAGCTTTTGAATTGCCTAGGTGTGGAAGGCTATTGGGCAAGTGCTGGAACACAAGGTTAAATCAGATAGGTGCCACTGGACAAGGTGAACCAAATGGTGTGTTCCACCTGTAATACTATGATCTTGTTTATGGAGACTAATCGGTGTGCTCATATTGTGCAGTAGCAGATAATCTAAAGTGGACAGCAACTGTATCTGTAAGTTGGTGATATATATGGACAGAAGCAAGACTGCCCACTGACACCATCCATAATGGCAGACGCTTGATCCCTATTCTTCCACGGCTGTACTTTGTATGAAGTACATACACAACACTTCCAACAATTGCATTTATACAACAGGAACTGCTTTGAGTAGCAATGTGGCAATAAATCTCAAGACTGTCCCAATGGAAAACTTATGAAGATGCCTGTTTACTTTTGTAATGCAGCCATGCACAACCGACTGCAGCATTCATCATTATGTTTGATGCTGCCGTCTTCACCAAGCTTCGCAATTTGCTTGCAGGCATTTCACCACCAGCGGTGGTGACATCCTCAGTGCGCAGTTGGTGGTGTTTCTCTCTGGGAGTACTTGTATTTATATAGGCCTCTCCCCGTTCGCTTGCCTCGGTCCTGGCCTGTATAAACGTGAGCACTCCCAGAAAGAAACATTAACACTGATGATGTCACCTCAACTGATGATGAAATGTCTGCAAGCTATTTGCCAAGCTCGGCATCAAACACCTCAACCCGAGCCTCCAATACTCACCACCATTCACCATTACACTATTCAGTAATACTCACTGTAATTGAAATTCAATTTTGCGCAAAATAATCATAGAAGAGCATCAGACTTGACATCTGAGAGCTAATCAGCAGCTGAACATTGATTATAGTACTGTAAGAGTGCTGTGCTGTTGGAGATGCCATCTTTCAAATGAGAAATTAAGTAAAGCCCCATCTCTCCCTTTCATGTTGTGGCCAGTAATTATTCTGGTATTGGTTTCATTGTCATCTGCAGAACCCCACTGTGTACAGACTGTTCATTGCATTTCCTGTATTCAAAAGCCAACTTCAAGAGTGATGCGTGATTGGAACATCTTTGAAACATTCTGAGGTACTGAACGTGCAGTGGAAATGCAAGTCTCTGCTACTCCCTTCCTGCCTGTTACAGAATATAACTGAAGCCGCAAGTGTTACATTACAATAGATTGCTTCTAATAATCCCTCCTGTAGCTTTGGAGTTAAAACTTACTTCAGTTCTCCTCAGCCAGTAACAAGAAATCAGGGAAGTTTAAGTGTTCTGAAAGAAGCACGGCGGGGCAGAAGGAGGAATCACCCTCGGTGATGTACTTACAAAAGAAGGAGCAGAGCAGGTAGAACCACCACAGGACTAGTGACATAACCCATCACCGTGTTAAACCAGCCAGGGAAATCATTCACTATTGTCTCAGACACAATGTCATAAATTTTATCTTGGCCACTGATAAAAAAAAAATCCAAAATCTGAATTAATATTGCCTCAATGGTATTTCTTAAAACAAGTTTTTTTAAAAGAAAGACATGATTTTAGAAAGCATGTTACCTAAAAGGCCCACAGGTCGAGGATGGCCTGTACCTTGCGATGGCAAACACTGTTGGTAGCATACACAGAAAGAGCATGAACAAGGTCATGGCTAGGTAGAAGTTGTTAGACCTGGGGGAACGAACACAGAATAGTAAAACTTCCTCAGTTTGTATCACTGACTACATCCAGAGGTAATAACGACACCTAACACAGAGCGTAACTCAACAATCGTGTGTGTTGAAGGACAGGGACGAGAAGCTTAATGCTTTTACTTCACATCAATCTCAGTTTTCAGGTAACTCTGCAGCAGTTCTCCACTGTACAGTGCTGAGGCTGCAAAATGGGATGCTTGTGTCCAAAAAGTAATCTCCATAAGTCATATTTAATCATAAACCTTCAGTTTTTTTTCTGGTAAGAATTATGGTTAATTGATATCAATACCAACTGTAGAGCATAAAGACTGATTTGTTTTGTATTAGAAGCACAAGGTTGGAGAACGGAATCAAGATCAATAAATTTCATGGTCAAAGAAATGTCATCCCCTTCTCTTGAGTATACGGTAGAATCCCAGAGCACAATAAGTGTGGAATTATCATAAAGAAAAAAGAAACTGCAGATGCTGGAACTCTGAAAATGAAACAGAAAACACTGGAGATACTCCACAGGTCAAGCAGTATCTGTGGAGAGAGAAGGAGTTAACAGCTTAGGATCAGAACTGGGAGAAGTTAGAAACGAAACAAGCATGAAGTTGCAGAGAAGGAAAGAGGGCAGAGATAATAAAAGGGGTGAATGACTGGCTGGTGGTGGTGATGTTGTCTGAAAGGGGTGAATGAGAGTCAGGGGAATGGTGCAAAGAGAAGAAGAGGAAGTTATCGGAAGATAAAATAAAGAAATATAAATATTGGAATTATGTGATAAAATAATTCACTCTATTGCTCTTAAATTTGGAACACCAGTAGTTGTATTTTAAGTAAAAAAGCTGGATAATTCTAATTAATATATAACTTGGTTGCTTTTGACTGTTATATATATTACAGTTGTTAATAACACTAACTGGATGCTGACTTGGTGGCAGGTCTATTGCTAATAAATTATTCTCCCAGATACACAGTTGCTTGGAACTTTCCTGGTGTTACATAAGCCTATGCCAAAACAGAATTCCCATCCCAGTTCCAGAGCACCTTCCCATTCATTGTCCCACTTCCAAATTTCTCCAGTTAAGTCCTGCTGAAACACGAGGAAATATCTGGGTAAGTACTTAGCACTGAACTCAACTCCAAGAGAAAACAGGGAATTGGGACTTCAGTACTGTAATCTTACTGTAAGCATGACTTCTGTTGCTACTGGGGAAATTACCCATGGCAGATACACTAATAGAATTCAACTCTACATTTTCACCAGAAAATGTTCACGGAGGTGCAAGTGAAATGAAACACATGCATTGTCTCTGACTCTTGTGATCACAGGAGTAAGAAACACAACCGAAAAGCATAGAGACAAAGGAATTAGAAGGAATAAACTCTTCTTGGACTTCCAGCCAGGACAGGCATCAATTAAAACTGATGCTTCGATGACAATCTCCACCATCGTCATCACAGATGAAGCCTGGGCATGTCTAGTCCGGCGGTATTTATACCCCCATGGTCCATTCCTCTTAATTGGTTAGTCCTCATCCAATCTGCTCTCCCACCTTGTTTACAATCAAGTTCCAGTACACAATAAGCATAGCATTGACTTCGACGGCACAAAACTACTGGGCTGCACCAATGGGTTTTGGGATCGCCTGGTGAAGGAAGCCATGGGAAAAAGCTAGAGGAAAAGAATTTTAACAAAGATGAAGGTCTCGCCCTAAGTAAGAACATCATCCCTAATGAAGATGGTGGAATTGGTCATCGAAATGTCGGTTAAAATCAATACCTGCACCCGCCTGGAAGCCTGAGAAGAGATTATTCGTCATATATGCTGGGAAAGCACTAGATCCTTTTTTCAAAGGAATTAGAAAGTAATTACAAAGAGGAGGATTTTTTTTAACACCTTGTCGTTCCTTCTTGTGCCTTGTGGCGCATCAGTCAGCATTTTTGCCATTTCCATAGCATTTGACTGGCTGAGTTGCTAGCTTGATGCTCAACCCAGCATGCATGGGAAGCAAGGAGCTGGCCGGATTCGAACTTGAGAGCACTCGCCTCAAAGTCTGGTACTGATGCTACAAAACCACTAGTGGGCCTAATTTTAACATATGGATCCATTACCGATTGATTGATCACAAGATGCCATAGGATTGTGGTGTTCCAACTAAGCGAATGGTTTAGCACACCTAGAAGATAAGTAACTCCACATATTATGATTAATTTTATTTTTTCACTTAGAGAGTACTGAACGTAGAACTATGTGCAAAGAACTGACCTTGAAGCTCGGAAAACTTGTTGGTGTGGAACATTGCAGGTCAACACCGCCCAACTCCTTAAATACATCAGGCCTATCAGTTTGAGAACATTGAATGCTGGAAGGCATGGGGAGAAGAAAGTACCCATCCTAATGAATAAATATATAAATTTAAATCAAATACTGGAGGTTTATGTTAGAAATGAACAAAAGTTTAATCATTTTTTGCAAAGAAGATTTGGGTCAGTATTTTAGATTTCATGACCACTATTCAAGGAAGGAAGGTGAGAAAACGTAGGGAACTAAAGGACAGTCAGCCTAATATCTTTCATTGGGTAAATCCTTAAGAATGATTAGGTAGGCTCAGTGTGGTTCAAGGAAAGAGAAATAGTATTTGACAAAATTCATACAGTTTTTAAACATGTAACCAGTATGGTGAGCAATGGAGATCCAAAGGATATAAGATAGTGTGTTTGTTTTATAAGAAGTATTTGATCAGGTGCATCGTAGATGGTTACTGTACAAGGTCCATTGTAATATTTGCATGAATAGAAGATTGTTTCATTGAGGCAAAGCAGCTCAATTCAGCTTGGCACATTTGTGAGGTGCCGTAGGGATGAGTGCTAACGGTTTAGCTATTTACAATTCATATTTATGACCTGGTTGAAAATACTGAATATATTCAAAAGTATCCTAGAGGTACAAAGGCCGGAGGGGTAGTCAATTGGGAGGCAGGTGAAGTCCAGAAGAATTATAAATGTGTAGACAAATGACATTTGCAGAAGAGCGAGGTTATCCACTTTGATAAAATGAATATGCAAATCGTATTATTTGAATGGCATGAGTCAAATGAATGTGGGTGCTCAGAGATTTGAACAGTCTTGTACAAGGAACACAGGACATTAGCATGCAGGTACAGCAAGTCATTAGAAAGACAAATAGAATGTTTGGTGTTACTACATTAGGAATGAATTATAATGGAAAGAAAGGTTTGTTTCAACAATATGGGACTCTGGTGAGACTACAATTGTCTAAGTTGTTTTGGTCTCCTCATTTCAGGAAAGATACATCTTCCATGGAGAAGGTAAAGAGATTCATCCACTGATTTCATTGATGAAGGGGTTATTTTATGAGGAACACTTAGGTATATTGGACTTATACTCACTGGAGTTCCGAGGAGCGAGGGACAATCTTACTGATACAAGCTCCAAGGAAACCCGTCAGGGAATATGATCAGAGGGGGAATTTAGAACTATAGCACTCAGCTTCAGGAGATGTTGTCACCCATTTTATGACAGAAATGAAGAGGGATTTCTTCTCTCTAAGGGTTGTGAATCTGGTAATTGTCTAACATAGAAAGTTATGGATGCCGAGTCTATTCAAGGCTGACAGAAATTTTCCACCTCAAGGTTGTTATCCATGCCCTCTTTTATACAAAAAATATAAATGGCTTCTTACGGCTAAGTTATGAGTGCTGATGTAGGGACCCAACCTAAATGATTGGCAGTTCTTTTTCTTCCATAAATGCTGCTTGACCTGATAATTCTCACAGCTACCTGGACTATACCTCTTCCCACCCTGGTACTTGTAAAAACACCATCCCTTCTCTCATTTCCTCCGTCTCTGCCGCATCTGCACTCAGGACGAGGCTTTTCATTCCAGAACTAGGGAGATGTCCTCCTTCTTCAAAACAAAAAGGGGTTCCCTTCCTCCACCATCAATGCTGTCCTCAACCGCATCTCTTCCATTTCACACCCGTCTGCCCTCACCCATCCTCCTGCCATCCCACCAGGGACAGAGTTCCTCGTGTCCTCACCTACCACCCCACCAGCCTCTGCGTACAGCACGTAATTCTCCATAACTTCTGCCAACACCAATGCGATCCCATCACCAAGCACATCTTTCGCTCTCACCCCCACCCCCCACAACTTTCTGCTTTCTGCAGGGATTACTCCCTACGAGGCTCCCTTGCTTATCCTTGCAAGCGGAACAGGTGCCACACCTGCCCCTACACCTGCTCCCTCACTACCATTCAGGGCCCCAAACAATCCTTCCAGCTGAGGCGACACTTCACCTGTGAGTCTATTGGGGTCATGTACTGTGTCCGGTACTCCTAGCTTGGCCTCCTGTATATCAATGAGACTTGACATAGATTGGGGGACTGATTCGCACCTATGCTCTGTCTGCCAGAAAAAGCGGGATCTCCCAGTGGCCATCCATTTTACTTCCACTTCCCATTCCCATTCTGAAATGTCAGTCCATGGCCTCCTCTACTGTCACTATGAGACGATGCTCAGGTTGAGGGAGCAACATCTTATATTCCATCTGGGTAGACTCCAGCCTGATGGCATGAACACTGATTTCTCAAACTTCAGGTAGTGGCCCATCCCCCACTCTCCTTCACCATTCCCAATTCCCATTTCCCTCTCTCATCTTTTATCCTTACCTGTCTATTGCCTCTCTCTCTCTGGTGTTCCTCCCTTTTTCTTTCTTCCATGTCCTTCTGTCCTCTCCTGTCAGGTTCCCCCTTCTCCTGCCCTGTATCTCTTTCACCAATCAACTTCCCAGCTTTTTACTTCTCTCCTCCCCCTCCCAGGTTCACCTATCACCTTGTGTTTCTCCCCCCCCCCCCACTTTTTACTCTGACTCCTTATCTTTTTTTTCCTCCCGTCCTGATGAAGGGTCTCAGCCCGAAACGTCGACTGTATTCTTTTCCATAGACGCTCCTCCAGCATCTGTGTGTGTTGCTCGGATTTCCAGCATCTGCAGACTTTTTCTTGTTTGTGACCTGATGAATTACTCATTTTTCTCTTTTTCTTTGCACATCAGTGCTATGTAAATAATGATGAGGATGAGCAAATTGGATGGTTGCCTTTTTCGAGCTTTTTGCTTTCCTTCTCTGGAGTTGTGGAATAACATGGGTTAGCAAGATACTGCAAGTCTAATTGGTTTTGTCTTCTGTGTCTGCTAATGACAGATGACCACCAAATGGCCATGATTGGTGCTTTAGATTCTTTTCTAATAGTTCCATCAAATCATGGACTGAAAAGATAGAATGCTTTTTCAATGCAGTTTGAATTTTCAATCCAGAAGGAACGAGCCATTGGTTTTGTCAGCAGCTGTGGATACTAAATCATGCAAATTGGTAAAAACATACTTCCTGGCTCCAGCCAACCAGGAGATAAGGCAGTGCTGTAGATGGATGCTATAGACAACGTTGACTCTAAATCCTGCAGTAGGTAATGTAGCTGTCAGAAAGCTCCTGTGATCTGAGTTTACTGATGACATCTGGTGCTGTCCGTATGGAGGTTGCACATGCTCCCTTCGACTGTGATTTTCCCCCTACATCCCAAAGACGTGCTGGTTGAAATTTTAACTACAGCAGTACCTTGAAGGAGAACCAGGGGATGTTAATATAGATGTCTGGAAGGATAATTTATAGGGAAGTAATTTAGGGTTGGCAGAGATTTGATGGGCTGAATATTAAATTACTATATTGCAAGGAATTAATATGATGCTGAACCTATCCATACAGGTACATGAGGGTAGGGGTATGGAGGGTGATGGTCCTTGTGCAGGTCTATGGGAGGAGGCAGTTGAAATGGTTTGGCACACATTAGATGGGCTGAAAGGCCTGTTTCTGTCTGTACTTTTCTATGACTCTGTGACATCAGAATTCAACGAAGGATTAAGTGCCAATGGAAACTGAAACTAGTCATGCACTATTGGTGGCATGTGCAACATTGGGAAGATTTCCTTCATACTTACACCGAGGAAAAGATCAAGGTGATAGGGATGTGTGAATTTAAGAGAATGATGTTATAAAATTGATGGATTCTGCTATCAAAGATGAGGCTAATTTCAGGAGTAATGCAAAGACTGTCTTTTTCAGCTGTATTTGACAAATAGTAATATTTTCCACAATTAACTTGGAAGCACCTAAGGTAAGGAAACCAAAATTAAACATTGGGAAATTCTAGCCTTCAAAGCATAACCTTAAAGAAAAAGCTAGGACTCATTGAAGATACAGCACAAGGCAGTTCTTTTGATTGGGATACTTTTGCCAGTCTTTCCGTGAGTGAAGATAGACATCATGAGGATTTCCTGCAATTTTAAGATAGCTATCAAGGGAGAAGCAAAGGTAGAAATATAAACATTGCTTCTAATTCATCTGCTCAGCTAAGCGAAGAAATATTCATAGTGCAAGAGAAGCTACAGAATTACAGAATGATTGAAAGTAGTAGTGATTCTCACCTTGGGTTGTTCCAATGTGGCAGATTTCCATATGGGGCAGGAAAATCTCCAGATATTTTCCAGAGGACAATATAATTTAATCCAAAATCTGCCAGGTGACACAGGGTACCTGAATATCTCTGTGACTAGATGGACAGAACAAGTATAAAAAGAGAATCTAAAAGTTGCAGTTTAATTTTGAGAAGCTGAAGTACATTTGGGTGCGAGGCTGTTGCCTCAGACATATACGGAAGGACTCCACACACTTAAGGAAAAGGTCCAGGTGCATTTAATCCAACTAAGACCTGCATTCAATATCTCAGCTCCCATGTGTGTTCCTGCTGTCATTAAGCAAAGTGTTAAGGACTTTCAGCCATGTTCCTGAATCACAAGATAAAGTGGAAGTGGACAGGAAGTAAGAAGCCACATTCTGAGAGTTCCCTTGCTCATGATAATTAGGTGAAACCACTGTCCTGTGCTGTGTCCCCTTATGGCATTGGTCTAACCTTGTCTCAAAGCATGCAGAATGGAAATGTGCATTGGACTGATTTTGCATTAAGGACTCATTCCAATGCAGAACAGTAATAAAACTAAGCAAAGCTGGGAGAGCCACGGTCTATGGAGTATCAAAGTTACATAAATACTTTTATATACATGATGTTTTTCATGCCTCTGTAGGATATTTTCGGCAAATCTGTGGAGATCTTGGCTGCAGTGCAGAGACTGACATTAATACTGATCACAAGCAACAGACTTCTGCAGTACAAGAGTGGACAGTATACTGAGCTAATACTTTAGACTTTCTGTTGCTATACTTTCAAGTAAGACACCAATAATAGATATATTATTGCCAGGATATGTGGACAGTTCATCAATCACAACCCAGTGATGCAGCCTTGTCTATGAACATATTCATCACAGATAGGAAGGAGAATATGAAATTGTTGTCTATTACAGAACAAGGTACTAGCTAAGTTGTAAGAAAAGTGTGATTATTTTGGAAATCGTTGTAGCTATTCAATCACAAGGAACAGCAATTATTTTGCAGGAACTACAAGAAAGATATTCATGCATCAAGAAAGTTCAAGAGGTCTTGTCTGGAGCCCAGAAATAGGCAAGTAGGTGGAGGCTGCATAGGAATGTAAGCACAGTCGAGAGCATACGAGATCCACTAGGTGCTGAAGATGTAAGGGGATTTTGGTCCACTTGTAGAAAAATGATCATGAATGTATCAGTTGCAAATCCAACATGGATAGAAATATTTCTAAGGATGTTTCTTCATCTTGAGTAATAAGTTCAAAGTTGAGCAATATCTTTGCTACAAATGGTCCCTATACTACTTGTGATGACCAATTGAAGCAACTTAACTAGAGCTGACTCTGCCAATTCTTTAGCAAGTGCACAGAGTTCCATACCACCCAGATGTCAGAGCATATTTACAGCCCTATTTGGGTCTGAAGTTGTAATCCTGTTGCTATTCCACCCTTTAGTGGCTTGGTGGACAAAATATAAGTGACTTCTTCCTCCTTGGTCCAAACTACTGAATCATGACTACATTGAACCGTGCCGTTTGTATAAGCATTATGTAGAACAGAGAACAAGATCAGATCAACTATAACCTTATTGAACAGGCAGAGTAGGAGAATGGTCCCTTCTTCAGAACCTCAAGGAAGATTCTTTTCCCAAAACAGACCACTCATTTCAACTATCCTTTGGCAAATTCACTTATCCTGTCTCCTTCTCACTACCTTTTCCTTCTCCATCTTCTGACATCTTTTGTCTTGCCCAGTAAGCTTGTAAGTAAATTCTGGATGCTACTTTACTGAAGAAACTTCTGTCCTCTTTTGTAATTGTCCAACATTTGATCATAAGTCCATGATTACTGAAGGTGTGTTTCTGCTACCTAGGCCCTTCTTTTTAATAACCTTAAGCATAAGGGTCAAACAACATTCAAACAAAACAACGAGTCAAGAATCCCTGGTGTGGTCGTGGTCGTGTTTTACTTTGATCACGAGGATCGCAATATCTCTCTGAAAGCGAAGCAGCTTTAACTCCTGTGAGGGTAAAGTAGTGCAGGTAATCAATTTGTTGAAGAGTAGAGTTTGTTGAGCCTGGAAAAGAACCATCACCAGGTGAGCCCTGACCTCAGAGCTGTCGGGATGAGAGCCAGATGTTTTCGGCTTTTCACACACACTCTATTGAGCTGATTAAGGATTAATTGATTTATTGATTGATAAAGATACAGTGTGGAGTAGTCCCTTCCGGCCCTTTGAGCCACACTGCCCAGAAACCCACCGATTTAACCTAATCACAGGATAATTTACAATGACCAATTAACCTACCAACCGATACATCTTTGGACTGTGGGAGGAAACCGGAGCACCCGGACGAAACCTATGCGGTCACAGGGAAAATGTGCAACATTGCTAATATCACTAAACCCACTCACGTTCACAGTATAACAGTTGAATTAATCCTTCAATTGCATCAGTGGAAATTGTCAATCTTCCTGGTGTTTTGATGTAGGAGGGGTGATTGATAAGTTTGTGGCCTAAGGTAGAAGGAGTCAATCTTAAAAAACCTAGCACACTTATTTTTCAACGTAGTCCCCTCCTACATGTATACACTTAGTCCAGTGGTCGTGGAGCATACGGATCCCTTCTTTGTAGAAGTGGTCCACAGCAGGGGTGATTGATAAGTTCGTGGCCCAAGGTAGAAGGAGATGAGTTACACACATTAAAGTTGCAGCAGGCCAGGCAGCATCTCTAGGAAGAGGTACAGTCAACGTTTCAGGCCGAGACCCTTCGTCAGGACTAACTGAAGGAAGAACTAGTAAGAGATTTGAGAGGGGGAGGGGGAGATCCAAAATGAAAGGAGAAGACAGGAGGGGGAGGGATGGAGCCAAGAGCTGGACAGTTGATTGGCAAAAGGGATATGCGAGGGTCATGGGACAGGAGGCCCAGGGAGAAGGAAAAGGGGGAAAGGGGGGAAAAACCCAGAGGATAGGCAAGGGGTATAGTCAGAGGGACAGAGGGAGAAAAAGGAGAGCGAGAGAATGAATGTGTGTATATAAATAAATAATGGATGGGTTATGAGGGGGAGGTGGGGCATTAGCGGAAGTTAGAGAAGTCAATGTTCATGCCAACAGGTTGGAGGCTACCCAGACGGAATATAAGGTGTTGTTCCTCCAACCTGAGTGTGGCTTCATCTTTACAGTAGAGGAGGCCGTGGATAGACATGTCAGAATGGGAATGGGATGTGGAATTAAAATGTGTGGCCACTGGGAGATCCTGCTTTCTCTGGTGGGCAGAGTGTAGGTGTTCAGCGAAACGATCTCCCAGTCTGCGTTGGGTCTCGCCAATATATAGAAGGCCACATCGGGAGCACCGGACGCAGTATATCACCCTGGCTGACTCACAGATGAAGTGTCGCCTTGAGTTATATAGCTCTCATTAAATGCACGTGCAGCTCAACTCTGAGTGAAAATGCAGAAAGTTTCAGGTTAATAACTCTCTCCTTCTACCTTAGGCCACAAACTTATCAATCACCCCTGCTGTGGACCACTTTCTGGAGGTCCAAGAGGCCAACTTCTACAAAGAAGGGATCCATATGCTCCACGACAGCTGGACTAAGTGTGTAAATGTAGGAAAAATAAACGTGCTAGGTTTTCTAAAATTGACTCCTTCTACCTTAGGCCACAAACTTATCAATCACCCCTTGTAAATCAGCCATAAACACAGAGTAAGAGCAGCAATCACCTCCCTGAACTGACCCACACAGCCCTAATCCTACTTCAGCAGTAGAACACTACTGGCCGCCTATCTCTTGCACTGCCATGGATATGTCTCTAGCTGTGCCTTTCTTGCATTATGACTTGTTTTACACAGCTCTTTTTTCTCTTCATTGCCTGTATAATTTATATTCTGTGTATTGTCTGTATCTATTGTATACTGTGATGCTACAGCAAGTTTGGCATTGTACCTGATGAGCTCATGACAAAAATCTGCAAGTGACTTAACAGGACATCGATCTTCTTCAGCCTTCTCCAAAATACTACAAGATCATGGCTGCCCTGTCTTTGTCTCAACTACAGTTTCCTGCCCAGTCCCCAAAGCCCTCAATTCACCTGTAGTTCAAAAGTCAATTAGTCTCAGTCTTGCATACATTTTAATGGCTCAGTACTCTAGGACAGACATTTCAAATGATTTGTTAGGTGTGTCCAAGGAGGATTCCTGGCACAATACATACACAAGCCAATTAGAGGAAAGGCTGTACTGAATCTATTACTAGGCAATGAACCTGGTCATGTGACAGATCTTGCAGCGATTTGAGAGATAACGATCACGATCCTCTGACCCTTTGCGTAGCAGTGATCAAATGTAAGAGCAGACAACATAGGAAAGTAATTAATCATTATTTATAATGCTATTTGGCAGGAACTTGGGAGTATAAGTAGGAAGCAATGATCAAACAGTGCTCTTAAGAGTTAGAAGGTAGCCAGGAAAGAAACTAAGGGACTCAGAAGGTTTTGTTGAGTAGGAATAGGAAAAACCTTAAAAAGTGAAGAACAGGATGATGACTAGATTGAGGGTAAGACCAATCAGAGACCAAAGAAGAAACATGTGCCTGGAGTTGGAGGAGGTAGAGGAGGAGCTTAATGAATACTTTACTCAGTATTCACCAGCCTTGTGATAGACAAAGAGAAAGGTGTTAATGAAGGTGAGGTCAGTGTAGAACAGACCAATATTTCCTGTGGTGGGAGTGGCTAAAACCAGAGGACACAGCCTCAAAATAGAGGGGAGTCCTTTTAGGACTGAGATTAGAAGGAATTTCTTTATCCAGGGAGCAGTTAATCTGTGGAATTCATTGCCCCCAGCAGCTGTGGAGGCTAACTCTTTATGTATGTTTAAATCCATAAGACAAAGGAGCAAAAGTCGGCCATTTGGCCCATTGAGTCTGCACTGCCATTTTATCATGAGCTGATCCATCCTCCCATTTAGTCCCACTCCCCCGCCAGGCGGAGATTGATAGATTTTTGATTGGTCGGGGCATGAAGGGATATGGGGAGAAGACAGGAGATTGGGGCTGAGAGGAAAAATGGATCAGCCATGATGAAATGGCAGAGCAGAATAGATAGGCCTAATTCTGCTCTATATCTTATGATTTTATATGCTGGAAAACATGAGCTTAAGAAAGAGGCAGTGTTGGAACTTAAAAAAAAACCACAAGATAGATAGGTCACTGGGGCTGGAACATCAGATACTTTGGGAAGCAAGGGAAAAGGTTGCTGTGCAATTGATAATGATCTTTGTGTCCTCACTGGCCACACAAGTAGTACCAGGAGACTGGAGGATGTCAAATATTATTCCTTCATACAAGAAAGGTTATAGGGATAATCCTGCTAATTATGCAACAGTAACTCTTCCATGTGTGGTGGCAAACTATTGCAGAGGATTCTTAGAGACAGGATTTATGAGTATTTGCAGAAGCATTGTCTGATTCAGGATAGTCAGCATGACTTTGTGAGGGGCAGGTTGTGCCTAAGAGTCTAATTGACCTTTTTGAGGAAGTGACAAAACAGATTGATGAAGACAGAGCAGAGGAAGTGGTGTTTATGAATTTTAGTAAGGCGTTCGATAACAATCTCCCCGGCAGGCTCATTCAGAGAGTCAGGAGGTATGGGCTTGCCCACAGAAGGCAGAAGGTGGCAGTAGGTGGAGTGTATTCTACTGTGACTAGTGGTGTATTGCAGGGATCTGTTCTGGGACATCTGCTCTTTGAGATTTTTATAAATAATTTAAATGAGGAAGTGGGAGGGTGTGTTAGTAAGTTTGCAGATGACTTGAAGGTTGGTGGTAGACTGTGTAGAAGGCTGTTATAGGTTACAGCAGGACATTGATCAGATGCAGAAATAGCAGATGATTTCGGTCCAGAAAAGTGTGAAATGGTGCACTTCAGAAGGTCAAACCTGATGGCAAAGTACAAAGTTAACAGCGGGATTCTTGGCAGTGTGGAGGAACAGAGAGATTTTGGGGTCAAAGTCCAAGATCCGTCAGAGTTGCTGCGCAAGTTGTTAGGATGGCTAAAGAGGTATATGGAATGTAGTCAGGGACTGAGTTCAGAAGTTACAAGGTAATGTTGCAGCTCTGTAAAACTGTGGTTAGACCACATTTGGAGTACTTTGTTCATTTCTGGTCACCTCATCATTGGAAGGATTTATAAGCTTTAGAGAAAGGTTGAGTGAACTAGGGCTTTTCTCTTTGGAGTGAATGTGTATGAATGTGCTGTTTAAGGATCTAAGGAAAGATAGGGAATGGGTGACCAACAGGAAGAGTAGTAGCATGAAGGTAGTACAGGAGTCTCCTTCAGTCATCTCCCTCCAAAACAGAGTCTGTTTGGGGGAGATGGCTCATCAGGTGAAGGCCAGGATCATGGCACCATGCGCATGAGGGCAAGAAAAAGAGTGGCGGAGCTTTTATGGTAGGGGATTCCATGGTAAGGGAAATAGAGAGGAGCTTCTGTGGCCACAAACAGGACTCCCTTATGGTGCGTTGCCTCCTGGGTGCAAGAGTCAGAGATGTCTCAGAGAGGCTGCAGGGCACTCTGAAAGGGGAGGGTGAGCAGCCAGCTGTCGTGGTGCATGTAGGTACTAACGATATAGGAAGAAAGCAAGATGAGGTCCTACAAGCTGAATTTAGGCAGCTGGAGATAAATTAAAGAGTAGGACCTCAAAGGTAATAATCTCAGGATTATTACTGGTGCCACGTGCTAGCCAGAGTTGGAATAGCAGGATAGCTAGAATGAATATGTGGCTTGAGTGGTGGTGCAGGAGGGAGGGTTTCAGATTCTTGGGGCATTGGAACCGCTTCTGGGGAAGGTGGAACCAGTACCATCCAGACGGTCTACATCTGGGCAGGGCCGAGATCAATGTCCTAGGGAGGTTATTTGCTAGTGCTGTTGGGGAGGCTTTAAACTAATATGGCAGGGGGATGGGAACCCGCACAGAAAAGAGGGAAGTGGTGCAGGGACTAAAGCTAGAGTTAGTGAAGAAAAAAGTAGGAGTAGAGTGCATAAAAGTAAAAAGCAAAAATCACATAGGTCACTAGATTCTAAAAGGACAGAGTATAAGGGCACTTTATCTAAATGCCCTTAGTATTAGAAACAAGGTTAGTGAACTTGTGGCACAGATCAGTACCAAGGCATATGATTTAGTGGCCATTAGAGAAATCTGGTTGCAAGGTGGAGATGACTGGGAATTAAATATCCAAGGGTATCAGGTTATACAGAAAGGTAGGCAGGAAGGCAAAGGAGGTGGGGTGGTGCTCTTAATTAAGGATGAGATCAGGGCGATTGAGAGAGACGATATAACATCTACAGAGCAGAATGTTGAGTCCATCTGGGTACAGATTAAGAATAGTAAAGGGAAAAAAAAATCACTGGTGGGAGTTGTCTATAGACCACCTACTAAAAATATTGCATTGGCAGAGGCGATTAACCAAGAAATAACTGAGGCTTGTAAGAACGGAACAGCAGTTGACATGGGGGATTTTAACTTCCACATAGATTGGGTGAATCAGGTTGGTCAAGGAAGTCTTGAGGAGGAATTCATAGAATGCATCCGTGATGGCTTTCTTGAGCAGCAGGTTAGTGAACCTACAAGGGAAAATGCTATCTTAGACCTAGTCCTGTGCAATGAGACAGTTAAGATTAACAACCTTGTAGTCAGGGATCCTCTTGGAAAGAGTGATCATAGTATGATTGAGTTTTGCATACAGATGGAGGATGAAATAGTTAGATCAAAAACTAGTGTATTATGCTTGAACAAGGGAGACTACAACAGGATGAGGGAGGAGTTGGCTAATGTGGATTGGGAGCACAGGCTATTTGGTAGGACAGTTGAAGAACAGTGGAATACTTTCAAAGAGATTTTTCAGTGCTCAACAAAAGTATATTCCAGTCAAAAGTAAGGACAGTGAGTGTGGGGAGAGCCAACCTTGGATAACTAAGGAAATAAAAGATAGTATCAAATTAAAAGCTCCTGTGTACAAAGTCACAAAGAGTAGTGGGAGACTGGAGGACTGGGAAAGCTTTAAAAAGCAACAAAGAACAACTAAACAAGAAATAAGGAAAGGGAAGATAGAGTATGAAAGTAAATTAGCACAAAATATAAAAACAGATAGCAAAAGTTTTTATAAATATATAAAGCGGAAGAGTGCTAAAGTCAATGTAGGTCCCTTGGAAGACGAGAAGGGGAAATTGATATTGGGTGATAAGGAAATGGCTGAGGCACTGAACGACTATTTTGTGTCGGTCTTCACAGCGCAGGACACGTCTAATATGCCAAAGGATGATGTTATGGACGAAATGGGAGGTGAGGACCTTGGTAAAATCACTGTCACTAAAGAGATGGTGATGAGCAAACTAGAGGGCCTAAAGATAGATAAGTCCCCTGGTCCTGATGGGATGCATCTCAGGGTGCTGAGGGAACTGGCGGAGGTTATAGAAGATGTGTTGGTAATCATTTACCAAAATTCTCTAAACTCTGGGCAGGTCCCGGCAGATTGGAAGACAGCAAATGTCACGCTACTTTTTAAAAAAGGATGTAGGCAAAAGACGGGCAACTACAGGCCAGTTAGCTTAACATCTGTAGTCAGGAAAATGCTTGAAGCTGTCATTAAGGAAGAAATAGCGAAACATTTAGAAAGGAGTGGTTCCATTGACAGACTCAGCATGGATTCAGAAAGGGCAGGTCCTGTTTGACAAACTTACTGGAGTTTGTTGAGGACATAATGAGTGCAGTGGATAGAGGGGAACAGGTGGATGTCGTATACTTGAATTTCCAGAAGGCGTTCGATAAGGTGCCGCGCAAGAGACTTATAAATAAGATACGGATGCATGGAGTTGGAGGAAGTGTATTGGCATGGATAGTGGATTGGTTAGCCAATAGAAGGCAGAGAGTTGGTATAAATGGGTGTTTCTCCCGTTGGCAGTCAGTGGTGAGTGGGGTGCCGCAGGGGTCGGTACTGGGCCCACAGATGTTTACCATTTACATTGATGATTTGGAAGAGGGGAATGAGTGTAACATAGCAAAATTTGCTGATGACACTAAACTGAGTGGAAAAGCAAATTGTACAGAAGATGTGAAGAGTCTGCAGAGGGATATAGATAGGGTAAGTGAGTGGGCCAAGGTCTGGCAGATGGAATACAACATTGGTAAATGGGATCATCCACTTTGGAAGGAATAATAGAAGAGCAGATTATTATTTAAATGGTGAAAGATTGCAGCATGCTATTGTGCAGAGGCACTTGGGAGTGCTTATGCATGAATTGCAAACAGTTGGCTTGCAGGTGCAACAGGTTATTAAGAGGGCAAACAGAATGTTGGCCTTCATTGCTAGAGGGATTGAATTCAAGAGCAGGGAGGTCATGCTGCAACTATACAGGGTACTGGTGAGGCTGCACCTGGAGTACTGTGTGCAGTTCTGGTCTCCATAATTGAGGAAGGATATACTGGCTTCGGAGGCAGTGCAGAGGAGGTTCACCAGGTTGATTCCAGAGATGAAGGGGTTAATTTATGAGGAGAGATTGAGTTGCCTGGGACTATACTTGCTGGAATTCAGAAGAATGAGAGCGGATCATATAGAAACATACATTTTGAAAGGGAAAGATAAGATAGAAGCAGGAAAGTTGTTTCCATTGGTAGGTGAGACTAGAACGAAGGGACATTGCCTCAAGATTCAGGGGAGAAGATTTAGGATGGAGATGAGGAGAAACTGTTTCTCCCCCCAGAGAGTGGTGAATCTGTTGAATTCTCTGCCCAGGGAAGCAGTTGAGGCTTCTTCAAGTATATTTAAGATACAGTTAGATAGATTTTTACATAGTAGGGGAATTAAGGATTACGGGGAAAAGGCAGGTAGATGGAGCTGAGTTACAGACAGATCACCCATGATCTTATTGAATGGCGGGGCAGGCTTGATAGGCCAGATGGCCGACTCCTGCTCCTATTTCTTATGTTCTTAAGTTCTTATGAGATGAGAATTGATAGGGGTGAATAATAGGAGGCAAAGTTAGAGAGGACAGCCAGCACCTTGTCCCAGGGTGGCAACAACTAATTTAGGAGGATATAGCTCTAAGCTGATTGGAGTAAGGTATAGCAGGGGACATCAGAGGAAAGTTTTGTTTGTTTTTTTAAAAAATATAGATAGCATGGATCACACTGGCAGGGGTGGTGGTAGAGACAGATATATAAGGATTATTTAACAGACTATCAGATAGGCACATGCATGAAAGAAAAATGGAGGGTTATATGGGAGGGAGGGATTAGAGTGATCTTGGAGTGGGTTAAAAACAGCACAACATCGTGGGCCGAAGGGCCTGTACTGTGCTGTACTGTTCTATGACTTATGTTCAAAAATTAGATTAAACAACGGAGCAGGATGACTACTTTCCAAGATGTGAACATTTCTTTATTGGGTTTATTAAATCATATGCATAAACTATCCCAGGTGAGTTTGCAACATACCATATCATCCCCTGATTGTATATCAGGTGCAGAACGTTCTCAGCTATCTTGAACTCCCCATACTCAGGCTGCAACAGATTTTAAAAGATGAGAGCATGATGCAAAAAAATTCATGAACATGGTGCAATGTTTAAATTGGTACGATACTCACAAATTTATTTTCCAGATCCCAGCACCAGCAATCACTCAAGTATCGAACAAAGAGCCCACGGATGAAGTCAATGAGCAGAATGCTGCCAGCAGTGAAAAGCATGTCGATAATAGACAGCTTCAGCATCTCCTAAAGATACAGAAAGTTCTTCTCTTTAGATTGCGTTGATACACTCATTTAAAGTGTTCATCATATAATTTTTAGTGCAGATTCTCTGTCTCTACCACCACCCTCACCAGTGCCTTTATTTCCTGAGAAAACTAAAGAAATTTGTCCCGTCCCCTAAAACCCTCACTATTTTTTATAGATGCACCGTAGAAAGCATTCTTCTAGGGTGCATCACAACCTAGTATGGAAGTTGTCCTGTCCAAGACCAAAAGACGCTGCAGAAGATCGTGAACACAGCGAAACACATCACACAAACCAATCTTCCGTCCTTAGACTCACTTTACACCGCACGCTGTCAGAGCAGTGCTGCCAGGGTAATCAAGGACACGACCCACCCAGCCAACACACTTTTCATCCCTCTTCCCTCCAGGAGAAGGCTCAGGAGCTTGAAGACTCGTACGGCCAGATGTGGGAACAGCTTCTTTCCAACTGTGATAAGACTGCTGAACGGATCCTGACCCGGATCTGGGCCGTATCCTCCAAATATCCAGACCTGCATCTCAGTTTTATTGCACTACCTTACTTTCCATTTTTCTATTTTCTATTTATGATTTATAATTTAAATTTTTAATATTTGCTATTGATTTGTAATCCAGGGAGTGGGAAGCGCAGAATCAAATATCGCTGTGATGATTGTACATTCTAGTACCAATTGTTTGGCGACAATAAAGTATAAAGTATTAGCTTGCAATGGAGAATTTTCACAGCCTTGACTCACATCAGCACTATTGATGACACAGATTCTATGGTTGCTATTCAACCTTCTGGTCCCATTACCAGCATCAACTGGATTCGTTTACTTCCATCATTTAGTTTGCTTTAATGCTCTAATTATCATTATTACTGTGGATAGGAGCCCCCCCCCCCACCCTCCCTGATTTCAGACAACGATACAAAGCCTTGTTGTTGACAAATCACAATTGTCCAACAAGGCATATCAGAGAAGTTTGTGTTTGGGTACGATTTTCATTTAGTGGTCATAATGCCATTAGCATGGTAGTGTCGTGGTTAGCACAGTGCTTTACAGTACAGGTGACAAGGGTTCAATTCCCGCTGCTGCCTGTAAGGAGTTTGTACCTTCTTCTGTGACTGCATGGGTTTCCTCTGAGTGCTCTGGTTTCCTCCCACAGTCCAAAGAGGTACCGGTTGGTAGGTTAATTGGTGTTTGGAAATTGTCCTGTGATTACGCTAGGATTAAATTGGGGAATTGCTGGGCAGCGCTACCCGTAGGGCCAATTCCACACTTTATCTCAATAAAATAAAATAAAATTTAAAAATTATGGAGAAGGATGGGTCTGCCCCTTGGGTTGAGATTGCAAACTGGAGAGGGGTCAACTTTGATGGTATCAGAAAGGATGGGGCAAGTGATGGCTGTGGTAGGTTGTTTTCTGGCAAAGGTGTACTTGGTAAGTGGGAGGCTTTCAGAAGTGGAATTTTGAAAAATTCAAAATTTTTTGAGCCTGCACAATAAAAGACAAAGATAAAAGGTTTAGGGAACTTGATTTTTGAGAAATATTGAGGCTCTGGTTATGAAAAGGAGATGTGTAGCAGGTACAGGCAGGAAGGAGCAAATGAGGTACTTGAGGAGTACAAGAGAAGTAAGGAGGAAATCAGCAGGACTAAAAGGCGGCATGACAAGGTGAAGGAGGCTCCTAAGGGCTTCGACAGATATATTAAGAGCAAACGGATAGCAAGGGACAAGACTGGTTTTCTGGAAGATCAGAGTGGTCATCCATACATGGAGCTGAAACACCTCTTGTTCAGGCCATTTCCTTCCCAGTTGACCAGGTAATGCACATCCCATCCACAATGATGTGAACCCATCACCTGGCAAACTGTGTACACTACTGGACCAGACTCAGGAGGGTTGAACAGTCCATGGGCAATGGACTTGAGGCAAGAAACAAGGAAGGTAGGTGTGATCGTGAGGGACAGTGGCAGCTGGAGATGGTAATTGACTGGACAGATGTGATATGTAATCTCGAAGGGACCAATGAACTGGGGCAAGAGCATGCAGGAGTCAGTGCGCAGAGGCAGATCTCAGTTGGACAGCCAGACACAGTCTCCGTCCCCAGGCTGGAGTGTTCCGGCTAAGTGCTGCTGGAGGTTGGCCTGATGATAGTAGGTACGGTTGGCAGTTAGGATGGCCTTCCATGCCCTGTTCTAAGCATTCCAGCAACAGTGAACCAGGGACCACGCTGGTAGAGGATGGCCTCAGTGCCCACATCAGATGTCTCTACCTCTACCACAGAAGTCCCAAAGGTGCTTGGATGGCAGAGAATGGTGAAGTGTCTCTTGAGCTCATTGAAAGCGTGGCCCACGGCAGCAGCCCAGCCGGGGGATTAGGTGAGGAAGGTGAGAAGAGCAGCAATTTGGCTGTAGTTCCTGATGAAACGGCAGTAGAAGCTGGAAAAGCCCAAGAAATGCCGTAGCTGTTTGAGGGAGTGTGGTCAGGCCCATTCAACAGTGCGGTGCACTTTCTCTGTATCCGCGGTTATGCCTTGGGGTGAAAGGACGTAACACAGGAAGGAAACAACTGGGGTGGGGAACTGGCATTTCTTTAACTTGCAGTTCAGTTGGTTTTTGAGGAGATGCTGAAGGACTGAATGGACCTGACAGACGTTCTTGGGGGTCCTTGGAGAAGATGAGGATGTCTTCAAGGTCGACATACCTATGTAGCATATCACAGAGGATCAGGTGAACACAGGCTTGGAAAACGGCTGGACTGTTGAAAAGTCAGAAAGGTCTCACCAGGTATCTGTAGTGTCCAGTGAATGTTACGAGCACGGGCTTTCACTCATTCCCTTAACAGATGCGGATCAGTTGTACGTGCTCCGTAGATCCAGTTTGGTGAAGATCTGGGCCCTGTGGAGTGGTCGGAATGTGCTGCTCACCAATGGTGATTTTGTTGAGTCCATGTTAGTCGCTGCAAGGACAGGTCATTTCGACAAAGAAGAATTCTGAAATGGCTGTGGACCGGGATGGTTAAATGAAGCTATGGTGTAGCGCTTTGGTGATGTAGTCATTCATGTCTCCAGTCTCAGGAGGGGAGAGGGAGGACAGATGACCTCAGGGAGGGTAGTGCCCAGGAGGAGATCAATCACACAGTCGTGTTCTGTGAGGCAGCAGGATGCGGCTTCCCTCTTACTGAAGGCAATGGCTACATCATGGCGTCCCTTTGAGAGCTCCCTCCGTCTCCACAGCTTTCCAGGGTGAAGTCAACTGAGGTCCCAGGCAAGTGGTGTGGCATGTGGATCCCCAACTCAGCAGTGAAAATGGATAAACAGGTGGTATGAGGATCCTGAGTGAAGAGCCAGGGGAACCCAAGATGAGAGGAGTGTTGGATGAGTCGATAAGGAGGAATTGGATGGAGTCCTGGTGCTCTCTGACGCTCATGTGTCAGGTCCACAGGCTATGCACATACTTGGACCATCTCAGGCCCCGAGATACAAGCATCAATGGCTGTGATGCAGAAGGGGTGAGAGATAGCCTTGGTAGGGAGTCCAAGCTGCAGATACAGACTCCGGTCTCCTGAATAACCAGAGCCTCGTGTGCACATAGAGCTAATGAGGGGAGGAGGACAGAATCAGTCAAGCTACGGTGCAGGAATGAGGGGCCAGGTAAGCTAATGAGATAGAAGGCCCCTCATCTCTACCTGGTTGTCCTGTTTCCCAGATGCAGTGGCCACTAGATGCATGGGTGATTGGCTGCTTTGCAGAAAGTACACAAGTTGATTCTCCAGCAATGTTCATGCTCTTGGCGGGGGGTGGGGGTTGGTTCTGGTGATTAAGGGAGCACTCTCTAACTGCATGGGTTCTGGGGGTTAAGGGAGCACTCTCTAACTGTCACAGTGGGGTGCTGAGAATGGACCCAAATGAGACACACAGACACTGAAGTACAAGGAACAGGACTTGACTAGAGTGGGGATGTGACAGGATACAGGCAAGGAGCCGGGACAAGAACGCAGACCCGGGCTAGGGAAAGCAGGACCAGGACTAGAAACCATGGACTAGGAGACAAGGCTTCGACTCCGAGCACGAGACTGGACAAGGACCCAGTACTTGGGTCTTGCCTCAGGCTTGGACGCAAGAACCAGTCAAGGACATGACATGGCTTCAGTTCAGAACGTGGCTGGGGACTAGAGGCCTGAGTTTGGCTGCAGGATCTTCGAGGCTTGAAATGCAGAGGCTGATAACTCAGAGGCTGGAGCAGAGAGACTGACTGGGAACTGAACATCAACATAGAGCCAGGACTTGTCCTTCGAAAAGCCGGGACTCATCATTAACACAACACCAACATGAGACAGGACAGTACATAGACATAGAGCTGGGACTTATACTTAGACAAGCCGGGACTCAACCTCTCCACACTAAGGTGGAACAGTTCCACCTGTTGGGTAATGGCAGAACAGCCGGACTTACCCAACAGAGGCAAAGACAAGACTGTCCCCCCTGCAGGGCAACAGCAAAATGGCTCGACTTACCCTACGGAGGCAAGGACAAGACATGTCCCCCCTGCAGGGCAACAGAAAAACGGCCTGACTTACCCTACAGAGATGAGGACAAGACAGATCTCCCCGCAGGGCAACAGCAAAATGGCCTGACTTACCCCACAGAGGCGAGGACAAGAGACAAACACCAAAGAACAACAGACAGTTCCATCTCTGCTTTGGGGTTGCTCTGAGTCCCAGTTACAGCCAGCAACCTCCAGTGGCTGCAGAAACAGCCAGATCCCTACCTAGCTCAGAGTGGCTGACGGCCACTCAGCTGGCCCAGGAAACAGCCAAATCCATACCGCAACAACTACTCCAACAAGTGGCAACAAGGCTCCATGAAGCTGTGGTCCTCCAACCAGGCCTAGAGATCACAAATGGTTTCACTAGACTTCCATCAGCAGGTTGCTCCAAGGGGGACTGACAAGCCAAACCAGCAGCCCACACTCAACCCCAAGGCTACTTATATTCAAAGTCCCAAATTGGGAATTAGGTGCCTATGCTTAACTAAATCAAATGAGGGATCTGGAAGACCCGGAGTCCTGAGTCCACGGACCGGACCGTGAACTGGAATGCGGACTTCACGGACCGGACCATGATACTAACTGCATGGGTTCTGGAGGCGGGGGGTTAAGGGAGAACTCTCTAACTGCATGGGTTCTGGGGGTTAAGGGAACACTCTCTAACTGCATGGGTTCTGGGGGTTAAGGGAACACTCTCTGACTGCATGGGTTCTGGGGGTTAAGGGAACACTCTCTGACTGCATGGGTTCTGTGGGTTAAGGGAACACTCTCTGACTGCATGGGTTCTATGGGGGGTGTTAGGGGAGAACTCTCTGACTGCATGGGTTCTGGGGGTTAAGGGAGCACTCTCTGACTGCATGGGTTCTGGGGGGTTAAGGGAGCATTCTCTGACTGCATGGGTTCTGGGGGTTAAGGGAGCACTCTGTAACTGCATGGGTTCTGGGGGTTAAGGGAGCACTCTCTAACTGCATGGGTTCTGGGGGGGTTAAAGAAGAACTCTCTAACTGTCACAATGGGGTGCTGGGAACAGACCCAAATGAGACATACAGACACTGAATACAAGGAACAGGACTTGACTAGAGTAGGGACATGACAGGATACAGGCAAGGAGCCAGGACAAGAATGCAGACTTGGGCAAGGGAAAGCAGGACCAGGACTAGAAACCATGGACTAGGAGACAAGGCTTCAACTCTGAGCCAGAGACTGGACAAGGGCCCAGAACCTGGGTCTTGCCTCGGGCTTGGACCCTAGAACCAGGCAAGATCATGACATGGCTTCAGGACAGGACGTGGCTGGGGACTAGAGGCCTGAGCTTGGCTGCGGGATCTTCGAGGCTTGGGTTCTTGGAGCTTGGCTGCAGGATCTTCGAGGCTTGAAATGCAGAGGCTGGACCAAAGAGACCGACCGGGAACTGAACATAAACATAGAGCCAGGACTTGTACTTCAAAAAGCCAGTAAAAACCAAGGTGGGACAGGTCCACCTGTCAGGTAATGGTAGAACAGCCAGACTTATCCAACAGAGGCAAAGACAAGACATGACCCCTCCCCCCCACAGGCAACAGCAAAACAGCCTGACTTACCCCACAGAGGTGAGGACAAGAAGAGACAAACACCAAAGAACAACAGACAGTTCCATCTCTGCTTCAGGGTTGCTCTGAGTCCCAGTTACAGCCAGCAACCTCCACTGGCTACAGAAACAGCCAGATCCCCACCTAGCTCAGAGTGGCTGACAGCCACTCAGCTGGCCCGGGAAACAGCCAAATCCATACCACAAAGACTACTCCAACGTGGCAACAAGGCTCCATGAAGCTGTGGTCTTCCAACCAGGCCTAGTGATCACAAATGGTTTCACTAGACTTCCATCAGCAAGTTGCTCCAAGGGGAACAGACCAGACAAACCAGCAACCCACACTCAACCCCAAGGCTACTTATATTCAAAACCCCAAGATGGGAATCAGGTGCCTATGATTAACTCAACCAAATGAGGGACAGCTGGAAGACCCGGAGTCCTGAGTCTACGAGCGGACCGTGAACCGGAATGCGGGCATCATGTACTGGACCATGACACTAACTGCATGGGTTCTGGGGGGTTAAGAGAGCACTCTCAGACTGCATGGGTTCTGGATGTTTTGCTGATGAGGGTTCTTCAGCCTGAAATCGTTTTGGGAACAGAACTGGGGTTCTGGTTTGTGATCTGGAGGTCATTCCATAAGACACGTCAATACGGTGGTGGCGGTGGGGGTGGGGGCAGAATAATCAGACTTGTGAGGTCGGTGGGCATCTCCCAGGCAGATAGCTCATCTTTCAAGCACTCTGAAAGGCTGTGATGTTAATAGCCCATCAGTGCTTCTGCATTCCAAATGCATTTCGCCTCAAGGGTCCTGAATTCCGGCGTAATCCAGCACTGAGCGCAAGCCTTGATGCAGGCAAACGATCTGATCCATTGCCTCCCTTCCACTTCCCATATAGTCGAAAATCAGGTGCATCTCAGTGGTGAATTCCTCATGTTTATCACAAGCAGTGGTTTTATTGACCCAGCTAGCAGCAGCCCACGTTAGAGCTCACCTAGTCAAGGGAAAGATGACAAAGGCAATCTTGGCTTAGTCCGTAGGATACAGAGATAGCTGATGCTTGAAGTGTTTGACACACTGGGACAGAAAGTTATGGTGTTGGGTTGGGGATCTGAAGTGTTCGGGCACCAGATCAGGGCTCCGAGGGAGGAGGTTAACTGGCATGGAGTTGCTGTAATGAGACGGAGAGTTGGTCGAGGGTGGACAGCAGATAGTCAATGGTTTCCTGATGCTTCTGGATTGTGTACTTGTGTAGACACACAACTTTGTTAAGGTAAGTGTACTCTGCTAGGCCAATCGCTGGTTCACCCACCCTGTCAGGGATTTGAGAGGAGGCTTAACCCAAAAGCAGAGCAACCAAGATGATTTAGTGGTGAATGGTAACTTTAATAATAAACTGCAAGTTAGCAAACCATGAGGGGCCACAGAACAAGAGAACAGATAATGAACACGACAACACGATACCCAAAGGCTAAGAGCAACTGTTATAGGCTGGCTGGCTTCATGGGTGAACGATGCGTGTGGAGAAGAGCTGGGTTTAAATAGGCTGCAGGTGATCAGATGGAACTGAGTGGCAGGTGACTCCTGTTAGCTGGGTGGAGACTGGGAGCTGCCTACCTGTATTGTGACACACGGAACCTATAGAAGCATGACAAAGCAGCAGTGAGATCATGGAGCATATACAGATTAGAGGAAGCGTATTTGCTGTTTTGAGGGAAATTTGTGTGTCTAAATCCCCAGAGCCTGACAAGGTGTTCCATCAGATCCTGTAAGAAGTTAGTGCAGAAATTGCAGGGGCCCTAGCAGAGATATTTAATACATCTTTAGCCACAGGTGAGGTGGCAGAGGATTGGAGGACAGCTAATGTTGTTCTGTATTTAAGAAAGGCTCTAAGAATAATCTAGGAGATTATAGGCCGGTGAGCTTGACATCAAGAATGGATAAGTTATTGGAAGGCAATCTAAGGAACCAGATACGTAGTATTTGTGTAGACAGGGACTGATTAGGGATAGTCAACATGGTTTTGTGTGTGATAGGTCATGTCTAACCAATCATATAGAGCTTTTCAAGGAAGTTACCAGAAAAGTTGACGGAGGCGAGGCAGTGAATATTGTTTATATGGATTTAGCAAGGCCTTTGACAAGGTAACGCATAGGAGGTTTGTCAAAAAAAGGTTCAGTGTTTTAGATTGGACATAGAATTTGTGAGAGAGACCAGAGAGTGATAGTAGATAGTTGCCACTTTGACTGAAGGCCACAGTCATGGGCTGTAGAGATCCGTGCTGGGTCTGTTGTTGTTTTTCAATGATTTGGATGTTAATGTGGTAAACTGAATCAGAAAATTTGTGGGTGACACCAAGATTCAGCGTGTAGTGGACAGCAAGGAAGGCTATCAAAAGCTTGCGGTGGGACCTGGATCAATTGAAAAATGGCAGATGGAATTTAATGCAGACAAATGTGAAGTGTTGCATTTTGGGAGGACAAACCATGGCAGGACTTGCATGGTGAGCTTGTAGGGCACTATGGAGTGTGGTAGAATAGAGGGTTCTGGGAATACAGACCCATCAATTCCTAAAAGTCACATCACAGCTAGACAGAGTTATAAAGAATCCTTTTGGCACCTTGGCCTTCGTAGATCAAAGTACTGAGTACAGGAGTTGGGATGTTATGTTGAAGTTGTATATGACATTACCGAGGCCTCATTTGGAGTATTGTGTGCTGTTTCAGTCATCTACCTACAGGAAGGACGTCAATAAAATTGAAAGAGTACTGGGAAAATTACAGCGATGTTGTCGGGACTTAAGGACCTGAGTTATAGGGAAAGGGCAGAGCTCCTACCAGATGTGGAGGATGTTAGCTTGATTTCAACATTTAAGAGAAATTTGGATATGTACCTGGATGGGAGGGGTATGGGGAGGCTATGATCCCAGGTGCAGGTCGATGGGATAAGGCAGATAAATAGTTTGGCATGGACTTTATGGGTCAAAGGGCCTAACGTATCTTACTGTTAAGCTCAGAAATTCCAACTGCTGCGAAGAGTGATATTTTATCATCATATCACATCATCTACTCTGAGTATCATTGCTGGAATTCCCAGAATTAATATGAATTGTAACCTGAAGCCTCCATATTTCTAAAACTTTATTTCAAGGTGCAGCATGGTGCTAAAGAATTAGAGTTCCCAATTCTCCAGTATTATCCTAGATTTTCTAGGAAATGAAAACTAATCTGGAGGAAACAGATTTACTCATTGTCTTTTCACATTTTCACTTCAAAGTTATGAATAGGTATTGGAGATGGGATGAAATACTGTTTTGCAATTATGATTAACACATACATATAAGGTAGAGTCGGGTTGTTCTCTGATTGAGCTGTGAAGAATACCCAGAGTATTCGCCAATGGAGAGAGTTTGGGGAAAGTTGGTTTATAATGGGGCAGCACAGTAGCATAGTGGTTAGTATAACACTTTACAGCACCTGCGACCCACTGCTGCCTGTAAGGAGTTTGTACGTTCTCCCCGTGACCTTGTGGGTTTCCTCCGGGTGCTCTGGTTTCCTCCCATGGTCCAAAGACTGACTGATTGGTAGGTTAATTGGTCATTGTAAATTGTCCCGTAATTAGGCTAGGATTAAATTGGGGGACTTTGGGCAGCTTGGCTCAAAGAGTCGGAAAGGCCTTCTCTGCGCTGTATCTCAATCAATAAACCAATCAGTTAATCAATCCCAGGAACTCAGCTAGCTGCAGTTCGTCACCGAGGTTCTGGAGCTGCTCAATGTTCGTTAAGTTCCTTTCTGTTCTAATACAACAAGGCACAGAGTAAGGCAAAGCATTATTGACAAACCTGTCCTACGTAGGTTTCCCAGCATTGATCTTGTTGGGACAGAATGTTGTAGTTGTATATAGCAGTCTTATTAAACTTGATTATAGGCTTCGTTTTGTTGTCTTCTGAACTGAATGTGATATTCTGCTTCAACTCAACGTCGGGTACAAGGGTCGAGAGATTCTCCCCTGGAAAAGCTCTGGTTGCTAAAAATGTGCCCGTATCATTAACATTATCCTGTAGGAAGTGTTTAGATGCATGGAAATTCTAGGATTAGATTAAACATCACTGGTTCATCATTTTCAATTAATTTTTTAATTGTTCAAACTACATTTAAGGTTCAGAATATATAGATTGTTTTAGACTTAACCCATTTTAAATTACAAGTACTTCAAACAATTTAACAGAATAAAGAGTCCACATTTATAACAATTTTCCAACATTAGGTTGCACTAAAATACTCTACTACCAATGAATTACTTACTAAATGTGGCCAATTTTTGCATAGCATCACAAACAGCAATGTGTTAATGATCAGTTCATTTCATTATATCCTCAGAAGGATATAATTGTAAAATATTTTGGAGTAGAATAATCTGTTTGAGGTGAATTTCGAAGCAACATTTTTTTTAATGATACATATATATTAGTCAGGACTTCTGCCAACTTAGAACATGTCTGGTCACTTGACAGGGTAGACAGTATCTCAGTTTAACTTCTCATCCTAAATCTAATGGTGGATTGTGCCGCTGCATACTTGGGCTTCTTGAGCACTCAACTTTCTAATAGCTGCAAAACTACTGACATTGAACATGGCTGTCACCTTGAGATTAAATTCTCTGATCCCAGCAAGTCAACAGAAGCACCTTATAACGCTTGGTTCACAATTCTATCATGCTTATTCCTGCATTTGTAAAATACCCACTCCCCCTAACATTTTCAATTTTTAATCAATGCCATGCCTAGAGTGCAATATCTGGAATATGCATTGGGACAAATCAGTGGGAAAGGGGGAGAAATGGCATAAAAGTGCAGAAAAAGGCGAAAACCCATCAAACTATAAAAAAATTAATGATTAAAGACATTCTGATCTGACGGATATTGCCTGCTGCTTCTATAAATGTCAAATTCTCAAGAGAAGTCTCAATAATTTAACACTAAATTTTGATTACCTGTGCATGTAATCTCTTCTCAGACCACGTAAAATTGATTTCTAGTTAATTAAAAGTAGTAAAGATCCTGGGTGTCAACATCTCTGAGGATCTGTCCTGGGTCCTACATATTGGCGTAACCATAAAGAAGGCACATCAGTGGATCTACTTGTTTGAGATTGAGGAGATTTTGCAAGTCATCAAAGATTCTTGCAAATTTCTATAGTTGTACAATTTTACAGGTGTATAGAGGATTTCACAGCCTAGTATCGAGGATCGTAACAGGTTGAGAGAGTAATAGACTCAGCTGCCCAGCCAGTGAAGGCATCTGAAAGAGGCAGTGCCTCCAGAAAGCGAAATCCAAGGACCCTCACTATCTGGAATGTGCCTTCGTCTCATTACGACCATCAGGAAGGGGATACAGGAGTCTGATGACTCACACTCAATTCAGGGTCAGCTTCTTCCCTTCTGGCATCGGATTTCTGAGTGGTCCATAAACCCTTGAACACTACCTCATTATCCCTTTTTTTGCACTATTTATTTATTCTGTAATGTGTAGTAATGTTATGTCTTTGCACCACACTGCAAACAACAAATTTCAGTGATAATCAACCTGATTCTGATTCTATCCCTTCTACCTACAAGTCAATCAGAATTCCCTTGCCTATAGACCGTACACCCACAGATGCAGTGCTTTGCGATAGAAACTTCCCATAGGAACATATCTGCTCTAAAACATGGCATTCAATGAAAAATCATGGAAGTAATGATAGGGATGTAACCCTTCTATAATGCTGGTGAACAGCACTATGAAACTATGGCCCTTATAATAATACAGGGGATAGGTGGGGTGGAGAGGAGAAGAGAATTAAACAGTGGAAGGCAAAACAATTTAATGAAGTCTTGTTTTCAGAAGTCAGTGGATTACTAACTCTGGCACAGAGACTGAGGTTACTTCTGAGAAGGAGAAATGGGAGAATTGGGTTCTCCCTTAGGAAGTAGTTAGAACATCAAGACTTAGAACCTTTCTCTAAACATGTGCACTCATTCCATCCCACTAATTTCTCAATTACATTTATTTTCTAACTCTTAGCCAAAGTCTTAAAACTCTTTGAGTATTTTCACTGATTTCCTTCCTCAACCTCTGCAATGAATTACTTCCATCTCCATCACAACTCTTTGCCTTCTGGTTTCACAGCCCTTCCTTCCTTCCTTAATCTCCCCACACATACTGATCCATGCTCCTGGCCATCCACTTCACCTGGCTGTTCCCATTGTCTTAATAACATTAGACCAGTTTTCAGCTCCTCTTTTCTCAGCACACTGCACTTCTTGGGAAATTATAATGAATGGGGACAGGCTGTAGTTATTGAGAGAAGTATATAGATCCTGTTCCTTTGAGATTGTGTGTAAAGGAGTTGTTCTATGTGAATTTGCCTTCCTGAAGATGATCTTTCACTTTGGTGTTGGAAATGCCCTGTGATTCTCTGAGGGTTAGCTTACTGCTCCCCTGAATCAAATGTCCTGTTGGAATCACAAGTGTTGTTTGAAGTTTAAACACTTACCGACATGCTCATACTGTTCACTTTGTCAAGCAGAGCAATGATTAAACTGTAGAGGTTGCCCAAGTACAACACCAGCACCCTGCAGTTAGAACAGACAGGAAATTAACAAGTCCAAAGTAAAAGTGACACCATGCTTCATAATCAAGTCATGGCAAACGTCTTTTTCACATCATAACATCAGAAAATATAAATTGCAATGGAGGTGAACCCTCCTTATGTTGCAAGAAAATAAAAAGAACCTTAGACCAAAAGCATAGTACACGTGCTGGAAATCTGATGTATGAAACTTTCTGTGGCATCTGTGGAGAGAGAAAAAGAACTAATGTTTATGGTCCATGATAATTTTATTTCAGATTTCCAGCATCTGCAATTTTTTTTGGTTTTCAGTTAACCAGTCTCATATTTTTGTCAATCAACACTTTCCATTCTGGTGAATTTCAGATTTCATTCATTCCCCCGTTAGTGCTTCATGTCAATGATCTTTGATCAGAATTGGGGAAGGGTATGAATGAGGTAGGTGTAAGTCATCAAGAAAAGAGGAGCATGAAGAAGGAAAAAAAATGGAAGGTCTGTGGTGGAGTAGAGACCGGGGAGACTGAGAGATATAAGTGGTGGTGGTGGTAAAGGCTGGTGAATGAGAAGGATGTGAATGAATCTGAAATTCATCACAAAAGAGTAAAAATACTGAATACTAAAAATGTATGGCCGTGTTAAAATCAGAACAAATGCATCATTCATTCAGGTGCCTTGCCGTTCGGCATGAGTGATCATGTCTCTCCATCCATCACGGTCCCTGACCCTCCGAATTGTAGTTGTTGCCTCCGCTGTTTCTAACCATGATGTTATTCCATCTGTCATTTTCATTCTCTGTCTGCCTCTGCTTCTTTTTCCTTCCAGCTTTCCAGTTGTAACTAAATGTTCTAATATCTCTCTTCAAAGAATTTTGATTGCTGTTTTCTGATTTTTTAAAGTAATGTACGTTTTGTTTTCGTTCTCTGTAGAACTTCTTCATTGGTTATCCTGTTCATATATGATATGCATAGCATTTTTCTGAGGAACCACATCTCTGCTGCATTGATTCTTTTTTCCATTGCACTTGTGATGGTCCATGACTCTCAGCCATACATCAATACAGGAAGAATGTAGCAGCTGAGAGTGCTAAGGTGGATGTCAATCGCTACTTTCTTGTTCGTTAGGATGATTCTCATCTCTGTAAATGCTGTTCTTGCCATTGCTATTCTTGCTTTTATGTCTGTTTCGCATTTGCCATCAGATGTTACCCATGATCCAAGGTACTTGAAGTTGTGAACTTGTTTCGGGATTTCATTTCCCAATACGATCCTACAGTTTGGGATATCAGGTTTCTTTGATATTACCATTACTTCAGTTTTCTTTTTGTTTAAGGTTAGGCCAAGTCAAATGCACATGCTAAAAATATGAAATAAATTCAGAAGCTGGTCTCTGATCTGAAATATTAGTTTACTTTCTCTGTCCACTGATGCTGCCTGAGCTGCTGAACATCTCAGTAGATTTTTAACATTTTAGCATGATTAACTACCTGATTTTACGATTAATCTTCTTCTCCATTTTGTTACTTTTACCAATATTGATGCGATCAACATGAAATATTAACCCCAATTCTCTCTCCACAGATACAGCCTAACCTTCTGAGTCTTTTTCACAAGGTTCTATATTATAAGAAGAACCTTTTATCCTTTTGAGAGGAATTACAAAAAAAAAATCAGATTACAGCCCAAGTTAATGAATAAAGAATCTAAAGTTCCTGTTAGATTATTTTAGGCAGTGCTCTCTTATGTTGAATGATACAGATGGTAATTGATACTGTTTCTGTGCTGCCCATCTCCTCCACTCTACTTGAGGTGTTTCCCTCACCATATTTTAGTTGGTTTTAGTCGAGCACAGACTGCATCCAGGTACAATTAAACGTGTCCTAGCCTTAACTCACAGTGGCATAGGCAAATCAGAATTCACTGCTTGAACTGTATCATCACTAGTGACTAGGTCCACGCTAACAAGCAGCAGCAGAGAATGGGAACAACAGGCAGGATTGGGAAGCGAGTGTGTACCTGGCAAGCTGGAAGCGCAGTGTAGTTCTGGGGTGCAACATCTCGAGCTGAGCCACCAGTTCGAATACGGAAGGGGCAATCATTGTAATCAGCGAAACGACGACACTCACCTAAACGCAAAGCAGACAGTGAGTGGGTGCATTCTGCAGCAAGTGTTTCGACCCAAAATGGACGAGTGCGTACCTCATTCTTTTCCCAGAGTGTCAACTCGATCTTCGTGCGTTCCAGCTCCTGTGAGCGGTCAACAACAAAGTAGATGATGTAAATACTCCCGGCCAATGAGAGAAGTACCAGTATATTGGCAAGGATTCTTAAACTAATAATCACTGCCCTGTAAAAAACATTAAGGTGAAATGTGTTATTTTTGACTGAATTATTACTGGGTGCACAAGTTTGGTTTCTATGTCACATTGCTACCAGTACTTACAGGCTTCTGTCCTTTTTCCTCACTTGCTCCTCCAGAATAGCTTCCTTAAAAAAGAAATATTACGTTCTGTGTTAACCCAGCTGCTGATCAATTGGGAGTTCTAACACACAAGGACACTTGCTTTTCTTTTTCCAATATTTTTATTAATTTCTTACATAAAAGAATACAGGGTACAGTAGAATATATAATATATATTGATTATAATATAATGAAATCACAGATAAGGTGTAATTACCCCATATCCATATAACATTAAATTTAAGCATAATATTGAAAAGAGATAATTTTATTATTACAAAAAAATCTAAACCCACTACCAGTCTCGTCAAGTAAACAGGGGGAATTTTCACTTGAGTAAATTAGTGGGAAATGTTGCCAGGCGATCAGAGGAGATGGATATAAAGATTTATCGATGCATCACAAAGAGGAATATTTAATTCAGCATGAGTTTGTGTCCCACGATGGTCCTGCTGAAAGGGTTTGGAATGCTGATCTCTGGGGAATGAGTGGGGGAGTGGCATTAATTAAAAGTGCAGGCATGATGTTAAAACTGTAAAGGTTGGTAAAATTTGAGAACTCCACAACTTGTCTCCACAGGGTTAGGTTATTGGGAGGCACTTACTCTAATACTGTTGATGACTGCGGCTGTCTTGCTTTCAGCTGCCTCGGGGTTGCCGATGAGGTAATCCCAGGCACAGAAGACCTTCCAGCAGAAGGTGTAGTTTTCATCGGAGGCACTGGCTATGCTTAGCCTGGAGTTCTTTGCCATTCTGAGGAGCAGAGTCAAAGAACAACAGGATATCTTCATTCATTCACGTACCATCCTCCAACTTATGGACATGCAAACATACGTACACCCTGTTACACACACAGATCCGGAAACTAAAACGTAACCCTCCGCCCTGAATATTAGGGTCCGAGAACACCTAAGCAGCGAGGCTTTTGCTTCACGTTATCAAGGAATGTGTAAATCAAGATGGATGTTGGGTGGGAGTCAGCAATGAGTTATGTAAATGAGGCACGGCACACTTCCCTTGCCCTGCAGTTAAAGAAAGCATTGCAGTCATGCAGGACGTGAAGCCGCAGCTTCACAGGTCCAGTGACCCAGGTAGTATCCCGACCTCCGGTCTCGCCCATTAGAACCTTGCACATTCTCCCCATTTCCTCCAGGTGCTACAGTTTCCCCCAACATTCCAAACATGCACAATCTGGAAGGGTTAACTGGCCACTGGAAATTGCTCTTAGTGTGTAGGTGAGGGACAGAGTGCAGTGGGAGTTAGTGTGTAAGTGTTGTCATGGACTCGGTGGCTGAAGGGCCCCATTTCCACGCTGAATGATTCTAATAACATTGCAAAATAAGCAGGAAATACACTAAATAATTCAGAATTGTTTCTTGGCCACATAGATGATGGTGTGAATTTTTCAGAATGATTACTTTCGCAAAAGGATGATGAAGCTGTAGGCAAACACCGCCATTCCAACCATAAAGTAGGCCAGAGGCAGATGGTAGCCTGCCCTTCCGATCTTCCTTTTGTTGCCATAGTAGCCGTAGAACATAACAGAGTACTGGAGGTAGCCCTGTGTGACAGACAGAGTTAAAGTCAGAAACAGACACTGGCATAATTAAATGTTTGAGCAATTTACTGAATGGTAATTGGCTGTGTGGCAAAAGTGGTGATATGCTTGCCCCAAGTGACCAGATAGTGTCCAGGTCTTGCGCAGATCCAACGTGCCCCGCAGGAATAGTTTTGCTTGGAATACTTCCGAATGGAGCTCCTGCTAAAAGCTATGAAAACAAAAACAGATGTAATTTCATTACCCACATTACAGAACTGATGTCACCAGATATGAGACTAAATGGAAAAAGAATTGAATATGTTTGTGCTTGCAAGCCAATAACACACAATGCAACATGGAGAAATATTACATTCAATGGCAATCAGAATTGAAGGATCTGCATCTTTTTATAACATCTAACACCATCCTCCTCTTAATACCATTTCCTATGAACCTACTTCAGTTCAGTTTATTGCAACATCTTGTCAAGAACTTCAAAGAAATGCTGATTATTTATTTACAGGAAGGGGATCTCCTTGGCCAGCCTGGCATTTATTATCCATCTCTGAAACACTTACTAGGGCATTTTGGGAACGAGTCAAGTCCTGTGGATCTCTGGATTTCCTTTGCTGAGGATGTGGGTGAACCACATGAGATCTTACAGACATGAGGAGGAACTTCTTTAGCCGGACTGTGGTGAATCTGAGGAATTCATTGACACAAAGGCAAGTGGAAGATGAGTCACTGGGTACACTTAAAGCGGATGCTGAAAGGTTCAGTTTAAGAGCCGAGAGATAATGTTGCAGCTACATAGGACCCTGCTCAGACCCCACTTGGAGTACTGTGCTCAGTTCTGGTTGCCTCACTACAGGAAGAACGTGGAAACCATAGAAAGTGTGCAGAGGAGATTTTACAAGGATGTTGCCTGGATTAGGGAGCATGCCTTATGAGAATAGGTTGAGTGAACTCGGCCTTTTCTCCTTGGAGTGATGGAGGATGAGAGGTGATCTGATAGAGGTGTATAAGATGATGAGAGGCATTGATCATGTGGATAGTCAGAGGCTTTTTCCCAGGGCTGAAATGGCTAGCATGTGAGGGCATAGTTTTAAGGTGTTTGGAAGTAGGTACAGAGGAGATGTCAGGGGTAGGTTTTTACGCAGAGAGTGGTGAGTGCGTGGAATAGGCTGCCGGCGATGGTGGTGGAGGCGGAAACGATAGAGTCTTTTAAGAGACTCCTGGATAGGTACATGGAGCTTAGAAAAATAGAGGGCCATGAGTAATCCTAGGTAGTTCTAAGGTAAGGACATGTTTGGCACAGCTTTGTGGGCTGAAGGGTCTGTGTTGTGCTGTAGGTTTTCTATGTTTCTATGTTTCTTGATTAGTGAGGGTGTCAAAGGTTATGGGGAGGTGGCAGGAAATTCAGGATTGTTTAATTTAATTTCTTGTACACAAGTGTAAAGGAGAATGAAATAATTGTTACTCCAGATCCGATGCAGCACAAAAAAAATCACAAGATAAAGAACATAATAATAATAATAATAATAAAGCACACAATAAATATAAATACATAAGATAGCTTATACACCTAGATTGATTGTATGTCCATAAAGTGACGGTAAGCTGTGCATAAAGTGACTGACAGGAAATGATAAAGGAATGATGGAATTAAAGGGTGGAGGTGTTGATCAGCCTTACTGCTTGGGGAAAGTAACTGTTTTGAGTCTGGTGGCCCTGGTGTGGATGCTATGTAGCCACCTATCTGATGAGAGTGGGACAAATGGCTTATGAGCTGCATGGGTGTTGTCCTTCATGATGTTAATGGCCTTTTCTGGCACCTTTCTGTACGCTTGGCCTTGATGGCATGTAAGCTGGTGCCGGCGATGTGTTGGGCAGCTTTGGCTACCCACCATAGAGCCTTCCTGTCTGCCACAGTGCAGTTTCCGTACCAAGCAGCGACGCAGTTTGTTAGGATGCTCCCTACTGCACATCTGTAGAATGGCAGGAGTATAGATGTGCAAAGTCCAGCTCTCTTCAGCCTTCTTAGAAAGTAGAGGTGTTGGAGAACTTTCTTGACTGCGTAGGGTATGTTCAGGGCCCACGAGAGGTTGTGTATTTGCCTGACACCAAGCCTTGAGCTCTCTCACCTTCTCTCTGTGGGCCATCTCATCGTTGTTGGTGATGAGCCCCACCACTGTCGTGCCATCAGAGAACCTGATGATGTGATTGTTCCGGTGTTTGTCCGTGCAGCCATGCGTCAGCAAAATGAACTACAATGGGCTCAGGATGCAGCCCCGGGGGGTGGGTGGGAGCATCTGTGTTGAGAATGATGGGGAGGGAGGAATGGTCGTGCACCCTGACTATCTGAGGACTGTTCGTTAGGAAGCCCATGCCCAGTTATTTAGACCAAGGAGCAGGAATTTGTTCACTGAGATCTGCTGGACAATAGTGTTGAATACCAGACCAAAATCCAGAAACAGCATTCTGACATAAGCATCCAAATGGAGCTGAGAGGGATAATAAATCAGCCATGATGGAATGGTGCAACAGACTCAATGGGCTGGATGGCCTAAATCTGCTCCTATGGTATGTCTCATGGCCTTAACAACAATCTGATAATTTGCTTAACGTTATTGATAATAACTTTTTATTTCAGAACATTTAAATACTCAAACGTAAAATCCCCAGTTGCTGTGAAGGGCTTCAAACACACATCTCCAGATGTATAATCCAACGCTTTGGACAGTAATGTAAGCATCCTCTTATCTCAAGGTGATTTGCAGGAGATAGGAGAAGCAGACACTGTCCCTTCACAGACAGCTTGGTGAGGTGAATACATTTAAAGTAGGACTAAGCAATTATGGGAGAGGGAGAAACTTTTGCTCCATGCAGCCACTCCCACAGATGTAGAATTGGCAAAAAGGAGGGAACAGCTGAGCAAGTTAAAGCAGAGAATTAGATGGTGTAGGACAGTACATAACACAGAGCCAGAACGGTGAAGGTGAGAAGAATTGCATTTGTCCGGGCTTGTCCAGCAATTTGTATCGGGATTGGTACATGTTGTATGTCTGTGGTATCTGACGATGACGGTTAAATTTGTGCAGTTCTGTTGTGTGTTCGTAGGTGGCTGCTGAGTCCAATTTGTGAACAAAACTTAAGACGTCCACAATAGGGACATGAAAATTGTGCTGGATCTAGTAGTGGAGCTGCTGATATTGCTTTCCTTCTTTATTGGGCAGCGATTAGTACTGCTCACTGTCTCTCCTCCAGGTTGCTGTGAACGGTTCTAACCAAGGTTCGCCAGACACTCTGGTTTTGCGTACTCTGTCCCAGCCATTTTGGTACAAGCTCAGCATGTGCAGTTTCAGCCTTCACACAGTCTTTGAACTGTTGTCAGCAAAACAATAATGGTAGCTAATAACCCAGAAGAAAGCTCACCATTAAGATCCAGTGATCTTTGTGGCATGTATACCCCCTTTCCCTTAACCTGCTGTACCCTGGCAATTCAACAAATTCTGCTGCCTTTGTATCATTCAAACTGAGAAGCTATTTGCAGCAAAGAATTGTTGCAATCAGAAAACAGTGGAGGGGAAAGCTAGTTTTGTTTGTTTTATTAACGGTGACACAGGGTGCCACTAAAGACAGGAACAGATTTAGCATTAAAGCAGACACCAAAAGAAATTATAAACTTCCTATCATGTTAATTTTACTATTCTTGTTCTTTTAAGTCACAGAAACAGAAAAAAAGTCTTTTGAGGCTAGTTTGCCATGCAATTGAAGACATTAAGAACTTTATAACTAAGTGTCACACTCTTAAAGTTTTTTTTGCATAATTCCGGACAAAGAAAAACCTGTTGCTGCATCCAAAAACCAAAAACAGTGAATAAACCTCTGATATTTTTTTCTGAGCTGCGGTTTATTGTTACAGAGGCATTGTACATGGAAAGAAAGGCTGTTTGAGAAACAGACAAGCATTATCCATTCAGCTCTCAGAACCTGCAGCTTTCTGTCGAACACTGTGAGGCTGATAACCATCAGCAGCAGGGGTTGCGTAGTGGAATGTCCATGATATAATCTCTAGGAACTGAAACTGGCATCATCAGGCCACAGAGGAGAGTTTTGGATAAAGACCATGATTTTAATTTCAGTACAGCCAACATCTACTTCTGGCAGAGCAGAATCCAAGCTAAGCCAATTTGATAAGGCTGATGTTGCGGACAAGATTCGTGATTCCAGTTTATTTCTCAAGTGTACACTGAAACATGCACCCGAAGGTTCAAACATAGCACGCACACAATGCTGAGCAGAACAACACGGAGCACAGCAAGCACCAACTCAGCAACAAAACAAGTGCATTCCTCCTCCCTCCTACCCACCCACACCATCCTTTAAACCTAGAACAGGCTGCCTTCTTTGGCCTCCAGCCTCCAGCTTCCAACCAATATTAACACCATTTGCATATAGACACAACGGAACAGAAGGGATTTATGTAAATCAGTGCGGATTAGAACTATTGAGGTGAGCAGCACTAGGTATGAGGCAAAACATGCCTGCATAGATTTGGAAAAATTACTAGCAAATTACATTTAGCTATTCCATGCAGTGGACACCTACCTCTGGTAAGATGACAAATGCTCCTGTCATTATCGTCAGCACTATGTTGATGCCAAACATCCATCTCAAAAAGATAAAGTAAGAAGCCACACCAGAGCCAAAATGACCTATCAAGGACAGAACAATACTGGTGACAATAGTTTACTTCCAGCACCACAATGTCTTAATAGGAAACATAGATATTGAGATGTTCGATGAGTGTTTAAATAGATTCTATCCTTCTTCAGACAAAGGATGCGCGAGGAATGGAGCTGCCTTATTTCAGTATCAGACATTTCCAGTCCAGGCACACAGTCAGTTGCAGACACCTCTCTCCATTCTGTTTGAATAACATACCTCATCTAAACCTCAGAACTGTCATGCCATCATAAATGCAGCTTCCCAACTCCTATTGCAGCCCACACCTGATCAACCAAGTGGGACGTACCCGCTCAAGGTCAAGTTGTGTACACTCATTGTACTTCTGATATTATGAATGGAGAAGCCATTCTCTTCTCTAGCCTGGGATAAACATGACCCTCAAATTTCCAAGATGAAAGACCAAGCCCAGCCCTCCGTCCCACTCACATACAACTGCCTCCTCTCGGCTATTGTTCATTCTAATCAGTGTTAAATGGACGGGGACACAGGACAACATGGAGTGAGAACTTACTAATTTATCTGATGGGGTCAAGTGCCACAAGATTTATACATTTTCCCCCCAAAACACCTAAGAGTTTAAATGATACTTTTGAATGTTCCATTTCCTATTGTGGCAGATGGATACACCCCTGCCTATTTTGGTCAGTGCCACATGGAGAGGTGGCGAGTGCAGCAGAAAGGAGGTAGTTTTCAAACAAAATACACCCCGTTAGACTCTCTCAGGACTTACTTACTTTCGATCTTCTTGATTCTCATTTCCCATGGGATGAAAAGTACCATGATATTGTACACCAGTCTCCCAAATTTCTTCCACATCTAGGTTTTAAAGCAAAGAATATAAGTGTACTACAGTGGCCAATGCCAAACTATTGCTTCTGCTAACTCCCTCACAGGTGAGGGAAGGATCAAAACCAATGGTGCTGAAAAAGTACAGTGTATGCTGGAAAATTGAAATAAAAACAGGAAGTGTTATAAAACTCTGGTTAGGCCACATCTGAAGTATTGCATACAGTTCTGATTGCCCACTGTAGGAAGGATGTTGAGACTTTGGAGAGGGTGCAGAAGAGGTTTACCAGGATGCTGCCTGGTTTAGAGGACATGTGCTATCATGAGAAGCTGGATAAATGTGGGTTGTTTTCTCTGGAGTGCTGGAGGCTAAGGGGAGATCTGATAGATGTTTATAAGATTATGAGAGACACAGATAGAGCAGACAGGGAGTATCTGTCTCCTGGGGTTGGAATATCTAATACCAGAGGATGGCATTGAAGGTGAGAGGAGGTAGGTTCAAGGGGGCTGTGAGGGGTCAGTTTTTTCACTCAGTCATGGATGCCTGGAATGCACTGCCTGGTATGGTGGTAGAGGCAAATACATTAGAGGCTTTTAGGAGACATTTGGATAAGTACATGGATGTAAGGAAGATGGAGGGATATGGACACTGTGTAGGTAGAAGGGATTAGTGATTTGTTTCTTAGCTGGTTCTGCACAACATTGTGGGCTGAATGGCCTGTTCTGTGCTGTACTGTTTAATGTTCTGTTTTATCTGGCCCGACCACCACCCCTGGCTGGGCATTCCATGCACCCATCACTTTCTGTGTGGAAACATCTCTGACATCACCCCCATACTTTTCTCCAATCACCTTAAAATTAATCCCCCCTAGTGTTAGCCATTTTTGCCCCGTGAATAAGTCTCTGGCTATATCATCTGGTCATCATCATCATCAGGTGCCATGCCCAGATTGAGCTTTGACTGTCATGGCCCACACACTCCTGTTTCAGGTCAAGTGGATCAATTCATTGGTATTCATTTCCAGTTCTCTGGCTGCTGTCTCCATCATCATTTGTCTTTGCCTTCCTCTTGCTTTCTTCCCTTCAATCTTTCCCATAATTACCGTGCATTCTAACTCCTCTTTGCTAATCACATGTCCAATGAAGTTACGTTGCCTTTAATGTACATTTCTATACATGGTGTACATTTCTGATGTACACCTCCAGCACTCCAGAGAAAACAACCCTTGAAGTTATGTTATCATCTGGTACACCTCTATAAATGACCTCTCATCCCCCTTCCCTCCAGAGAGAAAAGCCCTAGCTCACTCAACCTATCCTGATAAGACATGCTCTCCTGGTCCATCTCCTCTGCACCCTCTCTACGGCTTCCCCATTCTTCCTAAAATGAGATGACCGGGACTGAGCACAACACTCTAATTTATGGAGAGAGCAATAGAGTTAATGCTTCAGGCTGAATTCATTGTAAAGCATTGACTGGAAACAACCCCTCCCCCCCCACCATGTACAATATACTGCTTGACAACAGAATACTTCCAGCTTGTGTTTATTTCTTTATTTCCAGGATGTGAATGGCTGCATCTATTGCCATCACTTACTTCCCTTGAGAAGGCAATGGTTAGCAGCTGCTTTGAATTGCCGCAAGTGTTGTCAGTTTTATGATGAAGAGTCAGTAACAATGGCAAACCAGACCAGTGAAATATTTCAGCTGGGGGTGATGTGGACTCAGAAGGGAACCAGCAGGTGATGCCCCCTAAAGTCTACGTCCTTGTCATTGCTGGGTAGAGAGGCCGTTCAAGATGAGGCAGATTTGTGTAACTTTAATTTGGTTGGATGATTGTGGTATAACTTGTCTTTTACATGCTGATTTTGATGATTAACACACTGGGTGGTTGTGAGATCACTCAGTTCTACCTATTACACCCTGTTTTTAATGATTAACACACATAACCTTGTGGTGCAGTTTTACTAGTTAGCACCTCATCTTTGGAAATATTTGATATTGCTCCTGACATCTCTTATTGCACTTCCCATTGTTCCCCAGATTAATGGTGATGAGAGTGAGGGATGTCAGGAGACCAGGTTACAGATTGTGGTGGTGTACATTTCTGCTGCTGCGGAATGGTTGCAGAACCTCATGGTTGTAGCAGTCAGTCTGTCTCTTTTAGCACAACTGCAGTGCTGTAGAATATGATGGGAGGTGTCTTTTCTGGAAAGGTGTGGCCTTACAGAACTATGTGGGATGCTTCTACAAAATGACATGAGGTCAATCAGCTCACCCCTCATGTTGTCTACCCTGTACCCACTGCAGACTCTGTCTGCCAGACGTGTCCTTCAGGGTTCAGCCAATCTGCTCGATGGTGATGTACCAAGTCACATTTGCTTTTGGATATTGAAGCCCCCGTACAACTGGGTGTTTTGCCTTGCTGCTTAGACAGGATATACCCAGTGGATGCAGTGGAGTAGCTCCTAACACGTAAGGTATGACATCATGAAGAGGAAAACATCAGTCTATTCAGATGAAGGGTTAGAATAGCAATCCAAAATGACAACTGTCCATTTCTCCCCACAGTCGCAGCCTGATCTGCTGAGTTCCTCCAGCAATCTTGCTTGATTAGTCAGTGGGATGGTTCTCCCAATTCTGACGAAGCATCTCTGACCTGAAATGTTGACCCTGTTTCTCTTCCCGCAGTTGCAGCCTGACCAGCATTTTCTGTTTTATTTTATATTTTGCATTTGCAGCTTTGAAAAAAGATCATCTGTGAGGAGAAAAACTTTATCATGTTATAACCAAACTTCAAGACATCAAATTATTGTGTGGTGTGGGTGTGCTGTGTCATAAGGGTCTGTTACCGTGCTGTATCAGTAAATAGGTATTTAAAAAATCCAATCTTTATCTTTAAAATAAATAATCCTTTAATGTATGTGTGTGCCATTCACTTCATTATTAGATTTTTTTATGAACTTAATTAAATCGATTGAATTCAATTACAGTATCTTGAACAAACACCAGAGGGCTTAGTTTAAATTCTTTTCATTTGCAAACTGTTCCTTAGAGCATTAGATTCTCGACTTACCTCTGCCCCAGCTGCCTGATAGCCCCTCGTCCTCGTCAACCTGCCTTCATACTTAAGTACAATTTCTTTGGCTTGTCTGTAACACAGAGATCAGCGTAATTTTATATTCTGAACCATTATGCTTTAATTTCTAATACGCCGTCATTTACATAATTCCTAATCCATCATTGTCTCACACTACATGCAATAACTTAATTTCACCTTGTACCACATTATGGCCTCAATTCTAACATGTTTTTACATTATCTTTTACATGCTATTGACCGTCAGTTTGTCCCCAGTTTAAAGAGTTCGAACACTGTCACAGTTAGCATTATTATTGATCAAAACTATGTAATTGAGTAAGTGATCTAAATTGTGAGGAATAGTGTTGAAATGTGCAATTTTCATCTTGGAAAGATGCACCTGAGGATTCAGATTAAGGAGTGGGTCAAGATAACAATTAGTATTGGGAGCACACATCCAAAAAAATGAAGTTAAATTAGTTTGTGAGAGTCAAATAAATTACATCTGATTAAAAAGTCATCATTTTGGGAATTAAATTAGGAAGATTTATTTTCATATAAATGACTCACTCATGTAATGAACTTCCAAATGGGGTGGAATAAAAAAACTATAAGCTGCACAAAAACAGAATTGTAGAACATACTGCACGGGCCAAATGATCTTCAACATTCAAAATTATCTTTTGATTTGAATCTTGTCATTCCATAATGACTTCCTTTGCCCTAGATATGGAGACATCATGTGTTCTAGACAGATAAAAACATGATTGGCTAATTCCCCCCCCCCTTCAATTATATTAGAGCCGAAGTTTTACATTATTGGGATTGACTTAACACATAATTTGAAATAGTAAATCTTTAGTTTTTCAAAAATTCAAGATATTCCAAAAATTCAAGATATTCCAAAAACAGTTTACAGCCAATGAAGCTGAAATACATTAGACAATTTGTCCACAGCACTTTTTCCCCCAAAAAGGAATGTCATAGTGATTAAGATATTTTTTCAGTGAATCTGGGGTGCTCAATGTATGAAAGAAAAACATACTCATCAAGTTCAAATTTAATTATTATTCAACCATGAATACAGCCAAATGAATCAGTGCTCCCCTGGGGCCAAGGTGCAAAACACATTACCAACAGCACACTGCACATTGGTTACAATTGCAGAGAAACATACAGTCACAAAGAAAAAAATTTACACAGCCAGAGTCCTTGAGTGGCATGACTATAGATTGCTGGTAAGGTCTCCTGGTCCAGTTTGTTCTTCCACTGAGTGAACACTGAAGGGCAGCACCCAGTGTTGGGTCCAGCCTGTCAATCCATTACGGATTCCAGCATGCCTGCATTGGCCTCTGCTCTCACTCTCGGTGTCTCCTCCCTTGGGCAACGGAAACAAGTGACCCCGTGGCAAGGGCCTAGTCCTCACCACAACCAAGGCAATGTTGTCGGTCACACTAATGAACCAATGAGCTCTAATTTCAGTATTCCACAGTACCAATGTCCAACAGGGCCTTGCGATCACAACACAAATGTCCAAGACAACCATTCATAGTCTTCACTGTCCTGGCACAATGGTACACAAGTCCAGGTGACAACACAATAATGGAAAGCAATACGTCCAGCTTCATCACTATCGAGTAACGCACTGATGGCATACTCCTGCGGTACATGATTTTCTTAGTATCCAGCAGTGATTTGCAATCATAAAAAAGACAAAGGATGAACAAATATCTTTTATTCATAAGCTCTTTTATGTTCAGTGGAAGGTAATTATCATGGCAGGAGAGAATGCCATGGACAGACATGTCGGAAAGGGAGTGTGGATGGGAATTAAAATGGTTGGCTACTGGGAAATCCTGCTTGTTGCAGATGGAGCAAAAAGCTGCAACCTTTTCATCACTGTTTCTTCATTTGTTTCTTTTTGTCCTAATTCGAGGTTCTCAACCATTTATTTTTAATTTATTCAGCTATAAAAGCACTCAGGGTGCTCAACACTAAAACTACCACCTCGATTGTTTTTCACTTCATCACCATAAATATTCAGAAACACCAATGCACCATGACTTCATGGGTATATATAGAAAGCCCAGCATTTGTTGCCCAAACAACAGGAATTCTGCAGATGCTGGAAATTCAAGCCACACACATCAAAGTTGCTGGTGAACGCAGCAGGCCAGGCAGCATCTCTAGGAAGAGGTACAGTCGACGTTTCAGGCTGAGACCCTTTGTCAGGACTAACTGAAAGAAGAGCTAGTAAGAGATTTGAAAGTGGGAGGGGGAGGGGGAGGGGGAGATGCGAAATGGTAGGAGAAGACAGGAGGGGGAGGGATGGAGCCAAGAGCTGGATAGGTGATTGGCAAAAGGGATACGAGAGGATGATGGTACAGGAGGCCCAGGGAGAAAGAAAAGGGGGAGGGGGGAACCCAGAGGATGGGCAAGGGGTATAGTGAGAGGGACAGAGGGAGAAAAAAAATTAATAATAATAATAAATAAATAAATAAGGGATGGGGTACGAAGGGGAGGTGGGGCATTAACGGAAGTTAGAGAAGTCAATGTTCATGCCATCATCATGTCACGAACATAGGTCGGAAGGGATTGAACAAGGGGTGATAAAACAGTGTCGAGGTATGCAGAAATGAGTTCGGTGGGGCAGGAGCAAGCTGAGACAATAGGTCTGCCAGGACAAGCAGGTTTGTGGATCTTGGGTAGGAGGTAGAAACGGGAAGTGCGAGGTGTGGGAACTATAAGGTTGGTAGCAGTGGATGGGAGATCCCCTGAGTGGATAAAGTCGGTGATGGTGTGGGAGACAATGGCCTGGTGCTTCTTAGTGGGATCACGATCGAGAGGTAAATAAGAGGAGGTATCCGTGAGTTGTTGCTGTGCCTCGGCAAGATAGAGGATAGGATTAGTGCGGAGGGAGTGGAGAGCAGAGTGTTCGGAAGGAATGAGGTTGGAATGGGAACAAGTTGCGGTGAAGTCGAGACGGTTGATGTCCCGTCGGCAGTTAGCAATAAAGAGAGCCAGAGCAGGCGGAAGACCAGAGCGAGGTGTCCATGAAGAAGAGGAGGGTTGAAGATGGGAGAAGGGGTCATCAGTGGGAGTGGAAGAGTCCTTGCCGAAGAAGTAGGCACGGAGACGGAGACGGCGGAAGAAGAGTTCCGCATCATGGCGAACACAGTACTCGCTGAGGTATGGGCGAAGGGGGACAAAGGTGAGGCCCTTATTGAGGACAGAGCCTTCAGCCTCCGACAGTTGAAGGTCGGAGGGGATGTGCAGCACTTGTTCCGCTTATCCTTGTAAGCGGAACAAGTGCTACACATGCCCTTACACTTCCTCCCTTACCATCATTCAGGGCCCCAGACAGTCCTTCCAGGTGAGGCGACACTTCACCTGTGAGTTGGCTGGGGTGATATACTGCGTCCGGTGCTCCCAATGTGGCCTCCTATATATTGGCAAGACCCGACGCAGACTGGGAGACCGCTTTGCCGGACACCTACGCTCTGTCCGCCAGAGAAAGCAGGATCTCCCAGTGGCCACACATTTTAATTCCACATCCCATTCCCATTCTGACATGTCTATCCACGGCCTCCTCTACTGTAAAGATGAAGCCACACTCAGGTTGGAGGAACAACATCTTATATTCCGTCTGGGCAGCCTCCAACCTGATGGCATGAATATCGACTTCTCTAACTTCTGCTAATGCCCCACCTCCCCCTCGTACCCCATCCGTTATTTATTTATATACACACATTCTTTCTCTCTCTTTCCTTTTACTCCCTCTGTCCCTCTGACTATATCCCTTGCCCATCCTCTGGGTTCCCCCACCCCCCCCCTTTCTTTCTCCCCGGGCCTCCTGTCCCATGATCCTCTCGTATCCCTTTTGCCTATCACCTGTCCAGCTCTTGGCTCCATCTCTCCCCCTCCTGTCTTCTCCTATCTTTTTGGATCTCCCCCTCCCCCTCCCACTTTCAAATCTCTTACTAGCTCTTCTTTCAGTTAGTCCTGACGAAGGGTCTCAGCCTGAAACGTCGACTGTACCTCTTCCTAGAGATGCTGCCTGGCCTGCTGCGTTCACCAGCAACTTTGATTTGTTGCCCAACTCTCTCTGCCTTGATTATAATGTTGTTGAGTCTCTTTACTAAGCCACTACAGTCTCTGTGGTGATGGTATTCTGCGATTTTCTGACCTTTGATGATGGAGAAATACGTTCAAATCATGATACAGTGCAAGTTGGAGAGTAGCTCAAAGAAGAAGAGCTCCTATTCACATGCTGCTCCTGTTCAAGGTAGTAGGAATCACAGAATGAGGAAATATTGTTATGAAGCCTTGGGTGGTTCACACACAGTCACAGTGATGAACAGGACATACACTCTCCTCATTGTCACCACCAGGAAGGAAGTACAGAAGCCAGAAGAGACACAGTCAATGATTCAGGAAGAGCTTCTTTCCTTCTGCCATCAGATTTATGAATGGGCATTGAACCCATGAACATTATCTCACTAGGATCTAGTGCTTTCCCAGCATACATGATGAATAAACTCTCCTCGGGCTCCCAGCCAGGTACAGGTATTGATTTGACTGGCATAAGTTGCGATTAATACCACCCAAAATCCCATAAGGAAGCTTGAATTGCAACTTATGTCAATCAAAGATGACCTGACACTCAGGATGGCTAGCGTAAACATGATTCCCTGTGAATACAGGCCAGCTTATATCAGCCAGATGGGGCACCCTGTGGAAGTGTATCCGTTTGGATTACCCAGAGAAATCGCCGGTGCAGAACATTACATTTGCAATGGCCATAGGATTAACTTCAATGGCATAAAACTACCTTGCTGTGCCAATGGGCTTTTGGACTACCTGGTGAAGGAAGCCATTGAAATTAAACTAGAGAAAAATAATTTTAATGAAGAGAAAGGTCTTGCTGTAAGTAAGAACTGGAATTTGATTGTAAATAAGGTGGGATAGTAGAAACCTGATTGGATGAGGACTAACCAATCAGGAGGGACAGAAGAGAGGGGTATAAATACCACTTAACTAGATGTGCCCAGGCATCATCCCTGATGAAGATGGTTGAGTTTGTCATTGAAACACTGGTTAAAATTGATACCTGTCCTTGGCTGGAAGTCTGAGAAGAGTTTATTCGACTACCTCACCACCTTATATATTTATCCAGTCAAAAAGAATTTACTCCAAGCCACGTACTGCCAAATGTTATTTAAGTGGGATATAATATGGGAAGATGGAGGATGGTTCGTTCATGCGTTATACCGAGTCTCTGACTTTGGTTCCTCAACATTCGGCTGCTCCAGTTAAGTTTCCGTTCACTGGTGACCCACTTGATTGTAAACAGCAGGTGACTCAATGCAGCTGGCACTAAGCACTAGACGGATGTGGAGATGCTCATGTCTGGCATTTGTATGGTACCATGGCATATGCCCAAAGCCAAGTGCCACTCTGATTTCACTCCTCAGATAGTGAAACAATTTGTGCCTGGTGTGGTAGTTCAACACTAAAGCTACCACATTATTTCATTACCTGAAGAGTTTTATTTTTACCAAGGCTCTTTGACGCCACAGTGGGTCAGATGTTGCCTTGCTAATCCAAACCGTCACTTGCATCTGCCACTTGAAAATAGAGCTAAATGTCAGGCATTGGCAGATTGCATACCTTTGGATTTATTGAATGCAAATAGATAGGATGAGAAATCTTTGTGTAATTCTTTTATTGGTTGTAGAGATCAGTATTTAAACCCTTCCCTATCTACCTATAAGCGATACCCATCACACAGAGACCAACTGGCCTACTGTGCCTGTGCTGACCCTGGGTAAAATGCCCAATTAACCTCGAATTCCAGCCTCTGTAAACTGGTCCCTCCAACTACATGTCCAATTCCTTTTTGAATATTTCAATGGAATCATCTTCCACCACCATATGGGGGCGAGATGCTTCAAATCTTAACAAACCTCTTCATGGGAAAATCTCTTTATTTCTGCTTTAGTATTTTTAGGGTGGCTTTTTAAAATCCACCACTACTAGTTACTGACTCATTGTCTGCAGAAAAGGTTCCTTTTCTTCAAACTCTGTACAAACAGCAGCTCACTTTTCTAATGCCAAGACACAGATTATGACCATACACAAATGGACCTTAAAGACCTCACGACAATGTCACACTTTACCATGGGTCCCCTTGTCCAGTTACATTCTGTTGCTTACTTTCCATAAACTTTAACAACCCATTTCCATGAAACAGAGTTTTCTTTTGAAAGGATTTTAAGGAAACATAATTGCTCATTACCTTTCACACAGATAGATGACAGTAAATTGCCAATCATGTTACTTGCATTATCCTATCCAATATTTTCCAGGCTCTTTATATACCATAACTCCATGAACCGGATGTAAAGAAACATTTACAATACAAGTCCAAGCAGTGAATATTAACAGCAAACTATTCATGACAGCAGCAAGTATGGTTTTTAAAGCCATTGTGTGCCCAAAGTATGGCAATCACATACAAATTCCTCATTTCAGATGACCTCAAATTCAGAACCAGATGGCTGCAAATTGGATTTTTAAATGTGACTCCTGTTAGTAATAAATACATCGAACCACAAATAGTTCTATTTATTATGCAAATTTTAATGAAGAACCACGCAGCCATTTAATATAATCCTTTTAGATTTCTAATATTGGCTTGAAAAACAGAAAAGTTTCAATGTAAAATTTATCTTGGTAAATAAAACAAAATCGAAGTGCTGTCAATTAAAGGTAATTTAATTATGCACACTTTTTATATTTTGTGGAATGGTTTTAGCATCAGTTTACATAGCAAAGATGATAACACTGATGAAGGAAGCAGTGTTATGTGCTCACACACAAAATGCTGGAGGAACTCAGCAGGTCAGGCAGCATCTATGGAAAGTTGACATTACAGGCCGAGATGCTTCATCGGGATTGTGTTTAGTGTCAGGTGTTTCAGCATAACTGCTTCCTGAAAGGATGGGACCTTAGTGAGCTGATTAAATTTGGAGCAAGGATCAATCTGCCGGAGGAACTCAGTAGGTCAGGCAGCATCTGTGGAGGGAAATGGATAGTTGACATTTCGGGTTGAAACCCTTTATATGGACATCAGAGCAGAACTGTGTTAACACAAAGCAGTTCTCTTGAAGCAGTATTACCAATTAAAGGTATAGCCAGCTCTTTGAGCATTTTAAAAGACATATAAGACATATGCACATTCATTCCTTTGAATAATACATTCTGCTCTACACTTGAACATCTACACAGGTTAGATGATTGTGCTTTCCTGTACTGATCCAATCTTCATCCAGTTTTGACCATGAGCAACAGCTTTTTTATCTTTCACATTCGGCAAAGCTCTAGTGAAGCCCCAGATCAATCTTGAGGAATAACATCTTCTCTTCCTCATAGGTACTCTCCAATCTCTGGTCTGAACGATAACTTCAGAAAACATGCCATATACAAGACTCAGGAGATAGCAAATAGGTTTCTGCATGACTTTTGACAAGATACGTTGGTCAAGAAAATAAAACAGGCACATGGTATAAGAATGGGAATGTTATTCTATAACTATATACAATGTCAGTTAAACACAGCTTGAGCTCTACTAAAGCTCTCAGAAGATCTAAGGAAGAATTTCATAACTGGTTCTAAAGCAAAGGGTACTGATTGCTGTTTTCATTGCTCTGTGAATCTGAGTCAGTGATAGAAAGGCTGTTCCACAGGGCATCATATTCCATCCCTTGCCTTTTATAATACATGCCATTGGGAATTTTCAGGCTATGCAACACGAGCACATAGAGCTCCCCAAGTAAGCAGAGGCAGGAGGATAACCACCTCACAATCTACCTGCAACCATCTGGCCTGTCCATGGCAGAGCCCAAATTCCCACATCAAACATTAGCCCAACTCATCCATGCCAAGCAAGATACCCACTTAAGCTCATCCCAATTGCATATATTTGGCCCAAGTCCTTCTAAATCTTTCCTATCCACATACTTGCCCAAGTGCCCTCTAAATATTATTGTACCTACCTCAACCACTTCCTCTGGCAGCTCCTTCACGTTTTGACTACTCTCTGCCTGACCAACAGGTTCATTTCAAAATCTCTCCCCTTCTCACCTTAAACCTGTGCCCTCTTATTTTTTGATTCCCTTTCCTTGGGGTGGGGGACTGCGTACAGTCACCCCATCTATACCCCTCATGATCTAATATATGAAGGCACAATTCAGCCTGCACGACTGAGGCCCTCAGAGCCGCGGCACCTCACCTGCCAGCCCACACCCATCGCCAGGCAGAACGTCCCCCGTGAGAGACCGGCCTGTTACTGGGTTTATCAGGTGTTGGACACACGGATAAGAGTGGCACACAAAACCGGCTCGTACCCGGGGCGGTCACGCAGCTCTTTCCAACCGCAATAAAAATAGAGTGAATCGAATGAAACTAGAGACCCCTCAAATGTTCCAGGATGTTGGTCCTGGTGCGTAGTTCCGCACGAAACGACAATTCCTTCCCCGCCCCACAGATGCTGCTCGACCCGCTGAGTTCCTCCCGCAGATTAATTGTTGCTCCGGATTCCAGCATCTGAACTATCTCGTATCTGCGGATTAAACTTCGCAGGTGAAAATTAACGAGGAGTTGTGATCCGAACAGGGAGATGGCATTTTCATTCTCGAGATTGTGTATGAATATTTAAAGTTGGAATGAATAAGGAAACTCGAGTGCCCGGCTGCCCTCCCTGGGATGGGCTGCCCCAAGGTCTCGGTCAACTACAGAACACCAGCTCGCACACAGACCAGTCCACACCAGAATCCCACACACTCAACCGGCTCTTCCGAAACGCCCTTGAGAACGGATCTTTGAAACACCACCATCAGATTTAAGGCACCTGCCGCCGGGATTCTCTGCGTTCACGTTACTCTTCATAGAAGCTGGGACCACAAGTCTGCACCCGTGGGCGGACTTACCTCAGCACCTTCAACTTTTTGTCCATGGGCCACGGTCGAACTCGGATGTTGGCGATAATTTCCTTCTGCATCTGTATGTTCTGTAAAATTTCTTTCGGATCCTTGCAATCAGCCTTTTCGTCCTCTGGCGCATCCTCCTCGGAATTACTGTTAGGCAAACGCATCAACACCCACTACAGCAATTACACAGACCCCAACAAAACCCACACTTACTGACCGCGCTCGGAGAGAGTGAAGCAGATTTCGTTTTAACTTTCATCCCAAACCCTCCAAATACTGTAAATTTCAAATTTATGCGTAGCATTTTTCCCGCCTGGAAAATTACATGTGTACATTTAAATAGTTATATGAAAGTAAATGATACAAGCTAATTATTCACACGGATTCTCTCAGTATGCTTACATACTTAATTATTTGTAAATAAATAATGTATTTTCACACACATACACACAAATACAAAAATGTATACATATTTGTAAGATAGCACATATTTTATATTAAAATGTATATTAATGTAAGGCACCCACATGTTTAGATGTTTAGATTGAAGCCGGCTCCCCAATATATAAAAAAAAAGCTCCCCCAATAATTGAAATTAAAAGTAGTGATTTAACCTAAATACTTATGGTTTTTTTTGTCAAGCATTCCCCACTCGTTTGCTAATCTTCACCTGTTCTCATACTCTTGGTAAGCCGCCGAGTAGATCTTGCGATTGATGGAGTTTCTGCGAATACTCTGCAGCCGCCGCGATGTTTTTGAGGGCTTGTTGCCTGTAGTCTGGCTCATTGAGGTCGCGCTCTGCTCCACAAATCCACTTCGTTTCTGGAGGCGTCGGTCACCTCCTGTGCACTAGCCGGTCCAGAGACCTTATCCTCTAGAATGGACGAGCCGCACTCTCACTAACCGCCTCTTAAAGGGGAGGTTTTCACCACGGCAGTCTCTCCACTGCACCTTCCACCGAAGGAAAACGCGCACGGCAGCCCGATACAAGTAATAAGCAAAAATTAGGGCTGCGACAACATTTCTCTAATAGACTACAAACGCGCTCTGTAAGTAGAAACTGCGGAGCCTAGGTTGATGTTAGTTTGTCTTGATACACAAGTACTAAACGAGATCAGAAGTAATTCAGAACAGTGAAATGTTAACAGTTTAAATTAAAATAGAGTGCGTCTGCAGCGGCACGAGGAGGAGGGTTTAATGGAAAATTAATATGAGAACAAAATTCAAAGCTAATCCAAACAATTTGATAATTCAGATTTTTCAGCGACACATTTTCCCTTTGAATGATTTGAATATTATTTGACATGTTTTGGAAAGCAAACAGAAATTTCATTCAATCCCTCTGCCCCAATATTCTAGATCAGGGGTTCCCAATCTGGGGTTCACCGACCCCTCGGTTAATAGTAGGCATAAAAAAGGCTGGGAACCCTTTTCTAGAACTAAGGGATGCTCCGTTGTGAGTTTTATTTAAAAAAGGATCAACCATTCTGTGGTATTGAGAAAACAAGGGGCATATTTGGAAACTGCGTTGAATGATATAGGATGACCCTGGTCGTTATTTATAAATTGGTCCGCATGCATTCGGACAAAATATAATGAGGCAGATAAACTTGTAACCTTCAAGAACAGCAAAGGCGGAGTCTGCACAAATGTATTTCCCTTTGACTCTCTGGGTGTCAGAAAGTTCAACGTGTTCTGGTGCAATTAACCTTAGACTTTATTTTGTACAATCACACACCGAATGTATTCTAAAGGAACTCACAGTGACATGCCTTTTCATGAAACACGCACCAATCAGGGGTTCCCAACCTTTTCTGTGCCATGGGCCCCTACCATTAACTGAAGAATCCATTTACCACGGGTTGGGAGTTCATACAAGTGTATTCTGATGAAACGCACATTGAATGTATCCTGAAGAAACACACACTTATCCGCTGAGTGACATAATTTACAGGATGAGAGTTTGATAGAACACACATTAACTGCCTTCTTCTTTGCTTTGAGACTGAACATCATTTGCTCTCACTCCATTTCTCCAGGTTGTAATGCAGCCAGTGTGATTAATTAGGGAGCACTGCACTCCACCGCAGTGGAGTAGGAAGTGTTTATCGCAGTGGGTGGGCAGGCGAATCGGGAAATAGCCCCTTCAGTCTGCTGTGTATCCTGGCCTTTGTGTGACCTGGAAACACAGAGTCCAGTCTTAATGCGAATACTAATATTCCTTCTCCACTTTGAGTTGCCCTGAGCCAGGAATGGTCAGGACTTTGTGGGACATGGTGAGTACTCGACCACATCCACAGACAGCAGTAACTTTCTGGCTGTCTGTCCAATGACTGAAGTCAGCGGGGATTGTGCCAAACTGAAAGTGTAATGACATTGAGACACAGTGAAAAGTGATCTGGAGTTCACAGTGCAAACACAACTGAAGTCAGTAGAAAGTAAAGGGTCAGGTCAACATTTTGATATTGACGAATGCTGCTGATAAATAGGTGACATAAACCACACATCACAACCAGGGTTAGTTTTTACACCAGGGTGTATTTCAGGGGGGCATCCAACCCCCCCTCCACCACTTTGATGAGTTGTTGTGGTTCCTTGCTGGGTGAAACTCAGTCCGAGTTCTTCTGTGTATCATGAGTTATTTCAGTTCATCAAGATTTTGTATTGTTTGCCTGAGTTCTTGTTAGATCTTCTAATTAATTTTTGTAATAAATCTTTAGTTTTGTTTGAGTTGCTGAAGTCTCTGTGATTCCTCGCTGGTGGCCCCTCACACCACACCTCTTTGTTTCATTCCATGATTACTAGCCTGCTTAACTCACAAGATTCTCATTTTTATTTAAAGCCGTCGCCGAACAGCGCGGTCAATTTCCTTAGAGGTTTGATTCAACAAGAGAGATATTTCAAGAAAATCAATTCATTGACATGTGAAAACAAAGGAAACAAAAGCATTCTTCCAACAGACTGCTGTTGCTGCACTTATCTATGCTGCCTCTTGACCAAAATTATTCATATCTGTCGCATAGCATTCTCTCCACAGAATGACATAATTGTTTGAAGTTCAAATGAAAAGTCATAATATTTCCTAGAATCCAATGAAATCTTCATCAGTGATGACAAGTTGGTGTTTCATTAAATTCACATTTCAATAATAAAGGTAATACAAAATAAGCTTTGAAAAAATCCTTTGCAGAGACTGCACTTATATTGTAGCTGGGGTATAACACAACTGGCATTTAGAATTGATCAGGTGACATACTTTATTAATATTTCCAACAGCTTAGAAGCATGGGAGATGATTTCATTAAAAATAATCTGGGGGCAAACCTGATAGGGTGTTTGTTGGGAGGCTTTGTCCCTTGACTTGAGAACTAGACATCATTGTCACAGGACAGGGGTTGTCTATTTAGGAGAACTTTCTTCACAGTTCTTTAGGATTTTATACTACAAAGTGCACTGTATGCTCAGTCAGTGGTTATATTCAGACTAACAGATTTTCAGGGTCCAGGGATACGGATATAAGGTTGGAAGAGGAGATGAACTAGAAGATTGGTCATAATATTATGACTATTAATACTAACTCAAAGGGCTGAGGGTTCTTCTCTTGAGATTATTTCTTATTTTCTTTTGTTTTATGGATGACTGATAAAAGAAATGATACACACCAATATAATGGTCATTTGACTACTTCATTATAGGTAAATTTGATCTCGAATCTCAAAGTTCAAAGTAAATACATTGTCACCATATGCTACTCCGAGATTCAGGTCCTCTGATGAGTACTTGAACATGTCCCAGATACTGTAATTGTTTTTGTAAGAAAGGATTCTGGTGGAATCTTCTCCTGCAATGACAGATTTGTTTTGATAGTTGTCTTTAATTGTGGCTTGTTCCAGTCTTAGCATTGCTTATCAGAAGCTCTAACTGCCATGTCATGAGAACAGGTGACTTAAAGCATGCACAATAAAATCATGAGTTTATGTAGCAACTTTAATGCAATGTCCTTCAGACGACTTAATACAGAAGTCTCTACTATTCTACTCAAATACTCTTGTGATAAAGGCTAACATGCAATTTGCTTTCTTAAGTGATATCTATAGCCACATGCTAACTTAAAGTGATTTGTGTACAAGGACATTCAGGTCTCTCTGAGCATTAGCTTCTTCTAGTCTCTCACCATTATAAAATTAATCTGCTTATCTACTTTTCTGCCAAAGTGATGTTCTCCCATTCCTACACATTATATTCCATCTGCCATGTCCTCATCCATTCACCTCCCTTCTTACTATTTTATATTTTCAGCATCTGCAATATTTGACTTTTGTGCTAAGGTGATTTCCAGAAGGACATTATTGTGCCAGCAGCTGAATATCACAAAGACATGAGATAAAAGCATTTGAGGGTTATGCAGAGAGAGAGAGAGAGAGAGACACACAGACACACAGACACCCACAAACAGAGAAAGAGGTGTTGCATGGACTGGGAAATGCACTGGTACAGGTACAATAGATTGGCAGGGCCTCTTTTTGTGCTCTGTTATCTCCATGAAACCATCATGGGTCGATGGGCACATACTCAGCTGTATTGTTCTATGTTTTATTTATTGTTAAGATTAGTTTTGTTAACTAGTTAACCAGAGGGACATAACATATGGCTGAAAAAAAGAGATATTTGTTAATCTTTACTGCATTTATTTTTTTACATATTTGTTTATTTATTCAGAGATACAGCACAGTAACAGGATTTTCTGGCCCCATGAGCCCGCAGTTCCCAATTACATCCACGTGACAAATTAACCTACATGTTTGGAATGTGAGAAGAAATCCGGAGAAAACTCAAGGAGTCATAGGGAAATGTACAAACTCCTTACAAAAATAGGGAATTGAACCTGTATCGCTGGTGCTGTAATACTGTTGCATTAGCACTAACCTACTCTACAGATAAATTCTGCAATCTGCATTCGCTCCCAGTCTCAGCAATATGCATCCATGAGCCATTACATCTCATTGCATGAACCATTGCATCTCATTGCATAACCATTACATCTTATTGCATGAGCCATTGCATCTCATTGCATGAGCCATTACAACTCAATGTATGAGCCATTACAACTCATTGCATGAGCCATTACAACTTATTGCATGAACCATTACATCTCATTGCATGAACCATTGCGTCTCATTGCATAAACCATTACAACTCATTGCATAAACCATTACAACTCATTGCATAAACCTTTAGAACTCGTTGCACTATAAATTCAAGACCTTTCCTCTCATTCTTTCAAGGAGGACAAAATTGTATTCTCTATTTGAAGTTGATATCATCCAGGTTATTTAATTTGTCATGGATCATTAAAAGAAAAATGACTTTGCATCATGCTTGACTAAGTTCTTCACTAGTGACTTCATACTCTACATACTGTACCATAAGTGTTGGTGAGAAGTTTGATCTCTAGGCCTGTGAATCAAAAGTATGGATTGGTAAGGATAATTAATTCACACAGAGTAGCTATTAGTTCATAGAGGAAGGTTTAATTGCATTTTACAGAACTCTGAGATGAAATGGAGTGCAATTAATCATTCCAAAAGCAATATAAATCTCAGCTTTGCAAGTGCTTTCTGTTAAGAACTACAAGGGCGACAAGATAAATCATTGCTTCGTGAAATTTGGATTGTTTTTCCTATCCTGATGCATTCGGTAAACATTTGCTGGAAGAAGTAAGAGGAAACGGATCATGGCATCAACTGGCTTGATATTCTGATTCAATTCATTTCTGTCATTCTGGAACTCAACAACCAAACCAAATTAACCTTGCATGCCCAGTTAAATAGTTTGGTAGTAGGAAGGACTTCCTTTTTAAAGAAATCAGCCATTACATACAGGTTTTGTGATTGTTTTTGCCAAACCACAAATGTTTGGTATTTTTTATCGATATTTTTAATTCTAGTTGCTGTTGGGGATACTTTATTCTGACTTTAGTCTTCTATACAACCGGTTACTTCTCAAACTGTGTCACTAGTAGGCATTCCTGTTGGGACCCAGTACAACTGTGAGAGGACAGACAGAACAGAGTAAGCTGTTAAAATATAGAATCTCAGCAGGGGCCACATTGTCCAGATAGTCAGGAGGCGATTCCCTTTTCTGAAAGTGAACATCATATTCTCCCCGTGGTGTGTGGTTTTCCTTTGGGTGCTTCAGTTTCTCCCCGGCAGTCCAAAGATGTATAGGTTGGTAGGTTAATTGGTCATTGCAAATTGCCTTGTGATTAGGCTAGGGTTAAATTGGGGGATTGCTGGGAGGTGTGGCTCGAAGGGCTGGAAGGGCCTGTCACATGCTGTATCTCAACCAATCAATCAATGAACAAACAATCACCAATAGCCTGTCTTGGTCCAACCACATAGATACCACAGCCAGGAAAACTCACCAGCAGCTCTACTTCCTCAAGAAGCTTGAGAGATTTGGCATGTTCCCTTTGACCCTCATCAATATTTATGAATGATCCAATTCGGATGTATCATGGCTTGGTACGGCAACAGCTTCTTGCCGCCTCAGTAAAATGAAGTCAAAGATCCAACCACCCTGGACATTTTCTCTTCTCCGCACTCTTATCGGATAGAAGATGCAAAAGCTTGAAAGCATGTACCACCCAGCTCGAGGAAAGCTTCTATCCCACTGTTATAAGACTATTGAATGATCCCCTAGTATGATAAGTAGATATTTGATCTCACGATGTACTGCATCATGGTCTTGTATCTTACTATCTACCCACACTGCACTTTCCCTGTGACTGTAACACTTTATTCTGCATTCAGATATCGTTTTCTCTTGCACTACCTCAATGCACTTTGTAGTATAATAACTTGTATGGATGGTGTGCATATCTCAGTACGTATGACAGGAGTAAACCAATTTACCAAGATAATTTACCATCTGGAATAAAATCTACCTCCTGCTCTAATTGCAACTGCTACTTTAGGGCAGGGTGAGAGTAGCATTTTCAGTGGTACCAAAGTAATCGTGTCAGTATATTAGGAAATACCTGGCTTTTTTAATGCTCAGCCTGGAGATAATAAAGAACATTGCACAATTAAGTTGCCCAGCATTGTGTATAGAAGATCACTATGTTGTTCTGTTCAAACAGTATTAATAACATTTTATGTTTCACCTCCACTGACCATTGCACAGAGAAACTATGATGCTTTGCAGGGATTGTCAGCTTTTCTGGGGCAGGGCATCTATGTGCACAGCAACACAGATGAAATGCTGAAGGAACACAGAAAGTCAGGAAGCATCCCTGGAGGGGAATAAACAGTTGATGTTTTGGCCAAGACCCCTTAAAGAAAGCAAAACGTTGTTTTACTGGTTTAAAATACCAGTATCTTTAAAACTTGTCTGTTGTACTGTTTACTTCCCCTCTGTGGAGGGGAATAAGCTGTCGATGTTGCAGGCCAAGACCCTTCATCAGGACTGGAAAGGAAGGAGACAGAAGCCAGATTTGCTAGTAGTACATTGCCAGAACTAACTGTATATGAGGGGTTTCCATCTTCAATGTAAAGATGGTTCATGGCTGTGTACGTTCAGTGAGCTGAAAGCTTGCTGTACTCATTCTGTGACAATCCAACATGCGATTCTTATTTGAGCTACTGTGTCAGTCCAAAGGGAGGCAACTAGGCAACAAGAGTCATCCACTGGCAGCATGGTTGCTGACTGATGCATGATCCATGCATACACTCACAGAATGGAAACGATCAAAATCTTGCTGCAAGAAAGGTTCTAAGACTGAGCTGGGAAATTATAGGCTGGTGAGACTGAGGTCAGTTTTGGATAACTTATTCAAAGGTATCACAAGAGACAAGATACGCAAATATTTGGATAGACAGAGCCTGATTAAAGATAATAATGTTTTCTGCATGGCTGGTCATGTCTACCCAATCACATAGAATTTTTCAAGGAGGTTGCTAAGAACATTGATGAAGGAATGGTGGTGAACATTGTCTACATGGATTTTAGCAAGGCCTTTGACGAAGTTGGGAGGCTGGTCCAGAAGCTTAGGTCACTTGGCAGTCAGGATGAAGTATTAATTGGATTCAATTAATACTTTAATGGGAGAAGCCAAAGAGTGGTAGTAGATGGTGGTCTCACTGACTGGGAGCCTGTGACTAGAGCCAGTGCAGACTAGATGGGCTGAAGGGCCTATTTCTGTGCTGTAGCGCTGTGTGACTCTACGTCACTACGTCATTTTCATTTATATTTCTCCTTACAATATTCCCAGACCCCAGCTCATCCAGCTAGGCTGATGTCAGCAAAGGCCCTTCAGTGATGTCAGAAACACCCCTCGGGCTTGTTCGAAGCTGGTGCCCATTGTCCAGCTGTAGACTGGGGTCCTGCTACCTTTAATACTCAGGCCATTTCGCCCTCCATCAGAATCTAGAAGCATAAACTGTTTTGTAGTAGTCTTGTTGCAATCTGCTGTTTGTCACATGTGTTAGTGATCTGGAAGAGATTATAGGTGGCATAATTAGTGAATTTGTATATGACACCAAAATTGGTGCTTGGTGAAACTGAGAGTTGTCTAAGGCTACAATGAGATGGAGACCAGCTGGGAATGTCAGCCAAGGAATGACAGGTGGCAGTCAATGGAGATAAGTGCAATGTGGTGCCTTTTAGGAAGTCAAACCAGACCAGAACGTTCAGAGTGAATGAAAGGGCCTGGAATGAATTGTAGAAAAGAGGGACTCGGGTAGAAGTACAGACTTCCCCGTAAATGGTGAGACATGTAGACAGGGTGGTGAAGAAGACATGTCTGTGTTCAGGTGAATGCTGGGAAATGGAGGCTTTCACCACATGAACCAGTGACTGAGGTCCTGAGTAACCAGTCCACAATACAAGGTCAAGACAGCAGATCCTGACCGACTGCAATCGAGTCGATGCTCCTCAGGTGTGTCCATCTGTGTGCTATCCACCTCTCAATGCCACCTTGGCAGGTGCTAACATTTTCCTGCACAGGTCAATTTGGTCGTGGAGATGGAATGCATCCACCTCTCTCCTCAGGACTGTTCTCATTCCTTCCAATCTGGGTTTGGAGGGTTTCCCCTTCTAGCTCTAAATTGGCTATGAGGTTGATTTATTTCTAATTTAAAAATTTGCCATTTCTGAGTGTCGATGGGTGTTTGTCATCCTGACTAGTTTAGATGTGTTTCTCTGCGGAGCTGGACAGCTGTTTCTTCTCCGGGTTGGACCTTCACATCTGGTCTCTATGTCCCTGCATCAGCATCAGGAACTGAGCCTGCTCTTCCGACTCCAGGCTCAACTCAGCAATGTTCACAGTTACAGCACTGGCATCGGAGAGAACCCGGTGTTCCAGTCTTCCCAAAGTGAATGCTAACATTACATTTGTCTTTTCTTTTTACGAGCATCTCCGCCTGCAAGTTAACCTTTTAGCATCCTGCACAGGGACCCCCAAGACTCTGCACCTCTGATTTATGAACTAGCTCCCCATTTAGAAAGTAGTCAATACCTTTATTCCTTTGACCAAAGTGCATGACAATCACTTCCCTACATTATATTTCACCTGCCATTTCTCTGCCCATCGTCCTAATCTGTCCAAGTCCTTTTGCAGATTCTCTGCTTCATCAGCACCACCTGCCCCTTCACCTATATTTTTCTCATCCGCAAATTCGCGTGCAAAGCCAGTCAGATCAATAACGTATAACACTGTAAGCAGTAGACCCAACACCGAACTCTGCGGCACGTGGAGAGAGGCTAAGCTGGTTAGTTGGGAGATTATTCCTTGGAGCACAGGAGAATGAAAAGTGACCTTATATGGGGTGATTATGTACAGACCTTGGCTAGTGGATTAAAAGCTGGATGACATAGGTTTAAGGTGAGAGGAGAGAGATTTAATGGGAATCAGGAGGAGCAGCTTTTCACCTAGAGGGTTGTCAGTATATGGAACAATCTGCCAGAGGGAGTAGCTGAAGCAGGTAAATTTAAAAAGAACTTTGGCAGGTACATGGATAGGAGAAGTTGAGAGGGATGCGGGCAAGTGGGCTAGCTTAGATGGGAATCTTTTTACTGTGCCATGGTCTGTTCTTATCAAATTACTGTATTGCTTTGCACTGTTCTAACTATATGTTATAATTATGTGGTTTTTGTTAGTTTTTAAGTCAGTTTGTCATGTGTTTACGTGATATCATTCTGGAAAAAACACTCTTATCATTTATTGATGCATACATTACTAAATGACAATAATAGGGGACTGCATGTCCTCATAATCGTAATCATAATAATCATGGACCAGTTCAGCCAAAGAGTCTGTTTCTGTGCTGTATGGGTCAAGGTTTGGCCAGGGCACGTGCTCGTATAATACTCATTCTTTGCTTCTGCACGTGTTTCAAGATGTGAATGTGGATATCACTACCAGTATTGGCATGTATTGACTATCCCTAAATGGGATTGCAGTTAGGAGCCAACCATGCTGGTGGGTTTGAAGTCACATATAGGCCAGATGGAGCAAGAGTGGCAGATCTCCTTCCCTAAAGGATTCCTTAGTCTAATTCTACAGCACGGGTCTGGCAATGAAGGATGGACATAAAGACTGGAAACATCGACTAGCGTTGAAGTATTCCAAGGAAGGAACAAACTCAGTAACATTACTTGCCTCTCTGACCTCCAAATGAGCCTCCACTTTTTCCTGGCTCTCATTTACTGTGGAAGTTCACACTTGTTCCATCCCCTTCTATATTATGTTTCCATAGATGACCGAGTGCTTTCCCCAACATCTTCAAGTGTCCTTGCTTAGTTTCTGTTGTAATAGTTATGTCACTTTGATCAAATAGGAAGCTTAGGACACTTTTTTGAAGTAATTTTTCTATCACTGACTTGGTGCTTGGTGAAGGCAAATACCACACTGCGCCCCCACCCTGTTTATTAATGATTAGGTGCCTCTGATTCCCCAGGCTCATGTTCAGTTGCAGGCAAGCATGAACTGGTTCTGCCACGTCCACGAGGTTTCCTTGTGAGGTTGGCAGTAGATACCGTTCACTGTCAAGGGCTCCTTCCAGGTGACTCCATGGTTCCCAGTAATGGTGCAGTTTTATCTGCCTCAAAGACAAGAACTGATGGGGTTGCCCGCCCACTGTGTGGGACCTTCACCAACAACCCACTCTGTTTGGAACTGTGCAGCCACTTCTCCACCTGCAGCTGGCAGCCTTACAGGATATGGGCTGTCAATCAATGGGCAGGCCTCATACCAGGGGGAATGTGGTCCTTGCACACTGTTGGCATGGAGGGAGTGGGTGGAGGGATGTTTGGACTGCAACATAAGCATCCTCAGGTTCTGAGCTGCTATGGCAGAGTGTCATTCCCGAACGTGACCGGTAGGCAGGTAAAAGAGAACAAGGTAAAAGCATTCTTATTCCTCAGCTGCAAATTTAGGTTGCCAAAAGCATCTTCAGCAGGAAATTATCCAGTAATAAGGAGCCAACAGCCCTAAAAATGGGGCCTAAAAATGAAATGGAGAAACCATGGATGTGGTCCAGTTGAAGTTACTGACTGTCCTTACTGGAGAAATTGCAGGAGTTTGAAGATTACACCTACAGCAAGTTGCTGCAGCTTGCCAATGGGATGATACTGCTCAGAAGTACATTAAGCCATTAGTGAATAACGTGCACCCACGTCAATTCTTATCAATACCATGACTTGGGCAGCAGTCCTGTTCATGGCTACAAACACACTGTCAACTCTGGCTGAGGTACTGTCAACAGCCGATCTGTGGAGTACACACCACAGCTGCTTTCCTCCATGACATTCCAGCTGTAGTGGCTTTCTGTAAATACAGGGCATCACCAGGACCAGAGACCATTCTATTTTGCTTGCAATGCTCATAGTCTGCAGTCACCAACAGACAAAGCTATCCTACATTTGAAATGGCAATTCCAGCCCAATGGTCATTCTAACGCTCGCTTGAGTATCAGATTGATTGTATTAGGCAGTAATCTCTAGTCAACCTGAGTGATCTTGCATTGCCTGAACCATGAAGATTTTGAAATTGCACCCTCTTCCGCAGTGGGCCAGATACTTGTCAATATTCTCTCTGAACCCTGGTTATACACGGCAAGCACACATCTATTAAAAACCTCTGTCAGCTTCGGAAGAGAATATTCCTACAAGGTTTCTACATTGTCCTTGGTGTGAGATGTCGTTATTGTTAATAGTCGGCTAAAAAATATTACACCACCAGAGACAAGTCACCGCCCTCTTCTCACATTTCACCATATTGTTGCATTCTGTTCCTCCCCTGGGACTGTGGCACTAATGAGATACATTCTGCATACACAGAGAATACTGAATCTGCTTGTATCATTTGGGTTTTATACAACACCTGCAATTGGCAGTGCTCTAGCCAGAATAGGCTGATTCCCTCTCCCCAGATCTTGCTATACTTCAAGCCACAGTATCCAATCAACAGCAGAGCACTGACTATGGCTTCCTTTATGTCGCATCTTAAATAAGCAAGTAAACACAGGTAGAGCTATGAATATGTCATTCTTTCTTGAACGCAGTAACCCTCAATGAACCACTGTGTTTGGTATGATATATCAAAAGCCGTATTGCATGGTAGACTTAGTGATAAAGCTATGATTAAACTGAAATGCGGAATAGTTATAAAATCTGGAAATGTAACCACAGTCCTGGATTAAAAAGCTGATGGCCTGCAGATGCACTCAGTGGCCACTTTATTAGGTACACCTGTACACTGGCACGTTGATACAGATATCTAACCAGCCAATCATGTGGCAGCAACTCGATGCATAAAAGCATGCAGACATGATCAAGAGCAGGGGTAGGCAACCTATGGCCCATGAGCGAATATTGGGATACTATGCTTACCTGGTCCACAAGCGATTTTTCCTTATTCTGAGTGTTTCACGTGACCACACTGATGGACATGCATGGCATCTTGTTACACTGGCCCCAGGTTCCGTTTTGTTCCAAACCAAACACTGATATATACGAATGATGGGAAGGCAGACTACCTTACTAATATGTATTAAATACTCCCCGTGCACGCACAGGTTTTCAGATGGGATCGTTCAGATTTGTGAACAGAAACAGTGTCACTGTGTTTTAACAAGAAAATAATAAATAATAAAGGCATCCGTTAGCAAGACCATGGATCTGCACCTGGAAATCCTTCACTCTCCAGGGCGCAGGCCTGGGCAAGGTTGTGTGGAAGACCGGCAGTTGCCCATGCTGCAAGTCTCCCCTCTCCACGACACCGATGTTGTCCAAAGGAAGGGCAAGGGCCGATACAGCTTGGCACCAGTGTCGTCGCAGAGCAATGTCTGGTTAAGCCCCTTGATCAAGGACACAACACGCTGCCTCAGCTGGGGATCGAACTCACGACCTTCAGATCGCTAGTCCAATGCCTTAATCATTTGGCCACATGCTAAATATCCAGATATTTACATGTGCTACGATACTTGTTGAATAACTTGCTTTCGAAATAAAATCAAAGAAGAAAATTCCAATGGCAATGAATGCAAAATGCAGGCAGGTAGACACTGCGTGCCGAAATTTCCCAGTCACTTCGACACTAGATTACTTCTTCATCGAGCAAGCTGGGAAACCAGTTTGTCTCATTTGCCTAGAAAATGTTGCTGTGAAGAAGGTGGCAAATATCAGGCGACATTACGAGACCAGCCATAGTGGAAATTTTAACAAGTTTACTGGGCAAGCAAGGAAAGATGAAGTTGAGCAAATGAAGGCTAGTTTCGGAAAACGAGCGTAATTTTTTGCCAAGAAAAGCAGTGAAAATGAAGGAAATACCTGTGCCGGCTATGAAGTCTCAAAACGTATTGCAGAAAAGATGAAGCCTTTTACAGATGGAGAGTTTGTGAAAGTATGTTTACTGACAGTGGTGGATATTGTTTGTCCTGAAAAGAAATCCTTACTTGCATCTATCAGCCTGTCAGCAAGAACGATCACACGGTGAGTTGAAGAAATGTCAGCAGGTGTTAAAAGTTGTTTAAGGGATGCCTGCAACAAATTGCAATTTTTTTCAATTGCGCTTGATGAGAGCACAGATTTGAGAGACACCGCTCGACTTGAAGAGTTTGTGTGAGAAGTGACCTCAACTTTTCAAATTTTTGAAGAGTTTATTCAATTAATTCCTGTTCATGGTTACTGGAGCAGACATTTTTGAAGCTTTGTTGAAAATTATTTCAGAAATGAAACTTAATGTATCGAAGCTAATTGGCATCACAACTGATGGGGCACCAGCAATGGTGGGACAGAAAAAAGGCATCATTGCATTGCTGCAAGAACAAATGGAAAACCATGGAATCGCACGGAAACTGGTTAAAATTCATTGCATTATCCATCAAGAGGCATATGTGCTAAGTCTTTGAAATTAAAGGATGTTATGGACATTGTTGTGAAGGCAGTGAATCTGATCCTTTCTCGTGGATTGAGTCATTGCTAGCTTCAGCAGTTTTTTTTGGATATAGAAGCAGAATATAGGGACCTGGCTTATTTCTGCAATGTACGCTGGCTTAGCCGAGGGTCAATGCTGGAAAGAATATTTGCATTGCATGAAGAGGTGGCAATATTCCTTGAAAGCAAAAATCAGGATGCTTCACATTTTTGTGATCCTGATTGGCTTGCAACCTTGGCATTTCTTGTGGACATTACATCTCATTTAAATAACTTGAATTTACAACTTCAAGGAAAAAGACAGCTGATACATGAGATGTGTGGTCATATTGTGGCCTTTGAAAGAAAGCTGCAATTGTGGGAGTACCGGCTTCAAAAAGGAAATTGTGCACATTTTCCCATTTTTCAAAAACGTAAAGCACAAAATCCAGGCATTTTTGTGAATATGGTCCAAGAATTGAGAAAAGAGTTTTCATCTCATTTTGCTGATTTTCACTTGCATGCAAATCAGTTCAAGCTACTCCATTTGATGTGGAAGTGGACACTGCATCAGAAATTTTTCAAATGGAATTGACTGAGATGCAGTATGACAACATATTGGATTGAAATTTCATTCTGAAGATGTGTCAGTGCTTGATTTCTATAGAAAATATATTCATCCAAGTGGGAAGTATCCCAACTTAGTGGACCATGCAAAAAAGATGGCATCATTGTTTGGCAATACTTATCTGTGTGAGTAATTATTTTCAAAAATGAAGCACACCAAGAACCATTTGAGAACAAGATGGCCATCTGGATAACGTCTTGCTCTTGGCATCAACAAGTCTGACACCCAATACTGAGAAGCTTTCAAGCAACAAACAGCATCAAGTTTCACACTGATTTATCGACTGTTTGCATTAAAATTTTCTTTCTTATTATACTTAATTTACTACCATTTAATGCATCATGTTCATACGTTTTATGTTTAAAGGTTTGTGTCTTTTTAATAGATTCAAAAGATGCCTTGATTGAAATAAATTGCAACTAAACTGAGTTCTTTGATTACTAATTGGCGTCCTTGGTTAAGCACAAATGATTTTCTGGCATGCGTTATTCATTAATTTGAGGCAAAACTTAACTAGGTGTATTTAAATGGATAATTCCCATTTTTCATGTTTTTTATGGCATTTATCTGGCCCACAATCCACTCATTAATACACGATCCGGCCCACAGAGGCAAAAAGGTTGCTGACCCCTGGTCAAGAGGATCAGTTATTGTTCAGAATAAACTTCAGAATGGAGAAGATCTGTTATCTAGGTGATTTTGACCCTGGAATAATTGCTGGTGCCAGATGGGGTGGTTTGAGTGTCTCAGAAACTGCTGATCTCCTGGGATTTTCACACAAAACAGTCTCTAGTTTACAGAGCGTGGTGCAAAAAAACCAAATAAAAACATCCGCTGAGTGGTAGTTCTGTGGGCAAACTAATCTTGTTAAGGAGAGAAGTCAGAGGGTTATGGCCAGTTTGGTTCAAGCTAATGGGAAGGTGACGGTAACTCAACAACGGTGTGCAGAAGAGCATCTCTGAACTCACAACATGTCGAAGCATGAAGTGGATGGGCTTCAGTAGCAGACGACAAACGTATACTCAGTGACAACTTTATTAGGTACAGAAGATCCTAATAAAGTGGACACCAAGTATATATCTGGGTTTCCCAGGCATTGCTGGAATCTAAGAAGTCTGAGCGTCAGAAAAATCCAGCACTGAATCTCTTGGAAATTTGTTTTCAACTCTCTTGCTGCTTACAGTGTTCACTGAAACTTCGGATTGTAAAGTCCTGATTAATAGCCAGAAGCACTCCACCGAATTAACATCTGCTGTTCTTCAACATAACAGATCATTGACAGCATTAAAGCCTGCTGTGGCCAAGTTAGATAGGGGGTGTACCATCTGGAATGTGGAATCATTATCCTGGAACAGTTCACCATTCTTTGCATCTACTTGTAGCAGGAAGAAATGTTACAGTGCAGGCTGGGGATATCTGCAATGTCTGCTTTGAATGATGCGTACAAAGGTTGTGGCAACCATTAAGCAGAACTCAACAATGTAATGGGATAATATTCAGATTGATGAGTTGTCTTGAAGAAGGGTCTCAGCCAAAAGTGTCAACTGTTTACTCTTTTCCATGGATACTGCTGGTCTGGTTTCCTGCAGCGTTTTGTGTAGATGTTACAGTGAAATAATATTATGGAACCTGTTTTATATTGGAGATTAAATGTAGCAAAGGGCAATTTTGTGGAAGATTTGATACCACTGAAGTCCTCCTAATGTAACAATGATATTTTTTGTTTCTGTTTTGACTCACAACCCTCTCTTTGAGAGCAAGGTGGAGTGTAACCATGCTCTGAGGAGAGAAGATCATTGCCTAATGGGGGATCAGAGATAAAAGATCATAAAAAACATGCAGACATGGTCAAGAGGATCAGTTAGTGTTCAGACCAAACTTCAGAATGGGGAAGGAATGTGATCTAACTGACGTTGACCTTGGAATGGTCGTTGATGTCAAACGGAGTGGTTTGAATATCTCAGAAACTGCTGATTTTATGCACAACAATCTCTAAAGTTTACAGAGAGCAGTGGAAAAAACAACAAAAAAAATCCAATGAGTGGTAGTTCTGTGGGCTAATGAGAGAGGTCAGAGGAGAATGACCAGCCTGATTCAGAGCCTGGGACTGGGGTTGCAGAAGAAGGTCTGGGGCAGGGAAAGATCGAGGGCTGGGGCAAGGTTTGGAACTAGATTGGAATCTGGAGTACAAGTAAAGGGTGAGTGAGACATTAGAAATCTGAGCGGGTTAATCACAAGGATCATGAAGAGGGTAGGTAATTATAGAGGAAACAATCACTCCTTTCAGGAGATATAACCTTCTTTCAGCTATCAGGTTAAATTTAAGACAGTGGTTAAATTTGAGGCAAACAGGCTCTTCATCATGAACACAAATGAAAAAAAGTGAAAATTTTGGAATTCTGAAATTCCAGGAACACTGGAAACACTCAGCAGCCTGTGCAGTATCCTAGGAGACAGAAATAAAATGTGTATTAACTGCTTCAGGTCAAGGTTGTTTCATTTCTAACTTGGCTCCATTATTCGTAATTCTAATGTAGGAGCTACTCCATTGCTGCTGCTGAGAATGGAGTTGCAGGCATTCATACTGCAACTGAATTCGTATTGCGGCTGCAGAAGAGGGCGGGTGAGCAGCCAGAGGTCATGGTGCATGTTGACACCAAAGACATAGGTAGAAAGGGGGTAGAGGTCCTTCACAGAGGGAGTTAGGGAAAATGCTGAAGAAGAGGACCTCCAAGGTAGAAATATTTGGATTGCTCACTGTGACACGTGCTAGTCACGGCAGGAACAGGATGATGGTAGAGATGAGTGAGTGGCTGAGGAATTGGTGCAGGGGACGGGGTTTCAGATTTCTGGATCATTAGGCTCTTTTCTGGGGAAGGTATGACCTCTACAAAAAGGACGGGTTACACTTGAACCCAAGGGGGACCAATATCCTTGCAGGCAGGTTTGCTAGAGCTGTTGGGGAGGGTTTAAACTAAGCTGGAGGGGGATGGGAACTAGAGTGATAGGGCTGAGGATGAGGCAGTTGGTATACAAGTTGACACAGTGTGTAGTGGGACTGTGAGGATGGACAGGTAGATGATAGAGCTAAATTTAGTCAGTGAGAGAGGTGGTTTACCATGGGGCAAAATTGAAAAGGGCGATGAATACAGGACTGAGGGTTTTATATCTGAATGCATACAGTAGATGGAATAAGATAGATGATCTTGTAGCATAGATAGAGATTGGCAGGCATGACGTTTTGGGCATCACTGAATCGTGACTGAAAGAAGATCATGGTTAGGAGCTTAAAATGCAAAGATACTCTTTTATCAAAAGGACAGGTAGGTAGGCAGAGGATTAGGGTGGTTCTGTTGGTAAAAATTGAAATCAAATCCTTAGAAAGAGTTGACATAGGATCAAGAGATGTAGAATCCTTGTAAGCAGAGTTAAGAAACTACAAGATCCTGATGGGAGTTAAATAGGGCCTGTAAACAGTAGCCAGGATGTGGGATATAAATTTCAATGGAAACTAGAAAAGTCATGTAATAAGGACAATGCTACAGTAGTAATAGGGGATTTCAATATGCAGGTAGATTGGAAAAAATCAGGTTGGTGCTGGATCTCAAGAGAGGGAATTTGTAGAATGCATATGAGATGACTTTTTAGAGCAGCTTGTGGTTGAGCCCACAATTGCAAAGGCAAAAGTGGATTTGACATTGTGTAATAAACCAGATTTGATTAGGGAGCTTAAGGTAAAGGAACACTTGGGAGACATTGATCATAATATGAAAAAATTCATTCTGCATGTTGGGCACGTGTCCAAGTGGTTAAGGCACTCGTCTAGTGATCTGAAGGTCGCTAGTTCGAGCCTGAGCTGTGGCAGCGTGTTTGTGTCCTTGAGCAAGGCACTTAATCACACATTGCTCTAGTGTCTGTGCGAGAAGTGGTGCCCCACACAGACTTCCAATCTGTGCTTTGTAAGGCATGAAAATGCCTGACGCAGGCCTCTCATGGTCTGAGTTGATATTCCCTCCTCCCACCCTGCATGTTGAGATGAAAAAGATAAAGTCAGATCTATCAGTCTTACAATGGAGAAAAGGGAATTACATGAGAGCTGAGCTGGCCAAAGTTGATTGGAAGGAAACACCAACAGGGATAGCAGCAGAACAGCAATGGCTGGAGTGTCTGGGGCAATTTGGAAGCTGCAAGAGAGATACATGCTACAGATAAAAATATATTCTAAAGTGAGGATGAGGGAACTGTGGGTGACAAAGGGAAGTCAAAGACAGCATAAAAACAAAAGAGAGGGCATGTAATATAACAAATATTTTTGGGAAGTTAGAGGGTTGAGAAGTTTTTAACAACCAACAGAAGGCAACTAAAAAAAAACATTTTTTCAGACTTCTCAAGAGTAAAAGAGAGGCGAGAATGGATATTGGAATGCTGGAAAATGACACTGGAGAGGTGTAGCAATGGGGAACGAAGGGATGAGGGTACAAACTTAATAAGTAATCTGTGCCAGTCTTCACTGTGGAAGACACTAGCAGTATGTCAGAAATTTGAGTATCAGGGGCCAGAAGTGAGTATAGTTGTTAGTACTAAGGAGTAGGTGTTTGGGATGCTGATAGGTCTGAAGATAGATAAGTCACATGGATCAGATGGACTGAAAGAGGCATTAGTAATGATCTTTCAAAAATCACTACAATCTGGAATGGGTCTGGAAGACTGGAAAACTGCAAAATTGTCACTCCACTCTTTAAGAAGGGACGGAGGCAGAAGAAAGGAAATTATAGGCCATTTAGCCTGACTTCAGTGGTCAGACGATGTTGGAGCCCATTACTAAGGATGAGATTTTGGAGTTCTTGAATTTGCATGATAAAGTAAGTCAACGTCAGCATGGTTTTCTGAAGGGGATGTCTTGCCTGATAAATCTGTTGGAATCTCTATTGCATTGATGAATGTCATCATTACTGCCTAAATTGCATACTTGCCCCCAGGCTCCTGTGAGCCATTTGGACTCTTAGGGCTGGAAATTTGCCCTTGATGCCCTGAGCTTTTTATACATAGGAACAGTTGCACATCATGCTCCATTTCAGAAATGTTGTTTCTTTGTTAAAACTCAACAAGATACTAATCACAGCATTTTAGTGATCCCACATAATTTTTGCCAACATCATCAGTAGGGTGAGAAAGAACTGATTGTTGGTCTTACTATGAGGCACTGATTATAAGTGCCCTGTAACAATGGGATTAATGTAGGGTTATTATAAATGGGTGCTTGATAGCCAGCATGGACTTACTGAGCCAAAGGGCCTATTTCCATTCTGCATCGCCCCATGATTCTATGATTAATAATTTAATGAAAACATAAGTTAATTCTGGCAAGATAAGCATTCTGCAATTGTGGTCATTGACTGTTACATGCCATTTTGGTCCTGATGTTTAATTGTGTCAATTGGTAGCTGCGGGATTCCCATTTCCTCAGCTTCAAAGATACTGAAATCCCACATATTGACTGCTCTGCGTCTTCTGCATTACTTTTCCTCTGCATTGACTCGATAGGTGGGTGAGTATCCACTGTGAAGAGAGGCATTGCACAGGAATGTGAGTGGGGAAGTTGAGAAGATAAATAGGAGGGGAGGGTTGGATTGGTTTTAGAGTAGGTTAAAAAAATACCACAACATCCACACCACTCCTCAATCTATCGTGTCTGAAGCCCACGCCATTGCATCACTCTCCTGGACTGAAGGGCCTGTGCTGTGGTGTGACGTATTTTTATGCAGACAGGAATAAACATGGACCTGTTCCCAGGAGACAGGGTGCGAAGAGTGATGCAATGGCATGGGCTTTGGACAAGATAGATTAAGGAGTGGTGTGGATTAGAGTAGGATGTCCCCTATTGTCAGTTAATGATAGGATGGATTCCAATTCCCTGAACTGGTGAGATTATTAAAATGCTCTCAAGTGTGTTCAATACTTGTGCCTCATATTTTCTGGAACACACACACACACACACACACACACACACATACATATATATATAGCCATATAGCCATAGCCATGGTTGCTTGGGCACTTTGTGGCAACCAAGTTCCTTTCCCTATTTTCAACAGATCCTCAATGCTACCAGCTACAGTTAATGAGGAATACTACCCATGAGCCCATATTCTGAAGCTGTTGCCTTTAGGTCAGACCTTCCAACCCTCGTATGATCCACCTTTGATTGTTACTTTAAAGGCTGGAAGTGCATCGTCATAATGGTCACTCACACACAAATGTTGATAAGGCACCATTTTGAAATGGCACTGATAGGCATGATTCCAGTCCTCCCTTGGAATATCGAAATACCCATCAGAATGCCTACTCCTCGGCCCTTTTGTGCCCCCATTTAATGTTGCTGGAAGCACGGTGGCCATCAGCCACTTTGAGGACAATGGGTAGCCAATCAGCTTAACCAGGCAGGTGGAAAGGAAATCTCCTGTCGGCTGCTGAAGTTCAGAATAACAAATGGTCCAGGTCCAGGTGTTGTCACTGGAACTCAGCAGGCAGTTGTGGGTAGGGCAGCGGCACCTTGTAGGGCTGCTGCTTTCAAGGCTCCGGTGAGCTGAGTTCAGTCCTAATGTTGGGAGCTGTCAGTGTGGAGTTTGCAAGTTCTCGCTGTGGCTTAGTGGGGTCTCCTCTGGATGCCTTGGTTTCCTTCCATATAACAAAGTTTTACAGTGTGGTAGGTTCATTAATGGCTGTAACTCACCCCTGGGGTGTTGGTAAGTGGTAGAAATAGCAAAAAATGTGGGCAGAATAAATGGGATTTGTGCAAATGAGTACTTTATGGTAAGTATGGACTTGGTAGACTGAACAGCTTGCTTCCATGCTGTTTAAATAAAACATCCTGACAATAATCCTTCTAGAAGTCCTGCTGCAGGAGTACATGGGAGCCAGAGGAAATCTAGAGAGTCAAAGATCTACCTGGTAAATCAGGACTGCTATTCTGGGTCCTGCTTGCAATGCTCTGGTCTCCTGCCATTGCCGTGTGGATTGGGAAAACCCCATGGGATGGACATGGTTGTCTTCTGGCATGTTCACTGGTCTCTGCAAGTGACCCTTGTGCTGTGTGAGTTTCCACCCTTTGCTCATTGCTGAGGTATTGTCTGTAGAGGCGAAGACAGACTGTGCAACCTTAAGTTAGACCATAAGATTTAGGAGCAGAAGTAGACCATTCGGCCCATTGAGTCTGCTCCGCCATTCAGTCATGGGCTGATCCACTTCATCCAGTCATCCCCACTCTCCTGCTTTCATCCCATCCCTATTGATGCCCTGGCTAATCAAAACCTATCTATCTCTGTCTTAAATGCACCCAATGACTTGGCTTCCACAGCCGCTCATGGCAACAAACCCCACAGGTTTATCACCCTCTGATGAAAGTAATTTCTCTGTAGCTCAGTTCCAAATGGATATCCTTCAATCCTGAAGTTGTGCCCTCTTGTCCTAGAATCCCCTACTATGGGAAATAACTTTGCCATCTCTAATCTGTTCAGGCCTTTTAATATTTGGAATGTTTCTATGAGATCCTTGCCTCCTAGGCCTGAGTCGACGTAGTAGTAGTAGTATGAGATCCCCCCTCATTCTCCTGAATCCAGGGAATACAGCCCAAGAGATGCCAGACGGTCCTCATATGATAACCCTCTCATTCCCGGAATCATTCTCATGAATCTTTTCTGAACCCTGTCCAATGTCAGTATATCCTTTCTAAAATAAAAAAAAGATTCAAAAAACCTTATTGTCATTCTAACCGTACATCAGCTGTGCAGGGCAGAATGAGACAGCGTTTCCCAGGAGCAGTTCAATCATAACATAACAAACGCTACACTAAATAATAAACATAACAATAAATAGTAAAACTCAACAGCCACATGTCAGTTAAAATCAAGTTATAAGTGTCCAGTGCAAGTTAAAAGTGTCCAAAGCAGAGTCAGGTGGAGCAGCTATTTAGCAGCCTGACTGCCTGTGGGAGGAAGCTGTTTAGTAGCCCTGTGGTTTTAGTTTTGATGCTCCTGTAACGTTTGCCTGATGGCAGAAGAACAAACAGCTCATGGAGAGGGTGTGAGGAGTCTTTAATGATGTACCGTGTCTTCTGGAGGCATCGACTCTGAAAGAGGTCTTGGACAGAAGGTAGGGAGACCCCAATAATCTTCTCTGCTCCCCTAACCACCCTCTGCAAGGCTTTTTTGTCGACAGCACTGCAGCTGGAGTACCAGGTTGTGATGCAAAAGGTCAGCACACTCTCAACCACGCCTCTGTAGAATGTAGTTAAGATGTTAGTGGGGAGTGATGCTTGTTTAAGCTTCCTCAGAAAGTGCAATCTTTGCTGGGCCCATTTCACAATCCCAGTGGTATTCCTGGACCAGGTGAGATTGTCCGAGATCTGCACCCCAAGGAACTTGATGTTTTCCACTCTCTCCACCATGGAGCCGCTGATGCTGAGGGGTGTGTGCTCAGGCTGAGACCGTCTGAAATCAACGATCATCTCCTTGGTTTTGGTGACATTAAGCATCAAGTTGTTATCACTGCACCAGCTTTCTAGGAGTTTGACCTCCTCCCTGTACATTGTTTCATCATTTTTGCTGATGAGCCCCACCACTGTGGTATCGTCAGCAAATTTAATGATCAGGTTCTCCTTGAATCTGGCTGCACAGTCATGTGTTAGCAGTGTAAACAGCAATGGGCTAAGCACACAGCCTTGTGGCGATCCAGTGTTCAGTGTGATGGAGTCAGAGATGTTCCTACCAACATGGACTGACTGTGGTCTCTCTGTCAAGAAATCCAGAATCCAGCGACACATGGCAGTGTTAAGGCCAAGCAGCGACAGTTTCTCCACTAGTCTCTGCGGGATGATGGTATTGAACGCTGAACTGAAATCAATGTACAGGATTCTGGCATAAGTGTCTTTGTTGTCCAAGTGAGAGAGAACTGTGTGCAGTGTGGTGGATATTGCATCCTCCGTAGAGCGATTTGGACGATAAGCAAACTGCAGAGGATCCAGCGATGAGGGGAGGCTGGCTCTGATATGAGGCTTGACAAGCCGTTCAAAACATTTCATTACTATGGGGGTCAGGGCAACGGGACGGTAATCATTCAGACAGGCTACAACTGATTTCTTTGCTACAGGGATGATTGTGGAGGTTTTGAAACATCTTGGGACAATGGCTTGACTGAGGGAGATGTTGAAAATGTCTGTCAGGACATCAGCTAATACATCAGCACATTCCTTGAGCACGCGTCCAGGGATGTTGTCGGGACCTCCCGCTTTTTGTGGGTTGACCCTGGCAAGGGTCCTCCGTGTTTGCTCTGGATCAATGATTGGAGCCGGCTGGTCGGATGCTAAAAGGGGACTGGCTCTCCCCCTTGCTGTAGTGTTTGATGCTTCAAAGCATGCAAAGAAATTGTTAAGCCTGTCTGGAAGAGAGGCGTTGCTGTCATCAGTTTTCTGCCTGATCTTGTAGTCTGTCAGAGCTTTAATTCCCTGCCACATCCGGCTGGTGTCACCTGTGTCACAGAAGTGTCCATGTATAAGGAGCCCAAAACTGCACACAATACTCCAAGTGTGGTCTCACGAGTGTCTTATAGAGCCTCAACATCACATCCTGGCTCTTATATTCTATACCTCCAGAAATGAATGCCAACATTGCATTCGCCTTCTTCACCATCGACTCAAGCTGGAGGTTAAACTTTAGGGTATCTTGCACAAGGACTCCCAAGTCTCTTTGCATCTCTGCATTTTGAATTCTCTCCCCATCTAAATAATAGTCTGCCCGTTTATTTCTTCCACTAAAGTGCATGACCAGACACTTTCCAACATTGTATTTCATTTGCCACTTCTTTGCCCATTCCCCTAAACTATCTAAATCTCTCTGCAGGCTCTTTGTTTCCTCAACACTACCCGCTCCTCCACCTATCTTTGTATCAGTGATAAATTTAGCCACAAATCCCTTAATACCGTAGTCCAAATCATTGACATACCTCGTAAAAAGTAACGGTCCCAACACCGACCCCTGTGGAACTCCACTGGTAACCGGCAGCCAGCCAGAATAGGATCCCTTTATTCCCATGCTTTGTTTCCTGCCCATCAGTTAATGCTCCACCCATGCTAGTAACTTCCCTGTAACTCCATGGGCTCTTATCTTGTTAAGCAGCCTCATGTGCGGCACCTTGTCAAAGGCCTTCTGAAAATGCAAGTACTCCACGTTTACTGCATCTCCTTTGTCTACCCTGCTTGTAATTTCCTCAAAGAATTGCAGTAGGTTTGTCAGGCAGGATCTTCCTTTCAGGAAATCATGCTGGCTTTGGCCTATCTTGTCATGTGCCCCCAGGTATGCCGTAGTTGTGGTGCAGACAAACAAAGGGTGGCTAATCAATCGATCTGTCCAGAAGAAAATGGAAGATAAATAAAAAAAAATTTGAAAAGACAAATCAGCGAGATACAAATCATCTCTGAGGCAAACGCTGCAGATGCTGAAAATCTAAAATAAAAATAGAGAATGGTCGAACATGTTTCATAACATGCATTAGAGTGCTATCAATAATAGCAAAACATTTTAAACAGAGCAAGTGAGGTTTTAGAAAATGGATTTTTAATTTCATATTGTTTATTTCTGTTTAGTGCATTACATTTTTCTTATTAATAGCAATTACTCTTCTTCCTGTGGATATAAGGAGTGAGAGCATTCAGCTATTGAAAGTGTTGTAATGACGCATGATTGAATCAAAGAAGATGTTTTCTGGAACTTGATATGAGCCATTAGCGCCAGAGTGAGTTTCACTGTTGGGTTTATGATGTTTTCTCATTGACTCTCTACAGGTAAAAACATCTCACATCAGGTCAACTGAAAATCAGAAACAACCTCAAGCAGCAGCAATAATGTACAGCACATTTTACAGGTCGCCAGTTTTATGCATCTCTACTCATCTCTGCGTGTAGACCATATGTTCCGAACACATAAACTCTTCTCGGGCTTCCAGCCGAGTCCAGCTGTCAATTTTTTGATGTCAAACTCTGCCATCTTTATCTCAGATGAAGCCTGGGCATGTCTGGTCCGGTGGTATATATACTCAACTCCCATGTCCCTCCCCCTTGATTGGTTAGTTTTCAACCAATCAGGTTTCCGCTGTCCCACCTTGTTTAAAATCATATTCCAGTTCTTACTTAGAGCGAGACCTTCATCTTTGTTGAAATTCTTATTCTCTAGTCTGAGTTCAATGGTTTCCCTCACCAGGCGGTCACAAAAACCATTGGCACAGCACATAGTTCTTGCTGTCAAAGTCAATCCTGTGGTCACTATGTATGCAATGTCCTGCTACTGCCGATTTCTCCGGGTGACCCAAACGGATGCAAACGGACATTCAAACGGACATTTTGACCTAATAACTAAGCAGCTGACCCAATTAGCTGACATATAAAAAAGACAAACTACTGTTTAACTGAGTAACAGATGTGTTAAAATGAAATAAAGAACAAAATAAGGACACTATACAGTAATATAAAACTGTATTAGTTCATAACAATTATCATTAGAGGAATTCATCCAGTGTATGTTGCTGTGTTCTTTAGACTGGCTGTAAATGGACAGAATCAGCACAGATACCCAGTGCAGAAAATGGACTGCCTTCGTGTTCTGATCCTAAGGGGGATCTAAATAAATGGGGCAGTGAAAATGCTCTGCCCTTCAGATCCCCTCCCCAGTTACTAACCTATCATGTCGCTATGTGGACCAACATCTACCCTACCCAATGATCCTAATTGGCTCTCTACAAGATGGTGCAGAGATGGCAATAAAACATTCCAGAAATTTGATCACTTCCTCTTCATCCCTTCAATTACTGACAGCTAAAACTATCAGTAGTTCCCCTGTGGGCAGGGTCACAGCAAATTAACCTGGTTTCAGGTTCACATTCCATGCCATGACAAAAGATGATAAGAATGAACTTGACAACCAGTCGCTTTGATTGATTTTGAGGAGGGTTTGGGGGTGGCTCTACTCGAATAGCTGCAAGGACCTCACTCCGTTGGCACCCCCATCCTGGACTGTCCTTTTGATTGCTGGCCCAACCACTGGAAGGACCCAGCTTATTTGTGTTCACTCCCCATTCAGCTAGTGTGGCTATTTTCCAACACTATGTGCAATTTCTTCTCTCTTTCTCAGTCTGCCTTGCCATCGAGGCTGTGGAACTTGATGTCTCGGCCTTAACTCTGATCCCTTCCCACCTAATTTCTCCCAACATCTTTCTATTCTGATCTATACAACAAATCATCTACCTCCAAGAACCAGCCTTCATTACAAAGTATAGCTTCCGTTATACCTTAAACTTCCATTCTCTTTCATCTGTGGGTCTACCTTAATCAGATGCGGTCAAATGTGACTGGCGTTCATCACTCAGATTCTCTGTAATGACACTATTAATGGGTGGACTTGATTCCTTGTTCTGTCTGTGAGGGCGATAAGAAGGTGAGTCATAGGGTTTAACCTGAGTCCAGTGTTTCCACTGGCTGCCTCGCTGGGACGGTACACAATCAGAAGTGTTTCCACAAATTCCAATTTCTTTCTGAAATGTTGGTGTCTGATATCCAGAATAGAGACAATCACATTTCCATTACCTTAACCTGGAGTCCACATGGCCAGACTGGGACATTTGGGATGGCAGATGGTGCATGTATGCTCATGTGTTGCTTAAAGCATTTAGCTTCAACCAATACGTGTGTGACTTCAGGATGCAAGTGGGGGACTTTGATCACTTCTTCTAACTTACACCAAAATTCTGCATTGCCACACACACACAACTCTAAGTGAAGGTAACTCAGACAGAATGCTCTGCATTTCCCCTGAGGTGAAGGGCTTTTAATGATGGTGATGAATGTGAGTGGCTGGCTGGCATCATCAGGATTCTGAGCCTGTCTAGTCTTTACAGGTGCCACTCCAACAGGCAGTGCTGGGTATAACCTCTCCTGTTTGTGGGTACTTTTCCACTTGTCAACTCCTTGGTCTAGCCTTTCCCAATGTACCTCATCACATTCCTCACTGATTATTTCCATGGCTGTTGCCCAGTGAGCACCCACCTGTTGGGCCTTATCGAACTTACCTCTCAGTCTGCCCAGATTCCTGACTAATTCATTCTTGTATCGTTCTAATTGTTCTGCCTGGTTCTCGCCCACGTCTCTCTCTTTCTGTAAGTGTTCCAACTGTTCTTTCAATCTGTCCAGCTCGGCCTGTACACTGTCTCACTGTTCTTTGTATTCATCCATCTCCTTCTGTAATTCTACTATTTGTACATAATGTGATTCCTGACACTTGGTTCTTTCTCACAAATATACATGACATAAAATGCTTTCTGCTTGATCTCCCTTCCTCTTTGATTAGCTCTTCCACCACGGCCAATGTTCCTCTGGGCTCCAGGTCTTAACCCACCAAGCTTAGCCCATTCCCTGTTCAACATTCTCAAGTTTATGGAGTACATACTCTGTGAGTTCTCCCCTCTTCATAATTGAGCCCATGATGTTGCTGTATCCTTTTCATGTAGAAAGTTAAACACCTCTGCATTATCACCTGTCTTGGGCTTTCATTCTCAGGTTTTCCCACACACAAACAATTCCCCGAGTGAGCATATACACTGCCTCTGGCATGCCGAATGGTATCTCCCACACTACTCAAGTGTTCTTAGTAACCATTAACCATTAAGCTTAGTAAACTTAATCCGTTGCCCACCAATGAGTGCACACACTGTCTGGCATCCCAAATGGGTCAGTAACCACCTTTCGCAACCGGTGGTCTTGTCTCAACAAAAACCCAGTACTGTCTGGTAGCTGGTCGCTTATACAAAACACAGAAACACACATATTTCACTTTTATATCTACCAGTTCAGCTCTCTGCCATGTCATTTGATACTCTGTGCTGCTGTGGTTGTTGACCTAAACAGATTTAATTTTGGTGCTATACTTTAAAAAATACTTCCTTCCTTAGATTGCTGAAGTCACTGGCCACGAAGTGGGCCACAAGTGTATCCAATATGAGCCCCCAAATTTTGTGACTGTAATTAAAGTCATTGGAGAGAACCTGAAGCTGGTGATATAGACGTCTTTAATCATCACAACAAGCAGGCATCATTCTGGAGGCACTGTCCGTAGAGGCTCATAATCTCAAAGCACATCACATTTTATACCCTTAAGATCAATGGTAACTGCGGGTGATTCATACAGTTTCAATAGTTACAATGACACCATTAAGCTCAATATTTTTGGTTGACAATGCTTCCTTCAAATTGCGTACCTACAATTTCCAGACACCTCTGAATGTTCATATACCTTGTCTGGGACATTTCTCTGACCTTATTTACATTTGCAATGGTGCAAATTCCTTAAACCCATAGTTGATGCAGGGCAAGTAACACAACCCCATTGTCCTAATGTTTGATTTATACAAATGCAAATGTATCATTGTCACCATTTTGCACACCGTATCTCTTACTCTGTGTGCTTTTAACTACATTTTACTGCTTGCAATTTACAATAAAAACTGAAGACTAATTGTAAGATTCCTGAACCTACTTATACTTACAATCAGAAATGAAGACTGGCTCTTGTTTGAATTAAAATCTGTTATAGCCACATAACTTCAGAATACTCCCTAACAGTTCATACAATGCTTTCAATGAATGCATTGTTCAAATCTTCATTTTCATTGTAGCATTCAAGATGATTGTCGATACCTTAAAATTCTTCGTAGGTCCTAACTTGTGGTAAGTAGTGAAATTGTTACATTTTTACTTCTGGCCGTTTCTGGCATCTTCAAACCTGAATCCTTGAAACTGCAGTGAGCAAAACAGTTTTGAATGATCTTATTGCTTATTTCTTACAAATTATCAGTGACAAAAATCATTGCTTTTTGAACAGAAACACATGCAACAGACACTATTTAAAAACTAATTGCTCTAGGGACGGTGTAAATGTCTAATAGCTACACAAGTGCTTGCAACTGTGGCTAGTTAGAAACTATTCAGCAACATTCTCCTATCCCAATTAAGCAGCATGGTGTCCCAAATAAGTGAAGAGAATCCCAGCTATTTTCTTAATTAGTTTTTGTCCCTTAAGAGTTGTCCCGAATAAGCGTCTGCCCTGATTAACCAATGGACTAAGAGTCTTTGAAAATGAGTTCATAGGTTATGGAATCAGTACAGTATTGTGATGAGTGAAGTTAACCACTGAATTTGTCTCCACTACCACCCCACCCTCTGTTCAAAAATGCTTTTCCTCTTGAGAAGTGTTCTGACTGGAGTAAATCACTGGGGAAACCAGAGATTTGGTGAATACGAAGGTCTTTATTCACTTGGTCCTGAGGTGTTCCAATTAACAAATCCTCTGAATTAGTGACTTACTATTTATTATTATCATTATTATTATTGTTATTTTTATTATTATTATTTGTTTTTTTGTGTTTGCATAGTTTGCCTTTTGCACATTGGTTGTTTGTAAATCTTTGTGTGTAGTTTTTCATTGATCCTGTTGAGTATTAATCTACTGTGAACACCTGCAAGAAAATGAATCTTAGAGTTGTTGATGACGTCTACGTAATTTGATAATCAATTTGCTCTGAGCCTTGCGAAAGGAGCTGATTCAGTGTCTGAAAGGGGCTGTGGTAGGAAAGTGGAGAGTGCAGCTAACCAAATTGCTCTAACATACACCTTATACTCAAAGCTTATGGAGCAGTTCTGGTCTCGGTCAGGAAAGAGCACAGTTCTTCCGCTGCTTGAGAGGGTATGGCTGGGTTGGATGAGGAGACCCTTAATTACTGTATTAGTATATCACCCCGGTGGGGGATGGGGGTGGGGAGGGCACATCGGTGGCAACAGTGCTATTGATGAGTGGGGAGGTAATAGAACAGTACTGAAAGCATTGACTATGAATGGAAGAATGTAAAGGCATTCTTCTATTATGAATAAAATTTGTCTTGACATATAAAAAAAAATTCTCCTGACTACCCGGCATGATTTTTCGAAGCACTATAGTGACAGTGTCTGTCCTATGCCCTTCTGCAAAGTGGAAACATTCTGTCACTATCCACTCTTTCAAGGTGTTTCTTAATTTAAAGACCTGCACTATCATCTGTCAGCCTTCCTTTCTCAAGAGGGAAGTGTTCATTCTCTCCTGATGTGTAGACTCTAACATTTCTGCACCTTCACTAGTTTGTCTTGTCTGTTTGCTCTAAAACGTGGTGACCAGAACTGAATCCTATTGTGCTCTCAGCAAGGTTAAGTAAACTTTTACAATGATTTTCATGCCTCTTCATTCTATCCCCTTGGTCTGGGTACAAGGGAGAATAATACATCATTGATTATCTTTGAAACAGTACCATGACTTGAGAGAGTGGACAAGGCCTTATGATAATATGTCATCTGAAAGACAGAACACTGCTATACATTGTTAGGACTCTACTGAAGTGACAATCTGCAATGAGTGTTCATGTCTGGAGAGTTATATCTGAACTCAAAACCTTCTGGAAGGTTAAGCTGGTGACTGTCCATTACCAGAGTTCAGATAACAATCTCTAGGATTTGCAAATAGTTGGAAAATTTGGGAATGCCGAGCTATTGGAATAGCTGCCACCCGGCTGGAAAGGTAGATATTTTTTGATGTATGGTTACTGTTCTTCAGTGCATGTTAAGCATCGTTGAAGGAAACAAAACTAATTAAGGTTGGGTGACAGTACATTCAGAAAGTGACACAAAAGAATATCATCTACGTCATTACTGTGTAAAGCAATACAATAATGTAAAGTACATTCAGCAAAGGGGAGCCCGACTTCTTTTAAAGTTGTTTACAAAAGGGATTATATTACAGCACAGCAATTATATTATATCACAGCAATAATTCACTTTAAAATGGAAATGGATGAAAAAGATAATTCAATGAAATGAAAATTGTTATTACCTTGGCTCTTCCAGCTGTGCAATAGATCCTAGGCTCATTCCCTTCTGAAGACAAAAAAAACAAATCTCACATCCTTTCCACATTTCATTTAAATGGCATCTTCTCAAAAGTCATATTTAACGAGCAGAACAACATGAAAATGTTCCAGTCTGTTAATATCCAGAAGAACAGGGCGATTTTTACTTTTCAATAGAACATTGAAATAAAGCGAGAGTCAATAATTTTGCTGGGTGTTCAGCATTCAGTTCTTGGTGTTCAACACTGGAGGAAGTCAAAGTTTACAAGCTGCTGAGTAAGTCAAATGGAAAAGTCTATCTAATGGCAACAGCAGGTGGTCTTTAAGGATCAGTAATCACCAAGGACATCTTCTAAGCACTCCAAATTGAGAGTACTGTGAGAAATAACACTGAGGGCCTGCTACTATCTACGATGGTGCTGTTGGCATTGCAACTTGGAACATGGGAAAAGACTGGAAAAGATCAATTGGAAGGCTGAATGGTATCAATGTATATAAGACAAAAGGGGGAAAGCAGAAAGGGGATATACCGGGGAAGTTTTTCCATGGAAAGTGGTGGCCTGGAATACTCTACTAGGTGTGGTGGTATAGGAAGATAGAACAGGGATGATTAAGAGACTGTCTTATACAGGAGCACGAATATGCAAAGTAGGGAGGGATGTAGTCAGTGTGTGCGGAAGAGGGACAGGATTAATTAGAATTTAGGAATAATTAGAATATTTTAAATTTAAATTTGGATTTAGGGATAATTAGATTTATTCGGTTTGGTGTTACAATGTTCTATGTCACACATGACTGAATATGGGAGGCTGACTTTCAATAGCCTGAAACATATGGGATTTGGCAATGTAGTTTCTTTCCTTGATCTGTTTACAGTGGATTAACAAAATGTTTATGTATTTTGCAGCAATCAATCAAAGGTAGTAACTTCATTGCATTTATCTACATCTTTGTCAACTTCCTTCTAAATCACTTGGAGAGACTTGCACCAGGCTTGTATGTTCATTCCCACACACTGATATCGCGGATGCTTCCTGGCATGAGGTAACAAAGGACAAATCAAAACACTGTGGCCTGTCCTATCAGAAGAATGGAGCATGATGATGGATGCGTTTAAAATCCTGGAAAGGTAGGACAGGATATCTGCAGGCATAACTTTAAGGTGTTTGAGGAAAAGTATGGGGAGGATGTCAGATATAGTTTTTTCACATCTCACAAGACAGTGGTAGCTGCATACTGCCAGGGGTGGTGGTAGCGGTAGATATATAAGAGACATTTAAGGTACTTTTAGATAGGTATATTGATTAAAGAAAATTGTAGTGCAATGTGGGAGAGACAGGTTAGATTGATCTTAGCGTAGGTTAAAGGGTTGGCACAACCAACTCTAAGATCAATCTAACCCCTCCCTCCCACATGGTTGAAGAGGCTGTACTATGTTGTTGACCATTTGTCAATGGAACTGGGTCAGGAAACTCACTACGCAACTCATAATTAATCAAAGCTCATTTAATTATCTTAAATGTCTCTTATGATTGACCTTTGACACCTTTTTATTGGCTCTACTCCAGGACAGCATCCATTTATTGCCCTCTTCCCAGTAACTGAGAGTGGGTAATTTATGGCTCTATGTTCTCTTCAGTAACCAGCTCAAATCATTCCAGGCAGGCACCAACACTGACTTTCACAAACCTGCTTGTTATATTATATCAAAAAATACCTCACAAACAACTTCTTTGGAAAGAGCTCTAGTTCAGCAAATTACCTCAAGCGTCATTGTGTCAACTTTAAAACACAGAAAGCAAAACAACTTCATCTCACAAAATGGAGGACATAAAACAGTTCCACAAAATGGCAGCTTCCATCTCCAAGTATTGTTTCCAAAGACAATTGATCTGCCTGCTTCCACTGTCCTTAACCCTCTCGAGTTCGACATTTTCTTTCATATTTTAAATCCACCATGGCTAACAGTGCTGTAACGTTCTAAGATAGACAGAAGGAGAGTTTCATGTTTGGGTGATGAAGATGAGAAACCACCGATGATGCACCATCAATAACTCCAAAAGACTGGAAGTAGAGTAAATACTGAAAGGCTTTTATTCGCAGTAAAATGTGACCTCCAGCATGCTGAGTGTCTGCCCCTGAACTGAGGAGGAGGGGCAAGGCGAAATCACCTTTATTCAGGAATCTGTGGGAGGAGCCACGGGGGCAGTCAGCAGAGGGGCGTGTCCAGACAGGTAACCCAATTACAACATATATATGGTTTACCACATTCACCCCTCCTTTTTTTAAAAAGAGTCCCGCGGGGTGAAGTGACTGACAATATTTACAAGAAGTATATTTACAGGTTAAGTCTATCAAGCGGTCAAGTCCGTCGCTGTGATCCACGTAGCACCAGTGGTGATTGCGTCAGCGACGGCGGTTGTGCTGGTTCCAGCCTGACTTGAGTTGTCAGCACGTTAGGCGTCGGTAATCCCTCGTGCGTGTGCGTCGCGCCCGGTATGGGAGTGTCGTGTGGTGTCTGTGTAGGGCTTGGAGTGCTCGGTGTCTCGTGAGTACATACATCGGTGGGTACGGGGCTAACAGTCACCACGGAGTGTTCAGGGTAGGGGCCCGGTGCTCCTGCGGGCTCCAGGTCGCGGATGGAGACTGTGTCCTCCCGCCCATCAGGTAAAACCACATAGGCATACTGGGGGTTCACATGAAGTAAGTGAAACCTCTCGACCATCGGGGAGTATTTATTGCTCCTCGCATGTTTCCAGAGCAGCACTGGCCCTGGGGACATCAGCCAAGTTGGTAGGGTGGTTCCAGTGGTCGATTTTCTGGGAAAAGAAAAGAGCCGCTCATGAGGGGTGGCATTGGTGGCCGTGCATAACAGGGAGCAGATGGAGTGGAGTGCCTCGGGAAGGACCTCCTGCCAGCAGGAGACCGGCAGTCCCTTTGACCTGAGGGCTAAGAGTGTGGCTTTCCACACTGTGCCATTCTCCTTCTCCACCTGTCCATTCCCCCGGGGATTATAGCTCGTGGTCCTACTAGTTGCAATTCCCCTAGCCAGCACGTATTGGCGCAGCTCGTCACTCATAAACGAGGACCCTCTGTCACTGCGGATATAGCATGGGTATCCGAACAGAGTGAAGAGCTTGCGCAGGGCTTTTATAACTGATGTGGTAGTGGTATCGGGGCAGGGGATGGCAAAGGGGAACCGCGAGTACTCGTCGATAACATTAAGAAAGTACACATTGCGGTCGGTGGAGGGAAGGGGGCCCTTAAAGTCAACACTCAGTCGCTCAAAGGGGCGGGTGGCCTTGATGAGTGGTGCCTTTTCGGGTCGGTAGAAGTGCGGTTTGCACTCTGCGCAGACTTGGCAGTCCCTGGTCATCGTCCTGATCTCCTCAAGGGAGTAAGGCAGGTTCCAGGCTTTCACGAAGTGGAAAAGCCGGGTGACCACCGGGTGGCAAAAATCTACATGTAGGGCGTATAGCTGGTCGATCTGCGTGCTGGCGCACGTTCCCAGGGATAGGGCATCAGACGGCTCGTCGAGCTTCCCAGGCCTGTACGTGATGTCATAGTTGAAAGTGGAGGGTTCGATTCTCCACCTCAGAATTTTATCATTTTTGATTTTGCCCCGCTGTTGGTTACTAAACATGAATGCGACTGAGCGCTGGTCAGTTAGCAGGGTGAACCTTTTGCCGGTGAGATAGTGCCTCCAGTGCCTAATAGCTTCCACTATGGCCTGGGCCTCTTTCTCCACCGTGGAGTGCTGAATTTCAGGGCCTTGAAGGGTACGGGAGAAGAACGCCACTGGTCTCCCCGCCTGGTTGAGGTAGCAGCCAGTGCAAAGTCGGAGGCGTCACTCTCCACTTGGAAGGGAATGGACTCATCTACCACATGCATTGCTGCTTTGGCAATATCTCCTTTTATGCGGCTGAAGGCCGCGCGGGCCTCGGCTGAGAGGGGGAATGTGGTGGATTTGACTAGGGGCCGGGCCTTGTCTGCGTAGTTAAGGACCCATTGGATGTAATATGAAAAGAAGCCCAGGCACCTTTTGGGGGCTCTGAGGGTGTTGGGAAGAGGGAGTTCCAACAGAGGGCGCATACAGTCGGGGTCAGGGCCAATGACTCCATTCTCCACGACACACCCAAGGTTAGCAAGTCGGGTGGTCCCGAAGACACATTTGTCCTTGTTATAGGTGAGATTGAAAGCTTTGGCCGCTTGGAGAAATTTTTGGAGGTTGTTGTCGTGATCCTGCTGGTCGTGACCACAGATCGTGATGTTATCCAGATATGGGAACGTGGTCTTCAGTTGGCACTGGTCCATCATCCGGTCCATTGCCCTCTGGAAGACAGATACACCATTCGTGACACCAAAGGGGACGCGCAGGAAGTGATAAAGCCTGCCGTCCGCCTTGAAGGCGATGTAAGGGCGGTCCTCCTGGCAGATAGGGAGCTGATGGTAAATAGATTTTAGGTCTATGGTTGAGTACACCTTGTACTGTGCTATCTGATTGACCATATCCGCGATGCGGGGTAGAGAGTATGCGTCGAGCTGCGTGAACCTATTGATGGTCTGGCTATAGTCCATGACCATCCTATTCTTCTCCCCGTTCTGAACAACGACTACCTGCGCCCTCCAAGGACTTGTGCTTGCCTCAATGACCCCCTCCCTGAGCAGCCGCTGCACCTCCGACTTAATGAAAGCTCTGTCCCCCGCGCTGTACCTCCTGCTTTTAGTTGCCACAGGTTTACAGTCGGGGGTCAGGTTGGTGAACAGCGGTGGGGGAGGGATCTTGAGGGTGGAGAGGCCATAAGTGGCGTCGGTAGTGCGGCTGTTGGCATGGTGTTGGGTGGGATGTGCGGGTCTGTGTGTGGGGGTGGTCAGTAGCGGGCTATGTGACGTATTCCTACAAAACTGAGGATTTACGACAGTAATTAGTGGGAGGGGCCCATCATACTCCATTGTCACGCTTTTCAGGTGGCTCTGGAAGTCGAGCCCCAATAGCACAGGGGCACACAGTTGAGGCATGACCAGTAACATAAAGTCTCGATATTCTGTGCCCTGCACCACTAGCGTTGCTACACAACCCCCCCCGGATGTCTGTTGTACGCGACCCGGAAGCCATGGCGACCCTCTGACTTACCGGCCGTATCACGAGTCCGCAATGCTGCACCGTGTCCGAGTGCATAAAACTCTCCGTGCTGCCCATGTCAAACAGGCAGCTTGTCCTGCGCCCCTCCACCAGGATGTCCATCATTGACCTTGCGAGCTGGTGGGGAGCACTTTGGTCGAGGGTCACAGAGGCCAGGGTTGAGTTACTGTCTTGGTCCGGCGCGGTTGAGTGCCTCGTGAGCGCCTGTTGGTCGTAGGCGGTGGAAGGTGGTGCAGACCAAGATGGCAGCAGGCAAGATGGTGATCCCCATGTCTCGCATGCGGCGCTGCTCGATCTGGCTTGCAGTTTTGACTTACAGACCTTGGCGAAGTGGCCCTTCTTTCCGCAGCTGGAGCAGGTAGCTTCTCCGGCTGGGCAGCGTTTCCGGGGGTGCTTCTCGAGTCCGCAGAAGTAGCACTTCGCGGACTTGCGACTGGCAGCAGCCGAGGTCGATTCGCCGGCGGGTTGCGGGGTCTGCGGCGCCCACGAGGCTATTGGGGGATCGCGTGCCTGGAGAGCCTCAGAGTTGTGCAGAGCGGCCTCCAGTGTGTCGGCCAGCTCGATCACCGAACATAAGGTAAGATCAGCTTTTTCCAGCAGCCGCTGGTGCACATACACTGACCTGGTCCCCGTGACGAAGGCGTCTCTCACTAGGAGCTCCGCATGCTGTTCTGCCGTCACCCCTGGCAGCCGCAGGTCCGTACGAGCGTCCGTAGTGCCCAGACAAACTCAGCACTTGATTCCCCGGGCTGCTGCTGCCGCATCGCTAAGCGATGGCACGCATAGATGGTGTTTACCAGCTGCAGATATTGTCCTTTGAGTGCACTCATTGTGCCGTCGTAGCTCGGCTGGTCTCTGATCATTGAGTAGACCCGTGGACTGACCCTGGAGAGGAGAACTCTGCGCTTTGCTGTGGAGTCGGTCACTTCAATCGCCTCTAGATATAATTCGAAGCAAGCCAGCCAGAGCTCGAAAGTGTTTCCAGCTTCAGGTGTTTGCGGGTCGAGGTCTAACTTGTCGGGTCTCAGAGACCGTTCCATGCATTAAAATTACTGCGAATAAAATTGATGCACCATCAATAACTCCAAAAGACTGGAAGTAGAGTAAATACTGAAAGGCTTTTAGTCGCAGTAAAATGTGACCTCCAGCATGCTGAGTGTCTGCCCCTAGACTGAGAGGAGGAGCCAAGGCCCAATCACCTTTATACAGGACTCTGTGGGAGGAGCCGCAGGGGCAGTCAGCAGAGGGGCGTGCCCAGACAGGTAACCCAGTTACAACATATTTATATGGTTTACCACAACCGATAAAAGATGAACGGTAATATTATCAAGAAAATAGGAGAGATGTTGAAACAGGCTTGTGAGGTTGTGGAATTCATTCCAAGGATTGATAGCAAAGGCAGAAACTATGTCAACATTAAAGAATTGATTGGAAAGGCAGATGAATAGAAAGGGATCAGAAGGAATATGAGACCACTGCAGGTAAGTGCGATATGACTTCTGTTCTCTTCATGGCGCAGCTGTGTGACTGGTGTGTAGATATCTAACCTCAAAGACATAGCCTGTAGTTCCACTGCCTCATTGCTTCCATCACCCAGGTTCCACCCTAACCTCTGTCTGCATGGAGTTTGCATGTTCTCCCTGTGAGCATGTGGATTTTCCTTGGGTGCTTCACTTTCCTTCCACTTCCCAAGACCAACTGGTCAGTGGATTATTGGCCACTGTGAGTTGTAGTATGGAATTAGGATATAGAATCTGGGGGTCGTTCATGTGGAGGTGGGGATAATAAAAAGGGATCAGCAGAAGGTTAGTGCTTATGGTGCATGACAGATGCGTGGAATCAACTGGCTGAATGGCTGAGTAAATCAGTCAGTCTAGATTTAGTGAACTCATTCCCTGAGAGTGAACAGGGTAGAACAGAAGAGGCCTGCCGTGGGAGGGATCCAGGGAGGCTCAGAATGATTGTTAAAACTATTGGCCACTGTGTGATCGCAGTTAAGAAAATAATTAAGATTCAAGCAGTAGCCTGCTCTGGTTTGAACACAACAGTTAACTAAATGCATCATGAAGGATAAGTAAGCTTAATGGATTGGTGTCATAACCTGCAAACAAAGTAAAATCCCAAGCTTTAGAATTTATAACAGTCCAATGAGAGTAAATGAGCCACTTCCTCTATTGTGGCAGTGTTTTCAGAACTGCCAGCACTAACAATGCAAAGTGATTTTAATGCTCACTGATTACTCATGGCCAAGAAGGGGTGATCTTTACCAGTAACTGGGCAGCCCAAGTTTAATACCTGTGCTGAGGCAGTGTGGTGCTTTAATAAATCCAGTTAATATGCAGTCTGCTTTGCTGACAAGATAAAAACAGCCTTGTAAACAATAATACAATAAAATCACTCATAATCTTAATTAAGTCTGGGGAGGAGGTCAAACTGTGCAAAGGAAGAAGTGAACATAGAAGCATTACAACAACACCTCCTATTTATACAGCACCTTTAATATGGTCTTCTTCCAGTCTTGGATCTTGGTTAGGTATCAAACTCCGAAAGTCACCATTATGCAGGAATTTCAACCCAACTTAAGGCTTTGAAATGGATGCTGAACAGATGGATTTCTGAGTTTAGAGGCAAAGGTGCTCTCATTGAGCAAAGTTGATTACAATAGCAGTGCTCACCTCCTGAATTCTACACTCTCTCTTAGAAAAGCATTCTTCTCATTGCTGTTGGCGTGGTGGCATAGTGGTTATCACTATGGTTTACAGTACCAGAGAACTGGGTTCAATTCCCACCACTGCCTGTAAGGAGTTTATACATTCTTCCCGTGATCACGTGGGTTTCCTCCGAGTTCTCTGGTTTCCTCCTAAAGTCTAAGGATGTACCAGTTGACAGGTTAATTGATCATTGTAAATTGTCTCTTGATTCGGCTCAGATTAAATTGGGGGATTGCTGGGTGGTACAGTTCAAAGGACCGGAAGGGCTTATTCTGCACAGTATCTATCTACCTATCTATATAAATAAACAAACAAACAAACACATAAATAAATAAATAGGCTGTTCTGATGTGTGAGGGCAGAAACGTAGCTTGCTCTTTCTGAAATGTTAATACTGTAATTGAGACTTCAAAGCTGAGTTTAGTTTAATTCAATAACAACAGGCAGGTGGATTAACACCATAATTCACCGGGCCATAATGATTTGGTCATGATTGGATTGTGGTTTTAGATCATTGCTATTGCAAGATTCAACTTTTTGGTAAAGGTTCAATGTCCCTGCAATAATTAAAGTGGGCGAAAATACTACAATAATGAATTGGTGGTGAGATTCCTCATTCATTGCATGTCAATGAAAAGCTACTTCCCTTCAGCCATTCATTTCTTGAACCAGCCATCACAACCCTAATCACCAGAGTTTCGCAATACTTTGATCCCTTTGCACCAAAATGGACATCTGTTTTGTTCTAATTGTGTTCTTTCTTGTAAAAATGGACCCAAACAGACTCACAGGTGAAGCGTTGTCTCACCTGGAAGGACTGTTTGGGGCCCTGAATGGTAGTGAAGGAGGAAGTGTGGCATTTGTTCTGCTTGCAAGGATAAGTACCAGGAGGGAGATCAGTGGGGAGGGAAGAATGGACAAGGGAGTCACGTAGGGAGTGATCCCTGCGGAAAGCAGAAAGTGGGGTGGAGGGAAAGATGTGCTTGGTGGTGGGATCCCGTTGGAGATTGCTGAAGTTATGGAGAATTATGTGCTGAATGGAGTGGTAGCTGAGGACAAAAGGAACCCTATCCCTGGTGCGGTGGCGGGTGGATGGGGTGAGAGCAGATGTGTGCGAAATGGAAGAGATGTGGGTGAGGGCAGTGTTGATGAGGAAGGGAAGCCCCTTTCTTTGAAGAAGGAGGACGTCTCCTTAGTTCTGAACAAGTGCCACACCTGACCCTACACCTCCATTCTCACTACGATTCAGGACCCCAAACAGTCCATCCAGGTGAGGTGACACTTTATCTGTGGTCTTTTGGGGTAATCTACTGTATTCACTGCTCCTGGTGTGGCCTCCTATATATCAGTGATACCCGATGTAGATTGGGAGACCACTTTACTGAGCACCAACATTCCATCTGCCAAAAAAATTGGGATTTCCCGGCGGTCACCCTTTTTAATTCTACTTCCCATTCCCATTCCGACATGTCAGTCCATGGCCCTCTCTATTGCCACAATAAGGCCACACTCAGGTTGGAGGAACAATACATTATATTTCATCCTGGTCCATGTCACCAACCTAGTGGTATGAACATTGATTTTTTGAACATCCAGTAATTGTCCGACCCTCCCCTTTACCATTCCCCATTTCCATTTCCCTGTCTCACCTTATCTCCCTACCTGCCCATCATTTCCTTCTGGTGCTCCTCTCCCGTCCCTTTCTTCCATGGCCTTCTGCCTCTCCTTTTAGATTACTCTTCTCCAGATCTTCATCTCTTTCCCTAATTGACTTCCCAACTCCTTACTTCACCCTCTCCCTCTCTCAGTTTCACCTGTCACCTACCTTATACTTCTTCCTTCCCTAATCCCACCTTCTTACTCTGACTTCTCATCTTTTTTCTCCAGACCTCCTGTGTATTGCTTGGATTTCCAGTCTGCAGATGCTGGAAATCCAAGCAACACACACAAAATGCTGGAGGAACTCAGCAGGCCGGGCGGCATCTATGGAAAAGATGAAACAGAAACATTGACTGTTTACTCTTTTCCATAGATGCTGCCTGGCCTGCTGAGTTCCTCCAGCATTTTGCGTGTGTTGCTTGGATTTCCAGCATCTGCAGATTTTCTCTTGGTTCAAAATCTTCCATAAGGTTCTTTGGTGGCATTGTTGCAGGGTTTTCAGGTGTCTATATAGTAGCAGACATCCCACCTCTCCCGGAAGTTCCGGGAGTCTCCCGCATATTGATAGTGGCTCCCTGACACCTGGAAATTATATACAAAATCCCGGAAATAGATTTTTTTGAGAGCGAGAGCGAGCGCGGGCATCCTGATTGGTCTCTCTTGGTGCTAAGTAGACCTATCAGTTTTCTCTGTGGGTGGGCTTTACAGTCGATCTCAAAAATAATGACAGTGTTGCTCACTGCACTGTTTGCAACAGTGACTTTTCTATTGCCCATGGTGGGTTAAAATGTAAAAGACATGTTGAGGTGAGTTTAACAGGTGTCATTCGTTCATTAGCATAGCTAACGTTATTTAAACTAGCTGGCTAGCTGCTAAGGAGCTACTCTATTGATGTCCTACGTGATGAGGCCAAACTCCTTGTAGACTTGCTTAAAGTTGTAATAGAATAAACATGATAATATAATATAAGTACATATTTTAATGTCACATCTTCTGCATATACCCAACTTGGTTTACAGATTAGACAAAATCACTAAACAAAGTATTACATACACCCTTGGAGGTCGATGGGGAGGCGTGGGATATGGGGTTGCGGGGGGCGGGGGTGCTACCTCCCTGAAATGAGTTTTTGCAGGGTGGGATGTCTGAGATGGTTTGTGATTCAGCTCCATACAGTAGGGTAGGAAGGATGACTGCTCTATAGATCAGAAGTTTTGTTTCTTTCCTGTAGGCGGTGGTCTTCAAAGACTCTATTCCTGAAGCTTACTTTGGCTCCTTTAGCACTACTCAGGCAATGGCTAATCTCTGAGTCCTGACGAAGGGTCTCGGCCTGAAACGTTGACTGTACCTCTTCCTAGAGATGCTGCCTGGCCTGCTGCATTCACCAGCAACTTTGATGTGTGTTGCTTGAATTTCCAGCATCTGCAGAATTCCTGTTGTTCTCTGAGTCAATGTCTGTTTTGAGCAGAGAATGTTGCCAAGGTAGGGAAAGTGGTCTACACATTCAAGGGCAATATCGTCAGATTTTACAGAGGACTGGATAAATGGCTGGCCGGGTTGTGGCTGATGTGGGCCCTGTGTCCTTATTAAATTCAAAACAAGACCCAGGAGTCCATATGTCTTGGCATTGGAGGCCTTCTTCAGAGTGTGCTGCAATGGCGTAGTCATCTGTATACTGAGCTCCATGATAGTGGTGGTGCTGATCTTGTTCTTGGGCTTGAACCAGCTGAGGATGAAAAGACTGTTGTCCATTCGGTACATGATTGGGATTCCCTGTGGCAGGTTTTGGCCAACAAGGTAAAGGATGAGAAATAGCATGGGTGCAATGATGAGGCCCTGTCTAACTCCTATCTTAACAGTGACGGATTCTGATTCAATGCCACGTTTGCTGAGTACTGTGGGTGACATGCCATCAAGAAGTATCCTCAGTATTCATAGAAACATAGAAAATAGGTGCAGGAGTAGGCCATTTGGCCCTTCGAGCCTGCACCGCCATTTATTATGATCATGGCTGATCATCCAACTCAGAACCCCGCCCCAGCCTTCCCTCCATACCCCCTGATCCCCTGATTCGTAAGTACTTGTCAGGGCAGCCATGACTTTGTCGCATACACCAAAGAGCTGCGTGGTCTACTGTATCAAATGCCTTTGTCAAATCTATGAACGTCAAGTATAAGGATTTTCTTTGTTCATGGCATTTTTCCTGTAATTGGTATGCTGTGAAGATCATGTCTATGGTACCTCTAGATGGGCAGAAACCACACTGTGATTCAGGGGGTACTTCTTCAGAGAGCAGAAGGAGTTGGTTGACAAGGATATGTGCAAGTACTTTGTCTGTTGCTGACAAGATGGAGATGGCTCTGTAATTGCCACAATCTGCTTTGTTCCTCTTCTTGAATATGGTCACTTCAGGAGCAGGGCATGTACATGGTGCAGGGGTGCTGATCATTCCTTGAGGATCTCTGCTGGGATCCAATCAGGACCAGGGGTTCTTTCATACTGGAAGGTTCCCCCATGTCATCTTTCACAGGTCTCTGAAGTATTTGGTTAGTAAACACTGGTTCAGCAGTGCAGATACAGTTAAGATGTTCTTGAAAAAGCTCTTTCATTGATCACTGATATCCTTTCAACCCTTTGGCAAGTTCTTCATACTCTTTGAGTGCAGTGGGTTTAATCCACAGCAACTTGGACCATAGACTGCTTTGGTGCTAAAGAATCCCCCTTGTGTGACTAGAGTCTGTCAGTCTCTGGATTTCCAGGGCTTTCTCAATCCACCAAGAATTATTTACCTCCCTCACCCTCTGAGGTACATTTGCCTTGGCTCTGGAGTAAGGTTCTAGTTTGACCTTTCTGCCAAGCACAAAAGACTTCCTTTTCCTTGGAGATATGTTGTTATATGTTCATGCCGTTATCATCAAATGTATCCTGATGTACCTAAGGATGTTTTTGCAGGTATCAACGATGGTGGATTTAAGCAGACCCCAGTGTTCTTTGATATTGTCCAGATAGTCCTGTTGGAGGTTTTTCTCCAAATGAGGCCTGAAGGTGCTGTTGGGTGGCAGTGTCAAGCAGGGTCTTGTTTTAGTCTTGTCCTATTCTGCTATTCATGGACCCTTCGCTTTTTCATGAGTCTGATGGACATGGTGGAGTGGATCAGGTGATGATCTGTCCAACAGTCATCTGTTCCAATTGTGGCCTTTGTGGTATTCACATCATGCTAGTTCCTATCTTGGACAATGACATAGTCAATAAGATGCCACTATGTAGATTAGGGGTGCTGCCAAGATGCTTTGAATTTGCTTTTCTGGTGGAAGAGAGTGTTTGTGATGATAAGATTGTGCTCAGCATATATGGTGCGAAGTAGTACTCACTTGAGTTGATGTTGCCAAATGCCTTCCTTTCCTTTGGTACTCTTCCAGATGTTGAAGTCCTGACTGACCCTAGCATTGAAGTCCACTACAACATCACCTTATCCTCCTTGGGGATGCTCATTGGTGTTCCATCTAGACAAGCACAGAAGGCCTCCTTTTCATACCCATGTGAGTCAGAGTTGGCACATAAGAACTCACAATAGTTGCTATCTGGTTGTTGGCAAGCACGTGTTACGTACCCCGTAACTGGGTTGCCAAACCAGCAGAAATGGATCACTCAGTTGGAGTCTGGATTACTAGAACTAAGAAAGTTTTATTAAAGAAGCAAGCAACACAGTACTCTAATCAAAAGGATAATAAATGCAACAGTTCAGCAATGATAAACACACATGTGCACAGAATTAAGATAACAGGATCAATCAAGCTCTATCGTTGTCTAGGGGTAAATGACCAGTTTCAAAGTGACACAAAGTTCAGTTCAATTTAGTTCAGTTCAGTTCACAGTAATCGCTGCCGTGGCGATGGACAGTGGGGGGAAGGAGAGAGAGAGCAAAACGAATGAATATTCAAAACAGCTTCCACACAGACCTTCGCAGTCAGCTTTCGGGCGAGTCCTTTGTGATGCCATCTGAGGTCACCGACCGTGACCCCTCCGTTTCCCGATACGATCGTTTCTCTGCGGTGAACCTGGCACCCAGGCAAGGGTGGACACACACCAGGTTCCCACCAATCGTGCCTTTCCACCCTGTGTGTCTATGACCTGGTCCCGCAACCGGCCTTCCAAAACTTCCCACCGACTTGTGAGAGATGCACCGCTTCCAGGGTCTCGTTACCTCGGGTGTCATGTGTCTCCTGCCTTAGTGAACCTGTCCCTTTTTATCCCCCTGCTGGGGTATCGCCTGTCCATCACTTCAAACAGTTCGGGGTTCAAAGGGGGAGCCGATCTTGACAGCTCTCCTTCCCCTTCATTAACATCTCCGAATGCTGCTCCGTTGTTTTCCTTATCTCTCACTCTCCTGAAGACAGGCGGCAGACCAACTACTGATCCCACTGGTGCCAGCACAGGCCAGCTAACATCTTAATCTATGTGTATTCTTGTCACACTTCCCCCCTTTAAGGATTTTTACTGGGGGTAAAAATTACAAACATGAATACATTATTTGATACACACAAATATACATCTTTATCAGCTATTTGGCTAATACAACGAGTTTGAAGTTGTCAACACCGGACAGACAGTCAGCCATCACATTTTCTGTTCCTTTTATATGTGTTATTAATAATCCCTTAGACCAGGCTCCAACTTAGCAAACTTCACAGTGGCCAAAAACACTGATGAATTGCGATCAATGTAACCTCTCATTGGGTTTCGTCCCGGACCAGAATAACAAGGGTCGTCCCATTCCGACTTAGTTTTCTCTCGCAAGGGCTTAGTAGGAGGGGGAGGGGTAGTAACCGCAGAGTTATTGCAAAACTTCCTACAATACCCCACCATCTCCAAGAGCCTTCTGGGGGCCCTCTTGTCTGTCGGGGTTGGGATGTCAGAGATAGCCTGCACTTTAGCTTGCATCGCTGCCAGCTGCCTCTGTGTCACCACAATTCCCAGGTAAGTGACCTTCGTGTGGCCGAACTCAGTTTTTTCAAGGTTCACTATCAAGCTGGCTTCAGACAGCCGTATTACATCACCAATACACACCTCTGTGTTCGTCAGCCCTTTAGTCACTGAATTACTCATTCTATAGAGATGTTGCTCGCTAGGCTGAACTAGTGTAACAAGCACCACCCAACGTCCCAGTTCTTTGCATCGCCTTGGGACAATCAAACACACGTGTGCGAGTCGTTTAATTACTTCTCCTAAAGAGCCGCTTTGTTCGGGGATTAAGGGAGTGACCTTATCAGCAGAGCTGGCCAAAACAATAGCCTTCTCCCATCTGGTCGATACCATGCTCATCTTTTCAAAATGTTTTTTTTCTCGTATCAGGGAGACCCTAGCTTCATTGATTTCCGCGCTAACACCGACTAGGTTTGTTAGCATATCAAAAGCCTGTGACTGTCTCAGTTCGCGTCGGTCATAATCAATAACATCCTTTCTCCTGGGCAGCCGGTAAACCTCCTTCATGATTCCACCAACTGTTTCCTCCAGCACTGCAAAATGTCCACCGGGGGGTACCTTGTGGGCCAGGTTAAAAATCTCATCCCCATAACTCTTTTGCACCACCCCCCATTCCTCATCTGCGGGTACGGTACTTGGTCTCCCTTTCTTCCTTAGCACTTCCTCCTCCACACAATAGCCTACTAGTTCCCTTGTTAATTCTGTGTCAGAGAGAGCTGTCCCTGCCAAAACCATCAGCCCCTCGTCTCGCTCCTGCACCTGCACAAATTCTTTCCTGGCTAATGCTAAGTCCGTCTCAGCTCCCTCACTACCTCTTGTCTCATTACACTCCTTCTTTTCACTTTCTACCCCCTTCTCGTACAAGGCTGGCAGAAAAGTCTCAGCTAAATTTACTACCGCAGTCCCGTGATGAACCTGTGAGTCCATGGGCGGGGCCTCACTGCTGGCAGGCTGACCTGCCAATCTCGCTGCTTGGAACACGATTCCCCCGGCGAGGTCATTACCGAGTAAGACTTCCATGCCTTTCATCGGTAATTCGGGCCTCACCCCGATCGTGACTAGTCCAGAGACCAGGTTGCTTTGTAAGTGTATCTGGTGCAAAGGGATGGCCTCTGTCCTTCCCCCAATACCTTTGACCTTGACCTCCCCAGTCTGGGTCTCTGAGCTAAACTCTAATACACTCTTCAGTATTAGTGACTGACACGCTCCCGTGTCTCTCCAGATCCGCACTGGAACTGGTTTTAACCCCTCCTTCACCAACACCAATCCGGCCGAGATAAACCTCTCGCGCCCTTCCTGAACTTTGGCAGACCTGTCCTCTCCTAGCGGTTCGTTAACCAGCTCGATACAGCCAGTCAAAATCGCCGTTTTTCCTTTTCCCGTCTCCTTCTTTGGGGCAAAGCACCTGGACGCAAAGTGTCCGGCTTTCCCACAATTATAACAGACGACCCCAGGAGACTTCCTACCAGACTGCTCCCGGTCTACCTTATCCTTCTCACTAGTCCCCGGCTTACTTTCTGACTTTTCCGGCGGACTCTCCCCGCCGTCCTGACTACCCTTCTGGTAGCCTTTACTCGGGGCAAACTTCATTTTATGCGTCAGCGCGTACTCATCCGCTAACTTAGCAGTTGCGGCTAAGGTGGCTGCCTCTTTCTCATCTAGGTAGAGTCTCATACCCTCAGGGACACAACCTTTAAACTGCTCAATCAGGATCAGCTGTAGCAGTCTGTCATAATCCCCCTCTACCCCCTTCGAGGCGCACCAACGCTCACAATATTTCTGCATCTCACGGGCAAACTCTAAATACGTGCGGTCCCACTGCTTCCTCGCATTCCGGAACCTCTGCCGGTATGCCTCCGGGACCAACTCATAAATCCTGAGGATAGCCTCTTTCACCACCTCATACCTCTGGGCATCTTCCGCGGACAAAGCTGAGTAAGCTTGTTGGGCTTTCCCTTTCAGTACACTCTGAAGCAAAACAGCCCACTTATCCTTCGACCAGTCCTCACTTGTAGCAACTTTTTCGAAATGGAGAAAGTACCGATCCATGTCGGTATCGTCAAATGGGGGAACCAGCCTAACCTCCTGGGTCACCCGGAACCCTCCACCTTGGTTCGGCACAGGCCCCTGCTCTGTCCTTATCTTTAACTTCTCCAGCTCGAATTCCCTTTCCCTCTGTTTCTCCTCTCGCTCCAACTGTCTCTCTCTCTCTCTCTCTCTCCTGCCTTTCTAACTCTTTCTCTTTCTCTTGCCTTTCTAACTCTCTCTCCTTCTCTTCTCACTCCAACTGCCGTACCCGGAACTCGTGCTCGAGTCTCAGTTTTCAAGCTGCACCTGTACTGCGTCTCCAGCAGGATTTTCAATAGACACCACCTCCAGCTCGCCTTGGGGAAACACACCTTTAGATACATAGTGCTCTACGATAGCTCTGTGTATCTCCTCTCTCCTCATTGTCGACTTCCCCTTAGCAAGATTCAACCGTTTGGCCACAGCTACCAATTCCGATTTCCTGGCATCCTCTAATGCCTCCAAGGTCGGCGCCTTTATAATTTCCTCAGCCTTCATTTCTGCTGTTTGTCTTTTCTTTCTTTCGGGAATTTTGACCCAATCAATTTACTCCGTCCCAAATTTAGCGTTCAAAATCGCGGACGAGAACCCCACTTATGTTACGTACCCCGTAACTGGGTTGCCAAACTAGCAGAAACGGATCACTCAGTTGGAGTCTGGATTACTAGAACTAAGAAAGTTTTATTAAAGAAGCAAGCAACACAGTACTCTAATCAAAAGGATAATAAATGCAACAGTTCAGCAATGATAAACACACATGTACACAGAATTCAGATAACAGGATCAATCAAGCTCTATCGTTGTCTAGGGGTAAATGACCAGTTTCAAAGTGACACAAAGTTCAGTTCAATTTAGTTCAGTTCAGTTCACAGTAATCGCTGCCGTGGCGATGGACAGTGGGGGGAAGGAGAGAGAGAGCAAAACGAATGAATATTCAAAACAACTTCCACACAGACCTTCGCAGTCAGCTTTCGGGCGAGTCCTTTGTGATGTCATCTGAGGTCACCGACCGTGACCCCTCCGTTTCCCGATACGATCGTTTCTCTGCGGTGAACCTGGCACCCAGGCAAGGGTGGACACACACCAGGTTCCCGCCGATTGTGCCTTTCCACCCTGTGTGTCTATGGCCTGGTCCCGCAACCGGCCTTCCAAAACTTCCCACCGACTTGTGAGAGATGCACCGCTTCCAGGGTCTCGTTACCTTGGGTGTCGTGTGTCTCCTGCCTTAGCGAACCTGTCCCTTTTTATCCCCCTGCTGGGGTATCGCCTGTCCATCACTTCAAACAGTTCGGGGTTCAAAGGGGGAGCCGATCTTGACAGCTCTCCTTCCCCTTCATTAACATCTCCGAATGCTGCTCCATTGTTTTCCTTATCTCTCTCTCCTGAAGACAGGCGGCAGACCAACTACTGATCCCACACAGGCTAGCTAACATCTTAATCTATGTGTATTCTTGTCACACACCAAACAGATAGTCATGAGACATTCATTGACCTCCACAAAAGTTGAGAGAGTTGGCTGTCAAACTGATTCTTTATTGCAAACCCAACACCATGGATCCTGAGCTCAGCAGCTGCTTTCTCTTTCCAGAAGAAGGTGTTACCAACCTTCCCCTCCATCTGCCTGCCAAGTTTCAGAAGGAATGACTAGGTTACCCTGGCATCTCCTCAATTCTCTGGCGACGATCGCAGTTTTCCTTTCTGGTCGATCACTGGTTGCACTATCTATCAGGGAACACACATTCCAAAGATCATGCTTCTTTGTTTCTGGCTGCATATGGCAATCCCTCAAGCCAAGGTAATCCTCTCAAATAGCCTGTTGAGACAGGCTATTTCACCTTTTCCAGCCTCTTCCCCAAGTGGGGTGAGTGGAGTGAATCCTCAATAGAACTACTCAGTAAAGGGTATAACTGCCCCGGGGCATTTTCTACCTCAGTCCAAGAGCCCAGCAACTGAAGCAAACAACCACCGCCCAGTGTGTCAGCTTGTGACGGGGGCTTCCAGACCTCACAGTCCTCCCCCCTTCACCACCTGCTGATCGCCACGGTTCTCACTCTGGGGTGTTAGGGTGGACTCCCTTAATGGAGAGTGTCTGTGCATGACTTTGTTTAACGGGGGGAGGCTGATGCATGGGCAGCCACCACACAGTCCTTGGCAGATTGGGGATTAGGATCTGGTAGCATGGGAGTGCAAGATGGCAGGGGACCCTTCATAGATGTTGCCTTCCTCCACCATCACTGATATTGTGATGTGTCATCATCTTCCACCATCTCTGGTTCCGCCTGCTGCTTAACGGAGTGACACACAATTTCTGTGGCTGCCTTTTCCCCTGTTTAAACTCTGAATTTTTAACTTTTATTTGTCGGATCTTAGAGAGGAATAGCTGTCATTATGTCACAATCTTTAAGAAGTGGAAAGCAGCTTCCTGAATCCAGCAATAGAAAGGGAAAAACTTTGAAAGAAAAATCAGAAGATATGCCTGTCTGGGCTGAGTGTTTAGAACCATGTGTTGATGGCTCTCGATAAGAAAATAAGTAGAGAAAATAAAACTAATGAGATGAAATTGGTATGTCCAACAAAAACTACAACAGCTCTGGTAGATGCTCTAGTGTGGGACAGTTAATGTCAGCTCATTGACCAAGAAATTTGTGATAGGGTGAGATCCAGCTCAGTGCTTCACAACTGTCTCAATATAGAACAGATAATCGGTGGTTGATGACCACTGACAATGTTGCTGTTTGGATGGTTCTCCTCTACAGAGTCAACCATAGAGGTCCTTGGGCCATTCTCTGGTTCTTGACAATGGTCTACATTCCAGGCGGCACAATATGTTGCACTTTTCCATCTGACTTGGACCCAGTGTAGTTTAATGTTTCCATACCATTCAGTATTAAAGATGAGGCTCAACAATCTGTCCACCTGCTAGAGGAAACTGAGAAAATCCAGTTACTTACAAGGGGTGCACGTGATCAGTGTATCATTTTGCCAATTGAAGCAAAACAGGTCACTGTCTGTAACAGAACTTTAGTGTTATATTTGACTCAACATGAACTTCAAAAAGCTGAGCTGGACACTTTCACCAACGACTTCCATCTCTGGTTGAGCTTCAGACCTACCAGGGAGGAGGTTGGAGCCGGAGGGAATGGAGTTTACAGCTAGAACCAAAGTAAATGGTCCAGACTTTGTTTATTTGCTATTGAAACTCAAATACACACTCTTGTTACACTTGGTATATTTTGATTCACTGCTGGCTAACATCCTTCATTTTATATCTGTAAACCTGAGACTATTTAAAACTCTACTGATTGTGTCCTGATCTGCATCAAGTCCTTTTCATCACCATTTCCTACATCTGGTTAAAAGATGCTGTGATTTCCACATTTCGTCCTGATTGTGTAAGTCTTCCATGACCTTGTTTTTCTTTCACTGTCTCAGTGATCTTTCCCAGCCCTGACCCTTGTTGTATTTTTTTGTGCTCTACTATTCCAGGCTTCTTGATAAATATAATTGTTCTACTACTAATGCTCTATGAGAGCTCTAACTCTGAAATTTCCTCTGCCTCTCCACCTCATATTCCTTATTTGAAAGACCTCGAGCCTTAGTTCATTTGCTTTCTGTAGGACTGAGTTTTTTCTTGATAGTAGCCTAAGGAAGCATTATGGATGTTTTGATATTCCACATGGGGCCATAGAAATGCAAGTTATAGCTTTTGTTGTTCTAAGATCTGAACAGATTCTGTATAGAAAACAACCTACATGTTTTCAGCCATTAAGAATGACACAATAGTGCCCTAAATTGCCTATTTTACTTTTCCTGTGAAGCAAATCAATTCTCCTCCTCAGGTTTCAAAATTTCTCTGAAAATGAAAACGTTATTGATTTTTCATTTTCAGCAGAAATAAGTACATCTGTTGGAGAAGCTGAGCTGGAGGAAGATTGAGGAATGGAAAAGGGCGATGCAGACTGATTGTCTCCATCACTGTTAATATCTGGGCTCGAGATGCTGTCTGTGCGACAGCCCTACCATCTAACCCGTCATTCCATCATTTTAGTTGATGTGGCTGTGATGTGATGTGATGGATATGGCTGAAGAAAACCATCAGCTTCAGACCTATGCAAAGATCCCAGATTTTTGACCTCCACTCCGCTACTCAGATATTCATTGCAGACCAGATCTTAGATACAAAATTGCCGTTCCCCCTGTTAAGTCTGAAGATGATGATGTCCAGAAGGTGCTCCGGAAGTAAAGAATGAGGTGCGAATCTTACATTTACAGCCGTTTTATTAGACAGTCATCAAGCTACACGTCAAACAGAATCAGCTTGAAATGGCAAACAGCAGCAAAAGAATAACAAGCACGTAAAACATAAAGGCAAGGAACAGGGAAAAAAACAAGAACAAAAGAGGCAAGTAAAGCGAAAGACAAGAACAAAGAACTAGAGATCACATATTCGCTTTTTATACTGCAAACTAGCACAAACTGGATAGATAAGGGAGTTTTCCCTGATGACAACAATTGTGAAACACAAGGACAGTCTTGATACAGCCTGTGTTACAGTATGCACCTGAACGCTCCAGCCCCCGGGGTTTAGACTCTCCAGATTTTGGATGGCTGGTGATGTCCCTTTAAAGATCTGTCATGCTCCACTAATTGGCGGCCATGTGTTTGCACTAAGGTTTGGATATTTAAAGAGCACCTGAACTCAGGTTCAGGGCTCAATCAAAAGCTCAACTTTAGTTCAGTCTGCGATTACGTCTAGGATTTCTGTCTTGTTTGGATTCTCGTCCAGCATCTAGTCAAGAACTCTGTTCTCGTTTCAGTCCGGAAATCCTGTCTCAAATCTAGTCTCAGATACTCCAACAGTTAGGTCCTTACCATCCTCACCTACACCTCTTGTCATACCCTGCTTTGACATCTCAGGGTTACAGAAAGAAATCATGGAAGTACAGAATTAACTATACCATAGACTGCTCCAAATCTACTGAAGATAGTCAGATAAACAGGTGATTGTACAAACATAATCAAACATAAAGAAAGGCAAACTACAAGAAAAATAGCAATTTAAATGGCAATTTAGACCCACATCCAACACCAATCTGCCTGATTCACCTGGTCCTAAAGATTTTGTTTTTACTGTTACGTACCCCGTAACTGGGTTGTCAAACCAGCAGAAATGGAACACTCGCTGGAGTCTGTGCTTACTAGAAACTAATAAAGTTTTTTTTTAATTAAGAAAGTAAGTAATACAGTACACTAACCGCAAGGATATAAATGTAACAGGTTAGCAATGATAGCATACACATATACACAGAAATAGGGGAACAGGTATCAACCAAGCTCTATTGCAGTCTAGGGGTAAAATGATCAGTCTTAAGGTGAAGCAGAGTTTAATTCAGTCTAGTGTAGTTCGAAGTAATCGCTGTTGTTGTACCGTTGGAGAGAGAGAGAGAGTGAGAGATACAGTTGAGGTTTCAGGCAAACCTTTCGATGCCTTCTGATCCTGTTGTGGTCACCGACTGTGACCCCTCCGTTCTGGATGCGATCGTTCTTCCGTGGTGAACCCGGCACCCAGACAAGGGCGGACACACAACAGGTTCCCACCAGTCGTACCTTTATACCCTGTGAGCCTCTGACCGATTTCTGTGAATCGGTCCTCCAAACTCCCACCAACTTGTGGGGCACAATGCTCTTTCCAGGGTCTCGTGGCGCGTGTGTCTGTGCCTTAGCAAACCCGTTATTTTTTCCTCCCCCTGATGGGGTATCACCTGTCCATCAAACTTCACACTTCCTATTGTCTCAGCAGGATTGTTAATGAACAATTCAGGTTCAGAGAAAACTGTCTGTGGCAGACGCCAACATACTGAATTATGTGTGTCTCTCTCTCTCTCTCTCTCTCTCTCTCTCATTATCTCTCTCTCTCTCTCTCTCTCTCTCTCTCGTTATCTCTCTCTTCTCTCTTATTAGCATTTTGAATGGCTCTCTCTTGTCTCTCATTATCGCTCTTTCATTAACAGCATCCGTTCAGCAGCTCTGCTTGGTTTCACACATGACATTACTATTGGTATTTGTGGATAATTTCTAACTGTCCTTGTAAAGTGGTGCATGACCTTAAATCACTGTCATCACATGAAGGTTTCACAGCAGGTGGGTAAGGGTTTTCAGCAGTGATATGTTAATATAAGCATTGTTTAGCATGAATTTTATTCATTACCCTTGAGATTCCCTTTCAGCTTGTTCTCACTTTTGAACAAATCTAACCTTTCCTGCTTAGAGTCACATTTGCTCACTGTGACCATGCTGGCCTTTTAAGCCGCCTGCAACAACCCCATTTGCTTGTTTTTGATCTATTTCCTTCTTTGCTTTGCCTACTTAAGTACCTGTTTGCAAGCCTCTGAGATGTAACAATTGTACTTGTTTCCAGTATCTCCTCTGGATGTAGGTTCTAGATATCAGCCACCCCCTCTGTGCAAAAATCTTAACTCTAAGATGGTTTTCAGATCTCTTGCCTCTTACTTTAAAATAGGGATTCCCAACGTGGAGTCCGCAGACCCTCTTGCTTAATGGTAAAGCTCCACGGCATAAAAAAGATTGGGAACCCCTGCTTTAACACTATGTGCTCTCATTTATGATATCTCTAAATAAGAAAAAATATTGTTTTTGCTCCAGCTCGGTTTGCACTGCCATACATTGCAGTATCCCATTATTTTTGTGCTCATTGCTGTATTTTTTGTTGTATTTATTACAACCATGTACATTATTTGTGCTTCACATAAGCTAGGAATTTCATTGCCTCCTGGTGTATACGATAATAAAACAATCAGCCCTAAAGTCTGCTTTGCACAAGTGGCACGGTAGTGTAGTGGTGAGCACAAGGCTTTACAGTATCAGTGACATGGGTTTATCTCTCCCTCACCTAGGGTTGCCAACTTTCTAGGGACAAAAAGTGGCGTGCCGCGGCGCTGTGGGTATGGTGCCAGCCTGGGATGAAGTGACTGAGGGGGCTGGCAGCCAGCAGATGGTAACAGGGACCTTTTTCAAAAGAGAGAGAGAGAAAAAAAACAACAACCCTGAACAGGTAAACAAATCCAATATATGAACCATGTATATATAGTGTTATATATGAAATGTAACACCAAATTATAACAGAGCATAATCTGACTACCAGCCAGACATGAAATAACACCAAATAACCCTGTCTGTATGTGCCTATAGAGTAGACATATAATCACTGCAAAAGAGAAGGGGGGGGGGGGGGCTCACCAAGTCTACTTTTTCCATGGATGTTTCTTGCTGCTCTTGACTGATTCAAGCAGTCCTTTGTCCTTTTGCATAGCCAGAGGGAAGTCCTTACTTGACAAGTCACAGTTCACAGATATTTGAAGTTCATTTTTGATCAGCTCTGTGCAGGATCTATTTCCTGAGTCTGACCATTTAGTGGTCATCAGAGAGAAGATCCACTCTACCAAGGCATTTGAGCCTGGCACACTGAGGACAAATGAGACAATCCTGAACATGTTGATCAAGTTGGCTTTCCCTAAGTTTTGGAAAACTGCCACCCACTTCTCACTGGTGGATTTTGTGGTATCCTGTCTGGCTTTCTGTATTTTCTCCTGGCTAGCACAAAACTCTTCATAGAGTTGGTCCATATTGACTGTCTCTGTCATTTTGAGGGCAGCAACCACCTGCTCCAGGTCAGTGAAGGAGAGCTCCTCATAGAGGCCGATCAGTTTCAGTTTCATCATGACGTTTTCTGGTGAGAAATCAAACCACTTGTCAATGTATGTAATGACAGAGTCATAGAACTTCACAAAGTCCTGCTGCTGCTTGGACCTTTGTGCTGGCACTTGTTTGTCCATCAGCTGCTTGGTCTGGTATCCAGAAAAGCTGTCCTGTTTCCTCTGAAGCATCTTCATTTTGAACTTTCGGACTTCCTCGTAAACATCTGTGATGCAGAGTTTTGTTTTCTCCAGCTTTTTTACGAGTTGGTAAAAAACACACCTGACATTGTGGAAAAAGCACAGATAAATTTCAGGAGCTCCAGTTTTTACTTTATCCTCAAAAATCCTCTTCAGTGCCACAGGACAGGTCTCAAGGGACCTGAAGTATGACGTAAGAGCTGGCCAACTTTGCAGGAGACGTTCGACAGCTGGATGAAGAGAGAGCCATCATGTAAAAACATGACGCAGAATTTCACGCCACTCAGTGTCAACAAAGGCAAAAAATGAACGCAGTTCTTCTCTTCGGGAAGCAGATATTGAGAAGTAGCTGTAGACCTTTAGAACAATTGTCTCAATATCCACTGACAGCTGATCACAGGCGTGCTTGCAGGCGTTATGAGCTATGTGAGCTGGGCAATTAGCTTTCAGAATGCTATTATTGGCACTGCTCAAGAACTGGTAAACTGAGTGCGGTTTTCCAAAGTTTACATTGGCATTATCTGCTGCATAGGCTGTGATGTGTCTAATATCCAGTTCATACATTTCCAGACAGCTCATCAGAGCTTGATGTACGCCATTTGCAGTTTCATCACTGTCTTCATAAAAGTCAAGTAGCTTACACTGCACTCCATCAGACACAGAGAAATATCTCACGCACACTGAAAACATTTTTCTACTTCCCTTGTTTGAGGCATCGGTGGCAACTGAGAAATACGCGGGCTCCACGTGCTCACCCTCTTCGGTCGGGGACAGATAATCCACAATATCCCGCACAGTTTTTGGTCCTAATCATCTCAGCTTTCGTTCTTCCCAAGTGCATCTTCTTCACAACACTTGAGTCATTAAGTAAAGCACCGTTGAGTTTAGCAAGACAGCCGGTGCTGTTGTAGCTGAGTCCGTGTTTAACCGTATGGTACACATACGAGGCTTCACTTGCCGCAATTTTGTCATTTTCCGCAGTAGATTTCACAGAGAATGCATCAATATTGCTTGCACCTTTAGCTAGTGTGGCCGCCTTGTGCACTTCTGTGGAAGCATGCTGAGTTAGGTCATTCTCACCTCCATAGCCAATTGAGAATTCCCGACAGCATAAAGTACAGAAGGCCTTCGTCAACGTCGAGTCACCGCTGACGGGCTTAACCCACGTCTTTTTTGCTTCCTATTGCTTGTTACAGCCACACAGTCTTTTCTTTTTTGGAGGTTTATCCATATTGGCACATGCCAAACCGACCGAACAACACCAGATGTTACTGAAACTTTTTGTTTTGGCAGGAATTGGCAAAATATAGCACACAACTGATGGGCATAAGGGGGCCTGTGATTGGATGACAGGTGAATCACTCGTGGGTGGCGTCAACAGCACATGCAACACGCACACATGCTGTTGTATCAGATCTAGGATGCGTTTGTAAGCGTGCCCTCTAGTGATTACAGAGTAGTAGCAGTCAGCTATGGGACAAGGGTGGTCCCGTATGGGACAAACCAATTTAGCCCAATGTACGGGATGTCCCGGCTAATACGGGACAGTTGGCAACCCTACCTTACCGCCTGTAAGGAGTTTGTATGTTGTCCCTGTGACCATATGGGTTTCCTCCAGTGCTCCAGAGTCCCCCCCCACTGTCTAAAGACATACTGTTTAGTAGGTTAGTTGGCCATTGTAAATTGTCCTGTGATTAGACTAGGATTAAATTGAGGGATTACTGGGCAGTGTGGTTTGAATGGTCCTAAAGATCTATACTGCATTTTATCTCGATAAATAAAATAGACATGTATACTTCTATCAGGCCACACTTCAGCCTCCTCTGCATGAAAGAAAACAAGCCCAGCTTATCCATTCTCTCCCATAACTAAAGGCTTCCAGTTCAGGCTTTTACACTTGATTTTGGTCTGTTAATAGTGAGAATCACATTAGTTGCAACACTCTCTGAAGAGAGCAATTGGAGAACAGTCAACACATTTACATACCTGGCACACTTTACTGCAAGTGGGGATATTAACGGGAATGTGACAGAAATGTTTAAATGTGAATTTCTTGCTTTTTGACCTTACATTATTAGAGTGCTTCTAATCATAACGCTTTTAACTAGGCCTTCAGCCTACTGTATCCCCTTTGACAATCAAACACCCACTGACATTAGTCCCAATGTATTCTCCCCAGCTTCCCAACAACTCTCTCCCAGTTTCGCTCATTCACCTACATATTACAATGGCCAATTAATCTACCAGCCTGTGTATCTTCGAGTGAGAGAGGAAAACAAAGCACAGGGAGGAAAAGTACCCAATCAAGGGGAGGATATGCAAATCCACACAGACAGCCCTGAAGGTCAGAACTGAATGTAGGCAGTTGGAGATGAGAAATACTAGTTGTTTGCTGCACCACTGTATCTCCTTGTTAAAATTAGCCATGATCAGTTAAAAGTCTATTGGTTAATCACCATGCAATAGTTAAAAGCTAATCAGGGAACAAGTTAACCAGAGTTTTATCAAAGGGGTAGTTACTTGAATGGTTAGGGTCGAGACAAGGATAAATGGGAGGGGTTGGATAGCTTACCTCTGATGTCCTTTTAATTGGAGCTGGTGAGGCAGTGATCTGGGGCAGTGGAGGTTGGGGTGAAGAACATCTAACAATGGGATCTAGTAAGTGCATTAGGGCCATTGGAAAGCTACTCAGAGGTTTTAGGGACATGATGATTGAGGTCAAGTTGAGGGATAGAGGGGTGATCAGTGTGGTACTGGAGATGAACAAGGGGTGAAGGTAACTGGGGGGGTGCTTGTGGACATTGGCAGGGAGGCGATCTGAAGAATATTCACTAGAAGTGAAAAGGAGGACTCTGGTAGAGGCCAGCTTTTGCCTATGAAGACTTTGCTGTTTGTGTAAGTATTCATAGCTCTAGGACAGAAGACCCATATTGATTTGCTACCTGTATCCATAGTCTCCCAATTAATTTATTCGTGCTGATAAAATCCTATCATGTGGCGTGATTGCATTTCTGAGGCCAAGATGTCTTAACTTGCCAGCTGGACACAGATGTGTTAAACTCTGTCGCTTCCAGTAATAGAACATCAATCATCCTCTGAAAACAGAAAATATGGTTAGATCTTAAGGTCAAAAGGTTTGTAAAAGCAATCAGTGCAGGGTGCAATCAAACACAGCAGGAATGAAGGAGTAAATTGCAGCCGAATCTCTGCCAGGGCCTGTCAGTGTAGTGACTGATAGTCAGTCATCTGTGTAAAGTCAATACAAGGTGTTCTTCGCTGTACCATTAATTGGTGAGGAGAAGATGTGAAGTTCCAGCATTTAAATGATAAGCTTTGCATCCAATCACGGCATAAAAATATGAATATGCTTGAATGCTAAATTAGAAACAAAACACTTAGAAAAGCATTGAGTCTTTACAATCCTGATGGCAAACTGGCAAAGTAGCTTCACCACTGCCACCTGAACAATGTGCTCAGCTGTGGAAGGCCAAAAGCCCATAAATGCTGGATATCTAAAATAAAAAATATATAAAAAACTAAACTTTGGTGGATGTAATTGAAAACCCTGAAAATGAAGAACACTGTACATGCCAGAAATATAAACCATCAATAGAAAATTCTGCAAATTCTCAGCAGGCCAAGCAGTACCTGTGGGAAGAGAAGAATCACTCATGTTTCAGTTAGAAAACTTTTCATCAGAACTATGGAAGAGACCAAAGGAGCCTGTTAGGCTGCAGGAAGAATGGGGGAGGGGAATGTCTGCGATGGGCTAAAACCAGATTGACTATGAGGATAAACTCTAACAAGGATATGTGGTCACTGAGTGAATGGGAGCAGTCAGAGTGATAAAAGAACGGCAGAGTTGCAAAAGGTAGAACAGGAAAATGAAGAGAATGGAGTAACGAACAAACTGAGTCATTATCACAGATGAACCCAGCTTATCAACTGGCCTGATGAGTTCTGATGAAGGGTCTCAGCCTGAAACGTCGACTGTTTACTCTTTTCCATAGATGCTGCCTGACCTGCTGAGATCCTCCAGGATTTTTTGCGTGCTGCTTGGATTTCCAGCATCTGCAGATTTTCTCTTGTTTGTCAGCTGGTCTGTAAGCTGGCAGAAGTTGGAGATAGATTTCTTCCTTCATTTTCTGTAATAACATGTGGCTGTTGGAGTAGATATTGGAGTGGCTTTCAAACTACAAACTGTTTGATGTGGGCCCATACCTTATTCTATAACTTACAATAAAAATAGAAAATAAATGAATAGTGCAAAGAGAAAGCAAAATAATGAAGTGTCGTTCATGGTTCATGGTCTGATCAGAGATCTGACAGCAGGGGGGAAGAAACTGTTCCTTAAGTGTAGAGTTTGCATCCTGAGGTTCCTGTATCTCCTCACTGTCGGTAGAAGTGAGAAGAGGACATGGTCCTGGAAGGTGATTGTCATTAATGATGGAGGCCCCCTTCTTGTGGCACCTGATGTTGAAGATTTTCTTGTTGATAGGGAAGCTAGTACCCGTAATGAAGCTGGTTAAGTCGACAGCATTTTTCAATCCCGTGCATTGGAGCTTCCGTTCCAAGCAGAGATGTAATCAGCCTGAGTGCTCTCTGTGGTACATCTGTAGAAGTTTTGGTAACATACCAAATCTCCCCAAACTCCTAATGCTGTACAGCTGCTGGCACGCGTTCATCATGATCGCATCACTATATTGGACCCAAATAGATCCTCTGAGATATTGACTATGAGGAGCATGAAACTGCTCGTCTTTTCTACTGCTGACGCCTCGACACATAAATATTAGAGACATACATCATGGAAACAGGTCCTTTGGCCCACTCAGTCCGTGCTAGCCATCAGCCATTCATTTATACTAACCCTACTTTACTCTTTCCACATGCTCATCAACATTCCACAGATTATACTCAGTTTACAGTGGTTGAGTCACCTAACAAACTGCATGTCTTTGGAGGAAACTGTAGCACACAGAGGACACCTGTATGGCCACAATGAAAATGTGCCGACTGCACGTGGACAGAAGCTGAGGTCGGGATTGAACCCAGTTTTCTGACACTGAGGAAGCAGCTCTGTTTCGTATTCCACAGTGCATTAACGGCAGCAGGAGCAACAAATGACAGAAAGCTGCTTGCATTCACTGTAAAGTGTTTCAGATCAATACTGAATCAAGAAAAGCACTTTCAAAGTGCAAAACTCATGGGGAAGAATTCAGATTACTGCAGGAAGATGCAGTGACTGATGAGGGTTTGGACTATAGATGTGCACATTAGTGTAGAAAATGGTGGGATTCATTGCTGATCAAACTGCAGAGTGATGTATAAAGGTACCAATGACATAGGTAGGAAAAGGGATGAGGTCCTGAAAGGAGAATATAGGGAGCTAGGAAGGGAGTTGAGAAAAAGGACCGCAAAGGTAGTAATCTCGGGATTACCGCCTGTGGCATGCAACAGTGAGAGTAGGAATGAGATGAGGTGGAGGATAAATGCATGGCTGAGAGATTGGAGCAGGGGGCAGGGATTCAAGTTTTTGGATCATTGGGACCTCTTTTGGCGCAGGCGTGACCTGTACAAAAAGGACGGGTTGCACTTGAATCCTAGGGGGACCAATATCCTGGCAAGGAGATTAGCGGGGGCTACTGAAGTGACTTTAAACTAGAATGGTTGGGGGGTGGGAATCAAATTAAAGAGGCTAGGCGTGAGGAGGTTAGCTCACTACAGGGGGATGGGAACCAGTGCAGAGAGACAGAGGGGTGTAAAGTGAGGGTAGAAACTAAAAGTACTATGGAGAAAAGTAAAAGTGGCAGGCTGACAAATCCAGGGCAAGCATTAAAAAGGGCCACTTTTCAGCATAATTGTATAAGGGCTAAAAGAGTTGTAAAAGAGCGCCTGAAGGCTTTGTGTGTCAATGCAAGGAGCATTCGTAATAAGGTGGATGAATTGAAAGTGCAGATTGTTATTAGTGATTATGATATAGTTGGGATCACAGAGACATGGCTCCAGGGTGACCAGGGATGGGAGCTCAACGTTCAGGGATATTCAATATTCAGGAGGGATAGACATGAAGGAAGGGGAGGTGGGGTGGCGTTGCTGGTTAAAGAAGAGATTAACGCAATAGAAAGGAAGGACATAAGCCGAGAAGATGTGGAATCGATATGGGTAGAGCTGCGTAACACTAAGGGGCAGAAGACGCTGGTGGGAGTTGTGTACAGGCCACCTAACAGTAGTAGTGAGGTCGGAGATGGTATTAAACAAGAAATTAGAAATGTGTGCAATAAAGGAACAGCAGTTATAATGGGTGACTTCAATCTACATGTAGATTGGGTGAACCAAATTGGTAAAGGTGCTGAGGAAAAGGATTTCTTGGAATGTATGGGGGATGGTTTTTTGAACCAACATGTCGAGGAACCAACTAGAGAGCAGGCTATTCTGGACTGGGTTTTGAGCAATAAGGAAGGGTTAATTAGCAATCTTGTCGTGAGAGGCCCCTTGGGTAAGAGTAACCATAATATGGTGGAATTCTTCATTAAGATGGAGAGTGACATAGTTAATTCAGAAACAAAGGTTCTGAACTTAAAGAGGGGTAACTTTGAAGGTATGAGACGTGAATTAGCTAAGATAGACTGGCAAATGACACTTAAAGGATTGACGGTGGATATGCAATGGCAAGCATTTAAAGGTTGCATGGATGAACTACAACAATTGTTCATCCCAGTTTGGCAAAAGAATAAATCAAGGAAGGTAGTGCACCCGTGGCTGACAAGAGAAATTAGGGATAGTATCAATTCCAAAGAAGAAGCATACAAATTAGCCAGAGAAAGTGGCTCACCTGAGGACTGGGAGAAATTCAGAGTTCAGCAGAGGAGGACAAAGGGCTTAATTAGGAAGGGAAAAAAGATTATGAGAGAAAACTGGCAGGGAACATAAAAACAGACTGTAAAAGCTTTTATAGATATGTAAAAAGGAAAAGACTGGTAAAGACAAATGTAGGTCCCCTGCAGACAGAAACAGGTGAATTGATTATGGGGAGCAAGGACATGGCAGACCAATTGAATAATTACTTTGGTTCTGTCTTCACTAAGGAGGACATAAATAATCTTCCAGAAATAGTAGGGGACAGAGGGTCCAGTGAGATGGAGGAACTGAGCGAAATACATGTTAGTAGGGAAGTGGTGTTAGGTAAATTGAAGGGATTGAAGGCAGATAAATCCCCAGGGCCAGATGGTCTGCATCCCAGGGTGCTTAAGGAAGTAGCCCAAGAAATAGTGGATGCATTAGTGATAATTTTTCAAAACTCGTTAGATTCTGGACTAGTTCCTGAGGATTGGAGGGTGGCTAATGTAACTCCACTTTTTAAAAAAGGAGGGAGAGAGAAACCGGGGAATTATAGACCGGTTAGCCTAATGTCGGTGGTGGGGAAACTGCTGGAGTCAGTTATCAAGGATGTGATAACAGCACATTTGGAAAGCGGTGAAATGATCGGACAAAGTCAGCATGGATTTGTGAAAGGAAAATCATGTCTGACGAATCTCATAGAATTTTTTGAGGATGTAACTAGTAGAGTGGATAGGGGAGAACCAGTGGATGTGGTATATTTGGATTTTCAGAAGGCTTTTGACAAGGTCCCACACAGGAGATTAGTCTGCAAACTTAAAGCACACGGTATTGGGGGTAAGGTATTGGTGTGGGTGGAGAGTTGGTTAGCAGACAGGAAGCAAAGAGTGGGAATAAACGGGACCTTTTCAGAATGGCAGGTGGTGACTAGTGGGGTACCGCAAGGCTCAGTGCTGGGACCCCAGTTGTTTACAATATATATTAATGACTTGGATGAGGGAATTAAATGCAGCATCTCCAAGTTTGCATATGACACGAAGCTGGTGGCAGTGTTAGCTGTGAGGAGGGTGCTAAGAGGATGCAGGGTGACTTGGATAGGTTGGGTGAGTGGGCAAATTCATGGCAGATGCAATTTAATGTGGACAAATGTGAAGTTATCCACTTTGGTGGCAAAAATAGGAAAACAGATTATTATCTGAATGGTGGCCGATTAGGAAAAGGGGAGGTGCAACGAGACCTGGGTGTCATTATACACCAGTCATTGAAAGTGGGCATGCAGGTACAGCAGGCGGTGAAAAAGGCGAATGGTATGCTGGCATTTATAGCGAGAGGATTCGAGTACAGGAGCAGGCAGGTACTACTGCAGTTGTACAAGGCCTTGGTGAGACCACGCCTGGAGTATTGTGTGCAGTTTTGGTCCCCTAATCTGAGGAAAGACATCCTTGCCATAGAGGGAGTACAAAGAAGGTTCACCAGATTGATTCCTGGGATGGCAGGACTTTCATATGAAGAAAGACTGGATGAACTGTGCTTGTACTCGTTGGAATTTAGAAGATTGAGGGGGGATCTGATTGAAACGTATAAGATCCTAAAGGGATTGGACAGGCTAGATGCAGGAAGATTGTTCCCGATGTTGGGGAAGTCCAGAACAAGGGGTCACAGTTTGAGGATAGAGGGGAAGCCTTTTAGGACCGAGATTAGGAAAAACTTCTTCACACAGAGAGTGGTGAATCTGTGGAATTCTCTGCCACAGGAAACAGTTGAGGCCAGTTCATTGGCTATATTTAAGAAACAAGAGGAGCTTATAGAGTCATACGTCATGGAAGCAGGCCCTTCTGCCCATTGAGTTTGTGCTAACTATTAAGCATCCATGTGTGCTAACTCTACACCAACCCCATTTTCTTTTACCCACATTCCGAAGAATCCCCCTCAGATTCTACCCTTCCCCTACACAGTAGCCGCACGTTACAGTGACCTACCGATCTGCATAAATTTGGAATGTGGGAAGAAACCAGAGCATCTGGAGGAAATCCACATTGTGATGAGAAGAATGTGGAAACTCCACATAAATTGCACTGGAGGTTGGGAATGAAGTCAAGTTGCTGGAGCTATGAGTGGCAGTTCTTTTCACTGTGTGACCCTTCAAAACTTAGACAAAACATTGCAGACTTCGTGCAGTTTGCAACAAGTTTCCAATTTTCTGTTATATTTCATTTTTCTTTGAAATTGAACTGCAGTTTTTAGTGATTGGGATCCTGAGAATTTAAAAGTTGGCGCACAATGTAAAAAGCAAGAAACTATTCGGAATCGATATTGACCACAGCTATCGTATGGTGCCAGGTTATGGACACAATGTTCTGTGTGAGGAGATTTACTAGAATGCGTGCAGGCATGAGAGTTTCCACATCTTGTGATTATTATCTTTTGATCAGAGGGGTAAGAAGGGGAGTTTGTACCCAAAAAGAATTTATTTAAAACAAAGGGGAAATTACTTTCACTCATTTCCAAGTGGCAGGGAAATAAGGTGACTAGCGAAAAGTAACCAGAGGTGGCACGACAGAAGATAGGATTGTACCACTGGAGGGTTAAGGATATACATCCTACAGCAGCCTTCAAAGAGGAACAGGTTAAACACCTGAGGGGCAGAATAATTGCAGAAATGCCGGGAAAGCGTATGGTGTGTGATCGGCTGGGGAATTCTTCACAGATGCTGCTGAAGCTTTGGGATCAGATGGGCTGTTTTTAAGCCTATTATCTATTGAAATTAATGAAGGATTTTTAAAAGAAAATGTTTGTGACATGAACCTGAATCGTCAATGTGAGCTCCATATAACTGGCAAATTACACAGGGATTATGCATTTGTATCGTCAGTGATGGGGATTGCTTTATACTAATAAATCTGATTTAATCTAAAAAAGTAAAAAAAATTCTCACACTGAGCCCACTGTAGCAGTACAGCAGCCTTAAATCTTGCTCTGTCTCATCTTATCATAGAATGAGCTTTGCACCTCTTGTCAAGAGAATGAACTGGACATAAATAACAGCTGGACTGAAGCAAAATGTAATTACAATTTCCACTTGTGCCTCAGCAGGGAGACAGTAAATGCAGCAGGCAGTCAATTTTCAATAAATGTCAATGCAGGAAAGTAATAAATGGGACATTTATCACCTCAGTGCCAAATCAACACCGAATCATCCTGAATCACATGCCTGAGGTCATGAAGTCAAGGACAGTTATGGCACCATATAGCAGGATGCAGAACTACTTACCTGCCTTGAATGATGAGTAGCAATGTTTTACAGCCACTTGATTCATCTAATCCTCAACTTTTGACATCTGACACAAACCCTTTAAAAGCATCATTCAGAAATTTTGGTTGGAAAGCCAATAGTGAGTTCATAAATCAGAGAATCACATAATGGTTACAGCATGAAAGGAGGCCATTTCTGCCAGGTCCATGTTGGTTCTGTGCAAGAGCAATCCAGCTAGTCTGACTCTTCTCTGCTATTCTTGGAGCCTTGCTATGCTTTTCCCTTCGACCGCTGCCATTTGTTCTGCTTGCACTACTCTCCAGGCAAAGGTCATCCTTATCACCAGTTGCATATAACTATTTCTTCATGGGTCACTTTTCAAATGCCTTCTTTATAAATTCTCTGGTTCTTCACTCAGAGACAATATAAAGAGTGGAGACACAAAAGATGCTGCTGCTGGTGGAACTCAGTGTCAGGAGGTATTTGTGGGGAGAGGTGGGTATGAGCAGTTGGTGTTTCAGGCCAGAAGCTTTCATCTCGACTGAACCAATATAAGCACAAGATCTGGCATGTGGTAGCCGGATCCGAGTGAAGAAAAGTGAATTGTCAGAAGGGGTTCCATGAGGGCGGAAGGGTGGAAGTAGCAACGAAAGTTGAAAGGTCAGGATCAGAACTGACATGTCGTAAAATTTGTTGTTCTGTAGCAAGAGTACCATGCAGGCGTAATTAATTATTCTTAGTTACAATAAAAAATAAATAAAATATGTAAAAGAGGAGTACTGAAATAGATTTCATGGATTCATGGACCATTCAGAAGGTGGAGTGGAAGTAGTTGCCCTCAAAATGATGAATGTGGTTGTTTAGACTCCTGTACCTTCTCCCCGATGGTAGTAATGAGAAGAGGGCATTTCCTGGATGATGAGGATCCTTAATGATAGATGCCACCTTCTTGAAGCACCACCTTTTGAAGACGTCCTTAATGGTGGGAAGACGTGTCCACGATGGAGTTACAATCCTCTGAAGTCCCTTATAATCCTGTGCTTTGGCTTCTCCATACCAGATTGTGATGCAATCGGTCAGAACACTTTCCATAATACGTTGTAGAAACTTGCTGGAGTCTTTAGTGACGTGCAGTACTAAATCTGCTCAATCTCCTAATGAAGTATATCTGCATGTCATGATAGCATCAATATGGTGGGCTCAGGAGGGATCCTCTGAGATGTTGACGGCCAGGAGCTTGAAATTGATCACCCTTGCCACCGCTGATCCCACAATGAGAACCGGTGTGTGTTTACCAGCTTCCCTCCCTGAAGTCTACAACCAGTTCTTTGGTCTTGCTGAAGTTGAGTTCAAGGTTGCTGTTGCGACACCATTTGACTAGCCAATCTATTTCACTCTTGTACAGCTCCTCGTTGCTATTTGAGATCCTGCCACCATCAGTGATGGAATCGGTAAATGTATAGATGCCATTTGAACTGTACCTAGCCCCACAGTCATGAGTGTCAAGACAGTAGAGAAGTAGGATAATCGTGCATCCTTGAGATGCACCAGTGTTGATTGTCAGTGAAAGAGAGATATTATCACCAATCCATACTGACCGTAATCTCCCGATGAGCAAGTCCAGAACCCAGTTGCAGAGAAAGCACGGAGTCACAGGTTTTGAAGCTTGCTGATTAGAACTGAGAGGATGATGGTGTTGAACGCTGAGCTGTAATTGATAAACAGCGGCCCTACATGGTATTACTGCTGTCTAGGTGGCCCAAAGCCCAGTGAAAACCCAATGAGGCTATATTTGCTGTAGGCCTATTGTGGTGGCAGGCAAATTGCAGTGTGTCCAGGTCCTTGTTCAGGCAGAAGTTCATTATAGCCATGACCAACCTCTCAAAGGACGAGCACAGTTGATGTGGGTAATTGTCATTGAGGCAACTCACCTGCTCTTCTTTGGCACCAGTAGGATTGATGCTCTTTTGAAGCAGCTGGAAACCTCCAGCTGCAGCAGTAAGAGTTTGAAGATGTCCTTGGACATTCCAGCTAGTTGGTACCCGGCCAGGTTTTCCATTGAGGGGTGACACCATCTTAAAGGATGTTCTGACATCGATCTCTGACACTGAGATCACAGGGTCGTAAAATGCTGAGGGGGATTCACACAGGTGTAGTTTCATCCTCCCTTTCAAAGAGTGCATGGAAGATTATAATCTCATTCGGGAGTGAAGTGTCACTGCTTTTAAGTGGAGACAAAGAACTGCAAATAATGGAATCTGACGGGAAAGGAAGATAAATGTAAACAGGAAAAAAACCCAATAAGAACTGAATTTCTCTGTCCGCTCTGTCTAAATCTTTCATGATTTTAATAATCCTATGAGGTTTTCATTCAAACTCCATTGTTCCAAACAAAACAACCCCACTCGCCCATTTACGTAAGTGAAGTCCCTCATCCCTGGAACTGATATGGTATGTCTCTTCATAACCATCTCTAATGCATTCAGTTTGTTCTAACTACGGACACAGCAACTCTTTATAATGATTGATGACATTCTTGTTCTTGTCTCTTTATAATGCCCAGTTTTCCATGTTGTTTTTAAATACCAATCTCAATCTATCCTGCCACTTCCACTGATTTAAATATATATACCAATGGGCACACTTTGTATTAACCCCATCAACCAGCACTTGGTCCATAGCGTATGCTAAATGATTCATATTCATCATAACACTTCTAACATGCCATCACTGACCCAGCTTCAACCATTCTCCCAGGCAGTACTTTCCAAGTACTTACCATTTAGATTGCCTCTGAATCTCTCCTCTCTTTATATGACCTCAAGTTTTATGTACCTCAATCACGTCTCCTTCTAACTTCCTGTACTTCAGAGAAAAAAAGACCTACTCTCTCCTCATAACAGAAACTGCTCCATCCTGGTGCCCCTTCTCCAGTTCTAAAACATCCTTCCTATTCCTTGGTGACCAGACTGTAGACAATACTCCAGCTGAGGTAGAATCATAAAATCACTGAACAATACAGAATGCATACAGGCCCTTTGGCCCAACAAATCCATGCTTATCATGGTGCCCACCCACTCCCAATTTCCTGTGTTTGGTCCATATTCCTCTAAACCCCTTCCCTCCATGTACCAATCTAAGATCCTCTTAAATGATACTATTGTCTCTATCTTAATCACTTTCCCTGGCAATTAGATCCATACACTTCCCAGAAAATTCCCAGGCTCTGGGCCTGTACTCATTGGAGTTTAGAATAATGACGGGCAATTTCATTGAAACCTCCATCTGTACACATTACTCCAGCTGAGGTAGTGTCATAGATTCACTAAACAACACAGCATCGATACAGGTCCTTCAGCTCAATAAGGCATGCTATGCCTTCTTCTTCTTCTTCGGCTGTCCATCGATTTTGATGTTGACTGTTACACGCCTTGCACAGTAATAAGACAGACGGTGTCGTGCCCCCACCATACAGTCTCTCTGGGCTTCCAAATCTGATGCTAAGTGGTGCACAGGAGTGTAACAGATTTAGCAGATAGGGAAGCTGCCCCACAGTGACAACTAACTAGTCTAGTGACGCCGTCCGTTGACCAACACTCTGGTTCCTCCGCATGTCACTGAAGTGGATGTACCATTGACCCTTTTGGATTCATCTGCCACAGACACCATCAGGTGCCCTGCTACTGGCGTCCTCGTTGGGTGCAGCCTTTGCCTGAAGAGGCATAACCTACAAAGCAGCAAAGGCAAGCTTACCTCCTTGACTTAGCTAGCCACGATCCTACTACTAGATCTAGTCTAGTAGTATACCGATGGAACATCACCTTCACGGCTAGGTTAGACCTGCCAGAGAACGAATCTCTGCCGTACTTCGCTGATGTTCGGCCAGTGTCACTGCTACGCCACGGTGAGGCGCCAAGCTGGGATTTTGTAGAAGTATGCCTTATGGTCTTACTTGAGAGGTACAATAAATAATTTGGCTGGGGGGGCGGAATGGAGATACGTCTCTAACAAAGGAGGTGTAAGGCACTCCTCCCTAGCCTACGGGTCACTCCTGGACAAAGTGTAACACATGCATAGCCCCTGATAAGGGTCATGTGAAGCCATACAAGCAGGTGGTGGATGGTCTTATGTGTAGCTGGTGCACATCACAAGTCCTGGTTATGCTACCACTGACGTAAGGGAGGCAACCCGTGAAGAGTTTTGATAATGGCTGGAGTCACCTGTCTCGTAAGGATATTGCCCAGAAGGCAATGGCATACCACATCTGTAGAAAGATTTGCCAAGAACAATCATAGTCAAAGACTATGATCACCCACATCAAACAACATGGCACATAATGATTAGATTAGATTAGATTATGAGGACACTCAGTCCTCATTTATTGTCATTTAGAAATGCATGCATTAAAAAATGATACAATGTTCCTCCAGAACAAAATCACAAGAAAACACAGGACAAACCAAGACTAAAACTGACCAAACCACATAACTATAAAATATAGTTACAACAATGCAAAGCAATACCGTAATTTGATAAAGAGCAGACCATGGGCACGGTAAAAAAAAAGTCTCAAAGTCCCGATAACCTCATCATCTCACGTAGTCGGCAGACGGGAGGAACTCTCCCTGCCATGAACCTACAAGCGCCGCAAATTTGCTGATGCAGCACCATTGGAAGCACCTGACCACAGCGGACTCTGAGTCTGTCTGAAAACTTCGAGACTCTGACCAGACCTCCGGCACAGCCTCTCCGAGTACCAACCTCTGCCGAGTGCTTCAACCCCACCCTGGCTGCCGAGCAACAAGCAAAGCCGAGGATTTGGGGCCTTCCCCTCCAGAGAGTCTAGATCACAGTAGCAGCAGTAAGAAGCAGGCATTTCAGAGGCTTCACCAGATGTTCCTCCGTGTTCTCACGTCCGTCTCCATCAAATCAGGATTGTGCACGGCACCTTACTTGACAAATAACAGACATCACCACCGGAGTGGCCGCTGCGAGCTGTGTTGTGCCATCATCTTCTCCTCCATGAATGAATGATGATGAAGTATTAGCCTTAATGGAATGGCAGGGCCGACTTGATGGGCCAAATGGCCTAATTCTGCTTCTATGTCTAATGGTCTTATGGTCTACAAAATATTGAAAGGTCTAGACAGAATGTTTGTGGAGAGGATGTTTTCAATTGTTGAAGAGTCCAGGATCAGAGCGTACAGCCTCAGAATAGATGGACATCTCTTTAGAACAGAGATGAGGGGGTATTTTTTTAGCCAGAGGGTGGTGAATATGTGGAATTCCTTGCCACAGATGGCTGTGGCGGCCAAGTGATTGGGTATATTTAAGGTGGAGGTTGATAGGTTCTTGATTAGTAAGGATGTCAAAGGTTAAGGAGAAGACAGGAGAATGGGGCTGAGAGAGAAAATAAAGCAGCCAAGGTTGAATAGTGGAGCAGGCTCAATGAGCCGAGGGGCCTCATTCTCTTCCTTTGTCCTATGGTCTTAAGGTCTGTGTGGCATTAGCAATATCAAGTCTTTGAGTGATTACGCAGAAAGTTTGAAGTTAATAACTCATCAGGGGTGATTGATAAGTTCGTGGCCTAAGGTAGAAGGAGATGAGTTATTAACTTCAAACTTTCTGCATAATCACTCAAAGAGTTGACCTGCATTTGCATGTAATGAGAGCTGTATAACTCATCTCCTTCTACCTTAGGCCATGAACTTATCAATCACCCCTGCTGTGGACACTTTCTGGAGGTCCAAGATCCGTACGCTCCATGACTGCTGGATTAAAGTGTGTAAATGTAAGAGGGGACTATGTTGAAAAATAGATGTGCTGGTTTTCTAAAATTGACTCCGTCTACCTTAGGCCACAAACTTATCAATCACCCCTTGTATAATGCAGTGAAACAGACTTCATGGATCGGTTCTGTTGGTCAAAATCACAACACCCAGAAGGCATAGCAATGAACAATCTTGCTCCAGGGACCTAACAAGTTGAGCAGCTTCCATGGGGGAAAGGAACTCTTGGCACCCCAGGTCAAGACCTGCACCAGGATGTGTCAACACAGAAAATCATTTTCAGACTTGCAATTTGTAACCAGTATGTTACAACTGGAATCAGTGCTGTTTCTTCATCTGTACACAATCAATGTTAATTATTTGAATGAACCGACTATGGCTTACAAACAGATGTATGTTATCAAGTTATGTCGAGGACATGAACACACTGGAAAGGGATATAGGTAGGCTAAGTTAGGGTGCAAGAACACGACAGAATATAATTTAGGAAAATGCAAGGATGTCCAACCTGGAATGGAAAATGAAAAATTATTGAAATGGAATGGGAATACAAAATTTTGCAGAGCAAAGGTATCAGAGGCTTTGATATGTAACACACAAAATGAGAGCCTGAAGGTATGACACAGAACTGGAAAGGTTAATGGAATATTGACTTTCATTATAGGTGGCTTGTTGTATAAAAGCAGAAACATGTTGATGTAGCTTCACAGGATGCTGGTGAGACTACAGATGAAACTGCATACAGTTTTGATCTCCATGTTTAAGGGGACCATATGCTTACATTGAAGATGGTGCAGAGAACATTCACTGGGTTGATTCCTGGATGAAGGGATTGATGAAGAGAAGCTGAGCAGGTGAGACCTATACTCATCAGAGCTTAGAAGAATAAGAATGCTGAGGAGGACTGACAGGGTGGATACTGAGAAGATGTTTTCCTATTGGGTCTACCTACAACTTAGGGGAGATAAGGAGGAAGTTATTCTCTTTGTGGCAAGAATCCTTGACGAGGATAGCTTGGACCCAAATGCTGGGGTATCCAAGGCAAGGTTTGAGACATGGTATCAACTGGATCTGAGTACAAAACAAATGCTAGAGGATATCACTAGTAGGCTTACGACTGAGCACTGAACCACAGTTCAGGTGTTCCTTAAATACTCACTTCTTGGTGCCCAATACATGATTACCAATTAGCTAGATTGTCCTGAACTCTTAAAGCGTCTGTGCCAGCTATCTGCACTCTGGGGAGTTAGAGCGTCTAAATCCCAGAAGTTGGCACAGTTGGGAGTGTCTCGTAATACTCTTAGAGGATTGTGAGTTTTAAGATTTTTTATTTCAGAGGACAGTGGAGATAGAATCATTTCATAATTTAATGTATTTAAGGTGGGGGGCTGAAATGCATTGAAGTTTGGGCTTTGAGGAGAGAGCTGCAAAATTTGGTTGAGGGAAAGATTGGATCAGCCATGATCTTATTAAATGGTGGAGGAGGCTTGACTGACTGAGTAGTCCACACCTGCTCCTGTTTCTGACGTCCTATTAGTTATACTTGTTCAAGTAGGCACTAATACTGTTCTAACTATCAGTTTCAAGTTCTCTCTCTCTGAGGTTGAAGCAGCTAGTTTCTGCAGGTCATTCTCTCCCCCAAACTGGCCCCATTTCTAAACAATGTGAAGCACTTCTCTCCAGCTACACACTCAGCTATACACTGCTCCTGTTTATTGCCCATACTGAGAGAGAAGCAACACATCATTCTGCAATACTTTCCATACATGCATCAACTATTGGCCACTCCCCCACGTATAAAATCCACAACATCTATACTTCTCTTGACTTTTCCTCTCTACTGCAGTATAGCTGAGATACTTGTGGTGTTTTGGTCCAGACACTAGTTATCTCCCCAAGAGAACCCTCTAAACCAATGGCTGGTTGTTGAGTGAGATATTCTCAGAAGTCTACTGAACTACCTGTCTCTCTGCTAGTTACTCAGACCTTCCCTGCCTACACTCAGACGACCATACCTGAGACATGCAATGCAGAAAACCATTACTTAATCAAAGTAAACAAAATAATTAAAAATATATACTCTCACCAGAATAAAGTGGGAAATTATAGGGTGGTGAATATAATTATAGGCAGTATTTGGAAAGTTATTGGAAGGTATTCTAGGAGGCTGGATATATATTTGGATAGAAAGGGACTGAATAGGGATAGTCAGCAGGTCTTTGTGTGTGGTAGGTCATATCTAACCAATCTTATGGAGTTTTTCCAAGAAGTTAGCACGGAATTTGATGAAAGCAAGACAGTGGATGTTGCCTACATGGACTTCAGCAAGACATTTGATAAGATTCTGCATGTTAGGTTGGTCAAGAAGGTTCAGTCGCTTGGCATTCAAAATTAGGTAGTAAATTGGATTAGAAGTTGGTTTATCGGGAGAAGCCAGAGAGTGGTAGTGACTAGTGGTGTGCTGCAGAGATCAGTGCTGGGTCTATTGTTGTTTATCGTCAATATCGATGGCCTGGATGATAATGTGATAAACTGGATCAGCAAGTTTGTGGATGACACCAAGATTGGGGTTGTATTAGACAGTGAAGAGGACTATCAGAGCTTGCAGCTGGATCTGGACCATCTGGAAAAATGAGCTGAAAAATGGCAGATAGAATTTAATGCAGGTAAGTGTGAGGTGTTGCACTTTGGAAGGACCAACCAGGGTAGTTCTGACAGACTGATTGGTAGGGTACTGAGGAGTGTGGTAGAACAAAGGGATCTGGGAATATAGGTCCACAATTCATTGAAGGAGGCATCACTGTAGATGGAGTCATAAAGAAAGCTTATGGCACATTAGCCTTCATAGATCAAACTATTGAGTACAAGAGTTGAGATGTTATGTTGAAGTTGTATAAGATGTAGGTGAGGCCTAATTTGGAGTATTGTGTGCGGTTTTGGTCATTTACCTACAGGAAAGATATAAATAAAATTGAAAGGGTACAGAGAAAATTGACAAGGATTTTTCCAGGACTGGAATGTAAAAGATTGAAGGGAGATTTGATGGAGGAATACAAAATTATGAGGGGTACATATAGAGTAAATGCATGCAAGCTTTTCCCACTGAGCTTAGATGAGACCACCACTAGCGGTCATGTGTTAAGGGTGAAAGGTGAAATGTTTAAGAAGATCATGAGGGAGAATTTCTTCTCTCTAGAGAGTGGAGAGTGTGGAATGAGCTACATGTGCAAGTGGTGGATGCAATTTTGATTTCATGTTCAAGAGAAGTTTGGATAGGTACATTTTTGGGACGGGTATGGAGAGCTGTGATCTGGGTCCAGATCGATGTGACTAGGCAGTCTAAAAGGTTTGGCAAGGACTAGATGGGCAGAAGGGCCTGTTTCTGTGCTGTATTTCTATATGACTCACAATTGACCTGCCTTTTAAATAATTTGACCTTGGGTCTGAAAATCTACTTTAAAGCAAACAAAAGCTGGAACAGTGCAAACAGGCAATGATTTACTTTAAATTTAATTCTTAATATTTATGTCCCTATCCTAGTGAGGAAAGTCAAAAACTAGTGGATACACCCCAGCCATGAGCAGCCCGTTATCTGACACAACAGTGCTGCTTCTGCAGCCGACTGTAACACTGACTGGAGTCCACTTTATTGCTTTTGACAGTTATAATTGAAACCAGTCCGACTACTCACCCATGGATACAGCCCTGAAGCTCTAAGGGTTACCTTGACTTTCATCCCTTCTCACTGTCTAATTGCTTCCAGCTATTTTGAGCCCCAGGTTTCATTTCAATCTGATTGGTGAGTTGAGGGGCGCTAACCAAAGATTTACATTCCATGTTGTCAGGTCACTGGAAAGCTTTTGAACTACTGTAGTATGGTTTCTGACATAACATAGGAGATGCAGCAGCCAAGTAGGATGCAGCTAACTCCCACTAACTAAGTGTAAAAATTACCAGTTTGGCGATGCTGAGCGACAGGAAGATAGGAAATGAGAGAACAACAGGAACAGAAGCATGAGGGAGCCCCTTGAGCTGCTCTGCCATCAAAAAGGTCTTGGCTGATCTGGTATTTCATCATGACCTCGGTTAGGTTTTTACTTGCCTTACACTCCTACAATGAGATTTCCAACAATTAGAAACCCAAAGGCAGCCATTTGTTTTTTGCCAGCCAATGCACACTTTACATCCTCTTCATACGCCTTCTGAAATGGCATTGGAATGAGACCTTGTAGTTAAAATTACTCTGAGGACTAAAGTTTAGGCTGGTGAGTGCATTTTACACTTGCACAACCCACCCTATCTCACCAAACTCTAAGGCTTTGACTCTTTGTGTGCACTGCCAAGTGAGTTTGAATAGAGTATTTACGATGATTACATTATTTCATGTCTGAATCTAATGTCTGGAAACAGGCTAAAAACTTGATTAATGACTCCTCTATGTTTGGCTCCTTTTGTGGTGTACTGAAAACGGCAGTTAATGGAACTTTAAAGTTTATAATCTCAAATTACTCTGTAGAAACACTGCTGGTGCCAGTGTTGTTCTTGCAGCAAAAAAAGTGTTCAAGACCTCGAATGGTTTGAATAAAGTAAACAGTGAGAGCTGGACTGGAAATTTATTGTTGAAACTCTGGAAAGGAAATGCACTGTGCACCTGTAAACAGGCTTAACCCGTTGTAGAGCAAAATTGAGTCCATCTTCAGGCATCCTAGTGGCACGCTAGAAGTTTGAATCCAATCTTCCGTAGAGGTTTCATTCGCACTAGGAAAATGGCTCTTGCATTAATTTCATTGCAATTTTGCCAGTGGTAGTGCAACACCCACTTTTCTCCTTTCATTTGATCTGTAGGAACAGAATGCATGACAAGCTGTTCACTGTACGTGTGGAAATTATAAACTGGTTCCAGTTCCAATTCGAATTGCAATTTCAATTGTCTACAGAACAATAGCTCATGTTTTGTAGACAATTGAAATTACAAATGGAACAGTATTACTAAAATGATACTTGCACAAGTCACTGAGATGGCCTTAATAATACTGTTTTGCCCTAAAACTTGTTATTTGATGGGCAAATCACACCTAGACTACAGATTTTGCCAAGCAGTTCCGCAACGCTCTCAGCCACACCACGTTCCCTACAGACGCTTACTCCTCGTGCTGTGTTCTTTTCACACCATTAATCAGCTTGCTGTCGGTGGTAGTTTGTCCACACTTAACCTGGCCAAGAGTGGGACAGAGGTGCCCGAGGCACCGCAGTCCACCAGATCAGAGGTACAGAAGAGATCATCACCCAAACGCAGGAGATCGTTGCTCATAGTGACTTCATTCAGACAGTCCTCCCTTAGATCTGTGAGGTCAGCAAAGTCAAACACAGGCGCGATGTCATGCCTGGACTCTCTCACGGTCAAGGTGAAGGTCACAGCTCCTTAGACTCAGGATCATTCCCGGACGCTGCTGCTGATCCATGCTGTAGCTGCCTGCTGCGATTGGAAAGTCTCCTCACTCCTATACTGAAAGACTGAAGACTTTGGTGAATTTTTGGACTCTATATTTCTTGCTGCCTGAGTAAAGCAGCCAGTGTTATCAAAGACCCTTCAATCCCGGACAGAGGATACAAAAGCCTGAAGGCACGCATCCCGCTGTTATAAAGCTTTTGAATGGTTCCCTAGTACAATGAGATGGACTCTTGATCTCACAACTACCTCGCTGAGACCTTACACCTTATTGTCTGCCTGCACTGCAATTTCTCTATAGCTGTTGCATTTTATTCTGCATTCTTTTCGTGTTTTACCTTGTTCTAGCTCAGTGCACTGTGCAATGATTTGATCTGTATGAACTGTATGCAAGACAAGCTTTTCACTGTTCCTCTGTACATTTGACAATAAACAACTCATTCCAATTCCAATTCCAGTTCCACTTTTCTTCAGCCCAGAGTAGAGTGCTGATGGGACACAATGGTCTGTCATCAGTACAGGCTTTCTCTAAGTCAAGATGGTGACTGGCTCAGGCGGAAGGATTTCACTCCCAGGAAACACTGTGCCCTGCTTGTTCACAGTACTGCGTATATCTCTCCTGCTAGTCTACCCAGTTCCTCCTACATGCACACACACCTAAACCCCCATCAGCCCCTCAACCCTGTTTCTTTCCCCTTCTCCACCCACTCCATATGCACCTCATCTACACACACTCCTTCCACAGTGTCCCCTATCCCTACTGCTCCCAGCTCTCCTCCCAGCTCAATTATCAACTTCTATATTCCATTTTCCTTTTCTGTCTGACTCCATTATCTTCAGCTTCTTGTTGCCTTTCCCTAGCACCTCCCAGACTTTGTTGCTATTTCCTCTCTTCCCTCCTCCATTTGCCTATCACCTCTCCTCACCCGAATCCACCTGTCATTTGCAGACTCTCACTCCTCCTCTTCTCTCAGTTAACTCCAGATGAAGGGTCTTAACCATTTCCCTCCTCAGATGCAGCCTGACCCACTGACTGCCTCTGGCATCTTTTTGTTGCAGAAATCCCTATTACATTTCTTTCTTCTACTGCTTTTTCCACCCTCTGTACAAATCTTGAGGCAGACCTCTCTCCTCTTTGAGACGATCAGGTGCCATTCTCCACACAAGATCATTCTTTGCAAATGCTCATATCCCTTTAAGGGTCTAATCCAAGGTCAGGTCTGTGCATCCGTGTGATGGGTGTTGTGTAACAATGCTGAAGGTAGACCATTAGCCCATGCTGAAGCAAACTAAGGGCATGATTACACAATCAGGCACAAGAGCATTTGTAGATGCTGATCATACAAGCAATGCTGGCCTCGGTGACCCGGAGAGCTATGCTGGATGGAGTCAGGGATTTATACTTTGGCTCTTGGTAAGGTCACCCATGCTAAACAGATCAAGAGGTAGAGGCCAGACTGTCAGTAGTGAAAACTGAGAGGAAGTTACTGGCATGATGAAGGAAGACCTGAACATCAAAACCAAGATGAAAATTGGTTTCTGGAATATACCAACCATGTACAACACTGGCAAGCTAGCACAAATAACTGCCGATATGCGCTGTTACAGCCTACATATGCTGGCCGTCAGTGAAAGCGGATGAACAGGATTTGGCAGACTTAAGGCAGCAACTGTTGAAACAGTTTTACCTCTGGAAAGGCAGGGTTGTCAGCATCCTGATGGTTCTGCTGTCATTTTGAAGGAGGGCATTGAGAAGTGCTTGCTGGAGTGGAAACCAATCAACAGTACCCAAGTCAAATTTATTTATAAATCACATTTAAAAACAGCCCACGTTGACCAAAGTGCTGTACAAACCGTAACAGGTAGCTAAAATCACAAGTACAAAAAACACAGATATAAACAACAAGGCACACAGCTTATAGGCACAAAAACAACACATGAGCCTAGGCACAAGCCAGTAGGCTGATGAGAGTCACACTGAAAGGTAGCCAATTGAACATGACTATGATACAGTGAAGAATAGGATGCCTTCTGCAAAAAGGGCCAATCTGAGGTAGAGTTAACACCACACCATGACATGATTATCATCATGGGAGATCTAAATGCCCCAAGTAGGAAATAACTCACACTTCACTAGGGTCATGGGTACACGTGGATGTGCAGTGATGAATAGGAATGGTGAAAGATCGGTGGAATTCTGTGCCATGAAGAATCTGGTAATAGGAAATCCACAAACTGACAAGGTACTCACCAATGGATGCCTCAAGAACCAGATTGACCATTTGATGATCAATAGTGTGTGGAGACGATCATACAGGATGTAAAGGTGAAGAGAGGAGCAGATATAGGAAGAGATTACCAATGTGTTCAGCAGTGATGAAACTCGGGCTGAGAAGCACTGGGACTAGAACACATGTACAAAGATGTTTTGATGCTGAGAAGCTCAAGGCCACCAGTGTGTGATCTGCCTTCACCATTCAGCTTAAGAACAGACTCCAGGCCTTGCACAATCTTGATGAGAATGTGTCAGTAGGCAAGATCGATACAAAGTGGAAATGGATTGACTCAGTCTTCAAAGAGAGTAAAGAGGCTTGTCTAGAGTACAGAGCTGAAAAGAAGAACAAAGAATGGATACAGCAGGAAACACAGAGAACCTTAGAAGAAAGACGGAAAATGAAGAAGAAAGTACTAGATTGCAAAGTCAACATGATCTAAGGTGAAACTTCAACTGGCATTCACTGAAGCTAACAAGGAAGTGAAGAGGCTTGTAAGAAAGGATCAGAGAGTCTACATGTAAGAACTTGCATTGCAGGCTTAAGAAGCAGCCAACTGAGGTGACCAGGGAAATTAGGTTAGATTGGATTAGATTCAACTTTATTGTCATTGTGCCGAGAACAGATACAAAGCCAATGAAATGGAGTTAGGATCTGACCAGAATTACAAAGAATAGTGTTATTTACAAAATAACTGAGAATAAAAAGTAAGTGCTACAGCACGCAAATATAAAAGTACTGAGACAGAACGATATAGGTGCAATACAGTTCAGCGCTGTGATATATATAATGTGTAGGTATAATATTGGTACGTGGAAAGTTTCAGGCCAGCTCCAGCGGTCCCATGAGAGATAAGAACGGTCTACTTTGAACAACTGAGAAAGAGCAAGAAGCGCAATGGACAGTGTATTTTGGAGAATACTGATGAACCACCAACGGATGAAGAATCTGTCACACAAGAGGACTTTGACATCAACTCAGATCTACCCACAAAAGAAGAGATTGTCGCTGCAATTCCGGGATGTGGCTATTTGAATGCTGAACTGTTCAAAGCTGAACCAGAAGTTGGAGCAGCCAAACTGCAACGACCGTTTACTATAATCTGGGAATGGGGACAAGTACCCAAAACTGGCCAAAGGGAGTTATTGTTAGAATCCCCAAGAAAGGACAACTAACTGACTGCAACAACTGGCGTGGCACTACATTTTTGTCAATGCCCAACAAGATTCTCACCCTACGCGACTCCCTTGTCCATTCGTCCCTCCCATTCCTCCCCACTGATCTCCCTCCTGGCACTTATCCGTGTAAGTGGAACAAGTGCTACACATGCCCTTACACTTCCTCCTTTACCACCATTCAGGGCCCCAAACAGTCCTTCCAGGTGAGGCAACACTTCACCTGTGAGTCGGCTGGGGTGATATACTGTGTCCGGTGCTCCCGATGTGGCCTTTTATATATTGGCGAGACCCGACGCAGACTGGGAGACCGCTTTGCTGAACATCTACGCTCTGTCTGCCAGAGAAAGCAGGATCTCCCAGTAGCCACACATTTTAATTCCACATCCCATTCCCATTCTGACATGTCTATCCACGGCCTCCTCTACTGTAAAGATGAAGCCACACTCAGGTTGGATGAACAACACCTTATATTGTGTCTGGGTAGCCTCCAACCTGATGGCATGAACACTGACTTCTCTAACTTCCGCTAATGCCCCACCTCCCCCTCGTACTCCATCTGTTACTTTTTTTATACATGCATTCTTTCTCTCACTCTTCTTTTTCTCCCTCTGTCCCTCTGAATATACCCCTTGCCCATCCTCTGGCCCCCCCCCCTTGTCTTTCTTCCCAGACCTCCTGTCCCATGATCCTCTCATATCCCTTTTGCCTGTCACCTGTCCAGCTCTTGGCTCCATCCCTCCCCCTCCTGTCTTCTCCTATCATTTTGGATCTCCCCCTCCCCCTCCAACTTTCAAATCCCTTATTCACTCTTCCTTCAGTTAGTCCTGACGAAGGGTCTCGGCCTGAAACGTCGACTGCACCTCTTCCTAGAGATGCTGCCTGGCCTGCTGCGTTCACCAGCAACTTTTATATGTGTTGCTTGAATTTCCAGCATCTGCAGAATTCCTGTGGTTTAAGATTCTCACCAAGGTCATTGTCCAACAGATTATAGCTGCTGTCAATGTGTGCTTGTGGAAGGAGCAAGCAGGGATCAGGAAGAACAGAAGCTATGTTGACTAGATCTTCACGCTGTGTATCATCATGTGCATAGTGTGGCAGAGACAGATGTATGTAAATTTTGTGGACCTTGAAAAGACTTTTGATAGCATCCATAGGGAGGGCCTATAGCAAATCATCAGATTATATGGGATCACTTCCAATATTGACCAGCTCATCCATTTTCTATCCTACCTTCACTTGCATAGCTGGGGATAGCAATTTGAGCTTTGAAGTCAAGACAAGTGTCAGACCAAACTGAGTGATGTTGACAATATTGTTTAAGCTGGTGATTGACTGGGTTATGAGACAAATAACAAAAGGTAAGTAGAGAGGCATTAGGTTGACACTGTTCTCTACTTTAGAAGACCTTGGCTTTGCAGATAACCTCACATTACTACCACATACATGCCAGCACATGCAAGAGAAAACTCAGCATCTACAGTGGCATGGAAAAGTTTGGGCACCCCTGGTCAAAATTTCTGTTACTGTGAATAGTTAAGTGAGTAGAAGATGAACTGATCTCCAAAAGTCATAAAGTTAAAGATGAAACATTCTTTTCAACATTTTAAGCAAGATTAGTGTATTATTTTTTGTTTTGTACAATGTTAGAGTGAAAAAAAATGAAAGGAGCACCATGCAAAAGTTTGGGCATCCCAAGAGATTTGAGCTCTCAGATAACTTTTGCCAAGGTCTCAGACCTTTATTAGCTTGTTAGGGCTATGGCTTGTTCACAGTCATCATTAGGAAAGGCCAGGTGATGCAAATTTCAAAGCTTTATAAATACCCTGACTCCTCAAACCTTGTCCCAACAATCAGAAGTCATGGGCTCCTCTAAGCAGCTGCCTAGCACTCTGAAAATTAAAATAAATGATGCCCACAAAGCAGGAGAAGGCTATAAGAAGATAGCAAAGCGTCTTCAGGTAGCCGTTTCCTCAGTTCATAATGTAACTAAGAAATGGCAGTTAACAGGAACGGTGGAGGTCAAGTTGAGGTCTGGAGGACCAAGAAAGTTTTCCAAGAGAACTGCTCATAGGATTGCTAGAAAGGCAAATCAAAACCTCTGTTTGACTGCAAAAGACCTTCAGGAAGATCAGGAAGCTTAGAAAAATAGAGGGCTACAGGTAAGCCTAGTAATTTCTAAGTTAGGGACATGTTTGGCACAACTTTGTGGGCCAAAGGGCCTGTATTGTGCTGTAGGTTTTCTATGTTTTAAGATTTAGCAGGCTCTGGAGTGGTGGTGCACTGTTCTACTGTGCAGCGACACCTGCACAAATATGACCTTTATGGAAGAGTCATGAGAAGAAAACCTTTCCTGCGTCCTCACCACAAAATTCAGCATCAAAAGTTTGCAAAGGAACATCTAAACAAGCCTGATGCATTTTGGAAACAAGTCCTATGGACTGATGAAGTTAAAGTAGAACTTTTTGGCTGCAATGAGCAAAGGTATGTTTAGAGAAAAAAGGGTGCAGAATTTCATGAAAAATACACCTCTCCAACTGTTAAGCATGGGGGTGGATCGATCCTGCTTTGGGCTTGTGTTGCAGCCAGTGGCACGGGGAAAATTTCACTGGTAGAGGCAAGAATGAATTCAATTTAATACCAGCAAATTCTGGAAGCAAATATCACACCATCTGTAAAAAAGCTGAAGATGAAAGGAGGGTGGCTTCCACAACAGGATAATGATCCTAAGCACACCTTAAAATCCACAATGGATTACCTTAAGAGGCGCAAGCTGAAGGTTTTGCCATGGCCCTCACAGTCCCCTGACCTAAACAGCATTGTGAATCTGTGGATAGACCTCAAAAGAGCAGTGCATGCAAGACGGCCCAAGAATCTCACAGAACTAGAAGCCTTTTGCAAGGAGGAATGGGCAAAAATCCCCAAACAAGAATTGAAAGACTCTGAGCTGGCTACAGAAAGTGTTTACAAGCTTTGATACTTACCAAAAGGGATGTTACTAAGTATTGACCATGCAGTATGCCCAAACTTTTGCTTCGGGCCCTTTTTCTTTTTTGTTACTTTGAAACTGTAAAAGATGGAAATAAAAAAAGTAATCTTACTTAAAATATTAAAGAAATGTGTTATCTTTATCTTTATGCCTTTTGGAAATCAAGTCATCTTTTACTCGCTTAGCTATTCACAGTAACAGCCATTTTGACCAGGGTGCCCAAATTTTTGCATACCACTGTACCTTGCACTTTAGCATGCCACTTAATGTACCTTTGGTGGACAGGTTGGACTCATAATCAGCCAGAAAGTGACTGAGACCACAACCATCAATGTAGGGTCTCCTCCTTCCCTCAGGGCACATGGCACTGGCAGATTCACCTACCTGGGCAGCATCATTCAGTAGGATGGTGGGCCAAAGACAACATCCAATGTAGACTCAACAAAGCTAGAAACACATTCAGATCAATGAGCAACATATGGGGATCAACCAGAGTACTGGCTGATGAGAGAGAGTGACCTTGCCAGACTGTCATCATTTCACAGCACGAGCCTCTGGAAGATCCTCCGTATCTTCTGGATAAGAAAGCTCTCCAACCACACCCTACTCCTTCAATGCCATCGAGAGGCCATGGCCACAATCATCATTAGGAAGTGTTGGAGTTGGACATGATAAGAAGAAAGGCTAACTCCATCATCACTTCAGTACTTCACTTCCTGGAGGAAATGTGGGAGACCAAAGGCAACTTGGCACCATACCATAGAGGCAGAAATGAGGACCCTGAACCACATTTGGGGCACAATAGAAAAGATGGTCAAAGACCAAGGAGAAGGAGGACCTTCATGCTGCCCTAAATGCCAGTGGTGTAACGGGCAATAGGTAAGGCAGAAGCTTGCCTTCATCATTGGGCATTGAGTATAAAATCAGGAAGTAATGTTACATTGTATTAAAATATACTGAGGCCATATTTGGAATTTTGTGTGCAGTTTATTTTGTCGTATGAGAGAATGGGCTGCCACTGGAACCCCAGTTTCCCCTTCCCCCACCATCACTCTGCAATCATGTGTCTCTCAGGCCCTACTGCCAGCTCTTGGGCACATGGAGCCTCCATCTTCCTTCCACTCCACCCCAACCCCCTCTCTTCTCAGACACCACCAACCCCTTTCCCCTCTCTGATCCCACTCTCATCCATGCCGGGTCTTTATAATTCACTCCGACCTTCCCATCTCTGAGGCAGAATGTTCAGTCCTCAGTAAGGGCCTCATCTTTGTCCCTCTGGGCCCGCACCTCAGTGAGTTTTGCACCTGCCGTGATGCAGATCTCTTCTTCCATCACCTCCGTCTCAGTGCCTACTTCTTTGGCAAGATCTCTCCAGCTCAAACCAGTGACCCCCTCTTCTGTCTACAATCCTCCTCCTCTTCCTAGACACCCCAGTCTGGTCTTTTGCCTGCTCTGGAACTCTTTATTGCTAACTGCTGACAAGACATCAACTGTTTGCACCTTAACATGCCTCTCTCTAATTCTAGCCTGACTCCCACTGCTCTCCACTCTCTCTGCACTGATCCCAATCTCACCATCAAACCCACAGATTAATGGGGTGCTGTAGTAGTCTGACAGACTGATCTCTACCTTGCTGAGGACAGACACTTCCTCTTATTTACCCCTCGAACAGGATCCCACTAAGGAGCACCAGGCCATTATCTCCTGCACCATCACCGACCTTATCTACTCTGGGAATCTCTCATCTACTGCCACCAACCTTATAGTTCCCTTCCCCCGTACCTCCTGTTTCTACCTCCTACCCAAGATCCACAAACCTGACTGTCCAGATGGACCAATTGTTTTTGCCTGCTCCTGCCCCACTGAACTTGCATTCACATACATCAACTCTGTTTGATCCCCCTGGTTCAACCCTTTCCTACTTATGTCTGTGACATTTCACATGCTCTCGATCTTTTCAATGACTTTAAGTTCCCTGGCCCCGATTATCTCATTTTCACTATGGATATCTAGTCTCTATACACTTCCACTTCCCATCAGGAAGGCCTTAAAGCTCTCTGCTTCTTTCAGGGCAACAGACCTAACCTGTTCCCCTCCACCACCACTCTCCTCCGTCTGGCGGAACAGGTCCTGACTCTCAATAATTTCTCCTTCGGCTCCTCTCACTTGCTTCAAACCAAAGGTGTCGCCGTGGGCACTCACGTGGGTCCCGGCTATCCCTGCCTGTTTGTCAGCTATGTGGAAAAGTCTATGTTCCAAGCCTACATTGGCATCACTCCCCAACTCTTCCTACACTACATTGACGACTGCATTGGTGCCACTTCCTGCACCCATTCTGAGCTCGACAATGTCATCAACTTTGCCTCCAACTCCCACCTTGCTTTCAAATTTACTTGGTCCATTTCTAATACCTCTCTCCCTTTCTCGATTGCTCTGTCTCCATCTCTGGAGACATCTCCATCTCTGTCTCTCTGGAGACAGTGGACCTACTGATGTCTTTTATAAACCTATTGACTCTTACAGCTATCTGGACTATACCTCTTCCCACCATATCACTTGTACAAATGGCAATCCCCTTCTTTCAGTTCCTCTGTATCCGCTGCATCTGCTCTCAGAATGAGGCTTTTCAAGCCAGAACAATGAGATATGCTCCTTCAAAGAAAAGGGCTTCCCTTCTTCCACCATTAACGCTGCTCTCATCCAAATCTCTTCTGTTTTGTGCACATCTGTCCTCACCCCATCCTCCTGCTGACACACCTGGGATAGAGTTCCTCATGTCCTCACCTACCACCCTACTAGTTTCCGCATCCAGCACGTAATGCTCCATGACTTCCACCATCTCTAATGACATTCCACCACCAAGCACGTCTTTCACTACCCCCCCCCCCCCACCCCCCCTTTCGGCTTTCCACAGGGATCACTCCCTATGCGACTCCCTTGTCCACTCATTCCTCCCTACTAATCTCCCTCCTGGTATTTACCCTTGCAAGTGGTACAATTACCATACCTACCCCTACACCTCCTCCCTCACTACCATTCAGGGCCCCAAACGGTCCTTTCAGGTGAGGTGACGCTTAACCTGTGAGTTTGTTGGGGTCATTTACTGAATCCGGTGCTACCCATATGGCCTCATGTATATCAGTGAGACCCAACATAGATTGGAGGATTGCTTCATCGAGCACCTTTTCTCCATTCACCATAAAAAGTGGGATCTCCCTGTAGCCAGCCACTTTAAGCCTACTTCCCATTCCCATTCTGACATGTCAATCCATAGCCTCCTCTACTTCCACTATGAGGCCACATTCAAGTTGGAGAAGCAACACCTTATATTCCGTCTGGGTAGCCTTCAACAATGGCCTGAACATCAACTTCTTGAACCTCCATTAATTGCCCCCCCTTCACCATTCCCCATTCCTGTTTCCCTCTCTCATCTTATTTCCTTACATGCCAATCACCTCCCTCTGCTGCCTCCCCCTTCCCTTTCTTCAATGGCTTTCTGTCCTCTCTATCAGGTTCCCCCTTTTCCAGCCCTTTATCTCTTTCTCCAATCGACTTCCCAGTTCTTTACTTTACCTCCTCCCCCTCTTGCGGTTTTACCTATCACCTGCCACCTTGTACTTCTTCCTCACCACCCCCTCACCTTCTTACTCTGACTTCTCATCTTTTTTCTCCAGTCCTGATAAAGGGTTTCAGTCCAAAACGTGGACTGTTTACTCTGTTCCATAGATTTTGCTTGGCCTACTGAATTCCTCCAACATTTTGTGTGTGTTGCTTTGGATTTCCAGCATCTGCAGATTTTCTCATGATAAAGAAATTACCCCCTATTTCTGTTCTAAATGGACATTCTTCCATTCTGAGGCTGTGCCCTCTGGTTGTAGACTCACCCACTATAGGAAACATTCTTTCCACATCCTCTCTACCTAGACCTTTCAATATTCAATAGGTTTAAATGAGATCTTCCCTCATTCTTCCAGCAAGGACAAGCCCGGGGCCATCAAATGCTTCTCATACCTTAGCCTTTTAATTCCGTGAGTCATTCTTGTGAACTCTCTCTGGACCCTCTCCGATGCCAGCATGTACTTTCTGAGATACAGGGCACAGAACTGTTCACAGTACTCAAAGTGCAGACTGACCAATGCCTTATAAAGCCTCAGCATTATATTCTTGCTTTTATATTCTAGTCCTCTCAAAATGAAAACTAACATTCCATTTCTCTTCCTTACAATTGACCCAACTTACAAATTAACATTTAGGGAATCCTGCATGAGGACTCCCGATTCCCTTTGCACCTCCGATGTCTGAATTTGCTCCCTGTTTAGAAAGTAGTCTATGCTTTTATTCTTTCTGCCAAAGAGCATGACCATATACTTAACTAAATTATATTCCATCTGCCACTTCTTTGCCTATTCTCCTGTTCTGTTTGAATCCTTTTGCAGAGGGATGGGGACCATGTACAGGCCTATCGGATTAATTGAGGTTGGCATCTTGGTATGAACATAGAATTCTCCAACTTCCGGTAATTCCCTCCCTCTCCCTTCCCCTATCCCTATGTCACTCTTCCCCCTCCCCCAGCTGCCTACAACCTCCCTCTTGGTTCTGCCTCCTTCTACTATCCATTGTGTTTTCCCCTATTCTTTCTTCACCTTTCCTGCCTATCACCTCCCTGCTTCCCCTCCCCCACCCCTTTATCTTTCCCCTTACTGGTTTTTCACCCTGAACCTACCAGCCTTCTCCTTCCCACCCTCCCCCCACCTTCTTTATAGGACCTCTGCCCCTTCCCTCTACAGTCCTGACGAAGGGTTCCGGCCCGAAACGTCGACCGATCTTTTCCACTGATGCTGCCCGACCTGCTGAGTTCCTCCAGCGCGTTGTGCGTGTAGCATTAACATTGACGTGGTAGGGCAAAGGGCCTACTCCTGGGCTATACATTTCTATGTCCTAAGACTAAATGGACAGGTCTTTCAAAAAGTTGGCACGGGAGGCTGAATAGATTTACAATACTGTCTTCTGCACCATTCTACTTGAAGATACAGAATCTGGTGGAGGAAAGCTCAAGAAATTTGAATAGACTCTTTAGGTAATGGTTTTGACCTGAATGTGCTCCCTCTATGAGTGAAATTTAAATTGATTTGGCCCAATAAAAAAAAATCCCTATTTGCCAATTTTTATAGCTTTTGGTTTTGGTTCATTTAATTCATTTTTATTAATGTTAACAGTTTGCTATTTTATCCCATAAACATATCTGAGTTTTAGCAACAACATGATGACATCGAAATTGGACAAAGTGTAAAGGGTTAAGCTTAAAATTACATTCAGCTGTGCAAGTGCTATATGGCATGTCAAATAGGCAAGTTTTAATTATCTTCCTACAAGGCTCTTTGCAGTGTAATGAGCTGGAAGCTTTTATCTCATTTGCCTTAATTTAGATAGGTTGAAAAGTGGCTAATTGTTATCTTCAGTGCTTTCCAGAATTTAAATATATAGTCACAATTTATTTCATCAGTTTTATCAGAAATCACAAGTCAAAGGAATAGGAGGAAATGAAGTCACTGGGCTGCCTTCTGCTAACTTATTGCAGACTCTAGTTAGTTGGTTAGATTCCAAGTTGAGATGGACAATCTAACTACTACCCACAACTCTGATCAGTTCCACATGTGCACATGGTCCTTTTCCCTGTTAAAGTGGCAACTACTTCTCTGCGGCAGTGGCTCTTTCAATAAGATGCGGTTCAGAATCAGGTTTCTTATCTCTGGCATATGGGACCTTTTACATCCACTTCAGCTCTATTATTTGTCATTATATTTTATCCATCGGGCAGTGGGGCTGTGATCTGCTTTATCACCAATGTCAATTTGCCAGAGGTTTGTATTCTGAACTTGAGCTCCCTCTATCTGGTTGTAATTCAGTGCAACAGTGAATGATAATGGGATTTTCAAATTCTCCCTCCTCATATAAAGCAGTCACATTTTGAGGATGTCTTGCATGGATACAGACCCTACACTGCAACTCAGACTGTTTAAAAACTTGTTGTTGTAATAAAGCTTTTCACATGTCAAGCCATTTTGTGGTGATTCACAAACTAGAAAGCAACATGGAGAGGTATCGTCATTGTCGCAGTGCACAAACAGCCATGGTAGATATCCTAATAGTCCATTTCTGGTGGTGCACAGCTAGGCCTCCAGAGAGTTCCCTGCTCTTCACTCCTTTCTTCTTTCTAAAAAAAAAAGGGTAATTGTTTGATGCTGGGTTGTATAATCTAAGTGAGGATAACTCATGGGTAAACAGTTATTTCTGTTTTTACCAGCCAAGCAGAACATCTTGTCAATTTAATGAAAAGTTTGACCACCCAAGAAAAGTTTGATAATCAGAGAGACATGCAAATATACCTGTAAAACACACATATACCTGTGTAGAAACAGGTACATACATGGTAACCAACATTAAATACTTGCATAGTTTTGCTAACTTTGAAAGAAGCGTTATTTCACAGAATCTTGATCAGAAGCAAAATGGATGCCAGGCAAGCAAGGCAAATCCTGGGAAGGATAATAGAAGAGGTGGGTTTTAAGAAGGTCTTGGGGGAGGAGACAGAGATAGACATGGGGAGGTGAAGTGGTTTAACAAGATGATTATAAATGTTGCTTAATTAACTGGAGATATGGTCATCAATAACACTTAGACTAGAGGCTGGAGTCATAAAACAGAAGAAAGTTTGTGAAGCTGCAAAGATGAGATGGAATTTGGAGGAAGAGATTTTTACGTCTGAAGTGAGAAGAGTAGGAGACAATGTAGATCACCAGAGAAGATTGAAACAGCAACTTATGTTCCTGTATTATATGTGATTTTAGTACTTCAGAAGCATTTGGCAGCCCGTTCCTGAAGTGATATAAAGAAAGTTGGCTAAAAAGGAAAGCTCTATGTTCAGTCATAAGGTGAGCAATATAATGGATAAAGCAAAGAATTTCAGAACTTGAGGTTTAACACTGATAGAGACAGTTATGGTGGTTGACTGGCTAGTAATGGAGATTCACAGGAGTCCAAGAAATGGGGAGCCTCAGTGTCCCTGAAGAGCTGTAGACATGGTGTACAGTAAAGGAATGCTGAGACCATAAGTGATTTGAAAACACTTGGAGAATATGGAGGAGTTTCTTAATTGGGAGCCCACAAAGGTCAGTCTACAAGCACAGAAACCGTGTTTTGGATACCTCAGATTTAAAAAGGATAGAAAGAGAATGTTTCACTGAAGAATGTTGGAAGACTGAGGCTGAGAAGTAACAAAGAGACAGAATAAGATTCCACTGGCTGACTAAAGCCAGGGTAGTAGCTAGCATTGTCGACAGAGGTAGAAATAGACTGTCGATGAATGCAGCGAGATATGACTCAAAATTCCTCTTTGGGTGAGAATAGAAGATACTGTTTGAAGAACTCAGCAGGCCAAACATCATCTGTTGAGGCAAAAGAATGGTTGACATTTTGGTTCAAGATCCTGCTTTTCACCTCAGCTGCTGATTGTGCTCCACGTTCCAGCATCTGCAGACTTTTGTGTCTGCAGTTTCTAGCTCAAACTTAGAGATGCTAGGGAGAGGGATGGTTAGAGATCAGCGTTCTTGGTGGACCAGATGCAATTCCTTTGGTCTTCCAATATTTAATTGAAGGAACTATAAAGACATGTAGTATGGTTTGGAGATGGTGAGAGGAGGTGATGAGAGAGAACTGGGTTCCTTCAGGACATGTGGAAAGTGATACCTTTGAACAATGTCACTTTGAGAAGTAGGGGAGGGCTAAAGAAGGATCTCCAGGGGACACCAGCAACCGAGGGAGGTGACTCCACATGAGAGATAAGAGTAGAATCTGGTGAGAGAGTGACCAAGGAAAGGTATTGGAGGACCTACCAAAGGCAAGATCAGAGATTGAAGTCCGTCAGGGAGGAAGAGAAAGACTGGAGAACATTTGGCACAATCATACTGTACGAGATGTTGTTATTGGTTTTGGTAAGCACTCTTTGGTAATAATGCCAGGGTCAGATATTTATATTGGGTGCATTTAATTCAGATAATCGGGGAAAAATGGGCTTTAGAGTCTACAATACAAATGGAGCTAACTAGACATGGGCATCAGGATTGCAACTGTAAAGAACTTCAATAGATCATATGGATTTATATAGCAGTATGGTAGTTTCATCACCATCATTACTGAAGTCTTTTTATGATCCCAAATTTAATTAGCTAAATTTAAATCCCCCTGATTCTCTCTCTTGGTCATGAACTGTATGGTTCAGTTTTAAGGACTACAGAGGGAGTGAGAATCCGTGGCAGGGGCTTGTGGTGGTAACCAAATGGAATGGCTTCAGATTCACCAATTTTTAATCAAAGGAACTGTGGTTCACAGACTGGAGTGGATGTTAAATGAAATGTCCCTCAGCGCAGAGGCAGTGGCAGCAACAGGGTGGTTAAAGCAGATTATCTCTGTATAGGGTAATAGAGCCCAAATGCATTATTGAGCCAAAGGGGACACATTGATGATCGAGGCAGTGGCAAGGTTGCTGCCCACAGGCAGCTGGAGATGGAGGGTGAAGGCAGGATGGAGAACTCAGAACCAGAGATCATGGTGGAGATGGGAAAGAAGATCAGACTGCTTCAGGGTCTTTTAATCGTAGAATCAGTCAATGCAGGAGGCCAGTGGGACCTCATTCCTGCATTATATGTACACTATGATTTTCATACACTGCACAAAATGTAAATGATCATGGTACATTTGCCCCAGACTTCAATTCCTCTTCAGTACCAGTCCACCACAACTCTAAAGTCCACACTTTCAAAAAGGTACCAATGACAGTACAATAACTCCAATAGTTGCACCATAGCCTTGTACCTCTCTAAATCGGCTCGATTCCATCAGGCAGGCAAGATTGTGGAGAACTCTCCTCAAATTCAATTGTCCAAAGAGGTTGACTCAAATTTGTCTCTATGCCATGGCATACAAGCTACGATCTTAATCAAAGGCTCAACAGGTTCAATCTCAACTCACAACTGTGTCTTTGCCACAAAACCTTTCTCAGCCTTTCTCACCTCAAGGCTGAACTTCACGTCCAACAAGCTCTCCAGTGAAGTGGAGCTCACCTACATGACAAATGGAAAATGCTCAACCCATGTCACCTCTGCTCCAGAGCAAGGTCACTCTAACTTTAGACAGTGAGCTGCAACGCCCTGACAACTCCTGCAGAGGCTGAACTCAAAGCTGCTGTTGATTCATTGACTGAAATGTAGGAGGGAATGGGCCTCAAAGTCAAAGTGAAGGTTGCTGTCATGTGCACAAGTACACATAGCCGTTAGTGTGGTGCTCTTACAGCTCAGGCTCTTGGGGTTTGGTTCAAAGGTACAATTTAATGTCAGAGAAATGTATACAATATACACCCTGAAATACTTCTTCTTCGCAACCATCCACGAAAACAGAGGAATGCTCCCAAAGAGTGAACGACAGTTAAATGTTAGAACCCTCAAGTCCCCCAGCTCCCATCCCTCCCACGTGTAAGCGGCAGCGAGCAATGATCCCCATTCCCCCACCAGCAAGAAGAAGCATCGGCACCCACCACCGAGCACTCAAGCATGCAAAGCAACAGCAAAGACACGGACTTGCAGTTACCCTAAAGACTTCGTGTTTCACCCGGCACTCGATATACCACAGGCTCTCTCTCTCCCTAATAAGGGAGGAAGGGGAGGTGTAGCCAATTTGGAGTTCAATTCTGCCGTCATCTGTAAGGAGTCTGTTTGTCCTTCCTGTGCAATGTGTGGGTTTCTCTTGATGCTCCGGTCTCCTTCCACAGTCCAAACTTATACGGATTAGTAGGTTCATGGGTCATTGTAAATTGAACGGTGATTAGTGTAGGGTTAAGTCAGGGATTGCTGGGCAGTGTGGCTTGAATGGCCGGAAGGCCCTACTTCACACTGTATCTTAATAAATAAAAAAATAAAAATATACGTATGCACAGGGGCAATGAGAAGTTTACTTGCAGTGGCATCCCATGGCATTAGAACACCACATCCACAAGAATTAACATAAATAAAGCACAAACTCCACCAAGTTACTTAAGAAAGTACACAATTAGGAAAACAGCGTAAAGTGGACATCGTGCTGCTGTCATCAACAAGGGAAAATCTGCAGATGCTGGCAATCAAGGCAATACACACAAAATGCTGGAAGAACTCTGCAGGCTGGACAGAATCTATGGAAGAGAGTAAATAGTTGACGTTTTGGGCTGAGACCCTTCATCAGATGTCCTTGAACCTGGTGTTGTGGGACTTGAGGCTTCTGTACCTATTGCCCAAAGACACCCAGGACACTGAGCTGATGCCCAGGAGTGCACGGACACCCTGTGAAGATAGGAGAAGGAGTGTACCATCTTCAAATTGCCCATCTGATTGTGCATTTGCTTCCCCCACAGAGCTCATCAGTTACATCAGAGACCACAAGACTGGTCTAGGAGCAGTGTGGCACACGGGTTAGTGCAGATCCAGCCATCTGGGCTCCATTCTGTCCCCGGATATCGTCCGGTTGCACAATTTTCCTCAGACTGTTCAAGTTCATTGTCAAGGGCATACTGTACATACCATAGGAATCAATGCCAAAAAAAGAAGATTTTTCTAAGTTCAAAGTGCATTTATTATCTAAGTATGTATACTTTTACAGCCTTGAGGTTCATCTCCTTACAGGTTGCCACAAAACAAAGAAACCCAATAGAGCACATTAAAAAATAAGAAGACCGTTGAACACCCAATTTGTAGAGAGGAAAAAAAAAGTGCAAACAGCAAAAGTAAGTAAATAGCAGTGGGAACTGAAGATCACAGAAGTGAGTCCACAGCCAGGCATCACCGCAGCATTTTGCAGGTGCAGCCCAGTACATTATGACCCTGACAAATATAAGTTAATATAAACTTAGATTATTCATAACTTACACAAAAATAAACAATGTAAACATAACACTAGTGGAAGTTAAGAGAAAAGAAAGCAGTACTTTGTGTATGAGATTTTTCAGGTCAGTCCAAGTGGGGATGAAACAGTTGTTTATTCCTGTGGGTCTTCAGACTGTCTGCTGTTTCCTTGGGTATCCTACAGATTTAAAGGCGACTGTAGATTACCTCCAGTGGAGGTGGGTGGCAGGAGATTAAAGGCTGTTGATGGACAAATGAGAGAGGATTGGTTACTAGTAAATACATGATGGAAAGGCAAACACGAGGAAATCTGCAGATGCTGGAAATTCAAGCAACACACACAAAAAATGCTGGTGAACGCAGCAGGCCAGACAGCATCTATAGGAAGAGGTGCAGTCGACGTTTTGGGTCTCGGCCTGAAACGTCGACTGTACCTCCTCCTATAGATGCTGCCTGGCCTGCTGCATTCACCAGCAATTTTTGTGTGTGTTACGTGATGGAATGGGATTGATGAGATTATACTGTGAGCCAGCACAGATTTGATGGATCAAATGGCCTTCCTTTTTACTGCAAGAAAATGTGGGAAATGTATGAGAATTTCTTCCTCAGCCCTGTGGTTCAGACAGAACCAAAGAAGGTGCCTGGACACTGTACTTTCAGTATGTACACTGTGTAGACTGTGCATTGTTTCTATACTATGTATTTATTGCTTGTTGGAATCTCTGTGCAACACATAGTTTGTACTTCATTTACCCTGCACATTGCCTGACCCTACTGTGTAAATACAACTCTCTACACACCATGTGGTTGTATATTCTATTCACTGTTTACCTGTTAAATATTGTTTATTATTATTGTTCATTGTTTATGCTATATGCCCTTTTGGCCAATGTGTTTCTGGAATTACTATTCTGTTTCCAAACATTAGACAGGAATGCACAGTTTCAGAGCGATGTATGACAGCGGTAGAAGGGTATGACATCTTCCTCAATCTTGATTGGCCATCTGTCAGTGAAGTATCTGGAATACGCCCAAGAAGAGAATTTTCAGTCATTTCTGTTCTGATCCTGTCGACTGTGACCTAAAGACCTTCAGCTGTATGTGATACGACCTGGTGGAATTCACGATTAACTGAAATCGCAGTCACAACTGCATTTCATTTACAGTAACCTGCTGATTCATAATTATGGAAAGGGGTGATGTGTACATTATTTCAAAATCATAGGCTAATAAGATCATTGTAGGCAGTTAGCAGTACACACTGGGATGCCTTTCTTAGAGGGAAAAAAAATGGACAATTCTGGCTTCTAATCGGTAAGGACATGAAATGTCTGCCATAAAGCACTTCATGGAATTCCTTCACAGCAAAGATTACTCCCAAACCTTCTTTCTCGATTTGTCCATAGTTCCTTTCTACTGCACCCAGTGATCTGGCGACATGCATGACAGCTTTCTTGGAACCATTAGGGGAGATATGGGATATAACAGCACCCAAAATGTAATTGATGCATCCATCACAACAAAGACTGGCAATGTTGTATTGAAATGCATCAAGAGAGGATAAGATGACAACATATACTTCACCTGATCAGAAACCTATTAGCAATGTTTGGATAGTTTCCACATGCTGAGCAGGGCGTATGTGGCCCCCTCAGTTGGTGCATTGCTGGGAGGAATGCTGAATAATGACGATCATCTCCAAAAATGATCGTAAAGCGCTGACACCTGATGGTGGAGGCACCTTTAAGATAGCAGCGATATTTTTTAGATCTGGCGGCAACCTTGTTAATCTATGATGAATCCCGGATACCTGATTGAAGACGTCAGGAGGCTGCATATTTCTACCCAAGGTCACAGTCTAAAGTCTTCTAGTTTGTTCAAAACGTGGTCCAGGCAGTGCATAGTTCTGACTGACCCATGTCCATCACAGTGATGTTGTCAGGGTAAATGGTCAATACCCTCAGCATGGAGGTGGTGTAGAGGAAGTTCACCAGGTTGATTCCAGAGAACAGGGAGTTAGACTATGAGGAGAGATCGAGTCACCTGGTACTGTTCTCACTGGAATTCAGAAGAGGAGATCTTATAGAAATATATAAAATTATGAAAGGGATAGATAAGGTAGAGGCAGGACAGTTGCTTCCACTGGTAGGTGAGACTAGAACTAGGAGACATAACTTAAGATTCAGGGGAGTAAATTTAGGATGGAGATGAGGAGGAACTGCTTTTCCAGAGAGTGGTGAATCTGTGGAATTCTCTGCCCAATGAAGCAGTGGAGGCTACCTCAGCAGATATATTTAAGACAAGGTTGGATAGATTTGTGCATAGTGGGGGAATTAAGGGTTATGAGGAAAAGGCAGGTAGGTGGAGATGAGTCCATGGACGTATCAACCATGATCTTATCAAATGGTGGAACAGGCTCGATGAGCCAGATGGCCTACTCCCGCTCCTGTTTCTTATGTTCTTATGGTCTCTCATACTGGCGGTGGTATGGTAATGAATGATATGATCTGAGCAGCCAACGTCTTCGTATGGACCATATCCAGTGGCAGAGTTCAAGCTTATCCATGCGGTCAATGCCAAGGGCATTCAGATCTGTCTGGTCTGTAAGGTAACACATACCATTGACTTTGTAACCATTCAGCTTCACCATGCGGTGTAGTTCCATCTGGAGCACTGCAGCAGACTGATGAGTTCACTTGACTGGTGGGGACCCAAGTGCCTGCCATGTACGTTAGGAGATAATGGTGATGACTGACGCCATATTGGTTTTTAGCTTCAATAATTGATTGATGATTGAATACATTGGCGGTGGAATCAACTTTGAAAGTAATCATTAAACTCCGTGTAGATTTTAATGGCTTTTGAAACTTCTTGTCCTTGTGAGTCACTGGCCTAGAAGATAGCAAAGGAAGGCAAAAGGAAAAGACAGGGCATATAATAGAGCAAAAATTAGTGGTTAGAGGATTTGGAAGCTTTTAAAAAACAATAGAAGGCAACTAAAAGAGCTATGAGAAGAGAAAAGATGAAATATGAAGATAAGCTAGCCAATAACATGGAATGAGACACCAGAAGTTCTTTTTTTACATACATAAAGAGTAAAAGAGAGGTGAGAGTGGATATCGGCCTGCTGGAAAATGAAGCCGCAGAGGTTGTAATGGGAGACGAAGAAATGGTGGATGAACTTCATAAGTATTATGCACCAGTCTTCATTGTGGAAGACACCAGCAGTATGCCAGTCATTCAAATGTGTCAGGGGGCTGAAGTGAGTGTAGTTGCTATTACTAAGGTGAAGGTGCTCGGGAAGGTGAAAGGTTTGAAGGTAGATAAGTCACCTGGACCTGATGGTCTACACTCCAGTGTTCTGAAAGAGGTAGCTGAAGAAATTGTGGTGGGATTAGTAAGGAGCTTACAAGAATCCCTAGATTTTGGAATGTTCCAGAAAATTATAAACATCACTCTACTCTTTAAGAAGGGAAGGAGGCTGAAGAAAGCAAATTTTTGGCCAGTAAACCCGTCTTCAATAGTTGGGAAGATGTTAGAGTCCATTTTTAAGGATGCTTCTGAGTACTTGGAGGTATATGATAAAATATACCAAAGTCTGCATGGTTTTCTTAAGAGAAAATTTTGATTGACATATCTGCTGGAGTGCTTTGAGGAAATAACAAGCAGGATAGACAAAGGAGAACCAGTAGTATAGTTGGATTTTCAGAAGGCCTTTGACGAGGTGCCACACATGAGGCTGCTTAACGCAATAGAACCCATGGTATTACAGGAAAGATACTAGCATGGACAGAGCACTCGCTGACTGGCAGGAGGCAAAGAATGATAATAATGGGGGCCTTTTCTGGTTCATGCCTCAGCTGTGGCAGTGTGTTTGTGTCCTTGAGCAAGGCACTTAATCACACATTGCTCTAGTCTCTGTGAGGAGTGGTGCCCCACAGACTTCCAATCTGCGTCTTGTAAGGCATGAAAATGCCCGACGCAGGCCTCCCGTGGTCTGAGTCGACGTCCCCTCCCCTTTCTGGTTAGCTGCCGGTGACTAGTCGTGTTCCACATGGGTCAGTGTGGGACCATTTCTTTTCCTATTACATATCAGTGATTTGGATGATGGAATTGGTGGCTTTATCGCCAAATTTGCAGGTGATATGAAAATAGGTGGAGGGACAGGTAGTGTTCAGGTGGCAGGGAGTCTGCAGAAGGACTTAGACAGATTGGGAGAATGGGCAAAGAAGTGGCAGATGGAATACATTGTTGGGAAGTGTATGGTCATATATTTTGGTAGAAGAAATAAAGACATAGACAGTTTTCTAAGTGGGGAGAAAATTCAAAAACTAGGAGCTAAAAGACTTGGAAGCTCTCGTGCAGGATTCCCTGAAGGTTAACTTTCAGGCTGACTTGATGGTAAAGCATATATTTCAAGAGGACTAGAATATAAAAGCAAGGATGTAATGTTGAGGCTTTATAAGGCATAGGGCAGACCACACTTGGAGTATGCGAGCAGTTTCGGGCCCCTTATCTAATATGTGCTGGCATTGGAATGGGTCCAGAAGAGGTACATGAGAATGATTCTGGGATTGAAAGAGTTAAGGTATCAGGAACATTTGATGGCTCTGGGCCTGTGCTCACTGGATTTAATAGAATGAGGGGGATGTCATTGAAACCTATCGAATATTGAAAAGCCTAGTAAGAGTGGATATGGAGAGAATGTTTCCTATAGAGGGGGAGGCCAGGACCAGAGTGCACAGCCTCAGAGTAGAGGGGTGTCCATTTAGAACAGAGATGAGGATGAATTTCTTTAACCAGAAGGAATTCATTGCCGCAGATGGCTGTGGGGGTCAAGTCATGGGCGAATTTAAGGTGGAGATTGATAGGTTCTTCACTAGTAAGAGCATCAAAGATTACAGAAAGAAGGCAGGAAAATGGATTTGAAAGGGTAATAAATCAATCATGATAGAATGGTGGAGCAGACTTGATGGGCTGAATGGCCTAATTCTGCTCCTATGTCTTATGGACTAAAAGCCGCCTTTGTTACTACTGCATTGGCATTTGCTATAAACGTGTTTCTTGTAATTGGCAGTTTCTCGTGTAATACCATGCAAAACAGTTTCATCAAGCTGTGGTTGGCCGCTCAGAGACCAGCTGAGGGATGATGTTGGGTCCACTGGAAACTGCATTGACATGGCTGTCTTTGACCAAGCTAGAACTGTGTTTCAGGTTGATAAACTGCTGATATTCTTGAATGATAACTTGTAGAGTGGTATCAAGTTCTTGCTCTAAACAGATCAGGAACTGTTTGCAAATGCCTGCATTGCCAGGTGACTGAAGCCAGCAAATAAAAATCAGACATTGGAACTGTGATTCAGTCATGTTACCCAGTGTGAATTGTTCATGTTTGCTTTTGACTACACTTGCACATGTTGCACACATGCATAACAAGTTTTAGGCAAAGGTAGTTACCACTAAAGAGAGGTGACTGCTCTCCAAAAATTCTTGTTAGCTGTTGGAGATTGTTTTTAGATTGTGAGGACACACAGTCCTCTTTCATTGTCATTTAGCAACGCATGCATTAAGAAATGACACAATGTTTCTCCAGAATGGTATCACAGAAACACATGACAAACCGACTGAAAAACTGACAAAAACCACATAATTATAACATATAGTTACAACAGTGCAAAGCATTACTGTAATTTGATAAAGAACAGAACATGGGCATGGTAAAAAGTTTCAAAGTCTCTGGAAAGTCCCATCATCCCATGCAGACGGTGAACCTCCAGCACCGCAAACTTGCCGATGCAGCATCCTGGAAGCATCCGACCACAGTCCGACTCTGAGTCCATCCGAAAACTCCGAGCCTCCAACCAGCTCTCCAACACCAAGCACCGAGCACCATCTCTGCCGAGCGCTTCGACCCCGGCCCCGGCAAAAGGCAATTGGCGAAGCCAAGGATTTGGGGCCTTCCCCTCCGGAGATTCTTGAATGCACAGTAGCAGCGGCAGCGAAGCAGGCATTTCAAAAGTTTCTCCAGGTGTTCCTCCATGCTTCTCACGGCTGTCTCCATCAAATCAGGATTGTGCACGGCATCCTAGTTAACACATACGATATCATTCGGAATGGCTGCGTGCGCTGTGTCGCGCCGCCATCTTCTCCTCCCTCCTTTTTTTGTCAAAAGATAAGCCACATGAGTTTTTAAGAAAGATGAGGTTGAAATAATGCTCATGTTCAGCAATATCCAATTTTCAGAGTGAAAAGTCTTTCCATGAGTCATCTTCACTGGTGAGCTCGAGCCAGAAGGTAGCTTCGTAATGTTTGAGCCAGGATTCAAACATACGTTTGAACTGGAAGCTGATAATGGCATTGAATTGGAAGCTGGTAATGGACACAACAACCGACTCACATTTGTTCTGACATATGAGCCTGACATCGTTGAAATCACTGATAACCTGCTTGTCAAGGTTTCAGTTAACTTCAGCTGGGCCACCTCAAATTGAGCTTGCTGCTGTTGTAGGACTGTATGTATGTCTTCTGCTGAAATTGCCATGTCGATATACAGCACCTCATCGCCAGTGTGTTGTGTTTGCTTGCCTATGACTACAGATGAGGCCCAAAACCAGGAGATAGAACAAGCCAGAACATGAAATAAACCTGCATTGAATAAAACCACGCAGCTACAAAAACCTCAGCAGTGAATCCTGAGCACAGCTATTTACACAGTTTACCCAAGGACGTTCGAAACACTGTTAGAAGCAACAATTAATCAGTGAAAGTCAGCTGACCAATAGGTGTTGGTTCTTTTGGATGACTGTAACATAAACCGTTTACACACTCTACACATTGTACTGCATTTTCACTCTATATCATGAACAAAGTACATACTCTATATCCTGTAAAATATCTACAGCAGGGGTTCCCAATCTTTTTTACGCCATGGTCCATTGCCATTAAGCAAGGGGTCTGTGAACCCCAGGGTGGGAACCCCTGATGTAAACTATATTTTATGTACAGACTAAATGTTGTTAAATGGGACTAATATACATAAAGATACATGGTCAGTATTGACATGGTAAACTGAAGGGCCTTTTTCAGTGGTTTATGACACTATGAGTTTTTGATTTACATAATCCTGCCTATCCTGTTCGCTGTCTCATTTGTGCCCTATGTTGCCTGTATATTGTATACTCCGGCATGGTGTAGTCTGTACACAGTATATCCTGCATACTGTAAATATCGAACTGCAAATTGGTATTTTTGACACTGTTTGTGTTGTACAATCCGTGGTTTTCCCTGTGCACTATATATGTCAGATAGAAATAGGAGTTGGTCATTTGGCCCCTCATTCCATCTCTGCCAATCATCAAGATTTTAGTCCGACCTCAAATCCATTCAACAGAAGAAGTGCATCACCTTTCAAACTATCCACATGCCCACACTAACAAATCATGCAGGAATTACATTGGCCTCATCAGCCAGCTCACAACCCACAGTGGAGGCAAATCCCCCTGAGCCCCTAGAGACTGCTTGTTAAGAAGATATGTGATAGTTCCCAGACTGTATACCTATACATTATAATCTCCCACAAATACTTGACCGTATGTTCTGTGTGATTTGGACACACAATGTACGGTTTGCTCTAGGCATTGTAGACACTATTCATTTGTCTGTTATTTTTGCTGTAAATTGTGGGGTTCCGTTTATTGGAAAAGACACATTGCAGAAGAGGAACAGTAGAATACTTGAAGAAGATGAGGTGTGTGTATAGCTGAAACCATTTACTTAACAAGCGTACAAAGACTGAGGAATATTGAGCTGCAGCTACTAATGTACCTCCAGCCCCCATTTGTCAGTGGGGGGGGGGTTTACATTCAATTAAATTTAAAGTAACTTAGGATTGGAAAAAACATTTCCAGCTCACTGACAATCAGCACTGACACATTTCAGGGATGTGGGCTTAGCACATTGCTCTACTCTCTCTACACCCGTGACTGTGTGGATGGCACAGCTTAAGTGTCATCTATAAATTAGCTGATGTTGGCAGAATTTTAGATGGTGACGAGATGGTGTGCAGGAGTTTGATTTATCAGCTGGTGGAGTGGCATCACAGCAACAACCTTGCAATCATTGTTGGGAAGACCAAAGGGCTGATTGTGGACTTCAGAAAGGGTAAAATGAAGGAACACCAGTCCTCATAGAGGAATCAGAAGTGGAAAGAGTGAATAGTTTCAAATTCCTGAGTGTCAATATCTCTGAGGATCTATCCTGGACCCAATATATTGAGCAGCTACAAGGAAGGTATGACAGTGGCTATATTTGATTAGAAGTTTGAGAAGAATTGGTATGTCATCTAACACACTTGCAACTTTCTACAGATGTTCTGGGGAGAGCATTCAAACTGGCTGCATCACAACCTGGTATGGGGAGTAGTGTAGGGCTACAGGATATACGGTTATAAACTCAGTCAGCTCCATCATGAGCACTAGCTTCCATAGTATCCAGGACAACTTCAAGGAGCAATGCCTCAGAAAGGTGGAATCTATCATAAAGGACCCCCATCACCCAGGTCATGCCCTGTTCTCATTGCTACCACCAGGAAGGAGGTGCAGAAGCCTGAATGCACACACTCAATGATTCAGGAACAGCTTCTTTGATTTTTGCATAGTAGGGGAATTAAGGGCTATGGGGAAAGGGCAGGTAGGTGGAGATGAGTCTATGGCCAGATCAGCCATGATCTTATTGTATGGCAGAGCAAGCTCGACGGGCTAGATGGTCGACTCTTGCTCCTATTTCTTATGTTCTTCCCCTCTGCCATCCGGTTTCTGAAAGGACATAAACTCATGAGCACTACCTCACTATTTATTTCTATTTTTGCACTACTTATTTAATTTAAGACCATAAGACAAAGGAGTAGAAGCCGGCCATTCGGCCCATCGAGTCTGCTCCGCCATTTTATCATGAGCTGATCCATTCTCCCATTTAGTCCCACTCCCTCGCCTTCTCACCATAACCTTTGATGCCCTGACTACACAGATACCTATCAATTTCTGCCTTAAATACGCCCAATGACTTGACCTCCACTGCCGCCTGTGGCAACAAATTCCATAGATTCACCACCCTCCAGCTAAAAAAATTTCTTCACATTTCTGTTCTGAATGGGCGCCCTTCAATCCTTAAGTCATGCCCTCTCATACTAGACTCCCCTATCATGGGAAACAACTTTGCCACATCTACTCTGTTCATGCCTTTCAACATTCGAAATGTTTCTATGAGGTCTCCCCTCATTCTTCCAAACTCCAAGGAGTACAGTCCAAGAGCCGACAAACGTTCCTCATATGTTAACCCTCTCATTCCCGGAATCATTCTAGTGAGTCTTCTCTGTACCCTCTCCAACGTCAGCACATCCTTTCTTAAATAAGGACACCAAAACTGCCCACAGTACTCCAAGTGAGGTCTCACCAGCGCCTTTCAGAGCCTCAACATCACATCCCTGCTCCTATACTCTATTCCTCTAGAAATGAATGCCAACATTGCATTCGCTTTCTTCACCACCGACTCAACTATTAACTATTGTATATATATATATATATTTTTATTCAGTCTGGTTTATATATTTGGAGTTTAAGTGTCTCCGTTCAAGGAACTTAGGGATGGATAATAAACGCTGGCAAAGGCAATGATGTCCACAATCAGTATGTAAATATCTGATGTGTTCTCACTTTGAGAACAAGGAAGAATATTTATGCTGTAACTTTTCCCTTTGGGATCCTGTGGGATTTGGGTCCTAGTCCCTTTCCTGTTCCTACCTGCTGGTCCTGATCACTTTATATCCTTGAATATCCCCTCTGACTCTATCAACTCCCAAACTTGTTTATTTCCACTAATATTAATATCACCTCCTTCAACCTTGACCTCATGCTCTTTGATAGTTACTCCATCTTCACTGGTCTTGAGCTCAGTTCTTCATCCTGGCCATAGCTCTTCTGTTCTTCAGCAGGAATGGAGGCTTCAAACATCAACTCAAGGCTGAGAAGGTGAAATAATATTTTTGTCAGCAAATTGGAAGGTGCACAGTTTTAAACTAACAATATCATCATCAGTCAGAATTTCCAGCATTTTGTGTTTTCACTCCAGTGAACCAAAAGCTCGAAACTTCAAAGGTTCACAATCTTCCCCCACATCAACTGCTTATCCTGATAGATATTGTCACTCTTCACAGTAAAACTCCACCCAGTTCCTCTCAAAATTCAGAATAAATCCTGTCTCAAAATTCAGAATAAATCCTGTAAATACGATTCAAACTATTTTACTATCAGTTTGGATTAGTTCCATGTTCATACTACTCTTCAACAATATTTGTCCACCTATTCTCCTTCAGTTTCATGGCCACTTCACTCCCACATGCTCCCACTAACAAACCACTCCAATATAATGGAAGTTCACCTGTTTATGCAGCATTCCAAGTTTTCCAATAGCTCCTGAAATGTTGCAATACCAGTAAAATTCCACACGATGGCTGCAAAGACCAGGACATACACAATACTATTCTACTCTATAGTCATAGGTCATATGGGGTCTTCGGTCCATCTTGTCCATGACTCTGCCCTTTTGTGTATCTGCACTGATTCAATTTGCTTGCATTAGGACTGTATCCTTCTATGCCTTACTTATAAAGGAAAAAGATCCTAATTTGTCTAAATGTCTATTAAATAGAGTGATTGTATTAGATTCCTCTGAGGTCAGATGGGGCTACAACCAGAGGTCATGGGTTAACCGGAGGGAAACATGAGGAGAAACTTCTTCACTCAGAGGGTCATGAGAATGTGGAATGAGTAGTCAGCACAAGTGGTACACATGAGCTCGATTTCAACATTTCAGGGAAGCTTGGATAGGTACATGAGTGATAGGGGTATGAAGGGCTATGTTCCCAGTGCAGGTCAATGTTTAAATGGTTCAGCATGGACTAGAAGGGCTGAAGGGCCTGTTTCTGTGCTGTACTTTTCTATGACACCTCCTCTGGCAGTGAGTTCAAGATACCAACCACTCTGTGAAAAAAAACTAACCTTTCGGAACACTTCTAAAACTTCTTTCTTTCACCTTAAACCTATACCCTCTTGTTTTTGATATCCCTACCACGGGAAAAAGATTTTAACTACCTACCACATTTATGCTTCTCACAGTCTCACATGGCTTATTGGGTCACTCCTCAGGCTTCTCTGCTGAATGAAGAATTCATTAAATGTCCGTATAATTGTCTATTTTACAAGTGCCTGCTCAAGAGTTATCTTTATTTCAGCCTCTAGCCTCATAAACAGATGCCAGTGAGACCTGAAACATTAACTCTGCTTCCTTCTACAGCTACCTGCCCTGCTGAGAATTTCCAACATTTTGTGTCTTTACTCCGATGAAGATTCAGTTGAACCACGTGCTCAAAGATTTCACGATCTTTCCTTGAATAAAACTGATGGTCCTAGTAATTATTTTCACACATCACAACCGATTTCCAAACCACGTTCTGTCAAAATCTAGAACAAAAGTTGCAGATGGGGTTCAAAGGATTCAAAGTACATTTATTATCAAAGAGTGTGTAAATGTGACCTTGAGATTTGTCAGCTTACAGCAAGAATCCCAAAAGAACCCAATTAAAATATGAAGACCAATGCTCAAAGAGAATAAAAAACCACAAATCATACAAATAATAGAAGCAGCAACAGCATTCCAAACCAAATTGAGTCCATATACCTGGGGCAGCCATGGTCTCCGTCTCAGTTCATCACGCAGCAGGACAAATTGTCGTGAAGCCCGCAGACGCGAAGTGCATAGCCGCTGGAGCAGTCTCACAGCCTCAGCTCTGTTGGCAGAGGAGTAAACGCCGTGGAAGAGTGAGTGGAATTGGCCTGACTCTTGCCTTTGGTCCTGACACCCTCCCTTTTAGGTCTATCTGGGCCAGCATTTAAATCATCCAAATACCAGGTTGTCCCCCACATGAGGACCTGGGCCCCACTGCAGTGACACACTCTGGGCCTGTACCCCACCACCTAGATCAAGGCCGTTCTTGACCTTATCAAATCGGCTTGGCGAATGGATTGATCCAACCTCGCTCCTAGTTTAGGTGGATGCGCTCCGAAACTGCTCCGTACCAACTCCTCCCTGATTTACTGGCTCCAACTCCAACACCGTCTCGACCTCTCTCTGACCATTTATCCTTGAACATGCCACGTTCCGACTTTGCTCAGCCCTCGAGTCAGCCTCACCTTTGCTTGCCCCATTGTTTGCGATGATGGTTTACACAATTTACTACAAAAAATGTTATTAACAAAGTATTTAATCACATTTTGTGCCTAATTAACCACCAGAAAAAGAATTTCAGGATGTATGTTGTATACATTGCTCTGGCGTTAAATGTACCTATTGAACCTATTGTAAGCTGTCCAATTTCAGTAGCATCATCTTAAACTGGAAGTTTAAGACAGAAACCATTTTACTTCCAATTTGGATCAGCTCCATATTTGCACCATTTAAACCTTCAAAAATACTACGCCCAGTTCATCTATTCCTTCTTCAACATTATGATACACCCCATTCCCATATGCTTCCAGTATCAAACCACTTCAATATCATATTTGGTATATACCCATACATGCTTTAAAATCATACCCAATTATTAAAAACATTGGTTATGACCTTTAATTTTACCAAAGAAAGGAAGGGCTTGTGTTGCTTAGCACTTTAGTGGAAGGCTGTTTATTAAATGTGTCAAAAATCAAATTTACAAAAATGAGTGAAAATCGTAAAACAAGTTGTCAATATTTGCAAAAAACTATCTACAAGAAAACACGATAATAGCTCCACTCTTGTTCTTGTCCAGTGTGAACTCCTAGGGGCCCTATCTCTCCTCTTCTACTGAGGGTAATGAGCTCCTTTTATAGGCACTGGAACATACCAACTTTAATTATTAACAAAGTTAACAAAGCTACACATGAATTAGAATATTATGCACCCCACAATGCAATTACAAATTAAAAAGAAGTATCTACATTTGTATATTAAATATGATCTACAAACAAAATATACACATTTTCATATCTCCATTATAACAAAATGGGATATTCTGCTGTGTGTGGTGGGAAAGGCACCACAAAGCTAACCCAAGCGCATCATGTTGGTTTAGGACCCACAGAAATGCCGGGAGATAATAGCATGAAATAATTAAACCTTCAACACTATCACAAACTTACAGTTAAGTACAAATGAAGAATGAAATTAAACTAAACTTTGGTGTCTGTCTCTGAATATACGTAGCAGTGCAGAGGGAAAACAGAGGGTTAACTATGACAGTATACTGGGGGGGGATTGAAGTGCGTACTCTCATCGCAACGGCAGTGGAATGGCATACCAATGTTTGTGTGTGTGAATGCGCGTGTAACGAATGTGTTTACCGAGTGCTCTCTGTCACACCAATCCAAGCCCATTCATACACTGAAATCTTTCCAAGATCATACCACTGTATTTCTATACCCAGTCAAATACTGAATCCACCTGAGGAGACCCCCATATTTTCTTCAATATAGCACCCATTCCAGTTCTGCATCGGTTACATTTTAATTTCCACTCAACAATATACCACTCCAGTCCAATATTGCAACACTCTAATACCAAACCTTTTTAAATATCTTATTGACTACAATATCATACCTTCTTCCATACCAAAACCAATCCAATCCAACACCCACTCTACTAGCAAACCAAATCCAATACTAGACCCGATACCTGCCGTTTGCTAATACCCAATGAAAGCTGTTTGACCTGAAATGGCACCAATGCTCAGTGTGATGGAGCTTGAGATGTTGCTGCCAACTCACACTGACTGGAACCTTTCTGTCAACAAGTCCAAGATCCAGTCCCAGAGAGGAGTGTTGAGTCCCATAGGACAGTTTACCCACCAGCCTCTGAGGGATAGTCGTATTAAACGCCAAGCTGAAGGCTATGAACAAATACCTGGTGTATGCGCATCGTTTTCTAAGTGGGTCAGGGTAGAGTGGAGGGCCAAGGCTACGGCATCATCAGTGCACTGGTTAAGAAGGCAAACGGAACGTTGGCCTTCATTGCTTGGGGGATTGAATTCAAGAGCAGGGAGGTCATGCTGCAACTATACAGGGTACTGGTGAGGCCGCACATGGAGTACTGTGTGCAGTTCTGGTCTCCATACCTGAGGAAGATACTGGCTTTGGAGACAGTGCAAAAGAGGTTCACCAGGTTGATTCCAGGGATGAAGGGGTTAACCTATGAGGAGAGATTGAGTTGCCTGGGACTATACTCTCTGAAGTTCAGAAGAGTGAGAGGGGATCTTATAGAAACAAACAAAATTTTGAAAGGGATAAATAAGATAGAAGTAGGAAAGTTGTTTTCATTGGTAGATGAGACTAGAACTGGGGGACATTGCCTCAAGGTTCAGGGGAGAAGATTTAGGACGGAGATGAGGAGAAACTGTTTTTCCCAGAGAGTGGTGAATCTGTGGAATTCTCTGCCCAGGGAAGCAGTTGAGGCTTCTTCACTAAATATACTTAAGATACAGTTAGATAGGTTTTTACATAGTAAGGGAATTAAGGGTTATGAGGAAAAGGCAGGTAAATGGAGTTGAGTTTACGGACAGATCAGCCATGATCCTATTGAATGGTGGGGCAGGCTCAATGGGCCAGATGGCCTACTCCTGCTCCTATTTCTAATGTTCTTATGTTCTTATGTTGAGTGGTAAACAAACTGAAAAGGCTCCAAACTTGCTGGAAGGTGGTATTTTATACAATTGATTACCAGACACTCAAAGTCAGTGCCTCTGGGTGATAATCATTTCGGTCAGTTACTGTTGCTCTCTTGGATACTAGAATGTTAGTTGTTGCCTTGAAGCTTGCAGAGGCAGGAGAATGTTGAGCAGGAATGTCATCGAGATCCCGTTAAGACCTCAAAACCCGACCAGGTATGCTGCCCGGCCCCACAGCTTTGCGTGTGTTTACCCTAGCCAGGATCCTCCTCACTTCGGCTGCGGCCAGACAGGGTGCCTGTTCCTTGGGGGGGAGGGGCGCGAGGCGGGGGGGGTGGATTTCCTCCACGTCACATCAATCCTTCCATCAAATCATGCATAGAAAGCATTCATCGTAGGGAGGCATCACTGTTGTTGACCCACAGGGTGGACTGGTGGTCTGTTATAGATTGTACACCTTGTCACGTGCACTGTGCATCCCTGGTGTCACAAAGGTACCTGTGAATTTTCTTTGAGCGCCCTCACCTGGCCTTGCCGATGGTACGTGAGAGCATGGCTCCTGCTGACTCAACCTCTGATCTGAAGACAGATCCCTAACCAGCGCACAAAGCCAGCCGTGGTTTCTGGTTTTCCCTGACAGTGTATTGCTTAAATCACGACAATGGCCTCAATGCGCTTTCCTACCTAGCCAGTCAACGATCCTGCATGTTCATCAACGTTGACATGATGATGGTGGGCAGCCGCCTCTCTGACTGTGGCTCAGCCCGTCAGACTCACTGCACTCTGAAGCCCAATTCATGACCAAGCCTGCTCCTTTTCCTTAACTACTTTAACACTGTGCTCTCTCCTCTGTCTTACCTTCTGCTCCAATATACCCTTCCAACACTGTACTGCGTCTGCTAGAAAAATGCTTTGTGTAGTCTGCGTATCCTGAAAAATAATGAGCACTTTGTTGACTGGTGAATGCTGCAGATCCACAAGCGGCCATTGGTTTATGCATATACAGTACCACTCCGACGAATTTTTGTGGCCACAATCAAAACCACACTCAATAAACAAAGCAACACACATAAAAGTTGCTGGTGCAGGCCAGGCAGCATCTCTAGAAAGAGGTGCAGTCGACGTTTCAAGCCGAGACCCTTCGTCAGGATCTGACGAAGGGTCTCAGCCTGAAACGTCGACTGCACTTCTTCTTAGAGATGCTGCCTGGCCTGCTGCGTTCACCAGCAACTTTTATGTGTGTTGCTTGAATTTCCAGCATCTGCAGAATTCCTGTTGTTTGCGCTCAATAAGCAAATGTGTCTGAGCACTACAGGAGCACTAAGAGAATATACATTAGTAATATGTACAGCAAGGAAGCAATTAACCAAAATGTGAGGCAAAACATGGTGTGAATCTTTTATATAGGAATCACTGCCAGACATTCCTTTTGACACCCGCCAATAAACATTATCACCAACTTTTCCCCGCTGTGGATTACAGCAGCCCTGCTCTTGAACACAAATCTAATTTTGCTGGTTTTATCAGCTTCCTATTACAGTTCTGCCTGGACGCAGTGTAACTGTGGCAAAAGCACTGTGCCGGCAAATCTTGCAGGGAGATCTTAAACCGACTGGAATTTAATCTGGAGTTGCTGAAAGCATTCTGCTGATCCACTGTGCATTCACTTATGAAATCTGATCACCCGCATCATGGTTCGGTTAGCAGTCAACAGATGTAAGGATGCAGTTGTTAGTTTGCAGGATCAGCTTGAAGCCTCTGTCAGCAGTGGCATGTGAGTGCGATAGTTAAATTACCAGACAGTGGTTCACTCTAGATCTCAGGTCTGTGTGAAGATTGCATCTTCATCAGGGATGAAAGAAATCAATTGGGCTCTTAAAAAGGCCAATGGAAAAACCAGGAAACCTGGCAATGAGGAGGAACCCGTCACTACCACCTGTCTTCCCAATATTTCCACGGTTTCTAGAAGGATCACTAGGACCCTGAAGAAATACCAGATTAATAACATCCACAAAACCCACAAGGAAGCTCAAATCATAGCTTATGCAGGTCAAAGATGACCAGGGATGCAGGATTCCCTGTGAATGTGGAGCAGCATATATCACTCAGACGGGACACACTGTGGAAACCCACATCAAGGAACACAGGAAATGTGTCTGTTTGGGTTACCCAGAGAAATCAGCGGTAGCAGAACACAGCATTCGCAAGGAACATGGGATTGAATTCGATGGCACAAATCTACTGTGATGTGCCAGTGGCTTTTGGGACCCCTGGTAAAGGAAGCCATTGAAATAAAACTCAAGGAAAAGAATTTTAACAAAGATGAAGGTCTCGCTCAAAGCAGAACAGGAATTCAACTGTAAACAAGGTGGAAGAGCGAAAACCTGATTGGATGAGATCTAACCAATCAGGAGGGGTAGATTATGGGGATATAAATTCCACCAGACTAGACATGCCCAGGCATCATCCTGATGAAGATGGCAGGGTTTGTCAATGAAACATCGGTTATAATCACTACCTGTACCTGGCTGGAAGTCTGAGAAGAGTTTATTCATCATATACACTGGAAAAGCACTGGATCCTTTTCACCTGTATGTTGGTAGACTAATTGGCCACTGTGAATTTCCCCATGAAGGTTTGTGAGTGATAAGATAGGGTTTTGTGGGGAGGGGCAGTTGGTGAGAATGTGGAAAATAAAAATGGGCTTAATGTAAAAGTAACGTAAATGGGTGGAGATAGTCAGGGCAGACTGGATGGGCCAAAGAACCTTTTTAGCTAAGCCCTAGAGTCACGGAGTCATAACTCTTCTTCAGGGGCTTCAATTTAATTCATTCAATTGTTTTATCTGTCTCAAGGTCCTGGCAACAGGTACTCTCTTTCTCTTACTTGTACCCTGCCAGCATGATGTTCTTATTTCTCAGAAAACTGTGGCCTGGTCCTATCTGAATACCAGGCACATAAAGTTGCTTTAAAAACTCTAGTTTTAAAATATTCTGGAAAAGCTTTTAAGTTATTGAATGGTCTCTCAACAACATAGAGTCAGAGAGATACAGCAAGGAAACTGATCCTTTGGCCCACCAGGTCCATGCTGACCATCAATCACCCATTTATACTAGTCCTATTAACCCCACTTTCTTTCCTCCCTCACTGTTATTATCTCCCTGTGATTCTACTGATCACCTGAACTATATTGGCAATGTACAACAGCCAATTAACAACACAGCCAACATAACCTTGGAGCAACACACACAAAATGCTGGTGGAACGCAGCAGACCAAGCAGCATTTATAGGATGAGGTACAGTCGACGTTTCGGGCTGAGACCCTTCGTCAGGACTAACTGAAAGAAGAGATAGTAAGAGATTTGAAAGTGGGAGGGGAAGGGGGAGATCTGAAATGATAGGAGAAGACAGGAGGGGGAGGGATGAAGCTAAGAGCTGGAAAGTTGGTTGGCAAAAGGGATACAGAGCTGGAGAAGGGGGAGGATCATGGGGAAAGAAAGGGGGAGGGGAGCTCAGAGGAAGATGGAGAGCAGGCAAGGAGTTATAGTGAGAGGGACAGAGAGAGAAAAAGAGAGAGAGAGAGGAAAAAAGGGGAGGGATAATAAATAAATAAGGGATGTGGTAAGAAAGGGAGGGGGGGCATTAACGGAAGTTAGAGAAATCAATGTTCATGGCATCAGGTTGGAGGCTACCCAGGAGTTTGCATCTTCATCAAGGATGAAGGAAATCAATCGGGCCCTTAAAAAGGCCGATGGAAAAACCTGGAAACCTGGCAATGAAGCGGAACCTGTCACTACCACCTGTCTTCCCGATATTTCTATGGTTTCTAGAAGGATCACCAGGACCCTGAAGAAATACCAGATTAATAACATCCACAAAACCCATAAGGAAGCTCAAGTCATAGCTTATAAAGTATTAGTTCTGGTATGACATGGGAGTGGGTCAAGGAGAAGTTCTGAAAAGTAAGAGAGAGTTCATAGAAACCTATAAAACTCCATTAAGATTAAATGCAGGAGATGTTCTTAATGGTCGAAGAATCAGAAACTGGGGTCATTGCTCAGAATATGGGGCATGCCATTGAAAACCAAGATCAGGAGAAATTTCTTCACTGATATCTCCAACAAAGAAGATCATTTAAGAAATAAATTAGGAGAGCAAAATGAAGCCACGGAATATCATGTGCAGGGAAGTTTAAGGATAAACTTTACTCATAGAAACATAGAAAATAGGTGCAGGAGTAAGCCATTCAGCCCTTCGAGCCTGCACCGCCACTCAGTATGATCATGGCTGATCATCCAACTCAGAACCCTGTCCCAGCCTTCCCTCCATACCCCCTGATCCCTTTAGCCACAAGGGCCATATCTAAATCCCTCTTAAATATAGCCAATGAACTGGCCTCAACTGTTTCCTGTGGCAGAGAATTCCACAGATTCACCACTCTCTGTGTGAAGAAGTTTTTCCTCATCTCGGTCCTAAAAGGCTTCCCCTTTATCCTTAAACTGTGACCCCTCGTTCTGGACTTCCCCAACATCGGGAACGATCTTCCTGCATCTAGCTTGTCCAATCCCTTTAGAATTTTATACGTTTCAATAAGATCCCCCTCAATCTTCTAAATTCCAGCGAGTATAAGCCTAGTCGATCCAGTCTTTCATCATATGAAAGTCCTGCCATCCCAGGAATCAATCTGGTGAACTTTCTTTGTACTCCCTCTATGGCAAGAATGTCTTTCCTCAAATTAGGGGACCAAAACTGCACACAATACTCCAGGTGTGGTCTCACCAAGGCCTTGTACTGCAGTAGTGCCTCCCTGCTCCTGTACTCGAATCCTCTCGCTATAAATGCCAGCATACCATTCGCCTTTTTCACCGCCTGCTGTACCTGCATGCCCACTTTCAATGACTGGTGTATAATGACACCCAGGTCTCGTTGCACCTCCCCTTTTCCTAATCGGCCACAATTCAGATAATAATCTGTTTTCCTATTTTTGCCACCAAAGTGGATAACTTCACATTTATCCACATTAAATTGCAACTGCCATGAATTTGGCCACTCACCTAACCTATCCAAGTCACCCTGCATCCTCTTAGCATCCTCCTCACAGCTAACACTGCCACCCAGCTTCGTGTCATCCGCAAACTTGGAGATGCTGCATTTAATTCCCTCGTCTCAGTCATTAATATATATTGTAAACAACTGGGGTCCCAGCACTGAGCCTTGCGGTACCCCACTGGTCACCGCCTGCCATTCTGAAAAGGTCCCGTTTATTCCCACTCTTTGCTTCCTGTCTGCCAACCAATTCTCTATCCACATCAATACCATACCCCCAATACCGTGTGCTTTAAGTTTGCACACTAATCTCCTGTGTGGGACATTGTCAAAAGCCTTTTGAAAATCCAAGTATACCACATCCGTTGGTTCTCCCCTATCCACTCTACTAGTTACATCCTCAAAAAATACTATGAGGTTCATTGTATAAGTATATTAAGAGCAACAACTAGGGAAATACTGGGTTCCCTTATGGAAAAAGGCAGCAAACTGTGCTTGGAACCAAAGTTTATGAGTGAACTGCTAAATGAATACTTGTCTCTTTTCACCAAGGAAAAGGATATGGGGGGCAGTGAGTTCAGGAAGGGGTACATATACAGTCTGGAGCATGTTTGTATTAAGAAGGTGATATGCCTTGGAGCATATCTGGATGTATAAATGCTAGGGCTGGAAGTGGTCTAATCTAGAATGCTATGGGAAACAAGGGAGGTGATTGCTAGGGCCCAGATGAAGGTTTTTGCATCTGTCACAGGTAAAGTACGAGAAGACTGGAGGATAGCTAATATTTTTCCTTTATTTAAGAAGGGCAGCAAAAATAAGCCAGGTAAATATAGACTGATGAGCTTTGCATCAGTGGTTGGGAAATTATTGGAGAGAATCCCAAGGAACAGGATTTATGTGCATTTGGAAAAAATCGGGACTTCAATTATGGTGAGATTTTGTATAGGCTGAGCTTGTTTTTTTCCTGGAGAGAAGGAGGCAGAGGGACCACCTGATAGAACACAGATAGGGTAGATAGTCAGAATCATTTTCCCCATGGTAGGGGTATCAAAGGCAAGAGGGCATATTCTTGCAGTGATAGATGGAAGTTTTAAAGGGAATTTGAGGGGTGTGGTTTTAGAGAGTGGGTGATATCTAGGATGCATTACCCAAGATGTTAATGGAATCAGATGCAATACCATGTTTGAGAGGCATTTAAATAGACACATAGAGCACATGGTCCAAATGTGGGAAAATGGGATTAGCATAGATGCCATAATGGTCAACAGAGATGGTGGGAGGATGTGTTGGGATGGTCCATTTCTCTGCCGTACAACTCGAAGACTCCATGGTGTGCTGGTGACAGAGCTAATGAAGACTGGTTGATGGGGTATCAGTCAGATAGGCTGCTTTCTCCTGGATGGTGTGAAATTTCCTGACAACTGTTGCCATTGCACTCATTGATGTAAATATTGAGTTTTCTGAAACTCCTGTTTCAGTGCTACATGACCCCATGACTCTGCTTGCAGCTCGTCAGGTCTATGAAGACAAATAAGAATCCCATTCCCACCCCCCCCCCAGTAATTTTCATTGTAACCTGTTCTCCCTACATGTCCAATAATGGCCCCCAGATTCCAAAACTCAGTGAGAGAAATTTGTAGTCACCAATGAATCTACCAATCTGCACATCTTTCAGAAAGAACCAAAGTTCAAAGTACATTTATTATCAAAGTAAAAACTGGATATGTCACTATATACAACCTGGAGATTCATTTTCCTATGGACATACAGAGTAAGTCCAAAAACACAATAGAATCAATGAAAGGCTGTGCCTAACAGGTCAGACAAATAATCAATGTGCAAAAGGCAACAAGCTATGCAAATACAAAGAGAAAATAATAATAATTATTATTAATACAAAAATAAATAAAGAAACAATAAATATTGAGAACATGAGATGAAGAGTCCTTGTGGTAACAGTTCAGTGGTAGGGTGAGTGAAGTTTAGAGAAGTTATCCCCTCTGGTTTAAGAGCCTGATCGTTGAGAGGTAATAACTGTTTGTGAACCTGGTGGTGTGGGTCCTGAGGCTCCTGTACCTGATTTCTGATGGCAGCAGTGAGAAGAGAGCAAGGCCTGGGTGGTGGGGTTCCTTGTTGGTGGATGCCACTTTCCTACAACAGTGCTCTGTGTTGATGTGATCAATGGTTGGGAGGACTTTATCCATGATGGTCTGGACTGTATCTTCCACTTTTTGAGGGATTTTCCATTCAAGGGCACTTTTGATTCCATGCAAGGCTGTGATGCAACCAATCAATATTCTCCCCAGCACACATTTATAGAGATCTGTCAACGTTTTAGATATCTTGCTGAATCTTCGCAAACTTTTAAGGAAGTAGAGGTGCTGCCATGCTTTCTTTGTAATTGCAGTTAAATGCTGAGCCCAGGCCAAGTCCTCTGAAAATCTATTATCGAGGAGCCAGACAAACCAGATCACAGAGGACACAGGTACACACCACAGAGATGGCAATGAAGATCAGGATTGCACCCAGATTGTTTGAGTTGTGACACATGGCTTAACTAGCTCTCCCTCTGAGCCATCCAGAAGGTCATAAAACTATACAATTCTCTATTAGAGAAGACAGTGGAGGTCAAGTTATTAAATGCATACAAGAGTTGGTATATTTCTTAATGCCACAGGAATCAAGGAATAAGGGGGAGGTGCAAACAGGGTACTGAAGTGAATGGTCAAACATGGTTCTGTTAAATGGTAAAGATTATTCAAAGGGCTGAATGGCCTATTCCTATCCTTGTTTTCTATAAATATTATTAATCTAGAGTGGCCCTTTCTCTATTCAATATCTAGTTTTCTAGTTAGGCCATGGTCAGGCTTAAGAGATGGACCAGACAGCACGTACTACACTAGCTCTGGATATAGATGAAACTCATGAGTTATTTGTGGATTAGCAATCTATTGAGAAGCGAGACGTACAATCAAATTAGTTGATTGAATTTTACATAATTTAAATTTAGATTATGAGAACACTCAGTCCTCTTTTATTGTCACTTAGAAATGCATACATGCATTAAGAAATGATACAGTGTTTCTCCGGAGTGATATCACAGAAAACAGGACAAACCAAAGACTAACACTGACAGAACCACATAATTATAACATATAGTTACAGCAGTGCAAAGCAATACCATAAGTTGATGAAGAACAAACCATGGGCACAGTAAAAAAAAGTCTCAAAGTCCCCGAGTCCCCGATAGCAGGTGGCAAAAGGGAGAAACTCCCTGCCATAAACCTCCAGGCACCGTCAACTTGCCAATACCTTGGAAGCAGCCGACCACGGCCGACACTGAGTCCATCCATTCGAAAACTTCGAGCCTCCGACCAGCCCCTCCGATACAGCCTCCTGAGCGCCATTCTCTGCCAAGCGCCTTCGACCTCTCCCCGGCCGCTAAAATCACGCAAAGCTGAGGAATTCGGGGCCTTCAGCTCTGGAGATTCTGGTAGCAGCGGCAGCGAAGCGGGCATTTCAGAAATTTTCCAGATGTTCCTCTGTGCTCTCATGTCTGTCTCCATCAAATCAGAATTGTGCACGGTCCCCTACTTGACAGATAACAGATATCATCACCGAAGTGGCCACGTGCGCTGCCGTCGCGCCGCCATCTTCTCCTGCCTCCCGAGAATAAACAATTACGCCATTCAGAATGAATACAGTGGATTTTCATATGAACCTTCCTTATTAAAAACAGTTCGAACAACATGGTGCACTTAACATTGAGAACATCACAGATATATTTATCAAGTAGAAATTGTCCCCAAGCCAAAGAAGCAGCTATTATGGAAGAAATTAACAAAAGCTTGGTAGAAGAATGATGTCTTAAGCAAGTTCTTAAAGGGGGAGAAAGTGTGGGGGGTGGGGAAATTGAGGTAATTCTGGAGGTTAGAAGTAAATTCTCCATAGTTTTGAGAAGTACCTTGTCTAGGGATTGGTTTACTACTTTTAAATGAAGTCACTTGTTCTCCGTGAATGATAATAACATTCACCATAGCATGCATTACACTGTACAACTTATGTTAGTTGAGGAAAAAAAAGTATTTGAAGAACACAGAGCTTGCAGAAGACTCCTGGTCTGCTGGGAAACCACAATCCCTGTTCTCCTATGTGCTTGAGACGTGGACCACCCACAACAGATACCTCCAGGCAACGGGAAGATATCACTAATGTTTTCTCTGCAAAGCTATAAGACTATATGACTATAAGACATAGGAACAGAATTAGGCCATAAGGCCCATCACGTCTGCCCCACCATTCCTTCATGACTGATTCATTATCCCTCTCAAATCCATTCTCCTGCCTTCTCTCCATAACCTTTGACACCCTCACTAATCAAGAACCTATCAACCTCCAGTGATTTGGCCTCCATAGCAATCTGTTGCAATGAATTTCACAGATTCACTGTCCTCTGGCTAAAGAAACTCTTCCTCAGTCCTGTTTTAAAGGGATGTCATTGCGTTCTGAGGCTGTGACCTCTGATCATAGACTGCTCCATTATGGAAACATTCTCTCAACATCCAATCTATCCAGGCCTTTCAATGTTGAATAGGTTTCAATGAGAACCACCTAATTCTTCTAAACTCCATCAAACCCTTCTCCTACATTAATCCATTCACCCCTGGAATCATTTTCGTGAACCTCCTTTGGACCATCTCCAATACCAGCACATCCTTTCTCAGAACTGCTCACTCTGCCCAAACTCCAATGGTCAGACTGTGGTCTGACCATTGCCTTATAAAGCCTTTGCCCTTTGAAGTTACTGGAAGGAAAAGTAAACCAATGTCAGTGTCCTTTCTCAGACCAACTTACTCAGCACTGAGGTTCTAATTACACTCAGAATCAGGAGATCTGCAGATGCTGGAAATCTTGAGCAACACACACACAAAATGCTAGAGGAACTCAACGGATCAGGCAGCATCTATACAGGAAAATCGACAGTCAATATCCTGGATTGAGATGCTTCATTTGGACTGATTGTGGGGAGACCGTCAGAATAAAAACGTGGAAAGAAGGGGTGGAGCATGATCGGGCAGGTGATGGGTGGATTCTGGTGAGGAGAGTGATAGATTGGGGAGGGGACTGTGGAAATGGTGTCAGAAGCTGGGAGGTGATAGGTGGAAATGGGAAAGCACTGGGGATGATCGGATCTAGTAGCAGAGGAAGGTGGATAAAAGGGGAGGAGGGCAGGAGGGCAGGGATGGGAACCAATGGGAGTGAGGAGTGTGCCAGTAATGGGCAGATGGTTAAGTGAAGAGAGGGAAAGAAACATGGTGATAAGGATCCGATAGACTGAGTGGGGAGAGAAAAAGGACCATTTACTGCAAGTTGCAGAATTAAAAAGAGTTCTTTTTTTTCTTGATCAAACAGGTTAAAACAAATCTCAGTCCTGAGGGACTGCCTGATGTGAAGAAGATAAAAGTCCTAATCTTCAATTGTATTTCTCCGTCAGGTTTCCCTGTCTAGCACCACTCTGTGTCAATTTACCTATCAAACTTTTTGCAGGTCCTTACAGCGACAGTCATGTAACACAATGTAAGCAGTTCACTTCTAGTTATTGGGTGGTGCTGCTGCTTAGAGAGTGGATCCCATGGGAAGGTGGGCTAGGAGAATACTAAAGGTCTCCCATTGACAGGGAACAGATGGACCTGGACAGGTTGGTGGATCCGGACAGATGGATCTGGACAGGATCCGGACAGGATCCGGACAAGGTGGGCTAGGAGAGTACTAAAGGTCTCCCATTGACAGGGAAGAGATGGATCCAGACAGGTTGGTGGATCCGGACAGATGGATCCAGACAGGATCCAGACAAGGTGGACTAGGAGAGTACTAAAGGTCTCCCATTGACAGTGAACAGATGGATCTGGACAGGATCCGGACAAGATGGACCCGGACAGGATCCAGACAGATGGATCCGGACAGGATCCGGACAAGGTGGGCTAGGAGAGTACTAAAGGTCTCCCATTGACAGGGAACAGATGGATCCGGACAGGTTGGTGGAAATCAGAGCTCACAGGAGGAAGGTTCTACATTCACGAGAGCCTTGGGGACCACTCTGGGTTGTAGCTAAGTACTTGTTGGCAGGAGCTACTGTAAGGACTCGGCTGCAGTCTCTGAATATCTGTACTCTGGAGAAACCTGCACTGCAGGCAAATTTCTGTGTCACCCCGGCTGATCCCAAGAACTGAAGGAAATATCGATGAGATTTCCTTCCTTCAGAACGGAGAATGTGATGGTATTGGGTTCACTGTCCGCATAGACCTAAACTCAAAAGGGGATCTTAAGCCGATATAGACATCTACGAGTACCCTCATTTTAGGGAGGTTAAACAGCATTAGCCTACTCTTCAAAGACTAACTTATTTCCCTGTCCAGTCTCTGCAACAACGTCTAGCTGTCAATACCCACTACTTGATTGGTGGATCCCCTCCACCTCCCTCCAAGGAGGAGATACTTCCAGCTAACTAGTAGTTTAAGTACTGTTTGTTTTATTTTTAATGATACAGCTTTAAATTTAGACAAATAATTCTTTGCGCACATTGAACACTCACAACGGATTTCTGGTTTATAAAAGGTTTTCAAATTACAAAAGATCTATAAACGACAAAGGATTTCCAATCACAGGTACAATTTCTATGAACCAGGAGAACATACCAGTGAGTTACAGATGAACGAGTTGTCCATCACAGAAACTGAAGCTTGAGGAATGAATTCTCATTCCTCTTTCTGTCACTCTCCTTGTCATTCTTAAGAATCCCCAATGCTTTCTAGTGTTTTTACTGTTTTAGTTGACGTTATCTACATCTGATATTTGATGGGACAAAGGATTTTACACAGAAACTTCTAAAAACTTCTGGAGACAAAGATCCCAGACACTCAAAGATAATGCCATGTGTCAGACTCTTCGTATACACAAATCTCCCAACAATCAACTATACCAGTGATCATGTTTGATGTGCTAAGTGATAAAATCAGTCCGGTCTGCAAGCTTCCTTGAACTCTGTTGCAATGATGCAAATAATTTATCCAGTGTTCACACGAGGAAATCTGCAGATGCTGGAATTTCAAGCAACACGCATAAAAAAATGCTGGTGAACGCAGCAGGCCAGGCAGCATCTATAGGAAGAGGTACAGTCGATGTTTCGGGCCAAGACCCTTTATCAGGACTAACTGAAAGAAGAGGTAGTAAGAGATTTGAAAGTGGCAGAGGAAGGGGGAGATCTGAAATGATAGGAGAAGAATGATAGGAATTGGCTTGTTTATTTCGGCTTTTTTCTTAAAGATGTGCTGGGTACACACCGGTTGCTGCTGTACCCCTGCATGCTTTGTGGCGCGGTATCGGTCTGCGGTCAGGAGGTTGGGGACCACTGCCATATGTTGATTAAACATGAACTTACATGATCTCACTGCTTACTTGTTTTTAACAAGAAGCTGAGCAAGGAATATTAGTTAGATGTTTAACTTTGTCAAAAGCAACCCTGACCCTTTGGAAAGGTCAGGCTCCTGCACTAGAAAGCTGAGATTTGCAATAAGCTTCTTGGGCCCTCGGAAAGTGAATATCCATCACACCCCCACCACAGCTGTGAGGAGTAACCTTCAATGTGGAAAAGAGCAGGAATATGAAATGATCCTGATGCCAGGAACATGAGGGATCCCAGTCACATGATTTAACGTTATAGCAGATCTCAGATCTCAGCCAGGACAAAGTTTGCCTGTTGTTTTCTTTTAGTAGCAATGTTTCAGAATAAATTGGGTCAGTGCTTCAATGCTCTCTAGGTAAGTAAGAGCAGTTATTCCATAGACCACTATGTTTGATAATGATACTGGAGATGAATTTTGGATACTTCATCTTCATTGATGTCATTATATCGATATTATATCGATAGCATTATACTGGAAAATAATCAGCAGAACAAATGAAAATCCCACTATTTTAAATTCCCAGTGAGTACTTAGACTCCCAGATGTGTATGCAAGATTGTTTGACTCTAGATTCCATTGATTCTCAACGGAACATATGGCCTTATTGATTCTGACTTGTTTTTGCTTCCCAGAAAGAAGAGGGGTTAGTTTAGATTCCAAGGCTTTTTCTCATGTGCTTTGCCTGATATGAAATCACATTCCCAATGACAATGCACGTTAAGGTCTCAGCTGTGGAATTCTTTGGCATAGCTTTCATTGAAATGCAAAATAGCGCTAAAAGGTGAACAAGAAATTTGAATATAAATGAGAAACTGTCACAATATGCTGGAGGAAGTCAGCATGTCAGGCAGCATGCATGGAAGGGTATAAACACTCGACATTTTGGGCTGAAACCCTTCGTCATGACAGGAACGGAAGGGGGCAGAAGCCAGAATAAGAAGGTGGGGACGGGGAAGGAGCACGGGCTGGCAGATGATAGGTGAGACTATTTGAGGGGGAAGGTGGGTGGGTTTCAAGATTTCCAGCACCTGCAAAATCTCTTGCATCTAAAGTTGCCTGCAAAGGGGTGTTAATGTGATTGTGTGGAAGAGCCAATCAATGGCACACAAAACCCTAATCAATGCAGAGGGGACACTAAGCTTTGTGTGAGCTTGCTGTGATTTTCCATTGAAACTGAATCACACGGTATCTGTGATCTGTGAACACTCCAATGTTTAAACAAGCAAGTTGAAACGAGGTCTGTAGAGGGCAGTGTATGACTGTCTAGTTTCACAGGAGTGAGACTGGGGCAGGCTTACAACAGAATTTAAAGCGAGTGCTTCACTTTCCGTTCTGCAGCTTTCAGGGTTTAAAATGTCATTCTGACAATAACATGCGGAAAGTATGGTCTGTCCAGAGAATTAATCCACTCGTAAAATGAGAAATTGTGTGATTTGGTCCAAAAAGCCTCATCTCTGGACCAACTTCCCCAGAAGTTGCAAAGGCAATGATCTAGAACAAAGGTGCTTTATCATTTGCTGATTTACTTGAGTTTCAGGTGGACACAGAGATCGCTGTTACCATCCAGGTCATGCCCTCTTCTCACCACTTCCATTAGGCAGGAGGTACAGAAGCCCCAAGTCCAAAACCACCTGGTTCGGGAGCAATTACATCCCTAAACTATCAGGTTCTTGAAGTGACCTGCACCACCTTAACCCTACCTCAGCAACAGAACACTTTGCACTAGCATGGGCTTGTCTATGATTGAAGATTTTTTTTCTGCAGTCCTTTTTTTCATCTTCACTGTCTTGTATAATTTATGTATGATGGATATTCTGAATCTATTGTATATATTTGTGATGCTGTTACAAGTTTATTATTGTACCTGTTCTTCACCGTATTTGTACACCTGACGATAAACTCAACTTGATGTGACTTGACACGACTGCCATTGTATTCCGCTGCCCATCCTCCAAACTCCCACACTCATTCCTGTACAACTAACCCTTTGCAAGCTAGAGCAGAAGGCGCTGCGGATGTTGGAGATCTAAAACAAAAACAGAAAATGCTGGATAACTGAACAGGTCCATTGAGAGACATTCAGGATCGATACTTTGGGTCAAGGACACACTTTCAGACCAGAGAGAGTGTCTGTGACAGATGCAGACCAAATTTATTAAGGTAACAATTGCATTAAATTCAGACAGTTAGAACAGTATAAATGAAACAAAGGAACAATCTGAAAGGGAAATATCAAACAACAACAGTAGATGATGAAACAAAAAACTGCCTCTCTGAAATTTAAAAAGAGGTCTCCAGACTGTAACATGAAGTGAAGTGTTGTTTCTCAAACTATTCTTTCCGTAAATCTCCCTGGTTATTGGAAACTGTAATTCCTCATTTTGCATTGTGATACCCATCTAACTGATGGAATAATGCTACTGTAAAGAAGACTTCAGGCATGAACCAGATTTGTATTGTTTGAGCTATAAAACATTAAGGGTAATCCAGGGTAATCATGACATAAAAGATTTAGTCAGGTAGATACATAAAAATGAATTAGTTTTGAATTAATTAATACCCACCTAGTCACACTCTCTCTTTAGAGACTCTGTTCCATATCTTGCCTCTCATTCACTGACTGGTTTTGAAATTACCCCATTCAACTGAAGGCCGCACCCTCTGGTTTTACTGTTCTGAATTGTGTGGATTAGTTTGTCATTACCCTTGATATCCTATCCCTTTAGAGTTCTAACAATAGCAATCAGATAATTTAGCAACCTAACTTTTTCCAGTGAAAGCATGCCCAATTAACATAATTGTTCCTCATAATCCAATTATTCTTCAGTGGTTCAATGGCTCCATTTATATCAGAGAACGTAAACAGTATACAACCTGAAATTCTTATTCTTCACACACATACATGAAACAGAAGAAAACCCCAAAGGATGAATGACAGAAAAAAATCATTAAAACCCCAAAGCTCCCTTTCCCCTCCCACACACATGCAGCATCGAAGCATCATGCCTTCCTTCCTCCACCTCCCCCGACTTATTCCAGCAGGAAGCATCAGCTCCCACCACCCAGCAAGCAAGCTATAGCAAAGCCCCCAAAGAGAGACCATGATCTAGGTCCATCAGAAACTACAGTCCATAGCCCAGCACTTTGACGTGCAACAGGCTTGCGCTCTCTCTCACTAACAAGGAAGAGAGACGTGTCATCTCTTCTACAATGAGACGGGAGACAAAATGATCACTGTTTTGATGCTACAGTCTGCAGCAATGCTTATTTGAGCTCACCCAGATGAAGAACCAGTAGACTCTTCTCCCCATAGAGAGAGGGAGAGAGAGTGATAGTGAAGGCCTCGGACAGCTGCACCCGCTGCCTCGATGTTCCGATCGTCCGCGACTTTTCAGTTGGTGTCAACGGCAAGGAATCGGGACCACACACGGGCCGCTCGAGGCTGCGCACTGAAAGCACACGTCCTCCAGGTCGTTCCTGAAGATATCATAAAACAGCTGGTCGGTGAGCTCCAGGGGCAGGAATCCACTGCCATGAAAAAATGCATTTTGAGTACAGCTGTAGATTGCAGACCCTGACAAGACCCCAGCCACCTTGAGAAGGGGAAAAAGAGACATTAAAGAGAGGAATTTAAGCTGTTTCGCAGATGAGCTCAAAGTCACCCTCAGCGCCACCTTAGCTGGTTTCTTCAATATCTTTTCAAAAGCATTTCTGTACTCTGGCAATCAGTATATTCAGTATTTTTGTGTGTAGCCTCCTTGATCTAGAAAATAGCTAGTTGCAAAATACCTACCTTAGCTCAATATGGACTTTTTAATATATACCAACATCAAGTTTTCTTCATCTACAATGGCAGTATACTGGCCAATATTTATCTCTCGACCAATATAATGTAAACAACTTCTTGCATTGCCTGTCGCATACAAATTGGAGTCATGGCATTTATTAAGTCAAGAGTCATGAGCACAGAAACAAGTCCTTAGACCAATCATGCCCATACTGACCATCAAGTACCATCTATGCTGGAGTTCCCAACTGGGGGTTCATGGACCCCTTCTTAATGGTTTTGGTCCATGGCTAATCCCATTTACTAGTCCTGGCAATTTAAGTCCAGATATTTCTTAAGTGCTGTGAGAGTCTTTTCCTTCACCATCCATTCAGGTAGTGTGTTTCATATTCTAACCATTATCTGGATGAAAACATTCTTCCTCAAATCACCTATATATGTTTTACCCCTTATTCCAAACTTGACATCTCATTTTGGATATCTCTGCTACAGGGAAATGTTTCTGTATATCTGCACTTATTCATGTCCTCCTGATTAGCCAATGTGCTTCCTACACTGTAAAAGTAACCACATTTTTTGTAGTACTCCACTGGCCGCCAATGAGATTGAGATCATGAAAGGCTGATTAGAAATCAAATTATTTCTTTTGCCTTTCTCGTGAAGCAATTTTGTACCCAAAATATCCAATGACCAAACCTACACAGTCAAATTAATATCCCTTTGAAATATCACCTATCACAATCTTTCACATACTCACAGAAATTTTTTTGGGTCCCATAAGATTGGCTCATTATTAGCTGATTCTTTCTTTCCTTGCCCGTGTTCTCCAGGTACAGGAATTGGAGGAGGAGGGATGAGTAGGAGTGTAGCTATCCTTTTGTGAACTTTAGCAATATGGAAAAGGTTGAGGATAACAGTCAAGGAGTCTAACTACTGTAAATGAGATTCTGCATGGACTTCTTACACCTGTTTCTCTGCCTCAGTCTCCATCCATTCACAAAAACTGTACTTCCTTCTTTATGTGTAACAATATTGTCCCTAGGGTCATTTTCAAGATATTTATACAATATAAGATGTTAAGAATGGAGTTCTCTGATCCATTTATCAGGAAAACCCCAATGACAAAGAGAAGAATATGAGACAACTAGTAATTAAACACACTTGCTATTATTAACCTCCTATGTCATGACTTTCAAGATACTTTGAGATAGTAATATTGTTCAATAATATAACTCTGCTTCTTAACTCAAGATTCATTACGTATTTGAATAGGCTGAAGTCAATTGTGAGTTTTTCCCAGAGTATCCATTGAGAATAAATGGAACTCATATCTGTGTACTAACTTCACTGGAGGCAACATTTCAACAAAGTAAAATAGAAATGTGTTTTGCTTCTTTTCACAATTAATATTGAATGTTTTCTTTTAAATATCATGTCCCTTGTGTACTGTGTGGAATATATAAGAACTGTGTTCAATAGAAGTAATAAATCTTGTTAATACAAAAGTCCAGAGGATTTAATAGAACTTTCTAATTTTGCTTTATAACATACTCAAATAAAGTGTGAAGAAAAAAATGTCAAGACAAGAACACAAGGAAATAGGAGCAGCTGTAGGCCATTTAGTCCTTCAGAGCTATCCCAGGCCTGAGCTCCTTCTCTGCTAGTTGCACATCGATGGTTATCTACTTTCTCTTAAAATATTTTAATATCCTAGTTCTCTGGGGTAGGAAAGTCCAGAGAGTCGGATTGATTATGAAAGTTCTGGAGATCTTTCTATATCTGACATGAAACATAGTTATTCTGAATGGTGTTCCTTTATTGCCAATAATGAAGCATTTCGTCACTTGTATATTTCCTTCCCACACACAAGAAGGCCATTTGGTCCATCAGATCTACACTAGCTCCCAGGGATACAGTCCCATTAGTCTGGTTCCTCACTTCCATCGCCCTTTCAATTTATCACCTCTCTCACCAGTCCAACTCCCTGGTGATTATTTTTGCTGCTTATACATAGTAATTGGGAATGCACAATAGCCAATAGACTACAAATTCTTTGAGATATGGAAGTAAAATGGAGCCCTTGTGAAAATCCATAGTCAAGGAGAGAACATGGAAACATCACACAGACAACACTCAAACCCAGGATTGAACCTTGGTTGCTGGAGTTGGGTGGGGGTCAGCAGCATGAACTACTGTACCACTATAGCACCATACAGTATTTGGATTAAGCACATAGTCCACAGTTGAGGCCACCGTCCTCTAGACGTGTGAGAATAGACTGCATATGAGGCTAGTGCCTTTGAGCAGATAATGTCCTATCCTCTCAGGGTTCTGTCCTGATGACGTTAATCTAGCCCAAAGCGTGGTGCACTCAACAGTCTGCCTATATAACACAATATTTTTGATTTTGTTGCTTGCTAACTGGTTTGAATGTTGGGCTTTGTTCCAGCTTTGGGCAATTGTACAAAATGGGCAATATACTGTAAGATCACTCAATCCTTTTGAGTCCTCTCAATTTTTGTTCCTCATTTTCTCAGTAGAGTCAAAAATTAGTGATGAATTTTTATAAGAAAGAAGACAACTCATGTTGAGGATTGTATCTTTCAACGTATCTTTCATGCAATTTCTTCCATTTGCCTCTGCCTAAAATGTTCTCCACAGAACAATAGCTCAGTTATGATCTTTCCCATAAAAGCTTCAGTTTTATTCCAAATCAATTATTATTATAACTTTTTGAAAAAGTAATATACAGTGCTTTTGTTGGGATTCTACATTCCTTTTGGTTTTCCTCCAAATTCTTTGGACTGTATGCCGGCCCATGTTAACTCTGCAATAATATAATTGTGATTTTAGTGGTAGTAGTCATACTTCATTAATCCCGGGGGAAATTGGTTTTCGTTACAGTTGCTCCATAAATAATAAATAGTAATAGAACCATAAATAGTTAAATAGTAATATGTAAATTGTGCCAGTAAATTATGAAATAAGTCCGGGACCAGCCTATCGGCTCAGGGTGTCTGACCCTCCAAGGGAGGAGTTGTAAAGTTTGATGGCCACAGGCAGGAATGACTTCCTATGACGCTCAGTGCTGCATCTTGGAGGAATGAGTCTCTGGCTGAATGTACTCCTGTGCCCACCCAGCACATCATGTAGTGGGTGGGAGACATTGACCAAGATGGCATGCAACTTAGACAGCATCCTCTTTTCAGACACCACCGTGAGAGAGTCCAGTTCCATCCCCACAACATCACTGGCCTTATGAATGAGTTTGTTGATTCTGTTGGTGTCTGCCACCCTCAGCCTGCTGCCCCATCACACAACAGCAAACATGATAGCACTGGCCACCACAGCCTCGTAGAACATCCTCAGCATCGTCCGGCAGATGTTAAAAGACCTCAGTCTCCTCAGGAAATAGGGACAGCTCTGGTCCTTCTTGTAGACAGCCTCAGTGTTCTTTGAGCAGTCCAGTTTATTGTCAATTCATATCCCCAGGTATTTGTAATCCTCCACCATGTCCACACTGACCCCCTGGATGGAAACAGGGGTCACTGGTACCTTAGCTCTCCTCAGGTCTACCACCAGCTCCTTAGTCTTTTTCACATTAAGCTGCAGATAATTCTGCTCACACCATGTAACAAAGTTTCCTACCGTAGCCCTGTACTCAGCCTCATCTCCCTTGCTGATGCATCCAACTATGGCAGAGTCATCCGAAAACTTCTGAAGATGGCAAGACTCTGTGCAGTAGTTGAAGTCCGAGGTGTAAATGGTGAAGAGAAAGGGAGACAAGACAGTCCCCTGCGGAGCCCCAGTGCTGCTGATCACTGTCGGACACACAGTATTGTAAACACACGTACTGTGGTCTGCCAGTCAGGTAATCAAGAATCCATGACACCAGGAAAGCATCCACCTGCATCGCTGTCAGCTTCTCCCCCAGCAGAGGAGGGCAGATGGTGTTGAATGCACTGGAGAAGTCAAAAAACATGACCCTCACAGTGCTCGCTGGCTTGTCCAAGTGGGCGTAGAACACGGTTCAGCAGGAAGACGATGGCACCCTCAACTCCTAGTCGGGGCTGGTAGGCGAACTGGAGGAGATCTAAGTGTGGCCTGACCATAGGCCGGAGCAGCTCCAGAACAAGCCTCTCCAGGGTCTTCATGATGTGGGAGGTCAATGCCACCAGTCTGTAGTCATTGAGGCCGCTGGGGCGCGGCGTCTTCGGCACAGGGACAAGGCAGAACGTCTTCCACAATACAGGAACCCTCTGGAGCCTCAGGCTCAGGTTGAATACATGGCAAAGTACTCCACATAGCTGAGGGGCATAGGCTTTTTCTGATTCTCACTATGTTTTAGATCACTGAGCAGACTTTACAAGGTGCGGAATAAAGTTACTTATCACTATTCAGGTGAGCAACATATCAAAGAAAACTTATCCAAACATGAGGAATTCTGCAGATGCTGGAAATTCAAGCAACACACATCAAAGATGGTGGTGAACGCAGCAGGCCAGGCAGCATCTCTAGGAAGTGGTACAGTCGACGTTTTGTTTGCCCTAGCTCTTGAAAAAAAACAATTAAATCAGTCTTATCTGAACATTACCTCATTATCCTTGTCACCACAGAGTTTCTTTAAGCAAATTGGATGACTTCACATTTATTCACATTATACTGCTGTGCCATGTCCTTAGCCTGTCCAGAGCTTAGACTGTTAGACCACAAGACCAGCAGAATTAGCCCATTTGGCATCTTCCTCACAAATCGTTCTGCCACCCAGCTTTTTATTGTCAGCTGCTCTGAATATGTAAGAGCAGATTTATTTATTGAGATACAGCTTGGAATAGGCCCTTCCAACTCTTTAAGCCGTGCTATCCAGCAATCCCCTGATTTAATCCTAGCCTTATCATGGGACAATTTGCAATGACCAATTAACCCACCAAACGGTACACCTTTGGATTGTGAGAGGAATCTGAAGCACCTGGAGGAAACCCACGCGGTCATGGGCAGAATGTACAAATTCCTTACAGGCAGCGTCAAATTGAACCCAGATCACCCTCCCAACTGCAGTCCCGTTGATGTTGATCAGGGCAAGCCTGTCTCTGTTCGTCCTGTAATCCACGATCCGCTCTTTTGTTTTTTGGACGTTGAGGAAGAATTATCTTGTTAACCTTTCCACCATAGGCTGTCTTGTCACCACTAGAAGTAAGACCATACTGTAAAGCATTATGCTAACCACTATGTTACTGTGCCGCCATTCATGTTTTGAACAATTTTGTTGATTATGCAATCTTTTAAAGCTCTTTGGGCTGCTAGACTTGCTCTTTATTTTCCCTTTTATCCTGCAATACTCCTGCATCTCAACAAAACAGGGTCCTGTTGAAGCTTAAAGTCAACGCACACTATAACTCCCTTCTATAAAACCACTCACTGCCGACCACCAAATTTGTAATCCATTCCAATTAGCTCTCTGCAAATCTAATCTTTCAGTAAATTCTTTCAAACAGCACTTTGTAGGACAGAGGTGCCTCTCCCTGATAATGAAATCTCATTCCTTTGTAAAAGTTGGCATCAGCAGCTTTGATGGTATCCAACTTGGCAACAGAATCGCCAAATCAATGTCGCACTTTGATTGACGTTACAATTTACATTCTTCAGAATCTGAATCAATCAGAATCAGATTTATTATCCTTGACATACAATGTGAGATTTGTTGCTTTGTGACAGCTGTACTGTGCAAAGACATAAAAATCTATAAATTACAGAAAAATAAATCCATCGAGCAGAAATAAGGAATATGAGCTTTTGTGCATGGGTTTATGGACTGCTTGACAGTAGAGAGGAAGAAACTGTTCCTAAATGATTGAGTAGGTGTGCATGTGTGTCAGGCTTCCCAACCCTTCCCAAGGTGGTGACCTTCTGATATGCCTGGATAGCAGGGACTATAGAGACAAATTTCACAGTCTTATTGTTTGAAGCATGTAGTACAATTTTGCACAGCAATTTCAATCTCAATAGACCCATCCTTTGTGTTAACTTTTACCATGAATTTCAAAGCACTTGGTTGTCCTTTATTGCAAGGAAAATTACACAGTTATTACTTGAAGTATTTCTGCACGTCTGCGAAGATATTATGCACAGAAAGATAATCATTGTTGAACTTCAATTTGTGCATTCCTTTGTTTTATTTATTTCTCTCTTGAGAACAGAACATTTAAGATAACGATAATAAAATTTTACTTAAAGGAAAGGAGAGATCCCTGGATTTTTCTCTGATTAGAGCATCACTGGCTGGACGATCATTATTCTCCCATCTTCAAAGCACGTTAAGGGTGTTATTGTGGGATCGTATCTAGAATGACTACCACAAGAAAGCGATTTTGATTCATTAACGAGGGCTGTAAAGCTGGAGGACACACAGGTACAGTTCAGTTCAGAGGGGAAATACTTGAAAGGGATGTAAGGAGCAACTTCTTCACTGAGAGGGCGATAGGGCTATGGAATGAGCTCTGGAGAAAGCTGTAGAGTTGGGCAAATTTACAATGTTTAAAAGACATTTGGACAGGTACATGGATAGAAAAGACCTAAAGGAACATGGGACAAACTTAGGCAAAAGGGACTAGGTCAGATAGACATCTTAGTCGGCATGGACAAGTTGGGCTGAAGTGCCTATTTCAAGAAGGAACATTGATATGGTATAGCTTCTCATGTTTGAAATGTTATTACAGCAGAGAAAGAGGCCTTTTGACCCATCACACCAATGCTGGTTCTCAGGACAATCCTATCAATCACTATACCCTTCTATTTTCTAGTAAGCTCTATCCTGATTCTCCCACCGTTTACCTACACTGAAGGCAATTTACACTGGCCAGCATTCACCTACCAACCTACAGAACCCTGGCATGGGGAAGATACTGTGGGGTGGGGGGGGGGAGAACACCAGAGAGACGCAGGAAGAACGTGCAAGCCCCTTGTTGGAGGTCAGTATTGAACCTGGGTCTATGCAGATGTACAGTAGAGCATCGCCTGCTGAGCCAATGTACCACCCGATCCATTTTAGAAAAGTAACTGTAAAGAGCATTCATGGCAAGCTTTTGTTGGACATCAATGATATACAGCAGCTCACCAGTTATGTGGAAGCCACGACATTCTGGATATCAGTGAATAGACTGGAAAAAAATTCGGCAGCTTGGAAATGGGACTGAAGCCAAGTCTGCTGCTGTGGAAATTGTGACCTCACTTAACATACTGGATGTTGCAACATCAGCTCTTACCTTCTGATTATGAGGCACTTTAATAAACAGAAAAGTTGGCTCAATCCTGAGTCAGCCAAAATGACTGAACTCAGATTATTGGTTTGCACACGAAATAGACAACACAGCCTTGATCTCGGAACTAAAACTACTCAGGGAAGCAGACTGCAGCTTAGAACCCTTTGGTGTGAGAGCATTTCTGTTCCCCGTAAACACCTCCCACCCTATCCCAACTATTGTGTCTAAGGTTGGAGCAGGTTTTCACTAAAATTTTATTTTACAGAATATAAAATGAAAAGAAATAGAATTTCTTCCATGCATCATACAATTTATGCCACCTTATAAAGGAATTTCATCTTCTAAAATCATACCTGGTATGTATGGGTCACAGAGTTTGCTAAATTTACCCTCATACACGTTGCAGCTCTGACATCAACTGGTTGCGGTACAATTTTTGGTGTCACTCAATTTACTCCCAACAGCCCTGCTATTTACACCAGCTAGCTCACTGCTGATTTAACTTGGGATTCCTCAGAGTCCTAAAGCATCAAATTAAGCCCTTCCACCCACCGAGTCTGTGCTGATCACTTTCTCAGTTCAAATACTGTGTTTCTCTCCACAGACACTGCCTGGCCTGCTGAGTTTTCAAACATTTTCTGTTGTTAACTCAGTTTCAGTATTTTGGGAGAAGGCTCAGGAGCTTGAAGACTCTTACGGCCAGATTTGGGAACAGCTTCTTTCCAACTGTGATGAGACTACTGAACTGATCCTGACCCGGATCTGGGCCGTACCCTCCAAATATCCGGACCTGCCTCTCGGTTTTTTTGCACTACCTTACTTGCCATTTTTCTATTTTCTAATAATGATTTATAATTTAAATTTTTAATATTTACTATCGATTTGTAATCCAGGTAGCAGGTTTCGCAGAATCAAATATCGCTGTGATGATTGTACGTTCTAGTATCAATTGTTTGGTGACAATAAAGTATAAAGTTTCAATCATTCACAGTTTTCTGTTGACTTTTGTTAATTTCACTGTTTTAAAATAGCAACCCCTACCACCCCATCACTCAAACCAAATCCAAAACCATACATTGCTGGTCATTAACATCCCTTCCTCTTTACAGGACTCCGTGTGGAACTGAAGGAGTGGTGTAGTTACAAAAATGCAGAGGCTTCTAACAGCACCTCAGACTGGTATCTTCCTCCTCCCTTCTCAGTCCTGAAGAAGGGTCTCGGCTCAAGATGTCAAATGCTTATTCATTTCCATAGCTGCTCCTTGACCTGCTGAGATCCTCCAGCATTTTGTATGTGTTGTCTCAAGTCTACTTGCCTTCTAAGGATTTTGTGAAGGATCCCACTTGAAGAAGAGCAAGGGGCTCTTCATAGCTTCCTCGGCAATGACTGTCTCAGTCAATACCTAAAATAGAAGAACTCGTTATGTGTATTGGTTTTGTAGGAACATGACATAGACAAACTGGCTCTGTGTTTCCTCAACTCATTCAGTGACTACACTTCAAAAATATTTCCACTGGCTTCAAACATCTTGGACCATTTTGAGGTGACTGAACTTGTTTTATGAAATATGGTTCTTTCCTTAATTAGAAAGTGCTTTAAGTACAATAAGACATAGCCCTGAATTATACAAGCAATTGTATAATTGTATAATTTTCTATCAATTCCTTACACTCTGAAAATGCTATCCTAATTTCATACTGTCCTACGCTATTCAAATGTCTTCACAAATTCTTGACCATTACTTTAGGTACCACTCATACAGCCCCACACACATTTACCTCTCTCTACTTGCTTTCCCTGCTAGATAGTCATAGAGTCACAGAGCACAATGACATAGAAACAGGCCCTTTGGCCCATCTAGTCTGTGCTGAACTGTTATTCAGCTGTGCCCCATTGATCTGCACCTGGACCACAGACCTCCCTACTCCTACCATCTTATGCAAACTTCTTTTAAATTTGCAATCAAACTTGCATCTTTCACAAATGCTGACAGCTTGTCCCACACTCGCATTATACTCTGAATCTCTGCTTGTAAATATTTCTTCTTAAAGTTCTCCCTCAGGTTCCTCTTAAATATTTCGCCTTTCACCCTTAGCCTCTGACCTCTACTTCTCTAGTCTCACTCAACCTCGGGGGAGGATGCATTTACATCAGAAAACCTGCAGATACTGGAAATCCAAGCAACACATACAAAATGCTGGAGGAACTCAGCAGGTCAGGCAGCATCTATGGCAAAGAGCAAACAGTTGAAGTTTCGGGCCATTCGGGGGGGGGGAACCCTTCATCAGGACTGAAAAAAAGAGATGAGAAGTCAGAGCAAGAAGGCTGAGGGAGGGGAGGAAAAAGTACAAGGTGGTGGGTGGTAGGTGAAACTGGGAGGGGGAATAGGTGAAGTAAAGAGCTGGGAAGTTGATAGGTGAAAAAGATAAAGGGCTGGAGAAAGGGGAGGTGCACCAGAGGGAGGTGATGGGCAGGTAAGGAGATAAGGTGAGAGAGGGAAACAGGAATGGGGGAATGGTGAGGCAGTAGAGGAGGCTATGGGGTGACAGAATGGGAATGAGAAGTAGAATTAAAATGAGTGGCCACCTGGTTTTCCCGTTTTTTTTCTGGCAGACGGAGTATAGATGCTCAGCGAAGCAGTCTCCCAATCTATGTCGGGTCTCAGCTATATACAGGAGGCCAAACCGGGAGCGCTTGATACAGTAGATGACCCCATCAGACTCACAAGTGAAGTGAAATACAGTAGATGACCCCAAAGGGTGAAGTGAATCTGTTGGGGTCATCTATTGTATTTAGTGCTTTCTGTGTGACCTCCTATATATCGGTGAGACCCGATGTAGATTGAAAGACTGCTTTGCTGAACACCTACTCTCTGTCCGACAGGATCTCCTGGTCGCCACCCAATTCAAATCTACTTCCCATTCCCATTTTGCTATATCAGTCCACGACCTCCTCTACTGCTCTGATGAGGCCACACTCAGGCTGGAGGAGTAACACCTTATATTCCATCTGTGAAGCCTCCAGCCTGATGGAATAGACATCGATTTCTCGAGCTTCTTGTATTGCCCTCCCCCTCTTCACCATTCCCACATTCCTGTTTCCCTCTCTCACCTTATCTCCTCCCTCTGGTGCTCCTCCCCCTTCCCTTTCTTGCATGGCCTTCTGACCTCTCCTATCAGATCCCCCTTTGTCCAGTCCTTTACCTCTTTCATCTATCAACTTCCCAGATCTTTACTTTCCCTTCCCCTCTCCTGGTTTCACCTATCACCTACTACCTTGTACTTCTTCCTGCACTCCCCCAATCTTCTTGCTCTGACTTCTCATCTTTTTTTCCAGCACCGATGAAGGATCTCAGCCTGAAATGTCGACTGTACTCTTTTCCATAGGTGCTGCCTGGCCTGCTGAGTTCCTCCAGCATTTTTTGTGAGTGTTGCTTGCATTTGCCTTATCTATAGATCTCATCATTTTGTATACTTTTATCAAATTTCCCCTCATTCTCCTATGCTCCAAAGTTCTACTCTGCTTTGTCCTCCCGCAGTGCAACATCTCACATTTGTCTGCATTAAATTCCACCTGCCACTTTCAGCCCATTTTTCCAGGACCACTGCAAGCTTAAGTAGCTTTCTCCACTGTCCACTGCGTCTGCAATCATGGTGTCATCTGCAGATTTACAGATCCAGTTTACTGTATTATCATCCAAGTCATTAACATAAATGACAAACAACAATGGAACCAACACAGATCTCTGTGGCACAGGCCTCCAGTCAGAAGGGCAACCACCTGCTACCACTCTCTGGCTTCTTCTGCTAAGCCAAAGTCCAATCTAATTTACTACTTCACCTTGAATACTAAGCAAATGAACCTTCTGAACCAGCCTCTTAGGTTGCATTTTGTCAAAGGCCTTGCATGTAGACAATGAGACAATGTCCACTACCTTTCCCTTCCTTCATCAATGTTTTCCATCCATTATGTAAACTTCCATGCAATACATTGAAGCATCAACCAACAGTCTTACAGAGGGGAGCTTACAACATTCTTAGTTTAGTTTTCCCATACTGCACCAAGGTGGTGTGGACTCAAAGCCTCACATTCTGATCTCTTGGCTAGACCACTACTTACAGCCTTGAGGAAGAGTAGTGGAATTGATTCGTAGTGGCTTAATGTAAAAAGGAAATGAATTTGCTTAGCCAATTTATCAGACAGTAAAGGGCTAATCATGTTTGTCAGAGACGAATGAAAAAAATGACTCAAAAATTAGGTATTCAAGGATTGATTGCTTCAGTGCTCATTCATTTGTTATGTACCATATTGTACGACATAGGCAATCATGGTTTTCCCATGACAATGATGGCTGTTTGCACTTTTTTCTATAGAAGTCATTTGGCATTGCCTTCTTCTGGGCAATGTTTTTCAGTGCTATGTTGCCAAAAATGCCCTCTTCCCAAAATGAAGCACAATTATATCCATTTTGGGCCATTTGTCATGTGAAGAGATCTTTCCCATACTGCATGTCCGGTCACTTAGGCATATAGTTCACAACCTTCTGTTCATTTTCGTTGCTCAGTTTTGGGACACCCATGTTTACAACTTGGAAGTTTGTAACACTATCTGATAAAAATAAACCTCTGATCTCCCAACCTACCTTGTGTCATGACCTTGTAATTAATTTCTCTACCTGCCGTGCAGGCTTTCTGTAACACTATATCCTGAATGCTATTTTGTTGTATTTTTGTACTTCCTCAATGTCCTTATGTATGGAACGATCTGTCTGGACAGCACACAAGGAAAAGCCTTTTACTGTTTCTTGGTACATGTGACATAAAAGCCAATTACTAATTACAGCAATTACATTGTGCAATGCTGGGCAGAGACCATATTAAGTTGTACGATCTAACTTCTACAGATCAGATCAGATCACAATCACACCTGAACCATGCTACTAAATTACATCCTTACCAACCAATCTCACTCTGTAACCACCTGAAAAGTACAAGCTTTCATTTGAAACAGTGCTGATTTCCCAGTTCTGCAGTCCCCCTTGGGTCTGACTCCAAGCTGTGGCCCATGCACCCCTTGCTTAATAGTATTGGTCCATGACATGAAAAAGGTTGGGAGCCCCTCATTTAATCTCATGGGTTATTGTAAAATGGCCTGAAGTGTAGGTATCTGGTGGGAGAATTGGGAAGAGTTAATGGATATGTGAGACTGAAGAAATTACAGGGAAATAAATAGGGAAATGGGATTGATGGGAATGTTTTGTGTGCTGGAATGGATAGATGGGCTGGATGACCACCTTTGTGTTACAAGTATCAAAAACATGAGATGAAGAGTCCTTGAAAGTGAGTCCATAGTTGTGGGAACAGTTCAATGATGGGGCAAGTGAAGATGAGTGAAGTTATCCCCTCTGGTTTAAGAGCCTGATGGTTGGGGTAATAACTGTTCTTGGACCTGGTGTGGGTCCTGATGCTCCTGTACTTTCTTCCTGATGGGAGCAGCGAGAAAAGAGCATGACCTGGTTGGTGGGGATCCTTTAGGATAGATGCTGCCATGAAGACTGGCTCATAGACTTCTAGTTTCCTCCTCGTGAAGTCACTAATCAGCTCCTTGGTCTTGCTGACATTAACTGAGAGCTTTTCATTGTGGCACTGCTCAGCCAGATTTTCAATCTCCCTCCTATATGCTGATTCATCACCATCTTTCATTCGGCCAACGACAGTGGCATTCTGAGAACTGACTCCTGGATCTTTCCAGCTATCATTAGACTTTACATTCTCTAGGTTCATCATCCAGTAACATAGGACCGGCACTAATTACATTAACAAGTGTATAATATTGAAGGAGAACTGTACTGGTTTTAATGAGTTATTGGGAAATAAGTTGCTAATGGAGCCCAAATAGATCCATTTTTGAGAATATTAATATTCCATATCACCTTTTGAAGACAAATAATGAGTTGTCTTGCTATCTTAGCCAATGTTAGTTTCACAAACTAAGCTGACCACTTATCCCATTTCTGAGTTTTCTTTTCTTCTGGACCAATCAACAGGAACTGTGAGGTGAGACAAGAGCAACTGCAGTGCAAGTCTTTTACATTCTGCTTTCAAAATGCAGAGGAGAAGGGAGTGCAGGAGATATCGGTGATTGCAGAAGCACTAGGTTACAGGAAGCACAGTTCTCCCTCCACTTCTGTCGCACTGTTACCTTAGAAGCCGGAATATTATCTGCAGCCACCTAGGCTGCTGTGAGTTACTCATAATTCACTTTACTCAACCACACAGCCTTATATTACACATCAATGTTGGAGTTCCACTGTTTCCAGTAAAGCTCTGAATTAGAAAGATAATAGGAGTGCAAATGCATTTTCCTGCTTATTGAGTTTAATATGACCAATGAATTTAACAAATTCATAAGTTCGTATCGTAAAAAAAGCTGCTTTTAGCCATTTTCTTCCAAACAGAAACCTGCAGACATGGAGAAAGTGTTGCACTTACAGAATTCGTTTACTTGGTTTTCCTGCTTGTGTCGGCATCACGGTTAGAGCAAATGCAGAGTTGTTGAAAGATGTGACAGCTTCATTACATTAGAAGTCAAGTCTAGACAGAGAGGTATTTGTAATCTGTGTCCAGAGCTCTGAATTTTTTCTTTCTCCTTTGTACAGAGCCCTAGTGCACATAAACATCTCAATGCTTAAGTAATTGAAATTCTTGAGACATGACTTAATTTGAGACCATTATGTCAACCATTCACAAACATGTCAAGGAGCCGGAAAAGATGGCAGTCCACCGGGTGCTCATCACAAATAGGATTCCATGTTGAAATCAGTATGAGGAGGTCATGCTGATCCTCTGACGTTAAAAGGCTTTGGCTCCTGTTTTTTGGTCAATCTGAACAGCAGTAAAATATCTGAGTCCTTGCCTCAGACACATCTGTAACAAAACAAGTACTTTTAGTCATATTGCATAGTTCACAAACTCAGACTATAATGATTTACTGTAAATAAAATCCATTTCCTGTCATAATAAGGTAACCAACATTGGCACTGGTTGTGGATGGAGCTTGAGATTCTACTGCCATGATGAGGCCACTCTCGAGTTGGAGGAATAACATCCCATATGCCATTTGGGTAGCCTCCAACCAGAAGGCATGAAGGTCAATTTCTCCAACTTCTGGTAATTTCTCTCCCCTCTCCATTCTCTCCTTTCCCATTCCCATTCCGGTTACTTTCTTACCCCTTCCTCATCCCCTCACTTTCCAATCACCCTTCTGGTGCCCCTTTTCCTCCCCTTTTTTCTCTCCAATCAGATTCTTTCTTCTTCAGTCCTTTACCTTTTCCACCTATCACCTCCCTGCTTCTCACTTCATCTGCCTACCTTCCCCTTCACCTATCACCTTCCACATGTACTTCTTTTCCTTACTCCATTCACCTTCTCATTCTGGCTTCTTCCCCTTCTTTTCAAGTCCTGATGAGTGGTGTCAGCCCAAAACATCAACTCTTTATTCCTCTGCATAGATGCTGCCTGACCTGGTGAGTTCCTCTGGATTTCCAGCATCTGCAGAATCTTTTGTGTTTGAGCTTGTAGACTCAACTTGTTGTAGTGGATGGGATCAGGACTCACTCCAGCTTGGACTTGTTTTGTCCCATGAAGAAGGATTTAAATTTAAATATTCTGAAGGTCTTCCATTTGCATGCAAACTGGAGAAAGACTGGTGAAGGAGAGGTGGAGCTGATCTGCAATAAAAAATAAAGAAACCCAATAGACGGAGGCAGAGACTGTGACTAAACAAGTACTTTATGTCAATCGTCTTTATGGATGATGAGGTTCCTTGAATCTCAGCAAAGACAGATAAAGTTAAGATCATACATAAGCTAAAGATTATTAAGGGAGGTTACTAGAATTGCTCGCTAAATCTAAAGTAGACAAATTTTCTGCTCCATGTGAATACAACCTAGTTTGTAAAGGAATGAAGTGTGGAAATTGCCAAAGCCCTGGCCATAATCTTCCTACTGTCTTTATATTCATATTTAGGGAATTACAAGGTTGTTCAAAAGAAATACAAAGTAAATCCAGAAATTACAGATCAGTCAATTTAACCTCACTATCAGGGAAAGATCTAGAACAGGGGTTCCCAACTTGGGGTCCCTGAACCCCCAGGATAATGGTAAGGCTCCATGGCATTAAAAAGGTTAGGAGACCCTAATCCAAAAAGAGTAATTTCCAGTCATGTGATCAAGCGCAGACTGAACTGAGGACATGATCATGGATTTGTTGAAGATAACCATGTCTAACATATGATAGAATTTGAAGTGTTTGGGGGAGAGGGCCAGGGAATGGAACCAACTAGATTGCATTCATGTGGAGCTAGTACATACACTGTGGGCCAAATGGTTCCTTCAGTGTTGTCAGCATCCTGCGATTCTGTGAAAGACAGTGGAGGAGAGGGGGAAGAAAATGGAAAGAGAAAGAGCGAGGAATAAGGACGAGAGAAACAGGGTATAGAAATACTTTAAAGAGAAATGGAGGAGAATAACTGAAGAACAAGAAGGATGGTGAAAAGAGAGAAGGAAAAGAAAAATAAACCGTAAAGGGGAAAGTCTGAGAAAAGACCAGGCACAAAAGAAAGAGGGTTAGGAGACAATTCTGGAAGAAGAGGAGTCAGAAGAAGGGAGAGATAGAAAGGGGAAGAGAAAAAGAGTGTGAGGGGGTGGGAGGGTGGGAGAGAGAGAGAGAGAGAGAGAGAGAGAGAGAGAAGGCTAATGATAGCGGGGGAAGAGTGAGGATGTTGGAGTGGAAGGGGAGTGAAGGAAGAGTGAGGGAAAGGAAAAGATTCCCTTCAATCCCATTACCAATTTGCTTCCGCCCTCTCTCTGTCTATTGTGTGTTTAATGCTTCAGTAATATTTGAGTGATCTTGTATATATATTGTTTGATTAAGCATTCTTGTTTTGTTCAAATAATTCATTATGAGTTATATGCATAAATATGTGAATTGCATATGTCATCATGCTACCATGTGTTATGCATGTGCCTCACTTAAAGTAAACCGAAGTTCGGCCCACAATCCGCGACTCCCATGTATTCTATTGAATTTGTTTAATGTTTTGAAGTTACAAAACATAACAGTGGTGATGAGATATTTAAAAACAAACCCAAGATGGCTACCGACCTGTTGGAGGCCTCGAACTAAAAAAAATAGTGAGGAATGGTTGAGTTACAAAATCACTGCGGCATGTGTTCTTTGGAAGGGAAGACATGACCAAGTTTTAAAAAAGCTGAAAACAGAAGAGTTCACGGGTTCATAAAGATTGAATACTGGGTGATAATAGTCTTAAAATATCAGAAATAGCTGTCTATATTGGAACGATTGGCATATTTGATTACATAACAGATAACTGGATTTTATATACCGAGCAAATTGAACAGTATTTTGAAGCAAATTAAATATCCAATGAGAAACAAGTACTAATTTTGCTGTGCATTGGGTTTAAAGGCATACAGTTTGCGTTGAAATTTGACTGCTTCAACCAAACCATCAAAATGAGCTTTGCTGCTATTGTAAAAGTAACACAGAAATATTTAGAACCAAAATCATTGCTGATTGCAGAATGATTTAAGTTTCAAAAGTGGAATCAAAAAGAAAGGGAGTCCATTTCAGCCTACATGGCTAAATTGAAGAGATTGTCTGAGCATTGTCAGTCTGGTAATGGGCTTAATGATACATTAAGAGGTTGTTTAGTTTGCAGAATCTATCAAGAAATCATTCAAAACTGGCTCCTAACTGAAGCACAACTGGCATTTAAAGGAGCAGTTGAAATCACTGTTTTTATGAAAACCACGGACAGAGGTGCAACTGAGTTGCAGTCATAAATGAAATTGAGCGTGAACAAAATTGCAAAGTCTAAACAGAAACCAGCCTGGCTGAACAAATTGTGTTACTGTTGTGGCAGGGGCTCACATTCACCAAACAAATGCGGGTTTATAGGGTAAACATGAGGACAATGTAGCAAAGTAGGACACATGCAAAGAGCGTACCAGACAGACAAAAATAAATTGACTACATAGGGAAGAGAAAAAGCTAAAAAGTCAAGTTTCAGTTTCTATAAGAGCGCTAATCAGCATGCTGTTGATGAAAAATCTGATAATGTGAAGAGTGACACAGGACTGTGTAGTCTTGAGATTTACAGTGTAAAAATTAACAATAGACGAGCAATATGGCTTACACCAGAAGCGAATGGCAAATTGATTAAAAAGGAATTGGACATTGGTTTGCCTGTTTCAGTCATTCCAGAAAATGAATTTGAACAGCATTTCAAAGATACTGAATTGAAGCCTGCCGATATCCAAGTCAGTATTTATACTGGAGAAAAGGTAACTCCTGTGGGAATGACATTCCTAACACTGAAATACAACAACCAACAAGCCACATTGGGCTTGTATGTGGTAAAAACAGGAGGGCCAGAATTCTGGGGACATGACTGGCTGAGACAGCTTGATTGGAGATACAACCACAATTTGCATGCCACACCCCCTGCAATAAAGCCAACTGAAAGTGAATTTAGAAAGGAGCTAGATGATGCCACAACTGTCTCTGTTGCCTAATAGAGGACAAACAGGTGTGTGTGCCAATCTCTGTGTCTCTTGTTGTTAAGTATATTGGACCAAGGAAGGACTATGTTACTCAGAGGAAGTGTGAAAATCATGAAAGCGGTGGTCCAACTACAACAGCTTTTGTAGGCAATATATCTGAGAAAGCTTCTGATATGTTAAACAGGCAGTTGCTTGCAAAATGTGGCTTGGTTTTAAGCTGGAAGAGAGTCCCAGGAGCTTCAGGAAAGTTGCAGAATCTATCATGAGCACATTAAGGTTATTGCATGAATTTCAAGTGGGAGACAAAAAGCTTCTTGTAAAAGCAGATAAAAAGACCCAGCTGAATGAATGGAAGGCCAAAAAGAAAGCAGTCAATGGAGATGTGAAAGCAAAGGATTCATCAGATAATGTTGTGGATGAGAAAACCAAGAGGTGTCCAGAGCTGTCAGAACCTCTCCCTGCCAACCCAGAGTCAACTCCTACAACCACCATGGAGAAAGGCCCAGAACATGAGATTCTTTCACAGCCAGAAGTCTCACCTGCCAAGCAAAGTGACCTTCCTTGTCAAGAAAGATGTTATCCCACAAGAGTAAGAAATCCTCTGCAGTGATTAAATCTTTAGGCCTGAATGGGACAAATTAAAATTTATTTTGCTCTGGATGCCTATATAGCAGTTATATTATGTAGTATACTGTTTATATAGTTAGATTAGATTAGATTAGATTATGAGGACACACAGTCCTCTTTTATTGTCATTTAATAATGCATGCATTAAGAAATAATACAATATTCCACCAGTGTGATATCACAGAAACACAGGACAGACCAAGACTGAATAACTGACAAAAACCACATAATTATAACATATAGTTACAACAGTGCAAGCAATACCATAACTTGATGAAGGACAGGCTGCGAGCATGGTAAAAAAGTTCAAAGTCTCTCGAAAGTCCCACATCTCATGCAGACGGCAGAAGGAAGAAAACTCTCCCTGCCATACCCGACCACAGTCCGACTCCGAGTAGTCTGAAAACTTCGAGCTCCGACCAGCCCTCTGACACTGAGCACTGAGCATCATTTCTGCTGAACGCTTCAACCTCAGCCCCGGTCGCCAGCAGCAGGCAAAGCCAAAGATTTTGGGGCCTTCCCTCCGGAGATTCTGGATCGCACAGTAGCAGTGGCAGCGAACTGGGCATTTCAGAAGTTACTCCAGATGTTCCTCTGTGCTCTCACGGCTGTCTCCATCAAATCAGAATTGTGCACGGCCCCTATTTAACAGATACGATATCATTTCACCGGAGAGGCTATGCGCGCTGCGTCGCGCTGCCATCTTCTCCTCCCTCCCTAGTTGAGATACCTTCTATGTTAAGTTGGAGTTTATAGCTAAGCAGGGAGAAGTGTTGTGTGTTTAATGTATCAGTAATATTTGAGTAATCCTGGTATATATTGTTTGATTAAGCATTCTTGTTCACTTAAATAATTTATTACGGGTTATATGTATAAATACGTTAATTGCATATGTCACCATGCTACCATGTGCGCACCTCACTTAAAGTAAACCTGAAGTTAGACCTGCAGACTCCCATGTCTTCATTTGAATTAGTTTAATGTTTTGAAGTTACAAAACATAACACTGTCTTGCTTTCTCCACCTTTCTTCACTTTTTCCTTTCTTTCTCTCTCTACCATCTCTGTCCAGCTCTCTCCTCTGCACTCCTTCCCTCTCTCTCTCTCCTTTATTCTCTTCACCACCTCTCTCATTCTGTTATGCCACCTCTTCACCTTTATCTGCTCATCTCCACATCTTTCTTTCAGTCTATACTCCCTCTCTTCTCCCTCCTTTCACTATCTCTCCCTCTCTTCCCTCATCCCTTAACCCTTTTCTTTTCTCCACTTCGTCCTTTCTTTCTGACTGCACCTCCCTCCCTCTATCTGCCTTTCATTTCCCCTTCTCCCTTGACTATCCCTTCCTGCTTTCCTTATCTCTTCTCACTTGCTTTTTCTCCTCTGATCTCCACCTCTCATCTCCTCTTTCCTGTTTCTTCCAGTCTCTCTCCTTCTCATCTCTGTTGATTTCATTCCTTCCTCTTTCCTTCACCCCCTCCACTCTCTCCCTCAATCTGTGCTCTTTCCTTTCCTCTTCTCCCCCCATCTCTCACTACCCCCTTCTCTTTCTCCTCCCCAGTCTCCCTCTCCCACTTTACTTCACACCCTCCTCGCACTCAATTGTTTCATTCACTTCTTAGATCAATTGTTCGCAGGGGTCAGAATCATATCTGGGAGACCAGGACTTGGCAGATGAAGACCGTCCGGTAGGTGAAGAATTCCCTACTCCCTGCAGTAGTCCTGGGAGGCATTGAGTGGATGGTTGTAGTGACAGAGACCAACATCTATATGGCTGACTCAGGAAGGGCTCGAGTCTGACACTACTTCACTCATGCTAGGCATCCTTTCTTTTCCCCTTTTCCTTTGGGAGAAGGCACAAAAACTTGAAAGCATGGATCACCAAGACCACCACTTTTACAAACAGCTTTTTGTGTCCCACTTGAAATTCATGCAAAAACCTAATGCACTCAGGGTAGATTTTGTTTCTTCATACTCCCAAAAGCTAAATGCTTGCAACTTTCCTGAAGTTCCTTGGACTATCTGGTAGTTTAAAACCAAGCCAAATTTCACAAGTATCTCCCTGATTTACATATCAGAAGCTTTGTCAGGTACGTTGCCTACAAAAACCAGGACAGCTTCTACCCTGCTTTCGTAAGGGAACTTCTGCTTTCACCCGAGGGCAGTGATCTTTGGCTTAGCATTGGCTTTGAAATGGTACGTGTGACTGTGTAGAAATCCTGCAGCAGCCCTTTGCCTGGATCAGGTGCCCAAGACTTTGGAGTTGGACCATGGGACAACAGGTCTCTGAAAATCACAGACACTATCTCTGTAGCTGGTATCGGTAAAAGATGCCGATGAGAGAGTGTAATCAGAATTATCACCTTTTTCTGAATAAGCTCTTGGAAAAAACATAAGAAACAAAAAATGGTAGAAACACGCAGCAGGTCAGGCAGCATATATGAAGAGCAAAACAGTGTTAATGTTTCATGTGTTAAACCATTCTTCAGGTTCTTTTCCCTCTCACCTTAAACCTGTGCTCTCCAGTCTTCAGATTCCCTACCCTGGAAAAAGACAATGTACATTCTCTCTATCTATGCACCTTATGGTTTTCTACAGATCCATAAAGTCACCCCTTAGTTCCTTATGTTCCAAATCTTTGCCTGTCCAACCTCTCCCTGTTACTCAGGCTATTCAGTTCTGACAGTTGATTGTTGGGTTAACCATTTTTAAACTGTTTCATTTGTTTCACTGTAAAACAATAATGTGAAGATACCTTTAACCTGAACTTTCCGGTCCCCAGAAACATCAGAGGCTTTTACTATCAATCTAAACCATCACAGATGTGACATTCCAGGAGAATCCTGCAGTTGCATGTCCATGAAATGAGCTCAGTCAATGCCATTCATAAATGTGTCTTGCTGATTATGTCAGCTGTTGGGGACAGCTTTTACAGGTGCACCTGGCAAAACCAGAAACTGTGCTCAGTACTGAACCTGCATTGGAGAGTTGGACTCTAACATCTTTTGGTTGGACTATCTCTTAGGCCACAATGCTGCTTCAAATCTTAATTTCTCAACTGTAGAATTTAGGAAAGGAGAAAATGTTTAACAAATTTTATCAGTTGTTCATAAATGATTACAAACCAATTTATATGTGTATGTTTTTTGTCAGTGAAATTTTAATAAACTATGACATTGATTCAACAATGATCAGTGAGAGATATAGTCAATAAATTTGTGTCAAAAGATTTATCTTTTCTTTTTAAGTTTACATTAATCAGTGAGCTACAAAATGACATGATTTTTGTATCAGTTACTGTATATCATCATCTTTATTCCTTTAGTGGTAAAACCTTTCATGTTTCTTTTGGAAAATAAGTGTAACACTTTTGGCAAGACACACAGGTTCTGAAACTGTATTTGGATGCTCCTGCAGATCTGATTGGTAGATAAAGCACAGCAGGATGGTGGAGCCGTGGCAAGTCCCACAAATTTATAAATCCATGCTGGGTGTTTGTCAGGAAATGTAAAGGAAGCTTGACCCAAAAGCGGAGCCGTGGAGATGATTTAGCAGTAAGTGATGTTTTACTAATAAACTGCAGAATAACAAGCCACAAAGAGCCACAAAGTGCAAGAACAGACACTTAGCACAACAAGGCAACAAAGTAACTGAAGGCTAGGAACAACTGGATGAAGCAGGCTGGTTTGATGAGTGAACAAGAGGCTGTGGATGAGAGCTGGATTGAAATAGGCTGTAGGTGAGGAGTTGGAAATGGGCACCTGCCTGTGCAGGTTTGACAGGACTCCTCCCCGCGCCCCCCCCCCCCGCCACAGCTGGCACCCAATGGCCCAGGATGATCTGGATGTGCTCGGTGGAGTTTCTCAATGAGCAATGGATCCAAGGTGAAGGTGGATGGCACCCAAGATCTCTACTCCAGAACACACCCTTCCCAGTCAACCAGGTAGTGCACACCCCTTCCATGATGACGTGAATCCAGCAACCTGTGAACTCTGTACACTAGACCATCTTCCAGCAAACTTGGTCCTGGAGGTGCAGGCTCAGATGGGATGAGTAGTCCATGGGCAATGGACTTAAGACAGGGTACATGAAAGGTAGTGTGATCTTGAGGAGCAGCGACAACTGGAGACGCTAAGTGACTGGATTGATGCATGGGTAATTTTAAAGGGACCAATGATCTGAGGTGAGAGTTTGCAAGAATTGTTGCACAGGAGCAGAACTTGAGTGGGCAGCCAGGCAAGGTCCCCAAACTGGAATAGTCTGGCTGGGCACCAATGGCAGTTAGCTTGGTGACAGCAGGCAGAGTTGGCAGCTGAGATGCTCTCTGTGCCCTATGGCATTGGCGAACCAGGGCCCTGGTGGATGGGGTCACCACTGTTGGCTCCTCCAAAGGGAGCAACTGGGGTTCATAACCATAAAGTACTTCAAAGGGTGCTTCGAAGTGCCAGAGGAGGTGTGTAGATTGTGAAACAGTTTGGCCCAGAGCAGACACTCCTTTCATGCGGAATGGTTAGAGGCAGCAAAGCATCGCAAAAACTTCTTCACTTGCTGATTTGCTCTTTCTGATTGACCGTCGGTCTGCAGATGATGGCCAGAGGACAAACTCACTGAGGTGTGGCGGTGGGAACAGAAGGCTCGCAGAAGCTCGGAGTCAAATTGTGGGCCCTGGTGCTGACACAATGTCCTAAGGGAAACTGTGCAGGGAAACTATATGTTGGCTTCTGTCTCGAAAAGTAGAGAAGGCTTGGCCCAAAAGCAGAACAGCAAAGACAATAATTTACTAATAACTTGCAAAGTAACAAGCCACGCGGGGCCACAAAACAAGAAAGAAAAGATAATTAACACAACAAGGCATTAAGATAACTGAAAGCTAGGAGCAACTGGTTGAGGGTGAATAGTTTTATGAGTGTACAAAGGGCAGTGGATGAAGCTGGGTTTAAATAGGCTGCAGGTGACAAGTTGGAAATGAGTGGCAGGTGAGTCCTGCTAGCTGGGAGGAGAATGGAAGGTCCCTGCTTGTGCAGGCCTGACAGTTTTATGAGCAAACTCTTACTTAACAATCTCATGCAGAGTATATAAGGGAACTGAGAGTAAATTGAGATGAGACAGTTGTCCCATCAAGGAACATTAAGATTCAAGATTCAAAAAACTTTATTGTCATTCTAACCATACATCAGCTCTGCAGGGCAGAATGAGACAGCGTTTCTCAGGAGCAGTGCAATCATAACATAACAAACGCAACACTAAATAATAAACATAACAATAAATAGTAAAACACAACAGGCACATGTCGGTTAAAATTAAATTATAAGTGTCCAGTGCAAGTTAAAAGTGTCCAAAGCAGAGTCAGGTAGAGCAGCTATTTAGCAGTCTGACTGCCTGTGGGAGGAAGCTGTTTAGTAGCCCTGTGGTTTTAGTTTTGATGCTCCTGTACCGTTTGCCTGATGGCAGAAGAACAAATAGTTCATGGAGAGGGTGTGAGGGGTCTTTAATGATGTACCGTGTCTTCTGGAGGCATCGACTCTGAAAGAGGTCTTGGACAGAAGGTAAGGAGACCCCAATAACCTCCTCTGCTCCCCTAACCACCCTCTGCAAGGCTTTTTTGTCAACAGCACTGCAGCTGGAGTACCAGGTTGTGATGCAAAAGGTCAGCATTGTCTGTACATTGTCTGTATTTCTTGAAGTTTAAAATAATAAGGGGTGATCATATTCAAGTATATAAGATTCTAAGGGGGAATTGTCAAGATAGTTGTTGGGGTGTTTTCACTACTGAGAGATTTTTGAACAAGAGGGCATAACTGCAAGATAAGAGACCAGTCAATCAGAACTGAGACATATAAAAATTCCTTCTAGCAGAGGGTAATGAATCTCTGGAATTCTCTGTCCCAGCAGGCGGTGAAGAGGTGAGGTGAAAAATCAGCAGGAATAATCTTTAGTAAGATGTAGAACAATATCATCAAGGTGACACAGTTGGTTTTATTTCCATTAGTGTAACAGGTCATTGCAGGCAGTTGGAAAGAGAGAGAGAAAAACTGTTTGCTTTGCTCTCCACGAGGAATTCTGCAGATGCTGGAAATTAAAGCAACACACATCAAAGTTGCTGGTGAACGCAGCAGACCAGGCAGCATCTCTAGGAAGAGGTACAGTCGACATTTCAGGCTGAGACCCTTCGTCAGGACTAACTGAAGGAAGTAACTAACTGAAGGAAGTTAGTCCTTCCTTCAGTTACTTCCTTCAGTTAGTCCTGACGAAGGGTCTCAGCCTGAAATGTCGACTGTACCTCTTCCTAGAGATGCTGCCTGGCCTGCTGCGTTCACCAGCAACTTTGATGCTTTCCTCTCCAGCTGTTCTCATTCAACTATGAGTTTCATGCTCTGAAGGTATTTAATCTCCCGGGCAGCCTTTGTCTCACCTTATCATGGACATTCCCTCTTACCGCGTCACCCCTCCCCCTCTCTGCACTTTTGCTTTTCCAGGTCTGGTAAAGACTCGTTGACCTAAGGTCATGATTTGTTCCCACTCTCCCAACACCCGCATCTTTTTTTATTTTCACCCTGCCTGATCATTATTGCATTTCTCTTGATGTCTCTTTCACAAGTGCTTCATTATCTGTTTGTAGTCCTGGAAATTGCAAGGTTGTTCTAGGTGCTATAGAAATGCAAGTCTTTTCTTTCATATTCTCTGAAGATTGTTGTCTTTATGAAAATTTGTGCAGAAAATCATTAGCATTTAGGCAACCTCCGGAATTAGTCAGTGTGTTGTTATGCCTGCATTAAATTTCAGTAACTTGTATACCAGTTTAGAACTTGAAAGTATGCTTCTGAGTGTGCATAATGTGAAATAAAAATAATATTTATCTTGGCAGCCCTCAGTTATTCCCAGCACATATAAAAGAGTGAATTTGCTTTGCTATAATGAAGAAGTACAGTTCAGATATTAATACAGTTTAATAACTGTGACAGCATGCAATATACATATATGTTGTTTGTTTATTTATTCATTGAGATCCAGTGTGGAATAGGCCCTTCTGGCTCTTGGAATCACACCACCCAGCAACTCCAGGTTTAACCCTAGCCTAATCATGAGACAATTTACAATGACCAGTTAGCCTCCCAACTGGTATGCCTTTGGATGTGTGGGGAAACCGATGCACCTGGACAAAACCCACACGGTTATGGGGAAGATGTACAAACTACTTATAGACAGCAGTGGGAATTGAACATGGGTTGCTGGTACTGTAAAGCATTGCGCCAACCTCTATGCTACCGTGCCACCCTGTTTTCTAGATTAATAGACTACGTGGCTGAGAGGATCTGAGAACTTCTATGAGCATTAAGCTAGCACTCTTATTCTATACATACACTATTAGTGATTTAATTTCTCCCTGTCTGTCCACCCTTTTCAGTTTAACTATTCTTCCCTGACCTTCTCCAGCCTCAACATCACTTCTTCTGTCCCATTTTCCATTTGGATGTTTCATATTTAGTTGGGATTCATTTTCTCTTCGCACTTTTTATCTGACTTTTAAGTATTTCTTCCTTAATTGTGGACCTGCTTTGAGTTTAATCTGAGTGCATCTGTGAGTCCATGGACTTGGCTGTGTTGCAGCCAATGAAAAGCATCATCCCTCTTAAGTCACGTGCACAAATATGGTGAGGTGCAGATACAATTGAACACTACCTTGCAGCAGTATCACAGGTATGTAGGTTCGGACAATGCACAATGCACAGATCATACATAAGCCACCAGTGAGTGAAGAGACTGCGCAAATCAAGACATTAGCACAAAAAAGACACAACCAGACACAACCATGGTAGTGCTTGAGGTCCATAATGTTTAATTGCTCTTTTTCAATATTTTTGTTAATTTCTACATAGAAAAATACAGAGTACAAGAAAGTATATATAAAGGTAAAAAAAAAACAACTGCCAATTACATTATATCTATTCATAATAACAATCTCATTATTCTGTATTCATGTAGGTTAGTCAAAGTTATATCGAAATATACTAATTTATTACAAAAAAAGAGTGTAACCCCTACCAAGACCGAAGCTGTTTATTAAGGAGAAAAAGGTAAAATACCTTCTCATATAATAAAAATTAATAATAGCCAACATCTAAATTTAAGCATCAAATTGAGGGTCTTGAAAGTTTTGAAAATAATAGTGCTTAATTGCTGATGTACGATTAGAATTGTGCAGGTCGGCTCAAGAAACTGATGGTTGTAGCAAAGTAGCTGTTTTTGAAGTTGGTGGAAGGGGACTTGGGTTTCTGTACCTCCTTAAGTTTCTAAGAACTTAGAAGGTTTTGCTTTCTCTTCTTTAAGATTACATCTATGTACTGACCTCAGGTCAGGTCAGCCACCCTTCTCATGTAGGTAGATGGCAGCGGCACATGTTGTGGGTGCCATGGAGGAGAGATAAGCTGCAGGAGAAAGAGAAGTACTTCTCTCTTTCTTTAAGAGCAACTTGGAAACACAGGGCATTGAAAGAGGATGGAAGTGGTCCTATTGCACTGTGGGTGGGTGGATGGGTTGTTCCAAACCTATCAGGATTTCCATTATTTTAGCCTGATCGGAGGTGGCTAAGGATTCCATCCCAACGAATGGAAATCATTGGAGAAGCATCAGAAGGTATTCCATGATTGGGCATGGTTTGTTAAGATTGTGTACCAGTCAAAAATTAAACATTCATACATACTCTCATGCATCCTGCCCTTAATTACAACTCCCATCATGCTCGCTCACCTGATCTTTAAACTTCAATCCCTCCATCCTCTAAACTGAGATCAAAACCCCAATGTTCTGATATTGTGAAGGCTGATCAAAGTCCTTTATCCCCATTTAGACTAAAACAAAAGGAGGAGGAGGGAGACCATCTGTAATGGAGATAAGGTCTTCATGACATCCACTTCTCTCAGGTTTGATGGAATAGTCTTTTGCTTATGGCCAAAAGACTTCAGAGGCCCATACCACTTGGCAGAGTCTCTATAGAATCTGCCACTATGATTCAATGCTGCAGTGTAATTACTAGCTCCCTTTTATTTGAACACTAGTGGATGTACTCACTGAGAAATAGTGCTGTACCCCAGAAGGATGAGTCAAGGCCATCAGCTGGTCTGTTCCACATCTGGCAGTTAAAGCAATGTTGGAGCAATCTCCAGGCAAACTCTTCAGTGTATCATTGCCATCTCAGAAGATGTACAAGTTCAGAACATTATCACCCCCTCAAGAGATCTTCAGTTAACCTCTCAGCCTCTCAGGCAACTTGCACATGGTACCCACACCCCATCATCTCTCACTGTTTCTTCTAAGGGCTCTATTGTAAATGGTATTCAGAAGATGGTCCACCATGGTCAAGGGATTCTAATGTATCATTAAGACACCCATACAGCCTGAAGGTGGAAACAACCTTCCAACGACCAAACTCCTGCCACAGAGAGAGCACGGCTGAGGAGCTCTAGGACATAGGAATCTACTTCCAAGTTCCTCAATTCACAATGGCAATAGCTTATATAATTACAGGTAAATGTAGTAACGTTCCTTTTATGTATCACGCTGTTACTTTGCCATAAATGAATCTGAAAAAAAATCAACATTCAAGTGCATTCTTTTCATTTAGAGATAATGGTATACTTGAATGTATCGAGATACATTACACTTGTGTGGTTGCTGCTGGCAGTGTTTCCGATCTTGCAATTCTTCACCTAGAAAGGTTACTTATGTCATGCATTTCATGCCAATATGTTCAGGAAAGTATTTAGTTCCTGTTAGATAGCAAGTGATGCTTAAAACCAGTAACCACACTGCAACAGATCCCATGATTACAAAATAATCTGACATTACTTAGCTGCCACCTTTTGTTTGCAGGTGGCTTTCATTGAAAAGCTGACTTGGTATGCTTCTTGTGATCATATTGGATTTGCTGTCTGCGAAGTTCTAAACTCAAATGAAGATCGTAAGCCTTTTCAGATTGGGGCTACAGTGAGCCTTTGCTCTGGGTTTCACCCACAGTCCAATGGTCAGACGGAATGGGTTAACTAGGATATGGAGTGAACTCTGACATGCCTGGCCTCGGAAGATCCAGACAAATCGTGTGACCATTTGAAGTGGACAGAGGTCACCCAGAGCAGCCTACAGAATTCAGGGTACAGGATGACCCCGACTGAATGCTAATTTGGGTATTCTCTGTCACTCCTCCCCGAGCAAAAGGCCGAGGTTGGGTTCCCTGCTGCTGAAGATCTCATCTGCATCTGACGCTTCAAGGAGAAATGGGTGAGAGCAGGGAAGATTTTATTGGCCTCTGAATTGAAGGCCAACAGCAACAGAAGACAGGGACCAGCTTTGCAGCCTGGACAAGACGTCTAGCTGTCTGCTCAGGATTTGCCTCGCTGGTGCCCAAGTTCATTGGATCATTGGAGCCTTCAAGGTGCTAAAGAAAGTAAATCTTCCAGCTCCCCAAGACCTTAAGATCAATCCCACATTCTATTTTTTCAAGTTGAAACCTCTGAGTACCAGTCCTTTCGCCCCACCACCATCAGCCCCGTCGCCACAAAAATTTGTTGATGGGGAACAGGTTTTCACTGTAAAAAGAATTCTGGATTCACAAACTCTTCAGGGTTTTTAGCATTTCCTCGTTGACTGGGAAGGACTTGCACCCAAGGAAAGGTGCTGGATTCCTGAAAGGGACATCTTGGATCCAGCTCTCATCCATGAGTACTATCATCTCCTCTCTGAGCAGCCTGGGCTGCCAGGAGTTGGCCATAGGGGAGGAGTCCTGTTATGATACGCATCCAGCTGCTGGGGTTAAGACGTTCAGACACTCCAGAATATGGACAGCTGGCATGGTCCCTTTAAAGACGCAAGCCCACCCACTAATTGGCGGCCATGTTTTGACGCCAAGATTTTAATATTTAAAGAGGACCTGAACTGATGTTCAGTGCTCAATCATCAGCTCAACTTTGAATTCACATCTAGTGTCTAGTTTACAACCCTGTCCTTGTCTGGGTCTTGTATCATGTTTCAATTCTAGTCTCCAACACTCCAGCACTTGGGTCCTTACTATCCTCATCTAGATCTCTCATCAGAGGTTAGGAGTTTAACTTACTTCAAGACAACTTTTTTATCCCTCCAAATGTCAGGTGCTGTGTTAGAAAGCTGATCTTGGCAAAAAACATGCTCCCTGCCCCTGGATAGTGAATATCCATCACATCCTCTGATACTTATTGGGTAACCTTTGAGAGAGGGACTTCTAAAAGAACTGCTAAAATCTGAGTTAATTTGCATGGTGAGATAAAGACTAATGAATGTTACTCATTCCAAAGAGCCCAACTTTCTGTAGAGGCATTAAAAGCTGAAGGTTTGAATAAAAATTACTCAGAAGTTATGGATTATGTAGAACAGAATGGCCCCCTATTGATCAGATCCAAAAGTTGTGAGTTTCTGTCATTGACACTTCATCAGTTGTGCCCTGTTTTATACCTTGAAATAGATGACTGGTACAGTGGCTTAGGAATAAATTCACTTCAATGTAGTTCCATGAGGGATTTCTCATTGCCACACTTCATTCATTTGAAACATTGACCTCTTCATGCATCAGCCTATCCACAGAATAAAAGTCAATATTTGTTACTTGCATTACTCACACCTGCTGTGACTACATTTTAACAAACCACCACTGATGATGAATACAAGATCTTGACCCATATATGGACTGGCATTCAAGTAACATGTATTCTGTGCAGAGACTCTTATTGTTTAAGCAAGGTACCACTCATCAGGAAATGCAGAGATGGTGGAGTAGTTAATTTAATTAATTGGATCTGTGATTCCTTCTCTGAGGTACTGAAATCAGTCCAGATAAGACGTTATAGCAGGATGCGAAAGAACATTATGTGTCAGCTGTTCCTTCATGGTTGATTGTTCGTGCATTATGTTGGTGTTAAGAGTGAAATGTGTAAAGGTCCACTTTGGTTTCCTTAGCGATCATGACCTAGGAAATTCTTTATCAGAAAGCTTGCTCTTCAGGGAAATCCCTAGTAGCTTGTGAAGCTCATGAATACAATGACTACTTCCTTTGCTTCACTGGAGGATCATCTGTTGAAGTTCAGTTGGACCATTCCCCTGTCACCTCTCACACTCCCCCTATGAACCTGCAGGTCTGCATATTGCTCTTCCTACAGCACTAGCTAACATCTCTCAATGTCTGTTTGCCTTCCTGGGTTTTAGTAGGATATATGTGGTTCTGAGGATTTCTAGGAGGGACCATTGAGGTTTTGTAAGTTCTTAGTGTCAAATGTGGCCCTGCGGATGTTTTCATTTACATTTGTGGTTTAATGGGTCAGGATGTGGAACCATGGATGAATGAGCCCATCTTTAAGGTAATGATTTCCACTGATGCAAATCTTTCATCTTTCCTTCCCAGAATGAGCAGTTCACCATCACAATCTGTGGAAGACCTTCCATAGATGCACAGTGAAGAGTAACCTGACTGGTTGCATTGCGGTCTGGTATGGAAACTCCAATGCCCAAGAATGAAAAAGTCTCCAAAAAGTGATGGATACAGCCCAGCCCATCACAGGTAAAGCCCTCCCCTGTTACAAGAAAGCAGCATCCATCATCAAGGATCCCATCATCCAGGCCATGCTCTCTTCTCACTGCTGCCATCAGGAAGGAGGTGTACGAGCCTTAGGCGCCAAACCACCATTTCAGGAGTAGTTATTGCCCTTCTGCCAACAGGCGTCTGGACCAGTGTGGAAAATTTTACTCACCTCAACACTGAACTGATCACTGCACAGAGCCTATGGACTCCCTTTCAATGAGTCTACAATTTTGTCCACAGTGTAATTTATTTATTTATTTATTTATGCTTTTTCTTTGTATTTGCACAGTTTATTTTCTTTTGATGATTGGTTTCTTGTCACTCTTTGTTTCATTCATCGTATTGTATGCAAATCTGAAGCTGGCCATCAGAAAATCCCACCTTTTGAGGCAGATGAATTGAAGGTGCTGGACAAAGCGGTTCTCTATCTGTGTCTATTCTCATCAATGTCAAGGAAGCTGTACCAGGAGCACTGGATACAGAAGATGACCCTGACAGACTCGCAGGTGAAGTGACACACACAAAATGCTGGAGGAACTCAGCAGGTCAAGCAACATCTATATAAAATAATAAACATTCAACGTTTTGAGTAGAGGTACTTCTTCAGGACTGGAAAGGAAGGGGGAAGATGACAGAATAAAAAGGTGGAGGGTGGAGGGGAAGGAGGACTAGTTACAAGGTAGTAGGAGAAGCCAGGTGGATAGGAAAGGTAGGAATCTGATAGGAGAACCGAGTGGACTATCAGAGAAAGGGAAGGAGGAGGGGACCTGGGTGAAGTGATAGGCAGGTGAGGAGGTAAGAGACCTGAATGGGAAATGGATGAAGAGGGGAGGGGGAGAGAAATGGTTTTTTACTGGAAGGAGAAATCAATATTCATGCCATCAGGTTGGAGGCTACCTGGACAGAATGTAAAGTGTTGCTTCTCCAACTTGAGGGTGGTCTCGTCGTGGCAGCAGAGGATGCCATGGACTGACATGTCGGAACGGGAATGGAAATGGGAATTAAAATGTTTGGCCACCAGAAAGTTCCACTTTTGGCGGTTGGAGTGGAGTGCTCGATGAAGTGCCCCCCCAATTTACAACAGGTCTCACCAATGTAGAGCAGGCTGCATCAGGAGCACCGTTCATGATAGTCAACCCTCAGCAGGTTCGCTGGTGATGTTGCCGCACCTGGGCGGGCAGTTTGGGGATCTCAATGGAGGTGAGGGAGGAGCGGAATGGGCAGGTGTAGCACTTTGGCAGCTTGAAGGGGTAAGTGCTGGCAGGGACATTAATGAGCAAAGTGAAGTGGGAGGCAGGTATGTTTGGTGATAGCTCCCTTTGGAGATGGTAGAAGTTGTGGAGAATGATATTTCGGATGAATATCTTTTCTCAATTCCTATGTCTCCACCGCATCTGTACCCAGGATGCTGCTTTCCTTTCCAGGGCATCAGAGATGTCCTGCTTCTTCAAAGAACAGTCTCCTCCTCATTAGTGAGACCTGTTGGAAATTGGGGGACCACTTCATCGGGCACCTCCACTCCAACCAACATCTTTCATAAACATACAGATTCCCATGGTTATCTTGACTATACCTCTTCCCGCCTTGTCTCCTATAGTCAAGGTAACCATGGGAATCAGTGTGTTTTTAAAATATGTCAGTTGATAGCTTGTCTCCAAAGATGGAGACAGAGAGATTGAGAAAGGTGGGGTAGGTGTCAGAAATGGACCAAGTGAACTTAAGAATAGAGTGGTAGCTGGAGGCAAAGTTGATGAGATTGACAAGCTCAGCATGGGTGCAATGCAGTCATCAATGCTGCAGAGGAAGTTGGGGGAGCGTTACTAGGAAGGCTTAGAACAAGGACTGTTGCACATAGCCAGTGAAAGGCAGACATAACTGAGGCCCCTGCAGGTCCCTATAGCTACACCTCGAATCTGCCAGTGGGTGGAGCCGAAGAGCTTGAGGACCAGTTCTGCCAGATGGAGGAAAGGTGGTGGAAGAGGCAAACTGGTTGGTTCTCTTGAGAAGGAAGAGGAGATCTTTAAGGCCTTCTTGATGGGGAATAGAAGCATATAGGGATAAGACATCCATGGTGAAAATGAGGCGGTTGGGGCCAGGTAATTGAAGGTTAATGTGGAGATTGAGGTCATGAGAAGTACTGTGGATGTAGGTGAACCAAGGGGGATAGTGAAGTGTCACCTTACCTAGAAGGTCTGTTTGAGACACTGATTGGATGCATGAAACAATAGCTTAACCTTCTCAAGGTCAGGAAGGAAGCCAATCAATGAATGTTTTACATGCACTTATCATTCTCTATGACAAAAAAAACTGCCTCTGATAACCCCACTAATTTTAAGCTGATTAGAACATAAGACCATAATGCTTCAGGATGTGGAACATCAAAAAAAAAGAGGAAATGGCTCAAAAATTAAAACAAAAAGGTTTGCAGATGCTGGCAACCTAAAACGAAAGCAGAAATAGCTGAAAACACTCAGCATGTCAGTTGGTATGGAAAGGTAATTCTTTATGTTGAATTTGTTTTATCAAACAGGAAGGGAAGTGAGATCAAAAATTAGTTTTAAGCTGCACAAAGTGTGGTGGAAGGACAAATGGCGTGAAGGGAATATCTCTGTACAGAGCCGTCTAAAAATGATTATGACCATAAATTAACAAGGGATGTAATGGCAGTCAGTAAGTGCTTCTACAGATATAAATTATGGAAGAAAGCAACTGAGGTAAATCTTGGGCCTCATAAAATTAGATTGAGAAGTTATTTATAAAATATCTATGGAAATGGCAGGTATTTTCAATAAGCATTTTGCATCTGCCTTCACAATAGAGGACATTAAACAAATCCTAACAATTGCTGAAAGTCAGGAGGCAGAAGGGAGGAAGAACTTCAAAAATCATGGGGAAAAATGTTTAGTAAAGTAGGAAATTAAAGATTGATAAGTTTCCTCTACTTGATAGCCGTGTCCTATGGATTGAGGGCCATGCGAACCAGGCACAGCAGAGGAGATGAGGCCAGGGGCAGATCAGCCATGATTACATTGAAGGGTGGTACACACTTAAGGGGTTCCTATTTTCTTGTAGTTCATGTCAAATATTGTCTATAATCAATAAAGCATTAGTCTTCCCTGATCTTTCTTTTGGTGATTACAGGGAGCAAAAAGCATACATCTAATAAGTAGCTGATCATTACAATAAATATGTTATTTAGAAATTGGCACAGTTCCTCAAACCATAATTATGGATCCCATTTACTGTTGTTGATTTTGTTTTTTTGTAATGGAATAAATGATGTAACGGAAATGAAAATGAACCAGCAAGATGCTAAATATTTTTAGGGCCTGAGGTAACCTCAGCAGAGCTAAAGAGCTGATTGTTGACTTCAGGAAGGGAAGGAGAATGAACTAATCTTCTTTGGGGGATCAGTTCTGGAGAGATTCAGCCTATTTAAATTCCTGGTTGTTCAGACCATGATTTAAGATTTAGGAGCAGAATTAGGCTATTTGGCCCATTGAGTCTGCTCCACCATTTCATAATGTCTGATCCATTTTCCCTCTCAGCTCCAATCTCCTGTCTTCTCCCCGTATCTCTTCAAGCCATGATTAATCCATCAACCTCTGCCTTAAATATACCAAATGACTGGACATCCATAGCTGCCTGTGGAAATGAATTTCACGCATTCACCACTCTCATTCCTCTTCATCTCCATTCGATTTTGAGGCTGTGTCCTCTGGTCTTAGACTCTCCCACCATGGGAAACATCCTCTCTACATCCACTTCATCACGGCCTTTCAACATTGGATAGTTTTCAAGAGGTCACCCCTCATTCTTCTGAATTCCAGTGAGTAGAAGCCCAAAGCCATCAAACGGTCGTCATCTGACAAGCCTTTCAATCCCAAAATCATTTTCGTGACTCTCCTTTGAATCCTCTCCAATGTCAGCACATCCTTTATAAGATAAGGGGCCCAAAACTGCTCACAGTACTCCAAGTGAGGCCTCAACAGAGTTTTATAAAGCCTCAACATTACAGTCTTGCTCTTACATTCTCGTCCTCTGGAATTGAATGCTAACATTGCATTTGCCTTTCGCACCTTACTTCTTATCAGAGGATCTCTGCTGGGCCCAGTACATCAGTACAATCACTGGGAGGTGTCTCAGTGTCTTTACTTTCATAGAAGATTAAGGAGATTTGGCTTATCACTGAACAGTCTTATAAACTTCTGCTATAAGTACGCTGACTGGTTACAACATGGTGTGGTACAGTAAGTCAAATACCCAGGAATGTAGGAAGCTGCAGAGAGCAGTGGATCAGCCCAATACGTCATAGGTGCTTCCTTCCCCACTATCAGTAGTATCTACAGGAGGCATTGCCTCAAGCAGTTAATACCCATTATTAATGATCCCCACTGTCTGGGCCATACCATCTTGTCACAGCTACCACTGGGCAGGAGGTACAGAGACCCGAAGTCCCACACCACCATGTTCAAGAGCACCCATTTCCCTTCAACCATTCAGTTCTTGAACCAACTGACACAACCCTAATAACTACAACTTATCAACACTTTGACTACTTGGCAACAAAATGAACTGGTTTGACTTTGAGCTGTTATTAAATTAAATAATGTTGAATATACTGTATGTTTATTTCATAAACACTGCTTCTCCGATGGTCCGTGCCTGTGAATCTGCTGCAAGTAAGCTTTTCAATGCACCTGTGCACACATGTACTTGTGCATATGACAATAAACTCAACTTTGACTTTACAGAGTGTTTTTCATGACCATAGGATGTGGCAGAACCTCTTATTGCCAAAGAACTGCTTTTCAGTGCACTGAAATCATCCTAGTGTAGAACAAAAGGCCCTGGGTTTGGCTGCTTAGGGCTGAGATGAGGAGGAATCATTGAAGTGGTGAAACAGATTTTTGTACTATGGTAAGAATCAAAGGCTTTTGATATCAGACTAGAAAGTGGAGGCAAACAAGAAGACCTGGCAAATCTTATTTGCTGACACAATCCCAATGTGCTGTTCTCTGGATCAAATAATTGCTCTCTATGCCCAATCAAACTATTCAGTGCTCAATACAGCAAACTAGTCAGTAAAAGATTCATTAATTTCATAATCAACTCAATTCTCAATTGTGATCCTGAAAGAGAAAAATCATGAAACAACCAAAAAATTCATGATAATTTATAGTTCATTATAGTTTAAAGTACTCTTTCTTCTGATCAGATTAATTTTGTTTCTTTAGTTAAGCTAAATTGAAATGACGTCTTGTCCATATTCCTATGTCTCTTACAGTGGTCGAACGCTCTTTGATTTATATCAGTGCTTGGAACCATTGTGCAAGAAAGGGGTTAACTTATTCAGGGCTGTCAAAGAATCTTTTGGTAATTTATTAAAATATTCTGCACTAAGATAGAGGGGAATTGCTTCTTTGACTTTACAGTGGGTTATTTTGCAGAGTGCCTTCAATACATAAATGCTGATTTCTGGGTGTGCATAGGCAATACTGGTGCACGAGCTCCAAGTCCAATGCAGTCTAAAATTGCAGGCTGACTAACTAGGAGCATTCCTAGCTAAGGAAGAATCCTTGGTGCTTACGTACCCTAGATTTGGCAGGTAGCTTCACTACTCCTGGTCCCAGCAGAAGAATAGCATTTGAGCAGTTAGGATGCACAAGATACTGCAGATGCTGGAATCTGGAGAGAGAAAAAAACAAACCACTGAAGAATCTCAGTTGGCCAGGCACATCCGTGGAGGGAAATGGACTGTTGATGTTTTGGGTAGAGGGAAAATAATCAGTAAAAAAAGGAAGGAAGAAAGAAAGAAAGAAAGAAAGAAAGAAACGAATGGTGCAATAGCTAGCATGCATTAGGTTGATCCTGGTGGGGAGGGGTGATAGGCAGATGGAAGCGGGAATTGTGGAAATAATGATGGAAACTGGGAGGTGATGGGTGGAGGCAACAAAAGGCTCCAGGTGGAAGAATCGGATGGGGGAGAAAGGTGGAGCATGCAGCAAATAAGCACAGTGGGATGGACAGATGGGAAGCGTACAGAGCGAAGACCCAGTGAAATGAATGTGAGGGTAATGGGCAGATGGAGGAGGTGGAAGGGGAGAAAGAAACAGGGTGATATGGGTCTGTGAGGTGGCTGAGGTGAGTGTCAGAGGAGAAGGGTATATTACGAGGAGAGAGAAAGTGCTGAGGGCAAGCATGTGACCTGAAACTGGAGAATACAATGTTCATGCTATTTTGAGCAATTATCCTCACTAGAGGGAAACGTACAATCAGCTGTGGTTCAGGGCAAGTACGCAATCTACATGGGTTGTAAGGCAAAGGGAGGCTAGACAGGCAACGTCCTAATTGGTTGGGGACTAAGACAATAAAGTCCGTTTCTGAAGTAAGAAGATTGCAATCAGTTTTAATTAATCTAAGTCCCTAAGGTCTTACATTATAATGGAAATTAAATCCATCATTACACTATTTCTCTTGGGTAGCCTGCTTTATGTACCCCTAGTGGGAACATATCACCGTTTGGAAAACTCTGCTGCAATGGATTCAAAGAAAAATGTATTGGTTGTGCCGTGTCCTTTTAGCTGAACCGCCCGTTTGATTAAATTACTGATTAAAATGGAATGTGAGGATTGAGCAGGAGGATGCTGACCTTTGCAGGATTTAATAAAGCCATCCACTTATCCAATGGAGTTTATATTTATTTGAGTTCATTGATGAAAGTCAAACCCTGCAATCTATTGGTGGGATCTTGCCCTGTTCAGTCCACTCAACAGTAGCTGGCATGTCAAAGCCACCCTCCTTTTAAATTGGCAAATAGGATCCAAAATTGACTTATTAATAGGATGCATATGGTAACAATGAAGAGTTGTGTTTGTGATGGTCGTCTATGACAGTGGTGTACCACAGAGAGTAGTCCTGTGGTCTTTACTGTATGTTAACAATTTGGACATGAGTTCAGGGGATATGATTTAAGAGCTGCACTGTTTATAGTGAGAAGGATAGTCAAAGTCTACAAGACGAGCAGAGCAAAGGCAGATCAAATTTAATCCTGATAGGTGTGAGGTGTTGCATTTTGGAGGAATGAATAGAGGTAGAACAGACACAATAAATGGAGTATTGAGAGAAAGGGGGACAAGTTCGTGGTATACAAGTCCTTGGATCCCTAAAGGCAGCTGCAAAGTTAGATAAGTCAATAAAGATTGCTTTCAGGACACATTTCGTCTTCGGTTGGGGTGTAAAATAAAAGAACAGGAAGGTTATCCTGCTTAAGATACAGTTGGAGGACTGTGTTCACATCTAAGTTCAGCAGTATAGGAAGGACAAGAATTCTGTGGTGATGGTACAGAGGAAGTTAGTTGGGATGGAGCATTTCACATACGAGGAAAGACGGATATTCTGGGTTTTCTTTTCTTTTTGATGGAGGGGAGGTTGAGGGGTGAATTTTTCGAGAGGTCTGGGGTGCTATGGTAACGTAATGGATAGCACAATGCTATTTGAGTTCTGGGCGTCAGAGTTCAGAGTTCAATTCTGGCATCCCCTATACGAAGTTTGCATGTCCTTCCAGTGAGCGTGTGGGTTTCCTCCAGGTACTCTGGTTTCCTCCCACAGTCAAAAAAGATATCACAGTTAATTGGTCATTGTTCTGTGATTAGGCCAGGGTTAAATAGGTGGGCTATTGGGTCGTGTGCTTCTCTGGGTGGGAAGGACCTGTTTCTCTGTGTATTTCTAACTAAATATAATGAAAGGCACAGATAGGGATGATAGTGAGAAATTTTGCCATTCAGCAGATGTGCCTAAACCAGAGGCTATAGTTTATGGTAATGGGTACAAGATTTAGGTGGAATATGGGAACAATGCATTTCTCTACGAAGGTGGCTGGAATCTGCCTCAGGTGATGATGGAGGTAGATACTCACACAACATTTTATAAGGATCTAGAAGAGACATATAAGTACCAAAGATGAGAAGACTATAGACCAAGTGCTGGAAGATGGGACTAGAACAGGTAGCACCTGGTGGTAGATGTGGATGTGGTGAGGTGAAGGTCCTGTTTTTGTGCTGTATGATTCTCTAAGTGTGAGTATATGGGTGTGGGCAACAGAGGACAGAATACTCTTTTGTATCCTCGGAAATTGATCACTGGCACCCTGGATTTCACCTTCGTCCTTGAAAAGGCCCAAACAACATCACGTCATACTCAGTTAGCTTGGCCCAGCCAGGTTCTCTGCTGTCTACCTTTACTCCACCTGAGCCCAAGGAATTGCATTCTTTGAGTCAGCGAGCCATTACAGCCCAGACCCTTTAACCTCACCACATTATGCTGCCACTTACATACCAATTTCCAAGCACCTGCTCCCTAGCATTCTAATACCTTGTAATTTAAGTGCTCTTCCACATACTTCCTAAAAGTTGTGACAGTCTACCTCCAACACCCTTGAGGTCCTTTATTCCAATCTCCAGGCTGGAGATGGCCTCGACGCAGGTTGAAAAGTATCCAGCCTTGACCATTCTTATGTTGGTCTGGCTGGCCTTCCCTGGCCCTCCATCAATAACCTTCAGCTCCTCTGGTTATCCACTGTTCCCATTCCTTTTCATGCTATTCATCCATCTGCCTATACTCACTGATGTGTACTGACTCTTAATCCAGCAAACACATTGATTTTGGAATTCTACCCTTCATTTCAAATTCCACCATGACTTTGAGATCCCATCAGGTTCAGAAGACCTCCAGGGGAGTTGGTGCCTAGGAATTCGCTGGAACCTCTAACAGTGTGATCATCTGTCTGCCCACTGCTGTGGCATCTGCTACAACTATTTTGGGCAAAGCCTGTCATGTGATAGGTCAGTAGATGGCGGACACTGTGCAACTTTCCAGTACGGAGCATATGAGAGAAATCAGGTACATCAATGGCTCCAGGAAGACTGAGTGGGGGTGGGCCAGTTTGCAGGAGAGGAAGGTCCAGTGATGTGAAAACAGACGGATGCAAGATATTATGGACAAAATGCGAGGATATTAACTTCAATGCACAAAATAGAAAAGCAGAGGATTTTTAAAAAATTCGGCATGTCCCCATTGACCCTTACTAATTTTACAACATAGAACTCATTATGTCTGAATGCTTAACGACTTTGTATGCCAGCTGCTCTGCGTGTGATTGCAAGGAACTGCAGGGAGTTGTGGGCCCAGCCGAGCACGTCACAGAAACCAGCCTCCTCTCAATGGCCTTTGTCTGTACTTGCTGCCTCAGTAAAACAGCCAGCTTAATCAAAAACCCAACCTGGACATGCTTTCTTCTCCACTTTCCAAACATGCACAAGATACAAAAGCCTAGAAGCACGTACCAGCAGGCTGAAGGGCAGCTTCTATCCCACTGGTATCAGACTCTTAAATGGACATCTTGCATGATAAGATGGACTCTTGGCCTCACAGTGTACCTCATTATGATCTTGCACTTTATTATTTACCTGCAATGCATGTTTTAGATAGCTTTTACACTTTGTTCTGCATTGTTCAAGATGCAAGTGTATTTGTCACGCATACATTAGACCATACAGCGTAATATGCCGTTTGTATTATCGACCAACACACCCGAGGGTGTGCCGGGGGCAGACGCAAGAGTCTCCACACATTCCGGCACCAATATAGCATGCCCATAATGCTCGGCAGAACAATATAGCCCACAAGAAGCAACAAGTATCAAAACCCAACCCCCTTCTAATCTCCCACCCGCATACTCATATATGGTTAACTACACAACAGGTCTCCAGCTCCAGCCTCCAGATGATGTGGAGTCGGCCTGCAGACATCAGGCTTCAAACTCCCAGAGGACTTGCAGAGATTCACAGATTCCCCCAGCCAACAAGCCTCAACGCTCATTGTTTTACCTTATTTGAGCTCAATGCACTATGTAAGATTTGATCTGTATGAATAATATGCAACGCAGGCCTTTCACTGTATCTTGTATGTGACGATAATAAACCGTTACCAATACCAATTCCAAAATAGGAATTGGGTGATGTTGATATTTTCACAGACCTGGTTGTGCCTGTGTACAAGTCACTGAATGCCCACACGTAGGTGGGCAAATGATGTACTCAGTTCTTTTTGTGAAAAGATTTGAAAACAGGAGTAAATATTAAAGTCTTATTTTAATTGCTAGAACCTTGTTGAAAGCGTACCTGGACTGGAGTGCACAGGTTTAGTCTGCTTACCAAAGAAAGGATGTCCTTTCCATTGAGTAGTTCCAGGTCTGGCAGGCTTGCCACGTGAGGAGAGATTGAGCGGAGTATACCTGTCTTTTCCAGAGTTTAGAAACCTGAAAAATCTCATTTAAATTTGCAGAGTTCCTCCAGGGCTTAACAATTTCGATGAGGGTAGGATGTTTTTATCCAGCTGAGGAGTTGGCTCTTTAGGACTAAGGTATGGTGAAATTTCTTCACTCAAAGGTGGTGAATCTTTGGAATTCTCTACCTCAGTGAAATTCCTTAGGTACCTTTGGGGTATATTCAACACAAGCGTTTATATTGGAGATTTCTGGAAATTAACTGAATAAAGGAATATAGAAAAAGAGCAGGAAAATGGGGCTGAGGTAGATCAGCCATGATCTACAAGAATGGTGGAGCAGACTTTAAAGACAAGACACAATAAATTTACACACACAAAATGCTGGAGGAACTCAGCAGGCCAGGCAGCAAGTTACCTGCTCCTATTATTGTTCCTTAATGCTGAGTATTGTGTGATGGCAGGGCTTTGAACAGAGGACCAAATCTCCCCCACTCCAGCTCGTTCTCTCTCCATAATTGAACTCCCTTTGCCTTTGACAATTCTAGTCAGTCTCCTTGCATTCTCTTAAAAGCTGTGTCATTTTTTCTGCAGTCTTGCATCCAGAATTTATTTTAAAAATATTCAGTTTTTGCGATGCAGCTGTCACTGACAAAACTAGGATTTAGTGCCCATCATGACTCTGTCAGTTATCTAGTACCTAATAAAAATGCATTTACTCATTTGATTGACTGCTATTACCTTAAAGATTTTACTAGATTTTTTCTACGGCAGAAGTGCACTTGTCAATCTGTGAGTATAATTAGGTGAAGAAGGTAGAACATAGACCATTACAGCACAGCTCTTCGACCCTTGACGTCTGTGTCAACCTTGATGCCAAATCAAATTAATCCCATTTGCCTGTACGTGATCTATATCCCTCCATTCCTTTTATTTTCATGTCCCTGTCTAAATGTCACTATCATGTCTGCTTCCAGTACAGGCAGCGCTTTCCAGTCGGTATATAAAACATCATCCCGCATTTCCCATAATCATTTTCCTCTCGTGTTTAACTATGTCCTCTGGTATTTGACATTTCCACCTTGGGAAAGCAATATCTGCCCTACCTATGCATCTCATAATTTTTAGGAAGTTCTATCAGATTTCTCCTCCATCACTGATGCTCCAGAAAAAGCAATCTCATCACACAGTGTGAAAAGAAAATGTTGGGACTGAAACAGATCCATTGATTGAGGAAGCTGGACAAATATTTGAAGCAGAGAAATGTGGAAGAGCGGTTGGATTAGATTAGGGTCAATGAAACATCAGAGGAGAACAATGTTGTGTGCGTTGTCTACAAAAGGAGACATTCAGACTTCAACCACCAACAGTAAAGGTCACGAACTGACCATCAGGAAAGAAGGCATTTTTATAGATTTACATCTCCTAAATTGGGAAGGGATCATGCTAGGTGATTCACTTTCAGGGTGTCAAGATTTAGGATATGTCAGATATCCATTTGTCTAAATTTGAATGAGTGTTGTACTGAGCTAGGAGGAGTAGGGAGAGATGTTGCAAATGCTTAAGTGTCACATTGAGAGTATAACACAGACTCAGGCCATTTGGTCCATTTGGACCATGATGGTATTCCTGCTTCCACCAATATCCTTTCATCTCCCTTCTCTCCCTCATCTAACCCCTAAATCTCACCTCTCCTTTCTCCTTCTTGTACCTCATTCAGAATCACTGCTGAGCTACTGAATGGACAGAGGCAATTAAGTCTATACTAACACAATGTAATTGTAATCTTTCTCGTTCCATTTTCCTTATTTTCCTCATAGTCTGGCAAATCCTTTCCCTTCAGGTACATTAATCTGTCTCTACTACCACTCCTGGCAGTGAGTACCAGATGTACATAAATCTTTCCATGCATGAAGGGAACTTAGCTTATGCCATTAATGGTTGCTGTGTCAATCACTTTCAATCAATGTTATCTGCTTTTGGAATCTTGTGCCAACTGGAACATTTTTTCTTTATCTACTTTTTCTACACTCTTAATGATTTTACTTCATCAGATCTTTTCATAACCTTTTCAGAAGATTAGCCACAGGTTTCCATATATTAAAAAAAGTCAATCCTGCCACTTTGACAAATAGTTTTTGTATTCTCTAATTCAGATTCAGACTCAAATTTATTTATTTATGGCCTGTGCATCAAAACATACAGTGAAATGAAATGTTTGCATTAATAACCAACACAACCAGTGCGTGTGCTGGGGGCAGCCCGCGAGGGCCGCCACACATTCCGGTGCCAACATATCATGCCCACAATGTTCAGCAGAACAACTCAATCAACAACAACATCAACAGCAACAACAATAACATAAAACAACAAAATATGAAGCTAGTCCCCTTCCCACCCACCCACCCATTCACACACACACACAGAGGCCTCCATCCCCAAGATCGGCTGCCTCTGGAATCCTTGGCCCCAGTCTCCTCGAACCTCTAGTTCCTGGACTGGACTCACAGGCTGACAGGCATCGGACCTCCAACTTCTTAGCATGCTGACCCAGGTGCTTCAACTTTTCAGCCTCAAATTCTGGGCTTGCCGAATGCGGTCTGTGACCTTCGGGCTTTGACCTCTAGTATCAACCCCAGAACTCGCCAATCACGTGACTTTGAATTTTGGCATGACACCTGGGAGATCACAGGCCCTCATCCTTGGGGCTCGCTGTCCAAGGTCCTCCGGAAAACTTTCACACGTTTCCTAAACTGTGGTGCTCAGAACGGGACTCAATACTCTAGCTGTGAGCAAGCTCATGTTTTGTAGGAGTTCCTCATGACTTCCTCGCTATTATATTCTGTGCTTTTAGTTAAAAAGCCCAAGACAACTGCCTTGCCTCTTTCAACAAACTTGGCCGTTTCTGTACTCTTTTCAGAAATGTACCTTCTTGTCTTTATTGCTCTTCTCATCTTTCCCACCATGATTCACCACTTGGATTTCCCAGCATTAACTTTTACCTGCAATATCTTGGCACATTCCGTCAGCCGCTATACATCTCGTTGAAGTCTATCACTACCTTTTGAATATTTCACCAAGCCTTCAGGTTTGTGCCCCCCTGCAAATTTGGAAGCTATGTCCTGACCCAAATTCAAGACATGAATATATCTTAAGGAAAGCAGTAGTCCTGACTCCTGGGGAATTTCTACACTTCCTTCACTGGTGGTGTTAGGACAGAATCTCAAGCGAATTTTACTCTATACTTTCCTCAGTTTTGGTGGTAAAGAGAGCAACAACTGGGCAACTTCTTTTCACACTTCCCTCTCTCTTGGTAGTTGTGGGATGGCTTTCAAGCAGTTCACTCAGTCTCCGATTCCCCGGGAGAATCATCCCTCAGACAGGAAACAAACTTTCTCTACTACTTGCTTAGAGGTTAAATCAAAATATTCAATAGCCTTGCTTCTTTTTTTTTGCTGTTGCCTTGATAATTGTTGATTGGCCAATTCAGTGAGAATATTTATGTGAATTATTAGAAATGAATTTAAATTTGTGAGGGTTTTGATTATTTTAGGGGTTTTTTGGTTTGGTTTGCAATTCTGTGTTCTTGCATCAATACTGCTCCAGATTAATGTTTGCATGAATGTTTTCTCAGGACTTGTGAGAAGGGAGCAGTGAGGAGGAAGGCTAAATGTCTGCATGCAACTGAACGCACACGGGAAGCTGAAGGCGGAGTGGGACCTCAGCATGGCAGGACTGAGAGCTGGGCTCCAACTCTTGTTAGAGGATTTATCCAATCTCTATTTTAGTACATTTGCTTGGATACAGTACTGGAAGAAAAAAAATGGATAAACGTTATGGGACTGGGATGGATACAGAACTGTGAAGTGTGAACAGGGCAGTGAGATTAGTTTGATTATATTGGTGTAGGGCTGTGTGAAGAAAGTGGGACATTTGGATGTGACAGAATTGCTGGGAGAATTTGGGTCAGTAGGATTAGTTAGGGATTGACATGTGGATGTGAGGAGAGTGTGGCGCATTGAGGCTAATTATTTGAATAAGAAGTGACTTTCAGTAATATACAAATTGGGGTCTTGTGAGATATATCAGAATCACAATCAGAAACAGGTTTAATATCACTAGCATACGTCCTGAAATTTGTTGTCTTTGTGGGAGCAGTACAATGTAATACATAATAATAGAAAAACATGAGTAAGTACATATATTAAATATTTAAATTAATTAAGTTGTGCAAAAATGGAAATAAAAAAGTGGTGAGGTAGTGTTCATGGGTTTCACCTCCATTCAGAAATTGTATGGCAGAGGGGAAGAAGCTGTTCATAAATCATTGTGTATACCTTCAGGCTTCTGTTCCTCCTCCCTGATGGGAGCAATGAGAACAAAGCATGTCCTTGGTGATGGGGGTCCTTAATGATGGATGCCACCTTTTGAGGTATCGCTCCTTGAAGATGTCCCGGATACTACAGAGGCCAGTGCCCATGATGGAGCTGACTAAGTTTACTACTCTCTGCAGCTTACTTCGATCCTTTGCAGCCCTCCCCCACACCCACCATCACCAGTCAATGCTGCAGCTGGTTAGAATGCTCTCTACAGTGCGTCTGTAGAAATTTGAGAGTGTCTTTGGTGACACACCAAACCTCCTCAAACTCGTAATGAAACATAGCCGCTGTTGTGCCTTCTTTGTAGCTGCAGTGATATGTTGGGTCCAGTATAGATCCTCAGGGATACTGACACCCAGGAGCCTGAAATTGCTCACTCTCTCCACTTCTGACCTATCTATGAGGACTGGTGTCGGTTCCCTCATCATAGCCTTTCTGAAGCCAGCAAGCAGTTTTTTAGCCCTACTGATGTTGAGTGCAAGGTTGTTGCTGTGACACCACTCAACTAGCTGATCTATCTTACTCCTGTACACCCTCTCATCACCATCTGAAAATCTGCCGGCCAAGGTTGTATGGTCAGCAAGTTTATAGATGACATCTGAGCTGCGCCCAGCCACACAGTCATGGGCATAGAGAGAGTAGAACAGTGGGCTAAGCACACATCACTGTGATGTGCCAGTGTTGATTGTCAGTGAGGTGGAGGTGCTATTTCTGCTCCACACAGATTGTGGTCTTCCGGTTAGGAAGTTGAGGGTCCAGTTGCAGAGGGAAGTACAGAGTCCCAGCTTCTGGAGTTTTTTGATCAGAACTGTAGAAAAGGCTTGTCAAATGCTGAGCCGTTGTCGATAAACAGCATCCTGACATAGGTACTTGTATTGCCCAGGTGATCCAAGGCCACGTGGAAAGCCAATGAGATCGCATCTGCCGTAAGCCTATTGAGTCAATATGCAAATTGCAGTGGGTCCAGGTCCTTGCTGAGACAAGAGATAACTTTAGCCATAACTAACCTCTCAACACACTTCATCACTGTAGATGTGAGTGCCACAGGGTGATAGTCATTAAGGTAGCTCGCTCTGCTCTTCTTGGTATTGGTATAATTTTGAAGCAGGTGGCTGCAGTTATATTCTCCCTTTCAAAGTGAACAGGAAAGACGTTGAGCTCACTGCCATTCATGATGTTGGGTTTCGCTTTGTTGGAAGTAATGGCCTGTAAACCCTGCCAGAGTTGACCTGCATCCAATTCCCCCTCCAACCTCGTTCGGAATTGTTCCTTTGCTCTGAAAACAGCTGTACCTGGTTTCCTTGCGTAGACCTGGGTTACCAGACTTGAATGCCACAGATCTAACCTTCAGCAGACTATGAACCTCTTGGTTCATCCATGGCTTTTCATTTACTCTATCTTTCCTTTGCCAATTTGCTTCATATGTGATGCTGCTGAAAAGAAACTGTGTTGCCTTTCTAAGGGCAGGAAAGCCTAGCTGGTCTCATTTGCTGCAGTCTTTCTCTTTGCCTCTTCTAAATGCCTCTCTGACTCCAGTTACTTCATGCACTGCCCTGCCGGCTGGACTTCCCTCTGAGTTATTATTGGTGGATCAGGAATAATGCTTTTTTTTGTGAGAAAAACTCACTGGAACAACATTAGTTTAATGTGAAGAATGATCCTGTGCTGGACTCGGGTCTCGGTTAAGTTGCCTGTTGCCGGGGCCGGGGTCGAAGCGCTCAGTGGAGATGGTGCTTGGTGCTTGGTGTCGAAGGGCCGGTTGGGGGCTTGAAGTTTTCGGACGGACTCAAGAGTCGGCTGTGGTCGGGTGCTTCCACGATGCTGCATTGGCAAGTTTGCTGCGCTGGAAGCTCATGGCAGAGAGAATTTTTTTCTTCCTTCTACCGCCTGCGTGAGATGATGGGACTTTCGAGAGACTTTGAGACTTTTCTTTATCGTGCCTGTGGTCTGTTCTTTATCAAATTACGGTATTGCTTTGCACTATTGTAACTATATGTTATAATTATGTGGTTTTTGTCTGTTTTTCAGTCTTGATTTGACTTATGTTTCTGTGATTTCTTTCTGGTGGAACATTGTATCATTTCTTAATGCATGCATTGCTAAATGACAATAAAAGAGGAGTGCGTGTCCTCATAATCTAATCTAATCTAATTTAAGAATTAAGCATACCTTCTTCTTTAGCAGTCTCTCAAATTGAAGATAACTTGCTCCTGCTCAGGTTTTGAGATTCTGAGGGTGCCACAGAGTCTTGCCTAACTGGGTGGCAGGTAGATTATGAGGTGGTCCACATCCACAGGGCTTTTCCCAATGTACGAGTTTCGCAGTACCATCCCGAATGCTCATCCTTCACTTTGAGCTGGCGCAGGCCAAAGGTTCCCAAGAGACAGTGCATATGATACACTTCTTCCTTTGAGCACATCCTTTGATCTTTTCCCTCTGTCTGTCTACGTGATGCAAAACTGCTTACAAGTCAGTCCTGTCCTCCTGCTTGCTTGATATTAAGAAACACACTTCAGTACTCGCTTACAGAGAAAAATCAATGATTCATGCATGGCTTTGTCATGAGCAACCGCAGAAAATTATTAGTGCCAATTTGTGATCAGTTTAATTTGAATCAATAAAAGATGCATCCTCAATTTCTCTTTCAATATTCAGACCAATGAGGTGAAGTCCCTGTAAGGCTTGAGTTCTTTCACTTTCACCAATCCCTCTGGCAGATGTGTATTCAGAGCAAAATGAAGACAAACCAGATGAAGTTTGGGATGCTGTTGGAAACAGCCAGATTTAGTTACATTAAAACAAAATATTTCCTTGGGCTGGGCTAGCCAACAATGAACGCAGTATGGAATGGGCATGTGGCCCTCATTCGGGCAGCTTGCATGCTGTGGTCTGTGCAGATTACACCGACTGGCTGACCTGTGTGTCTAACAACATTCCATCCCCTCCAATTGAAACTATGCCTCCACCCAGCCAACGCCATTGGTACAACTGGGCATTACCGGAGTTCCACTCACTGCCCGGAACATTTCTTAAAGTAATAGCAATTTTCTCTTGGTGTGGAAAATCAGACTGCTTCCTTTTATTTGTTGCAAAACTATACTTTATTCATAACGTGTATATACAGGAAGGATAATATAATTAGTAGGTATCATTCTTTATATTCAATGTGCCAACAAATGAACACATTCTTTTCATCATTAAACCAATACCTAGAAAGCAGGCAACATTTCCTCTTTAGGAAAATGATGAAACAAGGACATTGCTCAGAGAATGAAAATATGACCATCATGCCAATCTCATTTCCTCCTGTAGCAGACATTTGAGTTGAGATTTACTCTGATATTTCTCAGGAATTTTCTTTGCTCTATTCATTTCTGCTTGGGGTGTATGGGGTGTCCAGTGTGGGGTAGCATCTCTGGTGAAGGGGCTTGCCTGTCTGTTCTGGCAGCTCACTCCCTTTGGTCCTCACTGGACACTCAACTCTCACCCGTGGCTCCAAGTAGCTGTTTGAACGTGACACCGGCCACACCCCGGTGCACTGATTGACAGGTGGGCTAAGCCAGGTGAGGGCAGCTGCCAGCCTCTTACCCCGGGGAGATAGGGACATGTCTGTCCTATCATGTGCAGTCAGCTCCGGCGGACTGGATGGATGTGATCAACAGTGAAATCCAATGGTCAGGAAGCTGCTCTGGAGAAGCACAGGCACAGAAGATGTCATGGTCATCCACTGCAACCAGGGAAGACCCCAGTTTGTGACATTTCTTCATACCACTGGAACCAGACTTCTGAGGTCAAGAGAGTGGAACTGCCCCACTGCAACGGCTTTCCTTGAAGAAAACTCTCCTGCACGGGTTTCTTGTCATCGTCGGACATGATGGACAACCACCATCCATTCCTGGCTGAGTACCTTCTATCCCCTCTGTCACGATGATGTTGGGATCCTCCTAACCCTTCTACAGTGACTGGGAGAAGTCACAGATGCTGGAAATGGTAGGAAGGATTCTGCTTACCCAACATGGACTCCAACCACATGTTCAGCAGCCACCTTCCCCGCACGGACGCACAATTAAATGAAACACATGAATCTTACAACAATAATGCAGAACAAGAAATTTCCCCTCAACACTTAAAGAATAGTAATTTTATTATACTGTATTCTTATTTAATGGAATGTTGTAGAGGTGAGATGATGACATAAGGCAGTTGAGCAGTTCCAGGTAGCTGGTGGTGAGATGTCTGTGAACGAGGGAAGATTGGAACAACATTTGTATGCACTTGTTTAATGCAAGAAGAGGAACATGCACAAAAAGGGGGAAAGAAACAAGATAATGAGGAGTAAGACTGCGATTTATTTTGTTGTCTGGAACTTTCAAAATCAATTTATTTTGAAAGGAAATGCACTTGGCAGATATCACTTCCAAATGTTGATAAATATTTTCATTAATTACACGGTAAGTGAGTTGGCAGTCAAACACATCTCTAAAAGTGAGGCCACTGCACCTGATATTTATGCACCCCAAGAGGATGGCAACATTACATCGTAAAGAAATACTAAGTTTACACTCAACCCATTTCTAAGAACACCTTATTGCAGACTGTAGCTGATGTTTGTCCCACACACACCACGCATCATCTCAGTTCACGTGAATCAAACATGTTTTCTGTGCTGTGTTTGCAGAAATGAGGATCAGCAATAAGATAGTTACAGCAACAAGTTCCAATTACTACATCACCTTTCTGGCAATAAGGTAACGGATGTTAAAAACTTTGAGCCTATAAATTGGACCCATTTATGCCTATTCTTATGCATGGGTGGTGTATAAAAGCTACGTTAAGCATGGTAGTAACCAGATCCCGTTGGAATCCTATCCATCAGAAAATTCAAGTAGACTTTAAATACGATGAGGGTTTCTGTCTCTCCCACCCTTTCAGCCTGTGAGTTCCAGACCCCATCACCCTCGGTATTTATGATTCCTCTGCAATGGGAAATAATCCCATCCTTCCTATTTTACTCTATCTTGTTCTCTTAAGCTTACACACTTCAATTAATCCTCCCCTCAGATTCTTCTGCTCTAAAGGGAACAGCCAGCTCATTCAATCTTTCCTCAGTTCAGATTTTCCAGTCCTGAGGACACCTTTGTAAATCTCCTCAGCACTCTCTTCAGCGCAGCCACACCTGTCCTTTAACAGTGACCAGAGCTGTTTGCTTTGCTCATTCTGTGGCCAAGCTAGAGTTGTGCACAGTTCCAGCACAACCGCTTACATTCTGTGCCTTGAGAAATAAGGAAAGTACCTTACTGACCTAAACACAAGAGATTCTACAGGTGCTGGAAATCCAGAGCAACACACACAAAATGCTGGAGGAACTCAACAGGTCAAGCAGCGTCTGTGGAAACGAATAAACAGTTGACGTTACTTACATCACCTGAGTGATGAGTTCCCCTTAGTTTCCTATTAAATATTTCAGCTTTTGCCCTAGTTCTAGTCTCAAACTCAGGGGAAAAAGCCTACATATATTTACCCTATCTAGTTACTGCCTGTTATGCCACTGGCATTTTGGACAGCTTTTGCTGTTCCTGTAACATTTATTTTGACCAGTCAGTGTTGCCAGCCCTGAGATGAACCCCAGAACCTGAAGGACTGGAGGACCAGTGCATTCCCCTTAGACTGGCTTTTACCCTCTGACCTGTTTGACATGGGTGATCCTACCAAGAGTCAATGCGCAAAGCCCAGACTCCAACCAACGTAGCTCTCCAGGTCATAGAGGCACAACAAGGTTGTGGTGCTCCTGGAAGATTTACCTTATCCGCATCCCTCACAATTTTGTATACCTCTGTAAGATCTCCACCCATTAATGTCACCTTATTAATCTGTCCATTTATCCAAGGTTCAGTTGCTGGGCATGTCTGAAAGAGATATTTTTGAATATTGATAGAATCAAGGGTTAAGTCAGGAATGTGGCGCTGAGGTAACTGATCACCCTTAATCTCATTACATGATGGAACAGACATGAAGGGCTGAATGGCCTCCCTCCTTCCTATTTCTTATATTTAATGCCTTAGAAAATACTCTTCATCAGAATCTGATTACTTTCTTTTTCATTTCTAAACACGTTCAACCCCATAATACTTTTTCTCCTTTACTGGTTTTATCCCACTGAATATTTAACCATCCTCTTCCTTAACGACAGCATTTGTTCTTTGGAAGGAAGCACGAATGAAGAACTTCCACTATATTTAACAGGTTACCACCTGTCCTTGCCCTCTAACCAAAATATAATATTTCCCCTTGGCTGTGTACCTTCACCTCATCTGCCTTGTCCTTTGATTTCCTTGCTTTGAGACACACACCACTAACCTCAGATGCCCTTGTCGCCTAGATGCTAAACGTGTTTGCTCCACCTCCTGAATTCTCCAAAAACTTTGCACACTCCATTTCTAGTTCTACTTCCCTCTCTTTGAGTCTTTGTTCATCTTTCTACAAGAGATTCCGGCGCATTGGCCTTCCGAAATCAAAGCATTGGATATTATGTTGAACTCTAAAAGAAGGCAAATTTGGAGCATTGTGTGCAATATCGGTTACTTATCTACAGGGAAGATATCACTAATCTTGAAAGAGTGCAGAAAAATATTACAAAGATGTCGCTGGGAACTGAGAACCTGAGTTCTAGCCAAAGGTTGAATAGGTTAAGACTTCAGTCCCTGGAGTGTTGGGGATTGGGTGGAGATCTTATGGAGATATGTAGAATTAGGATAAAGGTGTGCAGGCTTTTTTTTCCTCCTCAGGTTGAGACTAAAACTAGAGGTCATAGGTTTGGTGTGAAAGGCTAAGTATTTAAGGGGAAATTGAAGGGGATCTTCTTTCCTCAGAGGTTGGTGCAAGTGTGGAATGAGCTGCCAGCAGACGTGGTTGATGTGGGCTCAACTGCAATACTGAAGGGAAATTTGGATGGGTACGTTGATGAAAGAGGAATGGAGTGCCATGTTCCTATTGTGGGTAGATAGGACTAGGCAGAAGAACAGATTTGAACAAACTAGATGGTCTAAAAGGCCTGTTTCTGAGTGTCAGTAATCTATGACTCTATAACCTGTCCATGCTGGTTTAAACCCTCCTCAATGGTACTAGTTTACCCAACCACATGAATATTGATCTCACTCGTGCAATCTATATGACATGTGTATGTCCTACATCTTTCAGAAAGGTCTCAGAACCCCAGAAATCTAAGTCCTTCACTCCCGCACCACACATATTCATCTGCTCTTTCACCTGGGCTCACTGGTACACAACAGTGGCCATAATCCGGACATCCAGTTTTAAAATCTTTTTCCTAAAAATATAAAAATTTACCAGCTACTGATACGGATGACACCTCCGGCTGTTCATCTTGTCCCAGAATGTTCTGTGATTGTTCAGCATATTCTTAACCAGAAGTCAGGGTGGCATCGTGCCAGGTGGTGGAGGGTAAAGAAAAGGAAAGTGAGGGAGAAGGAACCCAAGTGGAGAAGTGTGCGCATGATGGGCAGGTGGAACCAGGCGAGGGAGGGTGATGAGTCTAGGCAATGAACGGGCGGGAGGAGCGGTTGGAAAAGATGAACAAAGGGAGAGAGAGCCCAACTGGATGTAGGAGTGGGAAAGGACCACAGGAGGAGTGGATTGCCTGTAATTGAAAATTGTAAATGCCCATATCTTCCCTCTCCTCTCTCCATCCTGATGTAAGGTTCTGGTCCTTACCCTCTACAGATGCTACCTGATGCGCTACCTTCCTCCAGAAGTTTGGTCCTTGCTTGAAATCCGTGAGAAGCACCCCCAGCAATAGCAAAAGGGTGACACAGTAATGCAGCTTACCGAGCTACTTTACCCACCGTGCCAGAGGCCAAGAGTGCTATCGTTTGACCGTCCTTTCCCGCGAATTTCCTCTGGATACTTACTTTTCTTCTACATCCCAAAGAAGTGCAGGTTGGTAGCTTAACAGACTGCTCTAAATTACCCTTAATGTGCAGATGAGTGGTAGAATTGAGTGTGAGAGTTGATAAAGTAGGAAGAATAAAAGGCAATGATTTAACATTAAATTAGTGCAAGTAGGTGGTTGATGGTCAGAATGGACTCACTAGGCCTGTTTCCATGCTGTATCTCTCTAAAACTCTGGGATATGAATTGGGATACTGATGTGTTGCTTGTGATTGCATCTTAACATGGTATATTCTTCACACATCTTTGCTGAGTCTCACAGTATTCACTTCAGCCATACACTGCAGTCTTGTTATGGTGAAGAGCCAGAGCAGCCACATGGCAGGAGATTAGATCTGCACCAAAGATTGCAACAGGCTGTGTGCAGCCACCCTCACGTGTGCTGCGCCCCCATCTCTCCCCCTCCCCCCACCAAATGGCCATGCTCTCCCTCCATCAACCAACTGGCCATGATCTTCCTGAGCCCCCCCCACCCCCCCCCACCAGCTGGCGGCACTCTCCCTCCCTTCCACAACTGCTGAAGTGGAGACAGCTTTGTTAGGCCATGGTTCCTAGTGGTAACGTTGGGACAGCTGCAACCTCTGCCGTCAGGAACCGCACAGGCTGCACATTATTAAAATCTTCCCTGTATTTTATTTAAATTAGTTCTCCCAATCCTGTGATATTTTTTGAGGGCACCTTAACGAACACTGAGGTTAATCTCCAGCATGCATTTATCACACCAAATAAAGGTGAATGTCAGATGGTTGGCACTGATTTTCTCTCTTCTTTTGTAATTGACACAAAGGAACATTTTACTATAATGTCATAAATGTTAATCAGATCAGAATGAGCATCTGAATCAGGTTTAATATCACTGGCATATGTCGTGAAATATGTTAACTTTATGACAACAGTACAACGCAATACACGATGAATAAATATAGAGAAAAAACTGAATTACATTAAGTACATAAATATTTGTCTATTAAATACTCAAGTTAAAATAAATAGTGCCAAAAAAACAGAAATAAAAAGTAGTGAGGTAGTGTCCATTTACAAATCGGATGGCAGAGGAGAGGAAGCTTTTCCTGAATCACCGTGTGTGTACCTTCAGTTTCCTGTACCTCTTCCTCGATGGCAACAATCAGCAGAGGGCATCAGTTCTTGTTGATTCAAAACTACTTCATCTTATTCATCGACCAACATTGTCCCTCAGCCAGCCAACATTTCCATTTCAGGTCTCACATTCTTCTCATCATCCTTCCAACATTTTCCAGCCTTGTAACAGTCCACGATCTGAACAACCCTGTCCGAGCCCCATTCCCTTTGTTCCTTGACTGATGGCTACTTCCATAGCTTTGAAGGCTGATAGCTTGGAATTCACTCCTGGAACATTCTCTTTCTTCTTGCTAAAGAAAGAAAAACACGTTGCAAAGTGCTAGTTATCTCTCCTCGTGCTTCCTTCTTTGGCTCGGTGCCAGAATTTTACTTGTTACTTTTTCTGCAAAATGCTTTGGAATGTTAGGTTACGTTAAAGCACATAATGATATAGAAAACAATAGAAGCAAAATTAGACCATTCAGCCTGTCAGAACTCTTCAACAAGATCATGACTGATCTTTTACCAGAGCAGCAATTTCTACTAACCCCATAACGCATGATTCCCTGAATATACAAAAGTCCTCTGTCTCTTTGTATGCATCCTCCATGTGTGGTCAGAGTCCTTTACATATATATTCAGGGTTCATATATGTTCCTGGGGCCATCCTTGCAGGTTATTGACTCGTGCGCATGTTCAGGATTCTTCATGCATGTATTCATGTACTGCATGGGTTCAAGGTTCCCTGTGTACCTGTTCAGGGTCTTCCTGACCTGTGTTAGGGTCCACCATCCAGGGGGCCAATGCCCTCATTACAGTAAATATCTATCCCGTGGAGACACAGAGAAAGCTTGTTGACTCTGCACATTTTGCAGCAAGCCCTTGATTTTCAATAGCGTTTCATGGAAATTAGATTATAATTGCAGACAAAGTTGTGGTGCTGCAAAAGCAATTTCTCAGCACACGAGCCTTAGGGTGCAACACACATAAAAGTTGCTGGTGAACGCAGCAGGCCAGGCAGCATCTCTAGGAAGAGGTGCAGTCGATGTTTCAGACCGAGACCCTGACGAAGGGTCTCGGCCTGAAACGTCGACTGCACCTCTTCCTAGAGATGCTGCCTGGACTGCTGCGTTCACCAGCAACTTTTATGTGTGTTGCTTGAATTTCCAGCATCTGCAGATTTCCTGTTGTTTGAGCCTTAGGGTGCACTGTGTTTGATGCACTAGAGGTCACTCTTGCCACCTAAATGTGAATGAATAGTGGCTGAATCTTTATTGTTTCTTGGAGCTTTCATCCCTGTCTGAAAGGGGATAAAGGATTTGCTCCCCTTTCTGTGGCATCCACAGCTGTCCCTCTCTATTACTGGGATCGGTTGTACCCATCTCCAAACCAATGCCACTTCCAGCAGCAGCACAACAGCATTGGCAATCCCTAATCTAAACAGTACATCCCTGCTTCCAAACAAAGAACATTCCAGTTACAGTAAAATTAAATATCCTGCCTGGCCAACACACTAAAAAGGTGGACCACTCTATTCATAGAATGGATATATTGGCACTAGAGGCAGACCGAAGGAGAATTGTTAGGCTAATTCCTGGGACGAGAGGGTTGTCCTATCATGAACAACAAAAGAAATTACATCTATAGTGTTCCAAGTTTTGAAGAAAAAAGGATGATCTTATTATGAGCTCCTGACAGCCATGATAGGGTAGATTTTAAGGTGTTACCAGTAGTGAGGAAAAAACAATGAGGGTTATAAGATTAGGATATTGATTTCTAAAACTGTGGTGTGAAAAGGGGGAGAATCTTTGGAATTCTCTATCCTAAATGGATGAAGAGTGCATCGCTGGGTGCATTTAAAGAAGAGGCATATTTTTTTAAATCAGGGAATTCAGTGTTATGAGGCACTGCCACAGAAGAAGAGATGGACACTGGAGTAAATCAGTGGCATTAGACAGAAATAGAGGGCCAGTGGTTCTCCTGTTTCTGAAGTTCTCTAATTTGTTCTGTGACCATCCTTGGGCCATGGCTCATCTCCAGACCTTTCCATTCATTCCATTTCCAGGTTCAGCAATTGATTCTGCTTGTATGTCTCAAGCTCAACAATGTTTCCTGCAGAGCCCCTGGCTGCCATTGACACTGCTCTAACTGGAGAATGTCGTTTTTTATCATTCATACTTCACCACTGCCCTGCTACTGCCTCATGGTGGAGCTGGTGGACTCTTTTATAATGCTCATCGCAAAGAGAAACATGAATTCTCAGCAAAATATCCTTTGTATACACAAGTCAACACTCAGATGACAGCCGTGGTTGGCACTAAAATGGATCAAGTCATGCCACATGCAATGTACAGGACCTAATGGGACACACACTCACATACCTCCCTGTTCTTAGCTTCCTCTAACCTTGATTCCCTGTCACTTCCCCGTCCTCTGTCATCACCTCTCTTTTCTCTCCATTTCTGCTCTGTCCTCATTTTTCCTTTCTCCTTCGCTTCCCTGTTCTCTCTGCTCTTTGCTCTTCTCCCCTATCCCCCCCCACCCCCACCACTTCATTCCTGCAGGTGCAGGCTCTTTATTGACGATGTAAAACATATTGTGCGATAATCAAACCACAGAACTGCTCAGATTTTGCATACCAGCCTTGATATTAGAACAAAGCAGGGATTCAGATGTTGAAGTGCAGCTGCTCATTTTGGCATTGACTGTCTCAGGATTTCTTGGCTACAATTTCCAAACAGTAACTTCTTATTTTTATTGTTATTGCTGAAACATTTCTCGGCATTTGAGTCCCAGAGCTCAACAGTAAGGAGAACTGGGCAAAATTTGATCTCTCCTGAAAATATGTGTCAGGATTGTAATGATTATTCTCTGGATGAAGAGATTTCTTCCTATCTCAGGCCTGGATTCCTGAGCCTTTATGCTGAGACTCTGACCCCTGGTTTGGATTCCTGTGCCAGGAGAAGCATCGTCCCAGCTTCTACCTTGTCAAATACTCTGAGAAGTTTGCATGTTGCAGCTTTTAGTTCACTAAAGATTAGAACAGCGATTCTAAAACTTTTTGGGTTACTGCCCCCTTGTCTCCTAGACCACATCCTCTGTGTTCCCCCCCATCCATTTCACTATTTCATTGCTTTTTCACCTTTCAATGAGATGGATGGGCATGGTGCAGTGTTATCAGCTTCTCCACATCAGGCTTAATGTCACTCTGAAGGGGTCTCAAATGCACACGTTCAGTATTTTACAGTCTGCTTCATTGCTCTATAAGAAGTTGGGCAACTGCCCTGAAACTATGCTGTACTAAATATAATGTTGGGAAGACAATAAAGAACATTATCTTTTTCCACAGTGCGGGATAGCATTTAGAGATTTCCTTCTGCAAGCAAAAGTTTTGATAAGATTTTTTGAATCTCAACTTCAGCTCAAAGTCATTTTGTAGCAAGATCAGTCCTTCCTCCATCCTTCATGTAAATTCGTCACAACAAGTGGACAGGAATGGATTTACTAGCCAATCTGGAATTAAGATCGAGGGAAGGTCCTGAAATCTCTCAGACATGTCTTTATGCAGCTGACCCAGTTGGACATAGCATATCTGAAGATCATCATCTGGTATTCTTTCTTTCTCTTCAAACTCAGAGAAGCTCGAAAATTGGAAAAGGTCGTAATGGCCAACGTTGCACTTAAATAGGATTAACTTGGACTGAAATGTGGACACGGCTGATTTGACTTTGATAAGATTCACATCATTAAACTTTGCGAATAATTCTGACAAATATGCAATGCCATGCCTAATATTTTTGAGTTGAATATTGAATAAGGCATACGAATCTTCAAAGAATTTTGTCACAGTTCCAAAAAGCGCCTAAAAACATATCAGGCAGTTTCCTTTTGAGACCTATCTGACTTCTATGTGCAACAGCAAGCTTCCAAACCGCTTATCATTTTGAATATGATATCATTTTCAATGCCAGACGATGCTGAGGATGTTCTACAAGTCTGTGGTGACCAGTGCGATCAGGTTTGCTGTAGTGTGCTGGGGCAGCAGGCTGAGGGTAGCGGACACCAACAGAATCAACAAACTCATTCGTAAGGCCAGTGATGTTGTGGGGATAGGACTGGACTCCCTGACGGTGGTGTCTGAAAAGAGGATGCTGTCTAAGTTGCATGCCATCTTGGACAATGTCTCCCATCCACTACATAATGTACTGGTTGGGCACAGGAGTGCATTCAGCCAGAGACTCATCCCACCGAGATGCAGCACTGAGCGTCATAGGAAGTTATTCCTGCCTGTGGCCATCAAACTTCACAACTCCTCCCTTGGAGGGTCAGACATCCTGAGCCAATAGGCTGGTCCTGGACTTATTTCCTGGCATAATTTAAATATTACTATTTAACTATGTATGTTTTTATAACTATTTAATTATTTATGGTGCAACTGTAACGAAAACCAATTTCCCCCTGGATCAATAAAGTATGACTATGACTATGACTATGACTATGATTATGACTCTGCAAAGCTTTCAAAATAGTCAAGAATTGACAGCATGGGACTTGATTTTATTTACCGCTGTGATAACAGTATATAATGATCTGTGCTGCCAATCACTTGAGACATTTTGCAACAAGATGTTGTCTGTGAATTACACAGTGAATGGTAAATATGTTAGGTACAGCGTTGTTGAAGGAAGTAATGCCTCTAGGGTGGCATCCTGTCATAGATGCTGCCCCATCTGTGGCACAAGTAAGTATGTTGGTGAGCAGAAATTTCTCAACAGCCGAAAATATTATCTCTCCCTTCATATCTGTCTCCAGTCCCCTTGAAAATAACAACTCCTGAACCATGCTTTCACTTTTATAATGCAAACATAATCAAGGAGCAAAGATTTGTTGTCTGGTAAAGTTGACTCATCTATCTGTAGAGCAAAATTTTGTTGTCCTAAGTGAGTTGCACAATGTTTCTTCCACATTCTCAGACATTTCATCTGATTGCCTTTGAAAAGAGATGTTGCTGAGGAGAATTTCTTTAACAGTTTGGTCTGGTGACTTATGTAAAACTGTACTCAGAACCTTCCTTACTGCTGGCAGGATCAGTTCTTCTCTAATTGCATGGAGCTTTTCAGATTTAACAATGAGCAAAGAAATGTGTGAAGTACACAAACGATCACCGTTTGGTTGTGAAGAGCTAGTGAACATGTTTTGAAGTGCTTTCCATTCCTAAAAGTTTTCATGAAGTGACTGAAAATAAGCCAAAATTCTTATTTGCTTTATCAGAGTGTATTCTTTTCAAATGTTCAAGGGAGCCTGGGTGGTTTCATTGCCTTGTTTGGAAAACCTTTTCACACAACAGACACATTGGCTGTTATTGGTTGCTTATTGCTAGTACAAACCATATTTCAGATGCTCTCCCCTCTACTGTCTACGCTTCTTTTTCATTTGGTCTGCTTCTGCCATGTTTGTTATGGATTACTGACCACAGTCAATCATTTATTGGTTATGTCCAACCTCAAGTGCTGCGATCAATAAAGGGGAAAGTTATAACATCATCATAGCTCAGGCAAAACCTGACTCTCTGCCCGAAGCTACATAAAGTGGGGCAATAATATTTTGGAGGGGCTGTGGGCTAGAGAAATGTGGTCAAGTCCAACTGAAAGGGCAGATTCTTAACTTTTCCCCATTGAACACCACACCCTAATTCATAGGAACTGCATCAGTGCTTGGTTAGAGTATGGGAATCATACTTGCTAACACTGCACTACAGAAGGAAATGGCTATAATGTATAGACTGGGACTGGAAATAACACAATTTCTCATGATATACCAAATACAGAAGTGTCATATTGCTTTTCAACAACTATAACACACTTTGAGCAAAGTCCAAGTGAACAGTGGATTAGCAAGAGATGAGGTGATCGCATGACCATTGTAATCAATTGTGAGGCACTGATGATCAAATGCTTATAATAAGTAATTGATTTTAAAAATTAAGCCTATAATCCTTGCAACACACATCAAAGTTGCTGGTGAACGGAGGGGGAGATCCAAAATGATAGGAGAAGACAGGAGAGGGAGGGATGGAGCCAAGAGCTGGACAGATGATTGGCAAAAGGGATATGAGAGGATCATGGGACAGGAGGTCTGGGGAGAAAGACGAGGGGAGGGGGAACCCAGAGGATGGGCAAGGGGTATAGTGAGAGGGACAGAGGGAGAAAAAAGAGAGAGAGAGAGAAAGAATGTGTGTATATAAATAAATAACGGATGGGGTACGAGGGGGAGGTGGGGCCTTAGCGGAAGTTAGAGAAGTCGATGTTCATGCCATCAGGTTGGAGGCTACCCAGACGGAATATAAGGTGTTGTTCCTCCAACCTGAGTGTGGCTTCATCTTTACAGTAGAGGAGGCCGTGGATAGACATGTCAGAATAGGAATGGGATGTGGAATTAAAATGTGTGGCCACTGGGAGATCCTGCTTTCTCTGGCGGACAGAGCGTAGGTGTTCAGCAAAGCGGTCTCCCAGTCTGCGTCGGGTCTCACCAATATATAGAAGGCCACATCGGGAGAACCGGGCGCAGTCTATCACCCCAGTCGCCTCACCTGGAAGGACTGTCTGGGGCCCTGAATGGTGGTAAGGGAGGAAGTGTATGGGCAGGTGTAGCACTTGTTCCACTTACAAGGATAAGTGCCAGGAGGGAGATCAGTGGGGAGGGATGGGGGGGACGAATGGACAAGGGAGCTGTGTAGGGAGTGATCCCTGCAGAAAACAGAGGCGGGGGAGGGATTTACAAGGATAAGTGCCAGGAAGGAGATCAGTGGGGAGGGATGGGGGGGACGAATGGACAAGGGAGTCGCGTGAGCAAACACACCCCTTCCCCCTCTAACTTTATCGCTGCCTTAGCAGCTCCCACTGACCATGGGGCGGTGGGGGGTGGAATGGTGATGTAGCCCTCTTTGGGAACTGTTGCTTAAGAGAGTGTGAGCCTAATCAATCTGGTGAACCTCTGCTTGACCCTATTTGTTGTTTAGATGGATACAGCCTCCCCAGAGACTTATATAATTTTGGTCAGAAATAATTTACCCTGGCAGTCAATTCCAATGTGCCAGTTGCCAATAAACTTGCTTGCTGTACCTGTGTGCTAATTCAGGTACAAGGGCACTCAGCAGCTTTCAGTTTCTGACTATTTAAACATTTCTCAGCTTTGCTATTTTGTCAGCTAAGGTGGGTGCCTACATGTTTTTCCACGTGAAGCAGGCTGAAATTAACCTTGTTCATACTTGTGAAAATCACTGTCTGGTATGGAGGGTGGGGGCGGTGCTATTGCACAGGATCGAAGTAAACTGCAGAGAGTTGTAAAATTAGTTTTAGTTCTCAAAGCTCTATTGTCCCATTTCATTTCTCACCTCCAGCAGGACCATTCTTTATTTCCAATATATGATTTGTAACATTGTTATTTAAAGGGACACTCCCAGTATCTGCAAACTGCAGCTCAAAACACTGAAAGCACACACGTGGACCTCAAGACTCCAGTGAGAAGCTACAAAACTTCACAATACTTGAGAAGGGAGGTTCGGATGGTCCTGTCTGTACACAAGGCAGATCCCACCTTTCTTCAGTTTCTTCCAAAAAGATAATCACATTACTCTCTGAGAATGTTGCGGCACATTCCTTTCGGACTATAGCCTCTGTGTTGCATTGTTAAATATACCTACCTGTGATTGCTGATTTTGGGAAACTCACTCTCTTTTGACTGGGGCATAAACAGTCAGCACAAGCCTGACACTGGAGTGTAACGTTGTTTGATGCCTCCAACTGCAATTTTCAAACACAGCACTATGATTTTTATATACTAGTAACTGCATCAGTATCTGGTATGGGTGGAGGGGGGCTACTGCTCAGGATCGAAGAAAGCTGCACAGAGTTGTAAACGTTGTCAGCTCCATCATAGACACTAGCCTCTGTAGTATCCAGGAAGGAATGGTGCCTCAGAAAGGTGACATCTGTCGCCCAGGACATGCTCTCTTCTCACTGCTACCATCAGGTAGGAGGCACAGAAGCCTGAAGGCCACACACTCAGTGATTCAGGAACAGTTTCATTCCCTCTGCCATCTGATTTCTGAATGGTCTTTGAACCCATGAATATTTACACCATAATTCATATTTTTTTCTCTATTATCATGTATTGCATTGTACTGCTGCCTCAAAGTTAACAAAGTTCATGACATATGCTGGTGATATTAAACCTGATACTGATTCTGAGCATCAGAATGCAGACAGACGTTCCATTTTTTGCATATGTTCCACTATAGAGCTTTGACAGTGTTTTTTTCAAAAATCTGTAGTCATCACCTTTATCTTAGTGCATTGGGAAGGAGCAGAGGGCAATGTAGGGGTTTGAGCTGAGTGTGGGGTCCATCCTTTGTGACAGAGCAGTGATAGGCAACTCTATTTGCCGCTGTCTGGTCACCACTTTAAGGCAGGGGAACATATACTAGAAAACGTCTTCTGCTGAAATGGAAACAAAAAAAAACAGATGTTGGAAATCTGAAACAGAAAGTGACAGAAATACCTAGCAACTGAAGCTGCACCTTTGCAGAAAGAACTGATTCTGCAGTTCACTGACCCTTTCTCACAAGTGGACAAGTTCCATAGAGACGCCTTCTCTCTGCGCTCCCCCCAAGTTCTTGTGCGGCTTTGCTCATTCTCCCAGACGGCTGGACTTTTAAGAGAATGGCATTCAATCCACTCTCGTCTAGGACGAACTGATTTATGCAGAAGATTCAGAAGAAGAAAATATCCTCCTACATTTTTCCTCCCCATTTCCATGCCGACCTTTACAAATGGAAAAAACTGGAACATACCAGATACATGTGAATCATAACAACAGTTTGGCGTAACTTGAGAATGGTCCATCTGGAAATCGTACAGTTGCCTGGGGTTTTATAGTGCTTTCTGTTGCAATTCATCCAGATAACACTCACATTAAATTAGGGCAGAGAACAAGCAAGCGTGATCTGCAACAAAACATTTAATAAATGTTTAGAATCAGATCAACAAACTCCCACTGTTATTTATCTTAACAGATGATCACTTTAAATTGCATTGGTGAATGATTATTCGACCTGCTGAATGACTGCCCAGCTATGGAAGATTAAGAGAGGAGTTAGCGAGAGTACAGAGTAGGAGAACTCCTAAATGGCAGCACTGGTGACAAATCAGCATTGCTTGTTGATTGATATCATTATGTGTCTACCCTTGTTATTCACACCAATATCTTTGCCATTATGACATCTATCAATCAATGGACAGTCTGTTGCAATGTTAAAAGTCAAGGGCACAAGCAATAGCCAATAATCCATATTTTATCCCAATCCTCTTTTGGAAGCAAAACTGATCTAATTTATAAAATCAAAATTATAAAAGTTGGTTTCTCAGCAAGTAATGTGCCCCATAGGAAGTTAGTGGACCTTTTTGTTGCTGTGTGCAAATAACATTTGCTTATTCATCTTCATTTTGTAATTATTATATATTTCTAACCTGCCACACAATCATTGACAAAATATAAATGGGAGCTTATTGATCTGATCTGACATGTTTACTAAATGTTTTGCAGATTGTACCTGCTTGTTCTTCACTGTAATTTATTGTGAGTGTTATCTGAATGAACTGAAATGGAAAATTTCAAGGAATCCCAGAAAGATGCGTTTTCCAGCTGGTGAAATCAGTCTGTGTTTGGAGATGGAAAACAAACATGTAGGCAGTTTGTACTGAAGAATGTGCTTTGACTGGTCTTAATACTTGCCATTAGAAGAATTTAAATTTGCATGGCATTGTCCAGTTACAGCTCCCTGATACATTTTATTAAAAATGAAAATTAAATGCAATATTGGATAAGTAATATGCTAACACGGTGCTGCCCCATCTGAGAGTGACAATAGGCCAGTTAAATTTAGCAACTTAGGAATTCTTCCAAAATTCTTTCATCATTTTAATTCAGTTTATAAATGCTCATTCTGATTTTCATCCGAAAAGCCTAAAAACAGCAAGAAAAATGTTTGATTAATTGTGGACTTTAACTCTAGACCGGAAAATCAAATTCTTCAAACATATAAAGAAATATAAAATCACAAACATGAGAAAATCTGCAGATGCTGGAAATTCAAGCAACACACACAAAATGCTGGTGGAACGCAGCAGGCCAGGCAGCATCTATAGGAAGAAGTACAGTCCACGTTTCGGATTGAGACCCTTCGTCAGGACCAACGGAAGACAAGAGATAGTAAGAGATTTGAAAGTGGGAAGGGGAGGGGCAGACCCGAAATGATAGGAGAAGACAGGAGGGGGAAGGATGAAGCTAAGAGTTGGGAAGTTGATTGGCAAAAGGGATACAGAGCTGAAGAAGGGAGAGGATCATGGGACAGGAGGCCTGGGGAGAAAGAAAGGGGGAGGGGAGCACAAGAGGAAGATGGAGAGCAGGCAAGGAGTTACAGTGAGAGGGAAAGAGAGAAGAAAAAAATAATAAAATAAAAATTAGGGATGGGGTAAGAAGGGGAGGAGGGGCATTAATGGAAGTTAGAGAAATCATTATTCATGCCATCAGGTTGGAGGCTACCCAGACGGAATATAAGGTGTTGTTCCTCCAACCTGAGTGTGGCTTCATCTTTACAGTATAAGAGGCCGTGGATAGACATATCAGAATGGGAATGGGACGTGGAACTAAAATGTGTGGCCACTAGAAGATCCTGTTTCCTCTGGCAAACAGAGCGTAGGTGTTCAGCGAAACGGTCTCCCAGCCTGTGTCGGATCTCACCAATATATAGAAGGCCACACTGGGAACACCTGGACACAGTGTATCACACCAGCAGACTCACAGGCGAAGTGTTGCCTCACCTGGAAGGACTGTCTGGGGCCCTGAATGGTGGTGAGGGAGGAAGTGTATGGGCAGGTGTAGCACTTGTTCCGTCGGAGAAAGGGAAGGCGGAGGGGCAGGTGATGTGAAGAGGTAAGAGGCCAGAGTGGGGAATAAAAGAGTGAAGGGGGAAGGGAAAAGAAAATAAAGAAGACAAAAATGCATCAGGTTGGAGGTCAACCTAGATAGAATAGGAGGTGTTGCTCCCCCAGACTGAGAGTGGCATCATCATGGCTAAAGAGGTGGCTATGGACTGACATGTCAGAAAGGAAATGGGGATAGGAATTAAAATGGTTAGCTATCAACTTATTCAGTTCCATAAATGATGCCTGACCTGCTGAGTTCCTCTAGCATTTTGTGTGTTTTGCTCTGAATTTCCAGCATCAGCAGAATCTCTTGTGTTTATATGAAGAAATAACATATCCATTCACTTAGCTGCCTGTGCCTGTTCTGCCATCCAGTACAATTTTAATATTGATATCCATACAGCTGCCCCTGTAACTTCCCTTCTTTTGTCATGCACAGCTAAACCATCCTCCCTTCAGATACCCCTGTCCTAACCATTCTTATCTCCCATTATACCTTCTCCCAGTTTTATTTGCTTCACGAGTCCACGGGTCCAACCTCCTGCCTCCTAAACCTTTTTAATTTGACTGCTGGCGACACGAATTTCTATCCTGCACCTAGCATTATTGCTGGTGATCTACTTACTCTCTGTCATTTTTGTTTTCCTCTAAATTTAGCCCTTCCTCAAAAACCTACAGCTGGTCACTCAATCACCAGAAAAACCTACCTCTGGATTCTAATACACCTTTAGTCTAAAATTGGGCAGAGAGAGAGCGTGACTGCTCATTAAGTTCAAGACAGTATTTGATGGAGTGTGACATTATAGTTCTGATAAAACTGAGAACGTTGGGCATTAAAGGGAAGATGTCCAGTGCCTGGGGACAGTCCACTCACAAAGGAAGATGGCTGTGGTAATTGGTGACCAATCATCGCAGACTTCAGACATCAATGATTGTTATCCATTTCATCAATTTTGTTCCTTTCATCATAAGATCAGAACAGAAGATGTTTACTAGTGATTGCACAACTTTCAGTTCCATTTGCAACTCTTCAGCATTTGCAGCACACAGCAAGCCTGACATCAATAGTGGGAAAGTTATTGGAAGGCATTTTAAGGGTTTTGATATATATGCCTTAGGAATTACAGGGACTGGTTAGAGTTAGTCAACATAGCTTTGTGTATGGTAAGTCATGCCTAACCAATCTTAAAGAGTTTTTGAGGAAAGTTGATGAAGGGAAGGCAGTGGAGGTTATCTACATGGACTTTAGCAAGGCCTTTGACAAAGTACCGCATGGGAGGTTGATCGAGAAGGTTCAGTCACTTGGCATTCAAGATGATGTAGCAAATTGGATTAGACATTGGTTTTGCAGAAGAAGCCTGAGAGTGGTTGTAGATGGTTGCTTCTCTGATTGGCAGTCTGTGACTAGTCGTGTGCCAAAGGATTCAGTGCTGGGTCCATTGTTGTTTGCCATTTATATCAATGATTTGGATGATAACGTGATAAAGTGGATCAGCAAGTTTGCGGATGACACCAAGATGGAGGTGTAGTGGACAGTGAGGAGGACTATTAAATCTTGCACTGGGATCTGGTGAAATGGGCTGAAAAATGGCAGATGGAATTTAAAGCAGACAAGTGTGAGGTCTTGTACTCTGGGAGGCCCAACCAGTGCTGGTCTTACATTGTGAGTGGTAGGGCTCTGAGGAGGGTGGTAGAAAGAAAGATCTGGAAATATAGATACGTAAATTCTTGAAAGTAGCATCACAGGTAGATAGGGTCAAAAAAAAGTTTTTGGCCTTCATAAAATAATACATTAAGTACAGGAGTTGGGATGTCATGTTGAAATTAGATAAAATATTGCTGAGTCGTAATTTGGAGTAGTGTGTCTAGTTTTGGTCACCTGCCTACAGGAAAGATATAAATAAGGTTGCAAGTGCACAGAGAAAATTTACAAGGATGTTGCTGGGACTTGAGGACCTGTGTTAAAGGGAAAGGTTGAACAGCTTTGGACTTTATTCCCTAGAATGTAAAAGATTTGACAGAAGTATACAAACTTATAAAAGATACAGATAGGGTAAATGCAAACAGACTCTGTCCAGGGAGTTTGAGTGAGACTAGAACTAGAGGTCATGGGTTAAGGGTGAACGGTGAAATGGTTAAGGGGAACATAAGGGGGATCTTCTTCATTCGGGGGGGGGATGAGGGTGTGGAATGAGCTGCCAGTGCAAATGGTGGAAGCGGGGTAATTTCAATATTTAAGAAAAATTTGGATAGGTATCTGGACGGAGAGTGTACGGAGAGCTGTGGTCTGCGTGCTGGTCAATGAGTCTAGGCAGATTAATGGTTTGACATGAACTAGATGGCCCAAAGGGCCTGTTTCTCTGCTGTGATGTTCTGTGACTCTATTCCACCTCTGAGAAAACCAGGCAACAACAGAAAGAGCATACAAACTCCACAAGGCTACAGTAGGGGTCATAATTGAACTCGTGTCAATGGAGTGGTGAAGCTGCATCTCATTTAGTTGTGCGACTGTTAAGGGAAAACAGTTGGGAATCAAGGTGGGTGAAGTATCCAAGGTTCATAAGTCAAGCGGGCTGGAGGAATTTCCAGCAGTGTGTGAAAATAAGCTCAACTGAAGATGCCGAAGTTTACATGAAAAATTGATGCTTCATACAGTAAATTACTTGACATCACAAATGGCTGCTTAACATGTTCCTTACTTGGAGATTATCTGCTCTGTGAACAATGGAATGCTTTCATGAGTCCAAAGTTATTGCTTTAGCTGAAGAAGGAAATTCAAAATGGCTGCCACACACCCTCCCCCGCTTCTGAGCAGTAGAGCTATGAAATTTATAAAAGCAGAGTGCTTAGTTAGAAAAAAACATCTTTAACTCCTTATGGAGAGTGGCAGTTTTTTAAAAATATAAAGTACTACTTTAGGACTTCCCCTTTGAGTTTATATGAAAGTCTATATCATCCATCAATTATGCATATCTTAATAACTCTCTGTATTGTTATCAGTGAGACACGGTCTAAATATTCTAACCAACAATTCTTTGTGGACAACTGGTTCTTAAACAATACCTCTATTGTGGTGACAGAAGCCTCTAAACTAGCTTTTCCTCTACTTTTGCCTGGGTAAGAAGTTCACAAATCACCTCATAGTTAGAGGTTGGGTTACTCAAAGTCCGAGCAGTAAAAGAAACTACAAATGTTACATGCCCCACCTCAGCCCATCTCTCCTTTCGTCTTCAGAGATGAGTCACTATTGTTAATCTCTAACCACAGCAATAATGACTCGGTCCATTCATTACATCTGAACAAGGTAATGGGAATTTACATTGATAATAAATCTGTTAAGTCCTGTTAGCTGACACTGATAAATTAACCTGACTCCCTTCAACGGCTACATTCTGTCATCAGATATATTGCTGTCAGATGATTACTTTCAGATGTTTCTGTCTGATCTCTACAATGGTTATGAGAAAAGGCCTGGATCACAAGACAGTGAGTGGGATGTGATGTACTATGGCAGTCTTCAATGGATTACTGAATAGACTGTGGTCAAAGGTAACATATGATGGGATTTATCTTAAACAGCATCACTCATGGGTATTCCTTAAAGATGAAAAGGTCGACTGTGACAGTATTCAAATTCCTTGCATGAGCAAACAGCAATGTGACATCATCTGTTATGTTTTATTGAGATCTACAAATCTACAAATGAACATGTGGCTGATATTATTTATGCTCTGTACTTAAGTAAACTAGGAGTCTATTCTTGACCTTTTCTGCCAAATAATATTGATAACTTAATATCTTATATCTCATAGCTTAAAAACAGATACAGGCCCATCAACCCATTATGCTCATTCCAACCCACCTATACTAATCGCCATCATTCAGAACCTAGTAGTCTTCAGCCTTGTTGGATTATGGTGTAAGGTTTTTATTTATCTACTATTTTCCTTGGAGTTTAATTTCCCTCTGCTTCTTTTTTTTTATATACACGTAACTATTCAGTATGCCTTACAGTAATTGTAGTATAGCTGATTCTATATTTTTCTAGGACTTCCTCAGTTTTTCTTGAGCAGGTGCCATGCCACTTGAATTTGGCTCCTTTATAGGTTAACTGCTATCATTGGAATTCTGTTTATCTCTAGTCTGAGTAAGAGATGACTGCAGCTTCCTTTTTTTCACATTTTTGTTTGTTATTTCTTTATTCTTGTCACACTGACTTTGTGCCTCAATTTTGACAGCTGAAGAATGTCAGTGTATCACCAGATCTAACAGCATTCCATGTCCTGCTGATTTCTATTCTTCTAGATACTTCTTAGATGTTAGGAAGGTCTCTTCCATCACCATTTTCTTGACCAGATTCTACCCAACTTCAGGGTGAAAACCTTCTTCCTCAGATCCTCTCTAAAGCTCATACCCCTTACTGTAAACCTGTACCCTCTGATTTTATATTCCTTTACTCTGGGAATAGTTTGTAATAAATACTCTGTCCTCCAAGGAAAAGAAACTCTGTTCATCCTTTCTCTCCTCATATCCGAAATGTTTCATCACAGGCAACATTTTGATGAACCTCCTCATATTTCTTTTCCACTGCAGCCATGGGTCCTTCTTATAGTGCGGAGACCAGCAATTCCAGCTGAGGTCTGACCAATGTTTATTATGTCTACTTCAGTGGCGCAATAAACAAGGTGACTCATGCAAACAGCTCAGAAGGAAACCATCAAATACTCCTGTTTCAGTCTGCTACAGCTGAGAACCATAAGTTATTCGTCCATCATTGACATCGATGAGGACCTCGACACCATTATGACGGTGTCGAGACGAGCACGTGATTTGGATTTAAGTGAGGGAGAGTTGCACAGCGTCAGCCTCACTCTCTCTTCCCAATTCCCATCTGGATCCAGTGGCAAGACAGAGTCGAGACGGCTGGAGATGGGACTAGGCGCAGTGGATGTCCAGGACGTCTTCTGAGTCTTGTCCTGCTCTACACGTTCCACGACGCTTGCAGAGACCGCCTTCTTGACCGTTGGACCTTCCATTGGTCTCGTCCACTCAATCCGCCGGAGTCTGTCTTCACATGCTGGGGTAGACAACTCTCTATCACACCGAGGGTTTGAGACCCGTCGGCTACCCTCACCTGGCTTGGCCGGCTTGTCGAAACCATTGCCCGGGGTGTGGCCGCTGTCACATGCAAACAGATACGGGGAGCCACAGGTGAGAGCTGAGTGCCAGGTGGGGACCAAAGGCGGACAAACCGCCCTGAAAAGGACACGACATGTTCCCCCACCAGAGGTGCTATCCCTCCCTGACACCCCATACAACCATAAGTACACCCAAGTTAGTAATACCGCTTTACCGAGATTAAAGAATCTTCCACTGCCTAAGATCGGCAAAGCTCGAACGGGCTCTGATTGCGGCGGTTCTCCTTTAACGCGGCAGAAGAGAGGATGCTGAGCTGGCTTAAACTTTCATCCAAGAAAGTGTGGATTTCGACTCCTAATACTGACCATTTTGCTGTCAAACGTACAGGCTCTGGGAAATAAAATTGAAGACCTCAGAGCCTGTAAGGAGTTTGTACGTTCTCCCCGTGACCGCATGGCTTTCCTGCAGGAACTCCAGTTCCCTCCCACAATCCAAAGACATACTGGTTGGTAGGTTAATTGGTCTTTGAAAATTATCCAGTGTTTGGGCTAGGAATAAATCGGGGATCACTGGCCAGAAGGGCTTGCTCCACACTGTATCTCAATAATAAATAAATAGAATGCTGTACCAGAGGGACATTAGGACAGTTGCATTTTTTTTGCTTCACAGGATCTTGGTTAACCCCTTCCGTTCTGGTCACAGCGATTGAGATTAATGTGTCCGCAATACACCACCAAGTTAGGACTGTTGAGTCTTTCAAGAGCAGAGGAGGCGGAGTGTGCTTCTGGTGCTGTACAAACGTGGCAGTTCTGTTCCAGTCCTGAAGACCTTGCGATCAAACGCTGTTCATTTTTATCTGCCACGGTAGATTTCAGCCATTATCTTGGCTGTGTTGTACATCTCCCCTCAGGCCAATGTCAAGCAGTCTCTACATGAAATGAGCAATATAATCAACAGCCAGGAAACAGCACATCCTGATGCCTTCCCCATCATTCTGGGGGGTTTCAACCAGGCCATCTTGAAAAAGCCTCTCAATAGTTATAATTAACAAATCGCTTGTAGTAGCTGAGGAACCGAAACACTGGGCTACTGTTACACTACCATCAAGAGTGCTCACCGTGCTATCACATGCCCACGATTTGGAAAGTCTGATCACTTGGCTATACTTCTACTCCCTGAGTATAGGCAGAGAGTGAAAATTGCAGTACCAGTAGTGGTGAGAACCAAGAGGGTATGGAGAAAGATGTGCAGGAGTGCCTACAAGACTGCTTTGAATCACTGGACTGGACAGTATTCAGGGATTCATCTTCGAGCCTGAAAAATAATGCCACAGGTGTCACTGACTTCATTAAAACTTGTGTGGATGAGTGTGTGCCTACAAGAACTTTTTGTAATCCCCAAACCAAAAGCTGTGGGTGAACCAGGAGGTTCGTAGCCTGCTGAGGGCTGGATCTGTGGCATTCAAGTCTGGGCTATTTCAAGAGCTAAGGAACAATTCTGAATGAGGTTCAAGGCTACAGGTGGAAGTTCCCACCTGCTTCAAAAGGGCAACAATCATACCAGTGCCAAAGAAATCGGATGCATGTCAACTCTGGCAGGATTTGCAGGCCATTACTTCTTACAAAGCAAAACCTAATATCTTGAATGGCAGTGATGTTTCACTCCCAGATGAACTCAGCACCTTTCCTGTTCACTTTGAAAGGGAGAATATAACTGAAGCTATGAGGATCCCAGCAGCGCCTGGTGACTCTGTGATTTCTGTCTCAGAGGTCAACATCAGGATGTCTTTCAAAGTGGTGAACCCTTGCAAATTGACAGGCCCTGATGGAGTGCCTGGTAGGGCTCTGAAAACCTGTGCTAACCGCCGGTGGAGATGTTCAAATACATTTTCAATCTCTCCTTGCTACAGGTGGAAGTTCCCACCTGCTTCAAAAGGGCAACAATCATACCAGTGCCAAAGAAGAGTACGGTGAACTACCTGACATCTACAGTGACGAAGTGTGTTGCGAGGTTGGTAATGGCTAGAATTAACTCCTGTCTCAGCAAGGACTTGGATCCACTGCAGTTTGCCTATTGGCACACTAAGTCTACAGTGGACATGATCTCATTGGCTTTTCATGTGGCCTTGGATCAACTGGACAATACAAAGCTATAACAGGATGCTGCTTATTGACTACAGCTCAGTGCTTAACACAATAATCTCTACAGTTCTGATCGAAAAGCTCCAGAACCTGGGCCTCTGTACCTCCCTCTGCAACTGGATCCTCAACTTCCTAACTGGTAGAACACAATCTGTGCAGATTGGAAACAACATCTCCACCTCGTTGACCCTCAACACTGGCACACCCCAGGATGTCTGCACTATTCTCTACACATATGGCTGGGTGGCTAGGCACAGGTCGAATGCCATTTATAAATTGCTGACAGAATTTCAGATGGTGAGGAGAGGATGTACAGGAGTGAGATTTATCAGCTAGTTGAGTGGGGTTGTAACTTTGGAGTTTGAGAAGATTTGGTATGTTTCCAAAATATTGAACCCTTGAACACTACCTCTCTACTTTTTTAGTTCTATTTTTGCACTGCTGTTTTAATTTATCTATTTAATATATATACACTTACTGCAATTCACAGTTTTATATCTCTATTACCACTGCTGCAAAGTCAACAAGTTGCATGACATATGCCAGTGATATGAAACGTGATTCTGATTGTGAGGAAGCATAATCTTTTGTCTTTTATTATTTATATCCCTGCTGCTGCATTAGGTAGGTGGGTAAGTATCCTGTATGCTTTTTTCAACACCTGATCTACTTGTACTGTTACCTTCAGAGATTCTTGGACTTGTACACTAAAACCCCTCAATACTCCCAAGAGCCTAATCATGTATTTTTTTAATGTTCTACCATATTAGTCCACCCAAACTGCTCGACTCAACTCTGAGGTTAAATTGCAGCTGCCACTGCCTTGCCTCTTACCGGCTCAACACCAGTATCTTGTAATCTAAAACTACTCCTCACTAAGTTTCATGTTGTCTACACACTTTCTAATTATGCCTTCTGAATTCACATCTAACTCATAATATAAATAGCAAATAGTATGGTTTCTAGCTCTGATCCTCCTGAAATATTGCTGGTCAGAGGCTTCAAATTACAAAATATATGACTTTCACTATCACTCTCTGCCTCCCAGTATCAAGCCAATCTTGCACCCAGTTTGTCAAATAGCCTTGAGTCTCAACAACTCTAACCATTTAGGTCAATCTTCCATGTTGGACCTTGTCAAGGGTTCTTCTCAGTTCTATGTAAACTACCACAACTGTTCTGCTAGTATCAATACATCTGTTAGCACTTCAAAAATTCAATCAAATTAGTCAGACAAAATCATTTTCGATTAATCCCTGTCTTTCCAAACTAGGTTAATCCTGGAGACAATCTCCCTCAGAATTTTTCATCCAATAACTTCCTTACCACAGATTCTTAGGCCTGTCATTACCTGCTGCCATTCTTGAATAATGGCATAGAACACTCCAGTGTGATATTAACCATGAATCACCACACTGACTTGCATTCAGTCTCCAGGTAGAGCAGGATTTTAGTCCAAGGGTTTGTCAAGGGTTATGGGGAAGAGGCAAGAAAGTGGACCTGAGGCCAAGATCAGATTAGCTGTGATCGTACTGAATGGCGGAGCAAGGTCCACGAGCTGTTTGGTTTTATTCTGCCTGATTCTGTATCACAGGGCAGGCTCTCAGACAAAGGGACAGGTAGTCTATCTTCTCACGAAGTTTGACACACACTTTGAACTCAGTTTGTTTTCTGGAAAAGTTCACTGTAAGCTTATTCACAAGGATAGGCATTCTAAACAAGGGCGACCTCTACCTTCTGCAAATGTGGGAAGAGGTGTGGCCTGACCTGCTATATATATCCAGTATATTCTGCTTTTTAAAAGAATTTACGCCTCAAGTATGTCTTTACTTTTTAAGATCTTGTTTAACTCTTTGCTGATTTATGTTCCTTGCTAGAATCAGAATCAGGTTTAAGATCACTGGCAATGTTGTGAAATATGTTAACTTTGTAGCAGCAATACAATGCAATACATAATAATAGAGAAAAAACTGTGAATTATAGTATGAATATATATATATTAAATAGCTAAATTTAACAAGAGGTGCAAAAAATAAAAGAGTAGTGAGGTAGTGTTCATGGGTTCGATGTCCATTCCGAAATCTGATGGCAGAAGGGAAGAAGCTGTTCCTGGATCATTGGATGTGTGCCTTCAGGCTTCTGTACCTCCTTCCTAATGGTAGCAATGAGAAGAAGGCACGTGCTGGGTGGTGGGGATCCTTAATGATGGAAGTCGTCTTTTTGAGGCATTTCTCCTTGAAGATTTCCTGGATACTATGGAGACTAGTGCCCATGATGGAGCTGACTGAGTTCACAACTCTCTGTAGCTTGCTTCGATCTTGTGCAGTAGCCCCTCTGCTCCCACACCAGACAGTGATGCAGCCAGTTAGCAGGCTCTTCACGGTGCATCTCTAAAGATTTGTGTGTTTTTGGTGCCATACCAAATCTCTTCAAATGCCAAATGAAATATAGCCACTGCTGTGCCTGCTTTATAGCTGCATTGATATGTTGGGTCCAGGTTAGGTCCTCAAAGGTATTGACACCTAGGAATCTGAAGTTGCCCGCTCTCTCCACTTCTGATCCCTCTATGAGGACTGGTGTGTGTTCACTCGTCCTACCCTTCCTGAAGTCCACAGTCAGCTCTTTGGTCTTATTGATGTTGAGTACAACCTTGTTGCTGCAACACCACTCGACAAGCTGGTCTATCTTGCTCCTGGGCGACTGTTGAGATTCTACCAACAATGGTTATATTGTCAGCAAATTTATAGATGGTATTTAAGCTGTGCCTAGCCACACAGACATGGGTGTACAAAGAGTTGAGCAATGGGCTAAAAGCATGTCCCTGAGGTGCACCAGTGTTGATTGCCAGCGGAGTGGAGATGTTATTTCCATCCTGCACGGACTGTGGTCTTCCAGTTAAGAAGTTGAGGATCCAGTTGCAGATGGAGGTACAGAGGCTCAGGTTGTGGAGCGTTTTGATCAGAACTGTAGGACTGGTGGTGTTAAACACTGGGCTGTGGTCACTGAATAACATCCTGACATAGGTATTTGTATTGTCTAGGTGATCCAAGGCTGTGTGAAAAGCGAATGAGATCGCATCCACCGTACACCGATTGTGGTGATAGGAAAATTGCAATGGGTCCAGTGTTTGATGAGGCAGGAGTTGATTCTAGCCGTAACCAATCTCTTAAAACATTTTATCACTGTATATGGAGTGCTACTGGACGATAGAAAACTGGAGATGCAGCTTGATGACCTTCATCTGTTCAGGGAGAGTGAGGAGGTGATAGAGAGGATCTATAGGCAAGTAGTCACACTGGGAACTCAGGAGACAGATAGGTGGGTAACAGTCAGGAGAGGGAAGGGCAAGAGTCAGATATTAGAGAGTACCCCTGTGGCTGTCCCCCTTAACAATAAGCACTCCTGTTTGAGTACTGTTAAGGGGAGACGGCCTACCAGGGGGATGCAACAGTGGCCGTGCCTCTGGCACAGAGTCTGGCCCTGTGGCTCAGAAGGGTAGGGGAAGGAAGAAGGCAGCAGTGATAGGGGACTCTATAGTTAGCGGTCAGACAGGCGATTCTGTGGACGCAGGAAAGAAACACGGATGGCAGTTTGCTTCCCAGGTGCCAGGGTCCAGGATGTTTCTGATCGCATCCACAATATCCTGAAGTGGGAAGGTGAACAGCCAGAGGTCGTGGTACATATTGGTATCAACGACATAGGTAGGAAAAGGGAGGAGGTCCTGAAAACAGACTACAGGGAGCTAGGATGGAAGCTAAGAAGCAGGACCTCAAAGGTAGTAATCTCGAGATTACTGCCTGTGCCACGCGACAGTGAGTATAGGAATAGAGTAAGGTGGAGGATAAATGCGTGGCTGAGGGATTGGAGCAGGGGGCAGGGATTCAGATTTCTGGATCATTGGGACCTCTTTTGGGGCAGGAGTGACCTGTACAAAAAGGACGCATTGCACTTGAATCCAAGGGGGCCCAATACCCTGGCGGGGAGGTTTGTTAAGGCTACTGGGGAGAGTTTAAACTAGAATTTCTGGGGGGGTGGGAGCCGAACTGAAGAGACGGAGGAAGGGGCTGTTGGCTCACAAATAGAGAAAGCTTAGAGACAGTGCAAGAGGGAGGATAGGCAGGTGATAGAGAAGGGATGCGCTCAGACCGATGGTTTGAGATGTGTCTATTTAAATGCAAGAAGCATCATAAACAAAGTGGATAAGCTTAGAGCGTGGATCAGTACTTGGAGCTATGACGTTGTAGCCATTACAGAGACTTGGATGACTCAGGGGCAGGAATGGTTACTTAGAATGCCAGACTTTAAATGTTTCAGAAATGACAGGGAGGGAGGCAAAAGAGGTGGAGGCGTGGCACTGCTGATCAGAGATAGTGTCACGGCTGCAGAAAAGGAGGAAGTCCTGGAGGGATTGCCTATTGAGTCTCTGTAGGTGGAAGTTAGACACAGGAAGGGGTCAATAACTCTACTGGGTGTTTCTTATAGATCACCCAATAGTAACAAGGATATCAAGGAGCAGATAGGGAGACAGATTATGGAAAGAGTAATAATAACAGGGTTGTCGTGATGGGAAATATTGATTGGCATCCCCCAAGAGCAAGGGGCTTAGATGGGGCGGAATTTGTTAGGTGTATTCAGGAAGGTTTCCTCACACAATATGTAGATAAGCCTACAAGAGGAGAGGCTGTACTTGATCTGGTATTGGGTAATGAACCTGGTCAGGTGTCAGGTCTCTCAGTGGGAGAACATTTTGGAGATAGTGATCACAATTCTATCTCCTTTACCATAGCATTGGAGAGGGATAGGAACAGACAAGTTAGGAAAACGTTTAATTGGAGTAAGGGGAAATATGAGGCTATCAAGCAGGAATTTGGAAACATAAATTAGGAACAGATGTTCTCAGGGAAATGTACGGCAGAAATGTGGCAAATGTTCAGGGGATATTATTGTGGCATTCTGCATAGGTATGTTCCAAAGAGACAGGGAAAGGATGGTAGGGTACAGGAGCCGTGCTGTACAAAGGCTGTTGTAAATCTAGTCAAGAAGAAAAGAAGAGTTTACGAAAGGTTAAAAAAACTAGCAATGATAGAGATCTAGAAGATTATAAGGCTAGCAAGAAGGAGCTTAAGAAAGAAATTAGGAGTGCCAGAAGGGTCCATGAGAAGGCCTTGGCAGGAAGGATTAAGGAAAACCCCAAGGCATTCTACAAGTATGTGAAGAGCAAGAGGATAAGACATGGGAGAATAGGACCAATCAAGTGTGACAGTGGAAAAGTGTGTATGGAACCAGAGGAGATAGCAGAGATACTTAATGAATACTTTGCTTCAGTATTCACCACGGAAAAGGATCTTGGCGATTGTAGGGATAACTTACAGTGGACTGAAAAGCTTGAGCATATAGACATTAAGAAAGAGGATGTGCTGGAGCTTTTGGAAAGCATCAAGTTGGATAAGTCTCCAGAACTAGATGAGATATATCCCAGGCTACTGTGGGAGGCAAAGGGGGAGATTGCTAAGAATCTGGCAATGATCTTTGCATTGACAATAGGGATGGGAGAGGTTCCGGAGGATTAGGGGGTTGGAACTGTTGTCCCCTAATTCAAGAAAGGGAACAGAGATAGCCCAGGAAATTATAGACCAGTGAGTCTTACTTCAGTGTCGGTAAGTTGATGGAAAAGATCCTCAGAGGCAGAATTTATGAACATTTGGAGAGGCATAATATAATTAGGAATAGTCAGCATGGCTTTGTCAAAGGCAGGTCATGCCATACGAGCCTGATTGAATTTTTTTAAGGATGTGACTAAATACATTGATGAAGGTAGAGTAGTAGATGTAGTGTATATGGATTTCAGGAAGGCATTTGATAAGGTACCCCATGCAAGGTTTATTGAGAAAGTAAGAAGTTATGGGATCCAAGAGAACCTTGCTTTATAGATCCATAATTGGCTTGCTCACAGAAGGCAAAGAGTGGTTGTAGACAGGTCATATTCTGCATGGAGGTTGGTCACCCGTGGTGTGCCGCAGGGATCTGTTCTGGGACCCCTTCCCTTTGTGATTTTTATAAATGACCTGGATGAGGAAGTGGAGGGATGGGTTAGTAGATCTGATGATGACATGAAGATTGGGGGTGTTGTGGTTAGTGTGGAGGGCTGTCAGAGGTTACAGTGGGACATTGATAGTATGCAAAACTGGGCTGAGAAGTGGCAGATGGAGTTCAACCCAGGTAAGTGTGAGGTGGTTCATTTTGGTAGGCCAAATATGATGGCAGAATATAGTATTAATGGTAAGACTCTTGGCAGTGTGGAGGATCAGAGTGATCTTGGGGTCCGAGTCTATAGGACACTCAAAGCTGCTGCACAGGTTGACTCTGTGGTTAAGAAGGCATACAGTGCATTGGCCTTCATCAACCATGGGATTGAGTTTAGGAGCCGAGAGGTAATGTTACAGCTATATAGGACTCCGGTCAGACCCCACTTGGAGTACTGTGCTCAGTTCTGGTCACCTCACTACAGGAAGGATGTGGAAACTATAGAAAGGATGCAGAGGAAATTTACAGGGATGTTGCCTGGATTGGGGAGCATTCCTATTGAGAATAGGTTGAGTGAACTTGGCCTTTTCTCCTTGGAGTGACAGAGGATGAGAGGTGCCCTGATAGAGGTGCATAAGTTGATGAGAGACATTGATCGTGTGGATAGTCAGAGGCTTTTTTCCAGGGCTGAAATGTGTGCCACAAGAGGGCACAGGTTTAAGGTGCTTAGAAGTAGGTACAGAGGAGATGTCAGGGGTAAGTTTTTCATGCAGAGAGTGGTGAATGTGTGGAATGGGCTTCCAGTGATGGTGGTGGAGGCAGATACGATAGGGTCTCTTAAGGGTCCTGGGTAAGTACATGGAGCTTAGAAAATTAGAGGGCTATGGGTAACCCGAGGTAATTTCTAAAGTAAGTACATGTTCGGCACAGCATTGTGGGCTGAAGGGCCTGTATTGTGCTGTGGATTTTCTATGTTTTCTATGATAGTCATTAAGACAGCTCAGCCTGCTCTTCTTGGACACTGGTATAATTGTTGTCCTTTTGAAGCAGGTGAGAATTTCCAATGTAGCAATGAGAGATAGAAAATATCCTTGAGTACTTCTGCCAGTTGGTTGGCACAAATTTTCAGAGCCTTGCCACGTACTCTATTGGGGCCTCTTGCCTTGCGAGAGTTCACCCTCTTGAAAGACAGCCTGGCGTCGGCCTCTGAGACAGAGATCACAGAGTCACTGGGTGCTGCAGGGATCCTCATAGCTGTAGTTTTATTCTCCCTTTCAAAGCAAAAGGGAAAATACTCTGGGATTCATGAAGTTGGGTTTTGCTTTGCAGGAAGTGATGGCCTGCAAACCCTGCCAGAGCTGACGTGCATCCAATGTTGCCTCCAACCTTGCTTGGAATTGTTCCCTCGCTCTTGAAATAGGCCTCTGCAAAGTTGTATCTTGTTTTCTTGTACACACCTGGGTTGCTGAACTTGAATGCCACAGATCTAGCTCTCAGCAGAACTATGAACCTCCTGGTTCATCTATGGCATTTGATTTGGGTTCTCGTAGGCACACACTTGTCCACACAGTTTTAATGAAGTCAGTGACAGCCAGACTTCATTCAGACTCGAAGATGAATCCCTAAATATGGTCCAGTCCACCGACTCAAGCAGCTCTGCAAGTGCTCCTGCGGCTCCCTTGGCCATACCTTCTTAGTCCTCACTAATGGTGTGCAGACTTCAGTCTCTGCCTATACTCAGGCAGTAGAAGTACAGCCAGGTGAACAGACTTTCCAAAGTTGAGGACTTCCTTAACTCATCCACACGTCAATTCATGATTACAATTAACAGCCTGAGGTGAACTGAGTCACTGAGTCAGAGCCACAGATCAGTGGCTGGCACTGTTTTCAGTAACATGCAGGAAAGGAGACAGACTGAGGTACGGTTGTGTTCTCACCATGCTTTGCTCCATGCTGCTCCTGCTATGCTGTTAAATTATCCTTTGATGTAGTCTCCAGAGGCGCAGTGCCAAAACTTAACCTCCTCACCAGCCTGATTGGTTTATCTAGTTCGTCATTTCTTGTTCATTTTACACTTAATTCTTATTGATCCACCCTGTGGAGTTCTCCACTGTGGACACAGAGAACAGTTGATAATGATAATTGGAATGAGTAAGTTAGGGCCGGCTGGTGGCGCAATGACATTGGTGCCAGACCTGGGAGTGGAGGTTCCCAGGTTCAGAACTTGGGTCTGCCCCCGAGCATGCTTTCCATCCGTGCTGGGTTGAGTGTGGAGACCGCAACTCGACCTCGTAAAACAAAGGGAAAATGCTGCGAAAATGTCTGTGTGAGGAGTGGCGCGCCACACAGTCTCTCTCTCAGTCTCTCTCTCTCTCTCTCTCTCTCACTCCACGCCTTATAAAAAGCCATGAAAAAGACATCATCATGGACGCATGCATGGACACACAGATACAGACGCACAGACGCGCATGCACGTGCATGCAAACGCACACGCACAGACTTGCACGCACGCAGGCACACGCCAAAAAAAAAGGAACGAGTAAGTTAAGATGTGACTGATGGTTAAGTTTCTCATGCGGGAGAGAAGCTTGTGGCTCCCAATGCTCTCCCCCACTGAGTTTTGTGTTGGGTCCATTGGCTACTGTAGACGTTGATAGCTACGATTAGCCAACGACCTCATCACTGTTGCTCGAGAATGATAGAAAGCAAAGAGGGGTGCACTGTTTTTAACTGTCTTATTCTATCCTTATGTATTTCAAGACTGTATTCTTAATTCACTATCTATTTTCTGGAGATTAAGTATACTGTTCTGTGATCCAGGTTACGTTCAATTTGCCCTTATAATTGCTTCTTCACACTGTTGCCGTGTTGAATATAATGAGTCAATAGCTACTTCCCAGCTCTTTATTTACACACACTGTATTATAGCAGCAGTGGGGCTTGTGAATTATGCAATATACATCATCTAAGTTGAAGAAAAATGACTAGTATTCCATAAACTCAAAAAAAAGTCTCAAAAAGCAAATAATTGGAATAGAATTTCTGGATCAATATTAAAATTTAAATAAATCTCCGTGATTCAGGTTGAGATCACAGCCAATGTAATAACGCACTGAAACAAATTCATGATACTGTTGATTGAGAATATCTTTTTTGACACATACAAGAAGAGAACTTGGGGACAAAGCCAGACTGCACAGATATGTCTTATTGAATGACTGGGGTGAACTAGGACAGATCCCGGCACAACCCCGAGACATCCTCCATTGTAGGGATATTTCACCTGATGGTGGGTGGCGGGTCTTGACCCGCCGCAGTCTCAGGATGTGTGGTGGTGGACCTGAGCTTACCCGGATGTTAAAAGAACCCCACCAGGAGGTCCTCCGTCACCACCATCCAGTTACACATTTCCAGCAATAAAATATTTTGCGGTCTGTCACTAACCATCTGTGTCAGATCTGCAGCTAACATAGAAGCTGATTAAATAGCAGGTGAAAGATTGTCACGATGGTAGTGTAGAGATTGGAACTCAAGCAGCACAGTACGTGTCTATGGTGGGCTAGTGAGATTTTTCAGGTATTCGAGTCACAGAGCCATGCAGCATAGAAATAGGCCCTTCAGCCCATTGAGTGCAAACAGACCATTAACCGCCCTTTTTATATACATCCCATGTTTAATTCTCCCCACATTCTTTTCAACTCCTTCCAGCTTCTACCACCGTCTTACTTTGCAAGTTTACCTACCAGCCTGTTACTGGGATGTGGGAGGAAATCCACATGGTCACAGAGAGAGCATGCAAACTCCACACAGGCAGCACCCAAGGTCAGGACTGAACCAGGATCTCTGGCACTATGGGACAGTGGGTCTACTAGGTGCACCACTGTGCTGTCCATTGCCAAGTGAAGTTTTGCATCTTCACTGTTCTTTAGAGTATTAGCAATTCTTGTCATCTTCCTTGTCATGTTTTCATCTTATATCTGGAAAGGAACCAAAATGATGTCGGAAGAGGATGTGCAGTTGGATAAAGATTTCGGAGTCACAAGCTGCATGATCTTTTCTTGACACCTTTTCTGACAGGCATTTCTCAAGAGGCAATAGAAAATACTCCAGGTTTCAAAACTAGGACTTCGGAGTTCGAAGTATGTATACATTATATATCCTTGAGATTCATCTCCTTACAGGCAGCCACAGAAGAAAGAAACCCAAAATAACCCATTAAAAAAAGAACACCCAATGTGCAGTGAGAGAAAAAGAAATCATGCAAACAATAAACACAAGCAAATAGCACTCGGAACTGAAGTCCACAAAGAGGGTCCATCTACATTCCTTTAGTTCAGCACAGAGTGAAGCAGCAAGCTGAAGAAGCCCATCACTTACCTTGGGGCTCGCCCCCCCCCCCCGACTCTCTCAATCTGGCGTGGCGCCTAAATCATCTTCCAAACATCGGGTTCTGTTGCTTTGATACACTCTAGGCACTCTAGGGCTTGGACTCCACCGCCTCGATTTGGCTTGTACCTGACCTTTCCAACTCAATACAGCACTTAAATCAATCTTCCTTGCTTTTGCTGATGGACCTGCTGCCTCGCCTCACCTCACCTCAGTTCTGTCACATTGAATTGCCTCCAAGTCCAAAGGGAAGTTACAGACTATTGCTTGCATTGATCATTTACCAGAAAAAGAGTGATTAACAAAGTATTTAGTTACTTTCCTTGTTTCATTCACCACCAGCCAGAAGCCACTGAGATTCACCTGCACCATCTTAAACCAGAGCCTGTGTCCTTTGCCTCTACATTAAGATACCTCCACTGATAGATTATCCTTACTGTGGAAAGGTGAATTAACCAGATGTCTGTATATCTCTCTGCTTTCCCCTCAGCAAGGGAATGTTTAGATGACATCACAGTAATGATAACTTCAGACCTGAAATCTGCTTTGCTTGAATTTTATGGATGAAGGAATGGTCCATCAGAGTTTGAGAATGGATTGGAGGAGCTTTTGTTCTCAGTCATTTCTCACTTTCTCAACAGCAGATTTATTTCCTCTCTTTAAAAAGAGTGAATGCTGGAAGCACTCAGCAGCATAGGTGGAGAGAAAATTACTGTGCCAGGTTGATCACTCTTCATCATACAATTACACAGAAGAAAATAAAAGCAAGAATAGGCCACCTGGTCCATCAAGCATTCCATATAACACAGAAATAGGCCATTCAACCCACCATATCCTTCCTGATTATTAAGTACTCATCTGTATTAATCTCATAGAAACATAGACATAGAAACATAGAAAATAGGTGCAGGAGTAGGCCACCATTTGGCCCTTCGAGCCTGCACCGCCATTTATTATGATCATGGCTGATCATCCAACTCAGAACCTTGCACCAGCCTTCCCTCCATACCCCCTGATCCCCGTAGCCACAAGGGCCATATCTAACTCCCTCTTAAATATAGCCAATGAACTGGCCTCAACTGTTTCCTGTGGCAGAGAATTCCACAGATTCACCACTCTCTGTGTGAAGAAGTTTTTCCTAATCTCAGTCCTAAAAGGCTTCCCCTTTATCCTCAAACTGTGACCCCTCGTTCTGGACTTCCCCAACATCAGGAACAATCTTCCTGCATCTAGCCTGTCCAATCCCTTTAGGATTTTATACGTTTCAATCAGATCCCCCCTCAATCTTCTAAATTCCAACGAGTACAAGCCTAGTTCATCCAGTCTTTCTTCATATGAAAGTCCTGCCATCCCAGGAATCAATCTGGTGAACCTTCTTTGTACTCCCTCTATGGCAAGGATGTCTTTCCTCAGATTAGGAGACCAAAACTGCACACAATACTCCAGGTGTGGTCTCACCAAGGCCTTGTACAACTGCAGTAGCACCTCCCTGCTCCTGTACTCGAATCCTCTCGCTATAAATGCCAGCATACCATTCGCCTTTTTCACCGCCTGCTGCACCTGCATGCCCACTTTCAATGACTGGTGTATAATGACACCCAGGTCTCGTTGCACCTCCCCTTTTCCTAATTGGCCACCATTCAGATAATAATCTGTTTTCCTATTTTTACCACCAAAGTGGATAACTTCACATTTATCCACATTAAGTTGCATCTGCCATGAATTTGCCCACTCACCCAACCTATCCAAGTCACCCTGCATCCTCTTAGCATCCTCCTCACAGCTAACACTGCCGCCCAGCTTCATGTCATCCACAAACTTGTAGATGCTGCATTTAATTCCCTCATCCAAGTCATTAATATATATTGTAAACAACTGGGGTCCCAGCACTGAACCTTGCAGTACCCCACTAGTCACTGCCTGCCATTCTGAAAAGGTCCCGTTTATTCCCACTCTTTGCTTCCTGTCTGCTAACCAATTCTCTATCCACATCAATACCTTACCCCCAATACCATGCGCTTTAAGTTTGCACACTAATCTCCTGTGTGGGACCTTGTCAAAAGCCTTTTGAAAATCCAAATATACCACATCCACTGGTTCTCCCCTATCCACTCTACTAGTTATATCCTCAAAAAATTCATCTTCTATAGCCTTGTGTGCCTAGGTGATTCAGCATCATTGCGGGATCATTTCCAGCACAAAATCTGCAGTTCTTCATTAATAGTCAAATCTACTACCTTCTTAAGTCAAGTAGGTATAATGGGTAGGTGATGTGATTATTACCTACAACTGAACAACCAACTTGACCAAAAATTCCAAGTGGTAAGCAAACCCAACATTCATAGACATGAACATTGCTCCTCAAATCCTCTTAAGTTCTGGGGTAACGGTACCATGATACTTAATTCCATGTGAGATGTCAGAAAACATTCCTGAAAGCAGGAACCCAATTTCAAATCCCAGGGAAGTCACTCTTCATGGACTGACTCCAGCTTCCTATCTATTTTACTGGACAGAACAGGATGAATGTAAAGTTGCAGGCTGTGTGTTCTAAGGGATATTGTCTCTGTTGCTTCTTTGTGACTTGTGAGGACAAAGTTAAAGTTGAGCCATATAGTGCAGATCTGGGGATTTCTACTTCAACTGAATCACAGCTGTTAACAGCAATTCATCTTGGAGTACAGAGACAAGCTAGTAACACTTAAGCGGACGGGGGAATATTCATGGCTGTAGCGACTCCAAAGAAAACTCAGCCAAAATGGTGATTCTGAAAACAGAGGTGTCAGTCAAGGACCATAGCCAATTACAGACATGACCTTCTCACGGGAGACCTGAGGCACAGCTGTCAGTCAATGATTCACTGAGTAAGATTTCTACAATTGCATTGGCCAACCTATTTCCCTGAGGTCCAGTTGCCAATTAAAAATAGATTAATACCAAAGCATTCAGTTGCTTTGTGTTAGCGGAAGGTATAGAAACAAATCACTTTTAGTCTGCAACACTTTTCAGAGACTTGGTATGTCCCAAGACAGTGAAGTACTAGTAGCCACCATTATAGGGGGTGACATAACGTCCAAGTGTGAGCAATGAATGATTAGTTCCACTAGTTACCACCTTAATGCAAAATGGAACTCCATTTGAAAATGACATTCTTTCGATGTTGTCCTTAAGTGGCGTGCTCTGAACTTTGAAATGGGCTCGGAAATCATAATTTTCTGACTAGAGGAAAAAATACTGTAACGCTGAGCTCAGCCGTCATCTATCAAAAGTAACACATTAACTGGCAACAGCTTTGATTTCATAAGGTTGGTATGCAATCCTTCCCCAAGTGCACAGAATATTCAGCATTCAGCATGATCACTCATTTCATTTGCCAGTTAGAGAAACAAGTATTTGCATTTGTACTATATCATTCAAAATTTCCTTCAACCCTCAAGCACATTCAATTCTTTCTAAGGGCAATGCATGGGCAAATTGGCTGCTAATTTTTATGTAGCAAGATCCCACAGTCAGGTACTAATCTAGAATGTCATTAGACCCTAAAGTGGTGATCCAGTCATTGGTTCCATGCTGAGTACAAGGACTCAGGAGCGGGAGACCAGGCTTTTACATTTTCAGGCCCGTAAAGAAAACATGTCAGAGACCAATACTTTGGGTGCTGTGGGATGGAGTGGCAGATGGAACAGGAATAGGACTGGCATATTGGTAAATGAAGGAATCTAAGAAGAGGGAGGCATGGAGTGATTGAAGAGATTGAGGAGAGCAGACAGATGGACTGATCTGGTATCGGAGAAACTTAGTTTGGAGCTGGGTTATGCTGGAGATGTGAGGGGAATATCGCCCAAGGCAATGAAGGAACAGATGCGTGCCTGTGGATAGACCATAAGCTAATTGGATATAAGTTGTCCTGAAGAACAATGGAACTGTTATGGAACTTTGCAAGCTGAACTGAAACTTGAGATATATATTAACAAACTAGATCTGTAACTGAAGTGGATGACAGTATGAAATCTAGTCAATGCACAGCCTACCTGGCAGTTATTTTAGTTGGGCAGGAAATAGGCAAAATAAGAATTAAGAATTAAATTGGCAACAGAGCTGATTCTTTGCCAACACACCAAGGCAGTATTAGCCAATAGCATCTCTTCTGGGCACTGCCATGGCTCTTGCCTTTATCATGGCATCCTTTATGCAACGCAGCTGATGAACCTGCCCTGTAAGAAATTGGAAAATGCAGACGGAACACTTACAAGCAAAAATCAGGAATTAACTTCCATAGAAAACTAGTGGCCTCTGGACATGCATGGCACTTCTCTACCCTAGCAGTCAGTTAAGTCTTTCATCACTTTCTTCTGTATCCAACTTGCTTTGCTCATTTAATACATTATACCTCTCCATATGAGATACTCTATTACCCCTTTAAGTTTTCCATCCCACTCATCAGTGGCAACATAGCAGTGACTATTCCTGCTGTGACACTTGCTCTTGAACTGGCAACCTATATTCCCTCTAATTTTTTTTACAGCTGTATGGACCAACACTTGTTCTGAGCAGGAAACTTTTCCACGGCCTGAAAACTGGGCAGCACTTCCATTTTTTATTTGTAACATGCATACAATGAATGTTTAGAATGAAAACTGAAAAATCAGATACTTATTTATTTTATGATTATGATTTTATTTATTAATTGAAGGTTATAATGAAATGCAGTACAACAAAAATATTTCACGTTTTGCGAACTTTTTCTCGTGTCTTTATTACAAATCTATTGTCTATAAACACTGTCCTGATTAATTTGCATCCAGATCAAAGATGCATCTTAACCCTCATTAGACCATCCAAATGTTCCACTGCTAGTCTGTTTCTGGGTTTACATTTGATTGAATTCATAATACTGAATCCATGTTCACCCAGGGGTTTGAAATGTTCCAACGATGTCAACAAGAATTGACAGCTCTTCAAATTCTTTGCTCCTAAGCTCGTAGTTCAACATATCTTAATTGAACCAGTCTTAAATTTCTCAGAAGCGACAAATCTGAAATCACAGTATTGCTATATTTCTGAGGGGCCACTTTTGTTGTAGTTTGTAATAGTAGCTGAGTAACTTTTTGTCAGTCGTTCAACGTTCACTTTTCTAAATTTAGAACTGGTTGTGATTGCATTAGCAATAAGGTCAAAAGCTAATCATTCAGTGAAAGTGTTGTAACTTGAAACACTAACGATGTTAACACTAACATTTAAGCTGTAAAATGCTTCAAAGTAAAGATTGTGGTACATTTATTATTTAGAAAATTTATGGATTACATTCATTAACACACAATTAATTACAAGGTATTTCACTATTATATTAGTATAGATTTTAAAATTATATTCGCATAATTTCAAAATGATATAAAAGAAAATTCCAGCTGTGTGGAAACAAATGCTATGTGCACAGGAGCATTTCAGTTATTGTGTGGCTGTGCACCTGCATAGCTTACAGAGAGCAGTGCTGGCCACATCAAAGGCAGTTCCCCAGTAAATGGTGGTAACATCAGGGGAATATCTCCCTGGAACAGGGTTAATGTCTCAGGCGAGCTCAACTGTCAGTTTCTCTGTCACAGATCCCAGGTGCATCAACCTTAACTCTAAGCAAACTCTCAAAGCAAATCAGTGCTTCCTCGTACAGTAATACCCAGAGTAGGTGGCTGAAAGAGCTTGAATAAGTGACACTTCAGACTGCAACGTCGAAACAGTGGTCTGTGTGGAACTGCATAGCTTAGGGAATGTGGCAGATTCCAGAGATAGATTTGCAATTGCAGATGCAATGTAGATTGTGGGAATCCTTTGTAAAGATGGTGGTCAGGGGTGCCAGAAGTGCCAGTAGCAATCAGAGACTGACTGAGTTAGTGTCATACAATGGTGCTAGAAAATTTGTGAACCATGTAGAATTTCCTCTATCTCTACATAAATATGACATAAAATATGATCAGATTTTCATGTAAGTCCTAAAACTAGATAAAGAGAAACCAATTATACAAATAACACAAAGACATTATACTTGTTCATTTATTTATTTATTGAGAAAAATGATTCAATATTACATGTATTTGTTGGAAAAAGTATGTGAACCTTTGCTTTCAGTAACTGGTGTGACTCCCAGCAATACCTTCAATCAAATGTTTCTGGTAACTGTTGATCAGTCCTGCACATCAGAAATTTTAGGTGATTCCTCCTTAGAAAATTGCTTCAGCTCTATGATATTGATGGGCTTCCTTGCATGAACTGCTTGCTTCAGGTCCTTCCACAGCATTTTTGTAGGATTAAGGTCAGGACTTTGATTCAACCATTCCAAAACATGGATTTTCTTCTTTAAACTATTCTGTTCTTGATTTCCTCTTGCCTTTTGGATCATTGTCTTATTGAATTATCCAACTTCTAGTAAGCTTCAGTTGATAGATTGCTACCCTAATATTCTCCTGTAAAATGTCTTGATACAATTTTGAATTCACTGTTCCCTCAACTATTGCAAGCTATCCAGACCCTAAGGATGCAAAGCAGCCCCAAACTATGATGCACCTTCCACCATGCTTCAGAGTTGGGATGAGATTTTGTTGTTGGTATGCTCAGCCCTTTTCCTTCAAACATAGCAATATGCATTTCTGCAAAAAATTCAAATTTTGTATCATCTGTCCACAGAATATTGTCCTAGAAGCATTGTAGTACATCAGGTAGTCTTTTGCAAACTTGAGGTGCGCAGCAATGTTTTTATTTGGAGAGCAATGGTATCTTTCCATGAACACCATTCTTGTTCAGTGTTTTTCTCATAGTGGACACATGGACAGAGACTTTTGCAAGTTCTAGAGATTTCTGCAGGTCTTTTGCTGTTATCCTTGAGTTCCTTTTCATCTCCTTCAGCATTGCACATTGAATTCTCGGTGTGATCTTTGAAGGATGCCCACTCCTAGGGAGAGTAGCAACAATATTGAATTTCCTCCATTCGTAGACAATTTCTCTTATTGTGGACTGATGAACACTCAGGTCTTTAAAAATGCTTTTGTATTTTCCAGCTTCATACATCTCTACAATTTTTCTTCTAAGGTCCTCTGAAAGTTGTTTTCATCGAAGCATGGTGCACATAAACAGATCTTTCTTGAGAAGAGCAGGCTCTGTCTGTAACCTGACTTTGTGCATCTTTTTTATAGGGCAGGGCACCTCTACAACCCACACCTCCAATCTCATCTCATTGATTGGAATACCTGACTCCAGATAGCTTTTGTAGAAGGCATCATCCCATACTTTTTCCAACAAGTACATGTAATATTGGATCAAGTTTCTCAATAACTAAATGAACAAGTATAATGTTTTTTGTATTATTTATTGAATTGGGTTCTCTTTATCTATCTTTAGGACTTCCATGAAGATCTGATCACATTTTAGTCATATTTATACAGAAATACAGAAAATTCTACAGGGTTCACAAATTTTCTATTAGCATTGTATATGGTAGGTACAGCATTTCATTATATGCCATTTCGAAATATAGAATCCGGATGCCAAAAAAAAATTGCTGGAGGAATTCAGCAGGTCAGGTAGCACCTGTGAAGGCAAAGGAATAGTTGGCATTTCAGGTCATGATCCTGCATGAGGAATGAGAGTGTAAAGGAGAAGATAACCTGCATAGTGTGGATTAGTAGCATACTGGTAGCACAACTGTTTACACTGCACGTGATCCAGGTTCAATTCCCACTCCTGCCTGTAAGGACTTTGTACGCTCTTCCCACGTGGGTTTCCTCTAGGTGCTCTGATTTACTCCCTCAGTCCAAAGACCACCAGTTAGTTAGTTAATTGGTAATTGTAAATTGTCCCGTGATTAGGCTAGGGTTAAATCGTGGGTTGCTGGACAGTGAAGGGTCAGAAGGGCCTATTCCACACAGTATCTCAATAAATAAATAACTAAAGTGGTGAAGAAGGTGTGAGGCAGGTGACAAGGGATGATAGGTAGATAAGAAGCTCCAGAACTTGGTGAGAACATTTTGAAACTATTGGATGAAGTATGTGTAAAGCACCCTTGAGCTATTTTAAGTATAAATTTGATCAGTTCGACAATTTTTACAGGGACAGTATGGTGTCACGCAAAACACCGCTATAAATGAGCACAACACATAGTCATAGTAGTCATAGTCATACTTTATTAATCCCGGGGGAAATTGGTTTTCATTACAGTTGCTCCATAAGTAATAAATAGTAGTAGAACCTTAAATAGTTAAATAGTAAAATGTAAATTATGCAGGTAAATTATGAAATAAGTCCAGGACCAGCCTATTGGCTCAGGATGTCTGACCCCCCAAGGAAGGAGTTGTAAAGTTTGATGGCCACAGGCAGGAATGGCTTCCTATGACGCTCAGTGCTGCATCTTGGTAGGATGAGTCTCTGGCTGAATGTACTCCTGTGCCCACTCAATACATTAAGTAGCGGATGGGAGACATTGACCAAGATGGCATGCAACTTAGACAGCATCTTCACCACCGTGAGAGAGTCCAGTTCCATCCCCACAACATCACTGGCCTTACAAATGAGTTTGTTGATTCTGTTGGTGTCTGCTACCCTCAGCCTGCTGCCCCAGCACTCAACAGCAAACATGATAGCACTGGCCACCACAGACTCATAGAACATCCTCAGCGTCGTCCGGAAGATGTTAAAGGACCTCAGTCTCCTCAGGAAATAGAGACGGCTCTGACCCTTCTTGTAGACAGCCTCAGTGTTCTTTGACCAGTCCAGTTTATTGCCAATACGTATCCCCAGGTATTTGTAATCCTCCACCATGTCCACACTGACCCCCTGGATGGAAACAGGGGTCACCGGTACCTTAGCTCTCCTCAGGTCTACCACCAGCTCCTTAGTCTTTTTCACATTAAGCTGCAGATAATTCTACTCACACCATGTGACAAAGTTTCCTACCGTAACCTTGTACTCAACCTCATCTCCCTTGCTGATGCATCCAACTATGGCAGAGTCATCCGAAAACTTCTGAAGATGACAAGACTCTGTGCAGTAGTTGAAGTCTGAGGTGTAAATGGTGAAGAGAAAGGGAGACAAGACAGTCCCCCATGGAGCCTCAGTGCTGCTGATCACTCTGTCGGACACACGGTGTTGCAAGCACACATACTGTGGTCTGTCAGTCAGGTAATCAAGAATCCATGACACCAGGGAAGCATCCACCTGCATCGCTGTCAGCTTCTCCCCCAGCAGAGCAGGGCGGATAGTGTTGAACACACTGGAGAAGTCAAAAAACATGACCCTCACAGTGCTCGCTGGCTTGTCCAGGTGGGCGTAGACACGGTTCAGCAGGTAGACGATGGCCTCCTCAACTCCTAGTCGGGGCTGGTAGGCGAACTGGAGGGTATCTAAGTGTGGCCTGACCATAGGCCGGAGCAGGTCCAGAACAAGTCTCTCCAGGGTCTTTATGATGTGGGAGTTCAATGCCACCGGTCTGTAGTCATGAGGTGAATGCTAATTTTTAGGTGAATATTCCAACACAGGCCCAATCAGGGTCTTACACAGACAAAACCATATATTGTAGCAAAATATCCTGCGAATAACAGGTACGATGTGTCGGATATTTTGAAGTGTGCTCCTTTTAATGCTTGGAGTATTATCAGTGCTGAACTTAGAGTATGGATCAGTACATGGAACTACGATGTTGCAGCCATTACTGAAACTTGGTTGAAAAAGGGGTGATTAATGTACCAGGATTTTGAAGTTTTAGGAAAGGTATAGGAGGGGATTCAAAAGGGAGCAGGGAGTTGCACAACGACTCAGGGACACTATCACAGCTGCACTCAGGGAGACATAATGGAGGGGTCAGACACTGAGTCCACTTGGGTGGAACTCCAGAGTAGGAAGGGTGCATTCACACTGATGGGATTGTACTACAGACCCCTAATGTTCTGAGGAACAGATATGTAATCAGAGTAAGGAAGTGTGTAAAAATAATAGGGTTATTATGGGGGATTTCAACTTCGCTAATATAAACTGCAACCTTCTTAGTGTAAGTGACTTAAATGGGGCAGAATTTGTTAAGTGTATCCAGGGAGGTTTCTTAAATCAATATGTGGACAGTCCAGTGAGAGGAGAGGCCATTCTGAACCTGCTATAAGGTAATGAGCCTGGCCAGGCGACTGACTTTTCAGTGAGTTTACAGTTAGGGAACAGTGACCACAACTCCTTAACCTTCAGGGTAGCTATAGATAAGGCTAGGTTTCGTCCCAGGTCCTTGTAGAGAGTTTTACAATGAAGCACGGCAAATTACAAGGGAACTAGGCAGGAACTAAAAGGTATTCATTGGGTACAGCTTTCCTCTGGCAAGTCCACATCAGGCATGTAGAGGGTGCTTAAAGATCAATTGCACAGAGAACAAGAAAGGTATGTTCCTGTTAGAAGGAAGGAGGGGGGTGGAAAGATAAGAGAACCTTGGATGTCCAGAGAGGTGATGAATTTAGTCAGGAAGAAAAAGGAAAAGTATGTAAAGCTTTGGAAGTTAGGATCAAACGAAGCACACAAGGAGTATAAAGAAGCCAGAAAAGAACCAAAGAACGGAATTAGGAAAACCAGGAGGGGACATGACAAGTCCTTGGCAAGTAGGGTTAAGGTAAATCCCAAGGCATTCTATACATACACCAAGAGCAAGAGGATAACTAGGGAGTGGATGGGACCACTCACGGTTAAAATGGGGGAACGTTTGCCTGGATGCGGAGAATGTGAGTGAGATATTTCAGTATTAAGCAAGGAAAACTGAATGGAAGACCAGGAGATCAGTGCTGACTGTATAAATATGTAAGGACATTTAGAGGTCACGGAGGAGGAAATGTTGGGCCTCCTAATGAGTATTAAGGTAGATAAGTCCCCAGAGCCTGAAGGGATTTATCCCAGGTTATTTGAAGGAGGCAGGAGGTGAGATTATTGGGCCCTTGACCAGTATCTTCATGTCCTCTCTAGCCACAGATGAGGTCCTGGAGGACTGGCAAGTGGCTAATGTTGTACCTCTTCTTAAGAAGGGAAGCAGGGAAAATCCTGGAATAGACTGGTGAATTTCATGTTAGTTGTAGGGAAATCGCTGGAGAAAATTCTTCGGGATAGGATATATGAGCACTTGGAAATCCATGCCCTAATTAGAGAGAGCCAGCATGGCTTTGTGCGTGGCAGGTCTTGCCTTACCAACTTGATTGAGTTTTTTGACAAGGTGACAAGGGAGATTGATGAGGGTAGGGCAGTGGGTGTTACCTGCATGGATTTTAGTAAAGCACTTGACAAAGTCCCGCTGGAGGCTGGTGCATAGAAGAGAGAGAGGGTAGTAATTGAGCTGGAGTTTTGTAATTACTGGAGTTCTACAGAGATCTGTGCTAGGACCTCTGCTATTTGTGATGTATATAAATGACCTGGATGAAAATGTAGATGGGTGGGTTAGCAAATTTGCAGATGATAACCAATATTGGCGGGATTGTGGATAGTGTAGAAGACTGGAAAATAACAGTTGCATATATGGGCTAAGAAATGGCAGGTGGATTTTAAGCCAGGTAAGTGTGAGGTGTTGCACCTCAGTAGGGCAAATGCAAGGAAGCAGTTAAGGGCAAGATCTTTAACAGTGTTGGTGAGCAGAGAGATCTTGGGATCCAAGTTCATAGCTCCTTGAAAGTGGCTATATGGATTGATAAGGTGATTAAGAAGCCTTATGGAATACTTGCTTTTATTAGTCAAGGCACTGAGTTCAAAAGTCCAGAGGTTTTGCTGCAACTTTATAAAACCCTGGTTAGCCAACTGTATTACACAGAGCTCTGGTCATCCCATTATAGCAAGGATGTTGAGGCTTTGGAGGGGTGTGGAAGAAGTTCACTAGGATGCTTCTGGTTTAATGGACATGTGCTATCATGAGAGGCTGGATAAACTTTGGTGTTTTCTCTGAAGTGCCAGAGGCTCAAGGGAGATCTGATAGAGGTTTACAAGAGAGGCATATGTAGCCTGGGGAAAAGTACACACTCAGGACAACAAAGACTTTTTCTGGTTTTAATTCCTTTATCGGTTTTCGATGTTTAAGTGCCAGTAGAGGGTCACGAAACAAAACGAACGAATTTACAACCAGTTCTTGCCATCACAATCTCAGTTTAAATTCCGATTCACACAATTGTGTATGGCTAGAATTGCATATGCAGTATAGAAAATACCAGAACTAATACGGTACAAATACGGTATTAATATGGTACTAATACGGTAGTGGCAATCCTGAAGTAACACAATACAAACAATATTAGAATCCTACCTATCCTGCATCTTATACATAACAGCGAAAAATGTAAGCGAATACATCTCATCTAAGACGTACACACGTGCTGAACTTCCGAACAGAGACTAAATATTCACATTACGCGGTTATATGCCCAATCAGTCCCGGTTCAATAAAGTTATACAAAAGGTACACTTTGGCACAACTTTTATAAGGTATTGCCTGGTAGTTAAATTACAGGAAGACTGACCTACTTGGCTGGTGAGGAACTTTGCCCAAGCCACACAATCCAGCGTTGAGTCACTTCCTCGAGAAAATCTAAAGCATCCCCATGTAAAACATGTCAAATTACCGATGTTCTTGATCTGCCAACAAGCATAAACAATTGGATATTGTCAATTAATGCTCACCTTTCCTCACCATGCCCAGCACACTCTGGGAGGGACCCACTTCCAACACCCTACCACGTCTTCAGCAGAAAGCAAAATGGTCTCCCCACTATCCCGCGTGTGCGTAATGACATCACCATCTCTGTTAAAGGCACAGGCAGCTATTCTAGCATTACCCGGATGGATGCCTAAGTACACTTTTAATGATACTGAATTAGATCTGATGGTCACCCAGTTACACATGGATAGAGTGAACAGAGAGTATCTGTTTCCCAGGATTGAAATGTTTTATACTAGAGGTGAGAAGAGGTAGGTCCAAGGGGATGAGAGGGGTCGGTTTTTTATTCAAGCATTCGTGGATGCCCGGTATGGTGGTAGAGGCAAATACATTAGAGGCTTTTAAGTGATGTTTGAATAGTCTCATAGATGTATGGAAGGTGGAGGGAAATGGACAGGGTGTAGAATTGAATTGAACTGATTCTATTACTAACACCTTTCGTATATATGAGGAATAAAAATCTTTACGTTATGTCTCCGTCTAAATGTACAATGTGCAGTTTATAGTAATTTATAATAAACATTATATACAACAGAATAGACAATATAATGTAGAAATACAGTTGTGTAAGCATGAATTAATCAGTCCGATGGCCTGGTGGAAGAAATAGTCACGGAGTGTGTTAGTCTTGGCTTTTATGCTGCGATACCATTTCGCAGATGGTAGCAGCCGGCACAGATAGGAAGGATTAATGTTTGGGTGCTTTTCACTTCCTTTATTGCTGGTTCAGCACAACATTGTGGGCTGAAAGGGCTTTTCCTGTGCTGTGCTCTTCTGTGTGATATGTTCTGTGGAAAACAGCAGAAGCACTGTCTGACAGCTCTAGTGACACAGGTCTAATCCTGATCTCACATGTCCTCTGTGTGAAGTGTACATGTTCTTCTGGTGACTGCACCGATTTTTTCTGGATGCTCCGGTTTCCACACACATCCCAAAACATTTGGGTTGGTAGGTGAATTGGCCATTGTAAATTTTTCCCAGAGGGTAAGTGAGTGGTAAAATTTGGAAGAGTTGATGAGAATATAGGTAGAATAAATAATGGATGGTTGATAACTGGTGTGGACTCAGTGCCCTGAAGTGCTCATTTCTATGCTATTTGCTTCAATTATATCATCATAGCATTGGTCACGGTACTTTGTAGAGTAATGCACTGTGACACCCACATCTCTTTCTTTGCAGATGCTCCTACTTATTCCCATATATTTTGAAGCATTTTTCAAGATGGTAGTAATAATAAAATGTTTTATGATGTTCATTTATAGCTGGATACTCCATTAGATTAACTATGGGTCATTTTAAGGTGAACATTTGATGAGATGAAAGAATTATTGCATGTGTTGGTAGAGTGGCATGGTACAAGTAGCTACAGAAAACTGACTTATAGAGAAAGTGGTTTAGGGACAGTCCTACATATAGTCTGTGAGCCAGAACCCCAAATTTGGGCCACCAGTACCATCTGGGGGGAATAATTCTTATAGTGATTTTTGGCAAGGTATACACTCCTAGTGCTAGAAAATATGTGATAGCATTGCAGCGGTGGTAGCTTTCTGTGATCCCATGGTGCTTTGCCTATGATAAGATGAATTATGCCAGGTACCTGTCCCCTTACTTTGCTCAGATGATGAACCTCCCAGAGAAGAATCCTTCTGTGTATGAGGCCTTCAAGACAGGCCAATTCTCAATGCAGCTGTCAAGTAACAACCCCCTTGGGCAGATCCCTGTGGACAAGACTATTGAAGCCACAGTGAACAAAGACACACAGACTCCTGGAGGCACATCATGGTTCAGCCTGAATGCTGGAGCTATCAAGCGTTACTACATAACAGCTGAGCACTGCAGAGCATTCCTGGGACAGTTTAGGGAAATGGTTCAAGGCAACAAATCAGAGATTTGTCATGCGGAGCTACAGCGGCCAAGAACCCAGGAAGATGAGGAAGCATTTTCAGCAGTGGTTAGCCTCATACACGAATGGGTCAACCCATTTGCAGAGAAGCGGGACCTCATTAGTATCTCTACGGCAAAGGCAGCCCCCAAGGACATTGCCTCCGACCTGATGAAGGTATATGAGATTGAGATTTGTGAGCAATGCTATGCAACCTTCAAGGATGAGAGACTAGAGGGAGACCCACCAGCAAAGAAATTCCATGACAAAATGAAAACCAACAAGCTGAAAACTTTCAGTGATATGTGTAAGAAGAGAGAAGTGAAATCAAATGGGAAGGCGATCATCTTGAAAGAAGACAGGTCTTTGTTTGGACGCATCATAGTGATGGCACAAGAGCGCAGTCTACGTATGGTGGATATCCTTTCTCATCTCCTTGGACCATTGCCCTGGGCCCTGTCCACACCAGAAGGATCGCTGAGAAAGACAAGTAAAGCTACTTTAGCCACAACTTTGTAGAAAAATGTAGCAGTAGAAGAGCAACGCGCAGGAAACTCTGCTACATTGGTTGATGGAATGAACTTGGTCCAAAGAGTGAAAAGCGATCGTTACTTTCAGAGATGTTGCCACAACAATTCTGTGTATGGCTCTGAGGGAAGGCAGTCAGAGTAGCAGAATAGATGTTGTGGTCGACACATACAGGGAGAATGCTATCAAGAATAGTGAAAGATCGCTACAGGGTGAAGAAACTGGTCATGAGTTGCAAGGTATCACAGGCACACAGATGGTGAATGGAGGAAGACAGAGTACAGAGCAAAGCTACAGGAGAAGATTCTGTACGCAACTGTGAATGACAAATGTTACAGAATCACATCTCAAGACAGTGAGGAGGTGTCAGCTCTTCAGTGTCAACAAGAAAAAGCAGCTGGCCACCTACTTCTCCATGCTGCCCATGCCACAGGAGAGGGATACCAATCTGTAGTGATCTGCTCAGAAGCCACAGATGTCTTCATCATGTCTTTAGCATTTTGTGACAAGATTAAGGCCCCATTGTTCCAGAAATGTGGCACTAGAACTCGTACAAGGCCTGTAGACATCAGGAAGGTTGCTGCCACTGTTGGCATTGAGGTTTGTAGGGCTCTCATCGGGTTGCACGCATATACAGGATGTGACACTGTAAGCGCTTTTGCAGGCAAAGGGAAGACAAGTGCCCTAAAACTTCTTACCAGCAACAGGAAAACTCAGGACACATTCTTAGAGTTGGGTCAGGAATGGGACCTCTCCCCAGAATTGATGGACAAAGTGAAGGCATTTACATGCCTCCCGTATGTCCCAAAAGCATCGACCACCAAGGTCAATGAGCTCAGGTATCACCTTTTCTGCGCTAAAAAAGGTGACATCGAAAGTCATCAATTCCCACCATGCAAGGACTGCTTAACAAAACATGCACAGCGAACCAACTACCAGTCTGGTATATGGAGAAGATGTTTGGAGAAGGAACCACAGGAAGATGGAGAGAGAAGAGGAAGCTGAACAGTTGGTGGTGCACAGGATGGAAGGCCAGCCAGCACCCAATGCCGTCCTGGATCCACTGGCCTGTAACTGTCCAAAAATTTGTTCACTCCCAAGATGTATGTGTGTTGCAAATGGCCTCAGGTGTACTGACATGTGTAGACTGGCAGACTGTGAGAACCAGGCATCCACCTCACAGAATGTGGAAAGTTCAGATGAAGATGTGGAAGATTTGGAAAATTATTATATTAATCATAATTAATCATAACTATGAAAATTATTGTGATTATTATGATTATGATAAAGATACCACTGGTGCAATGCTATCACATATTTTCTAATTCTAGAGATGTATACCTTGCCAAAGATCACTATGAGCATTATTCCCCTCAGATGATACCGGCCAACCCTATTGGCATACGGACTAATAACCCAGGAATGATCTATACTGGCTTTCATTTCTCTTGCTGTAGCTTGTTGATATTTTCTAATTTTATTCACCATTATTTAACAGGTATAAGCCATTATGCCAATACTTAAGAATTTTATTTGTAGAAGTTAATCTAACTGATTTTGAATTAACTGAAGTGGATTATTCTAAACCCCACCAGATTCAATCTTGACATGAAGGCATATTGTGAAGTACTTCATCAAAGTCCAGGTATTTAACTTCTACCAGGTTACCCTTTCCAGCAGAGCTGTTGACTACCTGAATGAAGTTCAACTTATAAGTATTCTGAAAACCAATACCTGTGTTGCAGCTCCTTGTTAAAATTCCCATGTTCATGCTAGCAAAGGTTTTGTTCAAGAATCTTATTTATTAAAGAAGTCAAGATAACAGATTACCATGAGACTGTTTTACCTGAGCTTTCTAATGTTGGAACCACATTAAAAGCTTTCTACTTGATTGAATCATCTCTGATTCCATTGTACAGGTATTGTACCTGTCTAACTTTCTTACAGATTCTCAAGTGATAATTATCTTGGGCAGCAGCCTAATTTACTTTAAGGTTTCTTATTCTGTCTAAGACAATGGTGTCATCCATCACTATTAAAGGACTTGGTTAACACTGTCAAATATTTTAATGTATGACTTCCTACTCAAGTGATTAAGAAACAAGCCAGTGAGCTTACACCTGCTTTCTTTCATTCATAAATTCATAATGCATGGTTAGGGCAGATTCTGGTGTTCGGATACATCACAAATATTAATTTCACCAGCAACCAATCTTCAGATCTGAACGTGGATTGTATATTGAATTAAAAATGCAGCCCTGAACAATAGTTTTCCTGAAAACCAGACAGTGCTGATTAACATTTGTTTTGTGCATCTGGTAAGTGGTTTCAAAGAAGGAGGTGTTTGAAAACTACATGCAATTCAAAGGAAGCATTGTAGATACATTGTAATCTAGCTCTTACCTTTGATCTTTAGCATATAAAATGTCATGTGATATTGGGTCTAGCAGACCTCTTCTTCCAAGAGTGTTTCAGTGCATGTTTCTTGATTTTGCTGAATAAAACACTTTTATGTCCACTAGCTTCAGTGCCTCTCCAGTGATTTTGTTCATATCTCAATGGTACCAAAGTCCACCAGAGCCACCGAAGTACATTTTGAAGTATAGTGTCTTGCAATGAAGCCAATTTGAGTACAGGAAATCTCCACAGGCAAGAATGACATGGAAGTGTGGATTCCTTTTGGAAATGTTGGTAGAAGGATATGTATTGTGCAAGACTTCTAAAAGCTGTCTGGCTCTTCTGTACAACTGTGGCAATGCCTATACCTGTCTGAGATTGTACCTTGGTTTAATCTTTCATTTGATGGATAATATATCTGAGAGTACAGCAGACCCACAGTATAGCACTACAGTGTATTTGCCCCTGAATGGGACACTAGGTCACAAACCTTGGGCTCAGAGGCAAATGATCATCAGATGATGTACTCTGCTTCATAATTTTGCAAGAAGATGATTGCTTACACCTTTAAGAATTCCCCCTTACTGAGAAAAAGCACAGCAAAAGATTCTATATGTAAATAATTCATTGGCTTCAGGTCACTAGAATCATTTGAATACTCACCTCAGCTAGAATCATTTGATCACTTCAGGCCACTGATTAGCTGGATGAGAATTAACTACAAAAGCTGGCTGAAACAAAATAAACCTGATGTCTTTACCTTGTATGCAGAAGTGCTGTGCTTCTCGCTCATCTATGCAGAGCAACCTATAATGCTCCATCAGCCAACATTAACTGTCCCTCCTGTTAGCAGACCTTCAATGGTTTGCAATAAACAAAAACAGAACGTATTTATCTTATTCTCAGTGCTTCCAGAAAAAAAATGCATTTATATTAGAGCAACATTTTCAACCTATTCACATATTTGTTCCCCTTTGCCTGCACACCAATGTACTTCACGCACACCATGACGCCGATCTCTTCTTCCATTGCCTCCGTCTCTGAGCCCACACCTTTTGCAAGAATACCCCACCCTGCCCCGGTGTCCCTTTCTCCCATCTCCAACACTTCCTCCTCTCCTCGGATCTCTGCCTGCTCCAGATCTTTTCATCTCTAATTCCCGATGAGACATCAACTGGCTTGACTTCATCACTCCCCTTTCCTTCTTGAACCTCCCCCCCCCCCCCCCCCCAGCACACTGCCCGGTGAGACGGTGCCATTAATGGCAGCTCTACATGCAGCTCCAATGGGAATCATCAAATTATTCCTGTTTCGTACTGCTACAGCTGAAATCCACAGTCACGGCAATGGATACTTCAGTAAGCAGCATTGTTTAGGATGTTTAAAAATCTATCAGTGCTCAAAATCGACAAACCTTGTACAGCATACTCAGTTTGCAAGTGCATTTCCTTTAAGAAAACGGAATCAGAGATGCCATGCTGGTCTACAGGTATGATTGAAACGCAGAGGCCTTAGACTTCCATTCCTGACTATCTGACTGGCAATGTATACCGTAGTCTCTGGAAAATAAAAGTGAAGACCTCAGAGCAAATCTGATCAAGCAGATTGAGCAAATCAACACGCACTGTTTGGGATGCCAACATGACCAGAAGGTGCCAAGAGCAGCACCTCTCCATCCCTGAGAATGCCCTGCTTTTCTCTGGCAGGGCATTCATGTACATTTTGCTGGAACATACATGGGCACAAATTTCTTGGAGGTAGCGGATACCTCTACAAAGTAGCCAGGTGTGTCCCCTATAGTCTCACTCATTGCTGATGTGTTGGGAAGCCTCTGCTCAAGTACTGATTTCCAGAACACTTAGTCAGTGACAATGGACCACAGTTTGTTGTAGAACAGTTTCAGTCATTTCTGAAAATGAATGGAGTAAGACATATTACTTCTGCACCATTCCACCAGCTAGAAACAGCTTGGTGGAAAGGTTTGTCCAGAATCTAGAGAAGGTACTATGAGCAATGTTAGCAGAACACACTACACTGACACTGAACCGGAAGCTTAGCAATTTCCTCCTTGCATATCACAGTGCAGCACACTCACCAGCTACTCCGTTCCTGGGTTGTCCCTTGCCTTCACACTTGGACCTCCTCAAACCCAATATCAGAAGGAGTATGCATGTAGATCCTCAAGTCTGTTATAGCAGGAGGTGGTAATGGGGACAAGTTCCCACTACCTATTAAATGCTCCCAAAGGTGTGCACCTTAAATAGACTTTGGCAACCAAGTCCAGCTCCTGGCCTTCATGTGTGCCTCAACTACTAAGACCAGCGGAACTGTTTCGTCAGACAGGAGAAGGGGCAAAGGTGGGTTACTAGCACCTTAAAACCAGTTGCTTTGGGCAGATGGGGCTCATCAGCTGTGGTTGGCAATTCATCTAGGAGAAGGGAATCTCTGATCTCAAACCTTCGCTGCTTTGTGGCTATACCCACTCATGGGGAAGGCTTTGGGTGTAAACCCTGAGGGAAAAACCCAGAGCTGGAGTCCTTAAGGCAGTCTTACATTGAGTTCAATGCAGACTGGCAACTTCTGTGACACTGCTGGTATCAGGTCTCTGCTGCTTCTTTGGGTTCATCAGATGTGTGGAGAGAGAGAGCTTGCTACATGGACAACAGCTTTCTCTCCATTTTGTACTGCCCAGGCTTGCATATCCAGACAGCTAGGACACAATATCCATGGTCAACCCTGACCAACAGAGGCCCTCACTCACTTCTCATGTAGGACAAAGAGCTGAGAAAAATCGATGGTTTTTCAGACAAGGTCATTCAATGTTTCACTCCTTGACTAGTGGCCCTGGTGAAGGCCTACAAAAGTGATCAAAAGTGTGTACTTGGAAAGATTAAGAACAGGACTGGAGCATTCTTCAACTCAGTGGAGATTGTCCTCGTTATCATCTGGAAACAACAACGATCAGTTGAGGAGAGCAGAGTCAATTGTTAGAAACGAAAGGGGTCCAGAGCTGTCAGAACCAACTTCTGAATCACTTCCTCCAATCACCACGGAGGAAGCCCCAGAACCTGAGTTTGTTTCACAGCCACAAGCCTCACCTGCCAAGATGAGTGATCCTCCTTGTCAGGAAAGATGTTATCCCAGAAGAGTAAGAAATTCTCCTCAGTGATTAAATCTTTCAGCTTGAATGGGACAATTTAAAATTTGTTGTGATGTGGATGGCTATACATTAGTTACATTATTTCGGGAAGATGAGGCTCGTCAGCCGTGGTTGGCAGCTCAGCTAGGAGAAGGAAAACTCTGATCTCAAAACCTCCACGTTCTTGTAACTACACCCACTCATGGGAAAGGCTTTCCCAAGGGAAACATCTGGAGTTGGAGCCCCTAAGGCTCCATCGAGTTCATCGAGTTCAATGCTGACTGGCAACTTCTGTGACGTTGCTGGTGCCAAACTGTATCTGTCTCTGTCATTCCTTTGGATTTATCAGATGCATGAAGAGGGGGAGCTTGTTACATGAGCAACAGCTTGCTCTCCATATTATACTGCGCAGGCTTGCACATCCAAAGAGCTAGGATGCAATATCTATGATCAACTCTGACCAACAGTGGCCCTCACTCCTTATTTGCTCATTTCATGCTCATTTTTTATTGCTATTTATTTATATTTGCATTTGCACAGTTTGTTTACAGTTAAAGTTACAGTTCTATAGATTCGCTAAGTATGTCTGCAGGAAAATGAATCTTAGGGCTGCATGTGGTGACATGTATGTATTCTGATAATAAATGTTACTTTGAACTTTTGATTAAGCATTCTTTCTTCTTTACATAATTCAATATGGGTTATATATGTTATATATAGTGAAGAGAACATATATGATGTCGTGGCATAATGGCATATATTATGCCATTGTGTCATTGTATAATATATGCTACTATGCCATAACATCATATATGTTTTCACTAAAGTAAAACTTAACATAGATGAGTTATCCTTATTGCTACTATTAGGAGCCTAAAGACACACATGAGGTTTCAGGAACAGCTTCTTCCCCTCCACCATTAGATTTCTGAATGGACAATGAACCCATGAACACTACCTTAGCATTTTTCCCTCCCTTTTTGCTCTACATACTTAATTATGTAAACATGCAAGACCATAACGCCAATAGGAGCAGAATTAGACCATTTGGCCCATCAAGTCTGCTCTGCCCATTCATCATGGCTGATCAAATTTCCCTCTCAGTCACAATCTCCTACTTTTTTCCCGTATCTCTTCATGAGAATCCATCAACCTCACCTTAAATATATATATAAAGACTTGGTCTCCATAGCTGCCTGTGGTAGAGAATACCACAGGTTCACCATTCAATAGGTTTCTGCTTAAAGAAATTCCACCACATCTCTGTTCTAAAAGATGTCCCTCTATTCTGATGCTGGGTCCTTTGGTATTATACTCTCCCACCGTAGGAAGCATCCTCTCCACATCTATTCTATCAAGGCCTTTCACCATTCAATAGGTTTCAATGAGGTCACAGCTCATTCTTCTGAATCTGGTGAATACATGCCCAGAACCACCAAATGATCTTCATTTGACAAGCCATTCAATCCTGGAATCATTTTTGTGAACTGCCTTTGAACCCTCTCCAGTTTCAGCACATCATTTCTAAGATACGGGTCAAAACTGCTCACAATACTCCAAGTGAGGCCTCATCAGTGCTTTATAAAGTCTCAACATTACCACAAGACCCTAAGACCATAAGATATAGGAGCAGAAGAAGGCCATTCGGCCCATTGAGTCTGCTCTGCCATTCAATCATGGGTTGATCCAATTCTTCCAGTCGTCCCCGCTCCCATGCCTTTTCCCCATACCCTTTCATCCCCTGGCTAATCAAGAAACTATCTATCTCCACCTTAAATATACTCAATGACATGGCCTCCACAGCTGCTTGTGGCAACAATTTCCACAGATTTATCACCCTCTGATTAAGTAATTTCTCTGCATCTCTGTTCTAAATGGACGTCCTTCAATCCTGAAGTCGTGCCCTCTTGTGCTAGACTCATCTACCATGGGAAATAACTTTGCCATATCTAATCTGTTCAGGCTTTTTAACATTTAGAATGTTTCAATAAGATTCCCCCATCATTCTCCTGAAGTCCAGGGAATACAGCCCAAGAACTGCCAGACGTTCCTCATATGGTAACCCTTTCAATCTTCTCTGAACTCTCTCCAATGTCAGCATATCCTTTCTAAAATAAAGAGCCCAAAACTGCACACAATACTCCAAGTGTGGTCTCACAAGTGCCTTACAGAGCCTCAACATCACATCCCTGCTCTTGTATTCTATACCTCTAGAAATGAATGCCAACATAACATTCGCCTTCTTCCCAAACGACTCAATCTGGAGGTTAACCTTTAGGGTAACCTGTAAAAGAACTCCAAAGTCCCTTTGCATCTCTGCATTTTGAATTCTCTCCCCATCTAAATAATAGTCTGCCCATTTATTTCTTCCACCAAAGTGCATGACCATACACTTTCCAACATTGTATTTTATTTGCCACTTCTTTGCCCATTCTCCCAATCTATCCAAGTCTCTCTGCAGACTCTCTGTTTCCTCAACACTACCTGCTCCTCCACCTATCTTTGTATCATCAGCAAATTTAGCCACAAATCCATAAATACCGTAGTCCAAATCATTGACATACATCGTAAACAGCAGCAGTCCCAACACCGACCCCTGTGGAACTCCACTGGTAACCGGCAGCCAGACAGAATAGGATCCCTTTATTCCCACTCTCTGTTTTCTGCCCATCAGCCAATGGTCCACCTATGCTAGTAACTTTCCTTGTAATTCCATGGGCTCTTACCTTGCTAAGCAGCCTCATGTGTGGCACCTTGTCAAAGGCCTTCTTTAAATTCAAGTACACCATGTCTACTGCATCTCCTTTGTCTACCCTACTTGTAATTTCCTCAAAGAATTGCAGGAGGTTTGTAAGGCAGGGTTTTCCTTTCAGGAAACCATGCTGGCTTTGGCCTACCTTGTCATGTGCCTCCAGGTATATCGTAATCTCATCCCTAACAATCGATTTCAACAACTTCCCAACCACTGATATCAGCTAACAGATCTATAGTTTCCTTTCTGCTGCTTCCCACCCTTCTTAAATAGCTGAGTAACATTTGCAATTTTCCTGTCATCCGGTACAATGCCAGAATCTATCAATTCTTGAAAGATCATGAAGCTTCTTGAGCACCTTCTCAGTTATAACTTTCACTGCACAAACTTCACTTCCCTGACACCCCTGAAGGTCTGGTATATGGCAGACGTCTTCCACTGTGAAGACTGATGCAAAATACGCATTCAGTTCCTCTGCCATCTGTGTATCTCTCTTTACAATATCTCCAGCGTCATTTTGTATTGGTCCTATATCTACCCTCTACTCTCCTTTACCCTTTATATACTTAAAAAGGCTTTTAGTATCTTCTTTGACATTAGTCGCCAGCTTCCTTTCATAATTCAGCTTTTCCTTTCTAATCACCTTCTGACTTTCCTTCTGCAAGTTATCAAAACTTCCCAATCCTCTACCTTCCCACTAGCTTTGGATTCATTGTATTCCCTCTCTTTTGCAGAATCTGACTTCACTTGTCAGCCACGGTAGTGTCCTTCTTCCCATTGAAAATTTCTTCTTATTTGGAATATATCTGTCTTGCACTTCCCTCATATTTCACAGAAACTCCAGCAATTGCTGCTGTGCTGTTCCTTTCCAGTCAACTTCGGCCAGTTCTCCTATCATGCCATTGTAATTTCCTTTATTCCACTGAAATACCGATACATTGGATTTTAGTTTCTCCTTCTCAAATTTCAATGAAAACTCGATCGTATTGTGATCACTGTTCCCTTAGGGTTCCTTAACCTTAAGTTCTCTTCTCACCTCTGGATCATTGCACAATGCCCAATCCAGCACAGCCAATCCTCCACTGGGCTCAACAGCAAGCTGTTCTGAAGAAACATCCCCTAGACATCCTACAAATTCCTTCTCTTGAGGTCCAGTACTGACCTGGTTTCCCCAATCCACTTTCATGTTAAAATCCCCAACGATTATCATGACAGTGCGCTTCTGACACCTCTTTTGTATCTCCTGCTGAAATTTGTAACGCACATCCCGGCTGCTGTTCGGAGGCCTGTATACAACTGCCATTAGGGTCCTTTTACCCTTGCCATTTCTTAACTCAACCCATAGAGACGCTACACCTTCTAATCCTATGTCATCGCTTTCTAATGATTTCATATCATTTATTATATGTAGGGTCACACCAGCCCCTCTGCCTACTGACCTATCTTTCTGATACACGGTATATCGTTGGACGTTCGGCTCCCAATGGCAGCCATCCTTTAGCCAAGTTTCAGAGATGGCCATAACGTCATATTTGCCAATCTGTAGCTGAATTTCAAGATCATCCAATTTATTTCTTATGCTGTGTGCATTCAAATATAACACTTTCAATCCAGTATTTGTTGCTTTCTGTTTTAACTGCACCATGCCTCTATGGTCCTGTAACTCATCCTACCGGCTGTGATGATGCCTCATCTCCTGCCTCTCCTTGCATGTCATCTCTGTTGCATGTTACCTTTGATTTATTTCTGCTTTCCCCTTCCTCAGCCCAATCACTCCAGTTCCCATCCCCCTTTCAAATTAGTTTAAACCCTCCCTAACAGCTCTATTAAACCTGCCTGCTAGGATATTGGACTCCTTTGCGTTCAGGTGTAACCCAACCTTTTTGTACAGGAGAGGCCCCAATGATCCAGGAACCCGAAGCCCTGCCCCTACACCAGTCTCTCAGCCATGCATTAATGTGCCTGATCATGCCATTCTTGCACTCGCTAGCACAAGGCACAGGCAGAAATCATGAGGTTACTACCCTGGAGGTCCTGCTTTTCAGCTTCCCACCTAACTCCCTGAATTCTCTCTTCAGGACCTCCTCCCTTTTTCCACCCGTGTTGTTGGTACCAATGTGTACCAAGACTTCTGGCTGTTCACCTTCTCCCTTCAGACTACTCTGCACCCAATCCGAGACATCCTGTGCCCTAGCACCTGGGAGGCAACACACAGGCTGACAGAACCTCCTGTCCGTTCCCCTCACTATGGAATCCCCTATGACTACCGCATTCCTCATTTTCCTCTTTCCCCTCTGCACCACGGAACCAAGCTCAGTGCCAGAGACCCGATCGCCGTGGTCGTCCTCTGTCAGGTCACCTCCCGCCCCCCCCACCAGTAGCATCCAAAACAAGACTACGATTACTGAGGGGGATGGCCACAGGGGTACTCTCTACTATCTGAGCTCTTCCCTTCTTGACCCTGACATTACATCCTTGCTTTTATATTCTGGACCTCCTGAAATTAATGCTAACATTGCATTTGCCTTCCTCGCCACAGACTCAACCTGCAAATGAACCTTTAGGGAATCCTGCACAAGGACTCACAGGTCCCTTTGCGCCTCAGTTTTTTGCATTTCCACTCCACTTAGAAAATAATCAACCCTTTCATTTCTTCTACCAAAGTGCATGACCATACACTTCCTGACATTGTATTTCATCTGTCACTTATTTGCCCATTCTCTTAATCTGTCAAAATCCTTCTGTAGCCTCTCTACTTCCTCAAAACTACCTGCCCCTCCACCTATCTTCATATTGTCTGCAAACTTTGCAATAAAGCCATCAATTCCATCATGCAAATCATTGACATATAACGTGAAAAGAATCTGTCCCAACACAGATCCCTGTGGAATACAACTGGTAGCTGGCAGCCGGCCAGAAAAGGTTCCTTTTATTCCCACTCTTTGCCTTCTGCCAATCAACCACTGCTTTATCCATACTATAATCTTTCATTTAATACCATTGGCTCGTAGCTTGTTAAGCAGTCACATGTGTGGCACCTTGCCACAGGCCTTCTGAAAATCTAAGTACTGGACTTCAACCAATTCTCCTTTGTCTATCCTGCTTGTTATTTCTTCAAAGAATTCCAATAGATTTGTCAGGCAAGATTTTCCCTTGAGGAAGCCATGCTGACTATGGCCTATTTTATCATGTGCCTCCAAGTAACCCAAACCCTTTCCTTAACTATTGACCCCAACATCTTCCCATCGCTGAGGTCAGACTAACTGGCCATTTGGTTTGCTCTTTCTTTTGCATTCTCCCTTCTTAATGAATGGAGTGATATTTGCAATTTTCTAGTCTTCCGTAACTTGCGAGAATCTAGTGATTCTTGAAAGATCACTACCTCCACAATCTCTTCAGCCACCTTTTCAGAACTCTGGGGTATACACCAAGTAGGCCAGGTGACTGATCTACCAATAGACCTTTCAGTTTCTCAAGAACCTTCTCTCTAATTAAGGTAACTTCACACACTTCTTAACTGCTGACACACGGAACTTCCGCTATACTGCTAGTTTCTTCCACAGTGAGGACTGATGCAAAATACTTATTCAGTTCATCCACCATTGCATTTTCCCCTATTACTACCTCTCTAGTATAATTTTTCAGTGGTCCAATAATCACTCTCACCTCTCTTTTACACTTCATGTATCTGAAGAAACTTTTGGTATCCTCTTTAATATTATTAACTAGCTTTCTTTAGTATTTCATCTTTACCATCTTAATAACTTTCTAAAATTGCCTTCTGTTGATTTTTAAAAGCTTCCCAATCCTCTAACTTCCCACTGTTTTTGTTCTATTATATGCCCCCTCTTTGACTTTTATGTTGGCTTTGACTTCTCTTGTTATCCATGGTTGTGTCATCTTTCCTTTAGAATACTTCTTCCTCTTTGGGATGTATATATGCTCTGCCTTCCAAATTGCTTCCAGAAATTCCAGCCATTGCCATTCTGCAGTCATCCCTGCCAGTGTTCTTTTCCAGTCAATTCTGGCCAGCTCCTCTCTCATGTCTCTGTAATTCGCTTTACTCCACTGTAATTCTAATACATCTGACTTCAGCTTGTCCTTCTCAAATTTCAGGGTGAATTTGCTCATATTATGATCTGTTGCCGCTAAGAGTATTTTAACCTGAAAGCTAATCAATTCTGGTTCACTGCACAACACCTGATCCTGCATAGCAGATCCCCTAGTGGGCTCAACCATGAGCTGCTTTACAAAGCCATCTCATTGGCACTCTATAATTGCACCCTACTGGAATCCAGCACCAACCTGATTTTCCTCAATCTACTTGCATATTGAAGTCTCCCATGACTATTGTAACATTGCCCTTCAGGCATGCATTTTCTGTCTCCTGTTGTAATTTGTGGCAAAATCCTAACTACTGTTTGGGGGTCTGTATACAACTCCCATGGGGTCTTTTTTCCCTTTCAGTTCCTGAGCTCTATCCACAATGATTCAACACCTTCCAGCCCTATGTCACTTCTTCCTAATGATTTGGTTTCATTTTTCATTCACAGGGCAAAGCCATCCCCTCTATCTTCCTCCTTGTCCTTTTGATACAATGTATATCCTTGGACATTAAGCTCCCAACTATAACCTTCTTTCAACCATGATTCAGTGATGCCTACAACATCATACCTGCCAATCTGCAACTGTGCTGCAATTTCATTTACCTTATTTCATATACAGCATGTATTCTAAAATAACACCTTTAGTCCTGTATTCATCCTTATCAATTTTGTCTGCTTTTTACATTGCAAGTCATCCAGTTGCTGCAATTTTGCCCTATCAACAGTCTCTCCTCACTACACATTGCCTCTGTTTGTAAACCAGCTACCTCATCTTCAGCATTATTATCCGCCTTTCCTATGACACTTCTTACATTGAAATATAAACAGCTCAGGACACTAGTCATACTATGCTTAACATTTTGATTCTTAACTTTGTCTGAGGCCTTACTAGCATCTGCCTCCACAACCTCTCCAGTAATTGTTCTGGCACTCTAGTTCCCACCCCACTGCAACTCTAGTTTAAACCCCACCCACTGTTATAGGCATCCGTTAGTCTCGTGAGACCATGGATTTGTGCCTTGGAAGGTTTCCAGGGCGCAGGCCTGGGAAAGGTTGTATGGAAGACTGGCAGTTGCCCATGCTGCAAGTGTCCTCTCTCCACACCACTGATGTTGTCCAAGGGAAGGGCACTAAGGCTGATGCAGTTTGGCACTGGTGTCATCGCAGAGCAATGTGTGGTTAATTGCCTTGCTCAAGGACACAACACGCTGCCTCAGCTGAGGCTCGAACTAGCGATCTTCAAATCACTAGACGAACGCCTTAACCACTTGGCTACGCGCCAACACTCACTGTACAGCATTAACAAACCTTCTTGCTAGGATATTAATCCCCCTCCAGTTCAGAAGCAAACCTCCCGTGGAAGAGAGCCCAATCATCCAAAAATCTCATGCTCTCTCTTCTACGCCAATTCCTTAGCCATGTGTTAAACTATATAATCTTCATATTTCTGGCCTCACTAGCACGTGGCACAGATAACAATCCTCAGATCACAACCCAGGAGATCCTGCCCTTTAATTTAGCACCTAACTTCCTGAACTCCCTATGCAGAATCTCATCGCTCATCCTACCTGTGTCATTGGTACCTACATGGACCATGACTTCCAGCTGTTCACCTTTCCACTTAGGAATGCTGAGGACTCGATCTGAGATATCCCGGACTCTGGCACCTGGGAGGCAACACTCTATGCAGGTACTTCATTCCCGCCCACAGAACCTCCTGTCCATTTCCTTAACTAACAAATCTCCTATCACCACAATCAACAGGAATTCTGCAGATGCTGGAAATTCAAGCAACACACATAAAAGTTGCTGGTGAACGCAGCAGGCCAGGCAGCATCTCTAGGAAGAGGTACAGTCGACGTTTCAGGCCGAGACCCATCATCAGGACTAACTGAAGGAAGAGTGAGTAAGGGATTTGAAAGTTGGAGGGGGAGGGGGAGATCCAAAATGATAGGAGAAGACAGGAGGGGGAGGGATGGAGCCAAGAGCTGGACAGGTGATAGGCAAAAGGGATACGAGAGGATCATGGGACAGGAGGTCCGGGAAGAAAGACAAGGGGGAGGCGGACCCAGAGGATGGGCAAGGGGTATATTCAGAGGGACAGAGGGAGAAAAAGGAGAGTGAGAGAAAGAATGTGTGTATAAAAATAAGTAGATGAGGTATGAGGGGGAGGTGGGGCATTAGCGGAAGTTAGAGAAGTCGATGTTCATGCCATCAGGTTGGAGGATACCCAGACGGAATATAAGGTGTTGTTCCTCCAACCTGAGTGTGGCTTCATCTTTACAGTAGAGGAGGCCGTGGATAGACATGTCAGAATGGGAATGGGATGTGGAATTAAAATGTGTGGCCCCTGGGAGATCCTGCTTTCTCTGGCGGACAGAGCGTAGATGTTCAGCAAAGCGGTCTCCCAGTCTGCGTCGGGTCTCGCCAATATATAAAAGGCCACATCGGGAGCACCGGACGCAGTATATCACCCCAGCCGACTCACAGGTGAAGTGTTGCCTCACCTGGAAGGACTGTTTGGGGCCCTGAATGGTGGTAAGGGAGGAAGTGTAAGGGCATGTGTAGCACTTGTTCCGCTTACACGGATAAGTGCCAGGAGGGAGATCAGTGGGGAGGGATGGGGGGGACGAATGGACAAGGGAGTTGCGTAGGGAGCGATCCCTGCGGAAAGCGGGGGGGGGGAGGGAAAGATGTGCTTAGTGGTGGGATCCCGTTGGAGGTGGCGGAAGTTACGGAGAATAGTATGTTGGACCTGGAGGCTGGTGGGGTGGTAGGTGAGGACCAGGGGAACCCTATTCCTAGTGGGGTGGCGGGAGGATGGAGTGACAGCAGATGTACGTGAAATGGGGGAGATGCGTTTAAGAGCAGAGTTGATAGTGGAGGAAGGGAAGCCCCTTTCTTTAAAAAAGGAAGACATCTCCCTCGTCCTGAGAGCAGATGCGGCGGAGACGGAGGAATAGCAAGAAGGGGATGGCGTTTTTGCAAGAGACAGGGTGAGAAGAGGAATAGTCTAGATAGCTGTGAGAGTCAGTAGGCTTATAGTAGACATCAGTGGATAAGCTGTCTCCAGAGACAGAGACAGAAAGATCTAGAAAGGGGAGGGAGGTGTCGGAAATGGACCAGGTAAACTTGAGGGCAGGGTGAAAGTTGGAGGCAAAGTTAATAAAGTCAACGAGTTCTGCATGCGTGTAGGAAGCAGCGCCAATGCAGTCGTCGATGTAGCGAAGGAAAAGTGGGGGACAGATACCAGAATAGGCACGGAACATAGATTGTTCCACAAAGCCAACAAAAAGGCAGGCATAGCTAGGACCCATACGGGTGCCCATAGCTACACCTTTAGTTTGGAGGAAGTGGGAGGAGCCAAAGGAGAAATTATTAAGAGTAAGGACTAATTCCGCTAGACGGAGCAGAGTGGTGGTAGAGGGGAACTGATTAGGTCTGGAATCCAAAAAGAAGCGTAGACCTTCTTGATGGGGGATGGAAGTATATAGGGACTGGACATCCATGGTGAAAATAAAGCGGTGGGGGCCAGGGAACTTAAAATCATCGAAAAGTTTAAGAGCGTGAGAAGTGTCACGAACATAGGTCGGAAGGGATTGAACAAGGGGGGATAAAACCATGTCAAGGTATGCAGAAACGAGTTCGGTGGGGCAGGAGCAAGCTGAGACAATAGGTCAGCCAGGACAGGCAGGTTTGTGGATCTTGGGTGGGAGGTAGAAATGGGAAGTGCGAGGTTTGGGAACTATAAGGTTGGTAGCAGTGGATGGGAGATCCCCTGAGCGGATAAAGTTGGTGATGGTGTGGGAGACAATGGCCTGGTGCTCCTTAGTGGGGTCACGATCGAGGGGTAAATAAGAGGAGGTATCCGCGAGTTGTCGCTGTGCCTCGGTAAAGTAGAGGTCAGTACGCCAGACTACAACAGCACCCCCCTTATCGGCGGGTTTAATAATAAGGTTAGGATTAGTGCGGAGGGAGTGGAGAGCAGAGCATTCCAAAGGAGTGAGGTTGGAATGGGGACAAGGTGCGGTGAAGTCGAGACGGTTGATGTCCCGTCGGCAGTTAGCGATAAAGAGATCCAGAGCAGGCAGAAGACCAGAGCGGGGTGTCCATGAAGAAGAGGAGGGTTGAAGACGGGAGAAGGGGTCATCGGTAGGGGTGGAAGGGTCCTTGCCGAAGAAGTAGGCTCGGAGACGGTGACGGCAAGAAAATTTCCGCATCATGGCGAACACGGAACTCGCTGAGGTGTGGGCGAAGGGGGACAAAGGTGAGGCCCTTACTGAGGACGGAGCCTTCTGCCTCCGACAGTTGAAGGTCGGAGGGGATGGTAAAGGCCCGGCATGGATGAGAGCTGGGATCAGAGGGGGGAGGGGGGAGGCTGGGGGTGTCAATGGAGAGGGGAGGGTTGGGGTGAGAGGAAGATGGAGCCTCTGAGGGCCCAGGAGCTGACGATGGGATCTGAGGGAGACGGAGTTGCAGAGTGGTGGTGGGGGAAGGGGAGACGGGAGTCACAATAGCAGCACATAAAGACCCGGCCTGGAGTTCGAGGCTGGAGTCGCAGTTGGTGGTTGCGTAATCACTGTGAAGGTGTCCATGGTCATTGCTGGAGTCCGGGTTTTGAATATGCCCTGAGGTGTTGGAGCCGGCGAAATCAATGGCAAGGGCCGCAATCTGAAGTTCATGCCTGCTCGCGTCGGGGCCAGCAGGCTCTGGAGTCCGTAGATCTTTGCCTAACATGACAAAGTCAAAAAAACGGCGATTGCAGGCGTGAATCCGACCGAGGATGAAATAACGGGTAGGACCATTACAGACGACGAAGAAAGTGTCCCGAAGGTGTGTAAGGGTCTGGGATAGGGACACCAAGTACCTCCTCATGGCGGAGAGAGTCTATCCCCCTATCACCACAGCCTGCCTTTTCTCCCTCTCCCTTCCCTTCTGAGTCACAGAGGCAGACTCAATGCCAGAGATCCGACCACTGCGACTTTCCTCTGTTAGGTCATTCACCCCCTCCAACAGTAATATACTTGTTGTTGAGGGGTGTGGCCACAGGGATACTCTGCCGTGGCTCCTTAATCCCTTTTCCCTTACTGACTGTCACCCAGTTGTCTGTAACTACCTCTCTATATGTCCTATCCATCACCCCCTCAGCCTCTTCAATGATCTGGAGTTCATCCACTTCCAGCTCCAACACCTCAATCAGGTTTGTTAGAAGATGCAGTTGGATGCACTTCTCACAGTTGTAGTTGTCAGGGACACTGGAGGTCTCTCTGCCTTCCCACATCCTGCAAGAGCAGCATTCTACTATCCTGCCTGGCATCTCTGCTGTCCAGACTGAGCAGATATAAAGAAGAGAACAAAAAAACTTGAGCTTTTCTATCTTATGCTTTCTGTGACTGAAGCCTCAAGATTACCACTCTGTCACCACTCAGACGATGGCCGCTGTGCTTGCCTCTGCCTTCCTTTAATTTGATCTTGTTAATCAATCCCAAACACCGTGGTCAAAGCTATTTTCCGCTGTAGTGACCCACTGCTTCTTTTATCCTTGGACAGTGGACCTGATTGAAGTCCCCTCCTCTCAAAGCTTCCACTGTCCAGATTGGCCACTTGTCAAAGCTCTTTTTTCTATATAAGAAGTGAGTGTATATATATATTTATTGCAATTTAGAGTTTTTATTATTATGTATTGCATTGTATTGTGACACAAAACAACAAATTTCATGACCTATGCCAGTGATATTAAACCTGATTCTGATTCTAATATTTGATAGGGTCTTTACAAACTTGAAAAATAAGACAATAGTATTATTCATCATACTGTTAAACAAAACTCAGATGTTTTACGTGGAACATTTTGCCTATAACATAACTCCTGGTGTTTAATTAAAGTATTGTGTGCTGTTAATGTTGAGACTTTAGTGGTGAAAGATAGATAGCCACTAATAGCTGAACCACAAGGACAGCACCAGCTGCTTCACTCACAATACATTGTTTTAATTGAATCCTCCTTTTTGATTCCCAGCAATAGATTTTATTCCATTTTGGACCAAGGACTAACCACATTGGCTCTGACTGCCTTGAGCACTGTACAGGGAACCATTTACTAATTACCAGATTTGGCCATTGTTAGAATGTCTGTGCATTTATCATAGATGAAATAAATATTTAGAGCAAAATATCATTAGAAATAGGAGTAGAAGAAGGCCATTTGGCCCCAGCAGCCTATTCTGCTTTCAACAATTTGAAGGGCAATTATTTACCTCAACATTATTTTCCTATGAGATCCCTACACCCCTAATTCTGCTGTGGTCTCTACCTTAAATATAATCAGTGACTGAGTCTCTATGCCCATACACAATAGAGTATTCCAATTCCTGTTGGCGGAAGAAACCTCTTCTTATTTTGGTCCTAAATGGCCCAAACTTTCTTTTATTACGGCTGTGACCGTTGGCTCTAGACTCCTCAATCAAGAGAATTAGTTGCACTGGAAAATAGAGAAAGGGGGCACAGGAAAAGCATAATTCTCAAGTAAGTGATGGTAAGCAAATTGTTGGAAATGGACTGAGAAGCTTTCTGGACATGATGGACATCATCTCAGAATCGCTAAAGATGTGGATAATGAGATAGTTGATGCATTGATTTAAATTTTCTTTTGATTCATGGAAAGTTCTCATGGAAGAGTACGTAAGGAAACAACAAATGAGGGAAATTAAATGGCAAATGGAGTATAATGTGCAAAATATAAAATCATCTATTTGACAGGAAAAACGAAAAAAAATAGTGAGAGATTGCAGTGATTTAGGAAGTTGCTACAGGTTAACATATTGCTGAATATGTGGTCCTGGAGGGAGGGCTTCAGATTTTTGGATCATTGAGTTCTCTTCCAGGGAAGGTGGGACCTGTACAGAGGGGTGGCTTGCACCTAAACTGAAGGGGGACCAATTTCTTTGCAGGAGGGTTTGCTGGTGCTGCTTTAGGTTGCAGATAGGGGAGTGGTCGTGTGGGAACAATGATGTTAAGCCTACATACAAAGACAGGAACCGAAAGGCTGAGCATGTTCTGAGTTGTGCCCATTTCAATGCAAGGAATATTGTAGGTAAGGCTTATGAACTAAGACCATGGATCAGCACAAGGAATTATGACATTGTAGCCATAAGTGAAGCTTTGTTACAGGAGAGACAGGGCTGGCAGCTCAAGTTCTGGGGTTCCATTATTTCAGACATGATAGAGGGGAAGGTATTAAAGTGGTGGTGGTGGGGGGCAGGGTAGAAGGGTTAGCATTAATAGTTAGGAACAATGTCACAACAGTGCTCAGACTAGGGAGCCTGTTTACTGAGGCGATATGAGTGGAACTGGGGATTAAGAATGGGTTCACGTTAATGGGATTATATTATAGATCACCCAATAGTAGACGGGATTTAGAGAAGAAAATTTGTAGAGAGATAGCAGGACAGCGTAAAAAAAAAGAGAGATTATGGTAGTAGGTGACTCTTGTCTGCGACCCCCATACTGTAGAACGATTGAGTGGAATAGAATTTGTCAGATGTGTTCAGAAAAGTTTCCTTAATCAATATGTAAAGATCCCAACTATAGAGAGAAGGAAACGAGACAAGGTGGGTGGCAGAAGTACGTGTAGGAGAGCACTTTAGATCCAGTGATCATTATTCCATTAGTTTCAAGATAATCGTAGAGAAGGATAGGACTAGTCCTTGGGTTGAGAATCTAAATTGGGAAAAGGCCAATTTTGATAGCATCAGAAAGGATCTGGCAAGTTTGCATGGGGCTAGTTTGTTTCCTGGCAAATAGATACTTGATAAGTGAAATTCTGAGAGTGTGGTGCTTGTATGTTCCTGTTAGAGTAAAAGGCAAGTCTAACAGGTTTCGGGAAACTTGGTTTTTGAGGGATGTTGAGGTCTTTGTTAAGAAGAAAAGTGCATAGCAGGTATTGGCAGCAAGGAACAAATGAGGCACTTAAGAGGGATGAAATATGTAAGAAAGAGATTAAGAGGGAAATCAAAAGGGCTAAAAGAAGAAATGGGGTTGCTTTGGCAAACAAGCTGAAGGAGAATTCCAAGGGCTTCTACAGGTATATCAAGACCAAAAGAATAGCAAGGGACAAAATTGCTCCATTAGAGATCAACATCATCATCTATGCATTGAACTGCAAGAGACGGGGAGATCTTAAATGGATTATTTTTGCATCTGTATTTACTTGGGTGATGGAAACAGACTCTATAGAGCTGAGGCAAAATAGAAGTGAGTACATGGATCATATATGGATTACATTAGAGGAAGTGCTTACTGTCTTGAGGCAAATTAGTGTAGATAAATCTCTAGGGTCTGCCATGCTGTCCCCTCGGACCTTGTAGGAAGCTAGTGCTGAAATTCCAGGAGCCCTGGCAGAGGTATTTAAAACATTCTTAGCCATGGTGAGGTGCTGGAAGACTAATGGTGTTCTGTTTTATTAAGGAAGACTCTAAACATAAACTGGGAAATTTTAGGCTGGTGAACTTGACGTCAATAGAGGGTAAGTTTTTGGAAGGTATTCTAAGGGACTGGATCTATAAGTATTTGAATAGACGGGGGCTGTTTAGGGATAGTGAATATGGCTTTTTGCATGCTCAGTGGAGTCTAACTAATCTTATGGAATTCTTCAAGGAAGTTATTACAGAAAGTTGTTGAAAGAAAGGCAGTAGATGTTGTTCACATGGATTTTAGCAAGGCCTCTGACAAAGTCCAACATTGGAGACTGGTCAAGATTATTCAGTTGCTTGGCATTCAGGATGAAGTGGTAAATTGCATTTGATATTGGCTCTGTGGGAGAAGCCATAGTGTGGTAGTAGATGGTTGTCTCTCTGACTGGAGGCCTGTGACTAGTGGTGCGCTGCAGGGATCAGTGCTGGGTCTGTTGTTCTTTGTCATTTACTGTAATGTTTTGGATGATAATCTAGTAAATTGGATCAGTGAATTATGGATGACACCAAAAGTGGAGGTGTAGTGGACAGCAAGAAGAGCTATCTGGAGCAGCTGGAAAAATGGGTTGAAAAATGGCAGATGGAGCTTAATGGAGACAAATGTGAAGTGTTGTACTTTGAGAGGACAAACCAGGGTAGGACTTACACAGTGGACTGTAGGGCACTGAGGAATGCGGTAGAACAAAGGAATGCGGGAATACAGATCCATAATTCCTTGAAAGTGGTGTCACAGATAGATAGGATCATACAGAGACTATCAGGTGCATCGGCCTACATAAATCAAAGTATTGAGTACAGGAGTTGGGATGTTATGTTGAAGTTGTAAAAGACATTGGTGAGGCCTAATTCAGAGTATTGTGTATAGTTCCAGTCACCTAGCTACAGAAAGATATAAATAAGATTGAAAGAGTACAGAAAAAGAGGACTTGAGGACCTGAGTTATCAGGCAACATTGAATAGGACAGATCAGAATCAGGCTGAATATCACCAGCATATGTCAGGAAATTCATTAAATTTACAGCAGCAGTACAATGAAATACATGGTAAATAAATATAGAGAAAAACCTGAATTACAGTAAATATATTGCTTCAGTCTAAGATCCCCTCATGTTTTAAGAAGGCAACGATAATCCCAGTGCCGAAGAAGAGCAAGGTGGCATGCCTGAATGACTATGGACCTGTGGCTCTGACATCAATTGCTATGAAGTGCTTCGAGAGATTGGCTATAGCACACATCAACCACAGCCTACCGGTCAACCTCGACGATTTGCAATTCGCCTATTGGAGCAACAGGTCAATGGCAGATGCCATCTTTCTGACCCTACATTCCTCCTTAGAAGACCTGGAGAATAAAGACGCATATGTAAGGCTCCTTTTCACTGACTACAGCTCTGCCTTTAATACCATCATTCCAAATAAACTGATTCGTAAGCTCCGGAATCTGGGCCTTAGCACTCAGATCTGCAACTGGATCTTCAACTTTCTCACAGACAGGACCCAGGTTGTAAAAATAGGGGACAAGCTCTCCTCTACAATCACTCTGAGCACCGGTGCCCCACAGGGCTGTGTACTCAGCCCCCTGCTGTGCTCATTGTACACCCATGATTGTGTAGCTAAGTTTCCATCAAACTCAATATGCTGATGACACAACAATTGTAGGCCGTATCTTGGGTAATGATGAGTTTGAGTACAGAGGGGAAATTAAGAACCTGGTGGCATGGTGCGAAGACAATAATCTATCCGTCAATGTCAGCAAGATGAAGGAATTGGTTGTTGAATTCAGAAGGAGTAGCAGACAGCACAATCCAATTTACATCGGTGGTGCGCAAGTGGAACAGGTCAAAAGCTTTAAGCTCCTCAGGGTCAATATCACAAATGACCTGACTTGGTCCAACCAAGTAGAGTTCACTGAGAAGAAGGCCCGCCAGCACCTTTACTTCCTGAGAAAACTAAAGAAATTTGGCCTGTCCCTAAAACCCTCACTAATTTTTATACATGCACCGTAGAAGGCATTCTCCTAGGGTGCATCACAACCTGGTATGGAAGTTGTCATGTTCAAGACCGAGAGAAGCTGCAGAAGATCGTAAACACGGCGCAGCACTTCACACAAGCTAATCTTCCGTCCGTGGACTCACTTTACACCGCACGCTGTCAGAGCAGTGCTGCCAGGATAATCAAGGACACGACCCACCCAGCCAACACACTTTTCGTCTCTCTTCCCTCTGGGAAAAGGCTCAGGTGCTTGAAGACTAGTATGGCCAGATTTGTGAACAGCTTCTTTCCAACTGTGATAAGACTGCTGAACAGATCCTGACCCGAATCTGGGCCGTACCCTCCAAATATCTGGACATACCTCTCGGTTTTTTTTCACTACCTTACTTTCCATTTTTCTATTTTGATTTATGATTTATAATTTAAATTTTTAATATTTACTAATTTTTACTATTTTTAATATTTAATATTTGTAATCCAGGGAGTGGGAAGTGCAGAATCAAATATCTCTGTGAAGATTGTACGTTCTAGTATCAATTGTTTGGCTACAATAAAGTATAAAGTATAAAGTATATTATATATATATATAAAATAGCTAAGTTAAAATGAGTAGCACAAAAATAAACCAGTGAGGTTGTGATCATGGGTTCAGTCTGTAGTTAGAAATTGGATGACAGAGGGCAGAAGCTGTTCCTGAATCGCCTTCAGGCTTCTGAACCTCCTTCCTGATGGTAGGAATGAGAAGAGGGCATGTCCTGTTTGGTGTTGGTCCTTAATGGTGGACGCGTCTTCCTAAAGCACCACTGCTTGAAGGTGTTTTGGATACTAAGGAGGCTGGCACCCATTTAGAGCAGACTAGATTTACAAATTTCTGCAATTCGTTTTGATCTTGTGCAGTAGCCCCATCCCCCAATCAGACAGTGATGCAACTAGTCAGAATGCTCTCCACGGTACATTTATAGAAGTTTTCATGTGTTTTAGTTGACAAATCAAATCTCCTCAAACTGTCAATGAAATATAGCTGCTGTTTTGCCTTCTTTATAGCTGCTTCAATATGTTAAGTCCAGATAAGGTCCTCAGAGATACTGACACCCAGGAACTTGAAATTGCTCAGTCCCTGCACTTCTGATCCCTCTGTGAGGACCAGTTTGTGTTCCCCTTTCTGTGTTCCCTTTCTGAAGTCCACAATCAGCGCTGACGTTGAGTGCAAGTTTGTTGCTGCTAACTGCTATATCCCACTCCTGTACATCGTTTCATCACCATCTGAAGTTCTGCTAACAATGGTTGTATTATCAGCAAACTTATAGGTAGATGGCATTTGAGCTATGCCTAGCCACATAGTTGAGGGTGGAGAGAGATTAAGTAGAGCAGTGGGCTAGGTACACATCCCTGTGGAATGCCAGTGTTGATTGTCAGCGAGGTGGAGATGTTGTTTCTGATCCACACAGATTGTAGTCTACTGGTTAGGAAGTCGAGGATTCAATTACAGAGGGAGGAACAGAGCCCCAGGTTCTGTAGCTTTTCAATGCGGACTGTTGGAATGTTGGTGTTAAAAGCTGACCGTAGTCAATAAACAGCATCCTAACATAGGTATTTGCATTGTCCAGATGATTCAAGGCCACAAGGAGAACCATTGAGATTAGGACCTTATTCCCTTGAGTTTCGGTGGGTTATGAGGGGTATAGATAGGATAAATTCAAGCAGGCTTTTTCCACTGAGGTTACGTGAGACTAAAGAATTAGAGTCAGGGGTTGAGGGCGAAAGGTGAAATATTTAAAGGGAACTAGGGAAAGAACTTTTTCAGTCATAGAGTGGAGAGAGTGCGGAATGGGCTGCCAGTGGAAGAGGTTGATGTGGGTTTGATTTCAACATTTAACAGAAATTTGGATCAGTGCATGGATTAGAATGGAGAGCTACAGATGAAGTGCTGGCTGATGGGATGGCAGAATAACAGTTCAGCACAGACTAGGTGGACTGAAGGGCCTTTTCCTGTACTGTTGTGCTCTGTGACTCTTTCTGAAAAGTTGGGGATGTCTGGATTTCCTAGTTCGTGATTTGCAAATAATTAATATACACATATGAAATGTAATTAAGAAAGAATATTGTAATTTAATATCAGGGGAACTGAATACAAAAGAAAGGAAGTTATGGAGCATTGGAGTACGATGTACAGCACTGGGTTCCCTATTTCAGAAAAAATGTTAGTGTAGTGGGATCCGTTCCAAAAGAATTTACTGTTTTGAACACAAGAGATCTGGAAATCCAGAGTAATGCACACAAAATTGTGGAGGAACTCAGCAGGTCAGGCAGCATCTATGGAAATGAATAAATGTTAATATTCCCGGCGGAGACTTTCATCAGGACTGGAAAGGAAAGAAGAAGAAGGTAGAATAAGGAGTTTGGGGGAGGGGAAGAAGTACAAGCCAAAAGATGAGAGGTGACAATTCTTCTTCATCCCTTTACTTTTTTTCACCAGTCACCTCCCAGATTCTCACTTCATTCCCTCTCCCCCACCCACCTACCTCCCCCTCGCCTGGCTTCACCTATCACCTTCTGGTTTGTACTCCTTCCCCTTCCCCACCTCTTTATTTTGGATTCCTCCTCCTTCCTTTTCAGTCCTAATGAGGAGTCTTGGCCCAAAACATCAACTGTTTATTCTTCTGGTAGGTTTTCACAAATAAACCGGGCAGAGGAGTTTTATGTTTCAGAAAAGCCATAGCAACTCATTGACTGAACATGAAAAAACAACCCAAAAACGGCATTGTGAACCCATCGAGAGTCTGGATGGGAAGACCAGTTTGGGTCCTATGTTCCTAGTTTGGAGGAACAGAGGGAGGTGCATTGACACACCCATGGTCAAACCATTGTTTAGGGACCTCAGAAGGTGCCAATGGAGGCTGAAAATGGCAGTTAGTTTTTACCTGCTGGCACTCCACACCGGCTCCAATCACACACGTCCTTTTGAAGGCCGTACCACACAAACTTTACTACAATCAGTTTCTGTGAGGCTTTCCGGCCATGGTGCAAGAGGCCATGTATGGAGTCAAAAACAGTCTTCCTCCAGTTTGCAGGCATGATGGGGTGAGGGCAACCGGTTGAGATATCGCACAGGAGAGAAACCCCATTTTGCCCTTAATGTCAGCCAACTGCAGCCTGTGACTGCTGTTCTGTAAGCCTGGACCTCTTGGTTAGTCACTTGGTCAGCTGTCATGCCAACATAGTCAACTCCTATGTGTATGGCCTCAATGGCTGGCCATGAGAGGCGATCAGCCATGGAATTATTTTGCCCCTTGATATATTATATATCAGTTATGAACTCTGATATGTAGGCTGGGTGGCATTACTGCTGTGTAGACTAGTGGTCTGATATTTTGGTTATCATGTACACTGGGGGATCATAATCAACAAACTCTGTGAAATGACGACCCTCTAAAAGAAAGTGAAAATGGCGGACAGCCAGATAGAGAATGAGAAACTCACAGTCAAACGTTCTGTATTTCCTTTGGAGTGGACAGAGCTGCTGGCTGGAGAAGGTGTGCAGCTGCCACACTCTTCCGATCAACTGTTGGTGCACAGTACCCACAGCATAGACTGAAACATCAGTAGTAAATCCATAATAGCAGCTACTTTTGATGGGAGGGGTTTTGCACCTTTTGCAGAGATGCAATGGCCAAGAAAGTCAATGGCTGACAGCCCAAACTGGCATTTAATACGGTTAATTATCAACCTATGTTGGCATAAGCGCTCAAAATTGTGCGGAGATGAGATACATGTTTCAATTTGGATGCACTGGCGACAAGTATGTCATCCAGGTAAGGATGAAGAAAACCTGTGTCTTTTAATACAGAGTCTATCTGCCATTGGTAAATCTGTGCTGCATTTTTCAGCCAAATAGGATTATCACAACCATCTTGGGAATGTGCTCTGAGCACACAAGCACCTGATGGAACCCCCTGACTAAACCGACATGGAAAAAATTGACTTCCCGGCTAAATGTGCCGAAAAGTCTTGGATGTATGGGATTGGGTAGCGATCAGGGATGGCTACCTTGTTATGGCATCAGTATTCGCCACATGGGTGGCAACCATGGTCGGACTTAGGGACCACATGCAATAATGAAGCCCAAGGGCCATTCAGCCAGTGTACAAAGCCAAGTCTTTCCATGTTGGCAAACTCAGCCTTCATGGTTGCCATCTTTTCTGGGTCCAGTCTACATGTGAGGGCATGGACTAGTGGGCCAGTTGTAGAAATGTGTTGCGACTGTAGTGGAGGAAGTGGGTTTGGTGAGGTTTGGGAATTCTTCCAGCAGTCAAGTAAACTCACATGCGATGGTGCATGTGCTTGACAGAGTGTTTGTGAAGAACTTACTGGGGCAGCAGGGTAATGACACAACATCCTTGACGTCCACAAGCCAGCAGTTCTTAAGATCGACCAACAGTCCTTGGGCAAACAGGAAATCTGCATCGAGTGGAGGTCTAGCCACTTTAGCCAGGATGAAGTGCCATGTGCAATGTGACTCACTGAAGCAGAGTGTTACCATTCGTGTCCCATAAGTCTGGGTCTTGCTGCCATTGACGGCCTCCTGCGAGGTTTTGTCACTCTTTGTCTTTTCATCAATAGGCAACGTTGGCAGCACACTCACTTGAACATCTGTGTCACACAAGGGGAGTCGCCCTGAAAGGGAGTCTGTAACGAACAGTAGATGACCCTGGCAGCAGGAACCTATGGTGTTCACAGACCTCTGCTGTCCCAATGTGCTGGCAATGTCAATGCTGCAAGGTGGTTGGCACTTCCTGGTATTCCTACCAAAACAAGCATGCTAAAAACTAGAGACCCAGCCTCATCTGTTTTGCAAGCACAGACCTTCTTCTGTTAGGGGCCTTGCTGATCAGGCTTATTGAGGTAGACAAAGGAGGAGAAGTGATGCCTAGCTGACTGTAGACTATCAGCCAATTTAGCCAGCTCCCTATAGTCCAATACGGGTGCATCAGTGAGGGCTATATGAACTTGATCAGGTATATGCTGCAAGAAAAGCTCTTTAAAAATAAAGCAAGGATGGTGATTTCCTGAGGAGAGACAACATGTGATTCATTAGCTCTGAAGGTTTACCATTGCTGAGGGCAGGTAAGAAGAGCAACTGCTTGGTGTACTCAGACTCTGATAGTCCAAAAAGTCTGTAAAAGGTGAGTTTTCAGTGAACAGTATTTATCATGTTCAGGCAGCTGTCCTAGTAGACTCACCACTCTTGCAGCCATGGAATTGCTGAGTGACGCTACCACATAGAAATATCTGGTATTGTCAGCGAGGTTTCTTGAAGCACGAATTGAGCCTCCATTTGTACGAACCAAGTGACGGCATTTTGCTCGCAAAACTCCTGCAGTTTCAAAGCAACTGCATTGGCTAATGGATTCAATAACTCTGGAATCATCCTAGAGCATCTGGTCACTAGTGTAGGTTTCACAAGTAAAACGACATGAGGTGTTTTATGTTTCAGAAAGCCATAGCAACTCAGCTATTGAACACAAAAAACTGAACACAAAGGCATGCTAAAAATATTTTACATAATTACATCATCATGTCAGACAAGCCTCTTATACTGAAACCCCAACTCAATGTTGGTGGTTGTGAATTATCAAACAACAGGAATTCTGCAGATGCTGGAAATTCAAGCAACACACATCAAAGTTGCTGGTGAACGCAGCAGGCCAGGCAGCATCTGTAGGAAGAGGTGCAGTCGACATTTCAGGCCGAGACCCTTCGTCAGGACTAACTGAAGGAAGAGTGAGAAAGAGATTTGAAAGTTGGAGGGGGAGGGAGAGATCCAAAATGATAGAAGACAAGAAGGGGAGGGATGGAACCAAGAGCTGGACAGGTGATAGGCAAAAGGGATACGAGAGGATCATCGGACAGGAGGTCCGGGAAGAAAGACGGGGGTGGGGGAACCCAGAGGATGGGCGAGGGGTATATTCAGAGGGACAGAGGGAGAAAAAGCAGAGTGAGAGAAAGAATGTGTGTATAAAAATAAGTAACAGATGGGGTACGAGGGGGAGGTGGGGCATTAGCGGAAGTTAGAGAAGTCGATGTTCATGCCATCAGGTTGGAGACTACCCAGATGGAATATAAGGTGTTGTTCCTCCAACCTGAGTGTGGCTTCATCTTTACAGTAGAGGAGGCTGTGGATAGACATGTCAGAATGAGAATGGGATGTGGAATTAAAATGTGTGGCCACTGGGAGATCCTGCTTTCTCTGGCGGACAGAGCGTAGGTGTTCAGCAAAGCGGTCTCCCAGTCTGCGTCGGGTCTCGCCAATATATAAAAGGCCACATCGGGAGCACTGGACGCAGTATATCATCCCAGCCGACTCACAGGTGAAGTGTTGCCTCACCTGGAAGGACTGTTTGGGGTCCTGAATGGTGGTAAGGGAGGAAGTGTAAGGGCATGTGTAGCACTTCTTCCGCTTACAAGGATAAGTGCCAGGAGGGAGGTCAGTGGGGAGGGATGGGGGGGATGAATGGACAAGGGAGTTATGTAGGGAGCGATCCCTGCGGAAAGCGGGGTGGGGAGGGAAAGGTGTGCTTAGTGGTGGGATCCCATTGGAGGTGGCGGAAGTTACGGAGAATATTATGTTGGACCCGGAGGCTGGTGGGGTGGTAGGTGAGGACCAGGGGAACCCTATTCCTAGTAGGGTGGAGGGAGGATGGAGTGAGAGCCGATGTATGTGAAATGGGGGAGATGCGTTTAAGAGCAGAGTTGATAGTGGAGGAAGGGAAGCCCCTTTCTTTAAAAAAGGAGGACATCTCCCTCGTCCTAGAATGAAAAGCCTCATCCTGAGAGCAGATGCGGCAGAGATGGAGGAATTGCGAGAAGGGGATGGCGTTTTTGCAAGAGACAGGGTGAGAAGAGGAATAGTCCAGGTAGCTGTGAGAGTCAGTAGGCTTATAGTAGACATCAGTGGATAAGCTGTCTCCAGAGACAGAGACAGAAAGATCTAGAAAGGGGAGGGAGGTGTCGGAAATGGACCAGGTAAGCTTGAGGGCAGGGTGAAAGTTGGAGGCAAAGTTAATAAAGTCAACGAGTTCTGCATGCATGCAGGAAGCAGCACCAATGCAGTCGTCGATGTAGCGAAGGAAAAGTGGGGGACAGATACCAGAATAGGCACGGAACATATATTGTTCCACAAAGCCAACAAAAAGGAAGGCATAGCTAGGACCCATACGGGTACCCATAGCTACACCTTTAGTTTGGAGGAAGTGGGAGGAGCCAAAGGAGAAATTATTAAGAGTAAGGACTAATTCCGCTAGACGGAGCAGAGTGGTGGTAGAGGGGAACTGATTAGGTCTGGAATCCAAAAAGAAGCGTAGACCTTCTTGATGGGGGATGGGAGTATATAGGGACTGGACATCCGTGGTGAAAATAAAGCAGTGGGGGCCAGGGAACTTAAAATCATCGAAAAGTTTAAGAGCGTGAGAAGTGTCACGAACATAAGTAGGAAGGGATTGAACAAGGGGGATAAAACCATGTTGAGGTATGCAGAAATGAGTTCGGTGGGGCAGGAACAGGCTGAGACAATTGGTCTGCCAGGACAGGCAGGTTTGTGGGTCTTGGGTAGGAGGTAGAAACGGGAAGTGCGGGGTGTGGGAACTATAAGGTTGGTAGCAGTGGATGGGAGATTCCCTTGTGGAGTATGTATATTTCGACCAATTGCATTACCCTACACTCTCTATAGATGTTACGTGACCTGCTGAGTGTGTTATTCAGGTGTTGTCTTATGAAGAAAGGTTGACATACAAGGTTGTATCTGCTGGAGTTTAGAAGAATGAGAGGGGAATTGATTAAAACATTAAAAAAAACTTCAGATTCTTGGCAGCATGGATGTGAAGAGGATATTTCCTCCTGTCAGTGAATTGAGACCTAGTAGTCACTGTTTAAAAATACATTTATGGCAAAGACGATAGTTTATGCTCTCAAAGGGTTCTTATCTGTGGCACTGTCTCATTCAAATGATGGTAAAAGCATCTTTGAATATATTTATTGTGAAGATTGATAGAATATAAAAGAGTGAAAGGTTACTTTGAGGATTTGAGATTGCAATCAGATCTCTATGTTGTTATTCAATGGAGGAGTAAACTAGAGAAGCTAAGATGTCCGCTCCTGCTCCTGATTTGTATGTTTATGTCATTGCGCACCCTATTAATAACTGGAAGAACTTTGGAGTAGATGAGGCTCTGAATTGAAGGCTATGTGTAAGCCTAGGTAGTTCTAAGGTAAGGACATGTTCGGTACAGCTTTGTGGGCCAAGGGGATTGTATTGTGCTGCAGATTTTCCGTGTTTATATATTTCTATGTATAAGACTAGCAGGATGTCCTGCTTTGGCCAACAAGCCAAGCTGAACAACTACCATTATGTTTAAGGGGCATTCAGATGGACAATTAAATCAGCAAGCATGGAATGATATGGTACCCTAATTTGGGCAAGTGGGTTTTAAATAGATGGTCAGAATGGCAATGGTAGGCCAAGGAGCCTGTTTCTGTGCTGTATGACTCTATGACCTGTAATACACATAGCTCTGTATTTATAGAATGATGTCAAAAAACTTTTATCACATACACTGTTTTGTTTAGCCTGGGGTCAGCAAAGCTGCCAGCCAACATCCAGGAGGCTTGGGATTATTAGCAAATAATTAAGGTGCAAAGAATTGCACCCACTAGTTCTCACATAATGCACAAAGTAAATATCACACTTACTTCCTTTCACGTTGAACTCATCACACTTCATAATTGATGCCATTATTATTATAAAATTGTTTCATATGAGAAAGGCCCTGGGAAATCTGTAGGTGAAAGGTAGATAGAATGAAATAGAGGAAAATAGAGGAAAAATAATGAAAATAAGTAACAGACTAGCCTGCAACAATGAAGAGCGAACAAGATCTTGTGTCAGAATGTGTGTGCTTTGGTGTGTGTGCTTTGGTGTGTGTGTATGTGTGGTACGCGCTCTGATGTAAATGGAAAAGGATAGAGGAGAAAATCCTACACTCTGGACCATTAGCCTAGGTATATTCTTGTCTCTAAGTAATTCCTTTTACTAAATCCACTTCTATAACAACCCAGCAGTGCTTTACAGTTGTTTTTACTGCTGTCAGCTTTTTGTAAATTGATTTGAAGACAGATATTAAGATTTTAAGCTAGGTCATGAACACTGTCCATACAGGAATCATATGTCAAGATGTTACACTGTTCAATGATGGCTCTCAGACAGTGGTTCAATGAGGAGACTACAGTTGTGATGATAAATGATCAATTAAATGCAAGGCAGGCAGAATTCTTGCCAATGAAAACAGTTCACTGACTGACTAAGTCTCAGCAAGATACCAGATTAAAAATTATTTGGGGAGAAACACTTCCAGTTGCTTCCATCTCATATATCTTGCTGACTTTTAGAATAACAAATCAATATTCTATGTATTATATCAGAAAATAAGCTCTGTCTGGATATTCTTGCACTGAATGAGAGTGGTTACTGCATTCTTTCAGTATGATGTCTTCTCTCAGAAAGCTGGGCATCCCTCCAATTCTGCACACTCTCTTGTGTCTCTCACCTCCTTCACCTGCCTCTCTCCCCTCCCTCCCAAGATGCACATTCAGTTATTTACACCCCAAACTCCTTAAAGCTCTCCTTCCTTTTGAGGTCCTCCTTCAGGCCCAGCATGGTGACCAAGGTTTTGGTCTGCTGCCCTCAGTTCTCATTCTTGGCTTCATATCAAATTCTGTCCAATTACAACCCTGGGGTGTTTTATCACATCCTTCCATTTTTGCGACAAGATCAAGAATACTAAAAGAACTCAACTAATCAAGCAGCATCTGTGGAAAGAGAAACTGGTCAAGGTTTCAAGTCTGGAGGCTTTCCTCAGAACTTCCCCTGTTCCAGCTGAGTTGATCCAGCATTTCTGTTTTTGCTTCAGATTCCAGAATTTACAGTTTTCCTGGTCTTCCGCTTTTGAACCACCAACCTGTATGTGGGACAGCAGCTTCACAGTAATTCCACCGTGAAGTGTCAGAGCTGAACAATAGAGCCAGGATCTAACAAATATGTCACTCACACTGAATTGCATAATGCACAGACTGTTCTAAAGAGCTTATCATTTTATTTTCTTGCACTGTATTGCATTTGGTATGTTAACAAGGACATTTGCAAATTTCTACAGATGTACCATGGAGAGCATTCTAACTGGCTGCATCACTGTCTGATATGGTGGGTGGGGCGGGGGGCTACTGCACAGGATCAAAATGAGCTACAGAGAGTTGTAAACTTAGTCAGCTCTATCGTGGGTGCTAGCCTCCACCGTACCCAGCACACCTTCAAGGAGCAATGACTCAAAAGGGCCACGTCCATCATGAAGGACCCCCAACACCCAGGACATGCCTTGTTCTCATTGCTACCATCAGGAAGGAGGTACAGAAGCCTGAAGACATACACGCAATGATTCAGAAACAGCTTCTTCCCCTCTGCCACCCAATTTCTGAATGGACATTGAACCCATGAATACTAGCTCACCCATGGGAGACGTGGGCACAATGGAAAAATATAAAAAATAAAATTACAAATGAAATATTAAAATTAAACAATGGGAGATATGTACAATGGAAAAATATAAAACCGGAGGTATAAAATGTGAACTCATAAATATATATATAAAACAAAATATTGATCCATGGGAGTGGGGGTACAATCAGAATCAGTTTTAATTTTAAAGTTGCTGGTGAACGCAGCAGGCTAGGCAGCATCTCGAGGAAGAGGTACAGTCAACGTTTTGGGCCGAGACCCTTCATCAGGACTAACTGAAAGAAGAGCTAATAAGAGATTTGAAAGTGTGAAGGGGAGGCCTAGGGAGAAAGAAAAGAAAGAAAAGGGGGAGGGGGAAGCCCAGAGGCTTCACCCCCCTGTCCCATGATCCTCTCATATCCCTTTTGCCAATCAACCGTCCAGCTCTTGGCTCTATTCCTCCCCCTCCTGTCTTCTCCTATCATTTCAGATCTCCCCCTCCCCCTCCCACTTTCAAATCTCTTACTAGCTCTTCTTTCAGTTAGTCCTGACGAAGGGTCTCGGCCCAAAACGTCGACTGTACCTCTTCCTAGGATGCTGCCTGGCCTGCTGCGTTCACCAGCAACTTTTATGTGTGTTGCTCGAAATTCCAGTATCTGCAGATTTCCACGTGTTTGCGTTTTTAAAAAAAATACTAGCTCACTACTTTTTTATTCCTATTTTTGCACTATTTATTTAATTATATATACTTACTGTCATTCACAGTTTTTCCCATTATTATGTATTGCAATGTACTGCTGCTGCAAAGACAACTAATTTCATGACATATGCTGGTGACGTTAAAACTGATTCTGATTGTACCCCCACTCCCATGGATCAATATTTTGTAATATATATATTTATGAGTTCTCATTTTATACCTCCAGTTTTATATTTTTCCATTGTACATATCTCCCATTGTTTAATTTTAATATTGCATTTGTAATTTTATTTTTTATATTTTTCCATTGTTCCCACATCTCCCATGGCTTGTGTTGGCAAAATTTAGAGTTGTCCGTCAATCAACAATGCATTACATTGGAGAGGAGTGCGCCTTGTTTGTACGCACTAACTTGCTGGGATTCCCTATTAGTTAGAGCTGTTTAGTGCTGGTAAAAATGTGAGGTAATTACATTTTTATGTGTATTGTTAACGGCATAATACCCTAATTTGTAAGCCATCCAATGGTGCTTCTATAACCACCAATGCTGAAAATTTCCATCCTTGTACTTGGATCACTCTCTGGGCATCGGCTTTTATTCCCAATGGGGGATGGTGGAAGTAAGCTGGTGGGTTTGGTGACCAGGAACTACTGGTATGAACATCAAAGCTAGCAAAGAGCTTGGGGGAAAACTGAGAATTCTGAGGCTCTGTGGCATGCTGTCTGTCCCAAGAGCTGGGGATGGTAATGGTAGATATGGTGGCCACCAACATCATTTTCGAGTCAAAGTGCAATACGGCAATTTCAGCCCTACGAGTCCATGCTGACCATTGTGCACACCCAGCCAATCCTAATTCACTCTGTTCTACTCATATCCCTCTAAGCTTTGCTCCTGCATGTAGCTATCCAAGTGTTGCTTAAATTATACCACTGTACTTGCCTCAACCACTTCCTCTGGCAACGCATTCCATATACTCACCATCTCTTGTGTGAAAATGTTGCTCTCTGGTCCCTTTTAAATTTTTCCCCTTCACCCAAAATCTACATCCCTTGGTTTTGATTTCTCCTACACTGCGGAAAACACTATTATGTCCACCTTACGCATACTTCTCATAATGTTAGATATTTCTATAAGGCCCCCCTCACTCTCCTACATTTCAGGGAATAAAGACTTAGCCTGGACAAGCACTCTCTATAACTCAGGCCCTCTAGCCATGGTACCATCTTGAAAATATTTTCAGCACTCTTCCCAGATTAACCATGTCTTTCCTATAACAGCATGACCAAAACTGTACACTATTCCAAGTGCTACACTGCCAATGATACAGCTGTAACATAATGTCCCAGCTCCTATACTCAGTGCTCTGACTAATGAAGGTCAGTCTGCTAAATGCCTTTTTTAGCACCCTGTCAGCTGTGATGCTGCTTTCAATGAATTGTGCACTTGTACCCCTCGGTCCCTCTGTTCCATTCCCTGGTGCTCCACTGTTTATTGTATAAGTCTTATACTGTGTTTGACTTTCCAAAATGCATCACTTCACACATAGCCTGTATTGAAATCGATTTGCCGCTCTTCTGCCCACTTCCCTAAATAATCCAGTTCCCCTTATAATAATCTTCTTCACCATCAATAACACCTTCTAATTTTGTATCATCTGCAAGCTTACTGATGAAACCTTGTGCATTCACATTCAAATCACATACATAAATAAAGGCCCAAGCACCAATCCCTGTGGCAGCCCACTGGGCACTGACCTCTATTTCGAGAAACAAGCTTCAACCACCACTCTCTGCTTCCTACCTCCGATCCAGTTTTGGATCCACCTATCTAGCTCTCCCTGGCTTCAATGTGACCTAACCTTCTAGACCAAACTACCATGTGAGGTCTTGTAGAGGATCTTGTTAAAAGTCTAAATAGATAACATCCACTGACCTACCCCGGTTACTTCAAAAACCTCAAAAAGATTTGCCAAACTCAGCTGTTCAGGCACAACGCTTCTACTGAGCAGACCATGTCTTTCCAAATTTTGGTAGATCCAGTCCCTCAGAATTAGCTCCAGTAACTTGGTTTTGGTTTTGGTATTAGTGTATGATTGTTACATATACCAAGATACAGTGAAAAGCTTGTCATGAACACAGTGCACGTAAAATACTGGAGAAACTCAGCAGGTCAGGCAGCCGCTATGGAAATGAATAAACAGTCGACGTTTTGAGCCGAGACTCTTCTTCAAGACTGTGAAGGAAGGGCAAAGATGCCAGAATAAACAGGTGGGGGGAGGGGAGAGAGGGTAGCTAGAAGGTAATAGGTGAAACCAGGTGGGCAGGCAAGTTCAACACCTGGAGAAGAAAGGATCTGATAGGAGGGGAGAGTGGGCCATAGGAAAAAGGGAAAGAGGAGGGGACTCAGGGAGAAATAATAGGCAGGTTAGAAGTAAAAGGTCAGAGTGGGGAATACAGTCATTGGGCGAGGGTGAGGTGGAGTGGAATTTTTTTACTGGAAGGAGGAATCAATATTCTGCTATTCATACCAACAAGTTGGTGGGCATCCAGACAGAATCTAAAGAACCTAGTAGACTTTAACTCTCAAGCAAGCAGGTATGGCACATGTAAATGGATGAAGGTTCATCAGCATGCCTGGAAACAAGACAGGGGTGGGGGGACTCCAAGCCAGGCTGAAACACTGAGGAATGAGACCCCTGCGACCCAGCATCTTGTTAACAAATGTGCGGTCACTGGAGAACAAAATACAGCACCTGAGTGCAAGGTTGTTGTATTGAAGGGAAATGAGAGAATGTTGCGTTCTATGTTTAACTGAGACATGGCTTACTCCCAGCATGTCAGATATGGCGATCAGACCCAAGGACTTTTCAATTCATAGGATGCACCGAACTGCTGATTTAGAAAAGGTAAAAGGTGGAGATGTGTGTTTCATGATAAACTCTAGGTGGTTCTCTGTGGCGGTTTTGTCGAACTCATGTTTACCTGACCTTGAACACCCAACAATCAAATTCCATCTGTTCTATTTATTGAGGGTGTACTTATCCTTGATCCTCACCAGAGTTTATATACCACCAGTGGCCAACTATAATCAAGCACTTGAGATATTGCATGATGCCATTACTGAACAAGAAACAGTTCATCCTGCCGCATTTCAAATCATAGTTGGGGACTTCAACTAGGGTTGCTTGAAGAAATCCCTGTCCATTTACCATCAGCATATAACCTGTAGCACCAAAGGTTCCAACATACTAGACCACTGCTACAACAAGGTAACGAATGCCTACCGTTCCATGCCCAGACTGTATTTTGAGAAATCTGATCACTCGGCTGTCCTTCTCCTACCTGCTTACAGGTCGAGACTAAAGAGCAAGGTTCCAGTGATTAGGACAACAAAGAGGCGGTCAAGGGTGGCAGAGAGGCAGTTACAGGATCACTTCAAGTTAGTGAAGTGGGTTGTGTTCAACGACTCATCTGTGGATCTGAATGAACACGCCATGGCTGTCATTGACTTCCTAAGAACAGTTGTAGATGAGTGTGTCCCAGCAGAATTATTTAGTCTTCCCCAACCAGAAGCTCTGGACGAGCCATGAGATCCATAGTCTGCTGAGAGCCAGATCAGAGGCATTCAAGTCTAGCGACCAAGAAAGTTGCAAACAGTCCAAGTAGGATCTCCAGAAAGCCACCTCATGAGTGAAGTGGCAATTCCGGACCAAACTTGAATCAATGAAGGATGCTAGAGAATCGTGGCTGGGCTTGAATGCTACCACATTTTATAAAGTAAATCAAGTGACAAAGGAGACAGCAGGGTCTCACTCCCAGATGAGCTCAATGCCTTCTATGTTCACTTTGACCATCAAAACATGGAGGAACCTTCACGAACTCCTCAGCTCCTGATGATCCTGTGATTTCAGTCCCTGACGGTGAGAGGCGAGCATCCTTCGAGCATCAGGCACAGACAGGATACCTGGCTATGTACTGAAGACCTGCGCTAATCAATTGGCTGGAGTGTTCACTGAGTTCTTTAACTTTTTGCTTTGGTAGTCTCCACAGGAGGTACCCACCTGCTTCTAGCAGGCTTCAATTATACCGGTGCCCAAGAACCTGCCTCACAGACTAACATCAAGTTGCACTTACATCCACAGTGATGAAGTGTTTTGAGAGGTTGGTGATGAAAAGTATCAATTCCTGGCTGAGAAGAAACTTGAATCCTCTCTAATTTGCCTTCTGGCACAACAGGTCCGCAGCAGATCCTACCTCATCGGCTCTTCAATCAACCCTGGAACATCTGTACTTTATCAATTACAGCTTGGCTTTCATTACTATCATCCCCTCAAAAGTAATTAATAACCTTCTATTCCTTGGCCTCAGTGCCTCCTTTGTACAATTGGAACCTCAATTTCCTCACTTGTGGACGTGGTAGATGGCATTTTTACCTAAAGCCAACCAATGCCAAATCATTGCTGTTCAGCCTCCACTGGGTTCATTAATTAGCAAGGTTCCTCTGTCACAATGTGTGTGGCAATATCAGAACCCAAGTGTGGAGGAAAGAAAGAGTCCAATGTAGAGATGGTGACAACAGTTTATTCATAATTGGTTAACGCACTTCATTGGCTTTGCATCTGTACTCGGCACAGTGACAATGAAGTTGAATCTAATCTAACCTAATCTAATAATTCCAAAAGATCATTGGTGGCTCAGCTAAGCAACACTACGAGAAGTAACATTCTGAAAACTAGGATGCTATGATTAGCAATAATTTGGCATATGTTTAAATAATACAAGTAACACAAAATCCCTGAGCCCATCAAAAAAAGCTGAACAATCTTAAGCAGGAGACCACATTACAAAGAGTGAGTCGCTTGAGAAGAACACAAGGAACTCTAAACAGTAATGATAATTAAACAACAACTAACTAGTTCAGGTGCTCTAAAAGCCTTGAAGCCCAATGCTCTCTGGTCCCCCACACAGGTCTAAAGAGCTCATTATAGCCCTGGGCCCAGCATGGAAGTGCAATTACAAAGAAAGCATGGCAGTGCCTTTACTTTCTTAGCGGTTTGCCAAGATTCAGCATGACATCTAAAACTTTGACAAATTTCTACATTTGTGTAGTGGAGAGTATATTGACTGGCTGCATCACAGCCTGGAATGGAAACAACAATGCTCTCAAATGGAAAATCCTACAAAAAGTAGTGAATATGCTCAGCCCATCACGAGTAAAGCCCTTCCCACCATGGCGCACATCTACACGGAGTGTCGCGCAGGAAAGTAGCATCCATCATCAGGGACAACCACCACCCAGGACATGCTCTCTTCTCGTTGCTGCCATCAGGAAGAGGTACAGCAGCCTCAGGACTCATGCCACCAGGTTCAGGGACAGTTAGTGCACCTCAATCATCAGGCTCTTGAACCAAAGGTGATAACTAGACTCAATTTCACTTGTCTCATCGTTGAAATGTTTCCACAACATATGGATTCACTTTCAAGGACTCTTCATCTCATGTTCCTGATATTTAATGCCTATTTATTTATTATTATTAATTTTTTGTGTATTTGCACCATTTGTTGTCTTTCGCATACTGGTTGAATGCTCAAGTTCATGCAGTCTTTCATTGATTGTGTTATGGTTTTATTCTAATATGGATTTATTGAGTATGCCTGCTAGAAAATGAATCTCAGGGTTGTATATAGTGACATACAGTACTGTATATGTGCTTTGATAATATATTTACTTTGAACTTCAGGTTTGTGGACTGGACACTATTGAAGGATTCATTTTTGTGTCTGAATGAATACACCACAGTTGTCATTGACTTCATTAAGACCTGTGTGAATGAGTGTGTGCATATACTGGACATACAATGCCCAAAACAAAAGCCATGGATGAACCAGGAGATTCATAGTCTGCTGAGGGATATATAGGCATCCGTTAGTCTCATGAGACCATGGATTTGCGCCTTGGAAGATTTCCAGGGCGCAGGCCTGGGCAAGGTTGTATGGAAGACCGGCAGTTGCCCATGCAGCAAATCTTCCCTCTCCATGGCACCGATGTTGTCCAAGGGAAGGGCATTAGGACTCATACAGCTTGGCAGCGGTGTCGTCGCAGAGCAATGTGTGATTAAGTGCCTTGCTCAAGGACACAGCACACTGTCTCAGCCAAGGCTCAAACTAGCGACCTTCAGATTGCTAGATGAATGCCTTAACCACTTGGCCACGCACCAACACACTGAGGGATAGATTTGTGGATTTCAAGACTGGTGATCCAGGTAAAACCTATGGAAGTCTATTTTAAGGGTGAAAAAACAATTCCAGTTGAGGTCGTAGACAGAATCAGATTGCAAGCCTGGTCTGGCAGGGTTTGTAGGTCATGACTTCCCCCAAAGTGAAACCTAATGTAATTAATGGCTCCCTCCCAGATGAACTTAACACACGCTCACTTTGAAAGAGACATAGAAACATAGAAACACAGAAAACCTACTTCACAATACAGGCCCTTCGGCCAAAAAGTTGTGCTGAACATGTCCTTAACTTAAAAATTACCTCCGGTTACCCATAGCCCTCTATTTTTCTGAGCTCCATGTACCTGTCCAGGAGTCTCTTTAAAGACCCTATCATATCTGCTGGCAGCCCATTCCACGCACTCACCACCCTCTGAGTAAAAAACTTACCCCTGAGATCGCCTCTGTACCTACTTCCAAGCACCTTAAAACTATGCCCTCTCATGCTATCCATTTCAGCCCTAGGAAAAAGCCTCTGACTATCCACACGATCAATGCCTCTCATCATCTTATACACCTCTATTAGATCACCTCTCATCCTCTGTCGCTCCAAGGAAAAAAGACTGATTTTACTCAACCTATGAATGCTCCCCAATCCAGGCAACATCCTTGTAAATCTCCTCTGCACCCTTTCTATGGATTCCACATCCTTCCTGTAGTGAGGCGACCAGAACCGAACACAGTACTCCAAGTGGGGTCTGACCAGGGTCCTATATAGCTGCAACATTACCTCTCGGCTCCTAACCTCAATCCCATGATTGATGAAGGCTAATGCACCGTATGCTTTCTTAACCACAGTCAACCTGCGCAGCAGCTTTAAGTGTCCTATGGACTCAGACCACAAGATCCCTCTTATCTTCCACACTGCCAAGAGTCTTACCATTAATACTATATTCTGCCATCATATTTGACCTACCAAAATGAACCACCTCACACTTATCTAGGTTGAACTCCATCTGCCACTTCTCAGCCCAGTTTTGTATCCTATCAATGTCCCACTGTAACCTCTTGACAGTCCTCCACACTATCCACAACACACCCAACCTTTGTGTCATCAGCAAATTTATTAACCCATTCACCCCACTTCTTCATCCAGATCATTTATAAAAATACAAAGAGTAGGGGTCCCAGAACAGATCGCTGAGGTACACCACCGGTCACCAACCTCCATGCAGAATATGACCCATCAACAACCGCTCCTTGCCTTCTGTGGGCAAGCCAGTTCTGGATCCACAAAGCAATCCACTTGGATCCTATGCCTGCTTACTTTCTCAATAAGCCTTGCATGGGATACCTTGTCAAGTGTCTTGCTGAAATCCATACACAGCACATCTACTAAAGGGAGAATAAAACTTCACTTGTGCAAATTCCTGCAGCATCTGGTGACCTTGTGATCTCTGTCTCGGAGGCTGATGTCAGAATATCTTTCAGGAGGGTGAACACTTGTAAGGCAGCAGGCCATGATGGTGTACCTGTTAGAGTTCTAACAAAACTATGCCAATCAACTGGTGGGAATGTTCAAGGACATCTTCAATCTTTCACTGCTGCAGTTGGAGGTTCCTGCCTGCTTCAAGAAAGGTGGCAATCATACCAGTGTCCAAGAAGAGCACTGTGTGCTACCTCACTGAAAATCACCCAGTGGCACTCACATCTACTGTGCTGAAGTTCTTTGGGAGGTTGATCATGACTAGAATCAACTCCTGCCTACACTAGGTCCTGAAACCATTACAATTTGTTATTGCCACACTAAGTCTACAGCAGATACAATCTCACTGGCTTTCCACTTGGCCTGGGACTTCTTGGACAATAGTAATATCTATATCAGAATATTTTTATCAACTACAGCCCAGCATTCAATGCAATCATACTCTCAGTTCTAATCAACAAGCTCCAAAGCCTGGGCTTCTGTACCTCTCTCTGCAACTGGATCCTTGGCTTCTTCTCCAGGAGACCACAGTCAGTGCGGATTGGAAATAATATATGCTCCTTGCTAACAATCAACCCTGGCACACCTGAAAGATGTGTGATTAGCTCTTTACACCCACAATTGTGTGGCTAGGCATGGCTCCAATGCCATCTATAAATTTACTGCCGACACATCTATGGTTGGCAGAATTTCAGGTAGTGATGAAAAGGCAGACAAGCTCAGCTGCTGAGCGGTGTCACAGCAACAGCCTTTTACTCAACCTCATTAAGACCAAGGAAATGATTGTGGACTTCAGGGAATGGAAGTCTAGGGAACACACCCCAGCCCTCATTAAGGAATCAGAAGTGGAATGGGTGAGCAATTTCAAGTTCCTAGGTGCTAACTTCTCTAAAAAGAGCTATCCTGGATCCACATGTTGATGCAATTAAAAACAGGACACTCAACAACTATGTCTTAACTGCTCCGATAGCCTTATGGAGGTCATAATTTGATTTTTATTAAAGGTTAGAGTCAATTGAATTGAATGAAGCAGACGGAGAGTGGATCTCCCTGTTCATAAAACAGCCCTGGCTTAGGGTCGGGGGAGCTGTACGCAGGCGTCTGACCCAGACTTGTGCCAGGGAGAGGAGTACCTTTCACTGCACCTCCTCAACTCTCTTACATTGGACCTGAAATTTAATACCTGAAAGTCTAGAAGTGCAGCAGTGACTGCTTCAAGGTACTGTTTATTAAGTGTGGGGAATTAGTCAGACTTAATGATCAGACTATTACTTTCCGTATCTGGGATCAGGCAAATTAGAAGCTGGAGGTTGCAGTCAGGTCAATTAAATCTTGTACTATTCATTGCCTCTTTTTAGGATGTGTGATGTAATGAAGTGGGGAGCTGGTGTTAGTGTAGGTCTGGTATAAGTGTGATAGTTTCTGCAGCCTTCATGGAATAAGAGAAGCTGGAGGGTTTTCCTTCAGGGGGTTTTTGATGCTGCCAGCAAACCGCAGTCCAGCAAGAGCCAAATCTCAAGTGTTTGTCGACTGCGTTGGCCCATTGAGGCTGCTGCACTACAGACGTAAGCCGATCGACAGGCAAGTTATCATTTTAATTAGAGCTGATTAATTAAGTATTTCAATGGACGGATAGATAAATTAATAAAAAAAGGATGAATAAGTAAGCAGGTGATTTGATTAATTAATTTAATTGACCTGTTTATTTAAAGTAATCATTAAACAGATCAGTAAAAAAGATGAAATAAATTGATTATTTTAAATAGATGGGCAATAAACTAAATTAGTAAAAAGATAAAATAGATCAAAGTGAGTAATTAATAAGACAACAAAATATCAATAGAATTAAAGGCAGTCATTATAGGTTGTAAGCCTAGAGTCTATATCAAAGGTATGTGGCGTGTGGCCAAATGGTTAAGGCATTGGTCCAGTGATCTGAAAGTCGTTAGTTCGAACATCAGCTGAGGCAGCGTGTTGTGTCAATGCCTTGGGCAAGGCATTGCTCTATGACGACACCGGTGCCAAGCTGTATGGGTCTTCGTGCCCTTCCCTTGGACAACATCGGAGGCGTGGATAGGGGAGACTTGCAGCATGGGCGACTGCCGGTCTCCCATACAACCTTGCCCAGGCCCCAGTCAACTCTGAAAATCGATGGACAGCCAACGAAGAAGAGATATCAAAAGTATGAAAACTATAGTGCGAGGCTTCAAAAGGAAATCAGGGAAGCAAAGAGTGGTCACAAAGTTTTACTAGTGTACAGGATTAAGAAAAATGAAAAGATGTTTTTTAAGTATACTAAAGACAAAGGAATAACTAAGAAAAGAGTATCAGTGTCAACAGGGGCAACATCTGGAGCCAAAATCTATAGAAAAGGTCCTAAATGGATCATTTCCATAGGTATTCACAAAGGAAAGAGAATTCAGTACAGGGGAAGGTGAATTTCTAGTTCAAATCTCCACAAATTGAGGAGCTACTTGATCCCTAGAGTGGGCTTAAAGGTGGATGTCTCCAAGGCTGGATGGGATTTATTCCAAGCTACAGTATGAGGCAAGGGAAAAGATTTCTAGGCCTCTAGCTGAATGTTTATAATCTTCCTTAACCACAAGTGAGTTACTGGATGATGGGACGATGACAAATATGGTTACCCTTTCCAGGAAAGGTGGTGGGGAAAAGTAGTTACATTTCTGTGTGAATAACATTAGAGACAGGGGAGTTCTGAGATACAAGATTAGGCAGAATATAGATCAGTACAGCACAGGAGGAGGCCCTTTGGCCCATGTTGGTGATTCTGGCTATGAGAAAGTGTCAGATGGGGGGGTCAAACCCAGCAACCCAGTTGCTGATGAACACCCGAGCCATGTCTGTGACCCTCGTCAATGTTAGAAGAACGACCTCTGGCCACCTGGTGGTACGGTCCACCATGGTAAGAGGTGCATGAAAACACAGGGCTGGGGAAAAGGACCAACTAAGTCCACATTGACATGATCAAACTGTCACTCAGGGATCTCAAAAGATGTCACTGGTTCCCAAAAGTTACAGTTAATTTTTGCCTGCTGGCACTCAACATAGGTTGCAGTCCAATCATGCACATCCTTTCTAAGGACATGCCACACAAACTTTAGTGCAGCCATTCTCTGTGAGGCCTTCAGCCTGGATATGAGCGGCTGTGAATGAAGTTTAAAATAGTGCACCTCCAGCCTGTGGGCACTATGGGGTAAGGGTAACCGGTTGAAACATCGCACGGGAGAGAAACCCGGGCTTCCAGGAACTTAACGTTGCAGGCCGTGACTGCTGTTCGGTAAGCCTGGACCTCTTGGTCAGTAGTTTGGTTGGCTACCATGCCAGCATAGTCAACCCCGACGTGCATTCCCTTTCCGGTGCATGGAGCTGCCGGCTGAAGAAGGCGAGCAGCTGCCACATTCCTCCGACCAACTGTTCGTGCATGGCACCCATAGCACAGTCTGAAGTGTCAGTAGTAATGGAGATAGATGCGTTAGGGAACGGGTGCGCCAGTAGGGTTGTGTTAGAAAGATCTTGTTTGGTGTCAAGTGCTCTGGTCATGTCCACTGACCAGTCAAGCACGTGATTAGGGGCCTTGCCTTTAAGGGCACTGTACAAGGGGGAGCATAAATTCAGCAGATCTCGGAATGAAGCGGTGATAGAAATTCCACTATACTTACAAACTCTTGTAGTTTTTTTAGTAGTGTGGGGTGATGGGAAATCTATAACAGTGGTGACTTTGGATGGGAAGGGTTTCTCACCTTCTGCGGAGATGCGAGGCCGAGAAAGTCAATGCTTGACAACCCAAACTGGCATTTAGCAGGGTTAATAATCACCCCTGTCACAATGGAGTGCTGGGAATGGACGCAAATGCAAGACACAGACACTGAAGTACAAGGAACAGGACTTGATGAGAGTAGGGACGTGACAGGTTTCAGGCCAGGAGCAGGGACAAGAGCGCAGACTTGGGCTGGGAAAGCGGGACGAGGACTAGAAACCATGGACTAGGAGACAAGGCTTCGACTCCGAGCCCGAGACTGGACAAGGACCCAGAACCTGGGTCTTACCTTGGGCTCGGACCGCAGAACCAGGCAAGAACATGACATGGCTTCAGGACAGGACGTGGCTGGGGCCTTGGGTCTTGAGCTTGGCTGCAGGCTGGAGTCTTCAGGCTAGTGTTCTTGGAGCTTGGCCTGGGCAGGACGCGGATCCCCTGGGCAGGACGCGGATCTCCTGGGCAGGACGCGGATCCCCTGGGCAGGACGCGGAACTTCACCCCACGGAGGCAAGGACAGGGAGGGACAGACCCAACTGCAGGGTAACGGCAAACAGCCTGTTTACCCAACAGAGGCAAGGGACAGGAAGAGACAGAACCAACTGTAGGGTAACAGCAATTATGGCCTGGCTTACCCAACAGAGGCAAGGACAGGAAAGGAGTTCAATCCTGCGTGGCTCTGAGTCTCGGGGCAGCCAGCAACCTTGGCTGGCTACAGTGACGGCCAAATCCATACCACAATGACTGCTCCGACAAGTGGCAACAAGGCTCCATGAAGCGGTGGTTCTCCAACCAGGCCTACAGATCATGAGTGGTTTCACTAGCCTTCCATCGTCAGGTTGCTCCAAGGGGGACTGACAAGACAAACCAGCAACCCACACTCAACCCCAAAGCTACTTATATTCCAAGCCCCAAGATGGGAATCAAGGCGCCTATGCTTAACTCAACCAAAACAAGGCACAGCTGGAAGACCCGGAGTCCTGAGTCCATGGACCAGACCGTGAACCGGAATACGGACTTCAAGGACCGGACCATGACACCCCGTGTTTGTTTGAGTGCTCGAAAAGCATGCAGAGATGTGATACGTGTTTGGATTTAGATGCACAGGTGATAAGGATGTCATCCAGGTAAACAAAAAGAAACTCCGAGTCTCTTAATACAGACTGCATCAGCCGTTGGAAAGTCTGAGCCACATTTTTCAGCCCGAGCGGCATATACAGAAACTCAAAGAGAGTTATCATGGCCCTTTATTACAGCAATTGTGAATTATGCACATGTTTCCACCCTTATATTACCCTTCGCAGACTACCCTGTGGCCATTCCCCTCAATAATAAGTGGCTCGCTTTCGATACTGTGGAGGGGGAGCAACCTACCAGGGGAGCTACAGTGACAGGATCTCTGGCACTGTGGCTCAGAAGGGAAGGTGGGAAAAGAGGGCTGCAGCAGCAATAGGGGACTCCATAGTCAGGGGAGTACACACGAGATCTTTTGGACGTGAAAGAGACACTCGGATAGTATGTTACCTCCCAGTTGCCAGGGTCAGGGACATCTCAGATTGGGTCCACGGCATTTTAAAGGGGGAAGCAGCCAGATGTCTTGGTACATATTGCTACTGGTGACATAGGTGGGAAAAGAGAGAAGGTCCTGAAGAGAGAATTTAGGGAGCTAGGCAGAAGACTGCAGAGCAGACCTCCACCAGGATTGCTGCCTGTGCCACATGCCAGTGATGGTAAGAATAGGGTGATTTGGCAGATGAATGCGTGGCTGAAGAACTGGTGCAGGGGGCAGAGTTTCAGGTTTCTGGATCATTGGGATCTCTTTGGGGAAGGTATGACCGGTACAAAAGGGAGATGTTTTATCTGAATACAAGGGGGACCAATATCCTTGCTGACAGGTTTGCGAGACCTGTTGTGGAGGGTTTAAGCTAATTTGGCAGGGGCGTGGGAAACTGAGTGATAGGACTGAGGATGAGGCAGTCAGTATGCAAGCAGAGGCAGTGTGTAGTGAGACTGTCAGGAAGGACAGGCAGATGATAGGGCAAACTTGCAGCTGGGGGATGAGTTGCAGTGTAACATGGGGACAAAATGTAAAATAGTGATGAAAACCGGACTGGAGGTGTTACGTTTCAATGACACAGTATATGAAATAAGGCAGATGATCTTGCAGCACAGTTAGAGGTTTGCAGGTATGATGTTGATGCATCACTGAGTTGTGGCTGAAAGACCATAGCTGGGAGCTTAACATCCAAGGATACACATTGTATCAAAAGGACCGTTAGAGTAGATAGGCAAAGGGGTGGGGTGGTTCTGTTGGTAAAAAACAAAATCAAATCCTTAGAAATAAGGTGATATATGATTGGAAGATGTAGAATTACTGTGGGTAGAGTTAAGAACTGCAAGGATAAAAAGAACCTGACGGGAGTTACATGCAGGCCTCTGAACAGTAGCTAGGATGTGTGGTACAAGTTACAGTGGAAGATAAAACACGCATGTCATAGGGGCAATGTTACAATAAGCATGGGTAATTTTCAATATACAGGTAGATTAGGAAAATCTGATTGGTGCTAGATCCCAAGAGGGAGAACTTGTGGAATGCCTACAAGATGGCTTTGTAGCTTTTGGTTGAGCCCACTCGGAGAAAGGCTATTCATGATTAGGTATTTTATAATGAACTAAGTTTAATTAAGGAGCTTAAGGTAAAGGAACTCTTAGGAGACAGTGATCATGATATGACAGATATTACCCAGCAAATTGAGAGGGAGAAGCTAAAGTCAGATATCAGTATTTCAGTGGAGCAAAGGGGATTATAGAGACATGAGAAAGGAGCTGGCCAAAGTTGATTGGAAGGGGACACTAGTAGGGATGATGGCAGAACAGCAATGGCTGGTTTCTGAGAGCATTTTGGAAGGCACAGGACAGAAACATCCCAAATTAGAAGTATTCTAAAGGCAGCATGATTTAACCATGGCTGGCAAGAGAAGTCAAAAACAACATAAAAAAATAAGATTGTATATAATGGAGCAAATATTCTAGGAAGTTAGAGGATTGGGAAGCTATATATAAAAAAAACAACTGAAGGCTACTAAAAAAAACCCATAAGGAGGGTAAAGAAGAAATATGCAGATAAGCTAGCCAATAATATCTAACAGAATACCAAAAGTTTTTTTTTCAAATATATAAAGAGTAGATATTGGACCACTGGAAAGGTAGTAAAAGGGGACAAGGAAATGATGGATGAACTAAATAATATTTTGCATCTGTCTTCACTGTGGAAGACAATAGCAGTATGCCAAATATTTGTCAGTGTCAGGGGGTAGGTGTGAGTGGAATTGCTATCACTAGAGAGAAGGTGCTTGGGAAGCTGGAAGGTTTGAAGTTGGATAAGTCACCTGGACAAGAGGACTACATCCCAGTGTTCTGAAAGAACCGGCTTGGGAGATTGTGGAGACATTGGCAATGGTCCTTCAAGAATCATTAGGTTCTGGCATAGTTCTGGAGGACCGAAAAATTACACATATTACTTCACTCTTCAAGAAGGGAGGGAGGTAGAAGAAAGGAAATCATAGGCCAGTTAGACTGACCCCAGTGATTGGGAAGATGTTGGTGTTGATTGTTTAGGATGAGTTCTCCGGATACTTGGAGGCACATGATAAAATAGGCCAAAGTCAGCATGGTTCCTTCAAGGGAAGATCCTGACAGATGAATCAGTTGTAATTCTTTGAGGAAATAACAAGCAGGACAGACCAAGGAGAATCTGTGGATGTTGTATAGTTGGATTTTCAGAAGGCCTTTTACAAGGTGCTGCACATGAGGCTGCTTAACAAGCTAAGAGCACATGGTATCACAGGAAAGATATTAGCATGGATAGAGGATTGGCTGGTTGGCAGGAGGTAAAGAGTGGGAATAAAAGGAGCCTTTACTGATTGGCTGCAAGGGGTCAATGTTGGGACCACTTCCTTCTATGTCATATATCAATGATTTGGATGGTGGAATTGATGTGGCAGATAGAATAGTGATAGGAAGGGTATGGTTTTGCACTTTGGAAGAAGATGCAAATGTATTTTCTAAACAGGCAGAAAATTCAGAAATCTGAGGTGCAAAGGGATTTGGGAGTCATCATGTAGGATTTCCTAATGGTTAGTTTGCAAACTGAGACAGTGGTGAGGAATGCCAATATTCATTTTGAGAGGACTAAAATATTAAAGCAAGGATATAATGCTGAGGCTTTATAAGACCCAGGTGAGGCCTGGGAGCAGTTATTGGAGCATTGTGAGCAGCTTTGGACACCTTATGTTATAAAAGATCTGCTGATATTGGAGAGGGCTCATAGGAGCTTCACAAAAATATTTCTGGGAATGAAAAGGTTATTGTATGAGGAGCATTTGATGACTGTGGGCCTGTACTCACTGGAATTTAGAAGAATGAGAGGGGATCTCATTGAAATCTATCAAATGTTGAAAGGCTTAGATAGAGTGGATATGGAGAAGATGCTTCCTATGATGGGTGAGTCTAGGACCAAAGGGCACAGCCTCAAAATAGAGTAATGTCTATTCAGAATGGAGATGAGCAGGAACTTCTTTAGTCGGGTGACTTTGGATCTGTAGAATAAGTTGACACATCTAATTGTGGAATTAGTTGATACAACTAATCAAGAATCTTCCCAAAGCCTGTGGAGGCTAGGTCATTAGATGTATTTAAAGCAGAAATTGATAGGTTCTTGACTAGTCAGGGTGTGAAAGGTTATAGGGAGAAGGCAAGAGAAAAGGGTTGAGAGGAAGAATGGACCAGCCATGATGAAATAGTGGAGCAGTCCTGATGGGCCAAAAGACCTAATTCTGCTCCTATCTTTTATGGTATTATGGTCTTTTTTCCAGATGTTAATAAATCCTATCAATAAGAATACTTCCCAATAATTTCCCTACCACTTTTGTGAAGGTCAGTGGTACATAATTTTCTTTTTGTCCCTATTACCCCCCCTTAAACAAAAGAACAACTTCACCCATTCTGTGGGATCTTGCCTGGGCCTAAAGAGTATACAACAATCTCTGAGAGCCCCAGAAATCTCCTCTCTTGAATCTCTCAACATCATGGCCTGGGGACTCATCCAGCTGAATGTGCTTCACCCACCACCTCTCCCTTTTCGATATCAACATGCCAGAGAATATCAGCATACCCTCCCTGATCTCAATATTCCCTCATGCCCCCTCCTTTGTAAATATTTATACAAAGTACTCATTTAGTATCTTGCCCACTTTTTGGGGTCCAAGGATGACTTCCTTCCTATGTTCTTAAATGGTGCTATTCTCTCCCTAGCAATTTTGTTTTGAATGTACGTGCACAACGTATTGATGTTCTCCTTAAACCTTCTCACTATGAAAACCTCATGCCCCTTTTAGCCCTAATGATTCCCTGTTTTAAGTTCTTTCTTGCTTCCTTCTATATCCTTAATGGCACTGTCTGATTTCAGCTTTCTAAGCCACATGCTTCATTTTGCAAAAGAATATTGAGTTTAGAACATCTGTCAACATCCAATGTTCCCGAAATTTGCCATCCTTATCTTTCTTCCCCACAGGAACATCCAGTCTGACCAGTTGAATTTTAAAGGTTTCCCGCATGTCAGACGTAGACTTACCCAAGAACAGCCACTCCCTGTCTACTCTGCCTAATCCTGTTGTTATTAATCAATTATCCCTGAGGTCCAGTGTTAACTTTATTCCTAACTATCTTAAAGTTTATGAGTTATGATCACTATTCCCAGAATGCTGTCCCATTTGAACTCTGCTGGCACGATATACGTACCTCGGGCAAATGATAATTGGCCATTAACCAGTGTAATTCAACCAAGCATTCTCCATTGGGATGTGGAGGAATATCTGGGAAAGTTAGGAGAATGTACAAACTCCATAAAGACCGAGTTGGAGGTCAGGATTGAACTGCCGTCTCTGGAGTTGAATTATTCCTGTGCCACTAGGCCAGCCAGATCTTGAGGGTTAGCTCATGGCAGAGAGTGCGCTAGTGATTGTGCAGGGGTAAGGATCATGTTGAGGATGGGAAGGGGGAGGTGATCAAAATTCAGTTGGGAGGGTTGTCAGGGTGATCAGGTAGCAAAGGCCAATGAACTACCCAGGATAGGATTGAAGTGATTGATTATCAGACTTATGGTTGGATGGTGGGAGGGTGAGAATCACTCTCATGATCTATGTGGAGTGAATAGAAACGGTAAAATCACTCTAATGATTAGGCAGAATTACAAAATATCAGAAAATTTATGAATATCAGAAGGAGCTATTCAGTCCAATGTAGCTAAACTAATAGAAAAAGCACAAAATAATACAGTCCACCTTCCAGCACTGGGTCTGCTGTCATGCATATCACGGTCTTTCATGTTCACTTAAATATGATGAGCATGTCTGCCTCTCTGACCCTTTTAGGCAGTGAGTTCCAGACCCCCACCGCCAATGGGTGAGAAAAATAACCTAATCTTTCCAGTCCCTCGACTCGTTACCTTTAATCCAAGTCTCCAGATGTATGAAACTGCCTGCTGAGGAAAATAACATTTTCTTATTTATTTCATATCTATACTTCATAATTTGACACATTTCCATTATATTTCCTCACATCTTTCCTCTTATCTACAGGTTCTCAAAATAGGCAAGTATTACAGTAAATACCCTTCTGCACTCTCGCCAGTGTTATCAAATTGTTCCTATAATATGGTGACCAGAATTGTGCACTGTACTCATACTGTGGCCTAGTCATTATTTTATACAGTTCTAACATAAACACTCTGTTCTAATACTTTGTGCCTTAACTAATAATCGTAACCATTCTCAGTAATTTATTTTCTCCACCTTTACTACCATCCTCTTCTCTTTAAGGACTTCTGGACCCATACTCCAATGACCCTTTGTCCCACACTTCTCCCTACCTTGCTATATGTTGTCTATTACTTTACCTTCTTTTACTGCAAGTCCATTTCCTCATATTTCTCTGGTTTAAATTCCATTTACCAAATAATTCTGCACCTTCAGAACTGAATAACTGACGCCCAGTGGCACTGGCACCAATCATTACGAAGTGCTTTGAACAACTGGTAATTGCACACATCAAAAATTCCATTCCGGCCACGCTGGACACTCACCAATATGCTCACCCACTGAACCACCGTGTGACAGACATCATAGTATCTGCCGGGCACCTGGCACTGACATTCGGGACCTACAAGACAAGGACAAATATCAGAATGCTGTTTCTGTATTTCATTTTGGCATTCAACGCAGACCTTGGTGAACCAACTCCTACTCTTTTGTCTAAATACACCACTGAACAACTGGGTGTTGGATTTTCCAACCAAGGAACTCAGATAGTCAGGGCACACAAGTGTTCTACCCTCCCCATCATTTTCACACAGGTGCCCACCCCACCCCCCGCCCCCCGCCCACCAGGGCTGTGCGTTGAGCCCATTGCTGTGCACTCTGCTCACACACAACTGCAGAGCCACACACCTGAGTAATCACATTGTCAAGTTCAGCAATGACACAAGAGTGGTGGGGCCCATCGCCGGCAATAGGGAGGAGGTGGAAGAGCAAGAGGCCTGGTGCCAGGCAAATAACCTCTTCCTCAGTTTTACCAAGGCAAAGGAGATGGAGAACTCACACTACTCACACCTCGGCAGTAGAGCAGTGGAAAGTGAGAGCAGCTTCAAATTCCTGTGTGGTATGGAAACTACATTGCGGCAGGCAGGAAAGCTGTACAATGGGTGTCAAAACTGTCCAATGCATTGTTAGTAACAGAGTACCTAACATCAAGGTCATACAGGTATATACAGAAAGGTACTGGGAAAAGGCCAGCAATAACAAGAAGGAATGCTCATGGACTGTCTGTCCCACTCTCATCAGGGAGGAGGCTATGTAAACTCCACTCCAGGACCACCACACTCAAAAACTTTTCCCAAGCAGTAAGACTGATCACCACCTCCACCCACTAACCCACCCCTCCACAACACCAACACAACAACTTTATCATTTCCTGTCAGAGACACCTTAAGTACAAACTCTTCTGTGCCTAGCATCACTTTATGTACGTAAATCAATCTATACATGTAAGCAATCTTATGTACTCAAATTATTTGTGTTTTATTTTATTATGGTGTTCTTTAACTTATTGAGATTTTTTTGGGTGCTGCATCAAATCGAGAATAACAATTACTTAGTTCTCCTTTACACCTGTGTACTGGAAATTATATGAAACAATCTTGAATCTTGAATCAATTACCACTTTTACCACAAATGACCAAAATACTTATAACCTCTTGAATGCTTGAATGGTTTCCTTCAATGTCCATAAACCTTAGGGATATTTTTGCGCCACCTGCAAACTTATTTAATTCTTAGTTATTAACACGTTCATAGGCTAAGTTCCAAAACAATGAGGTTTGTTGTCGGAAAACTTTCCAGTCACTAAAGCACCTGCCAAGTATGATTCACACCTTCCTACCACCAAGCCTATTATGGAACTAATTAATGGTGTCGATCAGAGTGACACTGGATTGGGTTTTGTGGACATTGTGTCTGGGATGGGATGTAGGGAGTCTCTGTGGGAACATGGACAGTAGCGGGGTGGCTTTAAGTTGACAATACTGTTACCTCTTACTAGAGTATACTAGAGTATATGTTCTAAGACTTTGTCACACAGCATTTCTGCATTATTCCTGAAGGCTCACAGGCACTGGCAGTCCCGCTTTTTGCATGCATGACCCATGCCCATGACAAGTCAAGCAGGCATGAAATGCACACAAAATGCTGGAGGTACACAGCAAGTCAGGCAGCATCTGTGGAAATGAACAAACAGCCGACGTTTCAGGCCGAGACCCTTCATCAGGACTGGCAAGGCAGGGGGAAGGTGCCAGGATAAAAAGGTGGGGGGACGGGAAGGAGGACAAGCTAGAGGGTGATAGGCGAAGTCAGATGAATGCGGGAAGAAATCATGGAGAGAATAATCCCCGCGGAGAATGGGGGGAGGTGGTAGGATCCTGTTGAAGATGGTGGAAGTTGTGAGGAATGATGGCTCATTGGGTGACAGGTGTGGACAAAAGGAAGTCTGTCACTGTTAATGCTGCAGAAGGTGGAGTTAGTGTACATATCCAGGAAATGGAAGAGATGCAGATGCAGCATCAATAGCAGAGGAAGGAAAACCCCAATCTTTGAAGAAGGAGGACACCTCTGATATCCAGGAAATGAAAGCCTTATCTTTGAAGAAGGGGGACATATCTGATGTGCTATCTGTTATCGCTCCTTCCATGATTCCCTTATGCATTCTTGACTCCCCACTAATCTCTCCTGGCATGTATCCCTACAAGTGGCCAGAAGTGCTACACTTGCCCATTCAACTCCTCCCTCACCTCTATTCAGGACCCCAAACTGTTCTTCCAGGAGAAGCATCACATCATTTGTGAATCTGTTGGGGCTGTCTCCTGTATCCAATTTTCCTGATGCCACCTCCTCTGCACTGTAGAGACCCAACGTAAATTGGGGCACTGCTTTGTCCAGCACCTCCGCTCCATGCACAAAAAGCAGAATTTCCACCCATTTTAATTCCTATCCCCATTGCTGCTCTGATATGTCAGTCTTGGCCTCTTCTCTGCCATGATGAAGCTACTCTCAGGGTGGAGGAGCAACATCTTACATTCCACCTAGGTAACCGTCAACCTGATGGCATTAACATAGATTTGCCCTTCTGGTAATCTTTCCCCTCTCCCCTCCCTCTCCTCTATTCCCCACTCTGGTTGCTTACTTCTTCTCCTTCCCTGCCTATCACCACTACACTGGCACCCCTCCTCTTTCCCTTTCTCCCATGGCCCACTCTCCTCTCCTATCAGATTCTTTCTTCTCCAGCCTTTTTTCCTTTTCACCTCTCACTTCCCAGCTCCTTACTTTATAACCCCTTCTCCAACTTCATCCATCATCTTCTAGTTTGTCCTCTTTCTCCTCCCCCACCCCCCATCTTTTTATTCTGGCATCTTCGTCCTTCCCTTCTAATCCTGATTAAATGTCTACGGCCAAATTGTTGACTGTTTATTCATTTCCATAGATGCTGCCTGACCTGCTGGGTTCCTCCAGTATTTTGTGTGTGTTGCTCTAGATCTCCAGAATCTGCAGAATGACTTATGTTTAAGAAACTTGCAGAAGTATCTTACAGTGATGGATTGCATGAGCTTATGCCTTGGGACACCACTCCATGTATCCAGGTTCCGCTGCAGGTCAACACATCACAGGAGGGAAAAACAAGTCTTTATCACTCAGGTAGAAAGTCTCTGATTTGCCTTGACAAAAACGTACCTAAAATTTCAATATTCTAGCCTGAAATATTCTGCCCGACCTGCTGAGTTGTTCCAGCATGATGTGCATGTTGCTTTGACCCCAGCATCTGCAGAGTATTTTGTGTTTACTAGCCTGAAGTCTTCCTGGGAGTGTTTTTATTCCAATTTTATGCAGAACTTTCTGGAATTAGGTAAATTATGAATGCCTATCCCCCATTCAAAGAAACAATTCCAATTCCTTTGGTTCATCCGTGTGCATCTCCAATCACCAATCCCATCCTTTTCAAATGCCCTGAAGGTGCTTGGCCTGGCAATGTTTCACAGTGAGATGATTACATTCAACAATGGGAATTTTACTTCACAGGTTTTTGCCATTGTACCACTGCATTGTATGAAGACCAGGGTTAATTGGGGTTTTGTACACACTGTTAGTTCACTGAGCAAGCAAGACATTATAATGCAGAAGAGACAGTGTGTTTATGCATTAAGATAGATACCTACAGAATTAATTAACTTCTGGTTTGAATGCTTTTTAATGAATATTCTAAACAAAATGTAATGGGCTTGATTGAAGCAGAGTATGATTAGTTTTCCACATTATTGTTTCATGCCTCTGCATTCTTAAATGCTTTAACTGATCAAGAATGTAGAAAGGTTTCTCTTCTCTATGACTTTGATACTTCGAAAAATGCCCTGACTTTATAGATAGAGAACAAATGCTCTGTAAAGCTGCTGGAGAACATTAGTGGAACCTTGTTAAAATGTGTAATTGATCTCTCCCAATTTCTTCTATCCAAAACTGTAAATGTGAAAAAAGTGTGTATATTGTGGAAATAATGTGAATAAAGAAAGGAGAGAAGGTTTTAAACAGGGTTGGAGTAAACGTTGTTAGACTGCAATGTGACTTAGCAAAAATAGATTGGAAATTGATACTTGTGTTTGGGTTTACCACGTTCTCTTAAGGAAAATAGATGGAACTAGCAAGTTTAGTACACCTAGGAAAAGAAGGTGCACTGATGATAGGCAAGGCAAAAAGAGAAATCCTTTGGGGTTTTTCTTCTGTTTCGAGGATGTCTGCGGTGAGTGAGAATTTCACGTTGTGTATCGTAGTTATTCTCTGATATTAAGTGGAACCATTGAACTATTGACATCAAACAAGGGGCTAAATAAAGACAGTGCACAGAAAGTGCAGAAGAATAATAAGTGAAATTGGGAAAGTACAGAAAAACTGTAGAAAATACTGTTAAGTTAAATTAAAGAAAATCATGTGACCACTGGAAGAGCAAATGGATAACTAAGGAAAGAGCAGAACTTATTAGGGAATAACAGAATAAAAAGTGAAAGGAGCTGAAGGATGATACTGATGATCAGTTGGTGCATTTATTAATAGTAAATGCGTGAAATGATAATGTGGAAAATAATTTATCACTGCACTCAGCTTCAAACAAGCTCATTATATTATTTGCACAGAATATTCATTTACAACTCATTTAAACCAGAAATTAATTGATGCTGTTGGTATCTATCCTAGTGAATACTTTGCAATCATTTTCACCACAGAGGGAATGGATACCAGTGTTTTTGTTAAGGCAAATGGATTTGAATGCAATAAGTAGAAAAGAGAGAGATTTACAGGGTTTATCATTTGAAAATACGTCCAGACTGAGATGAATATCAGCTCAGGCTGCATAAAAATCAAGAGAGGAAAATGCAATGCCTCTGACCAAAGCTTTTCAACCCTGTCTGAGTGCAAGATGGATGCCAAAGGATGGGGCGTGGGTTACATGGAAGGAAAGGATAAGCCAAGAAAGTATAACTTTCATAGTGGACAAATTATTGGAATCCATTTTCAGAGATTCTATAAATCTTCCTTTTGAAAGGCATATTAGTCAGGGTCAGTTAACATGGATTAATTAAATTTACATCTAACTAACAGCTGAGTTTAATTTGCAGATATCAGCCTGATGAGTATTGTGTGTTTGATGTGATCATGGATTTTAGGATGGCTAAAAATAAAAACCCATTGGATCCCAAGGCACAGTGGTAAACTGGAACCAAAGCTCACTCACTGGCAGGAAGCCGAAAGGTTTAAGGTTGGATTGTGGCAAGATGGCACCAGTGATCATTGATGACGTTCTGTGAGCTGCAGAAAATTGTTCCAAAAATTCTTTTAAATATATCTCTTTTAAATAGCTCTCTCACTGTAGTCTGCAGTATGTAACATCCCTTTAAGTAATGGACTGCTAAATCAACTGAATGATATTCCGATATCACGAACGACTGAAGGACTCAGAGGACCAGGCAGGCACTGGAGCTTTAAGAGGTGAAAATTTCATCAGCATGGCCAAAAGCAAGGCGGAAGGACCCTAAGCCAGGCTGAAACACACAGAGATGAGGCCTCCTTTTCTTAGCATCTTGTTGGCAAATGTGCAGTCGCTGAAGAACAAAACTGAAGACCTAGGGCAGGACTGCTGTATCGGAGAGAACTGACAGCTTGATCCTTTGTATGCTTAATAAAAACATCTGGGCATGCCAGATATAACAATCAAACCCCAAAGCTGCTTGATTTACAGAGTAGACAGAGCTACTGATTTGGGAAAGGCAAAAGGATGAGGTGTGTGTTTTATGATAAACTGTGTGGTGTTCTGAAGCAGCAGTTTTATTGAACTCATGTTTCCCCAACCTTGAACACCTAATGGTCAAATGCTGAGCATTCCACTTACCTAGTCAGTTCTCCTCCATAATCCTGACTGCAGTTTACCTGCCACCAGTAACTGATTATAATCACCTTCTCCAATCAATGAAGAGTCTATCCCGAAGCATTTCAAATCATAGTTTCAAAGAACCCTGCCCAAACCTATCAGCATATAACCTGTAGCACCAGCGGTCCCAACATACTACTCCACTGTTATACTAAGATAAGTAATGCCTACAGCTCTTTTCCCAGACTGCAGTTTGGTAAATCAGATCACTTGTCTGTCCTTCTCCGAACTGCATACTGACAGAGGCTAAAGAGCAAAGCCCAAGAAATTAACACAACAAACATAGAACATAGAATAGTACAGCACAGTACAGGCCCTTTGGCCCACAATGTTGTGCCAACCCTTAAACCCTGCCTCCCATATAGCCCCCCACCTAAATTCCTCCATATTCCTGTCTGGTAGTCCCTTAAATTTCACTAGTGTATCTGCCTCCACCACTGACTCAGGCAGTGCATTCCGTCTAAACCAGTCCTCATCAGAGATCAGAGGTGGAGAGGGTCAGCAACTTTAAATTCCTCAGTGTTATTATTCAGAGAACCTGTTCTGGGCCCAGCACATAAGTGCAATTATGAAGAAAGCATGGCAGCACCTCTATTTCCTTAGTAGCTTGCAAAGATCCCTCGTGACATCTAAAAGTTGATAAACTTCTATAGATGTGTCATGCAGAGTATATTGACTGGCTGCATCACAGCCTGGTATGGAAACACCAATGTCCTTGAAGGGAAAATCCGACAAGAAACAGTGGATGCAGCCCAGTCTATCTCGGGTAAAGCCATGCCCACCATTGCCCACATCTACACGAAGCCGTGTCACAGGAAAGCAGCATCCATCATTAGGGAAACCCCACCCCAACTGCCAGGGACATTCTCTGTTCTGGCTGCTGCTATCAGCAAGAAGGTATATGAGCCTCATGACTCACATCACCATGTTTAGAAGGGTCTATTAGCCCTCAACTATCAAGCTCTTGAACTAAAGGAGATAACTTCACTTGCCTCATCATCAAAATGTTCCCACGACCAATGGACTCACTTTCAAAGACTCTTCATCTCATGTTCTTCATATTTATTGTCTATTTATTTATTTATTATTATTATTATTATTATTTATTTTTGTATTTGCTCAGCTTACTGTCTTTTCCATACTGGTTGAACTCCTATGTTGGTTGGTGTTCCATTGATTCTATTATGGATATAATTCTATTATGGATTTATAAAGTATGCTTACAAGAAAATGTACTCAGGGTTGTGTATGTGACATAAATGTACTTTGATAATAAATTTACTTTGAACTTTAATTCAGGTGCATTAAATTATGGGTGGGCCTCGAAAAAATAAATAGGAAGGCCTTAGCAGAGGGTCATAAGCTGGCGTCTAGTGGTTCAAGCAACACACACAAAATGCTGGAGGAACTCAGCAGGAAAAGAGTATAGTTGACGTTTCAGGCCTGAAACGTTGACTGTTTACTCTTTTCCATAGCTGCTGCCTGGCCTACTGAGTTCCTCCAGCATTTTGTGAATGTTGCTTCGATTTCCAGCATCTGCAGATTTTCTCTTGATTGTGTTTAGTGGTTCAACCAGGTTTGATGATCAAAGGAGAAGTGACAATATTCTTTTTCACCTGGAGCATGCTGGGAATCAGAAGCTCGTTGCTTGACAACGTATAGTAGTAGAGGCAGAAATGTCCAGCATACTTAAACAGCCCATGAACACATATTTGAAGAGCTGTGCCCTGCTGTTAACCAAAGACTTGGTGAAAATGCAGGATTCAAAGGAAGAGAGAGATAGATGGAAAAAAGTAAATCTAGAAAAGAATTAGAGAAATTAGATTCCCAAAGAAATGGCAGTTCAAAATAACTTAGAAATGGAGGAAAATCAAGAAATAAAGTGCATAGTTTTTGAAGGACTGTTGAAGAAGTAGTTGGTGTGGGGCTTGGGAGGCTATGAAGAGAGGCACAGTCCAAGGCAAAACCATTAACCATTAACTTGTTATAGTCAGAATGATGGCTTGTCCTCAAAGATCTCTTCAGCAAACATTATACACTGTAACACTCCAACAGTACACAGTGACCAGTACAAGATTTCAATTACAATACTAGATTAACTTTCCAGCTACAGCATGTGATTTATGATTTGATCACAAGTTGGAATTTGGACACTTGGCTGCTTTCTATTTTATTTTAGTCTATTGCACAATATTTGAATGTTGTTTGGCAGAATCTTTAAGTAGGCCAACTAGATGAAATCTTGGATGTTGATTTGATGACCTTTTAATTTCTTAGAATTTCCTGGCAGTATGTATCATCTTTTGATCAGCAATAGATTATCCAGCTCTCACTTTTGAACTGTAATGGCTTTCCTTCATACGTTTGGGTTTAACTCCTAGCTAACAGCCTGCCTGTCTGGTTACTGTAGACATCACTCAGATTCCTACCACAAAGGCCCAAAGTGGTGCTTTTAATTATTTGATCCGCAAAGTAACTCACTTGATTTGCCTTTGATCATTGTGTGCAACATTAAAATAATTGTGGTGCAAATTTCAGATGTATTGGGTCATTTGGTGGTTAGCGTGGAGGCCATATAGAAACATAGAAAATAGGTGCAGGAGTAGGCCATTCAGCCCTTCAAGTCTGCACCGCCATATATTATGATCATGGCTGATCATCCAATTCAGAACCCTGCACCAGCCTTCCCTCCATACCCCCTGATCCCCGTAGCCACAAGGGCCATATCTAACTCCCTCTTAAATATAGCCAATGAACTGGTCTCAACTGTTTCCTGTGGCAGAGAATTCCACAGATTCACCACTCTCTGTGTGAAGAAGTTTTTCCTAATCTTGGTCCTAAAAGGCTTCCCCTCTATCCTCAAACTGTGACCCCTCGTTCTGGACTTCCCCAACATCGGGAACAATCTTCCTGCATCTAGCCTGTCCAATCCCTTTAGGATTTTATACGTTTCAATCAGATCCCCCCTCAATCTTCTAAATTCCAACGAGTACAAGCCCAGTTCATCCAGTCTTTCTTCATATGAAAGTCCTGCCATCCCAGGAATCAATCTGGTGAACCTTCTTTGTACTCCCTCTATGGCAAGGATGTCTTTCCTCAGATTAGGGGACCAAAACTGCACACAATACTCCAGGTGTGGTCTCACCAAGGCCTTGTACAACTGCAGTAGTACCTCCCTGCTCCTGTACTCGAATCCTCTTGCTATGAATGCCAGCATACCATTCGCCTTTTTCACCGCCTGCTGTACCTCCATGCCCACTTTCAATGACTGGTGTATAATGACACCCAGGTCTCGTTGCACCTCCCCTTTTCCTAATCGGCCATGGAGAAGTAATTTGCATCTACACTGCACACATCCATACTGATTCTATGAGATACTCACTGTATATGCAGGAGAGTGGACGGAACAGGTTAATGGCAATGTTAATCAGCATTGACGCCTCAATTGCTATTTCAAGCCAGGTTTCTGCATTATCTCATTCTCTTTCTCTCTCACAGTGCACATTTCCATAGGCTCTGTGCTACTTAACTTCACTGCACAGTTAGACAGCTCTGTCCCAGAGCAGAACTAAAAGGGATACCACTCTTTCCTTATTCTGGGGTCTGACCATAGGCAGTGCATCACACAGGACAATGAGTCTTCATTTTGCAGCATATGAACTCCAAGTTCCTTACATACTTCCTGCCCATTACACCACTGGCAGTTAGGGCAGCTATCAAGGTCCTCCACCTCTGGTCTTCCTTCATCATGTCAGTAGCTTTTTTTTTAGCTTATGAGAACACTCAGTCCTCTTTTATTGTCATTTAGAAATGCATACAGGCATTAAGAAATGATACAATGTTCCTCCAGAGCGATATCACAGAAAACAGGACAAACCAAAGACTAACACTGACAGAACCACATAATTATAACATATAGTTACAACAGTGCAAAGCAATACTATAATTTGATAAAGAGCAGACCACGGGCACAGTAAAAAAAAGTCTCAAGTCCCGATCGATTCCCGAGTCCCCGATAGCAGGCGGCAAAAGGGAGAAACTCCCTGCCATAAACCGCCAGGCACCGACAACTGCTGATACATTGGAAGCAGCCGACCACAGCCGACACTGAGTCTGTCTGTTCGAAAACTTCGAGCCTCCAACCAGCCCCTCTGATACAGCCCCTCTCCCGAGCGCCATCCTCTGCCGACCACCTTCGACCTGGCCCCGGCCGCCAAAACAAGCAAAGCCGAGGATTCAGGGCCTTCTGCTCCGGAGATTCCGGTTACCACACAGTCGCAGCGGCAGCGAAGCTGGCATTTCAGAAGTTTCTCCAGGTGTTCCTCCGTATTCTCACATCTGTCTCCATCAAATCAGAATTGTGCACGGTATTCTACTTGACAGATTACAGATATCATTCACCAGAGAGGCCGCGCGCACTGCTTCCACCATCTTCTCCTCCTCCTCAGCTTCTTCTCACTTTTCCCTACTGTCAGTCATGCAAGTCCCAGGAATACTGTCGCACTCGGGATTCTTCATTGCCGTTTCCGTAAAAATTTTGTTTTACTAGTCAGGATTGTACCCGTGGACGGCTCCTAGTCTGCCCTCTACCCTTTGACCTGTTTGGCATGGGTGACCCTATCAAGAGCCAAAGCACAAAGCCCTGACTCTAGCCAACATAGTTCTCTGGGGTCATTGAAGCACACGAACCTCCAAACCCAACGACAGGGTTGTGGTCCTATTGGAGGCACTTCAAGCTCCATGGAAAGGGTTGCTGTTGGCTGGCAAGGATTACTCTGCTGACATAGCTGATGATGTGTGTGGGTGATCCACACACACTCGGAACAAGAGCAAACTCAAGACGCTCTACATTTGCATACATGTGGCAGAAAGTTACTTGCTTCTACTCAGTTTACTTCACTGTGATTCTTACAGTAAGCTACATGCTGCACAATATGACGACTGCATTTGACTATAAACTGAGGAGCTGGAGAAGGGGGAAGAACTAATTGAGAGTGAGGAATCAGACGTGAGGAGATGCCTGAAGCAGTCCCATTAGGCCAGATAGCCCATAGAGAAATAATCTGAGAGAGCCGACTAACCATCACCTATATCCCCTTTTGCCAGCTGCCTTCTTTCCCTCTGTCACTACCCATTTCACCCCAATGCAAAGATAAATCACAAGATAAGCATTCCAAACCAAATCAATAAACATGAATGAGCAATTTTCTCAACAGAATTCTATTGATCACCATTGTCCATACCTCTAGTACCTTCCCGCCATCTGATGCTCCCTTGGCTGCTGCAAACTAGGCGGGTGGCTGTCTACCGTGGTCATTGTGGTGGAGAATGACATTGTCTGGCCTGGAAGGTCTGTCAACAGCATCTTAGCATGAGAATCAGCAGCCTGCTCTGGAACTCTTGGGTGACATCTGCCTCTGGTGAATAGGCTCCTCCATGGCTTGTCCACTCTCTAGGAGGCAAGCCACTCATATCATGCTGAATCCCTCTGCACAGGTCCCTTATCAACTCTGTCCCTTGGTTTGGGATTGTGTTGGGATCTAAGATAAAGGGCCTGATTATGAAATTTAGTGAGGTGTATGTTCATTTCACTCTCTGTTTATTGATTAGGTTTAGGTCCACGTCATTATGAGGACCATACAAGGACTTCGTTGTGATATGGGGAAAGGGAAAACCAAGAGAAAAGATCAGCAGTTTATAAATCAGGATAAAGTGAGGCTCATGTGGAGGGTGGAATGGGAAATGGAGGGATGATCGTGTGGATGCAGCGATCTTTGATGGTTCCCCTTCTTCTTAAGGTCATGGCCTCGGCCGTGAACATTCACCGGTGGCCAGTAGTTCCATCACCACGCATACACAGCTTTGCCTCTCTCCAGTCAGCTCTCCCTGCCTCTAATAGGTCAGAGAGAAATGTGTCACACAGGGTGTTTCAGTGACGTGGTCAAAGTGTCCAGGATATTGGTAAACTTGCACTGAATCAGATAAAGTAGGAAGTTCATCTGGGAAAGATTGTTGGAAGGCAGCATCTGAGGCTGGTGTTGAAGTTCTGAAGATGACTATTTCAGTGACATCATTGAATAGGTGGCAATGCATCAGCTCCAGCAGCCCCTTCACACGCACAATCCTCCTCACCTTCAAGGATATTTTCAAGAAGTGAAGCCTCAATAAGGTAGCTTCCATCATTAAGGACCATCACCATCTCATTACAAGGGATACAGGAGCCTGATACCCCACACTCAATGATTCAGAAACAGCTTCTTCCTATCTGCCATCAGTTTTCTGAACGGCCCATGAACCAAGGAGCATTTCATTATTATTTCATTCTTTTGCACTACTTTGAAATTTAGAGTAATTTAGTGTCTTTGCTCTGTACTGCTGCCACAAAACAATAAGTTTCACATCATATACTGATAATAAAGTCTGATTCTGATTGGTCTAAAAACTCCCAGGACTGACCACCACAGCCACCACAGCAAAGGCTCCTCATCTCCCCCTACTCTTCCTCCAAGATTCCTTCTTCTTCAGCCCTTTACCTCAGAGCTCCCCACTTCATATTCCCTCCCCCACTCACCTATTTTCACCTATCACCTTCTAGCTTGAACTCTTTCCTCTTCTCTCACCTTCTTATTCTGGCTTCTTTCCCCTTCCTTTCCAGTCCTGATGTCCCTAGAGAAATGATTTCAGAGTGAGCCTAGTAATTGTAATCATTTTCCCTTTCACCAGCTGCCATCTTTCCCGCTGTCATTGGCTATCGCAATATTCATTTTGCCCCAGCGCAAAGATAAATCTGAAACTGTCAACAGTTTATTCCATCCATAGATGCTGCTTGATCTGCTGAGTTCCTCCAGCAACTTGTATGTGTTACTCTGGACTTCAAACATCTTCTGGATTTCTTACGAAATAGAACATGACAGCACAGTACAGGCCCTCCAACTCATGATGTTGTGCCAACCTTTTAAACTACTCTAACAGCATTCCAACTTTTCCCTCCTACATAACCCTCCGATTTTCTATCATCCATGTTGTTGTCTAAGAATTTCTTAAATGCCCCTAACGCATCTGCCTTTGCCCCAGCCCTGGCAGGGCGTTCCTCACATCCATCACCCTCTGTCTAAAGAAATTACCTTTCACATCCACCCTCTACTTTCCTGATGAAGGATCCTTGAGCTGAAACATTAATTATTTATCTTTGCTCAAATTCTCAGCATTTTTCTGTTTTTTCTGCCTTCACTATGATTGGCCAAATGAATGTAGATTTCTCATAGATCATGATTCACTCAACCTGTTTTATGCATGCGGAATTTTAACTCTCTTTTCATGTATTTCTCGAGTTTCCTTGGCTTGCCCTTGGAATCCACCTCACCCTCACTCTGTCCAGATTTACAAGCTGCTGATCACATCTCGGAATTTCCTCTATTCCTCTCATTGTAACCATGTCCTTGTACCTTCTGCCATGATCTTGTTGAATGGCAGAGCAAGCTCAAGCAGCAGAATGGCCTACTCCAACTCAATGTCTTATGTCTCACTTAGGCCCATCCACCTAAACCAAGGGTGAAGTTTGATCAATCTAAATGCCAGGCTGATTTGGAAAGGTTGGATACGGGCCAAAACATGGCAGTAGAGTCCTGGCCCAGAGCGTACCGATGTGACAGGGTCTGAGTCCTAAAGTGATGTTTGGACAATTTAAACGCCGGGCCAGATGGATTGAAAAGGCAGAGTGTCAGGACTGGATGGGAGGACTGGGCCTGTTCTGCTTGCTGCTGTGCGATTTTTGCTCCACACTTCACCGAAATGAGAGTCTACGGGCCTGCTCTGCACTTTGTGACTGTGGACTCACTTTTGTTCTGAATACTGCTTGCTTGTTTTTATTGTTTGCACAATTTGTTTTATTTCTCTCTCTCTCTCTGCATTCTGCATTGGGTGTTTGTTGGTCTTTTTTTAATGGGTTCCTTCTGGGTTTCTTGTTTTGCGACTGCCTGTAAGGAGATGAATCTCAAGGTTGTACAATACACACCTACTTTGATAGTGTATGTACTTTGAACTTTGAACTTATATAAATGAGAGCCTGAAGGAGATCCAGTTCACTTCAAACACAAACGTGTAATTTAAAGATTGGTTTGCTCAAAGGTATTTCCTCAGCAGCACACGCTGCATGTGGAACCACAGTCACTTGGCAAATGTGAGGCTTGGCCATGAAAACAAGGGGAATTAGTCCTGTCAGCATCTTGCCTGTTTGCAACATGTAACCTATACTGTGCTCTGCCAAGAACCCACTGGAAAACTCTGCCTGCTCAAACCCTACAGGGAAACAGGCCCTCCCAGCTGCTTCCTCCGTAGATCTAGCCACGACGAAGTGAGTAGAGGCCTAAAGCAACATGCGAGCTGCCCTGCTGACCACTAATCTCTGAGGTGGTACACCCGAACTCAAGAAATTAAAAACAAGTGTGGCCTTGGGATTTCCCAGATTTCCTTCCTGCGGGATTACGATATAAATTGTAATTTTTCTTGTAGTTTAGCTCTCTTTATGTGTGCATATTTGTCTGCATAATCACCTGTTTGTAAATGTTCAATGGGTTTTCAGTAATTTGTAGTGTGGCTGATTCTGTATTTTTGTACTTTCTTCGTCTGTGAGCCTGGTATATCATAGTGTATGGTAAATCATACACTGCCCTTGTTGGTCTTCTCGAAGAATTCCTTTATCTAACCTGTTTGAACTAGTTTTCAGAATAAAACTGACTATGATGCGAGTTTTCTGTTCTCTTTTTCTTTTCTCCTTACTTACAGTAGAGTGAGTTGGTCGCAGTCAACTGTTGTGCTTTACTGTTAATTTTTGTTATGAACATCCAATAAAATGGAAATATCTTTCCATATTCAACAATGTGTTTCAGACACATAATATTTGTTCTCTCCTCTCTGACTCTCTTTCTCACTTCTTTCTTCTCTCTCTCTCTCTCTAACTCTCCAATACCTTCAATAACGTCTTTCTTCAAATGCGTCGTCTCTTTGGATGCTGAAAAAGCGTTCGATCGAGTCGAATGGAAATGTTTATTTAATGTTTTGGAGAAATTTGGCTTTGGTGTTAATTTTAATAATTGGATTAGAATGATATATAAAGCTCCTATTGCTACTGTTATTACTAATAACTGTAGGTCTCCTTTTTTCAGCTTTCACGGGGGACAAGACAAGGTTGTCCATTATGTCCTTTGTTATTTAATTTATTATTAGAACCCCTTGCTATTGCTCTTCGTGAAGCTAAAAGTATTTATGGGATCTTTGTGAATGATACCATTCATAAGATTTCTCTTTACGCTGACGATTCACTGGTTTATATACCTAATCCCGAGGAATCTATTCCTGTCTTGCTAAAATTATTTAATGGATTTGGAGATTTTTCAGGATATAAAATAAATTTTAGTAAAAGTGAATTGTTTCCTTTAAAAGAATCTGTTTCTATATATGATAATACTCCTTTCAAAGTCACGGATTCTTTTAGGTATTTAGGTGTTATAATCACTAAAAAATATAAGGATCTTTATAAAACCAATTTTGTTCCCTTGGTAGACTCTATGAAGTAGTTATTTAGTAGATGGAGTCCATTTACATTTTCACTTGCCGGTTGCATCCATATAGTCAAAATGATGATTTTACCAAAATTTTAATATTTATTTCAGAATATCCTTTTTTTTTGACTAAGAAGTTTTTTGATCAGATTGATTCTATTATTTTATCTTTTATTTGGAATAATAAAAGACCAAGAATTAGTAAATGTCATTTACAAAAGTTGAAAAAGGATGGAGGTCTCGCTTTGCCTAATTTAAGAATGTATTACTGGGCTGTTAATGTGCGATACATGTCCTTTTGGTTATATTGGGTTGATAAGGACGATTGGCCAATTTGGGTAGACCCGGAGTTGAAAGCTGTGAAACAATTTTATTTAACCTCGTTATTGGGAGTTGCTTTACCTATACAATTAGCTAAAGTTGCTAATTAAAACTTATACCCTGTGGTTAAGCATTCTTTACAAACCTTGAAGTTTAATTTATCAAAATTACTTTTTTAAGCCTTCTTTGAGTGATCCAATTTTTTTACTTTGGAAAAATAAAGGTATTAATTCTTTTTTGGATTTATTTAAGGAAGATAGACTGATGTCTTTTGAACAATTAGTTGATAAATATTCTCTTTCGTACTCACATTTTTTACAATACCTTCAAGTTAGACATTTCTTACAAAAATATTTAAGTAATTTCCTTACATATTGGATGCTGACCTGTTAGATACTATTATGAGTATGAACCCTTCGATGAAGGGTTCCTTTGGAAGAATTTATAATTTACTATTACAATGGGATAAGTGTCCTTTATTTAAGATTAAACAAGATTGGGAAAGGGAACTCAATTTGACTTTTATGACAGAGGATTGGACACGGTTTCTGAAGCTGGTTAACTCTTCTTCGATCTGTGCTAGTCATTCACTGATTCAATTTAAAATTGTACATCGTTATCATTTGTCGAAGGAGAGATTGTCTAAAATATTCCCTAATGTTCATAGTTATTGTGATAGATGTAAGACTGAGACAGCTACACTGACACACATGTTTTGGTCTTGTTCTATACTGGAACAGTTCTGGAAGTCAATTTTTTTGACAATTCCTAAAGCACTTAAAACTAATTTACAACCTAACAAATTAACTGTGCTTTTTGGAATAATTCCTTAAAATATTCATGGTATCTCTGTGTCTGAACAACATGTTATTGCATTCGTTACATTGATAGCTAGGAGGGCCATTTTGTTGAAGTGGAAGGATACATCAGCTCCCACTTTGTCACAATGGTTCTCTCAAGTGATGCCATGTCTTAGTTTGGAGAAAATTAGAAGTCGAACCTTTGAACCTATGTTTGATTTTGAGAAAAGATGGGGTTCAGTTGCTCGTTATTATTATTTGAGTTAATTGATAGATTTCCTCCACGATCTAATTGTACATTTTTGGTACTTTTTTTTTCTTGCTAGCGGTTTGATGTTTATCTTTAGAAGCTTTTTGTATGACGCATGGCTCCAGGGTTGAACACCGAATGGGGCTTTTTCCCCCAATTTTTCTTGCTTAGTAGGGTTTTTTTAATCACCAAAATTTTTTCAATCTTTAAAATAATGTTTTTTTTCTTGAGCCATTGTAAGTGTTGCTTACTTCGATGTACTCGTGTTAATTTTGGATAATAATAATAAAAAGATTTGAAAAGAAGGAAAGAATATCTTCCTTCAATAGCATTATCTTTTGGAGACCATCAGTTGCAGGGCACAAGAGGACTTTGCAACAGTGACTACACTTCAAAAAAAGGGACCATTGAACTTAAATCATAGTGAGTGGGCTTGATCTTAAAAAACACGGTAGAATTTCAAACTATTTCTATCCTTATTTCATTCTACTGCATTGACAGAGGCATTGTGAGGTGTGGATCACTATAGCACTGAAGCAAAAAACTGACCCTCTGGAGGAACCTGGCATGTCAAGATTTTTCAAATTATGGGAACAGGAGTACGGAATTTATGAAGGATGCTGGTATGGAGCAGATTCTTTGGAATTGTTGGACCAAATAATCCATTTCTATGTTGCATATTCTTAGAGTTTATTGTGATATGTGCAAGCTTCTGAGATGATTAACTTCTTTACCAGTCTGTGCCTCAGTAGCCTGTCAGTGCAGAACATCAGACCAAATCCTCCCGGGCTCCAGCTTCACTGCATGTAGTTTGAGTGAGTTGGGCAGCAATGGAGAGAATGCAGGGTGTGACTATGATTGTGCAGACTCAGTTGATAATCCAAAGGAAGTGTAGCCATGTTAGACCAGCTGCTCTCCCTCCATTGGCTGATCCTGCACTTCCTCAGCTCAGCTTCCAGCAGAATTTGGGGTGGCTTGGTACTGTAGCTGTTAGTATAGTGTACGCTGTACAGTGCCACCGACCCGGGTTCAATTCCTTTCACTGTACGTACAGAGTTTCTATGTTCTCCCTGTGATCACGTGGGTTTCCTCTGGGTGCTCTGGTTTCCTCCCACATTCAAAAGATGTACGGGTGAGTAGTTTAATTGATCACATGGGTGTAATTGGATGGCGCGGGCTTGTTGGGCGACAAGGGCCTGTTACAGCAGTGTATGTCTAATATATTATTAATTCTATTATATTATTAATTCTAATTAATATTATTATCTGTTATGAATTTCTAAATAAATAAATCAATAAATAAATAAATACTGTTTCCAAACATCAGTTACCACAAACTAAACTAAGTAGAAGATGGCAGAGGTGCAGAAGTTCACATCTACATGGGTTCAGAATCATAATCAGATTCAGGTTTATTATCACTGACTTACATAGCATGATATATGTTCTTTTGCAACAAAGACTTCAAATTATTATAACTAACAAATTAAATAGTGCAAAAACAAATGAATAGCAAGGTATTGTTCATGGGTTCATGGGCCATTCAGAAATTTGATGCCAGGGCAAAGAAGATGATCCTAAATTGTTGAAGATTATTGTGAAGGATTTGTACTACCTATGGATAAAGCACTTGACATCCTTATCAGAGCACCCACAGCACAGGTCAAAGAATTAATCACTAATGTTCTCAAGGTCTGAACTGATCCTCAATATTTTGGAAGAACTAATAAAGGAAAACATACACAATTCACATTAATGTACAATAGACTGTTCTGTTTATTGAATATGTTTTCCACTAGTAGGTCTTCCAAAGTGCAAAACCATGACTTGCCCATCTGAAAAGGTGATGATTATCATCTGTATCTTATGATTATCCTCTTTACTGTCAAAGGCACAAGTGATCTACATATCATCAAAAATCAAAGAATATTTATTATCAAAGTATGTATACTATATACAACCTCGAGATTCATCTCCTTACAGACAGCCACAAAGCAAAGGAACCCAACAGAACCCATTAAAGAAAGAGACTGTTGAAATGTATACAATTCACAAACATCAACATTGTGTTACAAGAGCGTTGAAAGGGAACCCAAGTGCAGGACACTGACACACAGGTAGTATTAACAGAAGTGTGTTTATTAATAGTTGTAAGGAAGGCCGGGGACCGAGGATTAGGTGGAGGCTGGACCGGAGATTGAACCCGGGTCACTACAGCACGACTCTGGCATTTAGCGGCGGGACTTAGGCAGAGCAGGAATGTGGACCAGGGCATGAGCGTGGCCTGGAAAGAACAGAGGGCAGAAGGCTCCGCTCCTATTAACACGGGGTGGGGGGGGGGGCAGAATTAACACAGGGAACCTGCACGGGAATGGAACTTAGAATATAGAACACTCAGCGGTCGAGAGACAGCATAAACATAGGCAAGAAGTGCGGGAGGACAGAGAAGCAGTAGGCAAGCCAAACTCTTCTTGACCCAGGGCATTGGTGGAGCTGGACTTCTAAGTGGGGACAGGCAGCAGGCAACACTCCTCTTGCCACGGAGCATTAACTGGAAAGGTAAATGGCTGGCAATCTTTACTTTGACACAGAATAGCGCAGACAAACAGCAGCCAATTCTTACCTTGACACAAAGTAGCACCTGAAGAGGCAAACGGCCAGCAATTCTTATCTCGACACAGAATAGTGCAGACAAACAGCAGGCAATTCGTATCTTGACTCGGAGTAGCACAGGAAGCGGCAAACGGCCGGCAAAACGCATCTGGACACGAAACGACAAAACCAAACAATGACAGACAATTCGTATCTTGACACAGAGTAGCATATGAAACGGCAAACAGCCAGCAATCACTTAGCTGGACACGAAGAGGCAGAATTCCCAAAGCAACCCCAGGCACCGAAGCAACTTAGAATCCACCATTCTTGGCGGCCCGGAATGTGCATTGCCACACTGGCTCAGGTGACGGTCCCGCCCTGAGTAGATGTAAGTCGGAGTTTTTATGCTGCCGGTTCAGATGAGAATTAGGTGCCTTAATCAAGGAGCCTGATAGAACATGGGGAAAAGGGAATTAAAAGGAAATGAAGAGTCAACGGACTGGACCGTGACACATTGAATTGGGGTTTCACTTTAAGAGGCTGGTCTGACGTGACGATGTAATGGCATAAAGTACTTTTACCGTGCTTTCTATTCTATGTTTGGAGTACAATAAATGAGTTGCTGTGGTTTTTCTTTAACATAAAACACCTCCGCTGTTTTTATTTGTGAAAATCTACAACTCCACAGCCATGAAGCCAGTCAGCACTACAGCCGATCCAGGAGCCCATTAATTGCAGGCCACAGCCTCAGTTCAGCTCAGAAATGGGTAAACCTTGCAGAGCAACGAGCTGAACATAGGCCCATCCTTCTGGCACCAACAACCTGATCTTTTCAATCATGCCATGCACTTAAATTGACCAAACTTCAGGCCGTTCCTTGCTTTCAGACACAGGCTATATCATCAACAACCATGAGATTTTATTTCCCTGTAATAAATTCATGCTGACTATCTTTGATTAATCTCTGCCCTTCCAAATGCAGATTAATTTTGACCCTCTGGATTTTTTCCAGTAACTTCCCCACTGGTGACATTTGATTCATAGTAATGACTTGACATATCCCTCCTGGATAAACACACACTCTCTATCCTTTAGCCATCTGCTAGTTCACCTGTGGCTTTGAAATATTTAAAAATCTCTGGCAGTGACCCAGCAATCTCCTTCCATGCTCCCCACAGCAGCCTGAGATGCATCTCAACACTCCCTGTGGATATATTCATCTTTAAGTCCACTGAAATTTCTGATACCTTCTCCTTTTGAGCAAAAAAAAAGAGACATGTTCTCTCATTTTTAATGAGTATTTCACCATTCCTCCTCCCTGAATTCATCAATTAAAACATACTTCCCATTAGGAGTCATTTAAAATCTGTAGCTTCATCGACGCTGTGGTCTCTACTGGACAGCTATATTTCTCTGGGTAATCTCTTACTTTTAATATCTTGTACTTACAAAATGCTTTTCAGTTTTGCTTAATCTTGTTTACCATTGTTATTTCAAGGTAACTTTAAAAGAGTGTGGTCATGGCAGAACCTCATTCTGTCTTTGAGCTGAGGTGCAAGTATCAAAGAGCCACATAATTTCAGAATCATCACCAGCATATGTCATGAAACTTGCCTTTGTGGCTGCAGTGCAATGCAATACATAATAATAGAGAAACGTAAATTAAAGTAAATATATTAAATAGTTAAATTAAATAATTAGTGCAAAAGTAAAAATAAAAAAGTAGTAAGGTAGTGTTCATGGGTTCAATGTCCATTCAGAAATCAGATGGTTTTATTTTATTTGATTGATCATGAATATGGGACATCGTGATTGTATCAGTGTGATTTATATATAGTGCATTTTGTGCTACCTTATTTTGATTTATAATAAGTATCCTTATGAATTCTGTATTTGTGTATATGAAATTTAATAAAAATATTGGAAAAAGAAAGAAATCGGATGGCAGAGGGGAAGAAGCTGTTCCTGAATTCTTGGGTGTGGGCCTTTAGGCTTCTGTACCTCCCTCCTGATGTTAGCAATGAGAGCTGGGCATGACCTGGATGATGGGAGTCCTTAGTGATGGATGCTGCCTTTTTAATGCATCTTTCCTTGAAGATGGGTTGGATATTATGGAGGTTAGTTAGCATGATAGTGCTGACTAAGCTTACAAATTTTTCCAACTTATTTCGATTCTTTGCAGTAAAAAACTCACCCCCATCCCCCCCCCATACCAGATGATGATGCAGCCAGTTAGAATGCTCTGCACAGTACACCTGTAGAAATTTGACTGTGTCTTTGGTGACATACCAAATCTCCTCAAACTCCCAATGAAATACAGCTTCACTGTGCTCTCTTTGTAGCTGCATCGACATGCTGGGTCCAGGATACATCCTCAGCGATATTAACACCCAGGAACTTGAAATTGCTCACTCTCTCCACATTTTTTCACGTGTTTGCTTGCCACTGGTATTTTACATTTTGGGCAAGTCTGTGCACAAAACTCCTTGATCAAGCAATGCTCTTTATAGCAGCCAACTACACCTGCAACATAATACCTGGACTTTCAGCTCTCTACACTTTGATTATTGCAAACCGTTCTCCTTGTTCCTAATTCCAGTGCAAAATTAATAACCTATACATGCTATCAAAAACTGGCAGGAAGAAGGAAAGCATCAATGGTCATCAAAGGCATCAAAGAAGTTATTTGTCAATGAAATAATTCCATGTGACAGACAATCAATAACATCCTTGCTGCTAATGGAAATCAGTAATGACACATCTGCTAATGGACAAAAGACATACTCCATATGGAGTTTAGATGGTTTCCCTGTGACTGCATGGGTATACCATTTTTCCTACATCCTAAGGACACGTGTTGATTGGTTACACCAGCTATAAATTATCTCCAGTGGGTGGGTGAGCGGTAGAATCTGGGGAATGGGGTGAATTGATGAGAATCAAAGTCATCCATTAATCTCCTGAGACTGTGGATTTGCGCCTTGGAAGGTTTCCAGGGCGCAGGCCTGGGCAAGGTTGTATGGAAGGCTGGCAGTTGCCCATGCTGCAAGTCTCCCCTCTCCATGGCATCGATGTTGTCCAAGGGAAGGGCACTAGGGCCGATACAGCTCGTCGCAGAGGAATGTGTGGTTAAGTGCCTTGCTCAAGGACACAACACACTGCCTCAGCTGAGACTCAAACTAGCAACCTTCAGATCACTAGACTGACGCCTTAACCACTTGGCCACACGCCAATTGATGAGAATATGGGAAAAGTAAAAAGTGGAATTATTATAGGATTAATAAAACTGGTTGGTTGATGGTCAATGCAGACTTAATGGGCTGAAGGACCTGTTTCCATGCTGTAGCTCACTGTGACATTCAATATTGAGTGTGCCAGCAAAACGATTCTGGTCGCTGATGACACTTCATTCTGTTTCAACCCAGTACTACAGCTGGATTTTACTTAGTGTTGCTGATGTTAAGGACACCCAATGGATTAAGGATCAGTGAGGAAGGAATATAATAAGGTGGTGCAGGTCATGTGTGGTGCTGGGATTAAGAAGGTCTTCAAAGAGTTCCATTTGTGAGGACATGCATTTGCAAAGTTCAAAGTAATTATATTATCAAAGTAAATACCGTATATGTCGCTACATGCAACCCGGAGATTAATTTTTTTCTGGCCATATTCAGCAAATCTACAGAATAGTAACTATAACAGAATCAATAAATGATTGCCCAACCAAGATGTTCAACTAAAGTACAGAAGACAATAAACTGTGCAAATGCAAAAAGAAGAAAGAATAATACAAATAAATAAGCAATAAGCATCAAGAACATGTGATGAAGAATCCTTGAAAGTGAGTCCATTGATTGTGGGAACATTTCAACGATGGGGCAAGTTCAAGAGCCCGATGGTTGAGGGGTAATAATTGTCCCTAAACCTGTTGGTGCAAGCCCCGGGGCTCCTGTACCTTCTTCCTGACAGCAGTAGTGAGAAAAGAGCATGTTGTAGGTGGTGGAGGTATCTAATGGTGGAAGCTGCTTTCCTGTGACAGCGTTTCATGTAGACGTGTTCAATGGTTGAATGGCTAAGTCAACATTAACTTCACAGTATTGAGGAAGACCATTTGGAAAACTGGTCAATATTCCGTACAAGCATCATGCTACCTCACATTGTTGAAAGATGATATTAATTTAAACATAGGAAACAGTGAGAGACAAGCTGGTTAGCATATATTAAAGAGCGTGACAGTAGGACAGGCAGTGACTAGCTTTCAGAGAAATAATACATGACTTGCAACAAAGATATACAGTGCCTTGAAAAAGTATTCACTCCCTCAACTATTTTCACATTTTACTGTCTCATTTTCTAACTTTAAAACATATAGAATTAGTATTTTTCGGGCTCATCTACAAAACATTGTGCATCATATCAAATCAAAAGACAAATTCCAAAACCTGTCACAATTTACTAAAAATGAAAATCCAAACTTGTGCAGCTAAGGAAGTATTCATCCCCTGTGTAATTACTACACCAAATTTCCTCAGGTGCAATACTGTATATTACCTAGCTCACCCCATTTGTTGATATAGAAAATTGGAGGATCACCTGAATAAATACCCCTCTCTCTGTACATCTAACAGTATGGTAGATTTTCAACAGACCAAATCAAATTGATGACATACGAGCATTCAAGGCAAATCAGGAACATGACACAAGACCATCTCAAAGGTACTGAAAGGCAATGTGTAGTGAGACTCCTAGCAAGGAGAAACTAATGATAGGGCAAAATTGCAGTCAACAAGATGAGTTGCAACATAAAAGGTGGACAAAATTGAAAAGGCTGAATACAGGACTGAAGATGTTATATTTGAATGTGTGCAGTATATGGAATAAGGTCGATGAACTTGTAGCACAGTTGCAGATAGGCATATTTGATTTTGTGGGCATCACTGAATTATGGCTGAAAGAAGATTATAGCTAGGAGCTTAATACTTTATACTTCATTGTCGCCAAACAATTGGTACTAGAAAGTACAATCATCACAGCGATATTTGATTCTACGCTTCACACTCCTTGGATTTAAAAAATTAAATATTAAAAATATTAAAAGTAGTTAAAATTAGTAAATATTAAAAATTTAAATTATAAATCATAAATAGAAAATAGAAAAATGGGAAGTAAGGTAATGCAAAAAAACCGAGAGGCAGGTCCAGATATTTGGAGGGTACGGCCCAGATCTGGGTCAGGATCCGTTCAGCAGTCTTATCACGGTTGGAAAGAAGCTGTTCCCAAATCTAGCCATACGAGTCTTCAAGCTCCTGAACCTTCTCCCAGAGGGAAGAGGGACGAAAAGTGTGTTGGCTGGGTGGGTCGTGTCCTTGATTATCCTGGCAGCACTGCTCCAACAGCGTGCGGTGTAAGGTGAGTCCAAGGACGGAAGATTGGTTTGTGTGATGTGCTTTGTTGTGTTCATGATCTTCTGCAGCTTCTTTTGGTCTTGGACAGGACAACTTCCATACCAGGTTGTGATGCACCCTAGAAGAATGCTTTCTATGGTGCATGTATAAAAATTAGTGAGGGTTTTAAGGGACAGGCCAAATTTCTTTAGTTTTCTCAGGAAGTAAAGGCGCTGGTGGGCCTTCTTGTGGTAAACTCTGCTTGGTTGGACCAAGTCAGGTCATTTGTGATATTGACCCTGAGGAACTTAAAGCTTTTGACCTGTTCCACTTGCGCACCACCGATGTAAATTGGGTCATGCGGTCCGCTACTCCTTCTAAAGTCAACAACCAATTCCTTCGTCTTGCTGACGTTGAGGGATAGGTTATTGTCTTCGCACCATGCCACCAGGTTCTTAATTTCCTCTCTGTACTCAAACTCATCATTACCCGAGATACAGCCTACAATTGTTGTGTCATCAGCAAATTTATATGTTGAGTTTGATGGAAACTTGGCTACACAATCATGGGTGTACAGTGAGTACAGCAGAGGGCTGAGTACACAGCCTTGTGGGGCACTGGTGCTCAGAGTGATTGCAGAGGAGAGCTTGTCCCCTGTTTTTACAGCCTGGGTCCTGTCTGTGAGGCAGTTGAAGATCCAACTGCAGATCTGAGTGCTAAGTATATACAGGGTATTGAAAGGACAGGCAGGAAGGCAGAGGGGGTGGTGTTGCTCTGTTGGTAAAAATGAAATCAAATCATAATAAAGAGGTGACAAGGATCGGAAGGTGTTGAATCATTGTTGATAGAGTGAAGGAACTGCAGGGGTAAAAAGACCCGGATGGTAGTTGTACCCCCCAAACAGTAGTAAGGATGTGGTCTACAAATTACAACAGGAGATAGAAAATACACGCCAAAAGAGTAAAGTTACAATAGTCATGCGGGACTTCAATATGCAGTTAGATGGGGAAAGATCAGGTTGGGGCTGAATTCCAAGAGGGGGAAGTTCTCGACTGCCTAAGAGATGGCTTTTTAGAGAAGCTCATACTTGAGACCACTAGGGGATCAACTATTCTGGATTGGATGTTATGTAATGATGTAGAATTTTGATTAGAGAGCTTAAAGTGAAAGAACTCTCAGGGAAAGTGATCACAGTATGATCAATTTGTCCCTAAAATTTGAGAAGGAGGAGTTAGCCAAAATAGATTGGAAAAGTACGCTATCAGGGGTGATGGCAGAACAGCATTGGCTGGAATTTCTGGAAGCAATTTGGAAGACACAGGAATATACATCCCAAAGAGGAAGAAGTATTCTAAAGGCAAGAAGACACGATCATGGTTAAGAAGAGAAGTCAAAGCCAACATAAAAATCAACGGGAGAGCATATAATAGAGCAAACATTAGTAGGAAGTTAGAGGATTGGGAAGCTTTCAAATACCAACAGAAGGGAACTAAAAAAGTCATTAGGAAGGTAAAGATGGAATATGAAAATAAGCTAGCCAATAATATTAAAAAGGATACCGAAAGTTACTTCAGAAACATAACATGTAAAAAGGAGGTGAGAGGGGAAATCAGACCGCTGGAAAACAATGTTAGAAGGGTAGTAATGGGGGACAAGGAAATGGTGGACTGAATAATTATCTTGTATCAGTCTTCACTGTGGAAAGCACTAGCAGTATGATGGAATTTCCAGGTGTTAGGGGTCATAAGGTGTGTGAAGTTAACCATTACTAGGGACAAGGTTCTTGGGAAACTGAAAGGTCTGAAGGTCGATAAGTCACTTGGACCAGATGGTGTACATGCCAGGGTTCTGAAAGAGGTGGCTGAATAGATTGTGGAGGCATTAGTAATGATCTTTCAAGTATCACTAGATTCTGGATTGGTCCTGGAAGATTGGAACGTTGCAGAGGTCACTCTACTTTTCAAGAAGGGAGTGAGGCAGTAGAAAGGAAACTATAGGCCAATTAGTCTGACCTCAGTGGGTGGGAAAATGTTGGAGTCAATTGCTAAGGATGCCATTTTGGCGTACATGATAAAATAGGCCATAGTCAAAATGGTTTCCTTAAGGGAAAGTCTTGCCTAACAAATCTACTGGAATTCTTTGAAGAAATAAAAAACAAGATAGAAAAAGGAGAAGTGGTTGATGGATTTTCAGAAGGCCTTTGACAAGGTGCCACACATGAGCCACATAACAAGCTTCGGCCCCATGGTATTGCAGGGAAGATTCTAGCATGGATAACACAGTGGCTGACTGGCAGGAGGTGAAGTGTGCGAATAAAGAGAGCCCATTCTGGTTGGCTGCCGGTGACTAATGGTGTTCCACAGAGATGAGTGTTGGATTGATTCTTTTTACACTATACGTCAATGATTTGGATGATGGAATTGATGGCTTTGTTGCAAAGTTTGCAGATGATATGAAGATAGGTGGAGAAGCAGGTAGTTTTGAAGAAATAAAGAGGCTACAGAAAGACTTTGACAAATTAGGAGAATGGGCAAAGAACTGGCAGTTGAAATATGGTGTTGGGAAATGTATGGTCATGAACTTTGGAAGAAGAAATGAAAGGGTTGACTATTCTCTAAATGGAGAGAAAATACAAAAATACTGAGGCACAAATGGATTTGGGAGTCCTTGTACAGGATTCCCTAAATGGTAATTTGCAAGTTAAGTCTGGGGTAAGGAAGGCAAATGGGATGTTAGCATTCATTTCAAGAGGACTAGAATATAAAAGCAAGGATGTAATGATGAAACTTTGTAAAGCACTGGTGAGGCTTCACTTGGAATATTGTGAGCAGGCTTGGCCCCCTTATCTTAGAAGACATGTGATGAAACTGGAGAGGGTTGAAAGTAGCTTCACAAAAGTGGTTTCAGGATTGAATGGTTTGTCATATGAAGAATGTTTGATGGCTCTAGGCCTGTAATTACTGGAATTCAGAAGAATGTGGGGTGACCTCGTTGAAATCTATCGAATAGTGAAAGACCTTAATAGAGTGGATGTGGAGAGGATGCTTCCTATGCTGGGAGAATCTAAGAGAAGAGGACACAGAATCAGAATAGAGGTGCATCCTCTTCGAACGGAGATGAGAAGGAATTTCTTTAGCCAGTGTGTGGTGAATCTGTGGCATTCTTTGCAACAGGCAACTGTGGAAGCCAAGTCTTTATGTATATTTAAGGCAGAGGTTGATAGATTCTTGATTGGTATGGGTTTGAAGGGTTACGGGGAGAAGGCAGGAGATTGGGGCGAGAGGAAAAATGGATCAACCATGATGAAGTGGTGGAGCAGACTCAACTGGTCAAATGAACTAATTCTGCTCCTATGTCTTATAGTCTTATACCTCGGAGCTTAATGCAGCCCATTGTGAAAAAGTGGAAAAAATATTAAACCACAGTCACACTGCCTATGTCAGGCTGTCGCTTTAAACTTAGAAGAATGGCACTTGTAAGAGAGACGACTGTGATGTCAACAGTCACTCTGAGTGAGCTTCAGATGTCAATGGCTGCGACTAGAGATGACGTTCAGTGCTCCACAATCTCTGAGGCCTTGCACAAAAATAGTATTAATGGAAGAGGAAGAAACCCTGGCAAAAAAACACATATCCTTGCCCGTAAATACTTTGGAAAGCATTGCTTAGAAGATACTGTAAAGATATGGAAGAAGGTCTTGTGGTTGGATGAGAATAAAGTGTCAAATGAGACTAAAGTAGAACTTTTTGGCCTGAACACTAAGCAGTACATGTGGCGTAAATCTAATACTACACATCAGCCAGGTAACACCATCCCAACTATTAAGTATGGTGGAGTTAGCATCATGCTTTGGGATGCTTTTCAGCTGCAGGGACCAGAAATCTGGTCAGGATTGATGAGAAGATGAATGCGGCTAAATACAGAAAGTTCCTGGGTAAAAACCCGCTAGCTTCTGCGAGATGGCTTAAACTGGCGAGGATGTTTGTCTTACAGCTGGACAATGCCCCAAAGTACACTGCCAGAGCAAGCATGGAGTGGCTTCAAATGAAGAAAATTGATGTCCTTGAGTATCCTAGTCAGAGTCCTGACTTTAACCTGACCAGACATATCAGGCAAGACCTCAAGATTGCTGTCCACTGCTGTTCCCCAACTAACCTGACAGAGCTTGAGCAGCTTTGTAAGAAAGAACGGGCAACTCTTGCTACATCACGTTGTTCAAAGCTAGTAGATATTTATCCAAAAAGGCTACTGGCTGCGAGAGGTGGTTCAACTAAGTATTGAGCAAAAGGGGATGAATACTTTTGAACACAGAGATCTCAGGTTTTGAAATTTTAATTTTTCATTCTTTTGAAGTACATTTATTGTCAAAGTATTTATAAATTATGCAGCCTTGGGATTCGTCTGCTTACGGGCAGCCACAAAGCAAGAAACCCAAAAGAGCCCATTAAAAAAGGACCAACAAACACCCAATGCACAGAGAAAGAAAAAAAACACACACACTGCGCAAACAATAAAAGCAAGCAACAGCATCCAGAGCAAAAGTGAGAGCATTTTCACGAAGCCTGGAGCAGGCAGAGCAGGCCCATAGCCTGAGCCTCAATTTATCACACAGTGAGGAAGCCTGTCACAGTTTGCAGCCCAGTGCAGCCCGAGCAGTCTCACAGCCTCAGCTTCAATTTTTTCTGTTTTTTTAGGCTCTAGTGTGAAAAAAATGAGAATGTGATTCACAAATAAAAATTCTCAGCTAAATTGATCAAAATCCCTGGCTATAATACTTATTTACTGCATGTGTAGACAAAGGTTTGGGGACGGAGTATTTTTACAAGGCAATGTACCTTTCAGGCACAACAGCAGGGAATGTGGTTCAATGCAGGATTACAGGAGAAATTAGAGATAGTACTAATCTCAGAAAAGTGCATTGGAAAAAGCAGTAAGCTAAGCATTTTAAAACTTGTCAAAAAGTTGATAAAAAAAAAGGAAAACAGAAGAAACTATGTAAAAAAATAAAAGCACTGCAAGAAAATCTCTAAGTGTATGAAAGAGAAAAGAAAAGCTAGTGAGGAAAATTGTTGTTCTTCTCCAGGTATAAAAGAGAATTTATAATAAAGAATAGGAAAATGGCAGATGAACTAAACAGTTTCTTCATAAAAGAAGACTCAACCTTTCAGAGATATCAGAGAGCTCAGTATTCAGAACAAATAAGGAAATTATAAATATATATATTAGTGAAAACAGTTAAGAAGCCTGAAAATGATCCCATGAACCTGATGATCTGCATCCAGAGATGTTTGTAGAAATAATGAATCCAAAATTCTATCTCTTTTAAGTGGCTCTTTCAGCTTGAAGGGAAGCAAGCGTGAACCCATTATTCAAGAAAGGAGAAGAGCAGAAATGTATAATAAAGGAAGTGGTATTGAGGCACTTAGAAAATAATATGGTTGAATAGAGTCAACATGAACTTATGAAAAGAAAATCATACTTGTCTATTAGTTTCTGAGTTCTTTGTGGATGTATGAGGTAGGAGCAATGAGGGGTATCTGATAGATGTAATGCATTTGGATTTTCAGATAGTTTTTCATAAGGTCCCTCACAGGAGATAACTGAACAAGATCAAAGTTCACAGAACAGTGCAACATACTTGCATAGACTGAACATCAGATGGCAGACAGAAACCAAACGCAGAAGTTCATGGAAAATGTGTCCTGAAGAAGGGTCTTGGCCTGAAACTTCAACTGTTTACTCTTTTCCATAGATGCTGCCTGACCTGCTGAGTTCCTCCAGCAATTTGTGTGTTTTTCTTGGATTTCCAGTATCTGTAGATTTTCTTGTCTTTGTAGGAATTCAAAGATTGCAGTCAATGACTGGTGGGATAGCATAGAGTCAATACTTGACTTCCAACTATTCACAGCCTGCATCAGCAATTTGCCTGAGAGAACCCAAATGCAATATTTACAAGTTTGCTAAGGTCACAATACTAAGCGGGAATGCAAGTAACAATGGCCTTGGCCTTGTAAAGAGATTGCAAGAAGATTAGACTAGATGAGTTTTGTAGAGTACCATGTGGAAAATGTGAAGTTATATGATTCAGTAGAAAAATACAGAAATGCTATGCATTTTTGAATGGTAAGAGAAATGTTGATATTCAAAAACACACAATGTGTTGCAGATACTGTCATTCTTGAGCAACATACAGAAAACGATGAAGGATATCAGTAAGTCAAGCAGCGTCTGTGGAAGTGAATAAACAGTTGATGTTTCAGGCTAAGACTATTCAGGACAAAGGGACTAGGGTATGCTTCTCCACATTGCTGAAAGCTAACATGCAGGTTAACCAAGCAATTTGGAAAGTAAAATAGCATGTTCCTTGCAAGAGGACTGGAATACATGCTTAACAAAATCTTACTGCAATTATGTAGTCTTGTAGGGGGCCTACATTCGAGTATTTTGCAATATGTGCTATAGAGAGTCCAATGAAGATTCGCCAGTCTGCTTCTTGTAATGTAGTCACTGCTCATGATGGAATCTGCTCTATAATTGACACCCAGATGTAGAAGGGATGACTTTTTGTGGTGTTCCTCTTTTCAGTCTGCAAGGATGATCCTGAGTTCTCAGCATCTTGTCACATTAATTCTTCATCCTGCTTTCGCTGTGAACTTCTGCCTCCATTCTGCTACATTGCTCCAAGACATCAGCTTGAGGAAGGGCACTTTACCTTCCAACGAGGTGTGTCACAGCTCTCTGGATTTAATACTGAACTTCATGATATTAGGTAATCACCTTGTTTTCACTCAATGTACCTCTCCATTTCAATTTGCCCTCCTTTTCTCCTCTTCTGTATCTACCTGTCAGTTGTGTTACCTTGACAACTTATCACAGAGATATGTTCTATCCATTTCTCTCCTCTCCCTCTCTGCCACTTAAAACAATTTTCTTTCTGCTCACTCTTCCAGCTCTGATGAAAGCTCCATGATTTGAAACATTAAATTAATTTCTCTCCCTATGGATACTGCCTGAGCTGCAGAGTACTTCCAGCTTTGTATACAGAGTTTTGCTTCCTGGGGTGGGGGGATTGGAGGAGAGGTGAGCAGGCAAAGTCTGGAGTCTCGAATGATAAGATCTCGCCTCATTTGGAAGAGACACAATTCATAAAAGACAACTGGGGTGATGAAAGGAAAATATTTTATCTGGCTGAGGAGTTGAGAACAAGCAGAATTATTCCACTAAGCTCTGCTGCTTTGCCTCCAAGGCAAAGCACCATCCTGACATGACCAGGACAAAATCACATGTAGTCTCACCTGTGCAATTGAAACATTTTTCTTTATCATATCTATATTTAGAACAACACAGAAGACGGTCCTTCAGTCCAATGGGACCATACTAACTCCTAGAAGACCAATTCCATTTGTCTCACAATCTCCTATTCTTATTTCTCTCTATCTCCGCAATTTAGTCTCTGCCACACAATATCCTTTGATTCTTTAGCCTTCAACCTACTCAAATAGGTAGTATACAGTAGCAAACTTAAAGTACTGCCACGTCCTTGGAACGTGGAATGGAACAAGAACATGTAGTGGAGACCCACATGGTCACAGGAAGGGACATGTAAACTCTGAACAGACAGCATCTGAGGTCAGGATTGAACCTGAGGCTGTGGAGCCATGAGACAGCAACACTAACCATGACACCACCATGCCTCCCTTACTCATGGAATTAAATGTATCTTTTAATTGCATGCGGGACCTGAATGTCCACCTTTTATGAACCATGTACAAGATATTCAAAAGTGGTACACCATTTATATACAGCATATATATATATATATATAGTGTGGGCATGTGGCAAAGTGGTTAAGGCATTGGACTAGCGAACTGAAGGTCGTAAGTTTGAACCCCAGCCGAGGGAACGTGTTGCGTCCTTGAGCAAGGCACTTAATCACACATTGCTCTGCGATGACATTGGTGCCAAGCTGTATGGGTCCTAATGCCCTTCCCTTGGACAACATTGGTGTCATGGAGAGGGAAGACTTGCAGCATGGGCAACTGCCGGTCTTCCATACAACCTTGCCCAGGCTGCGCCGTGGAGAGTGAAGACTTTCCAGGTGCAGATCCATGGTCTCGCAAGACTAACAGATACCTTTACTTTTTACTTTATATATAAAACATCATCTATACAATCCAATAAAATAAACTGAACTAAATTTAGAGAGGCAGAAGGCAATGTGCATACACAATATAACACATGAAGGACGAGTTTCAATGCCTTCATGACCTCCTTACAGCTCATTTTAGCACCTACCTTTGCACCATCAGCAACCCTAGATACATTATGCATGGACTCTTATTGAAATGGATGGATATAGCTCAAACTTAGAAATGATTCCTGGTGTGATATCCAAATAATTGCTTGTCTGTTCGTCTCTTAGTGAGTGTGTGAGGTCAGTGAATTCTGTTTGTAATCCCAGTGCCACTGTGAAGTTTAGAGTAATCCAATTAATGCCCTGGATAGTGTTCACGTATCACGTTATTGTATTTTGATCCTCCTACAATAGTCCATGTAAATCATAAGAAGTAATGGTCCACTTTAATAAATACTAAAGAATCAGTTCAAATCTCACTGGAGAATCCCTGTTGCAGGCTCAGACCTGTTTAATAGTCTTGATCAAATGCTTAGACAATAAGGTGAGTGATGAATGAGAAAGCATCGATGTCTAGTCTGGCTGAAGAGATTTTATATCCACCCCATCCATCAATGTGACATCCACAGAAAACCCGTGCAAATTTATTTAATAGCACGGGAAGTAGGAGGTGAGGGGAACCACATGCATTCTGCAAATGAAAGGAAAAAAAAATAACTCGAATCTTTTGAAAGAGAACAAATAATGCATTTTGTAATGACATAGGGCAGAGCGGAGTTACTCCCATTAAATAGTGTTTTAAAGATAGAATATACTAAGGATGTCATTATTTGATAAAATATCTTGTGCAACAAATTTAAATGGAGCTGCTTATCTGACACCATTTAAAGCAGTCACCCCACAAGAGCACTGGTTCTGGTGCTTCACAGTTCAGGTCAGAAGGAACAAAAAAATTGTCTCTGCACCTTTCTGCCTGCCAACGATAGAGAATGTTGAGCTACAATAATAATAACTTTCATCTGTATAGCGCTTTTAACAGGGTTCAAATCTCTCAAGGTGCTTCACACATGGACAAGCAAATAAAATTTATAGCGGTGTCACTTAACTTCAGAGTAGTTCAGGTGACCGAGTGCTCGGCCCAGGATTATAATTAGAGGGGAGATGGGGAAGGTTAGGGAGAGAAGTTCAGTTTCTGGGGCAGCTAAAGATACTGAAAAATGGTGGTGCAATGAGAAGGAGGAGTAATGAATATTGGAGAATTGAAGGCTGGAAGAGTTGGTAGACCTAACGAAATAAATGACCACAAGGAGATTGATCTTTAGCCAACTTCAGCCAAGGGTGGGAGCCAATGTAGATCCGAGGACCATTAGTGACAGGTCAAAACGGCTGGCCAGTGCCTGAGCCAGAACACAACTTGAGCTCAGCAGCAACTCTGTCATGAAGAAAACTGTCCACCTTTTGAAGAAGGTAAGGGAAGAATACCAAAGGTATAATCCCTCATATTACAAGTCTTATGTCTGAGGAAGGACTGGAGATTGGACTCTGCTTTTAACTCCCGCCCTCTTCCTGCCTTGCATAGACATCATGGTAAGAGAAGGGGTGTGCGGGAAAGAACTGCATTCATCCCTTCGTTCCCTTCCACAACATAATGGATCTGACTTGAAACGTATTAGGTGGGAAATTATCTTGAATGGGGAAAAAGACTGGCTAAGAGAAGTCATAATGAAGGGTGTTGATCCAAAACACTGACTGTGTAGGAGTAGCAACAAAAATCGACACGAGAGCAATTACTTCAAATGTACACTTCATTCTAACCACCAACAAATGGCGATGTTGTGTATGTGTCTATATATATATATAAGAAAAAAACCCACCCCAAAATGTAATAATGTACAACGTAACACGTAACATACATGATGAATGTAACCCCTCACAGTCTGGGGGAATTCTGCTTAATGAAATTAAAGTGTTCCTGCTGGTGCCCCCTCAGAATTCACTGGAGCAGATAAAGTCGAACGAGCAGGGGCCTGCAGAACTCAGTTGAACGAACTCTTGCCTTCATGGGCAAGTGTCAGGTAGGAAGAACAGTCAATGTCAGGAGGTCTGGAGGTGGGAGGCCGGCCCCTCCACAGGGGCCTGTGCCACCTCCACTGGAGAGTCCAGGACCAAATGTGCAGGATTAAGATTAGATTAGATTAGATAATGAGGACACTCAGTCCTCGTTTATTGTCATTTGGAAATGCATGCATTAACAAATGATACAACGTTCCTCCAGAACGATATCACAAGAAAACACAGGACAAACCAAGACTAAAACTGACAAAACCACATAATTATAACATATAATTACAACAGTGCAAAGCAATACCATAATTTGATAAAGAGCAGACCACGGGCACGGTAAAAAAAGTCTCAAAGTTCTGATAGACTCATCACCTCACGCGGGCGGCAGAAGAGAGGAACTCTCCCCGCCATGAACCTCCTAGCGCCGCTAACTTGCCGATGAAGCACCATTGGAAGCACTTAACCGCAGTGGACTCTGAGTCCATCCGAAAACTTCGAGCCTCCGACCAGCCCCCCCGACACAGCCTCTCCGAGCACCATTCTCTGCCGAGCGCTTCGACCCCGCCCCAGCCACCAAGCAACAAGCAAAGCCAAGGACTCGGGGCCTTCTCCTCTGGAGATTCTGGATCACACAGTAGCAGCAGTAGCGAAGCAGGCATTTCAGAAGTTTCTCCAGATGTTCCTCCATGCTCTCACGTCCGTCTCCATCAAATCAGGATTGTGCTCGGCACCCTACTTGACAAATAACAGACATCACCACTGGAGTGGCCGCTGCAAACTGCGTCACGCCACCATCTTCTCCACAGAAAATCACTCTGGGATACCTCCAAAGTCCAGCATACGATATTTATTCCCCACTTCCAACATGCAGGGGACCCTAATGTCCATCATGATGCACAAGCACATATTTCTCCTCCTGCAGACCTGGTGACAGGTGCGACCGCAACAGACCATACTGCGTCATGGGCACCGGAGCGGAAGTTTTGGCGCTATCCATAAAAGCCAACCGCTGCCACGAAGCAGACTGTGTGACTGTCAATGTTGTGAGAAATTCTCCCGGCACTCACACAGGTTACCCAAAAGTGAACTCTGCAGAAGAGGACTGAAGGTCCTCAGGCCCAACGTGACCCACGGTAGTCTGTCCATCCAACAACGGTCACTGAGGCATGCACAGACAGCGGCTTTCACGGAGGTGGAAATGCTCGCAGAGACCCTTGACCTGAGGGTGATAAGCCATGGTCCACTGCACTTTGACCCCCTGATCACAGAAAACTGCACACCAAAGCTCGGACGTAAACTGAGTCTCTTGATCTGAACAGATATCCAACGGGACGCTGAACTGAGCGATCCACGAGCTAATGAACGCTCACGCCATCTCTGTGGCTGAAATGGATGACAGCGGCACTGTGTCTGGCCAATGTGTGGTCCTATCAACGATGGTGAGGAGGTGAGTAAGCCCACGGGACGGGGGAATCAGGCCAACCAAATCCATATTCACGCGGTCAAAACGCCACTCAGGGACTGCGAGAGGAGCCAAGGAAGCCTTGGCGTATCGATGTATCTTCATGCGTTGACACGTAAAACAAGCACTAGCCCAGTCCCTGACATCCTTCTTAAGCCTGTGCCACACAAACTCTTCTGTCACCAGTTTCTGCGATGCCCTCTAACCTGAGTGAGAAAGCCCGTGGATCATATCGAAAATGCTCTTCCGCCAGCTCGCTGGTGCAACCAGTTGGGTCGCCCCATTGACACATCATGCAGAAGGGAAACGCTGCTGTCACTGAAAGCAACATCTACCAGTTTCAAACATGTGTCTGCCGAACGCAGCGCCCACACGCTTGGGTCCGGTACCTGGTGCGCCGACATCGGAGTGTAGTCCGTGCTTAAATGGACAGCACCAGTGAAGGACGGGAAAAAGCAGTCAGCCACGAGGTTACACTTCCCATGATATGCTGGATGTCCATGGTGAACTCTGAAATAAAAGAAAGATGGCGCTGCTGTTGAGCAGACCAAGGTTCAGAGACCTTAGCCATGGCAAACGTTAGGGGCTTATGATCCACAAAAGCCGTAAAATGGACGGCCTTCTAGGAGAAAGCAAAAATGCCGCACAGCCAAGTACAGGCCGAGAAGCTCACGGTCGAACAGGGTGAAGCTGATGGCTAAAAAAGGCGTGTGGCTGCCAGGCAGCTTTGTGGCAATTGCTCGTGCACAGTGCCAACTGCGCAATCCGACAAGTACATGGTGAGAGCGATTGGTGTGTCCGGGAGGAGGTGCACCAGTAGCATTGCATTAGACAATGCCTGGTTAGTGTCCGAGAACGCCTTGGACAAAAACGGTGATCAAAGTTGACCGTGCCCAAAAACTCCTGCAGGACCTTAATGGTGACTGGCTGAGGTAAGTGCTTAATGACCTCAATTTTATCTAGCAGGGGAACAGCCCCCGCTGTATTGACACAGTGTCCGAGAAATTCGACCACGGACAGTCCAAACCGGCACCTTGGCGGGTGACAATAAGACCGTGCTGACTAAGGCGTTTGAAAAGGGTTCTCAAGTGTAAGAGATGCTCGTCCCCAGAACAGCTGACTACCAAAATATCATCCAGGTAAACAAGCAGGAATGGCAAATCCCTGAGAACACTGTCCGTGAGGCACTGAAAGGTCTGGGCTACGTTCTTTAGTCTGAACGGCATTCAAGCAAACCAGACGGTGTAAGAACAGCGGTTTTAGGAATGTCACTTGGGTGGACAAGGACCTGATGATAACCGCGAACGAAGTCCGCCTTCGAGAAAATAATTTTCCCTGCCAGGCGGTAGAGGAGTCCTGGATGTGCAGGACTGGGTATTAATCAGGGGTTGTGGTGTCGTTGAGGTGGCAGAACTCGCCACATAGACGCCGCCTGCTTCCCCCCCACCCCCCCCAAAGTGTTTGCACGATGTAGAGAGGGGAAACCCATGGACTGCTGGACCGCCTGACGATGCTCAGGTACTTCATGGCGTCAAACTCAGCCTTGGCGACGGCAAGCTTCTTCAGGACGAGGCCCCTGGCGCGGGCGTGAACGGGCAGGCCGGTGGTGAGGACGTGGTGCTCCACCCTGTGTTTAGCGGCGGAGGAGGAGATGGTGGGCTGGGTCAGGCCCGAAAAGTCAGCGAGGAGGCGGAGGAGGTCGTCAGAGACAGAAAGGGTGCTGGACAACTTTGAAGTGCCGGTGGTGCTGAGTGTGTTGGAGGGGGGGAGTAGAAAGTCTCTGTGTTGACGAGGCGCCAGTCCTGGTCATCAATGTGAAGGCTGTTGGTGCAGAAGAAGTCGAACTCCAGCAGGGGTGTAGACACAGCTGCCAACACAAAATTCCAGCAGAACCTCTGCCTGCCAAAGCACAACGCCATCTCACGCTTACCAAAATCTGGTTGGCACTGCCGTTCACAGCCTCGAGAGGCGGTCCATACTCCCCAGTTCGTATGTCCAATTCAGATGCAGGCAGGACGCTCACTTTAGCGCCCGTGTCACAGGGGAAATGGTGCCTGGAAACAGTCTGTAATGAACAACAAACTACCCGACCTGCCAACACCCATAGCAGCTAATGGGCACTGGCCGTTCCGTTTCCCAACTCCTTGAACTCGCAGGTTAGGTGGCACTTCTTAGCTGTCGGCCCAAGCCTTGCATGGTAGAAACACAGGGTAGGAGACCGTTGTTGAACCACGGCAGTTATTTCATGCTCAGGTGGCAGCGAGGTGGCGCCACCCATGCATGAAAGAAAAGTGAATTAAGTGATCCGAAGTGACACATTGACATTTTGACCATGGTTTGTCAACAAGCGCTCATTGCCAAAAATCGCAGAATTTTTATGTTGTCCACCTCAGTGCGATGTATTTTGATTGCTGGCCCAAGAATCAGCCCATCCCTCACAGTGCCCATTGAGCCAGCCCACCTAATGATGATGTGTATAGAAAACTGCCCAATTTACACCACTGCCATCATTTTTCCTCACCTCCAAGGCTAACTTGGGTAACAATGGATATGTTCCATATTCATAAATTTTGGGAAGATGGTTGAGAGATTCCAAAAAGTCAACGTCGATCTTTTGTTCCAAGATGCTGACATATAGGAAAGTATTAGAATATTAGAATGTTTTTGCCATTCAGCCCAACAAAGTTTGCCAAATTCCTACTCACATAGCTATTAAGTTTAGATTTGAAAATCTCTTAGGTACTACTCTCAACTACACAACTAGATACTTCGTTCCATGAGTCCACAACTTGCTGTGTAAAGAAATGCTTCCTGATGTTAGTCTGAAATCTCCCTTTAACTAGTCTCCACTCATGGCCCCTGGTCCTTGATGATGGATTAATTTTGAAGTAGCAGCTGGCATCCACCCTTAATGATTTTAAACACTTTTATCATGTCTCCTCTCATTCTACATCTACTTACGCTAAAAAGATTTAATTCTTTCAATCTTTCTTCATAGCTCATACCCTGCAATGAGTCACCCTTCTCTGAACTCTCTCCAGTGCCTATTGAGGAAGACTGTCAGATCAAAGGCATTCCTGAAGTGAATCTCACAATTACTAAAGTGGAATCATCAGATAATATTTCTGATGATGAGTTAAGATAGGTATTATGAATGATTACCAAATTGATTAGTCTTCCAATAAATTGGATGAATATGTAATTCCATAAAAAGCAACTCCAGTACTGTTTGAAGAGCATGATGATACAATGAGTCGAGCTAGAACGTCACAACTCTAGCAACTGGAGTTAGATCCTGACCTCAGGTGCTGCCTATGTGGAGTCTGGTTGTTCTCCATGAGGCTGCAGAGTTGTTCCCTGAGTTCTTTTGTTTCCTCCTGCATCCCAAATATGTGTGGTTTAGTAGCTTAATTGGTCACTGTAAAATGCTTCTATGGTGCAGGTGAGTGGGGGAATCTGAGGGGATTTGATTGGAATGTTAAGGGAGTACAATGGACCTAGTGCAGAATCACAAACATGAGAAATCTGCAGATACTGGAAATCCAAGTGTAATGGCCTGGTTCATATTTTTATTGTTATGCTGTATGTATTTCATTTTGGTAGTTCTGTAAGAGCAGTTTGATTTCAGCTTGTTTGGGTTTCTGTTGAAGATAAGGGATGGTGTGGAATGTGTGCCATCCAATTAGCAGAGGTTTCTTCTTGGTGAGGAATGACAAGGTTGGTCTTAGGCTTTTGTTCGGAGGGGGTTGAAGAGAGAAGATGCTGAGGAGAACCGGTCATAACATATGATCCGGTGGGAGATCCATTTGTTCGCGGTGGATTGCGAGTGATGGTCGGAAGGTGGTGTGTACTTTTACGTTGATGAAGGCCCAGTGCGTGTATGACAGAGAAGTTCAAGATGAGCTCCAACTTGTTCACATTTGACTGTTTAATTAGAATGGGCCCTTTTATTATTCTTTCCTAACCCTTTAATTAAGTCATAAGTATAATTCCTTTAATCGTATGCAGTGTGCTGTCTGTTATTTTGCGGCACCAATTTGTAACAGGGTAGCAAATGACACAGCATGTGGTTTGGGATGGGAGCGCGCCTCAATCCCACGCGTTTGGCAGGGCTGGAGGGTGTCTCCCCTCAGCGTACACAGCCAAGGAAACCAGGGTGTTTCACAAGCAACACACACCAAATGCTGCAGGAACTTAGCAGGCCAGGCAGCATCGATGGAAAAGAGTGAACAGTCGACGTTTCGACTCAAGACCCTTCACCAGGACTGTGTGGGATTGGTGTAAATGTCTGCTTGATGGTTGGAGAGGAATCATCAGCCAAAGGCCCTTTTCCATTAAGTTAGGCTCTATGATCATGATAGTTAAACCTGTGACTCATTAAAATTTGTAAATAAATTAAATCTGTTTATGTTTGTTTTTCTATAAAAATTACATGGAAAACAGTGTAGTACCCAGAAAGCAGTCATGTTCCTCTGACTTTGAACACCCAACAGACATATGCCATCTATCCTATTTACCTAGGGCAGGGGTCCCCAACCTTTCTCGCACCGCGGACCGGTTTAATATTGACAATATTCTTGAGGACTGGCTGACCGGGGTTGGAGGAGTGGGGTAGGGTTGCCAACGGACAAGAGTAGCGGTCAAATTCGGGACACTTGTGTTTACCCCGAGAAAGACTACCATGACTATGAAGCCTTGCGCGGGCACCTGTGAGCGCATATATGTACGTGCTGATTTTTTTTCTACAAATCGTTTTTGGCAATTCTGTTCAGTGAAACTACACTGCACATACATTATTTCTACTTTATATAGGCTGTGTATTTATCATATCATCTGCTTTAACTGTATGTTGGTGTTATATTAGGTTTTATGTGTTATTTGGTATGATTTGGTAGGTTATTTTTTTGGGTCTGGGAACGCACAAAACTTTTTCCCATATAAATTAATGGTAGTTGTTTCTCCAGTTTATGCCATTTCAGCACAAAAGGTTTCATAGGAACGTTCTACCTTTGGATAGCAGGGGAAATACGGGACAAGGGCGGTCCCGTATGGGACAAACCAATTTAGCCCAATATACGGGATGTCCCAGCTAAATCAGGACAGTTGGCAACCCTGGGGGAGGGGGGGTGTTAATCACGACTGGAATATAGGTGATAAGTCAACTATAAGTCACTTATAAGTGACTAATACACTCAATTTCATTTCTAAAAGGGCTTATCTAACGAATTTAATATTAAACACACCGCATATTTTCCTCGCATGAATATAATGATAAGTCAATTATAAGTCACTTATAAGTCAATAGCATCCTGACGTTTTAAGTAATGTTTGGATATTAAACACACAGCTCATATTTTCCTCGTATGAACATATAAAATCAATGCAACTCACCAATATCGCTGAATCAGTGGGAGCCCTGGGCTTGTTTTCCTGCAACAAGACGGTTCCATCGAGGGGTGATGGGAGACAGCGATACTCGAAGGGGGTTCCTTATGTCCAGTCTATTCCGCAATTTAGTTTTCATTGCATTCATCACAGAAAACTCCGCTTCGCAGAGATATGTTGGAAATGGGAGCAATGTTTTCAGTGCTTTTGTGGCTATCTCAGGATATTTAGCCTTGACTTTGATCCAGAATGCCAGCAGAGGTGTTATGTCAAACATACTTTTCAGCCCGCTGTCATTTGCAAGATTAAGGAGTTGATCTTCTTCCCGTGCTGACATAGATGACGCGTGCGTAATGACCTCGCGTGTGTTCAAGTTCAACAGTGGGTGTGACAGGGAATGAGGAAAGGTGCAGCTGACTCATATCGTCAAATCATATCGTTTCCTCGCAGCCCAGTAGCACATGCTTTACAGCCCGGTGGTTGGGGACATAGAGGAACCATCATGAACTCCCACAGCACAATGATCCTGTGATTTCAGTCTCTGAGGCCAACATGTGAGCAGGTGGGTGAACCCACAAAAAGCATCCAGCTCAGATGGGGTACCTGGCCAAGTATTAAAGACCAGTGCTGAGTAGCTGACTGGAGTGTTCACTGAAATCTTTAGCAGGTGCCCACCTGCTTTAGCAGGCTTCAATTATACCTGTGCCTAAAAAGAATGTGGCAACCTGTTTTAATGATTATTGCCCTAAGCACTTATATTCATAGTGATGAAGGGTTTTGAGAGGTTGGTGATGAAACATATCAAACCTTGCCTGAGAAGTGACTTAGATCCACTCCAATTTTCCTACTGGAGCAACAGGTTCACAGCAGATGCCATTTCATTGGCTCTTCACTCAACCCTGCAACACTTGGACAGCAAAAGTGCACACAGCAGGATACTCTTTATCGACTACAGCTCAGCATTCAATACCATCATCTCCTTTACACTTATGACTGTGTAGTTAAGCACAGCTCCAGTGTCATATTTGCGCGGCCACTTTGGTGATGAATATCTGTAATCTGTCAAGTAGGCGACCGTGCACAATTCTGATTTGATGGAGACAGATGTGAGAATATGGAGGAACATCTGGAAAACTTCTGAAATGCCCGCTTTGCTGTCGCTGCTACTGTGTGGTAACCGGAATCTCCGGAGCAGAAGGCCCCGAAATCCTCAGCTTTGCTTGTTTCAGCGGCTGGGGAGAGGTCGAAGGCGCTCGGCAGAGGATGGCGCTCGGGAGGCTGTATTGGAGAGGCTGGTCAGAAGCTCGAAGTTTTAGGACGGATGGACTCAGTGTCAGCTGTGGTCGGCTGCTTCCAAGGCATCGGCAAGTCGTCGGTGCCTGGAGGTTTATGGCAGTGAGTTTCTCCCTTTTGCCACCTGCTATCGGGGACTCAGAAGTCGATCGACTTGGGGACTTTTGAGACTTTATTTACGTGCCCATGGTTTGTTCTTCATCAAATTATGGTATTGCTTTGCACTGCTGTAACTATATGTTATAATTATGTGGTTCTGTCAGTGTTAGTCTTTGGTTTGTCCTGTTTTCTGTGATATTGCTCTGGAGAAACATTGTATCATTTCTTAATGCATGTATGCATTTGTAAATGACAATAAAAGAGGACTGAGTATTCTCATAACCTAATATTCAAGCTTGCTGATAACATCACTGTCGTAGGCTGAATCAGCATATAGGAGGGAGGTTAAAAATCTGGTAGAGTGGTGCCATAACAACTTACTCAATGTCAGCAAGACCAAGGAGATAATTATTCATTTCTGGAGGAGGAAACAAGAAGTCCATGAGCCAGTCCTCATCAGAGGATCAGTGACTGAGTGGGTCAGCAGATTTAAATTCCTCAGTGTGATTTCAGAGGATGTGTCCCAGGCCCGGCGCGTAAGTGCAATTATGAGTGTAGCGCTGTGGGAAAGGTTTCACTGCTAATGTAATGGTTTCTCTGTAGCAACAGCATTTGGGTTATGACTAGAGATAACAAGGGCATTGGAATATGCAGCGTCCAATGAGGGAAGGGTTTTTCTTTCTTGTGTGTCCGAGAGTGAGGTATTCACAGGCTTTTGTTCAGTGGAAGATGGAGAGAGAAGATGTCAGAATGGAGAGGTCATAGACTGCAGGACTGAGTGGATGTGGAATGGGGTCGGGAGCCGACGACACCCGGGGGAAATTGATGGAGAATGAATGGATGGGAAAATCGTGAGCTCCAATTTGTGTATTAGACTGTTTTATTAAAGTGGGCACTTTTCTTTTTGTTTTCTTTACCAACTCTCTAGTCAAATTAAGAATTATAAAGCTAAATCGTTTAATTGCATATGGTGTAGCGTCTGTTATTTCGTGGTACTGATTTGTAACAGGGGAAAACATCTTGCAGCATCCACATAAATGAGATTTCACAAGATTGGCAGGCCAGGGAGTGTCTTCTCCAAGACTAATGCTGCCGGTCGAACCTGAAGGTTACAATTGTGGGGGCTCATCCGGGATTGATTTCGTTGGATGCTGTGTAATTGCCCTGAGCATTGAACCAGTGGGTTGTGTGTTTTAAGTCTGTGCTAGTATGGATGCTGCTGGGGTGTTCATCCACGGGGGTTACTGGTAACTAATGTGTGCGTGTGGAGTGGGGTAGATATTCATACTCCAGATGAATTGTTAATTCGCCTGTTAAGTACTGTTAAAGTTGTCGGAAAAGTTATGATTGCAGGTCAGAGGTTTGATAAAATGGTGAGCGCAGTCCTCATTATATTGCAGACTAGCGCTGATGTAACGTCAGTGAAAATACGAAACACGCTGTGATGCCTTCACTACTGATAGAATGGCCCAGATTGGAGTTGAGGAACCAGATCCTATACCGGGTCATGTCACCGCTGGACCTATCTCAGCATTCCCAGCTGGTTCTGCCTGAGAAGTATCGGAGGCTGGTGTTGAAGAAACTTCATGATGATTCTGGACATTTGGGGGTTGAAAAGACCTATGGATTGCTCAGAGATCAGTTTTACTGGCTCTGAATGAAGCCGGAGGTCGAAGAATACTGCAAGTCATGCACTCGATGCATACAGAGGAAGACGCTGCCTACAAAGCAGCTCCCTTGTCCCACTTGCAGATTGCGGGGCCCTGAACCTGGTGTGTATGGATTTCCTGTCAATGGAGCCAGGTGCCAACAAGATGGCGAATGTCTTAGTCATCATGGATCACTACACTAGATATGCACAGGCTTTCCCTACCAAGGACCAGAGGGTGTCCATGGTGGCTAAAGTGTTATTGGAGAAGTATTTAATTTATTATGGTCTTCACAGGGGGATATGTAGTGATCAGGGATGGGATTTCGAGAGCAGGCTCATCCATGAGTTACCAAGCATGCTCAGAGTTGAGAAGTCGAGGACCACACCCTATCATCTGTAGGGTGATCCCCAGCCCGAGAGGTTTAATTGGCCCTTGCTAGACATGGTCGAAATCTTGGAAATCAGCAAGAAGAACAGGTGAAGTCAACATATTGGACATCTGATCCACTGCTACAACTGTACCCGAAATGAAGCTACTGGGTACTCACTATATTATCTGATGTTTGGGCGTGAGGCAAGGTTGCTCATCGACCTTCGTTTTGGGACTGGCACGAAAGACCTACCACTGAAGATTTACCTGAAGTATGTGTCTGATATGAGAAGGGAGCTGAAAAAGGCTTATGAATTAGCTGAGGTTGCGGTTGCCAAGCAGAACCAAGGAAATAAGAGGAGGTATGATCAAAAGGTTAGGTTCTCCCAACTCCTGCTGGGAGACAGAGCCCTCATAAGGAATTTGGGGTTACCTGGGAAGCATAAATTGGCTGACCACTGGGCGGCTACGCCTTATGTAGATGCCAAAAGTACCAGTTTTCTGGGTGAAATTAGAGGATGGGAATGGCCCTGTCAAGATTTTCCTTTGGAACCACTTTCTGCCTCTGGGACAAGAGGTGCAGGTTGACCCAGAGCCCGACCTGGAGCCTAAACTTAGTAAGGGGACTCTGCGGTGACTCAGGGCAACTGCAGGACCAACAGCAGAAGAGATTAGACTGGCTCCCGCCCCTGAATGGGATACTGATTCGGAGGATGAGGACGTGGTGGTGTGGTATATGCTGCTTTTTGCTGACTCCCCACTGATTGAAGAAGTGATTCCCAACCGTTCTCATGCTGAGTCAGGTGAAATCAGAGGGGGTGGGGTGTCTACATGTGGACAGCCTGAGTTGCAGTGGGACCCTGCATGGGATGAAGCAGGGTTCAGCCAAGGGGGAGTCCGAGTTGCAGGTGGGTATAAGTGATAGACTGAAGGAGGCCTTGCCAGGGAGACCAGAAGTATCCCCAGCATTGTCGGAACATCAGGAGGTAGAAGAGAGGGTATGGAGATCTTACAGAATTAGAAGACCACCGCATAAGCTGGGCTATGTAGCACCAGGGGAACAGATTGTGGCTCCTATCACTTTGGGAAGCTATGTCACTGCCTTTTACACTTGGGTTGGACTTTATGTTTTGCAGGATGGGTTGCCAAGTTATCTCAAAGTCATGAGGACATGACTAAATTTGGTGGGGGGAGAGTGTAACGCCCTGGGAAAGGTTTCACTGCTAATGTAATGGTTTCTCTGCAGCAACAGTGTTTGGGTTATGACTAGCGATAACGAGGGCTTTGGAATATGTGGTGTCCGACGAGGGGAGTGTTTTTCTTTCTTGTGTGCCCGAGAGTGAAGTATTCACGGGCTTTTGTTCAGCGGAAAATGGAGAGAGAAGATGTCGGAACGGAGAGGTCGTAGACTGCAGGACTGAGTGAACTTGCAATGGAGTCAGGAGTCAATGAAGCCCGAGGGAAATCGATGGAGAACGAACGGACAGGAAAATCGTGAGCTCCAAAGTGCGCATTAGATTGTTTCATTAAAGTGGGCCCTCTTCTTTTTGTTTTCTTTACTAACCCTCTAGTCAAATTCAGAATTATAAAGCTAAATGGTTTAACTGCATATAGTGTACCGTTTGTTATTTTGTGGTACTGATTTGTAACAGAGGAAAACATCATGCAGTATCCACACAAACAAGATTTCCCAAGTTTGGCGGGCCAGAGGGTGTCTCCCCCTAGATTAGCACCGCTGACCCAACCTGAGGAAGCATGGCAGATCCTCTTCTTCCCTAGGAGGTCGAGAAGATTCGGCATGACATCTAAAACTTTGAAAAATTTCTGTAGATGTGTTATGGAGAGTATATTGACTGGCTGCATCACAGCCTGGTATGGAAACACCAATTCCCTTGAATGGAAAATCCTACAACAAGTAGTGGAGCTGCCACAACGCATATGAAAAATCCAGATGGTGTGCTGTGAGGAGCACTTGAATAGGCTTCATGGACATTCTTTGTTCTCATGAGTCTAAAGTTATGTTTGTGTAGTCCTCAGCAGATTTAGTTAGAGTATGAACCCACTCATTTTATAGCATTGAATGTGTTGACATCAAGTGGTTTCTTTTGTCGATGATTATGAACAGCTTCCTGAGAGTTGTCAGTTATCTTCATCCAAAATAGTGGAGGACATTCCATCATGTGCCTTCCTTGTGGTAAATAGAAAGGATTCAGGAGGTAAGGTTAGCTAATCTCTGATCTATACTACCCAGAGCACCTACATAAATAAAGACTCAAATGTTGACTCTGTGTCTCTCTCCACAGCAGCTGTCTATCCAGTTGAGTGCTTCCAGCATCTTCGGTTCTATTTTAGTTTTCTAGTGTCTGCAGTCGTTTTGATTTGCACCATATTTTGTGTGGTTGGTACACCAAATTTTCTGGTAAGTTCTGAACCCCCATAGGTGGTTGAGAGCTGTTGAATATTAAGACATTTTCAGTCAAATCCTTTCCCACTGAAGATGGTCACAGCCTGGTGCTTGGATGTATGAATGTTACCTGTCACTCATTGTTACCTTGCTGCAGAGATATGCGTGGACTGTTCGTTGCCTGAGGTGTTAAAAATTGAAACACCAATACCATAAGATTGTCTGTGGATATCTCTATATCCAGAAGGAATGCTGCTGATTAAACAGCTGAAGGCAAATGCACTTCAGACACTGCACTGAAAAATTCCTGCAAATTCATTTAGGGAGGATTGACATCCAATAACCACAACCATCTTCCTTTGGGTGTTTTATAATTCCAGCCTTGCTTCCCACTTTGTTTTACTGGGCCATTCAACAAATCATTAGCAGCCAGGTTAGTTAGGAAACGGAGCAAAGGTGTTCCTTTAGCAGCCACTATTCTGGTCACCACACTTTAGGAGGGATGTAAAGGCTCTTACATAGATTGAGCAGGCGATGGGCTGAATGCTTGCAGGAACTGGAGGATCCAACCACATGATTAAGAAATTCCAATGAGATGAGGTAGTTTTCCTGGGAGCAAAGGAAATCAACGGAAAATTGGATAACAGTGAACAGGACTATGACAGGTTGCGATAAGGAACACTGTTCCCCATGACTGATAACACAAGCACCTGCTGGCACAGATATCAGGAGTCAGGGAAGAGATACCAGAGCGATGTGAAGAAAAGGTGCCCACGTACTGTCCGTGGTAGCATAGTGTTTAGCATGACTCTATTGTAGCTCAGGGTGTCGGAGTTCGGAGTTTGATTCCGGTGTCATCCGAAGAGAGTTAGCATGTTCTTCCTGTGTGTGCATGGGATTCCTCCAGATGCTCCGGTTTCCTCCAACAGTCTAAAGGTGTACCAGTTAGTGGATCAATCGGTCTGTGATTAGACTAGGTGAACATCTGTGGGCTGCTGGGTGGCGCAGTTTTGTGATTCCGTGCTGTATCTCTAAATAAATAATCAATTAATTTGGAACTCACTCTCTGTGAGGGTATTGGAATGTACAGTAGAGAATTGAGCAGAGCAGTGGGTACATTGAGGAGGAGTGGGACTGCATTGATCTGATGAATGCTGGCATGGAGTCAATGGGCTGAATGAGCTCCTTTTGTGCTTAATCACGCTAGGACTCTTCCCTAAAATTCCTGTCACCAAAGCAGTGACCTGCATTAAAAGGCAGGACTCCACCTGGTCTATCTCCAAGACTTTGAATGGCCTATCAAATTTGAATTCAGCCAGTGCTATTGGCAAATGAAAGCAAAGCAATGTAATAGCAGGGTCTCGCTGAAGGCATTGACACATCATGTTATAAACAAGGATCTGGTCTCTTCAAGCAAGTGATTAAAGGAGCCACAAATTTTGGAAAACCAGGACACCCAGCTTAGTGAGTGAAGTCATGGGACAGAAAGCATCTCCTGATCTATTTAGCTAAAATATTGTCTCAAGCAAAGGATGTAGTTCCTTTGAAGATCAGATTTTCAGTCGGATCAGAATTTAAGCTGAGCCCAGAATGTACCAAGCTATGAGAGACACTGTCTGAAAGTCAAATGATTGGTCAGTAGATGAGCTAATGAGTGGCCATTTTCTTTCGCCCTATTCACTAATCAATCCCTAGAGACAATGCCAGTCTCGTCCATACTAAGTTAACCATATGGAAATGTAGATTCCCCTCAGCCACCATGTGGTCCTGTGAAGCATTTAATTAGCTCCTTGTTGACAGACTGAGGATCAGTGGAGCATGTACGATGATAACGAAACATCTATTGTGGCTATAGTGGCTACAGTGTATAGATACAGAGGTGAGAACTTTCTTGCAGAAAAGGCAAATGCTTTGTGCCCCATCACAATTCCACTTCCCAGTCCAAGCACTCGCAGATTTTAGAAGCACTTTCATTTTGAAATGCCATATTCACAATACAGCTATTGAAGAGAAGCTCCAGCGAGGCAAGGCAGGGCCGTAAGGTCACGGTGCCTTTGACCCGCAATGTAAGGATTTGAATACGGCAAAGCTTTGCTAAATCTCCTACTTCAGTAAGCTTCTTGATTAATGTGATAAGGAATAGGCAAGTAATGCTGTGATCTTAACCGTGCTTCAGATTACCAGCCACAGATATGGGCTGCGAAGCCTGAAATCTCCTCAGAAAGGCTAATAAGAAATGGGTGAGCAAAATGCAGAGGGAGATGACCTTTCAGCGTTCTGATAATGATATTAACATTTTTGTGCGATTTCTTTGACAAGTAAGGCCACAGTTGAGATTTTGGAAGGACAGAGTTAAACAAAGATGAGATGGAGAACCTTCACGATCGCAATTAATTTACCTAATTAAAAACATAACAAATAATCAAGACGATAAAAGTAGTACTAATTACTCGAAATTCTCAATACAAATGTTATGAACACAAGCCATCAATATCATAAAGCCAACTCACCCGCTGCTCTGTTTGGAATCAAGAAGGTTGTTAGTTTTCTTTTAGGATATTTGTGTCTTTTTTCTTCACTGTATACATTCCAGTTCAGGTACATTTATAAATAATTTCTCTCTGTCCTTGAACCTGCTTTGTATTGTTTTCTAGTCATTTGCACAGTCCCAGCATTGTTGCCTAAAACAAGCGCATTTTTGAATTATTGGATTATTCCCACTCTGCAGCATAACTCCCATTTACACAAGTCGAACTTGAGATTGTGTTCAGCTCACCGCTGACTGTGAAAGGCTTGCTTCATTGAAAGCAGAGAATGAGAAATTACACACGTACCCTGTGATAATTGCAAGGCTTCTCCTTTCCTCTGATGTGAGTGGATGTTTGTGTCTAGAATTAAATGTAATCAGTGCAGTGGAGAATGTCCCCAGCTTCGAGATTCCTACACAGCTTGGGATTTATAATGGACAAGGAATTGTTTTGGAAATACTACTCATTGAACCATTTGTAGTACCTGCCTCTGAGACATGCATCTTTAACAAAGCTCTTAAACTGGGAAGGGGATTCACTTTCAATGCCCTGGGTCTGGCAAAAGTTTTGAAGCTGTAATGTATGTACAACATGAGCCTATATTACGATCAGTACTGATTGAAGTATTCTTAAACACAGTAATACAAAGCCAGCTTTGCTGTGGTAGGAAAGCAGCATCCATCATCAGAGATCCCCACCACACAGGTCACACTCACTTCTCACTGCTGCCATCAGGTAGAATGTACAAAAGCCTCTGGACTCGCACCCACAGGTTCAAGAACAGTTACTACTCCTCAACCATCAGGTTTTTGAATAGAACAGGACACCTACATTCACTCACACCTTCAGTGAAATGTTCCTACAAACAATTATCTCACTTTTAGGACGTTATCACATTATATCATGTTATTATTTATTGCTATGTTTATATTTGTATTTGCACAGTTTGTTGCCCTCTGCACACTGGTTGATCTTTCATTGATTCTGTTATAGTTACTATTTTAAAGATTTGCTGAGACTGCCCACAGGAACATGAATCTCATTGTGGAGGAGGAGAAGATGGCGGCGCAAAGCAACGCGCACGGCCTCTCCGGTGAATGATATCTGTAATCTGTCAAGTAGGGGACACTGCACAATTCTGATTTGATGGAGACAGATGTGAGAGTACGGAGGAACATCTGGAGAAACTTCTGAAATGCCCGCTTCGCTGCCGCTGCTACTGTGTGGTAACCGGAATCTCTGGAGCAGAAGGCCCCGAATCCTCGGCTTTGCTTGTTTCGCCAGCCGGGGGCTAGGTTGAAGGCGCTCGGCAGAGGATGGCACTCGGGAGGCTGTATCGGAGGGGCTGGTCGGAGGCTCAAAGTTTTTGGATGGACGGACTCGGTGTTGGCTGTGGTCAGCTGCTTCAAAGGCATCGGCAGTTGTCGCTGTCTTGGAGGTTTATGGCAGGGAATTTCTCCCTTTTGCCGCCTGCTATCGGGGACTCGGGAGTCGATTGGGACTTGAGACTTATTTTTTTACCATGCTCATGGTCTGTTCTTTATCAAATTATGGTATTGTTTTGCACGGCTGTAACTATATGTTATAATTATGTGGTTCTGTCAGTATTAGTCTTTGTCCTGTTTTCTGTGATATCACTCTGGAGGAACATTGTATCATTTCTTAATGCAAGTATGCATTTCTAAATGACAATAAAAGAGGACTGAGTGTTCTCATAATCTATATGGTGATATATATGTACTTTGATAATAAAATTTACTTTGAACTTTGGAATAAAATTGCATTAAAATGCTGAATTGGAATTCTGTTCTAAATTTATCTTCTTGAATTGGAAAGGTAAGTAAAGTAGTTCTTCAGTTTATGTCACATGATCTTAATATATCCCAAAGTGCTTTGAGAATTCAAGCACTGAGAATTATAATTACTGATGTCAGAAAGAGAGTAGCCGATTAACACATCTAATGATAGGGCAATGATCAGATAAAGAGGGTGTGGATTAAGTGATGAATAACTCTGAGTCCTCTGTTTGCAATGAAACAATCTTCTTCTGTGAAGTGCGAGCTTTTATTTCCAACTGAGAGGGCAGATACAGCTTTGATTTATCTTATCGAGAAGACAGAATTCAACTGAGTTGTGGAATTGGTGGGAAATGCTTCTGCATCACCGACTTAACCGTGCTATAGGTGCAACAGAAAACCCATGAACAGGGATTTGGGTGCATTTTGAGAGGTGTCACAATGAGGGAATGGGATTAGTATGGAGGCATATGTCACAGGATTTTATACATTGAGTGGATTGAAGCATTAACTGAAAGCGTGGATACTGAAGAGAAGTGGGATTGTCAGGGGAATAAATGAACAGAATTTCTGAATTAAACTACAAATGTAGAACAAAGTCTATTCATCATCTTCTATAAAGAAAGAAACAGATTTAATGTTTGCAAGCCTTGTTTTATTGTGTTTGGAAATGAGGGTGTCGCAATCACCTAAATGCCAACTTAATTTCTCTGTTATATTTCATACAAAATAATATCATCAACTTGTACTCCATCCATTCGATTCATTATAAAACAAAGGAAATTGAATCAAATTCTTGCAGCTTATAACCTTGGCTATTAACTAACTGTTCAACAAGGAGTACACCGGACTGATAGTAATTAACTGTGCTGATATCCACAGTTCACCCCCACAATCTGGCTGCTGACTACAGGGGCCTTGGGATCAACAATGGCCATAGGGTGTGACCAGCCCACCCTGTGTTTGATAGGTGGGGTTAGTCTCCCTCAGGAGACCCATGCATACTTACACTTCCTTCCCTATATGGCTGTGGTTCCTCCTCTCTCTGGTTTGACCTCATTGCCATGAGGCGGCCAAGGAGAAGTCACTTTGATATGACTCACCAATTTCCCAGGCTCGGAAAACAAGTGATGTCACTCACTGCCCGAAAGGTGGCAGGGTGTGTTAAACACCAGGTCAGCAATTAATACATTTTAAAGGCAATGAGTGATAATACAGGTCTTCCCCAGGTGACAGTAGGTCTCCGATCTTGGGCAAAGTTTGTAAACCAAACAGTTTACAAATTGAACCTATGGCTGCATGGAAATATATTTATAAAAACATAGGCCAACAAATGACAATGGATAATTAAACCAGGGTGTTAACTCAGCCATTCAGATATAGCTTCAGACCAAATTCCCACATGGCACAAGATGCCTGCAGGCCTGTGTCATCTGGCAAATCCATCCCGCCAGTGTCCCAAACTCTCATCCACGTCCGGGGTGTACACAAATCAAGCAGTGTAACCTGGGCAGGACCTACTAGCATTACTTATTATCACATAAAGCAAGGATTTTGCAATGTTATATTGTTTTTTGAGCCAGCTGGTGGCATAGTGGCAACAGCGCTGGACTTCGGAGCGAAGGCTCCCGAGTTCGAATCCAGCCAGCTCCCTTGCTGTCATGGTCCGGCCCGTGAAGTCTGCATTCCAGTTCACTGTCTGGTCCGTGGACTCAGGACTCCGGGTCTTCCAGCTGTCCCTCGTTTGATTGGCTGTTTTTGTAGCCAGCTGAGGTTGCTGGCCGAACTGAGACCTGAAGCTATCTAGAGCAGAGATGGAACTGCTTCTTGTCCTCGCCTCTGTGGGGTAAGTCAGGCCGTTTTGCCATTGCCCAGTGGGGGCATCTATCTTGTCTTGTCCTTGCCTCCGTGGGGTAAGTCCGGCCGTCCTGCCGTTACCCAACAGGCAGACCTGAACCACCTTGGTGTGGAGAGGTTGAGTCCCGACTTGTCTAAGTATAAGTCCTGGCTCTATGTTTATGTACTGTCCTGTTTCATGTTGGCTTCATGTTAACGATGAGTCCCGGCTTTTCGAAGGACAAGTCCCGGCTTTATGTTGATGTTCAGTTCCCAGTCTGTCTCTCAGCTCCAGCCTCTGAGTTATCAGCCTCTGCATTTCAAGAAGAAGATCCCGCAGCCAAGCTCCAACCCCAAGCCAAGATCCAAGAACACTAGCTTGAGGATCCAATGCCAAGGTCCAAGAACACTGTCTCGAGGATCCCAAGCCAAGGTCCAAGAACACTAGCCTCGCGTATCCCAAGCCAAGCTCCAAGAACCCTAGCCTCGAGGATCCCAAGCCAAGCTCCAAGAATGCTAGTCTCGAGGATCCCAAGCCAAGATCCAAGAACCCAAGCCAAGCTCCAAGAACACAAGCCTCAAGGATCCTAAGCCAAGCTCCAAGAACACTAGCCCCGAGGATCCTAAGCCAAGCTTCAAGAACACAAGACCCAAAGTCCCAGCCTGCAGCCAAGCTCAAGACCCAAGGCCCCAGCCTACAGCTAAGCTCAAGACCAAAGGCCGCAGCCTACAGCCAAGCTCAAGACCCAAGGCCCCAGCCTGCAGCCAAGCCCAGGACCCAAGGCCCCAGTCTCAAGCCTCAAGAACAAAGACCCCAGCCTGCCTCCAAGCTCAAGCCTCTGGACCCCAGCCACGTCCTGTCCTGAAACCATGTCATGTCCTTGCCTGGTTCTGGGCTCCGAATCCGAGGCAAGACCCAGGTTCTGGGTCCTTGTCCAGTCTCGGGCTCGGAGTCTAACCCTTGTCTCCTAGTCCATGGTTCCAAGTCCTGGTCTCGCTTTCCCTAGCCCAGGTCTGCGTTCTTGTCCCTGCCCCTTGCCTGTATCCTGTCACGTCCCTACTCCAGTCAAGTCCTGTTCCATGTACTTCAGTGTCTGTGTCTCGCACTTGAGTCTGTTCCCAGCACCCCATTGCGACACCTGCATGCTTTCCATTCGTGCTGGGTTGAGTATCGAACTAGCAACTCGGCCTCGTAAAAATAAGAAAGCCTGCTAAAAAAACGCCGTCATGACGGCGTCCCGATGACTCCACTCGGAGTTAAGGGCTTTCTTCTTCTTCTTTCTTCAATTGTTTTTTGTGGGTGACCTCTGACTTGGTGTTAACCCTATAAGTCTTGCTTGTTCAATATGCCACAAATGAGGTGAAACCTATTTCTGGGAAAGTTCAGATCCTTCAACACAACTTCACTATTCTGAATTGAATTTAGTTCCCAAATTTCTGAGTTCATTTATCAGAAATTAGGAAACTAAATGCTGGCCTCACTAAAGGTGGCTACAAAGTTGTTGGATTCTCTGTAATGGAGGAAATTTACGATCATTATTTATCGTTCTAAATGATGATTGTATCAAATAGAGAAAGACTTAATAGCAAATCTATGGGGCAAGAAGCAGTGGACGATGTAATATGGCCCTGCTAGGTGCAAAAGCTTCCTGAGAATTCCATTGCAACTAGGTCACAGAGTTCTCAATCAATTAGACCATTAGACATAGGAGCTGTAATAGACTGTTCAGCCATTGAGTCTGCTCCGCCATTCCATCATGGCTGACTTATTATCCTTCTCAACCCAATTCTCCTGCCTTCTCCCTGTAACCTTTGATGGCCTTATAGTTAAGAACATATCAATCTCCGCTTTAAATATACCCAATGATTTGGCCTCCACAGCCGTCTGTGGAATTGAGTTCCACAGATTCACTGCCCTTTGGCTAAAGAAATTCTTCATTATCTCTGTTCTAAAGATTCGTCCTTCCATTCTGAGACCGTGCCCTCTGGTGCTAGACTCTCCCATTACTGGAGACATTCTCAGCACACGCACTCTGTCTAGGCCTTTCAGCGTTCAATAGGTTTCAATGAGATTCCCCTCTCTTCTTTAAGCTTCAGTGAGTACAAGTCCAGAGCCATCCAATGCTCCTAATATGTTAACCCTTTCATTCCCAATATCATTCTTGTGAACATCCTCTGCACCTTCTCTAATGCCAGCACATTCTTTCTTAGATATGGGGCACAAAACTGTTCAAAATTCTCCATATGTGGTGTGACTATGCCTAACGAAGTCTCAGCATTACATCTTGCTTTTATGTTCTAGTTCTCTTAAAATGAATGCTAACATTGCAATTGCCTTCCTTACTATTGATTCAACCCTCAGGTTAACCTTTAGGGAATCTTGCTCTAGGACTCCCAAGACCCTTGGCACCTCTAATTTCTGAATTCATTCCTCATTTAAAACCATGATTCCTTTTATTAGCATGCGTGACCATGCACTTCTTGATGCTGTATTCCATCTGCCACATCTTTGCCCTTTTTCCTAGCCTGTTCTGCAGGATCCCTGCTTTTCTGAATATTAACTGCCCCTCCACTTATCTTTGCATCATCCCGAAACTTGGCCACAAAGCTGAGAGACAGCCTATGGAAACTTGTGTTGCCATCTTTAAGGTGACCCATGATCACCACAGACTTCAGCTAATGACCCTCCCAAAATTTACCCCTGGGGAATCTCATTCGAGATGAGAATTACCTATGGGTGGTTAAGTACTTTGCATGGCAAGGAAGGTTCTGTGTTATACAATGTCATTTTTGTTCAGTTTAAGAATGAAACAATTTTATTGGTCTAAATGTACTTTAATTACTAGAAAATACTAATTCATTAGAAACGTTGGAATCTTCAGCCTACTGTCATGAAATACGAGTCAAAGACAAGCAACAAGAATTCGAACCAGCAATGGTTCTGAGATGCTATACTTTTGCCAGGAGGGTTGTGCCTTCAAATTGAATCCCAACAAACGTGGCTTGCCCATTGACAATATTTAAAGCACATTTACTATCATTCCTATCCTTACAGGTAGCCACAAAACAAAGAAACCAGAAATAACCCATTAAAAAAAAGAAGGCTTTTGATGTGATGGATGGCAATGAAAGGTCTGGAGGGATAGTAGTTTTCTGCTTAGCACAATGCTCACCATTGCTTACAGGATCATGATCAAATATCTACCACACACATCTCTCTGTAAAGGTTAATGTCAGTCCTTACAAGCAACAGGAAGTCCTATGGTTTGTCAGGACCTGCTGACATTTTCTGCCCAGCACTTTCCAGCAGAAAAGTGGAGACTTGTCTACCACAATAATGAATTTGCTCACCATTGGAAGAAGGCCATCTATACACATACCAAACTTGGCCCGTCTGTCCTGTTCTATCACTGAGTAATTACATGGCTGATTTCTTTGCGATCTCTACTATTCAGTGCCATCTACCTCCAGCAATCTGCCAGTCCCTTGTTCATCCAACAATCCATCCATCTTACCTCAACTATGTTCAAGGATACCATTTATTTATTTATTTAGAGATACAGCATGGAATAGGCTATGTGTATTCCATGGCCACATGACCAAGTGGTTAAGGCGTTCGACTAGCGATCTGAAGGTCATGAGTTCGAGCCCCAGCCAAGGCAACGTGTTGTGTCCTTGAGCAAGGCACTTAATCACACAGTGCTCTGCGGCGACACTGGTGCCAAGCTGTATGGGTCCTAATGCCCTTCCCTTGGACAACATCAGTGTCATGGAGAGGGGAGACTTGCAGCATGGGCAACTGCTAGTCTCCCATACAACCTTGCCCAGGCCTGTGCCCTGGAGACTGAAGACTTTCCAGGCGCAGATCCATGGTCTCGCAAGTCTAATAGATGCCACCAAGGCTATGTCGACCTTTCGAGCTGAGCCACCCAGCAACCCCTGACAACCCTCGATTTAACCCTAACCTAATTACGGGACAATTTACAATGACCAATTAACCTACTAACCCATACACCTTTGAAGTGTGGGAGGAAACTGGAGAAAACCCATACATTCCATGGGGAGAACATACAAACTCCTTCCAGAGGAGGCGGGGTTGAACTCTGAATTCTGACATCCCAAGCTGCAATAGCGTTGCACTGACTGCTATGTAACCATGGACATTTTTTTGGCGTCTTTTCTTCATGTCCCTCTTGAATCCCTTGCCTGACTTCTAATGTCTTTGCCAGCAAGTGGTTATGCTGTTGGTCGTGCGATCATATTTCCTTATTGCAACCTGTCATTCAATAAGATCATGGCTGACCTGATATTACTCGTATTCTGGGTCCTGCTTTTTCCCTGTAATTCCCTTACTGATTGGAAATTTATCTACCTCTACCTTAAATGTGTCCAAAAATTTGTCCCCATAGCTTTCTTGGTCAAGGAGATCCAAAGACACTTAAACTTCTTCTAAATGTCAATGTTTGGAATCCCAGTCTGTTTCTCCATAAGACCATAAAGTACAGGAGCAGAATTAGACCATTTGGCCCATTGAGTCTGCTGTGCCATTTCACCATGGCTGATTGAATTTTCTCTCAGCCCCAATCTCCTACCTTCTCCCCCTATTCCTTCATGCCCTGACAATAAAGAATCTATCAACCTCTGCTTTAAATATACAAAAAGAGCTAGCCTCCACAGCTGCTTGTGGTGAAGAATTCCACAGATTCTTCATTCTCTGGCTAAAGATATTCCTCCTCATTTTCCTTCTAAAAGCACACCCCTCTATTCTGAGGCTGTCCCTCTGGTCTTAGACTCACCCACCATAGGAAACAGCCACTCCACATCCACTCTATGAAGGCCTTTCACCATTGATAAGTTTCAATTAGGTCACTCCTTATTCTTCTGAATTCTAGAAAATACAGTCGCAGAGCCATCAAATGCTCTTTTTATGTCAAGCCATTCAAATCATCCATTAGAATCATTTTCATGATCCTCCTTTGAACCCTGTCTAGTTTCAACACATCCTTTCTCAGATAAGGGGCCCAAGACTGCTCATAATACTCCACGTGAGGCCTCACCAGTGCTTTATAAAGTTTCAACATTACATCCTTGTTTTTATATTCTAGTCCCCTTGAAATGAATGCAAACATTGCATTTGCCTTCCTCACCACAGACTGAACGTACAAATTAACCTTTACAATCCTGTACAAGGACTTCCAAGTCCCTTTGTGCTTCCATTTTTGTATTTTATCTCCAATTAGAAAATGGACTATCATTTCATTACTTCTACCAAAGTGCATAACCATACACTTCCCAACACTGTATTCCATCTGCCATTTCTTTGGCCTTTCTTCAAATCTGTCTAAGTCCATCCATAGCCTCTCTGCTTCCTCAAAACTAGCTGCCCCTACACCTATCTTCATATTGTCTGCAAACTTTGCAACAAAGCCATCAATTCCATCATCCAAATCATTGACATATAACGTAAAAAGAATTGGTCCCAACACAGACCCCTGTAGAACACCACAAGTCACTGGCAGCCAACCAGAAAAGGTTCCCTTTATTCCCAGCCTCCAGCCTCGCCTCACCTCAAGTCTCCAGCATCCAGCCTCGCCTCGCCTCAAGCCTGCAGCCTCCAGCCTCACCTCGCCTCCAGTCTCCAGCCTCCAGCCTTGCCTCACCTCAAGTCTCCAGCCTCCAGCCTTGCCTCACCTCAAGTCTCCAGCCTCCAGCATCGCCTCCAGCCTCCAGCCTTGTCTCGTCTCCAGCCTCCAGCCTCCAGCCTCCAGCCTTGCCTCATCTCCAGCCTCCAGCCTCCAGCCTCACCTCAAGTCTCCAGCCTCCAGTCTCCAGCCTCACCTCGTCTCAGCCTCCAGCCTCCAGCCTTGCCTCAAGTCTCCAGCCTCCAGCCTCCAGCCTCACCTCAAGTCTCCAGCCTCCAGTCTCCAGCCTCGCCTCGTCTCAGCCTCCAGCCTCCAGCCTTGTCTCCAGTCTCCAGCCTCCAGCTTCCAGCCTTGCCTCAAGTCTCCAGCCTCCAGCCTTGTCTCGTCTCCAGCCTCCAGCCTCCAGCCTCATCTCAAGTCTCCAGCCTCCAGCCTCCAGCCTCGCCTCAAGTCTCCAGCCTCCAGCCTCCTGCCAAGCCTCAGCTCGTCTCTTGCCTAGCCTCGAGCCTGAAGACTCCAGCCTCCTACCTAGCCTCTAGCCTGAAGACTCCAGCCTCCTGCCTCCTGCCAAGCCAAGTCTCTAGCCTCTAGCCTCAAGCCTGAAGACTCCAGTCTCCTGCCTTCTGCCAAGCCAAGTCTCCAGACTCTAGCCTCAAGCCTGAAGATTCCAGCCTCTTCCTGCCTGCCTGCCAAGCTTCGTCCTTGCCTAGTTCTGTGGTCCGAGCCAAAGGCAAGACCCAGGTATTGGGTCCTTGTCCAGTCTCTGGCTTGGAGTCCAAGTCTGGGCTCCTAGCTCTTTTGCCCAGTCTTGTTCCAGGTTCCTCGTTTTCCTGTCCGTGTCCTTGCCATCAACCTGAATCCTAGTCCTGTCCCTAGTACTTCAGTGTCTGTGTCTTGCACTTGGGTCCGTTCCCAGCCGCCGCCTTATGACATCAAAGCTTTCCAATGGATTTGTCAGATAAGATATTCCCTTGAGGAAACCATTCTGACTGTGCCCAATTTTATCATGTGACATAATAATTGACGCCAACATCTTCCCAACTGCAGAGGCCAGACTTAATGTCCTATAGTTTCCTTTCTTCTGCCTCTCTCCTTTCTTGAAGAGTGGAGAGAAATTTACAATTTCCCATTCTTCCAGAACCATCTCATGATTCTTGAAAGATGCCTCCACAATCTCTTCAGCCACCTTTTTCAGAACCCTGGGCTGTACATCACCTGGTCCAGGTGACTGATCTACCTTCAGACATTTCAGTTTCACAAGAACCTTCTCCCTAGTAAGAGTAACAACCTATCCCAATTCAGAATCCTCCTCGGTTAACCTCTTCTGAACTGTCTCCAATGAAATAATATGTTTTCTTAAATAGTGGTCTAACATTATCCACTTTATGTCAAGATGTGTTACTACTAATGTTATGTTTATACTCCAGTCCTCTTCAAGTTCCAGTCAGTATTTCAATAGCTTTTCCTATAAGCTGCTGCATGATTGTGAACTTTCTCAAGTACATCCAAATCTTTTTGTCTTGCTGCTTTCTGCAGCGTTTCTCCACTGAAATAATCATGTTCTCTTGTCTTCCTTTGAGATTGATCAGCATCACCTTTTCCCACATTACTGCCCTTACCCTTCACAGGTACAGGAAGCGATATCAGAGTAGCCTAGTTAAGTAAATCCAGTGTACAGTATTTTGCAGGGCATATTGCTGTCACTTGCAGTGAGGGTGGTGGGCATGAAGGTTGAGGGCACTCAATGGTGTGCTTTGTCCTCAATAATGTTGAACTTTTTGAATATTGTTGAGGTCACACTCACCCATTTACTTCTCGCAGGTAGATTGCAGGAAGGTCAGCACTTGAATCTCTTCCCATTAGATACGTGGCTCTTGGAGCCATAACATTGTTGGTTCATTTGAGGTTCTAGTTAATAATGAATTGATAAGGAACTCAGCCACTGTACCCATCATTGAGGTGAAGGATATGTGGTTAAGTTCTCTCTTGTGAGGGATGATGATTGGCTGGTGCTTTGGAGCCGGGAATGTTACTTGCTCAGTATTAGGCTGTATGTGAATATAGTTAGGCTCTTGCTACATACCAGCATGGACACCTTAATTCACTGACCACTGTGAATGGAATTGAACAATGGTTCTATTTACAACTCCATCAAACTCAACCCTCTCCTTTTGTCCACAACATGACTCCTCAAGTACTTGAAAAATGATACCCAGATAACTCTTTCAAGGATACAGAAACTTTTAGTGTGGTAACTGCTATCAAGCATGTTTTGGGCTGCGATTGCAATGAGTGTTGTCTCCAGAAGGTAACCTTGTCAAAGTGGGAGAAAATTGAGTTTCATTCTTCTCCAGTTTCACATTCTGTTGCTGTTAGTGGAAAGTGAATCAGGGTCATTGTAATGTGTGTGATTGATCAGATCACTTGGGATAGGATAACTTAATATCTACTAGCAATGGCTTCAGGCAGAACGTTAGAGCCAAAAACATATCTTTGTTTGATTGCTGCATCTCGTTACCAGGCTCTGCACACAGCAAAACAAATGTATTTGGATTCTACAATGGAGTTTCCTGTGGTAGGTAATTGGAAATTTTCAACAAAATATGCTGCAGACCGAGTCACAGCTCATCGAGTTGGATCATCCACTCCCAGTAAAACTGGTTTGAGATTGAGACAAGAGAGATTCTGCAAATTCTAGAAATCTTGAGCAATGTACACAAAGTGCTGCAATAACCCAGTGTCAGGCATCCATAAATGCTGCCTAACTTGCTGAGTACCTGCAGCATTTTGTGTGTCTTGTTTCAGATTGAGGAAACTGTTATTGAGCCCCAACGACGTTTAATCGATTAGCTCCTTCGCCTAGTATTGCACCGATGCCCACAGCCAGCCACTGAGGTTCTTCCTGACTGATCGAGGCCTTAAACACCAGCTCCTCTCCTCCACGAATTCCCCACCCAATTAACCACGCCACCACTCCTACAGCTGGACGTGTATCCTCCAGCCCTTCTCTCACCCCAGGTACACATGGAAGACTATGATGGTCTAATCTCGAACTGAGTCACTGGCCCACCATCTGTCTGTCCCCACGGCTGCTGTACTTCACTGAAATGTTAGGTGAGATTTTGTCCTGCAGCAGAAGCTTATCCCAACCAGAGGTGGCTGTCAACATCTCATAGTGGTATCATCCCAGGTTCTTTTATGCAAGTTTGGAGGAAGAATGCGACAGGACAGAAAAGGATGTCCCTCTATTCTGAGGCTGTGCCCTCCAGTCCTGGACTCACTCACTATAGGAAACATCCTCTCAACATCCGCTCTATCCGGGCCTTTCAGTATTCGACAGGTTTCAAAGAGATATCCCTTATTCTTTTAAACTCAGTGAGTACAGACCCAGAGGCATCAAACACTTCTAATTTGTTAATCCTTTCATTTCCAGAATCATTCTCATCACCTTCTTTTGAAGCCTCTCCAATGCCAGCACATCTTTTCTGAGATAAGGGGCCCAAAATTGCTTGCAATACTCCGTGTGGTCTGAACAATGTCTTATAAAGCCCCAGCATGACATCCTTGCTCTTATATTCTAGTCCACTCAAAATGGATGGTAACGTTGCATTTGCCTTCCTTACCATTGGCTCAACTTGGAAGCTAACCTTTAGAGAATACTGCACAAGGTGTCCCAAATACCTTTGCACCTCCAATTTTTCTTAATTTTCTCCCTATTTAGATAATGGTCTCTGCCTTTATTCCTTCAGCCAAAGTGCATGACCATACACTTCCCGACTCATCTGGCACCTCTTTGCCCATTCTCCTAATCCGTCTAAGTCCTTCTGCAGGCACCCTCCTTCCTCAAAACCACCTGCCCCTCCACTTACCTTCATATCATCTGCAAACTTGGTCTCAAAGCCATCAATTCAGTAATCTATATCATTGGCACATGACATGAAAAGAACCAGTTCCACCACTGACTCCTGCGGAGCACCACTTCTCACCGGCAGTCAACCAGAAAAGGTCCCCTTTATCCCCACTCTTTGCCTCCCGCCTGTCAGCCAATTTTCTATCCTTTGTGTAATACCATGGGCTCTTACTTTGTTGAGCATCATCATCTGTGGCACCTTATCGAGGGTCTTCTGAAAATCCAAGTAAGCAACATCAACTGACTCTCTTTTGACTCTCCTGACTGTATTTTCCTCAAAGAATTCCAACAGATGTGTGAGACAAGATTCCCCCTCTGCTGACTTTGCCCTTTTTTATTGTGTGTCTCCAAGTACACCAACAACTGAACCTCTTGCCCATGTCTGTACGCTTTTGTGCAATGAGTTGTTGCCACATAATTAGCTGAGTAGATATTTTCTCTAATGAGCAGGAGTACTGGTGTACCTAATAAAGTGGCCACTGAGTGTGTAAGTGAAAGTGTGTGTATTTGTGTGTGTGTGTGTGTGTGTGTGCGCGTGCGCGCACGCGTGCGTGTATTTCTCAATGTGTCATTCACTGTGCGTGTTTGTACGTTAACATATATGACAGAGTGTATGCGTCAGCGTTCATCTTTACTTTGACTATATGTAAGATGTGTATTTTTCTGAGGATATGAACATCTGTGGGTATGAATGTTATTGAGTATATAGGTATGTGAGTATTAGCGTGCATGTGTTTATTTGTGAGTGAGAGTGCGTTTGCAAGAGTATGCATAATTAATTGTTTATGATTAGTGTCTACATATGTGTCTATAAATGTGTGTGTATGTGCATGTGTGTGTATATTGTGAGAGTATATAATGAGCCTGTATGGGTGTGGGTGTGAGAATGTGGATGTGTGTGGATGTGTGAAATGTATGTACATGAGGGAATGTGCATGTACCGATGTAAGTGGATGTATAGGCCCAACTGTGCCAAGTACACAGAATTTCAGTCATGCATAAGCCAACAGCAGCATTGAGGAGAGTACTTTGCAGACCAAAAGAATGGACCAAGCTATAAGACAAGATCGATGTGATCTACAAATTCCAATGTGGGGACTATTACATCAGCCAAACTGGGAGAAAACTATTTACAATGGTCCATGAACATCAACTGGCTGTAAAGTGTCATGACTGACTCTCTATAGTCTTTACCCATGAAGATTGAGAGGGACACAAAGTCGACTGGGCATCAGTGACAATCATGTGCAAGCAAACACACGGCATGCAAGAGCATTCCTAGAAGCATAGTTTTCTGTGAACAATTCTGTAAACAAAGCTGTAGCCAATGCAGGCAAAATTCAACACCATAACGCACAAAGTTCACCACACATCTAATAAGTGACGAGATTTCCTCCCCACATTACAATTGAGCTTCTGAAATGATGACCAATCAGCTGATTGATAAGTATATAAAGGACAAACACACCACAATTAATAGTGCACTGATGATATCTCCTGGTATGGTGATGAAACGTTTGCAAGTAAATTATCAAATTCGGAGAATGACTCAACCCAACCATCAATCATCTGAGCTATAGAATTTTTCAATTATTTCCATTAATTAATTTCTCCAGAAAAATCTAGTTGCTTTTTCTCAGTAGAAATTGTTGGCTCTTTGAGTGCAGTATCTGCAAAACACCAGTGAGTGCACTTCAACTGTACTTAATTACTGCGAAGAGCTGTGAGATGGCCCAAAGATATATGAGGTATTTCTGCTGTGAATCTTGGATCACACAGTCCCTTCCTGTTGGATGTCTTAATCCATATAATCCTCTGAAAAAATTTGTTCAAAAGTTCATTGTGCTGCTGGGCCTTTGCTGCAGTTTGAGTTGGATTTACAAACAAGTCTTGGTAATGGACAGAAGTCTGATTTTAGCTGTTGTACCAGTGCTAGGATAATCACAACACAAGATTGGAACTCATTGCTTTACATGAAGTGTGAATCCCTATCTGCCAGGAACATTAATGATGGCCATGCTCTTCACAGTTTCTCTGCTCACCTGACAAGATGGATGCCTGCTTGTACGAGTCTTTGCCGTGATTAATGTAAAAGACCAGAATTAATACAGTAAGATGAAGAACAAAATCTCAGTGTTGGTGTTACTTGCCTTTGCTTCAGTGTACTTACCAATGCTTCCATTTTGCTGGGAAGTATTCCTTGATCACTTCAGAGGGCTTAGTGCAAAAATACACATAATTCCAGCTTTACAAATTTGAAATGGTTTAACTCAGCTCTACATGAATCATCTATCATCAATGACATGAATATGACCATAAAGTTATTATTCTTCACACTGTGTACTAAGAAGGGATCTGTCATCGGGCACTCTGTCCAAGGATCTCCAGAAAGTAAGGAGTTTTTTCTAATTGTGTAAGAGTCAAACATTAGTACTTTTGGCTTGACCCACAATAAAGGTAATCAATGTATTGATGAGGGCAAAGCAGTTAATGGAGTCTACATAGGTTTCAGTCATCATTATCATCAGATACTATGCCCAGTTTGAGCTTTGACTGCCATGGACCACACACTCTTGTTTTGGGTCAAGTGGATCAATTCATTGGTATTCATTTCCAGTTCTCTGGCTGCTGTCTCTGTCATAATTTGTCTTTGTCTTCCTCTTAATTTCTTCCCTTCAATCTTTCCCATAATTACCATGCATTCTAACTCCTCTTTGCTAATCACATGTCCAATGAAGTTACATTGCCTTTTCATGATCTCATACATTATTTCTCTTTTTGTGTTTGCTCTGTTCATGACATTCTCGTTAGATATTCATTTTGTCCATGATATTCTTTGCATCCTCCTCAAAAACCACATCTCTGCTGCTACAATACGTTTCCTCATGTTACTAGATATTGTCCAACATTCTGAGCCATATAACATAACTGGATAAATGTAACATTTCAGTACTCTGAGGCGGGTTGTCATGCCTAGTTTAGTATTGGTCAGTATACTCTTCATTCTCATAAAGGTGTCTTTTGACATTCCTATTCTTCTTTTAATGTCCAAGTCGCACCTGCCATCTGATGTCACCCAGCTTTCTAAGTAGCAAAAGTTCTGTACTTGTTTTATGTCTTCCCTGTTTATTCTCAGCCGGCAGATAGGATTCTCCTTCTTTTTGGATATCACCATACATTCTGTCTTTTTGTAATTGATGGATAGAGCCATTTTTGCACTTTCTTCAACAATCATATCAATTAAGTTTTGTAGTTCTTCCTCCGTACTTGCAATTAACACAGTGTCATCTGTATATCTGAAATTATTGATGTTTTCACCACCAACTTTGGTTCCCAAGATGTCTCTTATTTTTTGTAATATTGTCTCGCTGTACACATTAAATAAATCAGGGGAGAAAACACTCCCTTGTATAATACCTCTCTTGATTTTCGTAAACTGACTCACTTTTCCATCTATTCTTACAGCGGCTGTTTGTTCCCAGTACAGATTTCTGATTAGGCGGAGGTCTTTCGAATCTAGATCTAGAGTTATCTGTAATATTTCAAATAACTTATTGTGCTTCACTTTATTTAGTGCTTTTGTGTAGTCGATAAAATAAACAAACAAGTATCTTTGCACTTGACTAGCTCGTTCTGATAGTATCCTTAACATCAATATTGCGTTTCTTGTACCTTTGTCTTTCACGAAACCACATTGTTCTTTGCCTATTTCAGCTTGTATCTTACTTTTAGCTCTTTTCATCAAAATTCTTAGAAGTATCTTGGTAATATGTCTCATTAAAATTATGGTCCTATGTAATTCACATTCTATTGCTCCAGGTTTCTTAGGAAGAGTGATAAATACTGATTTTTTCATCTCTTCTGGTATTATTCCAGTCTCATAAATGTCATTGATTAAATCAGTAAGTTTTTCAACTCCATAATCTTCAAGGGCGATAATTTGTTCTATTACTAATTCATTGGGACCTGCTGCCTTTCCTTTCTTCATTTTATTTATTGCATTACAAACTTCAGATTTTAAAATACTTGGACCTTCAATGTTTTTCTTAATTTCTGGTTTTTCACCTCGATCGTCTTCAAACAATTCCTGAATATACTCAGTCCATCTGTTCATAATCTCATCTTTTTCCATGATAATGGTACCGTCCTTTGCTTTCAAACATCCACCTGAAGAACAGAGGAGCTTTTTACCAGTGATATTCTTGATTTGTTGATGTAACCTTTTTGGATCAGTAATAGGGATTCTTTCTATTTGCTCACATTCCTGGTTTAACCATTCTTCTTTGGTTTTTTGATATAAGCTTTTAACTTTTTTATCTAAGGATTTATATTCTATAGGATTTGCTTTCTTCCATCTCCTTTCTTCCATTAGATTTTTGATTTCATCAGTCATCCATTTATTCTATGTTCTTTTTCCTTTTTTAGGAATCACTGACTTTGCTGATTCTACCTAGGCATTCTTTAAAGAATTAAATTTCATTTCTACACGATTGCTATCTTTTGCAACAGATTCTATTTCTAGACTTTGAAATCTATTCCTTACTTCAATCGTAAAGTTTTGTCTTATGTTTTGTTCTTTAATTAATTGCAAGTAGTCAAGGGATTGTTCAGATTTTTGCTTCTTTAGTTTTTTAAGTTTTACTTTTACATGACATATTACTGGGTTATTGTCACTATTACAGTCTGCACCTGGATATGTTTTGCATTAAGTCACTGAGTTTCTAAATCTTTGTTTACAGTAATAAAGTCAATTTGATTTCTAGTGTTATCACCTGGACTTTTCCAGGTCCACGGGGTTAGATTTCAGTAAGACTTTGAAAAGATCCTATATGAAAAATATGTTCAAAAGTTAGAGACAATTGTATCCAAAGCAAGTTAGCAAATTGGATCCAAAATCCATTTGATATAGGAGGCAGGTGGTGAGAGTGGATTGTTTTTGCAACTGGAAACCTGTGATCAGTGGTATGCCACAGGGATTGATGTGAGGACTCTTACTGTTTATTATACACATTAACAATTTGGGTATGTATGTTGGAGGTACGATTAGCAAGTTTGTAGATGACATGAAATGTAGTAGAGTTGTTGATAGGTGGAAAGTAGTCTTAGATTGCAGGAAGATATCAATTGGCTGGGCAGAGCATTGGAAGATTAAATTTAATCTTAATAAACACAAGGTGATGCACTTTAGGAAGATTAGTAAAAGTTGGACTTTAACATTGAACAGTAAAGTCCCAGAGATTGTTGAGGAATTGAGTGCACAAGCCCAAGGATTACGGACTGTTGTCACACAGGTAGATCTTACCAGAGAACAGAATATAAGAGCAGTGGGATTATGGTAACAATTTGTTGCACTTTTGGTTACCAAGCAAAGATATGTTAGCATTGGAGAAGGTGCAGAGGAGATTCACCAAGATGTTGCCTGGAATGAAATGTTTCAATTATGAGGAGAGACTGGATAAGCACTGCAGTGGAGGAAGCTTGATTTTCAAAATTATGAAGGACATATACAGAGCAGATAATAGGAATTTTATCCCCATAATAGAGGTGCTAATAACTGGAAGGCATACCCATAGGGTAAGGATAAATGGTTGAGTGGGGATATAAAGAAGGGATTTTCACCCAGAGTGTGGTTGGAATCTGGAACACGCTGCCTGGAAGGATATGGAACTGAGCATGCTCACAACATGCAAGAGTTACCTGGATGAACACATGAACTTCCAAGGCAAGGGTGGCTGTAGAATGAGAGCTGGAAAATGGACGGCATGGTCACTGGGTCGAAGGAGCTGTGTCTGTGCTGCAACTCTGTATGATCAGTACTCAGATGCAAGCAAAAGTCAGGTAACAAATGTATAAAGCATCCAGCCTGGGGGGTTCCTGGAAGTCCCAGAACATGAAACTTGTCATGTGATATCCAAGTGGGAAGATGACTCACTGAGAGAGGGCCAGTGAGACATAGAGTCATACAGAATAGATCCAGGTTCTTCCCAAATCATAGAGACCATCACGTGTCTAATTACATGAATCTTTCCTAATTCTCTTTGGATTCCCATCAATTTCCTGCAGATTCTGCTGTTCACCTACTCACTCAGGAACGTTTACAATGGATAATGAATCTACCAGCATGCACATCTTTAGGACACAGGGGGAAACCAGTGCACTTGGCAAAGTCCATGCAGTCACAATGAGAAGATGAAAACTCTCGGCTGATAGCATTACAAGTTAGGACTGAACCTGGATCACTAGAGCTGTGAGACTCTGTCACTGCGCCACCCCAGTGATCACAATGAGAACCCAAAGGGGACAAGAGTTGGTTAGAAGTCTAAATGGGGGCCATAGGTAGGTATGGAAGGGTAATACACCAGTTTCTGGCTGGTGGTAAGCATTGAGGGTGGGGTAACGCAATCAGCATGTGTGATGATCAACTCTCATGTGATATCATGTAATATCATTAACAGGATAAATTGGGTAGCAGTTGGGAAGTCGAAAAAGAATCAATAAGAGATTAAATGATAATGCACTTTCCTGATTTGTTCCTCCAAGGACAGAACCTTCAAGTCACATTTCTACAGGAATGCATCATGAAATAATATGACCTACTGTTCTGTAGGGGCTCTGAAGGAGCTTTGCACCGGAAATAATAATACATTGGTAAGGGAAATGTAAAAACAACATTGAAGCCCTAATAAGTATTAGGGTGGATAAGCCCCCAGGGCTGGATGGAATCTATCCCAGGTTATTGAAGGAAGCAGTAGACGACATTACTGGGCCCTTGACAGGTATCTTCATGTCCCCTCTAGCCACAGGCAAGGTCATGGAGGACTAGCGAGAGACTAATGTTGTATCTCTATTTAAGAAGGGAACAAGGAAAAATTCTGGGAACTATAGACCAGTGAGTCTCAATCAGTTGGAGTAAAACTGCTGGAGAAAATTCTTAGTGATAGGATATATGAGCATTTGGAAACCCATGGCCTAATTAAGGAGAGGCAGAAAGGCATTATGCGTGGCGGGCCGTGCCTTACCAACTTCATTGAATTTTTTGATAAGATGATGAGGGAGATTGTTGAGGGTAGGGCAGTGGATGTTTTCTACATTGATTTTAGTAAGGTGTTTCACAAAGCCCCTCATGGGAGGCTAATCAAGAAGAATAAGATGCAAAAGGCCCACGGTGAACTGGCTGTTCGGATTCAGAACTGGCTTGCACATAAAAGACAGAGGGTAGTGGTTGAACAGACTTATTTGAGCTGGAGGCCTGTAATTAGTGGAATTCCAAAGGGTTCTCTGCTGGGTGGGACCTCTGCTGTTTGTGATGTATATAAATGACCTGGATGAAAATGTAGATGGGTGGGTTACTAAGTTTGTGGATGATTCCAAGATTGCTGGAGTTGTGGATAGTGTAGAAGACTGGCAAAGAATACAGCACAATATACACATCAAAGTTGCTGGTGAACGCAGCAGGCCAGGCAGCATCTCTAGGAAGAGGTACAGTCGATGTTTCAGGCAGTTGCAGATATGGCATGGGCTGTGAAATGGCAGATGGAGTTTAATTCAGATAAACATGAGGTGTTTCATCTTGGTAGGGCAAATGCAAGGAGAGAGTACACTGTCAAGGGCAAGATCTCCAACAGTATTGCTGAGTAGAGAGATCTTGGGGTCCAAGTTCATAGCTCCTTGAAAGTGGTTACATAGGTCAATAAAGTGTTTAAGAAGGCTAATGGAATGCTTGCTTTTATTGGTCAAGGCATTGAGTTCAAAAGTCAACAGGTTATGTTGCAACTTTATAAAACACTGTTTAGGCCACATCTGGAGTATTGCAACACCCCACTATAGGAAGGATGTTGAGGCTTTGGAGAGGGTGCTGAAGAGGTTTACCATGAAGCTGTCTGGTTTAGAGGGTAACACACATCAAAGTTGCTGGTGAACGCAACAGGCCAGGCAGCATCTCTAGGAAGAGGTACTGTCGATGTTTCAGGCCGAGACCCTTCGTCAGGACTAACTGAAAGAAGAGCTAGTAAGGGATTTGAAAGTGGGAGGGGGAGGGGGAGATCCAAAATGATAGGAGAAGACGGGAGGAGGAGGGATGGAGCCAAGAGCTGGACAGTTGATTGGCAAAAGGGATATGAGAGGATCATGGGACAGGAGGCCCAGAGAGAAAGAAAAGAGGGAGGGGGGAAAACCCAGAGGATGAGCAAGGGGTATAGTCAGAGGGACAGAGGGAGAAAAAGGAGAGAGAGAGAAAGAATGTGTGTATATAAATAAATAACGGCTGGGGTACGAGGGGGAGGTGGGGCATTAGCAGAAGTTAGAGAAGTGAATGTTCATGCCATCAGGTTGGAGGCTACCCAGACGGAATATAAGGTGTTGTTCCTCCAACCTGAGTGTGGCTTCATCTTTACAGTAGGGGAGGCTGTGGATAGACATATCAGAATGGGAATAGGATGTGGAATTAAAATGGGTGGCCACTGGGAGATTTTGCTTTCTCTGGCAGACAAAGTGCAGGTGTTCAGCAAAATGATCTCCCAGTCTGGGTTGGGTCTCGCCAATATATAGAAGGCCACATCGGGAGCACCGGACACATTATATCACACCAGCCGACTCACAGGTGAAGTGTCGCCTCACCTGGAAGGACTGTCTGGGGCCCTGAATGGTGGTGAGGGAGAAAGTGTGAGGGCATGTGTAGCACTTGTTCCGCTTACACGGATAAGTGCCAGGAGGGAGATCAGTGGGGAGGGATGGGGAGGGGACGAATGGACAAGGGAGTCGCATAGGGAGCGGTCCCTGCTGAAAGCAGAGAGAGGAGGGGAGGGAAAGATGATGTGCTTAGTGGTGGGATCCCGTTGGAGGTGGCAGGAGTTACAGAGAATAATATGTTGGACCTGGAAGCTGGTGGAGTGGTAGGTGAGGACCAGGGGAACCCTTTTCCTAGTGGAGTGACAGGAGGATGGAGTGAGAGCAGAAGTGCGTGAAATGGGGGAGATGCGTTTGAGAGCAGAGTTGATGGTGGAGGAAGGGAAGACCCTTTCTTTAAAAAAGGAGGACATCTCCCTCGTCCTGGAAAGAAAAGCCTCATCCTGAGAGCAGATGCGGTGGAGATGAAGGAATTGTGAGAAGGGGATAGCATTTTTGCAAGAGACAGGTTGAGAAGAGGAATAGTCCAGATAGTTGTGAGAGTCAGTAGGCTTATAGTAGACATCAATAGATAAGTTGTCTCCAGAGATAGAGACAGAAAGATCTAGAAAGGGGAGGGAGGTGTCGGAAATGGACCAGGTAAACTTGAAGGCAGGGTGAAAGTTGGAGGCAAAGTTAATAAAGTCAACGAGCTCAGCATGCCATTCTTTCTCTCTCTCTCTCTCCTTTTTCTCCCTCTGTCCCTCTGACTATACCCCTTGCCCATCCTCTGGGTTCCCCCCCCTCCAATTTTTCCTTCTCCCTGGGCCTCCTGTCCCATGATCCTCTCATATCCCTTTTGCCAATCATCTGTCCAGCTCTTGGCTCCATCCCTCCCTCTCCTGTCTTCTCCTATCATTTTGGATCTCGCCCTCCCCCTCCCACTTTCAAGTCTCTTGCTAGTTCTTCCTTCAGTTAGTCCTGACGAAGAGTCTTGGCCCGAAACGTCGACTGTACCTCCTTCTAGAGATGCTGCCTGGCCTGCTGCATTCACCAGCAACTTTGATGTGTGTTGCTTGAATTTCCAGCATCTGCAGAATTCCTCGTGTTATGGTTTAGAGGGTATGTGCTATCACAAGAGGATGGATAAACTTGAGTTGTTTTCTGTAGAGAGCCAGAGGCTGAAAGGAGATCTGATAAGGGCTTACAAGATGAGAGGCATTGACAGAATGGACAGGGGTATCTGTTTGTCAGGATTGAAATGCCTAATACCAGAGGGCATGCATTGATGGTGAGAGGGGGTAGATTGAAGTGGAATGTAAGGGTCAGCATTTTTACTCAGGGTGTTGTGGATGCCTGGTATGGTGGCAGAGGTAAATATATTAGAGGTTTTTAAGAGGCGTTTGGAAAGGCAAATAGATGTAAGGAAGATGGAGGGATATGGACATGGTGCAGATAGGAGGGATTAGTGTTATTGACTTGCTTTTAGCTGGTTCGGCACAACATTATGGGCCAAATGGCCTATCTTGTGCTGTAATGTTCTATGTTCCAAGTCACAAGTCTGATTAAGCAAAAAATGCTTGAAATGTTCATCAGGTCTGTCAGTATCTGAACAGAGAGAACCAGAAATAATATTTTATGAGACGACTTTTCATCAGAGCTAAGGAAACATATAAATCAATGGAAGGTGTAAAACCAGATCAAAAGATAAGTAGGATAACAAGTTCTGATGAAGAGCCGGGAAAAGGAATAGGTAGGTTTAGTGAGTGGGCAAGAGGTTAGCACATGCAGTATAGTGTGAGAAAATGTGAGTTTGCCCTTTGGGAAGGAAGAATAAAAGTGCAAATTATTGGCATTTCTTTGATACAGTTTCTTCTGGCTTTTCCAGAAAGTGAGTGACACTCCCCTGCCCAGAACCCGCATGATTCTGAGGTAATCTGTTCATGACCCAGTTGAACAGGACATATCTGTTCCATTCTCCACTTTGGAATTCTTAGTTTAGTGACTTTGTCCTCCATTGAGGTTGAATAATTTTTAATTAACCAAAGTGCCTGTTTAGTTCCACTTCTGTTTTGTTCCAAAGTGGAGAATTTATGTAAAGGTGATTCCTTTTCTTATCGTACTCATGAAAGTTTAGATGTTGCATAAGTGTACACCCAACAGTGTTGGATTCCTTCAGTGCTGGAGTGTACAAGAAGTGCTGGGACTTCCACTTAGTCGAAATGGAGAGTCCAGCTCCATTTATATCTTGGACAACACTGAGTACGGAATTCCATATCTCTTGAGTGTTACAAGGTTCCTTCAGGTTCTAAAACACATCTTTGAGGGAGTCTATAGTTCTGGTTCAAAGTACACCAAGGAGCTGGTATGTTAGTATCTGTACACTTAATGGAGACAAGAGAGATGCCAGAAATGAGCCATTAGAGTAACGCAGTGGGATATAAATTTCCTGTTGGATGAAGGGCCTCACCTTGAAACTTTGATTGCCTGTATTCTTCCTGAACCATTGAGCTCCTTCTGCAGCTCGACTTTGGCTCATGTGCATTTAATGCCCAGCTGGCCACAATGTGATTGGTTCCACTGTTTCAAAACTCTGGAACTCCAGCCATGACAGAACTCACCAGACCTAAACAAGACATTCCGGTGCTATTTAGAGTGATTATTACTTAGAAAGAAATTGCTGCAAAAAACTACCAGGATTCCTAATAAAGTATTGAATCAGAAGTGGATATCACCACTGGCCACTAAGATTCAGCAGATCGTGACTGTTACTATAATAGTATCATAGTACTAAGTATTTTGATAACTGGTTAATGTGTCAAGAGTCCATAAGGAGTGTTCTGGTTGATAAAACATGAGAAATAGAAGATAGATTAGGCTGGTAGCCCTTCAAATCTGCTTCATCATGCACTAAAGTCATAGCTAATCTGATTTTAGCCTCATCTATTTTGTTGACTATTCTCCTTAACCATGACTCCACTACAGACAGAAACTCCATCTCTATCAGCCTTGAATTCATACAATGACTTAACCTTCTTATCTCGCTGGAGCAGAGAATTTCAAACAGTCTTGATGTTCTGGCAGAGGTAATTCCTCCCATATCTGCTCTGAATAGGCAAGCTGTTATTCTGAAACGATGTTCCTTTGTTCTACATTCTCTGTCTAGGGGAAATATCCTCGGAGTATCCACCCTGTTAATACCTCTCAGAATCTTTGGTTCACTAAGTTCACCTATCGTTCTGCTAAACTTCAATGTGAATAGATCCAACCTGCTTAAAGCCTCCTTATAAGACAACCCTTACATTCCAGTGATTAGTCTAGTCAATCTTTTCTGAACTGCCCCAATAGAACTAGATCACCTCTTTCTGGAATAGGAACATTATAATCGCAGTTTCCATTTACTGGGATCATTCCAGGATTGAGAGAACTTTGGAAGATCACAAACAACACATTCACTTATCCCTGCAGGCTCCTAAGTCACCTGGATTCAGGAAAAAAGTCTAAGGGAATTGCCAATCTTAAACAGCACACAAAATGTTGGAGGAGCTCAGGAAGAAGCCAGAATAAGAAGGTGGAGGTGATAAGTGTGAAGAGTTGGAGAGCAGCAGAAACCACAGAGGAGTAGCAGTGAAAGGGGATCCTACTGAACTCTAATCTTAAGTTGTAACTGCTTACGTAGTTCCTTTCCCGTAACGACAGCAACTGTTTTAATTTCCTGCATCTCCTTTGCCCTTGGATTTTAATGAGACATTCTTAAAGTCTTCTGCTGTGAACATATATAGAAAATTTGTCTGAAGTCTCTGCTACCTCTCTAGTTGTCACTACAGGTATTAAGCAAAAGGTCATTCATGTTGTCCCAAAGTTCTGTCCAAGCCTGTTGCTCCCAGACCTGGACATTCCAGGAAAGAACACAAGCATTTTCTGCTTTTGTTTTGGATTTCCAGCACCTGTAGTTCTTTTAATTTTCAAGGTATCTAGAAACATTCTAATGTACAAATTAGGAGGAGGAATAGGCCATTTGATCCCTTATGTATGCTCTATCATTACCATTCTGCTTCTAACATCATTCCTTAAACTAGACAAATATTTATGCAGAGTATTCCAGACGTGGCTCCATCAATACTCTATGAAACATAACCAGCTAACTTTTATACTCAATTCCCTTGGTGAAAAACAATTACATTCCAATAACTGCAGAGTATATGGATACAAGCCTTCACCAAACCCTGCACAAACATGCCCAGATTCTTCAGTATCACTGGACTCTGCAACCTCTCGATATTTAACTGCCATAAAAGACATTTTAAACAGATTTTGACAAGGCATTCGTCAAGCCTCGCAGGAGGTTTTTCCTGAAAAGTAAGATGCATAGGATCCATGGCGAATTGGCTGTTTGAATTCAGAGTTAGCTTGCTTGATGAAGGCAGGGGTTAAGTGATCAATGGATGCTGACATATGACAGGCTTTCCTTTATTAATGGAGACATTGAGTTGAAGATTCAGGAAGTGATGTTGCAGATTTATAAAACTCTACTTAGGTTGCATCTGTAGTATTGCATTCAGTTCTAGTCACACTATTATAGGAAGGTTGTGGAGACTTTAGAGAGGGTGCAGAAGTGTTTCACCAGGATGCTGTCTGGATTGGAGACCATGTACATAAGAAGAGTTGGGCAGGCTTAAGTTGTTTTCGATGGAGTGGCAGAAGCTGAGAGGAGATCCGATAGGAGTTTATAAGATTATAAAGGCACAGAGAGAGCAGACAGCCAGTATCTTTTTCCGAGTGTTGAAATGTCTAATACCAGGGGGTATGCATTTAAAGTGAGAGGGGGAAAGTTCAAAGAAGATATAGAAACCATAGAAAAACTACAGCACAGAAACAGGCCTTTTGGCCCTTCTTGGTTGTGCTGAACTATTTCCTGCCTAGTCCCACTGACCTGCACATGGACCATATCCCTCCATACACCTCCCATCCATGTATCTGTCCAATTTATTCTTAAATGCTAAAAAAGAACCTGCATTTACCACCTCGTCTGGCAGCTCATTCCATACTCCCGCCACTCTCTGAGTGAAGAAGCCCCCCCCCATGTTCCCTTTAAACTTTTCCCCCCTCACCCTTAACCCATGTCCTCTGGTTTTTTTCTCTCCTTGCCTCAGTGGAAAAAGCCTGCTTGCATTCACTCCATCTATACCCATCATAATTTTATATACCTCTATCAAATCTCCCCTCAGTCTTCTATGCTCCAGGGAATGAAGTCCTAACCTAATCAACCTTTCTCTGTAACTGAGTTTCTCAAGTCCCGGCAACATCCTTGTAAACCTCTGCACTCTTTCAACCATATTAATATCCTTCCTGTAATTTGGTGACCAAAACTGAACACAATACTCCAGATTCGGCCTCACCAATGCCTTATACAACCTCATCATAACATTCCAGCTCTTATACTCAGTACTTTGATCAATAAAGGCCAGGCAAGTTTTTTTTTACACAGAATGGTGGATGCCTGGAATGTACCACCAAGTGTGGTAGTGGAGGCACATAAGGTAGAGGGGCTTGAAGAGATATGAACACTGCAATGTCATAAGCGGTTAGTAAGTTAGTCATTTAATTACTAGCTTATTGAGTCTGGCACATACTATAGGCTGAGGGCTTCTTCCTGCACTGTACTCTCCTATATTCTATGTTCTAGTATTTTTATTTCATTTGTGCTTTTTTCATGACAAAATGTTCAAGTTCATATTTTCCCTTGCAGAACTCCATTTGTAATGTCTTTGGCCTCATTTAAACTCTTGAAATTCACATATAGCCTCCCTTGATCTTTTACTTCCTCACTTTTCCTGCGTCATCATTCAACTTGGCAACAATTCCTTCAGTCCCTTCACCCAAGCCATTTTATAAATTGTCAAAATCTGTGTCCCCAGCACCATTCCCTGTCATTGCATCTTATCAACCAGGTTAGGTCTGCTTTTCCTTTCCTCTTAGCCAGCCAGTATATTGCCTCCAACAGTCGTTCAAATCCTGACTAACGTTCAGAGTAGAGCATGTTTGAGAGTTGGGATCTGCATATGGGGATTATCCAACCTGAGCTGACTTCAGTGAAGCAGGGAGAAAGACCGCCATTACAGCGAAGTGGTTATGTTATGACCAAAGCTGCAATCTGATGTTGAAGTATATGTGAAATTCAGGAGGATTATCAGAAGAAAAATGTAGTTGGATAGTGCTTTTAAGAGGGAAAGACATCTGTGTGGTTTTGAGAAACAACCTTGCCTCAATGGATCGTTGCATCATATGTAGAATTAAAATCAAGCTGTGTCTAGCAAGGAACAGAAAACGTTGCTGGGAGTTATTTGGAACACAGGGCATAGTATTAACGAAGAAATTGGAGGAGCATGCAACAAGGGTAACACAGTGAGCCTGAGGGCTGGGAGCAGGTTAGAAGTGAGCAAAGGAAGGGCAAGAAATTGGTTTAAAAAGGCAAGATACAATACGAGAGCAAACTGACAAGAAATAAGATCTCGGAAAACTTTAATGTGTCTATATACTGGATGCAGTGTGAATTCATGCAATGCAATGGGAGGCGGGAGGAGAAGATGGCGGTGCGATGCAGCACGCAGTGGCCACTCCAGAATGATACCTGTTATCTGTCAAGTAGGGTGTCATGCACAATCCTGATTTGATGGAAACAGACTTGAGGGCATGGAGGAACACCTGTTAAACTTTTGAATTGCCTGCTTCACTGCCACTGCTCTGTGTGATCCAGAATCTCCGGAGGGGAAGGCCTTGAGACCTCGGCTTTGCTTGTTGCTTGGCGGCCGGGGCAGGGACGAAGTGCTCGGCAGAGATGGTGCTCGGTGATCAGTGTCGGAGGGCCAGTCAGAGGCTCGAAGTTTTCGGACGGACTCAGAGTGGCTTCGGTCGGGTGCTTCCAATGCATTGGCAAGTTTGCGGCGCTTGGAGGTCATTGTAGGGAGAGTTTCTCCCTTCTACCGTCTGCGTGAGATGATGGGGCTATCGGGACTTGATACTCTTCTTTTACCGTGCCAATGGTCTGTTCTTTATCAAATTACGGTATGGTTTTGCACTGTTGTAACTATATGTTATAATTATGAGGTTTTGTCAGTTTTAGTCTTGGTTTGTCCTGCATTTCTGTGATATCTTTCTGGATGAGCATTGTATTATTTTTTAATGCATGCATTCCTAAATGACAATAAACGAGGATTGAGTGTCCTCATAATCTAATCTAATCTAATTATTCTGAGGAACCAGCCAAGGAAAAGGCTCAGTTCAATCCCATTTAGTGCAATAAAGAAAGGGTAGTTGGTGATCTTGTTCTAAAGGACTATTGTGGAAAAGTGCAAATGCTTTACTTTGAGCTTGAAATTGATATGGTGCAATCCAGAACTAGGGTTTTACACTTAATAAGGAAACAATGAAGGTTTAATGGGAGCATTGACTGCGATTGGTTGGGAATGTGCACTGAATGGTATGGCAGTGGACAGACAAAAGTTTACATTTAAGGAAATAATAATTAAATTGAAGGAATATGTTGATTTATGGCATGGGTTCAACTATAAAATGATCTATCCCTGACTGATAGAGACCTTAAATCCAGGGAAGAGGCCTATATTGTTACCAGAACCAGCAGAATTTGGAGTATTTTTAGAACTCATTAAAAGTAGACCAAGAAGCTGGTCACTAGAAATGTAAGACGAAATTTGAAAGTAAACTGTAAGGTTTAAAAAAAAAACACCCTGGGATTTTCACGAGATATGTAAAAGGAAAAAGACCAGGAAGAGTAAATAAGGCCTCTTACAGATAGAAAGATGAGAATTTATTTTGATACACAAGAAACCGGCCAGTGGAATGAGACAATTACTCTGTGCATGTCCTCACAGAGAAAACCACAAAAACCTCATTGGAATTACCTGAGAACCAAGGATCCAACTAGAATGAGGAAATAAATAAACACTTATTTTTGCAATAAAAATATTATCAGAATGGTTGGTGAAAGTAAAAGCTGATAATCTCAGTGACAATGTGGTCAACATTCCAGGGCTTTAGAAGAAAGAGATTTAGAGAAAGCAAATGTTCTCCTTATTATCTTCCAAGTTCTATAGATTCGGGCATAGTTCCTATCAAATAGAGGGTAGCAATTTGCCATGGGCAAATGCTTTTCATTACACAAAAAGCCCCATGTGTCCCCACCTTCACATCCCAACCACTCTCCACACAAATGATGATGAGTACTCACTGCTGTTTGACCATTCCCACCCACCTTGCTCAGCACTAGGGTCAAGCATCAGATCTCACTCATTCCTTCACTGGCAGCACCAGATGGCTGAATGGCAAGTTTGCCCTGCTGCCTCTGTGTTGCCAGCTTGGAAACAAGTCTGTTGGTCAGGTCATAAACTGGATGGAGCTGCTGTCAAAGCAAACCTTTGGATGCTGTGGAATCAAAGCTTTTGCGGAAAGTGTTTTTGCCTACTCCCTATAGAGGTTTCACTACCTTATCTCTGCTGCCTGCTCCTGTAACAATTCTGTCTAATTGCATAGGTATTGATCTTTATCAGAATAATATACTGTTACATTAAAAACCTCAATGCATCCACTCTCACACACCACACTGACCTTGTACTTACAGTAGCTCCTGAATATTTGGACTTGTAAGACTATGCTCACTCAGACATACAGGGACACCAGAGTGGCCTTCCCTAGTGTTTGACCTGATATCTGTATTAATTACTGCCCTCTGTTTCCCAGTGTTCAGACTCCTGTCTGCCTAGCTTAATTGCCATTATTTCTATAAAGTTAAACCTCGATCACTAATGGATCAGCCTAAATGCACGGCATCACATTAGTGAGCACGGTTATGTTGCTGAAGAAATCTTGTTTGGAAGAAAACTGTTATGCATTAAAAAAGAATACAGTTCCATACAATTCATTAGGAGAAGAGCCTGCCCATTACAAACGCCTGAGCAGTGCTAACAATGCAGATCAAACCTCCTGTTAACGTTTTTAATAGTTTTTGATTGAATAAAGTCACCGAAATACTGAAATACAACCTCTACATGGACCAAAATGTGTAATCTTAAAGTAAAAGTTAATCATTGTTGGTACTTAGGTGTCTCTTTAGTCGTCACAGATTGGGACCTATAATAATATCCTAAAGTTATGTGGCACCTTTTCATGTGTAAATACCCCCATTAATTGAGAAAATGCTGAACTGCAGATGCTGGAAATCTGAAGTTATAACAGAAAGTTCCATAAGGGCCTTTATGCTGAAATGTTGACGGCTTCTCCCTCCACAGATGCTGTCTGACCTAATGAGCATTTCCACTATTCTCTGTTTATTATTTCAGATGTGCTCAGGCTCAGTTACCAAACAGAATTTGAATACAAGGCAGGAATTGAAAAAAAAATGTTTAGTACAAGTAGTGGTTTAAGGGACACCTTAAAAGAGGTAAGAGTGGTAGGACGGAGAGGTGGGAGGGGATGGGTGATTCTGGAGGTTAGGATTATTGGAATTGAAATTGGATTATTAACATTACATGTACTGATGTAGAGTGAAAAGCTTGTCCTGCATACTGTTCACACAGATCAAATCACTACACAGTGCATTGAGGTAAAACAATAACAAGATGCAGAATCCTGAAGTCTTGGAAACGTACAACACAAAAACAGGCCCTTCGGCCCATCTAGTCCATGCCAAACCATTTAAACTTCCTACTCCAATCGACCAGCAGCGGGACCATAGCTCTCCATATCCCTACCATCCATGTATCTATCCAAGCCTTTCCTAAACGTTGAAATCGAGCTCACATGCACCACTTGTGCTGGCAGCTCATTCCATGCTCTCACAACCCTCTGAGTGAAGAAGTCTCCCCTCATGTTCCCCTTAAATTAAATGCAGAGAAAGCGCATTTCAGGCTGATAATAAGGTGAGAGATCATAATGAGGTAGACTGTGAGGTCAAGAGTCCATCTGTTGTACCAGGGATCCATTCAATAGTCTTATGTCAGTGGGGTATAAACCTCCAGCCTCCACAGGTGCAGTGACATGTAATCAGATATGATAGATTTATATTGTTTCAGTTATGGAAGCAGGCCATTCAGCCCATCATGTCAACACTGATCATCAAGGATCTATCAGTAGTTAACTTGGCCCATAGCCCTCTCTGCCTAGAAGATTCAAATGTTCATCTAGACCAGGGGTTCCCAACGTGGGGTCCATGGACCTCTCGGTTAATGGTAAGGCTCCGTGGCATAAGAAGGATTGGGAACACCTGATCCAGACACAAATGTTTCCAGAGACTCTGCTTCCAGCACTCTTTCAAAAGATTATGGACCTAATTCCCAAGCCCTCATTCCCAACTAACAAAACTCATAACTCAATGGCAGACTTCCAGTCAATTGATTTTCCATTCATTAACCAGATGACAAATTGCAGTCAGGGTGTCTCATTCCCAGACATTAGCCTTGCAGAATGCCACAGTGGAATAATTACCTACTCCCTTAAAGCCCCAGCAACAAATTCCACTAAAATACGGGGAGAGATTCGAAGTTATTAAGGATTTTGTTTTAATGCACATTAAATGCTGTCCTTCAGGCTTTCCTGCTTGTAATGAGGATATCTGAGCTCGGCAGCTCTGAATCCAAGAGTGATTATGTTCTGTGCTTCACAACTTATCACTTCACTAACAAAGTAACTAAGCATAGTCTGAATGTGCTTTATGTTCGAATAATTTATCTAGTGTGTGCTATTGATTTCAGTAAAGATAATTAAGGCAGTACTTATAAACCATACATTGTGATAAACAGTAAACAATACACCACAAGAAAAGGCGCTGCTTTACAATGGAAGTGAATGAATTAAATTGACAAAGTATGCCCTAATCTTACATATCACATCATTCAATATAACAGTGAATGTCTGATAGCAGCTGAGGACCAGGAGAGACTTCTGACCCAGAGGCAAAGATCACTGAGCCATGTCTGATGCATTATTGGACAAAACTCAGGTCTGTCTTGCCCAGTGGAATAGACCCACACTAATGAGTAGTGGCAAAACCCTGCTCTTGGATTTTCTCCTCTAAAACTCATGGACAATGCAAAAACACAAGGAGATTGAAGTAGGCCACTCGGCCCCTCAAGCCAGTTCCACCATTTCATATGATTATGCCTGATCTTCTTTATCCCTGTACCAGAGTCCTAATGCCCTCAATTCATCGACTTTTCAAAAATATATCTATCTCCACTTGAAATATTTGCAGGTAGCTAGACTATACAACTCTTTGGGTAGGAGAATTCCAGTGATTACTGCTTATCTCTTGGGGTTAGATGACTTCTATATATGTAGAAGAAAATCAAACAGTGCACTGATGTTGGATGAAAGAGAAACCTTGCTCCTTTGGCACTGCCTGGCCTCAACAAATGTTCCGCACACTCCTCGGCAAGTATTCTACCCCAGCTAGAACAGATGGTGAAAGGTGCGCATCTGCTCCTACCTCCCAGTGGAAATAAAACACAGAACGTACTGAATATCCAACAAGCCAGGCGATATCCATGGAGAGAGATACAATCAATATTTTGATGCAGTGACCTGCCATCTTCCAGTAGACCCCAGCATCATCAGGGAAAAAAATGTAGCTCTTCCCACTGACTGTAAAGAGTCAGTATCTAAAGAGATAACCTCTGAGGGCTCTCTGAGGCAGAATTTTTCCAGTGTAATTATTATTTCTGGAGACAGAATCCATGAGGCACGGGAGCAGAATTAGGCTGCTCAGCCCATCAAGTCTGCTCTACATTTTTTCAAGTGATGGCAACACTAAAGCAGAGCTCAGCTCCAAAGGCAAAAAAAGAAAACACACAGAACCTAACAAGCCTTGCTGGAAAATTACCTCCCAACACAGCATCAGAAGCTCATTCCAACTCCCGTGACACTTGGAATTATTCCAGCATCTGAATAACTCAGATGTGGGTAATACTGATATGTTTATTTTTCCCTAATTTTACTTCTCTGCCTTTGCCAGGAAGATTGCTTAAAGGAAAGAAACGAGGCTTTGTTTATGTTTGACACTGTTGCTAGAATCTCTCCACATCCTTATGTAACCATGGGTGTTACTGACTTAAGCAACAGTTACCACAGTAACACAGGAGCTTTCCAGAGCATTACTTCATAGTACTAGGTGACAGTGGGGCACTGAAGCTAGACTATCTGACACAGAATGCAGAGGTCAGAGAAGATGATCTACATCTGCAGTGGAAACTGGGGAAAAGGACTGTCGAAACGAGAAGCTCAGCTCCAATGAGCTATTGAACCTGAAAGGAAAAAGAGTCAGAGCAAATTTGTTTGACTTACTTTCTAGATGATGGTATTAATGCTTCAAGTAGGCGAAGGTGCAATCAGCTTAATAGAAGGATACATTCATAAGGTTGAATGTTTTGCTCCTGATCTTATAGAACATAGCAACTATAAACCATGACAGCTATCTATGGTGGTAGGTCAGTTCTGAGAAAGAGTCTCAGATGTGAACCATTGACTGTTTCTCTTTGCTGCCTGACTTGATGAGAGTTTCCAGCATGATTTGTTTTTATTTCTGCTTCCCAGCATCTGCAGGTCTTCTTGATTTTCTTTCAATCTAGTGGAGCACCCGGTAGAAACCCATGCAGTCATGGGGAGAATGCACAGACTCTTTGCAGACAGGAGCACGAATTGAATGCCTGATTTTCTGATTGCTGGCACCGTAAAGCGTTACGCTAATCACCTGGCTACTGTGTAGTAATTTTATGTCTTGCACTATATCACTGCTGGAAAACAACATATATCATGTCCTATGCCAGTGATAATAAACCTGGAATGCCTGGATCATTGAAACATACTGCAGTACATCTTCCCACCAGTGGCAGCCCTGCAGCATCACAGTGTGAGATTACAATCTAGGCAGCTGCTGACGTAAATGTAACACCTTAAGATCTAAGAGCAGATTCGATTATTTGGCCCATCGTCTGCTCCACCAGTTCATCATGGCTTTCCTCTTCAATTTTCCTCTCAGCTCCAATCTCCCGCCTTCTCCCCTTATCTCTTTGTGCCCTAGCCAATCAAGAATTCTGATGCTGTATCTTCTGTTCTTAGACTCTCTCACCATTTGAAATATCCTCCCAACATCCAGTCTATCAAGGCCTTTCACCATTCACCATTTTCCTGAATTCTAGTGAATACAGGCCTAGGGCCTTCAAATGCTCTTCATATTATAAGCCATTCAGTCCTGGAATCATTTTCGTGAACCTCCTGTGAGCCCTCTCTAGTTTTCGCACATCTTTTCTAAGATAAGGGGCCCAAACCTGCTCACAATACTCCAAGTAAGGCTTCATCAGTGCTTTATAAAGTTTCAACATTGCATTATTGCTTTTATATTCTAGTCCTCTCAAAATGAATGCCAACATTGCACTTGCCTTCCTCACCACAGACTCAACCTGCAAATTGACCCTTAGAGAATCCTGCACAAGGACTCGTAAGTCCCTTTGCACCTGTATTTTCTCTCCCTTTAGAAAATAGTCAACCCTTTCATTTCTTCTACCAAAGTGCATGACCATACACCTCCCAACACTGTATTCCAGCTGCCACTTCTTTGCCCATTCTTCTAATCTGTCTAATTCCTTCTGTAGTCTCTCTACTTCCTCAAAACTACAGCCTCTCCAGCTATCCTCATATCCTCTGCAACGAAGCCATCAATTCCATTATTCATATCATTGATATATAACGTAAAAAGAACCAGTCCCAACACAGACCCCTATGAAATACTACTAGTCACTGGCAATCAATCAGAAAAGGCTTGATTTATTCCCATGCTTTGCCTCCTGCCAATCAGCCACTGTTTTATCCATGCCAGAGCCTTTTCTGTAATACCATGAGCTCATTGCTTGTTAAGCAGCCTTACGTGTGGCATCTTGTCAAGGCCTGCTGAAAGTCCAAGTAGACAACATCTACCGATTCTACTTTGACGATCCTGCTTGTATCTTCTTCAAAGAATTTCAACAGATTTGTCAGGCAAGATTTTCCCTTGAGGAAACCTGCAGGTTAAGGCCTATTTTATCATGTGCCTCCAAGTACCCTACACATCATCCTTAATAATTGACTCCAACATCTCCCCAACCACTGAGGTTAGACTATTTGGCCTATAGTTTCCTTCCTTCTGCCGCTCTCCCTTCTTGAAGAGTAGAGTTACATTTACAATATTTCAGTCTTCTGGAACCATTCCAGAATCTAGTGATTCTTGAAAGATCATTACTAATACCTTCACGATCTCTTCAGCCACGTCTTTCAGAACTCTGGGGTGTACACCATCTGGTCCAGGTGACTTTACTGTCTTCAGTTTCCCAAGAATCTTCTCTCTCGTTACACTTCACACATTTCATGTCTCCTGACACCTGGAACTTCCATCATACGGTTAATGTCTTTCACAGTGAAGATTGATACAAAATACTTGTGCAATTCAATATCTATTCTCACCTCTCTTTTACACTTTATGTATCTGAAGGAGCTTTTAGAACCCTTTTTAAAATTAATAGCTGGCTTACTTTTGTATTCCAACTTCACCTTCTTAAATACTTTTTGTAGTTGCCTTCTGTCGGTTTTTAAATGCTGCCCAGTCCTTTAACTTCCCACTAATCCTTGCTCTATTATATATCCTCTCCTTGGATTTTATGTTAGCTTTGATTTCTCTTGTTGGCCATGGTTGTGTCATCTTGCCTTTAGGATACTTCCTCTCTGGGGTGTATATATCCTCTGCCTTCCAAAATGCTTCCAGAAATTCCGGATATTGCTGCTCTGTGGTCATCCCTGCCAGTGTTCTTTCTCAATCATTTCTGGCCATCACCTCTCTCGTGCCTCTGTAATTCCCTTTACTCCACTGTAATACTGATACATCTGACTTTAGCTTCTCCTTGTCGAATTTCAGGGCCAATTCAATCATATTATGATCACTTTCCCCTAAGAGTTTTTTTTTAACCTTAAGCTCTCCAATCAATTCTGGTTCATTGCTCAATACTCAATCCAGAAAAGTATTCATTGAACTTTACATAGAATTTGGAACAAAAGGAGGGACTTTGTGATATATAACAAAGACTCACCTGCTGTAACAATTGTACTCTTGCATACTCCTGAATTTCCTTACAACATTGAAGGAGGCTATTAAGTCTATGGCAGCTCTGGAACAACCCCATTTCCCTGCTATTTTTCCCTAAAACCTATTCTCCCCAAATTCTCATCTCTTCCTGTATCCCTCCAGATTCTACCACTCACCTTTGCAATTGGAACAATTGGAACAATTCAGTTAGCATACCAACTTTCAATCGTTTGGGATGTGGGAAGAAAGCAGAACATCCAGAGGAATCTCATGTGATCAGAGGAAGAACATGCAACTCCTCATAAACAGCACCGGTGGGCAGGATTGAATGCAGGTCTCTGGCCTTGAGAGACGGAGACAGTGGCTTAATCATGTGTGCCATTGCACAATACTCTTCAGAAGATGTTAGTCCTTTTCTGTATTTCTAGTTTTTGGATCTAGTGGAATGTTCTTGATTAGCTATTTCTTCATTTCCGCACTTTTCATTTCACGCAACAGAGAAGAAACAGGAAATCTTTGGTTATAAACATCAAAGATCTTGAGCAACATACACAAAATACTGGGCGAACTCAGCAAATCAGGGATCGTCTATGGAAGGAAATAAATTTTGGCTTCTGCCTCCTTCCTTTCCAGTCCTGATGTAGCATCTTGGCCCAAACCATCGAATGTATACCCCACTTCAGAGATGGTGCCTGGCTTACTGAGTTCCACCAGAAATTTCACATCTGTTGCACACAAATATTGGGACATGAGCAGAGACCAGCAAAATTCATTTATGATGTTATTAAGCATGTTTAATAACATCATGGGCTGCAGTAACTCTATAGACTTTAATTCACTTATTTATCCACTTTGTTCTCATATTCCTCAATATTGCTGATCAGCAAATCTTATCAGTCTGTCTATTTCCATCATTAATTATTGTTTAATGAAGAGAGTTTGAAATATCATCTGTCTTCCATGTGTGCTTCCAAAAATTTACTCCTGAGCAAACTAGCTCTAAGTATTTGACAATGCCATCTGTTGTAGATTAGACAACCAGCAAAACAGAGTTTCTCTCTGCTGTTCTATCAGCCTCACTAAATATCTTGAAAAGCATTAAACACTGTTTAGCATTCTAAAATGCAAGGAATGCAACCCCAGTATCTGTAATCTCACATATTAGATGTTATTTCATTTATAAGATGTAGTTAATGTTGCAGGCTCAACATTTATTGTTCGTCACTAATTATCCTTGAGAGAATAGTGGTGTGCCTCCTCAAACCACTGCTGGTCCTCCCACTCTGCTATTAGCCAGGGAGCTCCAGAATGAAGAATCAACACTAATGAAAAAGCAGCCTTACTGACCAATATTCTCATTGATACAGAGATCTGCACCCTGAATCAGAATCAGGGTTATTGTCACTGACTTATATGACATGAAATTTGTTGTTTTGCAGTAGCAGTACAGCGCAAAAAATATTATAAGTTACAAAAACAAATAAATAATTTATGAAAAGGAATAAAGAGCATTGTTCATGGGTTCATGCACTGTTCTGGAACCTGATGGCATATTGAAAGAAGCTGTTCTTGATTCATTGGGTCTTCAGTCTCCTGTACCTCCTCCTTGGTGATAGTCTCCTTAATCTTCTTCTTCTGGCCATCCATCCCATAGGATGATGATGGTTCCTTTCAGTCAGGTAGTGGGGTTCGATTTGAGGATACCACACTCCTCAGAAAGGAACAGCATGTGTGTGAGTGGATTTTAGGTAAGTAGGGGGTTGCACAGGTCCAGACTCACCCTCTCAACATCCCCTCCCGGATCCAGCAGAATGGTGGGGTCCAAGACGGCTGGGAGAAGTCCTGTTGCAGTGAATGACCAGACCACGTTTCGATGCAAGGGATGCCCTTTCTATGCTTCATGGCACGTGTTTGCTAGATGGCTGTTGACCCTATGAGAGGGTTCATCCATCCTTTGACAGGTCTTGTTTGTCGTCCTGCAGAGTGTCTTTCCACCCTCCTCACCAGGCAAGCCTGGTAGAGGAGCTGGTTTAGTCGCCAACCACCCGACCATGCGACAGGGAATACTGGGTTACAAGGTACCAGTAGCACTCAGACGAGTGACCTGATGATAGTAATGAGAAGAGGGCATGTCTTGGATGGTAAAGGTCTTTCATGAAGCATGCCACCTTTTTGAGACTCTGCTTCTTGAAGATGTCCTCATTGAGGTGGGGTGTGCTTGTGACGGAGTTCACCAAGTCTACAACTCTCTGCAACCTCTTACCATCTGTGCATTGAAGCCTCCACACCAGACAGTGATGTGACCAGTCAGAATGCTCTCCACCATACATCTTTCGAAATTCCTCTCGAAGCACTTCATAATGGTAGATGGGAGAGGTGTAATCGTTGAAGAAATTCATGCTGCTCTTCTTGGGCACCAGTATGATTACTGCCCTTTTGGAGCAGACCTCAGCTGTGAGAGGTTGAGGATATCCATGAAAACTCCAGCCGGTTTTCACTACTCAGGGTCTGACATCTTGCGAGGGTTCACCTTCTTGAAAAGGGTAGAGATGGATTTAGTGAGCTGTTCAAAAGATAGCAAAAGTTATAAAATTAGATTAGATTAGATTAGATTAGATTCAACTTTATTGCATTATGCCGAGTACAGATACAAAGCCAATGAAATGCATTTAGCATCTGACCAGAAATGCAAAGAATAGTGTTATTTACAAAATAACTGTGAATAAAAAAGTGCTACAGCACACAAATATAAAAGTACTGAGAGAGTACAATACTGATGCAATACTGCTTAGCGCAGTGATGAGAGGTTCAGCAGTGTCACAGCCTCAGGGAAGAAGCTCTTCCTGTGCCTGCTGGTGAGAGAGCAGAGGCTCCTGTAGCGCCTACCGGATGGGAGGAGAGTAAAAAGTCCATGGTTCGGGTGAGATGCATCCCTGATAATGCTTTTCGCCCTGCCCAGGCAGCGTTTATGGTAGGTGTTCTCAATGGTGTGCAAATCAGGGAAGTGTGAGGTTATCTATTTGGGTAGGAGGAAGAGGAAGGCAGAGTATGATTTAAATGGCATAAATCTGTCAAAAATAGCACTTAGAGAGATCTGATTATCATTGTTCAAGTTGCACAGAAGTTTAGCATTCGACTACAACTAGTAATTAAGTTAGTAAATAGAATTTGGCTGTTGTTGCATTGGGAAGAGGTTAAAGAATAAGAAAGTTTTGCTAAGCTGTCCGGATACTTGGAGTAATGTGCACAATGTTAGTGTCCTTACTCAAGAACATGCTAGTCTTTGAGGTGATCTAGTGAAGGTTTATAGGATTGGTTGCTAGGATGAGGGATTGCTCTGTGAGGAGAGGATATGAAAGACTGGCCCATATTCTCTGGAGTTTAAGAGAATGATCTCATCAAATCATAGCCTCACAACCTGGGATCAAGCTTCCAATACTGAGGATTGCAAGAGGCTGCACAGAGTTTGAAACTCAACCAGTTTCATCACAGGCACAGCCCTCCCCATATGAAGGATATTTTCAAGAGTTGGTGTCTCAAGGAGATGGCATCTATCATTAAAGATCCTCAGCATCCAGTACCCTTTTCTTGTGACCACCACCAGGGAGAAGGCATGGGAGTCTGGAGACATTCTAAGAACAGCTTCTTCCTTTTCTCCATCAGGCCTCTGAACAACCATGAATCTATGACCACTACCTCGCTGTTACACTTTTCCACTATTTATTTATAGCAATGTTATATCTCAATCTGCACTGCTACTGCAAAACAACACATTTTTGACATATATCAGTGATAATCAAGCAGATACTGATTCTGAAATGTGCAAGACTCTGACAGATTTTTGTGGGGTGTATGCTGTGAAGATTTTGCAGCTGGTGGAGGAGTGGGTGTCTAGTGGTATAACCTTAAGGTAATTGTTGGCTGTTTAAGATAGAGATGAAAGTAACTTTCTCTTAGATAGTTCTAAATCTTTGTGGAGCTCTGCAACAGAGCTTTGTGGATGCTGAGTCACTATGGATATTCAAGACTGAGGCAGATAGATTTGTGAACTTCAGAGTCATCAAAGGTAATGGACGTAGAGCAAAAATGGGTAGAGGCCAAAAAATCAGATCAGCCGCAAACTAATTGAAAAACACGGCAGCCTCAAGGCGCCGAATCCAGGGGCCGCAATTTCTCAGATTCTTATTTTCTTACCATTGTGCAGTGTAATTCACATTAGATTGATTGACTAGCTGTCAACATTAGATTTCTGACTGACTGATTAACTCGCCAGTCTTAATCAAGCAAAGATCATTAGAAGGTTGCAATGTTTCTCTGCAGTGCCTGGTAATTAATTTTTAATTGATCTTATTAAAAAACATACTGAGGCTTTACACATCAATTTGCTTTGAATATGCATCTCTGCTAAATGAATTCAGGCTAAATTTTAATCACCAAAAATAGATGCTTAAAATAGACCTGCAGACAAAAGGGCAGAATTATTCATGAGCTTAACACCAGAATGCGTTGCTTTTGTATGGTGCGTTCAATATGCTCAGATGTCCAGAGTGACTCAGAATGACTAAAAGACACAAAACCAATGAGTAAAACATGAATACTGGAGGAAAGAAACGGCATGTTTCAGACAGAACTTGAAGAACAGGCAACTGAAGGTGCTGTAGTCAGATGTGGTTGAAAAATATCAGCCATGCAGACACCAAAAATTCACTTATTGTAACGCAGTAATGGATGGACATGACCACAGAAGGATTTGGTAATAGGGATCAAAGTTTTCAAGCAAAGGTGTCTTGGTGAACCCAGCACCTGTGAACACAAGAGTGTTGATCCTCTTATAAGAAAACAGAATGGGGCCACTCAGTCCATTTGGTTCATGCTAGCCCTCAGAGGAGCACCTCATTTGTTCCATTCCGACTCCCTTTGATTCTTTCTGCTGTTAACCCAAACAAGGTTCAATTTGCCATGACTAATTAAGATACCAGCACAACTCTAGGATGTGGGGGGAAACTAAGGAATGGTAGGAGAGTCTGGGACCAGAGGACACAGCCTCAGAGTACAGGGGTGTCCTTTTAGAATGGAGATGAGAAGTTCTTTAGCCAGAGAGTGGTGAATCAGTGGCATTCTTTGCCACAGCCAGCTATGGAGGCTAAGTCTTTATGAATATTTAAGGCAGAGGTTGATAGATTATTGATTGGTCAAGGCATGAAGGGATATGGTGAGAAGGCAGGAGATTAGGGCTGAGAGGAGATATGGATGAGCCATGATGAAATGGTGGAGTAGACTCGATGGGCCAAATGGCCTAATTCTGCTCCTATGTCTTATAGTCTTAAGGTCTAATGAAATGTACAGGAGCCCTGGAGATGGGAGACATCAACACTCCATTGCTCACAGATCCCATACATTCACTTGAACAAGAGCATCTAAACATGCATTTACAGAAAATGTAGAGATGGATTTGAGAAGTGGTAAGTATTGTGGACATATTAAGGGCACCTTAGGTGTTTGCAAGGACAGAGAGGTCATGTCTATGATTACTGTTGAAGAAGAGCATGTGAGGTGAAGGAAACATTCAACATCATCTAAAGAAAGGGTGTTGGGTACTAGTAGTTCACTGGAAATTGGGTTGGCACTGGGGTCTCTTGGTGTGTCCGTCTGACAAAAGAGAGCTGGCTTTTAGCACCCTTCCCAGACAGAGCAAAGCCAGTCAATGAAGTTATCAAAGTAACAGGAGAAGAATTTAAGGAACAGGGTGCAGATATGTGGGGCTATGGGTGAGAACTCTGTGACCACTTGCTATGCTCGAGGGCAACTTGATAACATTGCACAGGGCAACAGTTACTTGCAACAATGAAGCTCCTGAGCTTCTGTGCACCCATTTTCTCATTGTAACTTTGATTGGAACCAAGTCCCTGGATGAGGTGAGGTGGACTCAAAGGAAGGAAAGCAGATAGGACAGGCATATAGAAGACTAGTCAAGAGAGATGTGTGGAAAGATCTTATCATGGGAGAGGAGGCAGTAGAGAACTTTGAAGGATGCAGGGAAGGAAAGACCTAGAGGTGAGGATGGAAAAACAGCAAGAGAAAGCCACTCAGAAGCAGATAACAGGGGTGTGACAAGGTGAGTGGTCAGGAAAATGGATGATGCTGCACAACATGCAAAAACATGTAAATGAAGAAAACGGGTCAGTGTAAAACGAGTGAAACTAATTAGGTAAAGGAACCCTTAGGAGGAGGTGATCATAATATGATAGAATTTACTCTGCAGTTTGAGAGGGAGAAGCTAATATCAGATGTATCAGTATTACTGAGGCACGAAAGAGGAGCTGGTCAAAGTTGATTGGAAGGGGACATGGATTAAAGCATGAATTGATACCAGGAAGTATGATGTGGTAGCTATTGGTGAAATATGGTTACAGGAGGGGTGTGATTGGCAACTAAATATTCCTGGATTTCATTGCTTCAGGTGTGATAGAATTGGAGGGACAAGAGGGGGAGGTGTTGCATTGCTTGTCAGAGAAACTATTACAGCAGTGCTCTGGCAGCATAGATTAGAGGGCTTGTCTAGGGAGGCTATTTGAGTGTAATTGAGTAATGGGAAAGGTGTAGTAACACTTATAGCGGTGTATTATAGACCACCAAATGGGGAGCGAGAATTGGAGGAGCGAATTTGTAAGGAGATAGCAGATATTTGTAGTAAGCACAAGGTTGTGATTGTGAGAGATTTTAATTTTCCACACGTAGACTGGGAAGCCCATACTGTAAAAAGGCTGGATGGATTGGAGTTTGTAAAATGTGTGCAGGATAGTTTTTTGCAGCAATACATAAAGGTACCAACTACAGAAGGGGCAGTGTTGGATCTCCTGCTAGGGAATGAGATAGGTCAGGTGACGGAGGTTTGTGTTGGGGAGCACTTCAGGTCTAGTGATCACAATGCCATTAGTTTTAATATAATTATGGAGAAGGATAGGACTGGACCCAGGGTTGAGATTTTTGATTAGTGAAAGGCTAACTTTAAGGAGATGCAAAAGGATTTAGAAGGAGTAGATTGGGACAATTTGTTTTATAGGAAGGATGTAATAGAGAAATGGAGGTCATTTAAAGGTGAAATTTTGAGGGTACAGAATCTTTATGTTCCTGTTAGGTTGAAAGGAAAGGTTAAAAGTTTGAGAGAGCTATCAAGGGATTCTGGAAACTTGGTTCGGAAAAAGAGAGATATCTACAATAAATATAGGCCGCAATGGAGTAAATGAGGTGCTCGAGGAATATAAAGAATGTAAAAAGAATCTTAAGAAAGAAATTAGAAAAGCTAAAAGAAGATACAAGGTTGCTTTGGCAAGTAAGGTGAAAATAAATCCAAAGGGTTTGTACAGTTATAATAATAGCAAAAGGATAGTGAGGGATAAAATTGGTCCCTTAGAGAATCAGAGTGGACAGTTATGTGTGGAGCCAAAAGAGATGGGGGAGATTTTGAACAATTTATTTTCTTTGGTATTCACTAAGGAGAAGGATATTGAGTTGTGTAAGGTAAGGGAAACAGGTAGGGAAGTTATGGAAACTATGATGATTAAAGAAGAGGAAGTACTGGCGCTTTTAAGGAATATAAAAGTGGATAAGTCTCTGGGTCCGGACAGGATATTCCCTAGGACCTTGAGGGAAGTTAGTGTGGAAATAGCAGGGGCTCTGACAGAAGTATTTCAAATGTCATTAGAAACGGGGATGGTGCCAGAGGATTGGCATATTGCTCATGTTGTTCCATTGTTTAAAAAAGGTTCTAAGAGTAAACCTAGCAATTATCGGCCTGTGAGTTTGACATCGGTGGTGGGTAAATTGATGGAAAGTATTCTTAGAGATGGTATATATAATTACCTGGATAGACAGGGTCTGATTAGGAACAGTCAACATGGATTTGTGTGACTAAGGTCATGTTTGACCTTAGTATTGAATTTGTATTTGACCATGTATTGAATTTTTTGAAGAGGTTTCTAAGAAAGTTGATGAGGGTAAAATGGTGGATGTTGTCTACCTGGACTTCAGTAAGGCCTTTGACAAGGTTCCACACGGAAGGTTAGTTAGTAAGGTTCAAACGTTAGGTATTAATATTGAAGTAGTAAAATGAATTCGGCAGTGGCTGGATAGAAGACGCCGGAGAGTAGTGGTGGATAACTGTGTGTCAGATTGGAGGACGGTGTGTAGTGGTGTGCCTCAGGGATCTGTACTGGGTCCAATGTTGTTTGTCATATACATTAATGATCTGGATGATGGGGTGGTAAATTGGATGAGTAAGTATGCAGATGATACTAAGATAGGTGGAATTGTGGATAATGAAGTAGATTTTCAAAGCTTGCAGAGAGATTTAGGCCAGTTAGAAGTGTGGGCTGAAAGATGGCAATGGAGTTTAATGCAAAAAAATGTGAGGTGTTACATTTTGGTAGGACTAATCAAAATAGGACATACATGGTAAATGGTAGGGCATTGAAGAATGCAGTAGAACAGAGGGATCTAGGAATAGTGGTGCATAGTTCCCTGAAGGTGGAATCTCATGTAGATAGGGTGGTGAAGAAAGCTTTTGGTATGCTGGCCTTTATAAATCAGAGCATTGAGTATAGGAGTTGGGATGTAATGTTAAAATGTACAAGACATTGGTAAGGCCAAATTTGGAGTATTGTGTACAGTTCTGGTCACCGAATTATAGGAAAGATGTCAACAAAAATTAGAGAGTACAGAGAAGATTTACTATAATTTTACCTGGGTTTCATCACCTAAGTTACAGAGAAAGTTACAGAGAAAGGTTGAACAAGTTGGGTCTTTATTCTTTGGAGTGTAGAAGGTTGAGGGGGGACTTGATAGAGGTATTTAAAATTATGAGGGGGATAAATAGAGTTGACATGGATAGGCTTTTTCCACTGAGAGTGGGGGAGATTCAAACAAGAGGGCATGAGTTGAGAGTTAAAGGGCAAAAGTTTAGGGGTAACATGAGAGGGAACTTTTTTATTCAGAGAGTGGTAGCTGTGTGGAACAAGCTTCCAGCAGAAGTGGTTGAGGCAGGTTCGATATTGTCATTTAAAGTTAAATTGGATAGCTGTATGGACAGGAAAGATATGGAGGGTTATGGGCTGAGTGCAGGTCGGTGGGACTAGGTGACAGTAAGCGTTCGGCATGGACTAGAAGGGCCGAGAGGGCCTGTTTCCGTGCTGTGTTTGTTATATGGTTATATTAGCAGAGATGCTGGCAGAACAGCAACGGCTGCAGTTACTGGGGTCAAGGGTCGATACATCCCAAAGATAAAGAAGTATTCTAAAAGGAGGACGATGCAACTGTGGCTGACAAGGGAAATCAAAGACAGCATAAAAGGAAAAGAGAGAGCATATAATATAGCAAAATTACTGGAAAATTAGACAACTGTGAAGTTTTTAAGAATCATCAGAAGGCAACTAAAAAGCAATAAGGAGAGAAAAGATGAAATATGAAGATAAGCTAGCCAATAATACAAAAGAGGATCCCAATAATTTTTTTTCAAATGTATAAAGAGTAAAAGAGAGACACGTATACATATTGGACTATTGGGAAATAATGCTGGAGAGATGGTAATGTGAGACAACGAAACAGAAGACAAACTTAATAAGCATTTTGTGTCAGTCTTCACTGTGGAAGACACCAATAGTATGCCAAAATTTCAGAGTTTCATGGGGCAGAAGGGAGTATAGTCACTATTCCTAAAGAGAATGTCCTTGGAAAGCTGAAAGTTCTGAAATTGGATAGGTTAACTAGACCAGGTGGACTACACTTCAGGGCTCTAAAAGAGGTATATGAAGAGATTGCAAAAGCATTAATAGTGATCTTTCAAGAATCACTTGATTCTGGAATGGTTCCAGAGGACTAGAAAATTGAAAATATCACTCCGCTCTTTCAGAAGGGAGGGAGGAAAAAGAAAGGAAATTACAGGCCACTTAGCCTGACTTAAGTGGTTCGGAAGTTGCTGGTGTCACTGGGTTCGGATATGGCCCAAGTGCTGTGTGAGAGACACTGAAGCAGGTCAATAGCTCACAGACTTTAATGTGAACAATGTTAAAGGAAAAAGAAGACAATAAACACGAGGCCAAGGAGGGCCATTGACTAAAGCAGTCAAATGGAAAATGAAGCCTACACTGCGGCTGAAAAGAACAACTAAGAATAAAATGAATACCGCTGGTCTTCAGAGTTAGTTGACTCGACAGTCCAATTTCTCAGGCAAGGCGGAATGCAGATAATGAAGCGTAGCTACATCCAAGTCTCCACGAACACTACGACGGAATGAATGGAGTTAAATACTATCACAATGAAATGATAGTAAGCTGACACATGCATATTCATGAGTGTAATTGCCGAATCCCCGCTGCGCTGTTGAATCCATGGTTGTGACAGAGGCCTCCCCCTCTAGGCACAGCCCCTGAGGCACCACGGACATGTGTCCACTGGAAGTCCGAATGAGGGACTTGTCCAAGACGTCCTTCAGTGATGCTGGTAGACAAGTACCATGGGGTGCACTGCCAATATCGGAGCCAAAGACTTCCATGTAGAGACAGAAACAAGAGCTTATACAGAGGTGGCTCGACCAATTGACACCATGAGACAAATGATTCTTAAAATGAGGACCCTCCGATTGGAGCTAATCTGGCATATGCTTTAAGAATAAAACTAACACAGAATCTGAATTTATCAAAATAAATTTAAACTTAAACAGAAAGCATCAGGAAACCGCATTACAAAGAACAAGTCGCTCGAGAAAAACACAAGAAACTCTAAAACCATTAATAACTGTTAAGCAACAATTAACTAATTCAGGTGCTCTAAAAACCTCAGAGCCCAAATGTTCTGATGCCCTGCACAGGCCTGAAGAAGTCACTACTGGACCCCCCCTCCCTATAGCTGGCACCTGATAGCCCAGGAAGATCTGGATACTCAAGACAGCTGGGGACTTGAGAGAGGGGCCTGGGAATCCCAACAGACTGAGGGACCGGGGAATCCTGAGGGTCGAGAGACCAGGGAACCTCAAGTTAGATCAAGAGACTTTGGGCAGGGCTAAGAAGGAGGCTTGGGAGTCCTCGAGATGGTGAGGACATTTTAAAACCCTAAACACATTGAATTAGTCTTGGAAATGATCGGAAAAGGAAAATTCTGAGAACATAGAGAAATATCCTTGGAAAACCTTGAAACCTAGAAAAGGAACCTTTTCAAATCTTGCTCAGTGATTTATCTTTCACAATTTTTCCAGAGGCAATTAGGTATACTCTCAATTTTACAGATCAAGATAGCATAAACAGGCTTCTTTCATCTCTAAGCTGGCTGTTTCTCTGTAGATCTGCTTAATTTGCTACATGAAAGTTCAATTTTCCCAATCTGTATCATGACTTTCACAAGAGGTTAAAAATACCCTTGATGGGCTTACTTTACCTGTGTAGTCACACACTCCTGCCAGGGCTCAGCTTTTGGAGTAGGGCTCTTCCAGAATTTACACTATTGACTTGAATGATGATTTGCTGAATCAACTGAAGAGCTTGCTTGAAGGGGTCATTTGTTACACAGATCTGAGCCATGGAACCATAATGCTGGGAACCTGGTTACTTGTGACTTGAAAAGCTTGGAATGGATACCGGAGAAACTCAATGTAGACTAGAGAAGCTCAGCATGTAGACGTGGGACTGTTGGAATGTAGAGTCAGGACATGCACTGAGAATAGAAGACACCCCCTTCTCAAGCCACCAATTTCGAAACATCACTGTTCAAACTTTGCTGGGTCCATTACTTGGCAAGGTCCTTCTGTCACACTGGAGATAGAAACAAGAGTTCATACATCAGAATTCAGCAGAACATTGTTGCCTCGGCGAATCACTCTGACCAGTGAATCTCATGGCCAAGGTCAGCTTCTCTCTCTCTCTCTCTCTCTCTCTCTCTCCCTCTCTCTCTCCCCCTCACTCTTCTCTCTCTCTCTCCTCTCTCTCTCTCTCTCCCCCTGTGCTGGGTCCATCTTTGCGTGGTCGAGACTTGCTGTCACTGGGTTCGGATATGGCCCAAGTGCGGAGTGAGAGACACTGAAGCAGGTCGATAGCTCACGGACTTTAATGCGAACAGTGTTAAAGGGAAAAGAAAACAATAAACGCTAGGCCAAACAGGGCCGTTGACTAAAACACTCAAACGGAAAACGAAGCCTACACTGTGGCTGAAAAGAACAACTAAGAATTAAATGAATACCGCTGGTCTTCAGAGTCGGTTGACTCGACAGCCCAGTTTCTCGGGCAAGGTGGAATGCAGATAACGAAGCATAGCTATGTCTATATCCAAGTCCCAACAAATACTGTGATGGAATGAATGGAGTTAAATACTATCACAATGAAATGATAATAAGCTAACACGTACGTATTTACGAGTGCAATTGCAGAACATGCTGTGCTGCCGAATCCGTGGTTGTGACTTTTGGAGTCTATTATTAAGGTTGAGGTTTCGGGGTACATTGAGGCACAGGATAAAAGAGTCAGCAGAGTTTCTTTAAGGATCAATATTGCCTGACAAATCTGTTGGAATTTTTGAGGAACTAACAGGCAGGATAGACAAAAGAATGTCAGTGGATGTTGTTTACTTGGATTTTCAAAAGGTCTTTGACAAGGTGCCACACATGAGGCTGTTAAACAAGATAAGAGCCCATGGTAATACAGGAAAGATACCAGCAAGGACAGATTGACTGATTGCCAAATGGCAAAGTGTGGGAATAAAGGGGGCCTTCTCTGGTTGGCTTCCGGTGACTGGAGGTGTTCTGCAGGGATCAATGCTGGGACCACGTCTTTTCAGATTATATGGCACTGATCTGGATGATGAAATTGACAACTTTGAGAGCAGGTTTGTGAACGATTTGAAGATAGGTGGAGGGGTGGGTAGCATTTCAAGAGGATTAGAATATAAAAGCAAGGATATAATGCAACACACATCAAAGTTGCTGGTGAACGCAGCAGGCCACACAGCATCTCTAGGAAGAGGTACAGTCGACGTTTCAGGCTGAGACCTTTTGTCTCAGGACAAAGGGTCAGGACGAAGGGTCTCGGCCTGAAACGTCGACTGTACCTCTTCCTAGAGATGCTGCCTGGCCTGCTGCATTCACCAGCAACTTTGATGTGTGTTGCTTGAAATTCCAGCATCTGCAGAATTCCTGTTGTTTAAGGATATAATACTCAGACTTTATAAGACTTTGGTCAGACTGCACTTGGAGTACTGTGAGCAATTTTGTGCTTCATATCTAAGGAAAAATATACTGGCATTGGAGACGGTTTGGAAGAGGTTCATGATAATGATTTTGGGAATGAAAAGGTTAACATATGAGAAGAGTTTGATGGTTCTGGGCCTGTACCCACTGGAGTTTAAAAGACTGAGGGGGTATCTCATAGAAACCTAGTGAATATTGAAAGGCTTAGATATGGTGGATGGGAAAGTCTAGGACCCTAAGGCACATCCTTAGAATGGAGGGACATCCCTTTAGAACAGAGCTGAAAAGGAATACCTTTAGTCAGATGGTGGTAAGACTATAGAATCCATTACCACAGACTTCTGTGAAGGCTAAGTTATTTTGGGTATACTTAAATCAGAAGCTGATAGGTTCTTGGTTCGTAAGGATGTCAAAGTCTATGGGGAGAAGGTAGGAGAATGTGTTGAGAGGGATAATAAGTCAGCCATAATAGAATGGCAAAGCAGACTCAATGGACCAAATGGCCCAATTCTGCTCCAATGTCTTATGGTTTAAAACTTAAAGTAGTGGAATCAGAAAAAAACTGAGTAAATGGCTGCAAGTATCAGACTGTTCAGACAACAGAAAGTAAGACTAGGCTCTTTAGAAAATCTACTAAAGTGGTTTGAAATTGAAGACATTCCTTGAAACTATAATCTCAGTCTGCTCAGGAAACTAACAGAGAGCTGCAGAGAAAATCACACAGAATTGAGATGACTGATAGCTCACAGAGGACATTGAATATGGGACAAGGAAATCTGTCTGAACAGTAATTTCCCAATCACAAAACAGTAATAGCTACCTGACATCAAGCTTTAAGCAGCAAATCATTGAAAAACAGACAGAAGAGCTGGAAGAATTGACGGCCTTAGTGGTAAATAGAAAAGCAGGCGTGAATAAATTAATATCAGTTTGAGAATGAGTTTGAGAAGTTAAAAAATAACCCATTCAACAGGGAAAGGTGGATTCTTAGAAATTACAGGGTGTATGGACAACCAAAATTATGCTTTTAGAAGAAGAAATGGTTTCACTTTGTAGCAAGCTTGAGTAAAATGAAATAACTCATCATTTGAAGTTGGAAATTTTGCAAAGACAAGCAGATGATCTTTAAACTTGCTGAATCAGAACAAAACAGAATGTTCCAGATTAATTTCCAACCAGATTTTCTGGTACAGAAGTAAATGAAAACTTTGGAGCTGGAATCTAAAGCTTAATCTTAGCAGCTGTGAAATGAGGTCAGGAAGAGGGAGTTGAGAAGATGACCCAAGGAAAAAGAAGGAAGCTGATGGGGGCATTTAGTGGAGAAGACAGCCTAGGGGATTGCAGAACACTGATGATCGAGAATCCTATATCAAAGGTTTATGAGCTAGTCCTTATCAGGGAAATCAGAGGTGGAGAGTGTCAGCAGCTTTAAAATCAACTGTGTTATCATTTTAAAGGATCTGTCCTGTGTTCAGCAGGTAAGCGCCATGACAAAGAAAGCACAATAGTGCCTCTACTTCCTTAGAAGTTTGTGAAGATTTGGCATGACATCTAAAACTTGGATAAACTTCTCCAGATGTGTGGTGGAAAGTATATTGAATGGCTGCATCACAGCCTGGTATGTAAAAGCTAATGCCCTTGAACAGAGAATCCCACAAAAAGTATTGGATATGGCCCAGTCAATCACATGGTAAGCACTCCCCACCATTGAGCAAGTCTACACGGAGTGTTGTTGCAGGAAAGTAGCATCCATCATCGAGGACCCCCACCACCAGGCCATGCTCTCTTCTCACTGCTGCCATCAGAAATAAGGTACAAAAGGCTCAGGTCCCACACCAACAGGTTCAGGAACAGTTATTACCTCTGAACCATCAGGCTCCTGAACAACTTTGCTCAACCTCGCCTACTCCATCACAGAACTGTTCCCACAACCTATGGACTCACTTTCTAGGACTCTTCATCTCATGTTCTCGATATTTATTACTTATTTTGTTATTGTTATTATCGTAATTTTTATTATTATTGTTATTATTTTATCTTTAGTATTTGCACAGCTTGTTATCTTTCACACATTGGTTGTTTGTCCATGCTGTTGGGTGCGGTCTTTCATTGATTCTATTGTGTTTCTTGGATTTACTGTGTTAAATCTCAGGATTGTACTGTATATGTTCTTTCATAATAAATTTTCTTTGACTTTGACTTACACTAAAATAATACTGGCTGACATCAAATGGTTTTTGAAGACTCTGTAAACATTAAAACTTTTTTTTATCTTAACTTGCTCTTGGATATTAGGATATTGCACTTGCCAAATCTGAGAACAAAGTGACTACAACAGCAACATTGAAATGACCCAGTGTATTGGATGGTGGACGGGTCTGTAATTGTCCTCTTTATGGACAGCATGGGTATACTCAAGGCGAAAGAAAGCAAGATCTGAAGGTGGGGTGGCAAGTTGTGATGTTGAGATGGAACCTCATTGAAAAAAGCACCAATAGGAGGTGACACAAGATTGGGAATGCAAAATTCAACAGAAATCTGACTGTGCAGCATAAAGGTAAATGAAACAGCAGCAGTCTGGACTGGGAGCAAGTCAAGAGCAACATACGGGCATGTGAGTAAAGACACAATGAAGAAGAGAGCCAGCTGAAAATATGAAGGACTCCATTTTTAAAGAGGAAAGAAGCTGACAAGTTGTGGGCAACACAGTAACAGGCACCGTGGTACTTAGACCAGAAAGAAGTCTACACTCTGGAGTCAGTGATGAAAGAAATGCCAAAGCACAGTAGACACAAAAGCAACGAGATAAAGGAATTCTAAAGAGAATGTGTCTGTGGCAATGTCATCCAGATTATTGGCCATTTAATTACAAGTAGTGTTTTTCAGCAGACTCCAGCAATTGTAATTAACTTCTCAGAGTTTGATTGGTCACTAGAAGACCTGGCTGCCAGCAAACAAATGGGTCTCCATTGCTCTTGATCTGCTCTAGCTCACATTGTAAAACTCCAGTGCAGAGAAAGTGCACAGCACATAGCTTCAGATGGCCAGGGCTTCAGGCATCTCCTCCAAATGTGTAGGCACACTAAAGAAATGTAGGTTAATATAAATGCTTGCTACTACTACTACTACTACTACCACATCGACTCAGGCCTAGGGGGCCGGCGTCGGGCATGATGACGGACTCGCCATTTCTCCCTCTCCCTCATCAGTGTGTTCAGTTCATCTACATTAGCCGCGCCGCTGTCTTCTAGGAGCGCGTTGACCATAAATGCTTGTGAACACCCTAAAATAGTGAAGCACAGGCAGATAGAGTTAGACAAGTTTTGGAAAAGCATGTAGTATTAAGTTAGAGATAGATCTTTCAGAAGTTATAGAAACATGCGCTGCATGTAGGGTATCTGTTCAATTCCAGGTGGCTAAAGCAAGATAAGATGGAATTCCAAATCTCCTAGAAGAAGTGAAAGCCATGGAAGCACATACAGTAGGGTACAGTGCAGAAAGGAGCCACACATGCTGAATTGATATAGTGTAATACAAAGACACACATGGTCAGGGTACACTGCAGTACAGAAATATTCACTGCAAGGATCCAGAGCAGAACAGAGATACAGTAGATACAGCCTTGGTGCTGGGCAGTACAGAAACGCATACAGCCTGGGTACAAAGCTGTTCCGGGTTATACTTAGCCAGGATTCAGAGCAGCACAAGAACAGGTAGGGACTGTTAAACAATGAAAAGACTGAAGTCTATGCTTCCAAACACTTTGAATTCAAGGTGCGCATCAAGGAATTTTGTCATGTGCTCAATAAGATTATGAATATGCTAAGCTTTCATGCATAGTAAGCTGATGTTACCTGTGTTGGCTTGTTAATATTTATAAGCCTTCATTGTAGAAATAATTATGTTTATATAATATTACACAGTTGTTTCTAAAAGAAGGTGTGGTTGGTATGAAAATTAAAAATAAAAACTCTAGAACTTGGAAGAAGAATTTTCAACATGAACTTTGTTTCACCTTCCATGGATGCTGCCTGACTTGTTGAGTATCTCCAATATTTTATAATCTAGTGCATGGTTCATATCTGATAAATATTGGTGTTGGTGTGTGTGTTTATTCACCTACACCTCTGCTTCCTCAGGAGGCTAAAGAAATTTGGCACATTCCCTTGGACATCACCAGTTTTTATACTGTGGATGCAGCATAGAAACATCCTATCTGGATGTATTGCGGTTTGGAATGGCAAATGCTCTGTCTGTGACCACCGTAAGAAACTGCAGAGAGTTGTGGACAGAGCTCAGTACGTCTCAGAAACCAGCCTCCCCCTCCATGTACTGTGTCTACACTTTTCACAGCCTCAATAAAGCAGCCAACACATTTGAAGACTGCACCTGCCCCAGGCATTCTCTCTTCTTCCCCTTCCCATCAGGCTGAAGATATAAACGTCTGAACGTAAGTACCACCAGACTTAGAACATCTTCTATCCCGCTGGTATAAGATCACTGCGTATTTACTTGGTACAATAAGATAGACTCTGAGCTTCACAATCTATTTCGTTTGCCCTGGGACCTTATAGTTTTACTGCACTGCACTTTTTCTGTCAGTATAACACTTTATTCTGCATACTTTTATTGTTTGCTTTGTAATACCTCAAAGATTTAAAAACCATTTATTATTGAGGTTTGTATACAGAATGTAACTCTGAGATTTGTCCTCCCCCAGGCAGCCATGAAACAAAGAAACACCACTCACAACACGCTGGACAAGCTCAGCAGGTCAGGCAGCATCCATGGAAACGATCAGTCAAAGTTTTGGGCCAGAACCCTTCATCAGGACTCATCAGTCAACGTTTCGGGCCGGAACCCTTCGTCAGGACCCAGCCCAAAACGTTGACTGATCGTTTCCACGGATGCTGTCCAACCTACTGAGTTCCTCCAGCCTGTTGTGAGTGTTGCTTTGACCCCAGCATCTGCAGAGTATTTTGTGTTTAAAGAAACACCATGGAACCCGTTCAAGAAAACATCAGGCACCCCATGTACAAAAAAAAGAACAAATTGCACAAACAGCAAAAAGTATATGAACAACACACAGAATATCAAACATCAAGCCAGGAGTTCAGTGGTATTCAATTTAATTCAGCTCAACATCACACTGCCAGCTAATAAAGGTCGCAGGGCCATTCTTCACCAAAGCGTCCCAGTCTGCATTGATCACCCTGATCAAGCTGCTCAAAAACAGAAAGGAAATGGGTAACCTGAATCCAGGAACATATGCAACATGAACCCAAAAGTCCAACAAAATCAGGCCACAACCTCATCAATCAATTCTGGCAATGTGAATCCTGAGGCTCCTGCACTTTCCTCCGACAGTACCTAGCGAGAGGGAGAGGAAGACCAATCAAATGCAGGCAGGTGGCACCAAACACCCTCCCCCTCGCCGACTTGATGCCTCAATCAGAGAGAAGCAAAGGGATCAATCGTGGGCCCACAACCGCTGTAAGGTTTCCAGACTCCACTCCAAACCTCATTGAACTCCCTCAGTGACAGCAAAGCACCAGAGCACTCAATTGGCCCTAAAACACATCATCAAAATGTAAGTCACAGGTTCCGATCACACACAGCTTAGTAGAAGAATCATGTTTGAAAGAAGAAGAAGTAAGAGAGGTAACTTAGTGAACTGTCTACAGGACATCCCCTTTTGATCATGTTGTTCACTGGCACCACCTTGCAGAATTGCAGGGAATGCACTAATGTGCTGAAATCATCTGTACAGCCAACACATAAAACAAATTTTTAACTGTGCTTTAGTACCTGTGACAATAATAAACTAAATTTACCAATTTAACTGAGTGGCTGACTCCTGCTTCCACTTCCATAGGTCTTTTGTTCTCATTCTCTTCCAACCCAACCAAACTTATCTTCCTCAACCTGTGACTTTCAATGTTCTTCCTCGGTATATTTTTTGAATAGCATGCTTCACTTTCTCTATTTCCTTCCCTCTCCCCAGTTTGTCACCAACTACCTCTCCCCATAACACCTCTTGCATGCCCCATCTACCCCCCCACCAAACACACTCCACTCCCCCAGACAGCAAATTGCTCCTTTCTTTTCACAATAACTCTGGAAAGAGAATCAGGTTGTTAAAAATGGGCTGTTCTAATGTCACTTTGGAAAATTTCAAAGTGCAGAATGTTTCCACCATTTCCTGGCTTGATCAATCAATATGACTTCTTCTAAGCCAGAGCCTTGAGATTGAAGTGATTTAATTTCATCTGGTTCTGTGAGTTTTGAGATGAATGAACCTTACCCAGGACTGCCTAGGTTCATTTCACATTAGTTGTCAATTGATCCAGAAAATATCACAGTGAAATGGAAATAACTAGTTATAATGCCATTGTCCTGCTGGTGGGACAGGGCATAACTTGGCATTGTGAAGAATGAAAAAGAAATTATATTTCTTCCAACTTATCTTTTGAATACGATTCATTAAATTGGAAGAAGAGTGGGTAAACTGCTGCCTAGTATGACTGCTGATGTCCCTAGTTGGTGGGAAGGGATGAAATTAAAGGACAGGTGTTGCTTCCCTGCAGAAACTTGAGAAGATATTTTGAGAAGAGGAGTGGTTGGTGGAGATAGAAGAGCAATCTAGTAGCCCCTCAAGCCTGTCTATTGTTCATGACTTATCCAACACTCCTCATTTCCTGCCCTTTCTCGATATTCTTGATTCTCTTACTGTCTAGAAGACCATCTATTTCTGCATAAAAATACCCAAGCACTCCTCCTTAGCAGATCTATGTCAAGGAGTTTTAAAGACTCCTTTACAAAGGTGAGTGAGCTGGGACTGAGGTTGCTATGTCTGAATTTGGGGCTTCGGTCAATCCATGTCCTTGTTCATCATGTGCCATGTCATATGACATGAGCAATCATGGTCTTTCCATGGCCATGACTGCTCTTGGCAGATTTTTCTCTAGAAAGGGTTTGCCATTGCATTCTTCTGGGCAGTGTCTTTACAAGACGAGTGACCTCTGACATTATAAATACTCTTCTGAGATTGTCTACCTGATGTCAGTGGTCACATAACCAGGTTTGTGATTTGCATCAGCTGCTCATATGACCACCCACCACCTGCTCCCATGGCTTCTTGTGACCCTGATTTGGGGTCTCAGCAGGTGCTACACCTTGTCTAAGGGTGACCTGTAGGTTAGCAAAGGGAGGGGCACTTCCTTTGGTGGAGATATACCACCACCCATCCATATCCACCCAGCTTTATTCTCTGTTTGAATGTCAGTTATGATTCAAATTAGAGACTTACAAGGCCTGTTCAGAGATATAGAAATCAGTGATACTTGTGGTCAAAATGAATAATAAAGCACTCATCCCCTACTGAAGATGGTTTTAGCTATCATCTTGCTGTAGGATGAATCCTCTTGTTTACTCTTTGCTGCAAAATGTCTTAGACAAACCTCTAACAAACAGTTCCTGTTGGTCACTGTGGAAATGTCCACTGCTCATCCGATGACATCACTGGAGGTGCATCAGATGCCAGACAACTGGCATGAAGGTGAGTCATTGCATCTGCTGCTCACCTCATCAACAGTCAAGGGATCTCTGGTGCAATTTAACACTCTCAAAAATGTTTCCATGCAGAGAGTCCTGCGAGAAATCTGCAGAGAAAGATCCAATTTCAAGGCAATAATGAGGCCAACTATTGGGCAGCCTTTCTGCATAGAGCAACAAGCTGTAATGTAGCCATGAATTCTTGCATCAGGTGAACTTGTTTAGTCACATTACTGAGCCCTGAGAGGGATGACATATGATGATAAAACTGAACATCACTTGTGTTAACATTTTGGGATCAGAATCAGGTTTAATATCACTGGCATATGTTGTGAGATTTGTTGTCTTTGTGGCAGCAGTACTATGAAATACACAATAATAAAACTGTGAATTACAGTAAGTATATATATATATATATAATAGTTGAGTTAAATAAGTAGTACAAAAATAAAAATAAAATAGAAGTGGTGAGCTTGTGTACATGGCTTCAATGTCCATTCAGATATTGTTTAGTAGAGGGGAAGAAGCTGTTCCTGAATTGTTGAATGTGTGCCTTATGGCTCCTCCACCTTCTTGATGGTAATAATGAGAAAAGGGTATGACCTGGGCGATAGGGTCCTGAATGGTGGAAGCTGCTTTTTTGAGGCATCACTCCTTGAAGATGTTCTGGATACTATGGAGGCTAGTGTCCATGATAGAGATGGCAATGTTTACAACTGTTGACAACTTATTTTAGTCCTGTTCAGTAACACCACCACCCTCCCCGTACCAGATGATGATGCGGCCAGTTAGAATGTTCTCTACAGTATGTCCTTAGAAATTTGCAAATGTCCTTGGTGACGTACCAAATCTCCTCAAACTCCTAATGAAATATATCCACTGTCATGCCTTTTCTGTAATGCCTCGATATATTGAGCTCAGGATAAATCCTCAGAGATATTGACGTCCTGGAACTTGAAGTTGCTCACTCTTTCCAGCTGATTCCTTCATGAGGATTGGAGTGTGTTTCCTCGTCTTACCCCTCCTGAAGTCCACAATCAGCTCTTTGTTCTTACTGATGTTGAGTGCAAGTTTGCTGATGTGACACCACTCAACTAGTTGATGTATCTTACATCCTCTCGCCACCATCTGAAATTCTGCCAAGAGCAGTTCAGCTCAAGCATTGAAAATAGACAAAGGGAAGCAAATTATTTGGGCAGAATTTAGTAAGAACAGGCAGAGAATATTCAGAGTGTGTGTAAGGAGTATAAGGAGAGTATATTAAGACTATGACAAATGGACAGTATGCAACAAATTCATAATGAGTATGTAATTGTGTCAGATTGTGCAAAGAATATATAGATACAGTGAACATGAAAGGAGTATGAAGAGATTATGTATGGAGCATATAAGCAGTACATGGGGTGGATACTCTCACTGACAGTGCAGTTACCATGGATTTCAGATAATTAGTAAAAGTTTCTTGGGCATATGGGAAGATGCTTTACAGGGCAAGTTGCTATGTCCTGGAATACACTGCATAACAGAAAGGTGAAAATAGATTCAGAATATTCCAACAATTAAACAGGCTTTTATCTGTAAATAACAAATTTGTAGAAGAAAGCTCTTCTGATGCACTTGCACAAACTCAATGTCTTCCTGCTGAGTTACATGATCCTGGTGTTCTAATTTGGGCCGGGTAAGGTTCCTGAAGAAGCGTGCGCTCCAGGCAGTCATGGTGGAAAGTTAGGCCTGGCCACTGCTACCTGGTGTGCTGGATCTGCTTATTAACTCTGCAAGTGGTCTGTACTGGAACTCTCAGGATAAAGTTGGTCTGTGGGTGGCAAAGCTGAAGCCATTTGGAAAAAGGGTAGAATTGTCTCTGTGGAAGGTGTGGAAGGACTGGAGGTGTGAAATAGAATGGCCCAGGGGCTCTGCTGGTAGAGTTGCTGTCTCACAGTTCCAGTGACATGGGTTTAATGCTGATACTGAGCTCTGTCTGTGTGGAGTTTGCACGTTTCCTTGTGGGAACTGCCCAAGCACAAGGCCTCAGCAGGACATGCTCTAGCATCACAGCCTGGGAGTGTGACATGTTGATTTGTTGGGATACAGCTCCTCATTAAGAACTTTATTTGATGTTTGCTTTAACTATGCCTCCCCCTCACTTCCATCCACTCCAACTCGCCGCCATTTGTTAGAGACCAGATTGTGCCTCTCACCTTCCAATCACCCCTTCCCAAATCACCAATGTCTCACAGTCTATGTTTTGTACCTAGTATCCAAATGGGCAAAGAAATGCAGATGTAGTACAGTGTGGCAAAGAGTAGGTTCATGCACCTTAGTAAAAGGAATAAGAACATTGTCATAACAGGGTGGGCGCTGGAAGTGGACCAAAATGCAAGACACAGACGGACTAGGAACTGGACTAGAGTAGGGACGGGACTAGATGCAGAGTATGAGCTGGGACAAGAACATAGACTTGGGCTAGAACTTGACTGGGAAAGTGGGACCTGGACAAGGAACTGGGAACAAGGAGCCTGAGCGTGGACTCCAAGCCAGAGACTGGACAAGGACCCAGAACCTGGGTCTTGACTCGGACTCGGACCCAAAACTAGGCAAAGATGTTCTTGGAGGCCCGGGATCTTCGAGGCTAGACGAGGACATGATGGAGCAAGAGGACTTTAAGGCAACTCCTGGGCAGGACGTGGGACTCCACCCCACAGAGGCAAGGGACAGATAGGGACAGACCTAACCGCAGGGTAACGGCAAACAGCCTGGCTTACTCGACGGAGGCAAGGGACAGGAAGGGGCAGAACCAACCGCAGGGTAACGGCAATCGGCCTGGCTTACCCGACAGAGTAAACACAAAATAATCTGCAGATGCTGCTGTCAAAGGAACACTCACAATGTGCTAGAGGAACTCAGCAGGTTAGTCAGCATCAGTTGAAAAGATTAGTCGACGTTTCGGGCCGAAACCCCTCATCAGGACTGAAAGAAGAACTTTACCCGACAGAGGCTAGGGACAGGAAGTGAACTGGGTCCAGGGTGGCTCCAAGACTCAAGGTGGCCGGTGACCTCGGGGGGCTATGGAACAGCCAAATCCATATCTCAAAGACTGAATTAGCCTTCCACCGGTGGGTTGACAATAGACAATAGAAGATAGGTGCAGGAGTAGGCCATTCAGCCCTTCGAGCCAGCACCGCCATTCACTGTGATCATGGCTGATTATCCACTATCAGTATCCAGTTCCTGCCTTATCTCCATAACCTTTGATTCCACTATCTTTAAGAGCTCTATCTATCTCTTTCTTGAAAGCATCCAGAGACTTGGCCTCCACAGCCTTCTGGGGCAGAGCATTCCATATATCCACCACTCTCTGGGTGAAGAAGTTTTCCCTCAACTCCGTTCTAAATGGCCTACCCCTCATTTTTAAACTGTGACCTCTGGTTCTGGACTCACCCATCAGCAGGAACATGCTTCCTGCCTCCAGCGTGTCCAATCCCTTAATAATCTTATATGTTTCATTAAGATCCCCTCTCAGCCTTCTAAATTCCAGAGTATACAAGCCCAGTCGCTCCAATCTTTCGACATATGACAGTCCCGCCATCCCGGGAATTAACCTTGTGAACCTACGCTGCACTCCCTCAATAACAAGAATATCCTTCCTCAAATTTGGAGACCAAAACTGCACATAGTACTCCAGGTGTGGTCTCACCAGGGCCCTGTACAGCTGCAGAAGGACCTCTTTGCTCTTATACTCAATTCCCCTTGTTATGAAGGCCAGCATGCCATTAGCTTTCTTCAATGCCTGCTGTACTTGCATGCTTGTTTTCAGTGACTGATGTACAAGAACACCTAGATCTCGTTGTGCTTCCCCTTTTCTTAACTTGACTCCATTTAGATAATAATCTGCCTTCCTGTTCTTATCACCAAAGTGGATAACCTCACATTTAGCCACATTAAACTGCATCTGCCATGCATCTGCCCACTCACCCAGCCTGTCCAAGTCACCCTGCATTCTTATAACACCCTCCTCACATTTCACACTGCCACCCAGCTTTGTGTCATTGGCAAATTTGCTAATGTTACTTTTAATTCCCTCATCTAAATCATTAATATATATTGTAAACAGCTGCGGTCCCAGCACTGAACCCTGCGGTACCCCACTGGTCACCGCCTGCCATTCTGAAAGGGTCCCTTTAATCGCTTCTCTTTGTTTTCTGCCACCCAGCCAATTTTCAATCCATGTCAGTACTCTGTCCCCAATACCATGTGCCCTAATTTTGCCCACTAATCTCCTATGTGGGACTTTATCAAAGGCTTTCTGAAAGTCCAGGTACACTACATCCACTGGCTCTCCCTTGTCCATTTTCATAGTTACATCCTCAAAAAATTCCAGAAGATTAGTCAAGCACGATTTCCCCTTCGTAAATCCATGCTGACTCGGACCAATCCTGTTTCTGCTATCCAGATGTGCCGTAATTTCATCTTTTATAATTGACTCCAGCATCTTTCCCACCACCGACGTCAGGCTAACTGGTCTATAATTCCCTGTTTTCTCTCTTCCTCCCTTCTTGAAGAGAGGGACAACATTAGCCACCCTCCAATCCACAGGAACTGATCCTGAATTTATAGAACATTGGAAAATGATTACCAATGCGTCCACGATTTCGAAAGCCACCTCCTTAAGTACCTTGGGATGCAGACCATCAGGTCCCGGGGACTTATCAGCCTTCAGACCCAACAGCCTATCCAACACCATTTCCTGCCTAATATAAATTTCCTTCAATTCATCCATTACCTTAGGTCCTTTGGCCACTATTACATCTGGGAGATTGTTTGCGTCTTCCCTAGTGAAGACAGATCCAAAGTACCTGTTTAACTCATCTGCCATTTCCTTGTTCCCCATAATAAATTCACCCGCTTCCGTCCTCAAGGGCCCAATTTTGGTCTTAATTATTTTTTTTCCTTTTCACATACCTAAAGAAGCTTTTACTATCCTCCTTTATATTCTTGGCTAGTTTGCCTTCGTACTTCATTTTTTCTCCGCGTATTGCCTTTTTAGTTACCTTCTGTTGCTCTTTAAAAGTTTCCCAATCCTCCGGCTTCCCACTCGTCTTTGCTATGTTATACTTCTTCTCTTTTATTTTTATACTGTTCATTACTTCCTTTGTCAGCCACGGCCTCCCCTTACTCCCCTTAGGATCCTTCTTCCACTTTGGAATGAACTGACCCTGCACCTTCCACATTATTCCCAGAAACACTTGCCATTGCTGCTCCACTGTCATCCCTGCTAGGGTACTGTTCCATTGAACTTTGGCCAGCTCCTCGCTCATAGCACCATAGTTGCTCCAAGGGGAGATTGATGGAACGACCCAGCACCCACACTCGATCCCAGGGCCACTTATATTCCCAGTCCCAAGATGAGCATAAGGTGCTTATGGTTAAGTCCAACCGAAACAAAGGACAGCTGGAAGACCCGGTGTCCGGAGTCCATGGACAGGACCGTGAACCGGAATGCGGTCTTCAGACAGGATCGTGACAGACATAGACTATTATTTTAAATAGAAAGCAAATATGAAACTGGGCAACGAGACTTGAGAGTCCTAGTGCAAGATTTCTGAATGAAACTTGCAGGTTGAGTCATTAGGAAGGAAGGTAAATGCAAGGTTTGCATTCATTTTAAGAGGATTAGAATATAACAGTAACAATGCAATGCTGAGGCTTTGTAAGGCATTGGTCAGACAGCATTTCGGGCATTTTGTGCAGTTCTAGGCCCCATATCTAAGAAAGGATGTGCTGGTATTGGAGATGGTCCAGAGGAGGTTTACAAGAATGAAAATTCAGAAATTAGAGGACTAATTTATGAGGAGCCTTTGATAACTTTGTGCCTGTACTTGCTGGAATTTCGGAGAATTAGAGGGGATCTAGTTAAAACATATCAAATATTGAAAGGCTTGGATAGAGTGAACATGTTTTCAGTAGTGGGAGAGCCTAGAACCAGAGGGTACAGCCTCGGAATAGCCTTTGGAACAGATATGATGGAGAATTTCTTTTGCCAGAGGGTGGCGAATCTGTGGAATTCTTTGCCGTAGACTAGAGTGGTGGCCAAGTTATTGGGCATATTTAAAGCAGTTTGTCAGGTTCTTGATCACTAACAGTGTCAAGGGTTATGGGGAGAAAGCAGGAGAATGGGATTGAGAGGGAAAATAAATCTTCCATGATCGAATGGCAGAGCAGACTCAATTAGCCTAATGGCCTAATGTTGCACCCATGCCTTATGGTCTTCTATGGCCTTATCCATACCCCAGTTTTACATTCCATGATGTTTCAGAACAGTCTCTAACCAATTCTGGGTCCAGTCCTGCTCTCAGTCCTCTCCAAATGTGAACCTCATGAAGAAATAGGACTTGTGTCCCTTTTCATATACACTCAGTGGCCATTAGGTAAATATGTTTCTGGTATTGTTGGAGCCTGCAGTCTACAGTTTGAAGACTGATCAAATGATTCTGAGAGTAAGATCAGAAGAAGCAGTCTTTATTAAACATCGCGTCCCCAGCAGGGAAGAGTTTCCAAGTAAGACACCTTCTGGCAGCTTCTTTGCACAATTCGAGTTCAAGTTCAAGTTTCATTCTCATTCAACTGTACATGGATAAATGAAGTGGATAAGACCAGCCACCAGGGCTTCGGTGAAGCTGCACACAGCAACCCCCTGTACAGTGGATATAGCGATTCACAGAAACATTGATGAAAGAATCATACTAGCGACCTTGGATGATGGCGACCGCAGGTCATCAATGGTCTATGGTCCACTGGGAGCTAAGGGCCCAAGGAGAAGAAAAAGTTGCAGACGCACTAGCTTTATTTCCAGGGACCCAATTTCCTTCTCAAAAGTTTCTAGACAAATTAGGATGAAGATAACCTTTCCTGCTGTCCTCAGCTGCCAAGGGCAGGCTTGATTCATATGGACGGAGAGGCAGTTAGGAGGAAGCCAAGCCATGCACTGGGCAATTGGATCTGAAACAGTTGATTCATTTCACTGGAAATTAAAAACTTCTAAACTTCAACCTTGAACTGTCCTTATTCTTGCAGTGACATGTGAATATTAATTCACAATCTTCTCCAAGTAGCTTCTCTGGATCTATTATCTTCTCACCCCACAGGGTGCTTGACATCCCTTCCTTGTTATCATGAAACAGCAGAGGATTGGCGTCTGAGCAGTGTCTGGAAACTATTGTAACTCCACAATGTTGCAGCAGGTTTAATACAGATATCTGCAGCTACAACCCAAGAGGCTACCTGCTTATGTCCTTCTCTCTTCTGAACTAGCAAATCTAGCTACGTCAATAGCTAGTAATCTATTTGGTCTCCCCCATTCCCAACCTTCTCACAATACCATCACACCCTACCATGAGTTTCCTCCCCTTTATCCATCCCCAACAAGATTTGGCTTGTAGGGAGTTAAATATTTAAGAAACTGACTAACTTGACCCAGCAGCCTGACTCCGAGTGTTACTGGAGATATATTGAAAGCCAGGAACATGATTATATTGGGCTCTGAGTTTATATATTTTATTGAAGTTGTATGACTCAAATTTCAGCTGCCAGTTAACTGTGGTGAGTTTCCCAGGATAGAAAAAAATCATCATCTGATGAAAGTTAAGAATGTCAAGTCAAGATTTTATGTCCTCTTCCGATATTCCTCTGGGCCAAGAAGTGGTGAATTTCCACTCTTTTCCATCCTGATTCCCTGGTAAAGTCATCTATGTCCCCAGCATTTTCTCTGCAAACTGACCTCTGGCCAAGATCTATCCATTTCTTCGGGAGCCATCTCACTCTCTCCAGTTAGCAAAACTTTCCAGCCATCACCTGCAATAAAATCCATCACTACCACCACCTGCACTTTATAGATCCCTATGTCTCCTCTGGGTTTTGTGCATCTCCCTTCCCCCTACCTCCCTTCCTCCCACAAGTCTAGTACCACGAGTCTGTTGCCCTACAACTTGCTGCCAGGAAATGAAGGCCAAATTCTTAAATAGGTGTTGCCATTACTGGCTCAATTTCTAGCTCATCACTCTTTGGCTTCTGTTGTCCTGCAGAGCCTCTCCCTCGACAACTTGTTTATACCCTTCCTCCCTGGAGCTTCTTGGGCCCTTATTTCCATGCTGACAGTTCTTGGAGTCAGCTATTATTTTTGTTGTTGTCACTCCAAGTGCAAGACAGAAATGACAATAATAATAACAAATAGGGGAGCCTAAGTTGTGTTTGAGCAAAATGTCTCTAAACACACTGTGGGGTAGAAACACAGGAAAATCTGCAGATGCTGAAAATCTAAAGCAACACACACAGAATGCTGGAGGAACCCTCAAGCCAGGCAGCATCTACGGAGAAGGGTAAACAGTTAATGTTTCGGCTGAGACCGGGTCTCAACCTGAAATGCCCACTGTTTACTCTTTTCCATAAATGCTGCCTGGCCTGCTAAGTTCCTCCAGCATTGTGTGTGTGTTACTATGGGTTAGAAATTCATTTCAGCCTGTTTTAAAGTCTGAACTCAAGGGGTATGGCACTCTACTCGCTCTATATTGTATCCTAGGTTTTGAGCTACAGGCTATGAAATGTAAACCACTGAGATCAAGAAAGTAAGTTTTTGTGACTTATTTTTCTCCTGTTGATAGTGCAATTTTCCTCTGTTATAACATTGATTTGCATGCTGAAAAGAATCAGTGGCTGTAAAGTGTTTTGTATCCTGAAGTTATTCAAGGCATTAGTAAAATAAAACTTTTCTGCATCCTTTGACATGTGACATTGCCCGGTACAGAAGGGGTAAGAACTGATGATAAAAGACTCGATGAGGAGGACTGACAATCTGTGAAGTGATTTACACATATCAAGTGCATGCACAGAAAGATGGAGTTTAATGAGGGAAAATGTATAGTTATCCACTTTAGCAGGAACAAGAGAAGAGTCGTCTTTCATTTAAAGGGAATGAGACTATTCAGTGCTGGTACTGGTGAGTCCTGAGTGCCTTTGTAACTCTTGCTTCGGCTAGCGGCTAAATATAGGGGGTGATAGTTCCCCGGCCCAGCCAAACTTAAGAAATCTCGTTTGGGTGGATGCTGCGCGGTGTCCCCTGTTACAAATCAGTACCCCGAAATAACAAATAGTACACAATATGCGATTCAATGATTAAGCTTTCTAATTCTTACTTTGTACGGTTAGTAAAGAAAACGAAAAAAAAAGAAAAAGGGCCCGATCTAATAAAAAAGTCTATCGCGCAACATTGGAGCTCACTGATAAGCCGGTTGTCCACCATCGACCTCCTCCGATCGTCGCTGCCCTTCCGACCCCGTCTGGTGGTCTACCAACTCTCTCCATTCGCGTCTTCTCTCCTCATCACGTTACAGCAGTGAAACCCTACAGCATGTTATATTCCCCCCCCACCAAACTTAGTCATGTCTTCATGACATTGAGATAATTTGCCAACCCTTCCTGCAAAACACAAAGCACAATCCAGGTGTAAAAGGCAGTGACATAACTCTGCCATAGGTCATACTCTGCTCCCCTGGTGCTACGTAGGCCAACCTATCCGGTGGTCTCCTAGTTCTATGAGACCTCCACACCCCATCATCTAGCTCTTCAGGTTCCGACACTGCTGGGGATACTTCCAGTCTACCTGGTGAGGCCTCCCCCAATCTATCACTCCTGCCCATCTGCAATTCGGAGCCCTCTGTCCCGTGATCAAACCCCACTTCCTCCCTTGCAGAGACTCGCTGTAACCTAGGCTGCCCACAGATAGACACCCTCCCCCACTTCACCTGTCTCAATGAGAGAAGGATCGGGAGTCTCTTCCTCATTTGCTGGGGAGTTAGCGACAGGCAGCATGTACCACACATCCAGATCATTATCCTCTGAATCAGTATCCCTCTCAGGGGTGGGGGCCGGCCTAACCCCACCTGTTGGGGGCCTGGTAATCACCCCCCCCCCCCCGTTTCCAAAGAGTCCTCTTATTAGGTGTAGGCTCCAAGTCTACCTGCACCTCTTGACCCAGGGGCAACAGGTGGTTCCAATGGAGAATCTTGACAGGCCCATTCTCATCCTCTGGTTTCACCCGGAAAACTAGTAGGTTTGGCATCTGACTCTCCACCACTTAGGGCTTAGCCGCTCAGCGGTCAGCCAACTTATGCTTTCTGGGTAGCCCCAAATTCCTTATGAGGACTCTGTCTCCCGGCAGGCGCGACCCCCGTTAATTCCTAAGCCCTTTTCAACTCTCTTCTCATGTCATTCACATACTTCAGATAAGTCTTCGGTGGTAAGTCACCCTCATCATTCCCAAAACGAAGGTCAATGGGCAACCTTGCCTTGCACCCAAACATCAGATAATATGGCGAGTACACAGTAGCTTCATTTCGTGTATAATTATATCTGTGAACCAGGTGCCCAATATGTTGACTCCACCCGCCCTTCTTGTTGACCTCCAGGGTCCCGAGCATGTCTGGCAAGGTTCGGTTAAACTTGTCTGGCTGGGGATTCCCCTGTGGGTAATAGGGTGTGGTCCTCGACTTCTCGACTCCAAGCATGCCCAGTAACTCATGGATGAGTTTGCTCTCAAGCAACGCTCTTCCAGACTCACAAGAAAGAACAACAGCATAACCCAAACGTTGCTGCTGCAGAAAAACCATTACATTACCAGTGAAACCATACAGCATGTTACACAGCAGAGAAACCCTACAGCATGTTACACCTTCTTACAAGATCCATGCAACTACAAGTAAGTGGGAGGACAAATGAGAAGCTGATCACTGTTACAAAGGGTAAGGAAGTCTTGCTGAACCTCCACAGGACTTTAGTGAGACCATTCCTATTTTAGTCCTAAATCTCTTTAATTAAGGAGAGTTGTATTTATTTGCACAGATCGTGCAGTAAAAATTTGCAGGATAAGTTACTGTAATGAGGGGTTGAATTTTGAGTGAAGATAGAGGAAGGCCAGTCCATATTTCCTGGGGCTTCGAAGAATGAGAGGAGTATTTAACTCTAGGAAGGGTTGGCAGAGTTGAGATTTGGAGGGGGCACAATCTGAGAGGCAGTGTGTTAGGATTCAGGCTCAGACATTGAGGACAAGAAAGGGAATGACTTCATATTTAAGGTGTTAGTGAATTTTTGGAATTCTTTGTCCCAATGTCCTGTACATGCTAAGTTACTGGGACATTCAAAGCTAAGGTTGATTTTCAAATCTGAGGTTGAAATCAGGGTAATCGATTGTTTGAAGATTGGAGCAGTTAATATTGAGTCAATGAGATTGAATCAGCTATTATTTTATTGAATGGGGAGAAGGCTGAAGTAAGTTTGACTCTCTTCACTTGAATGGAGACGGAGGCAGATGAGAAGGAGTACGGGAAACAGGCCCTTCAGCCCATTGAGCCAATAGGACATAGTATAGTACAGCACTGTACAGGCCATTCATTTCACAATATTGTGCTGTCCTTTTAACCTATTCCACAATCTATCTAACCCTTCCCTCCTACATAGCCCATAAACTTCCATTTTCCTTTCATCCATATGTCTATGTAAAAGTACCTTAAATACCCCTTAAGTGTGAAGCTCTACCACCATCCCTGGCAGTGCATTTCAAACACTTACCACTCTAGGTGTTAAAAAAAACTACCTCTAATATCTCTCCTAAACTCTTCTCCACTCACCTTGAAAGGAGGTCCTGTGGTATTAGCCATTAGTGCCTTGGGGAATAAAGTGCAGACTGACCGCTCCATGCAAGCCTCTTGTAAGCTTATACTCCCCTATCAAAGTTGACCCTGAAAATGATAGAAGGTTGGAAGCCGTGCTTAGGATCTCACAAGTAAGCTGGCAGGTTCTAGTAAACCACTAGAAACTAAAACTAGAATTAAGCTAATCTCACTGAATGCTGGAGGAACCCAGCAGGTCAGGCAGCATCTATGGAAAAGAGCACAGTTAACATTTTGGGCTGAGTCTCTTCGGTCAGGTCCTGGTGAAAGAAGGGTCTCGCCCTGAAATGTCAACTTTACTGTTTTCCATAGATGCTGCCTGGCTGCTGAGCTCCTCCAGCATTTTCTGTGTGCTGCTTGGATTTCCAGCATCTGCAGATTTTCTCTTGTTAATAAAGTTAATCTAGCCACTCAGCACTGGATCACAACTAGAATTTTATTCAGTTAGCCCTGCAATGTCTTTTCCTTGCTCTCACTTCAGCACATTCACCCCACAACCCAGTCCAGCAATAACAGTCAAACTTTCCAGACTCATTCAGAATGACAAGTGTGCCATGGGACAACAGTGGACTATGGTCAGTTACTGTCGGGGATTTGCAATATAAAAGAGTAGTATTGCAAATTCCCAACTACAACAGCAGACTCCAAGAACCCTCTGATGTCAGCCTGGACACGGGCAATGAGCCCCCTCGTGATTACTCCTTACGATGATGAGGCATAGTGAGTGTCACGGTAGAGTGGCATAACGCTTTATGGGTTCATTTCTCGCCACTGCCTATAAGGAGTGCGTGAATTTCCTCCAGATGCTCTGGTTTCCTCCCAGTTATGGTTAGTAAGTTGTGGGCATGCTATGTTTGTGCTGGAAGCATGGCAGTACTTGTGGGTTGTCCCAGCACGTCTCGGACTGTGTTGGTCGTTAACACAAACAACGTGTTTCATTGTTTGTTTCGATGCGTTGATGTACCATGGCACAAGTAAAGCGAATCATTAAAAAAATACTACGACTGTCCTCTTTCGACTGATGAATCAGTTCTCTTCTTGAATTATAGGCATCTGTTAGTCTCGTGAGACCATGAGTTTGCACCTTGGAAGGATTCCAGGGTGCAGGCCTGGGCAAGATTTTATGGAAGACCAGCAGTTGCCCATGCTGCAAGTCTCCCCTCTCCACGCCACCGATGTTGTCCAAGGGAAGGGCACTAGGGCCGATACAGCTTGGCACCGGTGTCATCGCAGGGCAATGTGTGGTTAAGTGCCTTGCTCAAGGACACAACACGCTGCCTCGGCTGAGGCTCGAACTAGCTACCTTCAGATCACTAGACTGACACCTTAACCACTTGGCCTCAGGCCAACTCTTTTTGAATACAGCTCTCAAAAAGCTTGACACCATAGTGGGCAAAGCGGCCTGCTTGACCTGCACCTCATCTACCACCCTCCACCGGCAGTGCACACTGGCTGCACTCAGCTACTCACTTAAGTCATTCTGACAGCAGCTCCCGAACCCCATGATCTCTGTCACCAAGAAGGACAAGGACAGAAGACTAATAGTCATAGTCATACTTTATTGATCCCGGGGGAAATTGGTTTTTGTTAAAGTATGACTATGACTATGACTATTAGTCTTCTGTTCTTGTCCTTCCAATGAATACCTTCCAAGTCTCATAACATCCTAACTTAAAAACATTTTGCTATTGTTCCTGTTATCCAGGAACTCATCCCCAACAACATTGCGGGAGCGCTTTCCTGGAAGGATGACCAGAGGTCAAGAAGATGGGTCACCACCACCTTCTCAAAGGCAGATAGGAAAGAGCAATAAGCACTGGCTGGACAGTGATACCCAGATCCTGAAAACTAATACATAAAAAGAAGCAGCACTGTTAGCAATGGCACAAAGTGTGCTTGGCATGGGGCTCTCCAATCTCTATGGCTACTAGTTGCCTTACCATTGGCGAGGCAGGCTGGGTGCTGAGGAGCAGACCAGCCAGCAGACATCGACGGAGAGCAGAGAAGACCCTGAAAATATGCACAGTATTCAGGGTGTGGCTAAGGAGATAAAGGACAGTCCGCTGTAAATATGTATATTACTGAGCAGGGATATTCATGCAAATTTGAATAATTTTGGTTGGGGAGAGGAGAATTTGTATAAATATGGTTAATCGGTGTGGGAGTTCTTGTCAAGATGGGTCAATTTGGACATTTTTCCCTCCTCTGGGGAATTCTCTAAATCTGGATTTTCATTCAGAGTGGAGTTGGTAGTGGTATTCCATATGAGTGGGACAGGAATTCATAATAAATGTACACAGACCTTGTCAATGTGGAATACGGACACTCATAGAGGATTCCTGTAAACAAGCCCAAACCTGAGCCTAATCCTTACCCTGTAAACACAGCTATTCAGCTTAGATTTTCAATTGCTGCAGAGTTAGACAAGCCTGCTTCTGGTTTTGGAATTTCAATATTCCTTCTCTTTTTGTTGAATTACATGAGTCAAATCACCGAAAGATATGTTTGGAAAAAAGTCTGACACTTTTTTTAATCCCCCCATATCCATTTCACAGAGAACCATCAGAAGCAAAGAATCCTTTTAAAGTCTGTAACCTGTCATGCCATGAAGTAAAGGGTTCTACATCTGCTTGCTGTAGGCTGGAGGCTAGGTCTGACTCCCTCTGTAAGGGGATACTCTGTGAAATGTTGACATTTTCTGCTCCAAGTAATGGTGAGAACAAGAATTTTAAAACTTGTCAAAAGATGTGTATTTAAATTAAAGATTTGGTGTTTCCCATTTTGCAATAATACTGATGTACAATGTTAATTTATAAGGTCTACTTTATATATGGTCACAGTCATAGTCTTGCAGTTTTCAATATACATTGCCCTTGTTAACAGCACCAGCATGTCAGGTAACTGGATTCTGTGAAGTTACTTAAGAAAACCGGGAAGTTGAGAACCAACTTGAGTTTGTTTTGAAAGGGAATAAAGGCAATGAAATATTAGCAATTTGAGGGAGCGTGCTTTAACTTCTATATAATTTTTTGCCACCTTGTTCCAAATTTATAAGCATTATTACAACAGTTCATTTGGCTGAGTAAAAACGGGCTGCTAGAGGAATTCTTTCTTTTTTTCTTCTTTTTCAATCTTTTTATTAGTTTCACAAAATATAAAGAGGAATTCTGCAGTCTGCAGGCTGGGTAGTGTCTGTTAGGGAAATGGACCATCGACGTTCTGGGTTAAGGCCCTCAGATTGTAAAGGGTCTTGGCTTGAAAAATGGACTATCTATTTCCATCCGCAGATGCTGCCTGACCTGCTGAGCTCCTCCAGCAATTTAATTTTGCTCCAGATTCCAGCATCTGCAGTCTCTTATGTCTCCTGTGTTAATTTAGTAGGGTTCCCTTGAGGCAGTATTGCTAACTGTACAGCCAAAGACTGATAAACAAATAGCAACAATAACAACTTGCACGTCCACAGCATTTTGAATGCCCCCCAGTGGCTGACAGAAACATAGAGAGAGAGAGAGAGTGCGGGAGAGACAGGAAGGTTGAGAGAAGGAGCACTAAATTCTTCGGCCAGACAGCGAAGGCGGACTGTGGTGGATCTAAGGAATGAGGAGAGCTCGGGATACAGGAGGTGGAGGAATGCAGACAACAAAAGGCTTGAAAACTCAGGCGAGAATTTTGAATATGTTGATGAATGGAAGGTCACACCAGCAAGTAGCCTGTACCAACTTTGTGATCTAAGTCTCACCTTAAGATAGGGAAGAGCCGGTGTGAAACACACTGCTCACTGGCTGCTTAAAGAGCGAGAAGTGGCCATTATGTTTTAGACTGAACTCTGGATTGGGAAGTGTTGGAACGTTCTGTCTTCTGGGAGAAGCCTTGGGCTCAGGCAGATGCTGCACTAGCCCCCACATAATGACACTATAAAACAAGACCTCCATTTCCCCTGTCAAATGGGATTATCACACAGTACTATACAGAGAAGGTGGCTGTGGTATCCGGGCCACTTTTAACTTGACAGTCACCAACAATTTCGACATATTACTGGTTATAAACTCATTGCTGTCTCTGGAAGCTTGCTATGCACACAACTACTGCCATATTTTCCATATTGGTTACAGGTGTTACAAACCAGCAGCAATAGATATGAATTTGAGTTGAGTTTTTAATAAAATAAACAATTCTATTTATTAATCTCTACTCAAAAAAAATGGAACAGTAAACGAATGATTAACTTGAATGTTAACAGCGTTATGCGTCTATAGTTATCAAACAGTCGAACGTAAAGACAATTCTTAACAGATTCTACTTAAGCACAGTCTTAAGGTGGTAGTTTAATAAGTCCAAGTGACTTTTCAGTCATTAAGGAGAGACTTCCCCAAAACAACGATTCCTTCGAAGTAATGACGAATCTGTCAATCACAGCCGAGAGATGCCTTGACCAAAGAAATCACGAAGAAATAAAATGTCCTAAAACACCTGACCTTTTGGCTGGGGGGGGCGGCGGTCACTGCACAAAGCTTCCCGACCTTGCAGGGGTTTAACTCAAATGTGCATGCCACAATTCCCGAACGAAAATTCAAGAAGGTCAATCATTCCTAAGATGCCGAATGACATTAGCTTTACCCAATCTTTTAGGTTCGAATAATGCTGGTAATGTCTTCACTCTCCAATACTAGACTGTACGGGGAAAATAAACATGCAACAAAGAAAACTGTGGCGTCTCCAAAACATCCAACCGGCAACAACAACGTTGCACCAAAAATAAAAATGAGAACTGCGTCACAGTGGCGGGCTTCTCTTTTACACCATGCCATCACGTGACATCACATCACTCCGCTATCATGAGACAATTACATCATGCCAATCACGAGTATTTTGTGCACTTTATGCAGTCCTGGATAGGTCTGTAGTCTAGTGTAGTTTTTGTGTTTTTTCTTACGTAGTTCAGTGTAGTTTTTGTATTGTTTCATGTAACACCATGGTCCTGCAAAGCATTGTCTCATTTTTCCTATGTTCTGTACCAGCAGTTATGGTTGAAATGACAATAAAAAGTGACTTGACTTGACTTGACTTGAGATAATGACATAATGGTGACAAGATAATTACATCATGCTCACGGGATATGTAACACAGGACATGACACATCTTGGGGTGCCCTGAGCTGCAGAAAAAGTCTGTATAACGAGGTTATCTGTTGGTTTTCTGCATGAGGGATGGGGTCGGCAATCGCACTGGTAAGAATACACATTCCTACCAATTAGGGTTTCTTCCTGGTTGTATTTAACACCCTTCCTTTCATTTCAATTTTGTTGAGTTTTGATTGAATCAACACTCCCTGCTTTCCTTAGTCTATGTTCCAGGAAAGAAGATTACAACTTAGATTGATGTTATAAGAAGCGGTATTAATTTGGTATTAAGTACCTGCTTCAGAGCCATAGGGTCGGTGTTAGATTTTAGTTTGAGAGTTTTAGTTGGTGGCCCTGTTGGTCTAGTGTTTACTACTTTCCTTTCATTCTGCACAGTTCTTACTAAAACTTAGTGAACTCTTCATTCCATTTCGGTGTCTCTCCGCCTCTGCACTTGGGCCATCACTGAACACCATGACAAAGAGTGCTGAAAAAACACAGCAATGTGGGCAGCATCTATCCCACAAGAAGAGAGAGGAGCAGCTAATGTTTCAGATCTAGGCTATCTGCATCATCTCAAACAAGGTTTTAGGGGGAGGAGATTACGTGGGGTGGGAGCTTAGATAAGTGGGGAGGCAGAAATTTCCAAAATCAGCACCAAGGAAATGAAATACTTGAAATTTAAAGAAAAACAAGCAACTGTGTTAAAGATCAACACCAAAACACCCCGGAATAATTGTTGGATTAATGTCTAACAACACACACAGGATGCTGGAGAAACTCAGCAGGTCAGGCAGCATCTATGGAGAGGAATAAACAGTCGATGTTTCAGGTTGGGAACCTTCACTGGGGCTAGAAAGGAGGGAAGAGAATCCCGAAAAAGAAGGTGGAAGGAGTAGATGAGTACAAGCTGACAGGAAAGATCATGTGAACGGGAAGCTGAGTGGTTGGGGGAGGAGGGATGAATTAGCCAGCTGGGAGGTGATAGGTGGAAGAGGTAAAGGGCTGAAGAAGGAATCTAATAGGAGAGGAGGGTGGAACATGGAAGAAAGGGAAGGTGGGCAGGTGAGGAGAAGAGATGGAATGAGAGGGGGATCCAGAATAAGCAATGGAAAAAGAACGAAGGGGGCAGTTGGGAGTAATTATTGGATTAATGTTCAGTTAGGATGGTCTCGTTCCACTGTACCGACCACTGCCTGCAGGGGGAATTGAATAGTAAACAGGACAATGTAATAAGTAGACAGGAGAGTAAACATTAGACCAGAATTTGATGAAGTCTCTGTTTTCCTTTCTCAGCAGACAAACCAGGAGCTGCTGAGCATTTCCAGAATTTTATCTTAAATTGATCTCATTATCCCTTTGAGGTAGCGAGATTAAGGTTTTGATTGGGAAGCTACTACTTCCTTCAGTTGGAAAGCCCATGATAATAGGAGAATAAACTCAAAATGGGTGCTCAGTTATACAGAGGTGATACATAGAAACATAGAAACATAGAAAATAGGTGCAGGAGTAGGCCATTCGGCCCTTCGAGCCTGCACCACCATTTATTATGATCATGGCTGATCATCCAACTCAGAACCCTGCACCAGCCTTCCCTCCATACCCACTGATCCCCGTAGCCACAAGGGCCAAATCTAACTCCCTCTTAAATATAGCCAATGAACTGGCCTCAACTGTTTCCTGTGGCAGAGAATTCCACAGATTCACCACTCTCTGTGTGAAGAAGTTTTTCCTCATCTCGGTCCTAAAAGGCTTCCCCTTTATCCTCAAACTGTGACCCCTCGTTCTGGACTTCCCCAACATCGGGAACAATCTTCCTGCATCTAGCCTGTCCAATCCCTTTAGGATTTTATACGTTTCAATCAGATCCCCCCTCAATCTTCTAAATTCCAACGAGTACAAGCCCAGTTCATCCAGTCTTTCTTCATATGAAAGTCCTGCCATCCCAGGAATCAATCTGGTGAACCTTCTTTGTACTCCCTCTATGGCAAGGATGTCTTTCCTCAGATTAGGGGACCAAAACTGCACATAATACTCCAGGTGTGGTCTCACCAAGGCCTTGTACAACTGCAGTAGTACCTCCCTGCTCCTGTACTCGAATCCTCTTGCTATAAATGCCAGCAAACCATTTGCCTTTTTCACTGCCTGCTGTACCTGCATGCCCACTTTCAATGACTGGTGTATAATGACACCCAGGTCTCGCTGCACCTCCCCTTTTCCTAATCGGCCACCATTCAGATAATAATCTGTTTTCCTATTTTTGCCACCAAAGTGGATAACTTCACATTTATCCACATTAAATTGCATCTGCCATGAATTTGTCCACTCACCCAACCTATCCAAGTCACCCTGCATCCTCTTAGCATCCTCCTCACAGCTAACACTGCCACCCAGCTTCGTGTCATCCGCAAACTTGGAGATGCTGCATTTAATTCCCTCATCCAAGTCATTAATATATATTGTAAACAACTGGGGTCCCAGCACTGAGCCTTGTGTTACCCCACTAGTCACTGCCTGCCATTCTGAAAAGGTCCCGTTTATTCCCACTCTTTGCTTCCTGTCTGCTAACCAATTCTCTATCCACATCAATACCTTACCCCTAATACCATGTGCTTTAAGTTTGCACACTAATCTCCTGTGTGGGACCTTGTCAAAAGCCTTTTGAAAATCCAAATATACCACATCCACTGGTTCTCCCCTATCCACTCTACTAGTTACATCCTCAAAAAATTCTATGAGATTCATCAGACATGATTTTCCTTTCACAAATCCATGCTGACTTTGTCCGATGATTTCACCGCTTTCCAAATGTGCTGTTTGATAACTGACTCCAGCAGTTTCCCCACCACCGACGTTAGGCTTACCGGTCTATAATTCCCTGGTTTCTCTCTCCCTCCTTTTTTAAAAAGTGGGATTACATTAGCCACCCTCCAATCCTCAGGAACTAGTCCAGAATCTAACGAGTTTTGAAAAATTATCACTAATGCATCCACTATTTCTTGAGCTACTTCCTTAAGCACTCTGGGATGCAGACCATCTGGCCCTGGGGATTTATCTGCCTTTAATCCCTTCAATTTACCTAACACCACTTCCCTACTAACATATATTTCGCTCAGTTCCTCCATCTCACTGGACCCTCTGTCCCCTACTATTTCCGGAAGATTATTTATGTCCTCCTTAGTGAAGACAGAACCAAAGTAATTATTCAATTGGTCTGCCATGACCTTGCTCTCCATACTCAATTCATCTGTTTCTGTCTGTAGGGGACCTACATTTGTCTTTACCAGTCTTTTCCTTCTTACATATCTATAAAAGCTTTTACAGTCAGTTTTTATGTTCCCTGCCAGTTTTCTCTCATAATCTTTTTTCCCCTTCCTGATTAAGCCCTTCGTCCTCCTCTGCTGAACTCTGAATTTCTCCCAGTCCTCAGGTGAGCCACTTTTTCTGGCTAATTTGTATGCTTCTTCTTTGGAATTGATACTATCCCTAATTTCTCTTGTCATCCACGGGTGCACTACCTTCCTTGATTTATTCTTTTGCCAAACTGGGATGAACAATTGTTGTAGTTCATCCATGCAATCCTTAAATGCTTGCCATTGCATATCCACCGTCAATCCTTTAAGTGTCATTTGCCAGTCTATCTTAGCTAATTCACATCTCATACCTTCAAAGTTACCCCTCTTTAAGTTCAGAACCTTTGTTTCTGAATTAACTATGTCACTCTCCATTAATGAAGAATTCCACCATATTATGGTCACTCTTACCCAAGGGGCCTCTCACGACAAGATTGCTAATTAACCCTTCCTCATTGCTCTAAACCCAGTCCAGAATAGCCTGCTCTCTAGTTGGTTCCTCGACATGTTGGTTCAAAAAACCATCCCGCATACATTCTAAGAAATCCTCTTCCTCAGCACCTTTACCAATTTAGTTCACCCAATCTACATATAGATTGAAGTCACCCATTATAACTGCTGTTTCTTTATTGCACACATTTCTAATTTCCTGTTTAATACCATCTCCGACCTCACTACTACTGTTAGGTGGCCTGTACACAACTCCCATCAGCGTTTTCTGCCCCTTAGTGTTATGCAGCTCTACCCATATCGATTCCACATCTTCCCGGCTTATTTATGTCCTTCCTTTCTATTGCATTAATCTCATCTTTAACCAGCAACGCCACCCCACCACCTTTTCTTTCATGTCTATCCCTCCTGAATATTGAATATCCCTGAACGTTGAGCTCCCATCCTTGGTCACCCTGGAGCCATGTCTCTGTGATCCCAACTATATCATAATCATTAATAACAATCTGCACTTTCAATTCATCCACCTTGTTACGTATGCTCCTTGCATTGACACACAAAGCCTTCAGGCGCTCTTTTACAACTCTCTTAGCCCTTATACAATTATGTTGAAAAGTGGCTCTTTTTAATGCTTGCCCTGGATTTGTCGGCCTGCCACTTTTACTTTTCTCCTTCCTACTTTTTGCTTCTACCCTCACTTTGCACCCCTCTGTCTCTCTGCACTGGTTCCCATCCCCCTGTTGTGAACTAACCTCCTCTCGCCTAGCCTCTTTAATTTGATTCCCACCCCCCAACCATTCTAATTTAAAGTCACTTCAGTAGCCCTCACTAATCTCCCTGCCAGGATATTGGTCCCCCTAGGATTCAAGTGTAACCCGTCCTTTTTGTACAGGTCACACCTGCGCCAAAAGAGGTCCCAATGATCCAAAAACTTGAATCCCTGCCTCCTGCTCGAATCCCTCAGCCACGCATGAATCCTCCACCTCATCGCATTCCTACTCTCACTGTCGCGTGGCACAGGCAGTAATCCCGATACAGAACACCTTGTCAATAGAAATGGTACTCTGCAGCTCTCTCCTGACATTCCAATGATTGAAGGATTTTGTTAGGCAAGGGTATTAAGATTACTGAATAAAGATAAAGGTGGTTGCTTGGTGGGGTAGATTTGAGAATCTGTGTGTTTATCCCTATTTGCATTCAATAATGAAGCCCACAACCTGCTTCACTTGAAGTCAAGGACCGTGCAAATCCACACGTTTAGAAATTCGATTGATTGGACAGACTAATTGGAGCTCTTGGATACCACTTGATATGAGAATCAGGTTTATTATCCCTGGCATGTGTCGTGAGATTTATTAATTTAGCAGCGGCAGTACAATGCAATACATGAGAATATAGAAAAGAATCAATAAATAGGTCAATAACTGTAAGTATGTGTGTGTATGTGTATATATATATATATATATATATATATATGTATTAAACAATAGATTAAAATAATGCAAAACAGAAATAATATAAAAAAGTGAGGTAGTATTCATAGGTTCAAAGTCCATTTAGGGGGAATCGGATGGCAGAGGGGAAGAAGCTGTTCCTGAATCACTAAGTGTGCACCTTCGGGCTTCTGTACCTCTTTCCCAAGAGTAACAATAAGAACAGGGCGCCTCCAGAGTGAAGGGGGTCTTTAATAATGGACGCCGCCTTTCTGAGGCACCGCTCCTTGAAGGTGTCTTAGATACTACAGAGGCTAGTACCCAAGATGGAGCTGACTAACTTTACAACTTTCTGCAGCTTTTTTCGGTGCTGTGCAGTAGTCCCCACCTCCACACCAGACAGTGATGCAGCCTGTCAGAATGCTCTCCACGGTACATCTATGGAAGTTTTTGAGTGTTTTAGATGACAAACCAAACCCCTTCAAACTCCTAATGTAATATAGCCGCTGTCTTGCCTTCTTTCTAGCTGTATCAATATGTTCCCATTGCCACCTCTCTTCCAATGTCCTCTACTACAACCTGAAGATAACCCTCCAATCCCATCTTTTGTTTGAAAGGTAAATGTCTTCAACAGAGAACTGCTTAAGGGCAAGAGTTTAGAAGAGCAGGAAGTTGATGGTAAATTTTAGGGAACATAGCTTAGGCCATGGCTTGAGTTTGGTCTGTATTTTTGCTCATCACACCATGAGAAGCAACTGATGGCACTGGAGAGAATGCAGAGGAGACTCACCACGATGTTAAAGTTAGTCAGCTCCATCTTGGGTACTAGCCTCTGTAGTATCTATTATTATAGTATTATGATGAGGGACTGAAAATGCTGGGTTTGTTTTCCTTACAGTGGAGAAGGCTGACAGGGGACCTGGGTGAAGTATGCAGCTCTATGAGAGGTGCAGACAGAGAAGGTAACTACTCAGCAGACGTGTCCATGACGGGGGACCGGTTTAAGGTAAGGGGAGGGATGTGTAAAGGGAACCTGAGGAAGAGTTTTCTCACTCAGAGGGTGGGCAGTGTCTGGAACACTGCCTGAGGGTGTGCTGGAAGCAGAATCTCTCACAGCATTTAAGCAGAATTTAAATGACGCCTTGAACTGCCAAGGCAGAGAACATTGTGGACCAAGTACTGAAAAAGGGGATTAGTTCAAACACGCATTTGTTGGTCAATACTGTCATGGTGGGTTGAAGGGTCTAATTCTGTGATGTATGGCACAGCCACACACACGCACACACACACACACACTCACACACACACACACACACACACACTCACACACACACACACACACACACACACACACACACACACACACACACACTCACACTCACAAATACACATGTACATACAATATACACACAAACACCAGGAAATCTGCAGATGCTGGCAATTCAGGCAACACACACAAAAAATGCTGGTGAACGCAGCAGGCCAGGCAGCATCTATAGCAAGAGGTACAGTCGACATTTTGGGCCGAGACTCTTCGTCAGGACTAACTGAAAGAAGAGATAGTAAGAGATTTGAAAGTGGGAGGGGGAGGGGAAGATCGGAAATGATAGGAGAAGACAGGAGGGGGAGGGATGGAGCCAAGAGCTGGACAGGTGATTGGCAAAAGGGATATGAGGCTGGAGAAGGGAGAGGATCATGGGACGGGAGGCCTAGGGAGAAAGAAAGGGGGGGAGACCCAGAGGATGGGCAAGTAGTGAGAGGGACAGAGGGAGAAAAAAGAGAGAAAAAAAGGGGGAAAGAACAAACAAACAAATAAATAAATAAATAAGGGATGGGGTACGGGGGGAAGTGGGGCATTAATGGAAGTTAGAGAAGTCAATGTTCATGCCATCAGGTTGGAGGCTACCCAGACGGAATATAAGGTGTTGTTCCATCATCTTGAGTGTGGCTTCATCTTGACAGTAGAGAAGGCCATGGATAGACATATCAGAATGGGAATGGGATGTGGAATTAAAATGTGTGGCCACTGGGAGATCCTGCTTTCTCTGGCAGACAGAGCGTAGGTGTTCAGCGAAACGGTCTCCCAGCCTGCGTCAGGCCTCGCCAATATATAGAAGGCCGCATCAGGAGCACCGGATGCAGTATATGACACCAGCTGACTCACAGGTGAAGTGTCGCCTCACCTGGAAGGACTGGCTGGGGCCCTGAATGGTGGTAAGGGAGGAAGTGTAAGGGCATGTGTAGCACTTGTTCCGCTTACACGGATAAGTGCCAGGAGGGAGATCAGTGGGGAGGAATGGGGGGGACGAATGGACAAGGGAGTTGCATAGGGAGCAATCCCTGTGGAAAACAGAAAGGTTGGGGAGGGAAAGATGTGCTTAGTCGTGGGATCCCATTGGAGGAGGCAGAAGTTACGGAGAATTATACGTTGGACCCAAAGTCTGTTGGGGTGGTAGGTGAGGACTAGGGGAACCCTATTCCTAGTGGGGTGGCGGGAAGATGGGGTGAGAGCAGATGTGCATGAAATGGGAGAGATGCGTTTGAGAGCAGAGTTGATGGTGGAGGAATGGAAGCTCCTTTCTTTAAAAAAAGAGGACATCTCCTTCGTCCTAGAATGAAAAGCTTCATCCTGAGAGCATATGAGGCAGAGACGGAGGAATTGTGAGAAGGGGATGGCATTTTTGCAAGAGAAAGGGTGGGAAGAGGAATAGTTCAGGTCGCTATGAGAATCCGTAGGCTTATAGTAGACATCAGTAGATAAGCTGTCTCCAGAGATAGAGACAGAAAGATCTAGAAAGAGGAGGGAGGTGTCAGAAATGGACCAGGTAAACTTGAGGGCAGGGTGAAAGTTGGAGGCAAAGTTAATGAAGTCAACGAGCTCAACACGCGTGCAGGAGGCAGCACCAATGCAGTCGTCAATGTAGCGAAGGAAAAGTGGGGAACAGATACTAGTATAGGTATCTGTCAACACACATCAAAGTTGCTGGTGAACGCAGCAGACCAGGCAGCATCTCTAGGAAGAGGTGCAGTCGACATTCAGGGCTCCAAACAGTCCTTCCAGGTGAGGCAACACTTCACCTGTGAGTCGACTGGGGTGATATACTGCGTCCGGTGCTCCCGATGTGGCCTTTTATATATTGGCGAGACCCGACGCAGACTGGGTCCTGCTAGGCCCCACCTCCCCCTCGTACCCCATCTGTTACTTATTTTTATGCACACATTCTTTCTCTCACTCTCCTTTTTCTCCCTCTGTCCCTCTGAATATACCTCTTGCCCATTCTCTGGGTCCCCTCCCCTTGTCTTTCTTCCCAGACCTCCTGTCCCATGATCCTCTCGTATCCCCTTTTGCCTATCACCTGTCCAGCTCTTGGCTCCATCCCTCCTCCTCCTGTCTTCTCCTATCATTTTGGATCTCCCCCTCCCCCTCCAACTTTCAAATCCCCTACTCACTCTTCCTTCAGTTAGTCCTGACGAAGGGTCTTGGCCTGAAACATCGACTGCACCTCTTCCTAGAGATGCTGCTTGGCCTGCTGCGTTCACCAGCAACTTTGATGTGTGTTGCTTGAGTTTCCAGCATCTGCAGAATTCCTGTTGTTTTTTTTATAGGTATCTGTATTTATGTAGGTATCTGTATAGGTATTTGTGTGTGATGCTACAGTACACACACACACACACACACACACACACACACACACACACACACACACACACACATACACACACACACACACACACACACACACCCTCAAGCACACACTCACAAGCACACACGTACATACAATACACACACACACTCACAAACACACACACACACACACACACACACACACACACAGACTCACACAAACACACTCACACACACACCATACAAATACACACACACAAACACCACACACACACACTCACAAATACACACGCACATACACAAACACATGCACACACGCACACACTCACACCATACACTCAGACACACACTCACAATAACACACACACACACACACACATTACAGACGCAACCAGATCCATTAGGGTCACAGGATTCCCCACCAGTGAGGACATCTTCAAATGGCGATGCCTCAAGCAGGCAGCATTCATCATGAAAGACCCTCACCATCCGGGACAAGCACTCTTCACATTACTACCATCGGGGGGAGGTACAGGAGCCAGGAGACCAAGAGTCAATATTTTGGGAACAGTTTCTTCCACTCGGTCATCAGATAACTGTGCAGTCTATGAATTACTTTGCTATTCCTCTTTTACTCTATTGATTTACTTATTTTTGTAACTTATGGTAAATTTTATGTCTTGCACTGTACTGCTGTCACAAGACAATAAATTTCATGACAAGTGTCAGTGGTAAGAAACCTGACTCGAATTGTCCTTTAGAAGATATTCCATAGAAGGGTAAAAGGAAGAATAGATCCCAAAATCTGCATCTTGCTTTGCCCCACATCACCCAGAAAAGAAAATTACCAAGTCATCTGATAAGCAAACCAGTTGGGGAGGTTGCGTCAGAGAGGCTTCAGTGCAACTCCGTAGCAGATGGAACATGAGAGGCAGAGCCAGAAATGGCTGGTGCATCTTCCCAGCTTTCTTTCTTGGGAGCTCATTAGATTTCTGCTGAGGTAAGCTAAGCCTTTGAAATACAAGACAAGACACGGCACTAAGCCACTGTCAATAATTGATTTTGGGTTACTTCACAAGCCAAGAACCCTGCGGTTTTTGGATCCATTAATTGCAAGTTAGAATGCATTAGGTCACTCTGAAAGGCTTGTTTGTGCAGCAAAAGGCTACCAGTGATAAAAGCCGATTTCGGTTTTGATTATGGCCTTTTCGCATAGCAGTTCTAAATGTTACGAGCATAAGAAACACTGGTATGTTTTATTGTCATTGTTACACTTCCTCAATGAATCATTTGCTCTGTGTAGTTGGAGAGGAAATGCGTTAATTAACTGTTGTTAAAACAGACCTGCTAAGTTCGTAGCTTCCTGTCACAATCAAATTGAACCCTGCTAACAACGGGGCTGTCTTTACCAAAGAAAACTTCACAGGAGAAGCTTTGTAGTGTCTGCTATTCCTGGACCAGCTTTCACTCATGAAGCAATTGTACTTCATGACACTTACATATTAAGCGTTCCTTCCATCTGGTGAGAGACTTTTGCAAAGCATCATCTTGCTGTACTTTGAATGCCTCTTGTGAGTCAGTCTGTAATGGGGTTAAGGAAGGAGTCAAAAGACTTAACACAAAATTTCAATCTTGCTCAGTGTGTAGAGTAAGTATTCACAATAAGGTACTTAGCCATGTTTTGGATAACAGCTTTGAAAGGGCTTCATTTTGTGGAACTACGACGTAAATGAAAACTAGACTGACTTCTGAATCACTGTCTTGCATTTCTTACAACCTACCTTGACACGGCCCTGCACCTTGTAGTCTGTCTGCCCTGCACTTTCTCTGTAACTGTAAGACTTTATTCTGCATTTTGTTATTGCTCTTTCTTTGTACTACCTCAATGCAACAATACGATGAAATATTCTGCATGCAAAACAAAGTTTTTCACTGTACCTCGGTAGCTGTGACGGAGATAAAACAAAGTTATCAATTTACCACAAGCAACACACATAAAAGTTGCGGGTGAACGCAGCAGGCCAGGCAACATCTCTAGGAAGAGGTTCAGTCAACATTTATGGCAAGGCCCTTCGTCAGGACTGACGAAGGGTCTTGGCCCAAAACGTTGACTGTACCTCTTCCTAGAGATGCTGCCTGGCCTGCTGCGTTCACCAGCAACTTTTATGTGTGTTGCTTGAAATTCCAGCATCTGCAGATTTCGTCATGTTTCCATTACCAATTTACCATGTCATTCTAGGCTGTCTCTTGGGATTGAGAAAGATTTGCTCTTTTGTCGGTCTTCAAGAGACTAATATGGCAGATGCACACTTCTCCATGGATGGGGTGGGAGGTGGCTGACAGGGCAGGTAAGGGATGGTAGCTGGTAACATGGTGGACCTCTTCTGTGACTTACACAGGGGCTCAGTGTACTCCTGCTGAATGGAACTGACCTCCTCAATGCCACCTGGATGTCCCTTCTTCACTTTGAGTGGTCATGGGCAGAGATACCCAAGAGCCAGTAGGGATGTTACATGGGGGATTGTGAGTTTACACTCAGCAAATCAGACAACATCTGTGGAAAATGAAGAACAGTTATGAGGGGTGATTGATAAATTTGTGGCCTAAGATAGACGGTGTCAATTTTAGAAAACCTAGCACATTTATTTTTCAACATAGTCCCCTCCTACATTTACACACTTAGTCCAGCAGTCATGGAGCATACAGATCCCTTCTTTGTAGAAGTGGTCCACAGAAGGGGTGATTGATAAGTTTGTGGCCTAAGGTAGAAGGAGATGAGTTATTAACTCCAAACTTTCTGCATTATCACTCAAAGAGTTGAACTGCATGTGCATATAACAAGAGCGGCTTGGAACTCCAGGTGGTCCACAGCAGGAATGATTGATAAGTTTGTGGCCTAAGATAGAAGGAGATGAGTTATACAGTTCTCAACTCTGAGTGAAAATGCAGAGAGTTTGAAGTTTCTCCTCATCTCCTTCTACCCTAGGCCACAAACTTATCAATCACCCCTGATGTGGACCACTTTCTGGAGGTCCAAGATGTCGACTTCTACAAAGAAGGGATCCGTGTGCTCCACGACTGCTGGACTAAGTGTGTAAATGTAGGAAAAATAAATGTGCTAGGTTCTCTAAAATTGACTCCTTCTACCTTAGGCCACGAACTTGTCAATTAGCCCTTGTACCATGGGAAAGGGATGGGTATATTTTGCTCACTAGACACCAGTAATGTTGATTTTGTCTTGTCCATCCCTCCCACCAACCAACGCTCTCTGCAATTTAAAACCAATATGTTAACTCTTTCCTAGTTCTGATGGAGGAACTCTATTCGTCTTTATTTCTCACTTCCAGTCTTCCTCTCTTAAGTCCTTCTGGGGCCTAGGCTGCCAACAGTAGCTCACCTGAGTCCTCTGCCCTGGGCCTGGCATAGCCCACCTTTGCAAACTCTTCCTTTCCTAGGGTTGAGGCCTTTGGAGTTTCTGTTGGTATTTCTGAAGCTTTGGCTTATTACAGGATGGAGTTGAAAGCCCCAGGCTCAACCCTCCTCCTTATGCAGCTGGGCTTGGGATCGTCCATGGTGGAGTTCCCTCTTCCAGTACTGGCAACTTTCTTTTGAAATTTTCATGGTACCTTTTGCTTTGTCTACTTGGTAATCAATTCCCTTCTCAGAATTCTCAGAAATGGAAATGGCAGAGCTTCCGCATTAGGATGTTAGTCTGGGAGAGTACACTGATGCTGGTTCACTAATACTTCCTGTGAATTTGGAAGATCTTGTGAAACTTGCTGTAGATGGTCCAGATGTCAAAAGCACTTAATGGGCAGGAATTTTTGGTCCTGTAAACTGTGTGATTTGTGCCCAATCTGAAGTCTTTATTGTCAAATATCCGATTTGCCAGATGGTCAAAGACAGTGCTGAAGCACTAAAGTTGATGGCAAATTTAATCTCTGGTGTCTGCCTTTGCCAAGAGTTACTTCCTTCTTCCTGTTATTATTATCATTGTCGTGTGTACTGAGGTATACAGTGAAAAACTTATCTCACGTGCATCGACCTTGTACAAGGCACAACATTAACAGAGTTCAAAATGAAGTGTTATATTTATGGTGAAACTGCAGTTCTGGTTAACAATAAACTGCAAGGTCATAGTGAGGTAAAATTCTGACGTCAAGTGGTCATCTTATCGTACTAGGGAATCATTAATAGTGGGATAGAGGCTTTTCTTGTACTCATGATTTCAGGATTTCGTATCTTCTGTCTTATGGGAGGAGAAGAGAGAAAGTTAGACCATAAGACCATAAGACACAGGAGCACAATTAGGCCATTCGGCCCATCGAGTCTGCTTCGCCATTTCATCATTACAGATCTGTTTCCCTCTCAAGCTCATTCTCCTGCATTTTCACCATAATCTTTCACGTCTTGACTAATCAAGAACTTATCAGCCTTGTTCTTAAATATACCCAGTGACATGGCCTCCACGGCCGACTGTGGCAATGAATTCCACAGAATCACCATCCTCTCTTCTCTCATTCCTTATCTCTTCTAAGTGGATTTTGAGGCTGAGCCCTCTGGTCCTAGAACACCCCAACAAAGGAAATACTCTCTACATCTACTCTATCTAGGCCAATAGGATTCAATGAGATCCCCCCCCTTCATTCTTCTAAATTCCAGCGAGTATAGGCCCAGAGCCTTCAATCGGTTCAGGGTGGGTGGGATCTTTGATTATGCTGGTTGCTTTACTGAGACAGAGAGAAGTGTAGACAGTGTGTGTGGAAGGAAGGCTGGTTTCTGTAATGTGCTGAGCTTGTCCACAACTCTCTGCAGTTTTTGTCATAGGCAAAGCAGTTGCCATACCAAGATGCGATGCATCTGGCTAGGATGCTTTCTATGGTGCATTGAAAAGCATTTGTAGGGTCAAAGGGGACATGCCAAGTTTCTTTAGCCTCCTGAGGAAGTAGAGACACTGCTGAGTTTTTCTGACCATGGCATCAATGTGGTTGGACCAGAAGAGTCTATTGGAGATGTTCACTGCAAGGAACTTGAAATACTCAACCCCCTTGAACTTAGCACCAGTGGTGTAAACAGGAGTGTGTGCTCCCTCCCCTTCCTTCTGTTTTTCACACCTATTCTCATATTCTCATTTGTTCTCATATTCCAGGATTTTGCCTTGAATCCTTATTTCCAGAGCACAGTGTAGTGCAGCAGAGGAGGGCTGAGGCACGTAGCAGGAATTGGCGGGAGTGGATAAGAAAAGTCACACAGATATTGGCTCTGTGGGAATGGTACTTCTTCTCAATGACTGAAGAACTTGGTCATCAAGTGTGAGGTGCTCTCTATGGTGCTGTATGTGCTGCAGCTGTGGCCCATCTCCCACCCCTCTGCCTAGGAAATCATCTGCATGAAAAAGATCTGCAGATGCTGGAAATCCAAGCAACCCACACAAAATGCTGAAGGAACTCGTCATGCCAGCAGATGAAGGGTCTGGGACCGAAACTTCGACTGTTTACTCTTTTCCATAGATGCTGCCTGGCCTGCTGAGTTCCTCTAACATTTTGTGTGTGTTGCTAGGAAATCAACTGTCCCATTTTCTGGTTCATCTGGGGATCCAAGAGGGAACCACCGCAACAGTTCACCATGCACAACCCCTGGACAATGGGAGAAAGCATACCCAACATTGCCCTGATCCCGGTGATCAGCTTTATGAGTCACTGCATCAGGCTGTGCTTGGTAACACGAGCCACTACGTGCTGAATTCTACTTGTCCTTGAGGTTGAGAAGGATAGGTCTGCCCCTGTTGTTGCACAATGTTCCAATCAGCTGCATTCACTGGATGTTGATGCACTTCCTGTCCTTTGTGGAAAACACCTTTGACCTTCAGGCAGTGGTCAGCACACAACATCCTGCAGATACTATAGGGCTTGATGGATGCAGTGCGACAATCCCCCGATTAGATCGTCCAGTTCACCTGGCAGAAAGCCTCATTATCGGAAGTAACCAAGACCTCACTTAGATGGCTGTGAGAGGAGCCCTCCTGGCCACATCATTCCTGTACGATTGGACTACTACTCCACACACATGCTGCCCTTAGCACATCTGTGTTGAAGAGAAACAGTCGCTCGCCTCACAAATGTGGTGTGGAGATGGATGGAAAGGTCCTTGTTACAGATCATCCTGAGCAGTTGTGTAACAGGGAACACCTTGATCCACAGGCTGTACCAGGGATACATGCGGAGACGGACAATAAGTACTGCTGGAAGATATCAGATTAGTGAAAGACCACCCGCCCCCCCCCCCCCCCGGTCTGCCCAAAACTTGTCAATCTTCCAGCAACTGAAAATATTGATTAAATGACACTAAGAATTTAAAGAGTTTTCCACTGTGTGCTTCTTTTGGCGTCTATATTTTATTATGAATCAAATTTATTTTTGAAATAAAGTAAAGACAGGTTCTGGAGAACTATTGCGCTGTCTCTCAATATATGAGCTGAAGATGGATTGGACCTTGGCCTCTACAGATACACAAACTCAAATGACATCAGCAGACCGCAAAGTGACTGTCAATGTTGAAGTGGCCTTGGCTCTGGAGTATGGTTACTGGCGGTGAAAGTTTTTTCATAATGCAAGAATGATTTCTCTTCTAAAGTTAGATATCAAACGTACCAGTTACTATGTGTGTGAGACTTCTGTCACAGCCTTGCACCACCTGTGAGGTAGGTAGTCAGGGAGGGGAGAGGAACAGCTGTAGTTTCTGATTAAGTGGCAGTAGACGTTGAAGAAGCCAAGAAGCACTGTAACGTTTTGAGGCCATTGGTTGGGGCCATTCAATGATGGTGTGCACTTTCTCTGGGTCCATGGTTTTGCACTGGGGGTGAAAGGATGTAATGCAGCAAGGAAACAGCTGGAGTGTGGCACTGGCATTTTCCTAATTTGCAGTGCAGCTGGAGATACTGAAAGACTGAATGAATGTGATAGACATGACTTGGGGGTCCTTGGGGAAGATGAGGATGTCATGAGGCAGAAAAACACATACCTGTGCAGCATATCTCTGAGGAGCTCGTAAACGAAGGCCTGGAAAATGGCTGGACTGTTGGAAGTTTTGAAAGGCACCACCAAATCTTCGCAGTGGCCATTGGATGTTATGAACATCATCTTTCACTCGTCCTCCTGGCGGATGAGGATCAGGTTGTACGTGCTCCGTAGATTCAGTTAGGTGAAGATATGGGCCCTGCAGAGTGTTTTGAATGTGCTATCCATCAAGGGGAGAGGGTTGCGGTTCTTAATGATGATGAGGGAATGGGGGAAGCTTACCAGAAAGGAAGCCCCTGGTGGTGCCGTTTCCCGTTTGCATTAGCAATTTGATGCATGGGTGGTCAGCTGCTCTACAGTAAGCGCACGAGTTGTTTCTCTACCGGCGCTCACACTCTTTGGGGAGTTAAGGGAGCTCTCCCTAACTGCATGGGTTTTGGATGCATAGCTGATGAGGGTCCTGCACCTTGAAATGGTTCTGGGAATGGAAATAAGGTTCTGGCTGGTGATCTGGGGGATTGTTCCATCAGATGCTTGGCAATAGAGGGGGCCAGAGTGATGAGACCTTTGAGGTCGGAGGGCTTCTCCTGGATAGATAGCTCATCTTTTAAGTGCTCCGAGAGGCCATGATGGTAATGGGCCACCAGTACTTCTGCTTTCCAGCTGCGCTGCACCTTGAGTGTCCTGAATTCCACAATGTAGTCCAGAACCAAGCGTGAGCCTTAACACAGTCGAAGTATCCAACCCCTTCCTCTTCGCAGATGGTTGAAAACCCAGTGCATCTCAGCAGTGAATTCCTCCAGTTTATTGCAGATGATGGTTTTACTCTCCCAGATGGCAGCAACCCAGGCTAGAGCTCACTGAGTCAAGAGAGAGATCGCAAAAACAATCTGGGCTCAGAGGCGGCTGCAGCTCGAAGTGCAAGATGCACTGGGACAGATATCTGCGGCATTGGATTGTAATCCTTCTATGCCTTTGGTCACCGGAATCCATGGCTCTGAGGGAGGAGGTTGACTGGCACAAGATTCTTGTAATGAGACTGAGCATTAGTTGAGAGTGGTGAGCGGATAATCAATGGTTTCCTGCTGCTTCTGGTTTGTGTGGTCGTTAAGGTGGACAGTTTCCTTTAGGCAAGCAGACTCTGCTGTGTCAACTTCTGGTCAGGAAATGTAGAGGAGGCTTGACCTAAACACAGAGCAGCGGAGATGATTAGCGGTGAGCAATCAATAACCTGTAAAATAACAAGCCACTAGAGGCCACAAAACAAGCGAGAACAGATACTTAACATGACAAGGCAACAAGGTAACTGAAGGTTAGGAGCAACTGGTCGAGGCTGGCTGGTTCAATGGGTGAACAAGGACTGTGGATGAGAGCTGGGTTTAAATAGGCTGCAGGTGATGAGTTGGAAACACGTGGCAGCTGACTTCTGTTAGCTGGATGGAGATTGGGAGATACCTGACAGGAATCTACCCCCACCACTCCACGGCCAACATGCAATGACCCAGGATGATCTGGATGGGTCTGGTGGAGCTCCTCGATGAGAGATGGATCCAAGATGAAACAGCATGGCACCCAGGACCTCTGCTCCAGACTGTATCCTTTCCAGTCGACCAGCTACTGCGTACCCCACCCATGACAACATGAATGCATCACCCAGCAAATCATCTACACTGGAGCACCTACCAACATCCTGTGCTCTGGAAGTGCAGGCTCAGGTGGGTTGAGTGGTCCGTGGACAACGAGCTTGGGGCAGGATGAGTGGCAGATGATTCTTGTTAGCTGGTTGGAGACTGGGAGGTCCCTGCTTGTGCAGGCCTGACAGATTGTTTAACATTATTCCCTGTACAGAAGTGTAAAGGTGAATGAAGTAACTGTCACTCCGATCTGATGCAGCATAAAATAACAAATAGGATAAAGAATACAATAATAAAAAACATAATAAATATAAATACATAAGACAGCTTATATACATAGATTGATTGTATGTCCTTAAAGTGATGCTAGGCACTGGAGTGTCTGTACATAAGGTGACTCTGACAGGAGATGATAAAGTAGTGGTAGTGGATGTGGAGGGGGGTTTACTGGGTGGAGGTGTTGCTCAGCCTTTTTGCTTGGGGAAAATAACAGTTGTTGAGTCTGATAATCTAGGTGTGGATGCAAAATAGCCTCTTCCCTGATGAGAGTAGGGCAGACAGTCCATGAGCAGGGTGGGTGAGAACCTTCATGATGTTACTGGCAGTTTTCTAGGACCTTTCTGTATATGTGTGGGTAGGATGGTGGGTAGGCTGGTGCAGCTGATGCGTTGGGCAGTTTTGACTACCTGCTGAAGAGCTTTCCTGTCTGCCGCAATACTGTTTCTGTACCGTGCAGTGATGCAGCAGGTTAGGATGCTCTCCATTTCGCATCTGCAGAAGGATGTGAGTATAGATGTGTATAGTCCAGCTCTCTTCAGCCTCCTCAGAAAGGAGAGGCATTGGACAGCTTTCCTGACTGTGTAGGATGTGTTCTGGGATGAGAAGCTGTAGAAGGTGTGCACTTCCAGGAGTTTGAAACTGCTCTCAGTTTTCACTGCCTCCAATTTAAAGATGGGTGTGAGTGGTGCGAGTTCTCCTGGAATTGTTAATCCTCTTCTTTGTCTTGTTGAAACTGAGGAACAGATTACTTGCTGGTACCAGGCCTCCAGTTCTTCCACCTCCTCTCTGTAGGCTGTCTCATCGTTGTTGGTGATGAGCCCCACCACTGTTGTGTCATCGGCGAACTGGACAACGTGATTATTTGGGTGCTTGGCCGTGCAGTCGTGTGTGAGCAGAGTATAGAGCATCAGGCTCTGCACACAGCCCTGGGAGTCACCTGTGCTGAGGATGATGGGGAGGGAGGAGCAGTTGTACATCCTGACTATGTGAGATCTGTCTGTTAGAAAATCCAACCCTCAGTTGTACAGTAGTGTATTTAGACTGAGGAGTAGGAGTTGGTTCGCCAAGGTCAGTGGGACAATAGATTTGAATGCTGAAATGAAATCCAGAAACAGCATTGTGCAATAGGTGTCACAAACAAGAGAAAGTCTGCTGATGCTGGAAATCCTAAGGGAGACCCTGTATGAATCCTGATGAAGCGTCTTGGGCGGAAACGTGGCTAGCTTACTTGGCCTGCTGAGTTCCTCCAGCATTTTGTGTGTGTTGCTCTGTAATAATAGCCTTTGCCTTCTAGGTGTGTCAGGGCCAGGTGCATATAGAGCGACTCTGTCGGTAAGCATACTGGTGAGTGTCCAGCATAGGAGGAATGAAGTTTTTGATATGTGGTGTTACCGGCTGCTCAAAGCACTTCATAATCATTGGCATCAGTGCCACTGGGCAATAGTTGTTCATTTCTGAAGGTGTAGAGTTCTTTGGTACAGGGATGATGATGGCTGATTTAAAGCATGTGGGGATAGCAGCCTGGACGAGTGAAGTGTTGAAGGTGTCCGCTTGGACTTCAGTGAGCTGGTGTGCATGCTCTCTGAGTACTCGGCCTGGGATGTTGTCTGGCCCAGCCTCCTGATGGGGTTGACTCCCAGCATTTTCTCTAAGGTCTGTGGAGTTTTATAGAGTGGATGTAGAAAGAATATCATAAAGAATTATAGAGTCTAATCTCAGGGTAAAGTATTACCCAATGAGGAGGAATTTCTTCTTTTGAAGGGTTGTGAGTCTCTGGAGTTTCGAATGCACCATTGTAATAAATTAATCTGTATGGGCGGGTTGTCAAATGCTGAGTCACTTAGTATATTGAAAGCTAAGGAAGGCAAATTTCTGAACTGCAGGGGAACCAAACATTGGGGGAAATTGGAAAGAAAGCTCACAGTTTGTGATGAGGCCATCATTGATCTGACCGACTGAATGGGCAGGATGTCTACTCCTGCTCCTGTTTCTTTCATCTTTTTTCTCAGTCTGTTGGCAACTTTGACATGGTTAACAACATTGTTCTCTTTTAATATATCTCCCCAATGTCCAACTGACCAGAAATGACTCACCATGTTCCATTTTTATCTACCCAGTTACTGCCAGAGAATCGCCATCAATAGCCACTCTTCTTCTGCAAACACTCTTGCCCCATCACCTCCCCATTGGTCGCTCTCTTTCTCCTCATCCAGTCATTACCATTGACAATGTGATCTGACGAGACAGCGCTAAATTCCACTGTAGCCCCCAACACCCTGTTCCACCTACTCTACCCCTTCCACCACAGATGAATTGCCTCATGGCTTTGCAAGTCCGGGTGAACAGAAATGTGCTCCAACAAATTATTGGGAAAACCAAAACCATTGTTTTGTGCCATGCTAGAGACTGACTGTTGCCCCACCAGCTGCATGAGGTTCTACAAACCTCATTATGATCTTGCCACTTATTGTCTACGGCACTGCACTTCCTCTCCAGCTGTTAAACTTTATTCTGCGTTCTGTTATTGTTTTACCTTGTACTACTATCTGCACGTTGTAATCAACTAATCTATATCAATGGTATGCAAGACAGTGTTTTCACTGTCCCTCAGTACATGTAACAATAATAAATCAATTGCAATTACGAAGTCCCTTTTTAAACCCAAGACAGGTTTTTAACCACCCACTTCATAAACACCGTCGTCCATTTCAACCCTCAAACTCTCTCTGCCTCTGCACATCTGCTGCGAAATCCTCACCCACTCTGATGTTCCGCTGGCCTCCCAGCCACGGCCTCCGTCTTCTTCTAACCTCTGCAGTCCGTCTTCACTCACCCATTGACACTGTGCTCTTGGCTTCAATGACTTCCACATGACTGAAGCTTGAATTTTTAAATTTGAAACCTTCATTTCAAATCTCTCCCTCATCTCTAACAACCACCAGTCATAGAATCCACTCAATGAAAGGTAATTTTCTTTTTATAAGAAGTGTGTGGGAAGACCTGGGTAGAATGGAAAGAATGTGAAAATGACAGAGGGGCAGCAGCTGTTAATTTTCATGCCTTTGAAGGGTGTAGATCTGAACCGTCGACTCTACTCTTTTCCACAGATGCTGCCTGGCCGGTTGAGTTCCTCCAGCACTTTGTGCGCGTTGCTCGGATTTCCAACATCTGCAGGTTTTCTCTTGTTTGTTAATTACCTATCCGCTGGCTTTGCGTCTGTTGACTCACTTTCGTTCTGAATGTTATTTGCTTACGTTTATTGTTTGCACATTTTCTCTCTCTCTCTTCACATGGGTGTTTGGAAGGTTTTTTTTAATGGGTTCTTTTAGGTTTCATTGTTATGTGGCTGCCTGTAAGGAGACAAATCCCAAGGTTTTATAATATACACATACTTTGATAATAAATGCACTTTGAACCTTGCACCCTCACCTTGAGGTATCTGATCCCTAAAACCACTGAAAGCCACCCCTACTCCTCATCTTTTCTCTTTCTCTGTTTCTAGTCCTAGAATCATATAACAGGAAACAGGCTCTTCAATTCACGAGTCCACGGTGACCCAGCAGTTCTGTAAAGAACCACCAGTCGGTGACACTACATGAAACTGTGAGTGCTGGGTGTGACCGTATACACTGCAGTGCACAACTACAGGACCTACCCATGGGAAATGCAACTGCATCTGACCCCTCGCTCTGCCCCTGCCAACCAGGGTGGTCTGGTTTGCCCTGAACTGAGAGCTGGATAACAGTCAACATGAATAAAATGGGTTTCAATTGGGTTGCCAAGTTCTATTAAAATTGTTGGTTTAGTTCCACGCATATACTGTATTTGACCATGTATGTGTGTTTAGAATTGAGTAACAGTAGTTCTTTTTTTATATATTTATCATTATAATGTTTTTAAATAATTTGAGCTTTAAATCATATTCGATTCACTTCTAATGCTTACCTGTGACACTCAAGAGGTGAAAGAGGCTTCAGTCATTATAAGTTGTCGGAGATTTGCAGGGATCAATAAGTTCAGTAGGTACATTTAATGTCGGAGAAATGTATACAATATACATCCTGAAATTCTTTTTCTTTGCAAACATCCACAAAAACAGAGGAGTACCCCAAAGAGTGAATGACAGTTAAACGTGTGACGAGAATACACATAAATTAAGATGTTAGCTGGCCTGGGCTGGCACCAGTGGGATCAGCAGTTGGTCTGCCACCTGTCTTCAGGAGAGAGAGATAAGGAAAACAATGAAACAGCATTCGGAGATGTTAATAAAGGGACGGGAGAGAGTAATGGAAGGAGAGCTGTCAAGATCGGCTCCCCCTTTGAACCCTGAACTGTTTGAAGTGATGGACAGGCGATACCCCAGCAGGGGGATAAAAAGGGACAGGTTCGCTCAGGGAGGACACACACGACACCCCGAGGTAACGAGACCCTGGAAGCCGTGCGTCTCTCACAAGTCGGTGGGAAGTTTTGGACGGCTGGTCGCGGGACAAGCCATAGACGCACAGGGTGGAAAGGCATGATCAGCGGGAACCTGGTGTGTGTCCACCCTTGCCTGAGTGCCAGGTTCACCGCAGGGAAACGATCGTATCGGGAAACGGAGGGGTCACGGTCGGTGACCTCAGATGACATCACAAATGACTCGCCCGAAAGCTGACTGCGAAGGTCTGTGTGGAAACCGTTATGAATATTCATTCGTTTTGCTCTCTCTCTCCTTCCCCCCACTGTCCATCGCCACGGCAGCGATTACTGCGAACTGAACTGAACTAAATTGAACTGAACTTTGCGTCACTTTGAAACTGGTCATTTACCCCTAGACAACGATAGAGCTTGATTGATCCTGTTATCTTAATTCTGTGTACATGTATGTTTATCATTGCTGAACTGTTGCATTCATTATCCTTCTGATTAGAGTACTGTGTTGCTTGTTTCTTTAATAAAACTTTCTTAGTTCTAGTAATCCAGACTCCAACTGAGTGATCCATTCCTGCTGGTTTGGCAACCCAGTTACGGGGTATGTAACAAACGTTAGAACCCCAAAGCTCCCCAAACTCCCCCCTCCCACACACAAATATCAGCAAAGCAATGGCAACCCCCCACACCCACCAGTAAAAAAGCATCAGTGCCCTCCACCAAGCACTCAAGCATGCAGCAAAGCATCAATAAAGATATATACTTGCTGTATCCCAAAAACTACTCGTTCAGCCAGTAATTCGACATACCACAGGCTCTCTCTGTCTCTCCCTGATAAGGGAAAATGAGCTGTCCCAGTTTCACAGCAAGGGGGGAGACATAACAAACAACTCGCTGATTTATAATGTTAAATCTTCGTTGCGTTGCTTTTTCTGAGCTCGGCACCCAGAGAGTCAGCCCCAGAATGGCTCAGGTCTCTGGACACTGCTCCCGATGTTCTGTGTTCTCCCGCGACGCCTCAGTCAGGGCCACCGGCCTAGAATCAGCCCGTTTCCAGAGCCACAAAAATCGGGCACTCTGAAGGTGCACTAGTCTTCCAGGCCGTGTCCTTGGGATATTAAAAAGTGGCCAGTTGTCAGGCCCTGAGAGCGGGTCCCTTTCCCACAAAGAACCAAAGTCAGAGTGTAACTCTGGGACAGGATCTTCAAAAGAATCTTGAAAAGGAAAAAATAGAGATATCAAAGATAGAAACAGAGCTCTTTCCGAAGATGCAAGCAAAGGAGTTGCCGTTTAGCGCCATCATCACTTCACTCCGCCCCTCATAAGGGGTATGGGACTGCAATACGTCATGACTCAGGGCCTGGTCACTCCTGGCGGGACAGTCATGGCATCAAGGTCTCAGGCCTGTTGGGAATCATGCTCCAGCGAAAGGTAAGATTGACTGTGAGTTAGTGCAGGAGCTGAGCAGGTTTAGGTCATCCCTCAGCCTCCTTTGCTCCAGGGAAACAGCTCCAGCCTGTCCAAGCTCTCTACATGACTACAATCCTGCAATCCAGTCAGCACACTGGTGAATCTCATCTGCACTCTCTCCCAGTTCCAAATATTACTGCACACAATGCTCCAAGTGTTTTCTCAAGTTGAAACAAATTGGTGTCCTGATTCCAAATGCCTTCTTCGCCATCCTACTGGTCTGTATTGCCGCTTTAAAGGAAGCAGCTATGGACTTGGACTCTGAAGTCTCTTTCTTTGAAGTATTTGGAATATTTAATTTTGATCAAGTTAAATGGAAGGTATCATTTTAATGGAAGCATATTGATCTTGCTACAAAGTCACTTTCAATTAATCCGTCAATCCAAAACAGTGTGTTTAAAAAATCGTTATGCGATATGTTCCTACTGCTTGGGAACTCAGAGCCACCATGCTCCAGAACTGAGTATAAACTAAGATCTTTCTGTTGAGCACTACACATTGGAAAGCAGGCAGAAGCCAGCTCTGGGTTGTTGCCTGGGAGACAGGCTCTGAGGTGAGGTTCAGGGAACATTAGTAGTGAGGATGGAGGATGTGCAGAGACACTGCTGTTCCAGATCTGGAAAGCTTCCAGTTATCTGATCCTTTGATTCTGCTCTCTTACACTCCCTATATTTCAGACTTCATCAGTCTGCCAGTTATGCCATCAGCTGTCTAGATTTGAATAGAGCAGCATTGAAAAATAAGAGCAGGTCAGGCTTTTGGGCCTGATTTCCTACTCAACATAATCATGGCCGTCTGTCCATTTCAACACCAGACTCCCATTTGTTCTCCATACCTCTTGATACCTTTGGTGTCCACACATTTTTAATCAGAAACTGTAGATGCTTAAAATCTAATATAAAAATAGAGAAAAATATTGGCAGGTTTGAGATTGTACTTGTGGAAAAACTAAGTTAATGCTTCAGATCAAAGTCCTTTAGTCTTTGACCTGAAAAGTTAACTCTTTCTTTTCCAAGATATACTGCCTGACCTGCCAAGTGTTTCCAGCATTTTCCGTTTTAATCCTTAAATACATACAGTGACTTGACTTCTGCCTCCTTCTGTGGTGGAGTACTCCACAAATTCACCACCTTCTATGTGAATAAATGTCTTTTTACTTCGGTCCTAAATGTCTTACCCTACATCATGAATCTATGATCTCAGCCCTAGAACCTCTAGGTTCTGGATTATAAACCTCCAGCTTCTCATTATTCCCTGAAGGTAGCCCTAAACAAGGATTGATCTGAATATTGCCTCTTAGGATTATGTGTCATGTTTTGTTTGCTGCTGCTTAGGTGAAGCAGCTCTGGTTTAAAATGCTATGCAAATAAAAGTTGCTGATGTTGATAAAATTCTCTGCCACATTCTACTTCATTCTGTTGAATGGCAAATTATTTTATTTCTTCCAAAATACTTTCTGCTGCAAGCAATGAAGCAGCAAAATTTGTTGTCCAGTGACTACTTAATTGTTAAACAAGATGTAACATGTTGCTGACGGCTCTTTTTAAAGAAAGCAACAACACAGTAACAGCTTGTGTGCAATTAAAGGCAAGTCCTTTGACAATCAGCTTCTGCTAACCAGTCCACTATCAGGGTGTTTGCAAAATTCAGATGGTTTGGCATCCATTGCACTGCCTGATGTTTCCTATTGGGGACCTATTCCCGACTCTCCCTTTAAACTCACCTAATCCTCCCCCCACACGTCCGTCTACTGTGTTCTTTCAAATTCAGTGAGGTCTTCTTCTATGTTTAATATTTCAGTAATTTTTGAGCAATATTGTAAATATATTGGTTGATTAAGCATTCTTGTTAGTTTAAATCATTCATTACTGGTTAATGTATAAATACATGAATTGCACATGTCATCACGCTACCATGAGATACATGCGTGCCTTGCTTCAGTAAAACTCAAAGATAGACCTGCACTTTGGACTCTCGTGTCTTCCTTCCAATTAGTTCAATGTTCATGAACATAACAGGTCCTGCTTCCCACAGTTGTTTTAAGTTCAATGGGTTCCTGTCTCCCAGGCTCCTTTCAAACTCCCTAGATTCTGTTTCTCACACTCCTTTTAAATTCACCTGGTTCACCAGAAAGAATATTGTACTGCTGTGTTTCATCTAAAAAAGGTAAACTTGTTGGTCTAAACAGTCTAAAGCCAGCAATACCCAAGACTGAATAGTTATTGGTGGGTTTTGCTATGGTCTTCCAATGAACACCAGGACTCCTCAGGACAGTTTTCAGATGTTAGGTCTTCAGTGCTCCCTTTGCACTTCCACTCATGTTGTCTGACCAAACCCTTGTGACTTTAGCTTAGAATCCTGGCATTACTGTCCCTAATTACCAAGTGAAGAATAGGCCGAAGAGATGATGATGAGAGTAGAACAATATGAAACTGTAAAATGCAGCTGAAACTTTGGTGGTTCTGTGGTGCTTGGTTTCATAGCTCTCAGCTTCTCATGCTGTTCAGCGGAATAATTTCTTAGCTACATCACATTCTCCGCAGTCTAAGTGCTGTAATTACTGCTAGTTGATGGCAAATGATGACATTGAATCAAAGTGTTTCCTGAAAGAGTGTGTACGCCCGTAAAGAGGGGACTGAATTACAACTGCACTTCCTGCTCCAATTAAACTCCTGCCCTACAATCTTATTCCATCGAAATGTGATATGTAAGTGTTAACACAAAAGGATTTCAACTAGATTAAACTGAAAGATGCAATAACAGAGCCACAGAATCATAAAAGATTATGACGGACAGACAGACAGAACAACCATTTGGCCCATTATATTTAGCAGATTCACGATCAGGTTTAATATCACTGGCATATGTTGTGAAATGTATTGTTCTGCAACATCAGAGCATTGCAATACATAATATATAAAAATCTATAAATCACAAAAATATACCAAAATTCCTTACATATTATATATGTGCATGTATGTGTGTGTGTGTATATATATATGTATAGGTGTTGGTGTGTGGCCAAGTGGTTCAGGTCTAGTGATCTGAAGGTCGCTAGTTCGAGCCTTGGCTAAGGCAACGTGTTGTGTCCTTGAACAAGGCACTTAACCACACATTGCTCTGCAACGACACCAGTGCCAAGCTGTATGGGTCCTAATGCCCTTCCTTTGGACAACATCGGTGGCATGGAGAGGGGAGACTTGCAGCATGGGCAACTGCCGGTCTTCCATACAACCTTGCCCAGGCCTGCGCCCTGGAAACCTTCCAAGGCGCAAATCCATGGTCTCACGAGACAAACGGATGTCTATTATTGTTAATACAGGTCCACAATCCCTTATCCGAAATCCTTGGGGCCAGTTGCATTTCAGAATATAGAATTTTTCGGATTTCAGACCCTCCTCCCCCACCCCCCCGCGATACCAACAAACACGTATGCTCAAGTCCCTTATTTAACCTGTCTCAGTGCAGTGGACTTTAAGACCCAGCTGCGCACCAAACCTATGCACATCCTCCCGTATACTTTAAAGCATCTCTAGATTACTTATAATACCTAATACAATGTAAATGCTATGGAAATAATTGTTATACTGTATTGTTTAGGGAATAATGACAAAAAGAAATTTTTTTTCCAACCAAAACATTCAATAAAACATAAAAATATACAGCTTCAAACGAACCGAATCAAACACATGGTAAGTGACTTATTGGAATAAATGTAGAATGTCACTGTCACTATAAAACTTCAGTAACTTGTCTTTCTGTTTATTAAACTCATATACTGTGGTAATTCCGACATTATTTTCTTCAGTAAGACGCCACACAGACACAGCACAATCAAGCTTCTGCAATAACTCGACTTTCTGCATTATTGATAGAGAAGATTCCTTCTCTTTTTCTCATTGTTACCCATAGGGGTATCTGCAGCTCTTTTTGACATTTTCACAGTGAAATTAAACACAAAGTCAACAGTGAGCACAAAATATCAGTGAACAGCAAATGCATGTGTAACCAGTACGAGCGCTAAACCACAACTGACGTCTGGCAGCCTCTGCTAGTGCTGCCACGTCACGCCTGAGTGATGTCAGCTGTTGGCGAAAAAATCTTCGGTTTTCGGAGCTTTTTGGATTTCAGAATTTCGGATAAAGGAATGTGCACCTGTATGCATATATATATACACATACACATAAGCAGAGGACATGAAGACATGAACTGGATGATGGGGGTCCTCAATGACGGATGCTCCCTTTTTCAGGCATTGCCTTTGGAAGATGCCCTTGACACTGGGGAGGTTAGAGCCCCTAATGGAGATAGCTGAGTTTGCAACTTTCTGCAGCTTTTTTTGATCCTGTCCAGAGGCCCCTCCATATGAAGCAATGATGTAACCAGTTAGAATGCTGTCCAAGGAACATCTGTAGAAATTCGCAAGGGTCTTTGGTGAGAAACCAAATCTCCTCAAACTCCAGATTAAATCTAGCCATTGTTGTGTCTTCTTTGTAGTTGCATCAATATGTTGGGTCCAGGATAGATCCTCAGAGATTTTAGCACCCAGGAACTTGAAACTGCTCACCCTTTCCAATACTGATCCTTCAGTGAGGACTGGAGTGTGTTTCCTTGACTTCCTGAAGCCTACAATCAATTCCTTGGTATTACTGTCGTTGAATGCAAGGTTATTTTTGTGACACTACTCAAACAGCTGCTCTGTCTCAGTCATGTACTCCTCCTTGTCACCATTTGAAATTCAGCCAACAATAGTTATGTTATTGGCAAATTTATAGAGGGCATTTGGACTGTGCTTAGCCACACGTTTGTGGGTGTAGAGAGAGTAATGGACTAAGCACGCATCTTGAGGTACACCAGTGTGTCAGTGAGGAGGAGATGTTATTTCCGATCTGCACTGACTGTGGTCTCCTGATGCGGTAGCCAGGAATCCAGTTGCAAAGGGAGGTACAGAGGGCTAGGCTTTGGAGCTTGTTGACTAGAACTGAAGGTTTGATTGTGTCGAATGCTGACCGGTAATCAATAAATAGCAGTCGGACGTAGATTTTGCAGTTCTCCACAGGATCCGAGGCTGAGAGGACAGCCAGTGAGTTTGCATCTGCTGTAGACATATTGTGGTGATAGTCAAGTCGCAGCAGGTCCAGGTCTTTGCTTAATCAGGAATTGATTCTGGCCATCACCAGCCTCTGAAAGCACTTCATCACACTAGGTGTGAGTCTTACATAGCAACATTCATTGAAGAAGATCACCCCTTTCTTCTTGGGCACTGGTATGATTGTTGTTCTTTTGAAGCAGACGGGAACCTCTGACTGCAACAGTAAGAGATTAAATATCCATGTAGATTCCCAGCAGTTAGTTGACATAGGCTCTTAGTGCCCTAACCGGTACACCATCAGGGTTTGACGTCTTGTGAGGGTTCACGCTCTTGAAAAATATTCGAACATCAGCCTCCGAGACAGAGATTCCAGGGTCACCAAATGCTTCAGGATTTTGCACAGGTGTAGTTTTATTCTTCTTTTCAAAGTGTGCATAGAAGGTCCTGAGCTCATCTGGGAGTGAAACATCACAGCTATTCATAATGTTAGCTTTTGCCTTGTAAGTAGCTTCTCGCAAAACCTGACAGAGCCTACATGCATCCAATTCTGTCTCTAACTTCAACCAAAATTGTTCTATTGCTCTTAAAATAGCCTTCCATAGGTTGCATCTGGACTTCTTGGATAGTTCTGGATCACAGGTCTTGAATGAGACAGCAGGCTATGAATGAATGTCCCAGCTCATCCATGGCTTTCGGTTTGTGTATATCTGGTATGTTCTTGAAAGCAAATCACCAACCATCTCTCCAGCCTAATCCCACCTTCGATCAGTGGGCCGACTGCTCTGTAAGTCATAGACCTCCAAATATATGTCAAATACAGCTTACATACAATAAGGGGTACTGCCTCTCCCACTCTTTCTAGCTGTAAGTTTACCATGGAAAACATTTCCTCCTCCCAGTCCATTGCTCGATTACTTTAAACCCTTTCTTCACGATTTTTGATTGTTCTGTTGAATTAAGTCCAATTTTCTCCAACTGCACCCTACTAGTATTATATGCAAGTTAGTTTTCCCCTCAGCCTCCATTGTTGCAGAGAAAATAATCCCAGTATGTCCCAGCAACCAGTTTTCAGTCTTGGCAGCATCCTCTCAATCTCTTCCAAACCTTCTCCAGCACAGTCACATCTTTCCAGTAATAAAGTGACAAGGCCTTGGTGCTAAAGTTATGGCCTGACCAATGTTATATAACGTACAAGTCTCAATGTTCTTGCATGCTTCAGCTAATAAATAAAAGTGTCTCTTTTGGAGTCATCTTATTCACCTATCCCACTACATCTAAGTTTCTGTGGAAATACATTCCAAGATACCTCTCTTCCTCCTCACTTATCCATGTCCTCCCATTTATTCTTTGTTTTGTTACATCTTCTCAGTTTCTGCAACATTCTCCCAATTTTCTAGGAATTTTCTGCACCCTGGTACTGAACAATCTAGCCCAGGAAACTAAAGAAAGCAAGGGGCCATAACTGAGATCTTCGTATACACCTTAACCATAGACAAAGTCCCAGAGGACTGATTACATGCCTGTTATTAGTTGTAAGGAAATTATTGGATAAGATTCTTACCTTGATTTATTTACATTTTGAAATGGTCTGTATGGATGACATACAGAACAGATCTTTTTCACTGTGTCTCAGTACATGCGACAATAATAAAGCAAAACCATTCTGGCATTTACTTGCATTTGGTAAAATACGGACATGGGAGCCATGGAGCGTTATCAATTGAATATCAGGATCAGAATCAGAATCAGGTTTATTATCACCGGCATGTAACGTGAAATTTGTTAACGTAGCAGCAGCAGTTCAATGCAATACATAATCTAGCACAGAGAAGAAAAATAATACTAATAATAAATAAACAAGTAAATCAATTACGTACATTGAATAGATTAAAAAACATGCAGAAAGACTGGTAAAGACAAATGTAGGTCCCCTGCAGACAGAAGCAGGTGAATTGATTATGGGGAGCAAGGACATGGCAGACCAATTGAATAATTACTTTGGTTCCGTCTTCACTAAGGAGGACATAAATAATCTTCCAGAAATAGTAGGGGACAGAGGGTCCAGTGAGATGGAGGAACTGAGCGAAATACATGTTAGTAGGGAAGTGGTGTTAGGTAAATTGAAGCGATTGAAGGCAGATAAATCCCCAGGGCCAGATGGTCTGCATCCTAGAGTGCTTAAGGAAGTAGCCCAAGAAATAGTGGATGCATTAGTGATAATTTTTCAAAACTCGTTAGATTCTGGACTAGTTCCTGAGGATTGGAGGGTGGCTAATGTAACTCCACTTTTTGAAAAAGGAGGGAGAGAGAAACCGGGGAATTATAGACCGGTTAGCCTAACGTCAGTGGTGGGGAAACTGCTGGAGTCAGTTATCAAAGATGTGATAACAGCACATTTGGAAAGCGGTGAAATGATCGGACAAAGTCAGCATGGATTTGTGAAAGGAAAATCATGTCTGACGAATCTCATAGAATTTTTTGAGGATGTAACTAGTAGAGTGGATAGGGGAGAACCAGTGGATGTGGTATATTTGGATTTTCAAAAGGCTTTTGACAAGGTCCCACGCAGGAGATTAGTGTGCAAACTTAAAGCACACGGTATTGGTGTGGGTGGAGAATTGGTTAGCAGACAGGAAGCAAAGAGTGGGAATAAACGGGACCTTTTCAGAATGGCAGGCGGTGACTAGTGGGGTACCGCAAGGCTCAGTGCTGGGACCCCAGTTGTTTACAATATATATTAATGGCTTGGATGAGGGAATTAAATGCAGCATCTCCAAGTTTGCGGATGACACGAAGCTGGGTGGCAGTGTTAGCTGTGAGGAGGATGCTAAGAGAATGCAGGGTGACTTGGATAGGTTGGGTGAGTGGACAAATTCATGGCAGATGCAATTTAATGTGGATAAATGTGAAGTTATCCACTTTGGTGGCAAAAATAGGAAAACAGATTATTATCTGAATGGTGGCCAATTAGGAAAAGGGGAGGTGCAACGAGACCTGGGTGTCATTATACACCAGTCATTGAAAGTGGGCATGCAGGTACAGCAGGTGGTGAAAAAGGCGAATGGTATGCTGGCATTTATAGCAAGAGGATTCGAGTACAGGAGCAGGGAGGTACTACTGCAGTTGTACAAGGCCTTGGTGAGACCACACCTGGAGTATTATGTGCAGTTTTGGTCCCCTAATCTGAGGAAAGACATCCTTGCCATAGAGGGAGTACAAAGGTTCACCAGATTGATTCCTGGGATGGCAGGACTTTCATATGAAGAAAGACTGGATGAACTGGGCTTGTACTCGTTGGAATTTAGAAGATTGAGGGGGGATCTGATTGAAACGTATAAAATCCTAAAGGGATTGGACAGGCTAGATGCAGGAAGATTGTTCCCGATGTTGGGGAAGTCCAGAATGAGGGGCCACAGTTTGAGGATAGAGGGGAAGCCTTTTAGGACCGAGATTAGGAAAAACTTCTTCACACAGAGAGTGGTGAATCTGTGGAATTCTCTGCCACAGGAAACAGTTGAGGCCAGTTCATTGGCTATATTTAAGAGGGAGTTAGATATGGCCCTTGTGGCTACGGGGGTCAGGGGGTATGGAAGGAAGGCTGGGGCGGGGTTCTGAGTTGGATGATCAGCCATGATCATAATAAATGGCGGTGCAGGCTCGAAGGGCTGAATGGCCTACTCCTGCACCTATTTTCTATGTTTCTATGTTTCTATGTAAAACAGAAATATTGTATATTAAAATAAAAGTGAGGTAGTTTCCAAAGGTAAAAGTGTCCATTTAGGAATCGAATGGGAGAGGGGAAGAAACTGTTCCTGAATCACTGAGTGTGTGCCTTCAAGCTTCTGTACCTCCTGCCTGATGGCTACAGTGAGAAAAGGGCATGCCCTGGGTGCTGGAGGTCCTTAATAATGGACACTGCCTTTCTGAGGCACTGCTCCCTGTAGATGTCCTCGGTATTTTGTAGGCTAGTACCCAAGATGGAGCTGACTAGATTTACAACCTTCTGCAGCTTCTTTCAGCCTTGTGCAGTAGCCCTGTCAGAATGCTCTCCATTGTACAACTATAGAAATTTTTGAGTGTATTTGTTGACATGCAAAATCTCTTCAAACTCCTATTAAAGTATAACCACTGTCTTGCCTCCTTTATAACTACATCAATATGTTGGGGCCAGGTTAGATCCTTAGAGATCTTGACACCCAGGAACTTGAAACTGCTCACACTCTCCACTTCTGATTCCTCTATGAGGATTGGTATGTGTTCCTTCATCTTACCCTTCCTGAAGTCCACAGTCAGCTCTTTCACCTTACTGACGCTGAGTACCAGGTTGTTGCTGCGGCACCACTCCACTAGTTGGCATATCTCACTCCTGTATGCCCTCTCGTCACCACCTGAGATTCTACCAACAATGGTTGTATCGCCAGCAAATTTATAGATAGCATTTGAACTATGCCTAGCTACACAGAGATGTGTATATAGACAGTAGAGCAGTGGGCTAAGCACACACCCCTGAGGTGCTCCAGTGTTTTTCGCCAGTGAGGAGAATACGTTATCATTACTCGGCACAGATTATAGTCTTCCGGTTAGGAAGTCAAGGGTACATTTGCAGAGGGAGGTACAGAGGCCCAGGTTCTGCAACTTCTTAATCAGGATTGTGGGAATGATGGTATTAAATGCTGAGCTATAGTCAATGAACAGCATCCTGACGTAGGTATCTAAAGCCATGTGGAGAGCCATTGAGATTGCCCAGGTGGTCTAAAGCCACGTGGAGAGTCATTGAGTTTGCGTCTGCCATTGACCTATTGTGACGATAGGCAAATTGCAATGGGTCCAGGTCCTTGCTGAGGCAGGAGTTCAGTAGTTGGCTTGCTCATTGAAGACAGAAGATAGTGATGAATGGGGTGTTTCTCTGACTGGGACCATTTCTGGGACTTCTGAACTTTTTTGTTTTATATATATATATATGGCTGACCTGGATGAAAATCTCAGTTTGTAGGCAATTCAAAAAGTGGTGGAGTTATGGGCAATGAGGAAGGTTATCAAAGAATGTAGTAGGATAAAGATCAGTGCGAAAATGACAGGTGGAGTTTAATATGATATGGAGAACAACCTGTTGCCTGTGCAGCCAGCTCCCCCTCTCCACATAGCTGATGACTCTAAAAGAGTTGCAGAGAATGATACAGGTCGGCACTCGTGGCTTCACAGAAGTTACCAGTCAGTGTAGAACTCAACATAGGACTGCCTTAGGGATTCCACCTCCTGATTTTTCCTCGGGGTTTACTCCTGAAGCCTTCCCCATGAGTGGGTATAGTGCAAGGCAGTCAAAGTTGAAGATCAGAGTTTTCCTTCTCCTGAATGAGCTTCTAACCATGGCTAAAGAGCCCCAGTTGGCCAAAGCGATTGGTTTTAAGACGGCAGTAACCTGCCTTTTCCCCTTCTCCTTTCAGCAGAAACAGTTCCGTAGGCTCAGTGAAAATAAGCCACACATGAAGGCCAGGAACTGGACTTAGTTGACAGAGGCTATTTGAGATGCATGCCATTGGGAACATTTAATAGATAGTGGGAGACTTCTCCACTACTCACCCCAGCTGTAACAACCTTAAGGAACCAAATAACTCAAAGAGAAAATCTAATTGGTTAGTTCCTTGAGAGAACTGCTCCAGGGTTGTTGCCCCAAAGATATCTAGCTACAGGATCATGTAACTCTGGAATGAAATTTTACTGTAATTCCAAACTCTGTAAGTATCTTTTATGCACTAATGCAAGATGGTGTTTGCACGTTATCCTTTGTCAGTTACTGTGCATGGAAAGCTGCCTGAGCCTGTTTTCAGACTGACTGAGAGTGTGGTCTCTGCAACCATCGAAGAATTAAGGTTGACATCGAGAAACAATTTCTCCTGGTAGGGGGAGCCCAGGCTAAAAGGAAAAAAAAGTTTGCAATATTGAGGCAGAGCCTTCAAGTGTGAAATCCATAAGCAATTTTCCAGCCTAGAAGCAGCAGAAACCTGGAACTCTTCCAAAAGACAGTGGCTGGTGGAAGTCACTTAAAGCTTTCCAGACTAGATCAGTAGATCTTTGTCAGACAAAGGTGAGGGAAGGTAAATTGAGGTATAAATTAGACATCCTCTCTAGATTGCAGATGCTGGAATCTGGAACAGCAAACAACCTGTTGGAGAAACTCAGCAGCCGAGCTGCATCTGTCAGGCCAGTCCTAAAGCAGGAACATCCTCACAGATGTTTTTCACTCAAAACTTCAACAATTCCTTTCTCCTCACAGATGCTGCTCGATCCACTAAGTTCCACCAGCAGATTACTTGTTAAGCATAACCTGCTGCATTTGGACAGAGGGAAAGGCCAAGGAGATGAAAGAACTTCTTCTTCTTCTTCCTGTTCTCCTGTTTTCATTTCTGATTTTTGCAGCCACAAGAAATAGGAGCGTCGTGTGCTGCTGGTACTCAGAGCTGATTGCCATCTACCTCCCTTTATTAATTCTAGTGTGGCATTCCCCTCTCTTCAGCTCACATTCTCCTCATTTTCACATGCACTCCTGTAAACTCACCCAGGTGGCTCTCATTCTAAATTGTCCCTTCAGTCAGCTCCTCGCAGTCTTATAGCTGAATAAGCACGTGAAGATGATTAGTTTGTTGGCATTGTATTCTCCATTCTTATTGATTTTCATGCTGTCAAGTGAGAGCTGTCTAGCGAGTTCCACAGTGCCAGAGGGAAATGGAAAGAAATGATACTATACAATGTACACCTTCTTAAAATGAAGGAGCTCTATAAGATGAGAAAGGAAAAGAGTGCTTCAGTAATTGTTAAGAATCAGGGAATTTGATTATATGTTATGTTAGCTTGTCAGAAACAAGAGCAATTCTGTGACACATTTGAATTCCACCTTTTCACCTCAGAGGACATTGCTCCTTGTTTATTTTGGGTATGGATTCAAACCATCTCCATCAAAACTCTGAGTTAATTAGTTACCTTCTGTTTGTAGTACTTCGATTAAAAAAAATATGTAGTCTCTTTCATATTGTTCGAACTTCTTTCTAAAAGCATCGATGTGCAGTCACACCTATATAAGCCGATATGGCAAACTAATTATGCATAAACCAAAAAAAATCCTTAAACTCTCTTTGATGTTGTTTGAGTGAGGAATGAATGTAGAGCAGGTTACAAGGAGACCTTTTTGTTCATTTTCAAATGGAGACTTGGGATCTTTATGCAATCACTTGTGCAGCTTGTTACAGTCTTGACATTTTGGGTGATGCAATACTCATTCGTAACTGCAAATTAGATCTTAGAGTGATTTAAAAGGCTCTAATTCATGTGGACAAAGATGATGCTGTTGCCAGATGGTTCAACCAATTGAGTCCACAATATGCAGTATGAATTGTTTTTTTTCTCAGTATCCTGTTGTCTTCCAACAGTTTAAGCCCCACATGAGACTATGTAGTATCTTTGGACATTTTGCCAAATTAAAACCAGATATATATACCGACTGTTTTTGTGCTGTGACTCACCTTTTTGTGAATGAGCACATGCTTAATGGCGCAGGATCACACCAGTAAGAATCCTCTGCCGGCATTGAATTATACTGATGGGACTCCTCAGTCAGCAGATCCTGGATCTGGTGCTGATGATAGGAGAATATGATTGTGGATTTTCACACCTGATTTATTACTGCTGTAAAACAAAACAAGGAGTACACTCCAGTGACTTTGCTGCTTGTATATCAATGTGTAAAACTAAAACCAATATTCTCTGCACTGTATGGGTTTAATCATATGTGATTGTACTTCTTGGCTTTGCTGAAATGTTATGTCCCTTGATCAATTCAGTGGGGAACTGATACTCTCATTGAGAAGCTTCATTAGATGAAGTAGAAAGCTTGCTTGCAAACATTGCTGAAATGAGAGAGTGCTCCGTCGGTCAGAGTGTAAGTGTCCTTATCAGCCTCCCTTAAAAGTCACACTGTTTTTCCAATATTCTTGCTATTATACCATAGTCAAAATTAGTCTGTATTGCCTCTGAAAGCTTCATGCTTTCCATATACTTTTATTGGTTTAGTAAGCTATTTATTGCTATTGCAATAATTTTCACACTCTCACCAAAAACAAGTCTCGTCGAGAGTGAGTCATAATTTGAAGTAGTGAGAGAGAGAGACTTCATTACAGGGTGAGAGCCATTTGAAAAGAACAAGTCTCATCCGGATGAGTTTTATTTGAGCCAACAAAAAGGAAGGAGTTGTAAACGGAGGGACCATTGTTGGAATGGTCCGGTGTTAGAGTGGAAGGCTTCACCTTAACAGGCTTCTGCTGAAACAAGCTTGGGCCAGCAGAGGCAGAGTTTGTAGTCATTTTTTTCCTCTCTACCTTTGTCTATTAGTATATAACTAGTGCACTGAGAATGGGTCCGGAGTCAGTGGACCACTGGAAAATGCTGGAGAGGTAGTAATGGGGAACAAAGAAATGGTGGAGGAGCTTAATAAGTATTTTGCGTCTATCTTCACTGTGGAAGGCATTGGCAGTGTACCAGAAATTCAAGAGTGTCAGGGGATATAAGTGAGCACAGTTGCCATTACTAAGGAGAAGGTGCTTAGGAAACTGAAAGGCCTGAAGGTAGACAAGTCACTTGGACCAGAAGTACTACACCCCAGGCTTCTGAAAGAGGTAGCTGAAGAGATCGTGGAAGCATTATTAATAATCTTACAAGAATTATTAGAGTCTGAAATGGTTCTGGAGGACTGTGAAATTGCAAATGTCAATCCACTCTTTAAGAAGGGAGAGAGGCAGAAGAAAGGAAATTATAGGCTGCCAGTTCGCCTGACTTCAGTGTTTGGGAAGATGTTCAATTCCATTATGAAGCATGAGGTTTTGTGGTACTTGGAGGCACATGATAAAATAGAGCAAAGTCATCATGGTTTACTTAAGGGGAAACCTTGTCTGACAAATCTGTTGGAATTCTTTGAGGAAATAACAGGGAAGATACACAAAAGACAGTCAGTGGATGTTGTTTACTTGGATTTTGACAAGGTCTTTGACAAAGTGCCGCACATGAGACTGCTTAACAAGATGAGAACCCATGGTATAACAGGAAAGATGCTAGCATGGATAGAAGATCGGCTGAATGGCAGGAGGCAAAGAGTGGAAAGAAAGGGAGCTTTTTCTGATTGGTTGGCATTGACTGAAGAGGTCAGTGTTGGGACCGCTTCTATATATATTATACGTCAATGATTTGGATGATAGAATTAATGGCTTTGTGGACAAAATTGAGGATGATATAAAGATATGTGGAGAGACAGGTAGTGTTGAGAAAGCAGGGTGCCTACAGAAGGACTTAGGGAAATTGGACAAAAAAGTAGCAGATGGAATATAGTGCAAGGAAGTGTACGGTCATGCACTTTGGTAGAAAGAATAAAGGCATAGACTATCTTTTAAACAGGGAGAGAATTCAAAAATCAGAGGTGCAAAGGGACTTGGGAGTCCATGTGCAGGCTTCCCCAAAAGTTACCTTGCAGGTTGAGTCAAAGGTAAGGAAGGCAAATGCAATGTTAGCATTCATTTTGAGAGTACTGGAATATAAAAGCAAGGATATAATGCTAAGTCTTTATAAAACATTTGTTAGACCACAGTTGGACTATTGTGAGCAATTTTAGTCATAGTCATAGTCATAGTCATACTTTATTGATCCCGGGGGAAATTGGTTTTCATTACAGTTGCACCATAAGTAATTAAATAATAATAAAACCATAAATAATTAAATAGTAATAAGTCCAGGACCAGCCTATTGGCTCAGGGTGTCTGACCCTCCAGGGGAAGAGTTATAAAGTTTGATGGCCACAGGCAGGAATGACTTCCTATGACGCTCTGTGTTGGGCCCCTTATCTCAGAAAATATGTGCAGGCATTAGACAGAGTCCAGAGGGGATTCATGAAAATTATTCCAGGACGTAAAGGGTTAACATATGAGGAGTGTTTGATGGCTCTGGGCCTGTACTTGCTGGAGTTTAAAGAACGAGGGGGTGATCTCTGAAATATATCAAATATTGAAAGGCCTAGTGGATATGGAGGGGATGTTTCCATCAGTGGGACAGTCTAAGACCAGGGACACAACCTATGAATAGGAAACTGTCCCTTTAGAACATAGATGATGAAGAATTTAGCTAGAGATTAGTGAATCTTTGGAACTCCTTGCCATAGATGGTTGTGGAAACCAAACTTAAAGTAGAGTTTGACGTATTCTTGATTGTTTTGGTGTTTCTGGAGTGTTGTTGACCATTTCAAAACACAGTAAACAGGCTTAATTTAATTTACAGGAAGGCCTGTAGCTCTGTTAGAAACAGCTGCTCATACATTCATCCATGGAGGTAAGTGAAGGTATAAAAGGCTGGACTAAAGAAAACTATAGCTATCAGCTTACAAAAGCATTGAATCTCTCAGGTGGATTCTGGAAGTTGTAGAGAGCAGGTGAGAGTTCGAGTGTCCATTCCTGAAAGTCAGCTGCAATAAGTGGTAATTTGCAATAGCACTCCTGCATAATAATGGAGCAAGACCCTTGTGGCATCACTGATTTTAGAAATGGTTGCTGTACGAGTTGATTGATAAGTTTGTGGCCTAAGGTAGAAGGAGATGAGCTATTAACTTCAAACTTTCTGCATAATCACTCAATGAGCTGACCTGCATGTGCATGTAACGAGAGCTGTATAACTCATCACCTTCTACCTTAGGTCACGAATTTATCAATCACCCCTGCTGTGGACACTTTCTGGAGGTCCAAGATCTGTATGCTCCACGATCGCTGGACTAAGTGTGTAAATGTAGGAGGGGACTATGTTGAAAAATAAATGTGCTAGGTTTTGTAAAATTGACTCCTTCTACCTTAGGCCACGAACTTATCAATCACCCCTCATACATAATATTTTGTCATGATAAATATAGAGCAGCTATTGGACTTTTGGCAGGAATGGAGGAATTCAGCCTTAAAGTCCTACTTGTTTCAGTAGCTCCATCTCTTTGCCAGAACTTTGCAAGCTCCAAGCCCTCCCAACCATTGAGCACATCTGCATGAAACGCTGTCACAGGAAAGCAGCATCCATCATCAGAGATCCCCACCACTCAGACCATGCTCTTTTCTCACTGCTGCCACCAGGAGCCATGGGACTTGTACTACCAGCATCTAGAACAGTTACTACCCCTCAACCATCAGGCTCTTGAATAGAAGGGGTTAACTACACTCACTTGCCCATCCATTGAGAAGTTCCCACAGCCAATGACCTTACATTAAGGACTCTTTATCTTGTTATGTCATGTTCTTGTTATTTATTTGCTATTTATTTGTATTTGCATTTGCACAGTTTGATTGTCTTCTGCACTTGACTTGATGTTTCACTAACCTGACGAAGGGTCTCGGCCTGAAACGTCGACTGCACCTCTTCCTACAGATGCTGCCTGGCCTGCTGCGTTCACCAGCAACTTTGATGTGGGTTGCTTGAATTTCTAGCATCTGCAGAATTCCTGTTGTTTGATGTTTCACTAATCCTGTTATAGTCATTTTTCTAGAGATTTGCTGAGTATGCCCACAGGAAATTAAACCTCGAGGTTGTATGTGGTGACATATATGTACTCTGATCATAAAATTGACTTTAAACTTTGAGCTTCTTTTTCATCACTTAACAGTTGTTCTGAAGCCTCTCTGGTCTAGTGTGTGGTTAAACTTCCATGCTGCCTCCTCAAGGTCAAATATTTGTTTTTCCATTTTTAACTACACATCTTTTATTCCATACGTTCAGATGCCAGTCTTTTCCTTCCATCCTTTTATTACCAAAGTTCACTCTTTGATCTTATGAAGCACATAGAAGTAAACTGGCAATTTATGGGGCTGTCTGAGTAAAGGGATGAGTCCATAATCCCTGTAGTGTTTTGTAAAGCCCCCCTGTGGCTGCACTTCAACCAGTGTTTCATTGGTTGTGAAAGATATTTGGATTGCTTGAAGCATGTAAGTCACTATTTATATGCCTGTTACAGTAACCTAGCGGTTAAGTTACTGAACCATTATCAAGGGGCCTAGGCTATTGATCCAAAGACTTGAGAGATTGAAATCCCATACAACAGTGAAGGATTTAAATGCAAGTAATTTAATTTAAAAAGCTATAGTCAGGAATAGTGACCATGAAACGACTAGCTTGTTTTTCAAACTCATTGCGTTGAGTAGTACAGTTACAGGAAAAAAAACATGGTCCAAGGTTTTGCCAGCATGGGACACTGAGAAGCTACGTGCTGTGTAACAGCCCTTCAATGCTTTTTTTTAAAACGTGGAATTGTTCAATAAGAAACATAAGTGGTGTTATTATTGTTTCTTCTTTGCATTTGCACGGTTTGTTGTCTTCTGCATGCTGGGTGAATGCCCTAGTTGGGCAGTCTTTCATTGATTCTGTTATAGTTACTATTCTATAGATTTGCTGAGTATGCCCACAGGAAAATGAATCTCAGGGTTGTATATGGTGACAAATATGTACTTTGATAATTAAAGTTACTTTGAACTTTAAACTTTGTATTATAAAGGAATGTATTGAGTTGATCACACAGTGAACATAGAGCATATGTCTTGATTGTATATTGTGAGTAATACATATTTTAAAATAATAAAAACCTGCTTCCCCGTCATGCATTTTAGCCAATATGTGTCTCCAGACCTAAAACACTGTGGCTGATTCTTCACCTGGGGGTAGGCAATAAGCACCGGTCTAGTGGTGATGCAAAGCTGCTTCAGTGAAAGTAAAATATAAGTACATTGGTCAAGGATACTTTCTACGTTGGAAGCTGACAATGGGTAACAGGCCACACTGCATGGTTTGTGAATGGGCTCCATTTTGCCCCTGATGAACAAACAGAGGAACTCAATTCCCTCACAGTCTGCAATAATCATAATGGAGAGAGGTCTGGATGCTTTGGGTACATTAACTGAGGAGGGATCTGTGAGCTACAAGCAAATCTACTGATGGGGAAAAGAGGTTGTTTGGTGGGGTATAGTCCAGGACAAGGCCATTCTGAGGGGTATGCACCATTAAATCCTGCACTAATATTGCCTCTGCATGACAGGTCCATGCACCGCAGTGGGTGCATGGATGTGATGGAAGTAGTTCCTGCATTAAATAATGATGCACAGCACAACACCATTTCTTGACACGTCTTCATCCCCCTGTCTTCATGGATGTCAGAAAGGTGACCAAAAAGGTCAAGGTATGAAAACGAATAAAAAGATTGAAAAAGAAAAAAAGGTCAAGGTATATGAAGAAAGTTAAATACCCCAGAGAGGTAAACCCTTCTGTATATTACATCTTTAATTGATCATCCATTTTCTGCCAAATTTGAAAAGAAACACATTTTTGAATGAGATTATTGCCATATGCTTAAATGGTAGGTGAAATATTTGGATCAAATCATGAAACGCGGATAAACAAAGTAGAAGCAAAGAAGGAATGAGTGCATGATGGTTTATTTGGTTGGTCCCCAAATGGATGGAAACCAGTACAAAGAGAGTGAAAAGGTGAATTACCTAGTAAGTATAGAGGGCCTGAATAATGAATGGTTTACGAGGACTCATGGGCTCCTGGAGGAGAGAATTGTAAATTCCTATCATTCTTTGAGCCTGCTTCTGCATCTTTCTGAGTGGACTGGCTCTACTTTTAGGAATATTTCTGAAACCTGCACCAGACAAAATAATGCCTTCTATTTTACCCAGTTGAATGATTTTAACTGGCAGCTCAATCATCCTTCAAGACCACAAGACCATAAGATATAGGAGCAGAAGTGGGCCATTCAGCCCATCAAGTCTGCTCCACCATTCAGTCATGGGCTGATCCAATTCTTCCAGTCATCCTCCTTCAAGAGAGGTCATTCACCTGAAACTTTGAGTTCTAGTTCCCTCTCCACAAATACTACATCACCCAGACATGTTCTAAGGCTTTGGGAATGAATACACTCCAAATGTTGAGCAGATCCTGCTTCATCTTAATTTGATTTTCAATGAGGTTGATATGCATGCAACTTTAACTACTTTAAGCAACATATAAACTTGAGAAGAATGTAATATCTATGAACTTGATTGGCCTAATAGCTTAATTCTGCTCCTATATCTTATGGTCTGACGGTCTAACTTGCAAATTGTAATGAAGAGGGGAGTTTAAACGATGACCCTTTATATCCCAATGGAAACTCAAGAATTCGTTTAATAGGGAAAGCAGTGTTGTTAAAGCAGGTGGATTTCACAATACCCTCAGCATACCAAAACCCTGCATATACTATTGCAATGAAACAGAATATACTATAGTATTAGGAGTGCAGTGTACTCCTGGGAATAGATGGCTTGCATTCCTAGAAAAATGTACATACACATTACTATGTTCCAAAATGTGAACTTCTTTTCCCCATTGAATCCCATGTTATAAATGGAGCATGTCTATGCAAAACGTCTTTTTTTTGTAGAAACTAGTATGTATAATGGATAATGCTCTCTTGGTTGTGCGTTCTATAGGAAAGGGAATTCTGATTAGACTGTCGTAAAATGAGAAAAGATTGGACTGGCCTGTGAGGTGGCAGGGTGCTGGCTTTCCTTTTACTGAAGGCGATGGCTGAGTCGTGATACTCCTGTGGGAGTTTGGTGAGATCAATAGCCATGGATTTATGGGATGAGGTCAACTGAGGTAGCGGATAGGTGGTCTGGCAGATGGGTCTCCCAACTCTGCAGTGAACTGGATGACCAAGCGATGTGAGGGTCGAGACTGGAGGGTCGGGAGTAACCCAGGACGGGAGGACTGCTGGGTGAGTCGATCAGGGGAGTTGAAGGACTTGCGGTGCTCTCCATCACCCCTGTGTGCAGGCTGTGTGCGCACTCTGATTCTCCCAGACCTTAAGGGATGTATGGCAATAGCTGTGAGGTTGAAGGAAGTGAGGGATAGGTTCAGTAGGAGTCTGAGCTGCACACACGGAGTCTGATCCGAAAAGTTGTTTGCCGTGGCAAAATCCACCAGAGTTTCCTGTGCGCGTAGAGCTGACGAGTGCAGAGGAGGACATAAAAAATGAGACAGGCTATCATGCTGGAACAAAGGGCTGGGGAGAGATTTCCAGAAAGAAGGGCCCTCATCTCTAAATGGGAGGCACCATTTTCCCTGATGCAGTGGGTAGCTGATGTGTTGGTGTTCAGCTGTTCCACAGTAGGCGCGCAAGTTGTTTTGTTACCGTCACTTATGCTCTTGGGGGGGTTAAGGAAGCTCTCCCTAGCTACCTGAGCTTTGGAGGCATTCGTGATGAGGTTCCTGCAGCCTGAAATGGAACGGAGGGTCTGGTTGATGATCTGGAAGGCTATTTCGTTAGATGCTTGTCAATACAGAGAGCCGGAGTGATGAGGCTTTCAAGATCAGTGGGCATCTCCCGGGTAAACAACTCATCTCTCAAGTACTCTGAGAGGCCGTGATGGTAATGGGCTAGCAACGTTTCTGCAGTTTGTGTGAGTGTCCTGAAATCAACAGAGTAATCCTGCATAGAGCTTGACAGGCAAATTATCAGATCCATTCCCTGCCTTCCACTTTCTGGATGGTCAAAAATCTAGTATATATAAGCAGTGAAATTCTCATGTTTGTTCCAGATGGTGGTTTTATTGATCCAGTTAGTAGTGGCCCTGGTCAGAGCTTGCCCAGTCAAGAGAGAGAGATCTTGGCCTGGTCCATAGAATACAGAGACAGTTGAGGTTTAAAGTGCAAAATGCACTGGGACAGGAAGTTGCGTCATTGAGTTGGAGATCCATCGAAAGGTTTGGGCGCCGAAATCTGGGGCTCAGAGGGAGAAGGTTGACTGGTGCGGAGATGCTGCACTGAGGCAGAGAGTTGGATGAGAGTGGCGGACAGATGGTCAATAATTTCCTGCAGCTCTCGGATTGTGTGCTTGTGTTGGCACACAACTTCCTTTAGGTAAGCATTCTCTGCTGGGTCAATCAATGGTTCTGTCATCCTGTCAGAAAATGTAGAGGAAAAACCAGAGCAGTGGTGATGATGTAGCTGTAAATGATAACATTAATAGTAAACCACAAAATAACCAGTCATGGGGTGGGAGGGTGGGCACAAGAGCCAACAGAAACTAAACTCAACAGGCAATAAGGTAAACAAAAGGCTAGGAGCTGATTGAGGATGGCTGGTTCAATGAGTGAACAAGAACTGTGGATGAGAATAGGGATTAAATAGGCTGCAGGTGATGTGTCTGGAATGAGTGGCAGGTGGATCTTATTAGCTGGGTGGAGACTAGAAGGTCCCTGCTGGGAGGTGACAACAGAAGCAGGCCTGACAGATTATTGTTTTAATAAATGGAAAATGGATTTTACATTCTTTGATAAAGTCTTGTTGTACAAGTATCAATAGAAGAGCTTGCCTTCTCCAAAACAAATCTCAGTTTCTAAAGCAAATCTCTTAAGTGGTTTCCTACTCTGTACCAGCAGGCTGCAAAATGTATGCAAAGAGCTGAACTTGGTAAACTAGTTTAATTCTTTGTATATATTTTGCATTTACCTTAATTTTTACAAATAAAATCCATAAGAGTGAAATTTTATGTTGTTTCTGTTTTTTTTTGTGATTTGTGAATTATATAACGGTGAGTTTCCATTAGCTGTACTGTGGTAATGCAAATGTAATCTGTATTTAGTGTGTAGGCAGTGATTCAAACATGATTATCAAAACACTGATTTTAACTTATCTTGCACAGAGTAGATCAAATCACAATAAATCTAGACTTTGTATTGTTCCCATGTGCTTGGATCAATTGAATAGTACCATCGTGATAAGCAGGATATTTCTTTCAGGAGTGAGTTCCATTGGCTTTCTGTGTGGTTTTGGGTGGTTATTCAGTTATGCAGAAATCGTGCTGGTAGATAAAGGAAATGCTGCAGAAAGCAAAGAAGCTTTCAGCCTGAAACAGCACCCAAGAGCCAAAGTAAGTGCCAACGTTTTGCTCAGTAAAGATATCCACACATGGGTCATAGATGACTATCATAATCAAGTCATGGGCAGAATATGAGGGAGGGATAAAATGCATTTTTATTACAAGTGCCATTCCAGACTGTGTGTTCCATTCCATGTTGCTCTCATCTGTATCTGTCAAGCTGGCAGGTTAATGAAAAGCTAGCAGAAACAGATAAATCAAAACACAAGATATGTGAAGGGATGGTTCGAGTGCTTGAACAGCAAGTCTGCCCCACCTCCAGTCCCATAGCACAACCATAAGAATGTCAATGGGAATTATTAGTGGCTCTAAAGCGTCAGTGATATGTGAGCAGGAATTTAAGTGACATTGGACAGATGGTACATCGAAAAGCAAGGAATCATCCACTTCCTGGTGTGCCTAGACTGAGCAAAGATTGAAATTCATGTGAACATGCAAAAAGAGACAGAAAAACTGAAGCAAAGATCCTTCTTTTGTTCGTCCCTGGGCAGAGATTCAATTTGACAGATCAGAATAATGAGCAGAAATTAAAGAAACAACCGCAGATACTGGAAATCTGTGATAAAACCTGAAAACACAGGGAACACGCAGCAGATCAGGCAACATCTGTGAAAGAGAAACAGTTAATGTTTAGGTTTAGAATCTTCTTTCAGAATGGAAGGAAGAAAGAAATGCATACAGGTGACTGACTTTTCAGTGGGTGAGCAGACAGGGAATAGTGACCAGAACTCCTTTTGTTTTAAGATAGCTATTAATAAGGGCAAATATGGATCTTGTGGGTGAGTATGAAATTGGAGCAGGGCAAACTATGAGAGGTAGAGTTAATTGGGAACAACTGTTTTTGGGCAAGTCCACATCTGACATGTGGAGGGTGTTTAAAGTCAACTGCACAGAATACAGGACAAGTCTGTTCCAGTCAGAAAGAAGGACAAGGATGATAAGGTAAGAGAAACTCGGATGTCGAGAGATGTGATAGTCGACGAGAAAGGTAAAGTATATAAAGCTTCGGAAGTTAGAATCAAGCAGAGTCTTTGAGGAGTCTAAAGAAGCCAGAAAAGAACTCGAGAAGAGAATTAGGAAAGCCAGGAAGGGCTGTGAGAAGTCCTTAGCAAGTAAGATTAAAGAGAATCCCAAGGCGTTCTACACATTATCAAGAGCAAGAGACTAACGAGTATAGAGTAGAACCCTCTCAACTCAAAGAAAAAGGGGGAATATTTCCCCGGTTGTGGAAGATGTGGGTGAGTTCCTTAACATGTACCTTACACATTAAGAAGCATGGTGTACAGTGCCTAGTGTATTAATATGCTAGGAGATTTCAAGGTAAGGGAAGGGAGGTAGTATTGGGTCTCTTTAAAAGCATTAAGGTGGTTAAGTCCCCGAGACCTAATGAAATATATCCCAGATTATTGAGAGAGACCAGAAGTGAGATTGCTTGGGTCTTGACCAATATCTACAAGTCCACTCTGGCCACAGGCGATGTCTTGGAGTACTGGCAAGTAGCTAATGTTGTTCTATTTTTCAAGAAAGGAATCAGGAATAATCCTGGAAACTATAGACAGGTGAGTCCTATGTCAGTGATAGGGAAGTTACTGATGAGAATTTTTAGGGATAGGATTTATGAGCATTTGGAAAATCCATGCCTAATTCGGGAGTGCCACCATGGTTTTATGTGGAGAAAGTCATTTCTTGCTAACTTGATTGAGCTTTCTGATGAGGTAATGAGGGGGATTGATGAAGGTATTACTCTGACTATTGTCTACATGGATTTCAGTAAGGGCTTGAGGCTCATCTGGAAGATCAAGATTTATGGAATCAATGGTGAATTTGCCATTTGGATTCAGAACTGGCTTGCCATGGAAGACAGAAGGTAGTGGTTGAAGAGACTTATTCTAGCTGGAAGTCTGTGGTTAGTGGTGTTCTGCATGGTTCTGCTGTCTGTGGTGCATATAAATGACCTGGATGAAAATGTAGATCGGTGGGTTAGTAGGTTATCAGATGATTTGAAGACTGGTAGTATTGTGGATAGCATAGAACACTGGGAAAGAATACAGAAGGATATGGATAGATTACAAGTATGGGTCGAGAATGGCAGATAGAGCTTAACCCAGAAAATGTGAAGTGTTGCACCTGGGACAAATGTATAGATACAGTACATTCTTAAAGGCTGTGCCGATGAGCAGAGAGGTCCAAGTTCATAGCTGGTTACAAAGATTGATAGCAAACAAGAGAAAAACTGCAGATGCTGGAAATCATATAGAAACATACAAAACTTTGAAAGGGATAGATAAGATAGAAGTAGGAAAGTTGTTTCCATTGGTAGGTGAGACTAGAACTAGGGGACATTGCCTCAAGATTCAGTGGATAAGATTTAGGACGGAGATGAGGAGAAACTGTTTTTCCCAGAGAGTGGTGAATCTGTGGAATGTTCTGCCCAGCAAAGCAGTTGAGGCTTCTTCACTAAATATATTTAAGAGACAGTTAGATAGATTTTTTACATAGTAAGGGAATTAAGGGCTATGGGGAAAAGGCAGGTAGGTGGAGTCGAGTTTAAGGACAGATCAGCCATGATCTTATTGAATGGCGGGGCAGGCTCAATGGGCCGGATGGCCTACTCCTGTTCCTATTTCTTATGTTTTTATGTTCAAAGTAATACACAAAATTCTGGAGGAACTCAGCAGGCCAGACAGCATCTATGGGAGAGAGTAGACAGTCAACGCTTCGGACCGAGACTCTTCATCGGGACTGGATAAAAGAGATAAGGTCAGAGTAAGAATGAGGGGTTGGGGAGGACGAAGTACAAGGTAGTAGGTGATAGCTGAAATTAGGAGGGGGAGCAGTGAAATAAAGAGCTGGGAAGTCGATCGGTGAAAGAGATAAAGGGCTAGAGATGGGGGAACCCGAAAGGAGAGGACAGAAGATCATGGAAGAAAGGATAGGGGAAAGAGCACTAGAGGGTGGTGATGGGCAGGTAAGGAGATAAAGTGGGAGGGCAAAATAGGTATGGGAAATGGTGATTTCCCCTATCAAATTGGAGGCTACCCAGGTGGAATATAAGGTGTTGCTCCTCCAATCTGAGTGTGGCCTCATCATGGCAGTAGAGGAGGCCATGGACTGACATGTCTAAATGGGAATGGGAAGTAGAATGGGAATGAGTGGCCACTGGGAGATCCTGCTTTTTCTGGCAGATGGAGCATAGGTCTTGGTGAGGCAGTCTCCCAATCTATGTCGGATCTCACTGATATACAGGAGGCCATACCAGGAGCACCAGGTACAGTAAGTGATCACAACAGACTCATAGATGAAGTGTTGCCTCACCTGGAAGGACTGTTTGGGGCCCTGAATGGTAGCGAGGGAAGACATTTAGGGGCAGGTGTGGCATTTGTTCCGCTTGCAAGGATAAGTACCAGGAGGGAGATCAGTGGGGAGGGATGAATGGACAACGGAGTCATGTAGGGAGTGATCCCTACAGAAAGCAGAAAGCAGGAAGGGGGAAATGGAAAGACGTGCTTGGTGGTGGGACCCCATTGGAGATGACGGAAGTTATGGAGAATTACGTGCTGGACATGGAGGCTGGTGGGGTAGTAGGTGAGGACAAGAGGAACCCAATCCCTGCCAGGGTGGTTGATGGGTGGGGTGAAGGCAGACATGTGTGAAATAGAAGAGATGTGGGTGAGGGCAGTGTTGATGCTGGAGGAAGGAAAACTCTTTTCTTTGAAGGAGGAGGATATCTCATTGGTTCTGCAATGAAAAGCCTCATCCTGAGAGGAGATGCAGCAGAGACAGATGAACTGAGAGAAGGGAAAGTATTTTTACAGGTGACAAGGTGGGGAAAAGGTAGAGTCCAGGTAGCTACGAAAACACAGGTTGATAGGGTGGTTAAGGAGGTATATAGCGTGCTTGCCTTTATTAGTTGAGGCACTGTGTTCAGAAGTCATGAAGTTATGTTATAGTTTTATAAAACTCTATTTAGGCTGCATCTGGAATATTGCATACAATACTGTTAGTCCCATTATGGGAAGGATGTCAAGGCTTTGGAGAGGGTGCAGAAGAGGTTTACCAGGATACTGCCTGGTTTAGGGGGCATGTGCTATAACAAGAATTGGACAAACTTGGGTTGTTTTCTTTAGAGCAGTAGAGGCTGAGGGAAGATCTGATAGAGATTTATAAGATTATGAGAGGCATAGTTAGAATAGATAGAGTGTATCTTTCTCCCAGTATTGACATGTCTAATACCAGAGGGCATGCATTTCAGGTGAAAGGGGGTAAAGTTCAAAGGAGATATGGGGGGCAGGTTTTTTACACAGAGAATGTTGGCCGGCCAAAATGCACTGTCAGTGGTGTTGGTAGAGACAGATACATTAGGGACCTTTAAGGGTTGTTTAGATAGGCACATGAATGTGAGGAAACAGGAAGGTTATGGACATTGTGTAGCAGAAGGGATTAGTTTATTTGGCTGTTTGATTACTAATTTAGTTAGTTTGACACAACACTGTGTTCTACTGCTCTATTCTTTGATACAGATATCATGATCATGAAGAACCTGCTTGTATCAACTGCTTGGCAAGTAGCCCAAGTTGTTCCATCGTGAACTCTGAGATATTCAAGGTGTGGAAGCCAAGTTGACCTAAGTGCAAACATTACACCTTGTGAAATATGGAAGCATCTCTCCATGTCCAAGAATGAGCTCCAGCCATGGTCAAGGTCATAACTGAGCAGTGGAATGACTCATTCACCATGAAGACCCAGCAAAATTTCTGTACTTATTATTAATATAAATCTTCACACAACGTTTGCCCAATAACATAAATAATGTCTTAAATAACCTGCAACAAGTAAATACCGGCACCAAGTCAACTAACTTTTTACCTGGTTGACCACAACTTCCTTCTCCAGTGCCTCTCCATCACTCATCTTGTTCCACCCTTAACTGCAGTAATCTATTTACAATGTCTTCCTTGCCCACATCCTCAACTCTTGGTGTGGGTCCAAGCTCTTCCCCTGGCTCATTCCTATTCCTCACCACAATGCACCAAGGTGATCAACCTACCACAAACTCTCTTGACTCTTCCATTATTAAAAATGTTCACCATCTGTGTATTGGAAAGTCTGAAGCTGCTTTCAGTTCCTTTAGAAAGCTTTGTTCTTGAGCTGCCAACTCCACCCACCTACCTGGTAACTACTTTATGCATTATGATGGTTTACATTACAATATTTGCACCATTCTACTGTTTCTAGCTCTCACTGCTATATTTATTGTTGTATTTATTATTACGATGTATATTGCTTAGTCTGTGAGTTTCACGCAAGGCAAGACTTGCAGTGCATCCTGGGGTATGTGGCAGTAAACTAAACTGAATCTGAATCTAACTATTTGAACTTAATTTAGACCATTTTAGCTTGATGTCCTATCGGACTTCAACGTTCAAAGTAAATTTGTTATCAAAGTACATATACGGCACAGTGTACTATCCTGAGATTCATTTTCTTGAGGGCATTGACAGTAAAAACAAAGAAACACAATAGAATTAGAATCAATGAGAAAACACACACAACACAGATGGACAAATAACCAATGCGCAAAAGACAACAAACTGTGCAAATACAAAAAGAAAAAAACAAACAAAATAATAATAATAAGTAAATAAACAATAAATATCAAGCACATGAGATGAAGAGTCCTTGAAAGTGAGACCATTGGTTGTGGCACCAGTTCAGTGTTGGGCTGAGTGAAGTTGAATGAAGTTATCCCCTTTGGTTCAAGAGCCTGATGGTTGAGGGGTGATAACTGCTTCTGAACCTGGTGGTGTGAAACCTGAGTCTTCTTTACTTCCTGCAGCGAGTAGAGAGCATTTCCTGGATGCTGGGAGTCCTCAATGATAGATGCTGCTTTCCTGAATCAGCACTCCTTGGAGATGTGCTCAATGGTAGGGAGGGCTTTACCCATGAAGGATTGGGCCATATCCACCACTTTTTATAAGCATTTCCATTCAAGACATTGGTGGTTCCATACTAGGCCAAGATGCAATCAGTCAGTATACTGTGTGTTTATAGAAGTTCGCCAAAGTTTTAGATGACATGCTTCACAAACTTCTAAGAAAGTAGAGGCACTGCCTTGCCTTCTTTGTAACGTCACTTACTTGCTGTACCAGGCTAGATCCTCAGAAATGATAACACTGAGGAATTGAAATTTCCTGACCCTCTCCACCTCTGATCCCTTGATGAGCACTGTCTCATGGACCTCTGGTTTTTCTCCTTCTATAGTCAATAGTCAGCTCTTTGGTTTTACTGATACTGTGTGAGAGGTTGCTGTTGTGACACAATTCAGCCAGATTTTCAATCTCTCTCATACCGTACTGTGCAAAAGTCTTAGGAAAATATATAAAACTAGGCTGCCTAAGATTTTTTTACACAGCGCTCTAGTAACTTTATGTATTGCACTGTACTGCTGTCACAAAAACTCATGACTTATGAGAGTGATGATAAACCTGATTCTGATATGGACTCAGAGTGGGAAGGGAGCAGGGAGAGGGAGAATCATGGTTGGAAACAAGGGAAGGGAGCAGAAAGCACCAGGGAGACATTCAGTAATGATCAATAATCCATTTGTTTGAAATCAAATGACCTTTCCTGTTGTCTCTGGACTGCGCCTGTGCCCAACCCTGGCGCTCCTTCTCTGTCACCTGTCCCACACCCTTCCCGTGAGCTCCACCCTCACCACTCCCAACATCCTTTGCTTCCATCGGATTTACAAACTCGCTCTCTGTTCCACGTGACAAATACAGTACTATGCAGAAGTCTTAGGCCACCTAGCTATATATATGTGCCAAAAACCTTTGCACAGAACTATATATGCTAATTCGTCACCACCTTTGACTTGGCCAACAGCAGCGGTATCATCACCAAAATTAAATATGGCATTGGAGCCTCACAGTGTAAGTATAAGGTGAGTAGAGCAGGGGGACAAACACGCAAACTTCTAGCGGCGTACCTGTGCTGATGGTGATTGTGAAAGAGATGTCACAGCCAATCCGAACTGAATGGAGTCTTCAAGTAAGGTAATCAAGGATCCAATTGCACAAAGGCTTATTAAGGCCTAGGTCTTGGAGCTTATTGATTAGTTTTGGGATGAACTTTAGTCTGTGTAACCATGCTATCATTATTAATGTCAATTTTTACATACATGCTATCTCTTGATATCACCTCTGAACCCGACTGAAACCATCACTCATTCTTCCGTTACCTCTAGGTTTAATTATTCCCACACAATCTTGGCCCTCTCTTTCATTCCACTCTGCTTATAAAAAATAGTTGTTTCTACTGCCCATGTCTTACTGCTCTCCAAGCTCCCTGTCTTTTGTTTCCTGGCCATCATTATGCAATCCCTTGAATTCTTAAGATCTCTTTACTGCTTCAATTGTCCCACCACTTTCTATCCTGATAATCTGCTCCAGACCCATAACTTGTCTGATTTGTTCCTTCAAAGCTGGTCTCTAGCTGATTATCTAATTTCATTGCTCCACCGTTGGTGACCAATAATGCTTTCAGACATTCTAAGATCTGAAATTCCATTATTAAACTTCTCAACCTCTCCATCTGGTTTTGCAACATGCCTTAAAACATACTTCTCTGACCAAGCATTGAAATACCCGCCCCATTATCTCCATGTGTGACTTAGCATCAGATTATTATTTGATAATCTTCAGTGAATTGACTTGGGATTTTTTGTTGTTGGTGTGTTAGTTCCCCAACATAATGCAAGCTATCTTTGTATCATAAAGGAAAAGAAAATTGAAACATGCCCAGCCCCAAGTCCAGCTGTTGAGCATGGAACCAGGCTTGTCTGTATCTCCTTGATTCCTCTGATGACCAATAGGCAACTGATAATGTCACCGACAAACTAATAATTTATTCTGGAGGATTGCTCTAAAACACTTCACCAAATAATAAAGGAACATGAATATACTGAGCACGTAATTTTCAACGACACTAAAACCTTTCACTCCAGTCCACAGAGGTAGTATGGTAATCAGCAATAAGAAAACACTTTAAAATGTTATCATCCATGTTGCTGAAAAGCTTGGAAATGTACACTTCCATTTGAAATGAATACTTTGAAATAAGCTGCAGAGAGTTGTATACTTAGTCAGCTCCATCATGGGTCCCTGCCTCCATAGTATCCAGGACATCTTCAAGGAGGAATGCCTCAAAAATGCGGATCCATCACTAAGGACCCCCAGTACCTAGATCATGCCCTGTTCTCATTGCTACCATCATAGAGGAGGTACAGGAGCCAGGAGGCACACACACAGAGACTCAGGAACAGCTTCTACCTGTCTGCCATCAGATTTCTGAATGGACATTAAATCCATGAACACTACCTCACTACTTTTTTTAAAATGTATAGACTTACTGCAGTAGTTCACATTTTTTTCTCTGTTATTATGTATTGCAATGTACTGCAACCACAAAACAACAAATGTCAGGACATATGCCAGTGATATCAAACCTGGTTCTGATTTTGATTATCATTTATTTTATTTCAGGCATTTTGTTCTTGAACTCCAATGTTTGTTTGAAATGCCTGTTATCACTTTTATCAGGGTTGCACTAATCTGCAGTTCATGGCTCCTTTGTTTCGTTCCCCTTCAGTGAAGTCCCAGGTGGTTAAAATCTGAAGATTATTCAACCACAAAATTCAAAGTGAAATTACATATTATTTTTCAGCCGATATCGGTCAACTTGTGGTTTCTTACTTATCCAACAATTCTGAATTGTTCCAGTGGCTTGACTTAGAGGTTACTTGCTTCTTTAGTATTAAGTCTTATTACTATTGAAGCTTTCAATGCAGGATTTTGAGTTGGTTAGGTTTAGTTAAGGTCCATGATTTATAAACACACACCTGATTTATTGAATTAGCTAACTTATTGAACATGCTAATACAGGGAACTATTTGGTAAAATGAAACAAAACAAAAGTGACCTTACTAGGTTAGGAGATCTTGCCATTTCTTTCTCTCTCTCTCTCTCTCTCTCTCTCTCTCTCTCTCTCTCTCTTCCTCCCTCTCTCTGTTCTTCTCCTTTCATTTATTTTATTCCTTTCATTCTACATGTTGTAGGAAAGCAGCATCCATCATCAAAGATCCTCACCACCGAAGCCATTCTCTTTTTTCGCTGCTGCCATCAGGTAGAAGGTACAAGAGCCTCAGGACTCACACCACCAGGTTCAAGAACAGTTACTATCCCTCAACCATCAGGCTCTTGAACAAAAGAGAATAACTACACTCATCTATAGAGATGTTCCCACAACCAGTGATCTCACTTCAAGGACTCTTTATCTCATTGCTTCATGCTCTCATTATTTATTGCTACTTAAATTTATTTGCATTTGCACAGTTTGTTGACTTCTATCCTGTTATAGTTTCTATTCTATAGATTAGTTACGTACGCCCACAGGAAAAAGAATCTCAGGGCAGTATGCGGTGACATATATGTACTCTGATAACAAACTTTAGTTTGAGTTCACAATACTCCAGTCCACATCTGAGATTCTGAGCTTCCTTCTTTGTCTACAGCCAGGTTCTCCCTTTCAGAATAGAGAACTCTCAGCTGGGTGGTTCTCTCTATTGTGCCACAGCTTTTAATTCTGCGCACATCTATTACTCTTATGATCAATCCAAAGACCTCCACATTGTGTATTTCTTTACCATTTTCACTGTCCACCCTATCCAGAGAACCATTCCCTCGGGAGCACTCTAACCCATCACTCAAGCATGTCTTGCTCCCACTAAACATGGGTGAAGGTGTGATCCCGAACTATTCATCTCCCACATCACTGCCCAGAGCCCAAGCTCTCCTTTGCAAATGAGATTATATGAAATTCCCCCTCTTGGGATCCAGCACCAACATCAGTTTCCCAATCTACCTGCATATTGAAATCCCCCATGACTATTGTAACATTGACTTTTGGCATGCATTTTTTTAATCGCTCATTGTAATTTGTAGACCACATCGTTACAACTGCTTGTGGGTCTGTATATAATTCCCATCAGGGTCTTTTTACCCATTGCTGTTCCTTAGCTCGATCAATAATGATTCAACTATCTGACCCTATGTCACCTCTTTCTAATGATTTGATTTCATTTTTTACCAACAGAGCTATGCCATCCCTTCTGCTTTCCTACCTGTCCTTTCAGTACAATGTATATTCTTGGACATTAAGCTCTCAGCTATAATCTTTCAGCCATAATTCAGGGATGCCTACAACATCAAACCTGCCAAACTGCAACTGTACTGCAAGTCCATCTACCTTATTGCATATATTGCAGACATGCAAATATAGTACATTAAGTCCTGTATTCAACCTTTTGTAATTTTGTCTGCCTTTTACATTGCAATTCACCTATTGACTGCAATTTTGCCCTGTCAACAGCCTCTCCACACTACACCTTACCTCTGTTTGTAAACTAGATACCTCATCCTATGATACTTCTTGCATTGAAATATATGCAGCTCAGTCCACTAGTCACACCATGCTCAATCTTTTGATTCTTAACTTTGTCTGAGGCCTTACCAACATCTGCCTTCACAACCTCTCCGCTGACTGTTCTGGCACCCTGGTTCCCATCCCCCTGCAACTCTAGTTTAAACCCCACCATGCAGCATTAACAAACCTTCCCACTAAAATATTAATCTCCCTCCAGTTCAAGTGGAAACTCTCCCTTCTATACAGGTCCCACTTCCCCTGGAAGAGAGCCCAATGATCCAAAAATCTTATGCCCTCCCTCCTACACCAACTCCTTAGCCATGTATTAAACCGAATAATCTTCCTAGTTCTGGCCTCACTAGCACATGGCATGGGTTGCAATCCTGAGATCACAGCCCTGGAGGTTCTGCCCTTTAACTTAGCACCCAACTCCCTGAATTCCCTATGCAGAACCTCATCACTCGTCCTACCCATGTCATTGGAACCTGCATGGACCATGACTTCTGGCTGATCACCATCCCACTTAAGAATACTGAGGAGTTGATCTGAGATATCCTGAATCCTGGCACCCGGGAGGCAACATGTCATCCGGGAATCTTGTTCTCGCCCACAGAACCTCTTGTCCGTTACCTTAGCTAATAAATATCCTGTCACCACAGCCAGTCTCTTCTCCCCCTCCCCTTCCCTTCTGAGACAATGAAGCACCATCAATAACTCCAAAAGACTGAAGGAGAATAAATACTGAAAGGCTTTTATTCGCTGTACAATACGACTTCCATGGTGAGTGTCTGCCCCCGGACTGAGGGGGAGGGGCAAGGCAAAATCACCTTTATTCAGGGGTCTGTGGGAGGTGCCACAGGGGCAGTCAGCAGAGGGGCATGTTACAACCCAGGAGGGTGTAAAGTGAGGGTAGAAGCAAAAAGTACTAAGGAGAAGAGTAAAAGTGGCAGGCCGACAAATCCAGGGCAAGCATTAAAAAGGGTCACTTTTCAACATAATTGTATAAGGGCTAAGAGAGTTGTAAAAGAGCGCCTGAAGGCTTTGTGTGTCAATGCAAGGAGCATTCGTAATAAGGTGGATGAATTGAAAGTGCAGATTGTTATTAATGATTATGATATAGTTGGGATCACAGAGACATGGCTCCAGGGTGACCAAGGATGGGAGCTCAACGTTCAGGAATATTCAATATTCAGGAGGGATAGGCATGAAGGGAGGGGAGGTGGGGTGGCGTTGCTGGTTAAAGAAGAGACTAATGCAATAGAAAGGAAGGACATAAGCCGGGAAGATGTGGAATCGATATGGGTAGAGCTGCGTAACACTAAGCGGCAGAAGACGCTGGTGGGAGTTGTGTACAGGCCACCTAACAGTAGTAGTGAGGTCGGAGATGGTATTAAACAGGAAATTAGAAATGTGTGCAATAAAGGAACAGCAGTTATAATGGGTGACTTCAATCTACATGTAGATTGGGTGAACCAAATTGGTAAAGGTGCTGAGGAAGAGGACTTCTTGGAATGTATACAGGATGGTTTTTTGAACCAACATGTCGAGGAACCAACTAGAGAGCAGGCTATTCTGGACTAGGTTTTGAGCAATGAGGAAGGGTTAATTAGCAATCTTGTCGTGAGAGGCCCCTTGGGTAAGAGTGACCATAATATGGTGGAATTCTTCATTAAGATGGAGAGTGACATAGTTAATTCAGAAACAAAGGTTCTGAACTTAAAGAGGGGTAACTTTGAAGGTATGAGATGTGAATTAGCTAAGATAGACTGGCAAATGACACTTAAAGGATTGACGGTGGATATGCAATGGCAAGCATTTAAAGGTTGCATGGATGAACTACAACAGTTGTTCATCCCAGTTTGGCAAAAGAATAAATCAAGGAAGGTAGTGCACCCGTGGCTGACAAGAGAAATTAGGGATAGTATCAATTCCAAAGAAGCAGCATACAAATTAGCCAGAGAAAGTGGCTCACCTGAGGACTGGGAGAAATTCAGAGTTCAGCAGAGGAGGACAAAGGGCTTAATTAGGAAGGGGAAAAAAGATTATGAGAGAAAACTGGCAGGGAACATTAAAACTGACTGTAAAAGCTTTTATAGGTATGTAAAAAGGAAAAGACTGGTAAAGACAAATGTAGGTCCCCTACAGACAGAAACAGGTGAATTGATTATGGGGAGCAAGGACATGGCAGACCAATTGAATAATTACTTTGGTTCTGTCTTCACTAAGGAGGACATAAATAATCTTCCAGAAATAGTAGGGGACAGAGGGTCCAGTGAAATGGAGGAACTGAGCGAAATACTTGTTAGTAGGGAAGTGGTGTTAGGTAAATTGAAGGGATTGAAGGCAGATAAATCCCCAGGGCCAGATGGTCTGCATCCTAGAGTGCTTAAGGAAGTAGCCCAAGAGATAGTGGATGCATTAGTGATAATTTTTCAAAACTCGTTAGATTCTGGACTAGTTCCTGAGGATTGGAGGGTGGCTAATGTAACCTCACTTTTTAAAAAAGGAGGGAGAGAGAAACCGGGGAATTATAGACCGGTTAGCCTAACGTCGGTGGTGGGGAAACTGCTGGAGTCAGTTGTCAAAGATGTGATAACAGCACATCTGGAAAGCGGTGAAATCATCGGACAAAGTCAACATGGATTTGTGAAGGGAAAATCATGTCTGACGAATCTCATTGAATTTTTTGAGGATGTAACTAGTAGAGTGGATAGGGGAGAACCAGTGGATGTGGTATATTTGGATTTTCAAAAGGCTTTTGACAAGGTCCCACACAGGAGATTAGTGTGCAAACTTAAAGCACATGGTATTGGGGGTAAGGTATTGATGTGGATGGAGAATTGGTTAGCAGACAGGAAGCAAAGAGTGGGAATAAACGGGACCTTTTCAGAATGGCAGGCGGTGACTAGTGGGGTACCGCAAGGCTCAGTGCTGGGACCCCAGTTGTTTACAATATATATTAATGACTTGGATGAGGGAATTAAATGCAGCATCTCCAAGTTTGCGGATGACACGAAGCTGGGTGACAGTGTTAGCTGTGAGGAGGATGCTAAGAGGATGCAGAGTGACTTGGATAGGTTGGGTGAGTGGGGAAATTGATGGCAGATGCAATTTAATGTAAATAAATGTGAAGTTATCCACTTTGGTAGCAAAAATAGGAAAACCGATTATTATCTGAATGGTGGCCGATTAGGAAAAGGGGAGGTGCAACGAGACCTGGGTGTCATTATACACCAGTCATTGAAAGTGGGCATGCAGGTACAGCAGGCGGTGAAAAAGGCGAGTGGTATGCTGGCATTTATAGCGAGAGGATTTGAGTACAGGAGCAGGGAGGTACTACTGCAGTTGTACAAGGCCTTGGTGAGACCACACCTGGAGTATTGTGTGCAGTTTTGGTCCCCTAATCTGAGGAAAGACATCCTTGCCATAGAGGGAGTACAAAGAAGGTTCACCAGATTGATTCCTGGGATGGCAGGACTTTCATATGAAGAAAGACTGGATGAACTGGGCTTGTACTCGTTGGAATTTAGAAGATTGAGGGGGGATCTGATTGAAATGTATAAAATCCTAAAGGGATTGGACAGGCTAGATGCAGGAAGATTGTTCCCGATGTTGGGGAAGTCCAGAACAAGGGGTCACAGTTTGAGGATAAAGGGGAAGCCTTTTAGGACCGAGATTAGGAAAAACTTCTTCACACAGAGGGTGGTGGATCTGTGGAATTCTCTGCCACAGGAAGCAGTTGAGGCCAGTACATTGGCTATATTTAAGAGGGAGTTAGATATGGCCCTTGTGGCTACAGGGATCAGGGGGTATGGAAGGAAGGCTGGGGCGGGGTTCTGAGTTGGATGATCAGCCATGATCATAATAAACGGCGGTGCAGACTCGAAGGGCCGAATGGCCTACTCCTGCACCTATTTTCTATGTTTCTATGTTTCTATGTAACATATATATGGTTTACCACATTCACCCCTCCTTTTTTTAAAAGACCCCCGCAGGGTGAAGTGACCGACGATATTTAAAACAAGTATATTTACAGGTCAAGTCTATCAGGCGGTCGAGTCTGTCGCTGTGATCTACGTAGCACCGGTGGTGATTGCATCAGTGACGGCGGTTGTGCTGGCTCCGACCTGACTTGAGATGCCAGCACGTTAGGTGTTGGTAATCCCTTGTGCGTGCGGTAATCCCTCGTGCGTGTGCGTCGCACCCGGTATGGGAGTGTCGTGTGGTGTCTGTGTAGGGCTTGGAGTGCGCGGTGTCTCGTGGGTACATATATTGGTGGATACAGGATTAATAGTTACCATGGAGTGTTCAGGGTAGGGCCCGGTGCTCTTGCGGGTGCCAGGTCGCGGATGGAGACCGTATCCTCCCGCCCATCAGGTAAAACCACATAGGCATATTGAGGGTTCACATGAAGTAAGTGAACCCTCTCAACTATCGGGAAGTATTTATTGCTCCTCACATGTTTCTGGAGCAGCACTGGCCCCGGGGACGTCAGCCAAGTTGGTAGGGTGGTCCCAGTGGTCGACTTTCTGGGAAATGAAAAGAGCCGCTCATGAGGGGTGGCATGGGTGGCCGTGCATAACAGGGAGCGGATGGACTGGAGTGACTCGGGAAGGACCTCCTGCCAGCGGGAGACCGGCAGTCCCTTTGGCTTTCCACACTGTGCCATTCTCCTTCTCCACCTGTCCATTCCCCCGGGGATTATAGCTCGTAGTCCTACTAGTTGCAATTCCCCTAGCCAGTAGGTATTGGCCGAGGACCCTCTGTCACTATGGATATAGCATGGGTATCCAAACAGAGTGAAGAGCTTGCGCAGGGCTTTTACAACTGACATGGCAGTGCTGTCAGGGCAGGGGATGGCGAAGGGGAACGGCGAGTACTCATCGATAACGTTAAGAAAGTACACATTGCGGTCGGTGGAGGGAAGGGGCCCTTGAAGTCAACACTCAGTCGCTCAAAGGGGCGGGTGGCCTTAATGAGTGGTGCCTTTTCGGGTCGGTAGAAGTGCGGTTTGCACTCTGCGCAGACTTGGCAGTCCCTGGTCATCGTCCTGATCTCCTCAAGGGAGTAAAGCAGGTTCCGGGCTTTCACGAAGTGGAAAAGCCGGGTAACCCCCCCGGTGGCAAAGATCTACATGTAGGGCGTATAGCTGGTCAATCTGCGCGCTGGCGCACGTTCCCCGGGATAGGGCATCGGAGGGCTCGTTGAGCTTCCCAGGCTGGTACATGATGTCATAGTTGAAGGTGGAGAGTTCGATTTTCCACCTCAGAATTTTATCATTTTTGATTTTGCCCCGCTGTTGAATGCGCTGGTCAGTTAACAGGTGAACTTTTTGCCGGTGAGATAGTGCCTCCAGTGCCTAATAGCTTCCACTATGGCCTGGGCCTCTTTCTCCACCGCGGAGTGCCGAATTTCAGGGCCTTGAAGGGTACGGGAGAAGAACGCCACTGGTCTTCCCGCCTGGCGTCACTCTGTACTTGGAAGGGAATGGCCTCATCCACCGCATGCATTGCTGCTTTGGCAGTGTCCCCTTTTATGCAGCTGAAGGCCGTGCGGGCCTCGGCTGAGAGGGGGAATGTGGTGGACTTGACAAGGGGGCGGGCCTTGTCTGCGTAGTGAGAGGCCCATTGGGCGTAACATGAAAAGAAACCCAGGCACCTTTTGAGGGCTGTGAGGGTATTGAGAAGAGGGAGTTCCAACAGGAGGCGCATACGGTCGGGGTCAGGGCCAATGACTCTATTCTCCACGACACACCCAAGGATAGCAAGTCGGGTGGTCCTGAACACACACTTGTCCTTGTTATAGGTGAGATTGAAAGCTTTGGCCACTTGGAGAAATTTTTGGAGGTTGTTGTCGTGATACTGCCAGTTGTGACTGCAGATGGTGTTGTTATCCAGATATGAGAACGTGGCCTTCAGTTGGCACTGGTCCACCATCCAGTACATTGCCCTCTGGAAGACAGATACACCATTCGAAGGGGACACGCAGGAATTGATAAAGCCTGCCGTCCGTCTCGAAGGTGGTGTAAGAGCAGTCTCCCTGGCGGATGGGGAGCTGATGGTAAGCGGATTTTAGGTCTATGGCTGAGTACACCTTGTACTGTATTATCTGATTGACCATATTCGTGATGCGGGGTAGAGGGTACGCATCGAGCTGCGTGAACCTATTGATGGTCTGGCTATAGTCCACGACCATCCTATTCTTCTCCCCGTTCCAAACAACGACCACCTGCGCCCTCCAAGGACTTGTGCTTGCCTCAATGACCCCCTCCCTGAGCAGCCGCTGCACCTCCGACTTAATGAAGGCTCTGTCCCCCGCGCTGTACCTCCTGTTTTTAGTTGTCACAGGTTTACAGTCGGGGGTCAGGTTGGTGAACAGTGGTGGGGGAGGGATCTTGAGGGTGGAGAGGCCACAAGTGGCGTCGGTAGTGCGGCTATTGGCATGGTGTTGGGTGGGATGTGCGGGTCTGTGTGTGGGGGTGGTCAGTAGCGGGCTATGTGACGTATTCCTACAAAACTGAGGATTTACGACAGTAATTGGTGGGAAGGGCCCATCATACTCCATTGTCATGCTTTTCAGGTGGCTCTGGAAGTCGAGCCCCAATAGCACAGGGGCACACAGTTGAGTCATGACCAGTAACGTAAAGTCTCGATATTCTGTGCCCTGCACCACTAGCGTCGCTACACAACCCCCCCGGATGTCTGTTGTATGCAACCCGGAAGCCATGGTGACCCTCTGACTTACCGGCCGTATCACGAGTCTGCAATGCTGCACCGTTTCCGAGTGGATAAAACTCTCCATGCTGTGTGTGTCAAACAGGCAGCTTGTCCTGTGCCCCTCCACCAGGATGTCCATCATTGACCTTGCGAGCTGGTGGGAAGTGCTTTGGTCGAGGCTCACGGAGGCCAGGGTTGAGTCGCTTTCTTGGTCCGGCATGGTGAGGTGCCCCGTGCGCGCCCGTTGGTCGTAGTCGGTGGGAGGGGGCGCCGACCAAGATGGCCGCCCCCATGTCTTGCACGTGGAGGCAGCGTGCAGGGAAGATGGCGGCAGGCAAGATGGCGACCCCCGTGTCTCGCACATGGTGGCGGCATGCAGGGAAGATGGTGACCCCCATGTCTTGCACGCGGCGCTGCTCGATCCCGCTCGTGGTTTGGACTTACAGACGTTGGCGAAGTGGCCCTTCTTTCCACAGCTGGAGCAGGTAGCTTGTCAAACTGGGCAGTGTTTCCAGGGGTCCTTCTCGAGTCCGCAGAAGTAGCACTTCGCGGACTCGTGACTGGTGGCAGCCGAGGTCAATTCGCCGGCAGGTTGCGGGGTCTGCGGCGCCCACGATGCCATCGGTGGATCGCATGCCTGGAGAGCCTCAGAGTTATGCAGAGCGGCCTCCAGCATGTCAGCCAGCTCAATCGCCGAACTTAAGGTAAGATCGGCTTTTTCCAGCAGCCGCTGGCGCACATACACTGACCTGGTCCCCGTGATGAAGGCGTCTCTCACTAGGAGCTCTGCATGCTGTACTGCTGTCAGTTTTTGGCAATTGCAGGCTAGCACGAGCGTCCGTAGGGCCTGGACGAACTCAGAACTTGATTCCCCAGGCCGCTGGTTTCGATTTGCTAAACGATATCACGCGTAGACGCTGTTTATCGGCCACAGGTATTGTCCTTTGAGTGCGCTCATTGTGCCGTCGTAGCTCGGCTGATCTCTGATCAGCGAATAGACCCGTGGACTTACCCTGGAGAGTGGAACTCTGCGCTTCACTGTGGAGTCGGTCACTTTAATCATCTTCTAGGTACGATTCAAAGCAGGCCAGCCAGAGTTCGAAAGCGCTTCCAACTTCAGGCATTTGCGGATCGAGATCTAACTTGTCAGGTCTCAGAGCGTGTTCCATGCTTTAAAATTACAGCGAATAAAATTGAAGCACCTTCAATAACTCCAAAAGACTGAAGTAGGGTAAATACTGAAAGGCTTTTATCCGCTGTACAATACGACCTCCATGGTGAGTGTCTGCCCCTGGACTGAGGGGGAGGGGCAAGGCGAAATCACCTTTATTCAGGGGTCTGTGGGAGGAGCTACAGGGGCAGTCAGCAGAGGGATGTGTCCAAACAGTTAACCCAGCTACAACATATATATGCTTTACCACAGACACAGAGCTATATTCAGTGCCAGAGACCCAACCACTGTGACTTTTCTCTGTTTGGCCATCACCCTCCGACAGTATTCAAAGTGATGCACCTGTTGTTGAGGCGGATGTCCACAGGGCTACTTTGCACTGGCTCCTTAACTCCTTAGACCCTCCTGACTGTCACACAGTTTCCTGTGTCCTGCTCCTTTGGTGTAATTACCTCTCTATAGGTCCTATCTATCACCCCCCTCAGCCTCCCGAATGATCTGAAGTTGATCCAATTCCAGCTCCCAACTCTCAAACACAGGTTTTTAGAAGCTGCAGTTGGATGCACTTCTCACAGTTGTAGTCGTCAGGGACACTGGAGGTCTCCCTGTCTTCCCGTATCCTGCAGGAGGAGCATTCAACTACCCTGCCTGGCATCTCTACTATCCCAGCTGAGCAGGTATAAAGAAGGTAAGTAAAAAACACTTAACCTTGAGCTTTTCTTTCCTTTAATTTCTCTCATTGAAGCCTCCCTTCGTGGGAGCCTTGAAAAACAGAAGCCTCAATATCACCACTCTGACTCTGCCCACTCAGATGATGGCCACTGCGCTTGCCTGTGACTTCCTTTAATTTGCTCTTGCTAATCAATCCCAGACGCCGACAGGTCACCGGTCGAAGCTCTTTTCCGCTGCAGCGACCCACTGCTGCCTTTTATACTCGGGCAGTGAACCTGATTGAAGTCCCCCTCCTCTCAAAACTTCCGACATCCAGATTGATCACAGGTCAAAGCTCTTTTAATGTATCATGTACAGTAGCCAATTTTGATCTAACAAGGACTCACATGCAACAGTCAGTTAAATTAGTTCTCATTTTGTTTCAAATTGCAAGTGCGAGTAGTTTATTGCTGATTTTTTAAAAAATTTGAAATTCTAGATTGTGCAGTCAGTGAAGTTGGGACTTGTGGAGTTCTGAGGGATTGTGCGACACTCTACACTTACTTCCACCATGTGTCTTTGTTGCTCTATGGCCCTGTGCACCACAGTTCAGCATTATCAGAAGATGGGTGATAACATAGGGATGCATGGCCGGCAACTTGAGCCTGCAATACATTACGCCTCCCCATCTGCAACCCACTTTGCCATGAAATCTCCAGATTCTTTATACCAGCTAGAGATCTCATGTATCCTTAGGCTGAAATCTGCACCAGTTTGCACTAGAGTTGCTCTGTCAGTGAGAAACAGCAGAGACTAGATTTGATCATTTGCCCCACTGCCGCATTCCCTTAATTTCTTTGCTGGAAGGGAGGTTCTCGCAGTGATTGCAGCTTCAGTCACAGAGTCATTTAGTACGGCTCCAGGCATGTCACTGTCTGTAATTGTGCAAACCACTCTGTTACTGCAGCACCCCTGCTGGTCTCCTGAACTTGCTTTGACATTAACCATCCTTCATCGTAATGACTCCATTTCAGTCCTCGGCAAAACTCTTCTCACCATCCTGGCCCAGACAGGGGGTCTAATTCACCCCAGAGACCTGGGTTCATTGACTTGTACACACTCACACCTTGGAAAGCTTCAGACTTATGCCCTCATCCCTGGAGACACAAGGTTCTGCGGCTGCTGAAATCTGAAGCGGAATATTAACCCACAACATTGCCAATTTCTTCCCTCGCACCAATGCTGCTTAGTCCACTTGGTTCCACCTGTTCGTTACCTCACCCCCATGTTCATTTCCCCTCATGGTCCTTCTACTCCTGCCCCTCCCAGGAGCTCAGTGCCCCTCCAATTTTGATCCCTTTTGCTCCCAGACTTTGACATTCTCTCACTGACTTGCAGTATCACTGTTTTTGGCCAAGTAATTATGGATCTCCACCGAACACTTGGCTCCTCTCATTTCTTGCGGCACCCCAGGGTGCTGTTGGGTAGACATATAGTTCAAACTGTATTAGAGCTACTTCAGCACAGCCTATCACAAAGCACCCTGCTCTGCCTGAGCACTCTAAATCCCTGTCTCTCCAAGCTTTCAGAAAGGAGGTGCAGTACCACTGGTGAAGGGGAGGTCTCTGTGACTCATTGTGATGGGGTTCACTGTGAGGGAGATCAAGGTGTCGGGGTCACGATAGTAGTAGATGTAGGATAGTGGTGACTGTGATTCTGTCTCAATGTGACAGGGGTCATTATTATGGGGAGTTATGTTGATGGGGTTAAGGTGATGAAGTCACTGTAATGGGATCAAGATGGTGAGGTCACTGTGATGGGGTCATTCTTATGGGGCCAAAGTGATGGAGTCAAGTGGATTTTAGATTTTTAGATTATGAGGACACTCAGTCCTCGTTTATTGTCATTTAGAAATGCATGCATTAAGAAATGATACAATGTTCCTCCAGAGTGATATCACAAAAAACAAGACAAACCAAAGACTAACACTGACAAGACCACATAATTATAACATACAACTATAGCTGTGCAAAGCAATACCATAATTTGGTAAAGAGCAGACCATGGGAACGGTTAAAAAAAAGTCTCAAAGTTCCGATCAACTCCTGATAGTCCCTGATAGCAGGCGGCAGAAGGGAGAAACTCTTTCTGCTATAAACCTCCAGGCACCGACAACTGCCGATGCATTGGAAGCACCAGACCACAGCTAACTCTGAGTCCGTCCAAAAGCTTCAAGCCTCCGACCAGCCCTTTGACACCGAGCATCAAGCACCATCTCTGCCGAGAGCTTCGACCCCATCCCAGCCACCGAGCAACAAGCAGGGCCAGGGACTCGGGGCCTTCCCCTCCAGAGATTCTGGATCACACAGTAACAGCGGCAATGAAAAAGGCATTTCAGAAATTTCACCAGATGTTCCTTCGTTCTCTCACGTCTGTCTCCATCAAATCAGGTTTGTGCACAGCACCCTACTTGACAGATTACAGATATCATTCACCGCCATCTTCTCCTTCTCGTTCTGGGGTCATTGACAGGGTCAAGGTGATGGGGTCAATTTGATGGTGTCACTGATGGGCTCAAAGTGATGGGGTTAAGATGACGAGGTAAAGGTGATGGAGGTCAAGATAAATAGGTCACTGTGATGGTGTCACTATGATGTGGTCACTATAATGCGGTCACTATGATGGGGTCATGGTGATAGAAATCACTCTCATCTGAAGCCAATGGGATTTGAGCCCGGTGATTAGAATATGATATTTGAATAACAAACCGAGAGTGCAGCAAACACTTGTCAGCTTTATTTCAGATTCCCACAACTGCAGTTTCTCAATGTTGAAATGTGAAGTGTTTGTTGCCTGGCATGTGCCCTTACGCCTCTTCAGACCTGTCTGTCGGTAGCCCCACATATCTGCGTACACCCTCAAGTTCTAGCCCCACTACAGGGTATGAAGACTTCATCAAACCTAGCTCTCCATGCAGTGCTGATTACAATGGAAAGAGAAACGAGATGATTTCTATAAGAGTTAGCTGATTGGCGAAACTAATTCCACCCCAGTCAGTAATTTGAAAATGTATCACAGTTATTCTGCAAAGCATCAATTGCAGCTGGTTTAAAAAGTGTATGACTGATTTAAGAGTGTCATGTACTTCCATATTTGTGGATTTTCGACCTCTTTGACAGTGGCAGGACAGGTTGAGCAAGCTGTTAAAAGCGGCTTCTGGATTTCTTGGGTTTTTAAATACAGATCCAGAGTTCAAAGACAAGAGAGTTATACTAACTTCCAAAGAATACGTGGTAGTGTGCTGGTTAACACAGCACTTTTCAGTACAAGAGAACCTGCTTCAAATCCCACTGCTGCCTGTAAGGAGTTTGTACGTTCTCCCAGTGATCGCGTGAGTTCCTCCAGGTGCTCTGGTTTCCTCCCACATTCCAAAGACGTGCCAGTTGGTAGGTTAATTGGTCATTGTAAATTGATTAGGCTCAAATTAAATTTGGGGTTGAAGGGCCAGAATGGTCTATTCCATGCTGTAGCCCAATAAATAAATAAATAATAAATGAATAACCTTAGTCAAAATGGTGTGTCTAATCCTGGGCAGTGCATAACAGGAAGAATAGCAAAGCAAGGGTAGGGGACAGAGGGCATCGATAAGACTGGAACTAAGGAGGGAGAGTAGCCAAAATGTATAAAAGAATTGTTATGTTCATGTACTCTGAAATTATTGGTCAAAGAATGTGCAAGCCTACTTAAGAATAACTTCTGAAAAAAAATGGTGGTAATACACTCAGTGGCCACTTTATTAAGTACACCTTACACATGCTCATGAATGCAAATATCTAATCAGCCAATCATATGGCAGCAACTCAATGCATGAGGACATGATCAAGAGGTTCAGTTGTTGTTCTGAATAAACATCAGAATGGGGAAGAAAGGTGACCTAAGTGACTTTGACTGTGGAATGATCGTTGGTGCCAGATGGGGTGGTTTGAGTATCCAAGAAACTGCTGATCTCCTGTGATTTTCATACACAATAGTCTCCAGAGTTTACAAAGGTTGGTGAAAAAAAACAAAAACATCCAGTGAGCAGCAGTTCTGTGGGTGAAAATGCCTTGTTAATGAGAGAGGTCAGAGGAAAATCGCCAGATTGCTACAAGCTCACAGGAAGGCTAATGTAACTTAAATAACCGCATATTACAAGAGTGTTGTGCAGAAGAGTATCTCTCAATGCATAACACTTTGAACCTTCTGCAGATGGGCTTCAGCACCAGAAGACCATGAAAATGCACTTAGTGGCCACTTTATTAGGTACAGGAGTCACGTAATATAGAAAACAAAGAAAACATAGAAAATAGGTGCAGGAGTAGGCCATTCGGCCCTTCGAGCCTGCACCGCCATTCAGTATGATCATGGCTGATCATCCAACTCAGAACCCTGTACCAGCCTTCCCTCCATACCCCCTGATCCCTTTAGCCACAAGGGCCATATCTAACTCCCTCTTAAATATAGCTGATGAACTGGCCTCAACTGTTTCCTGTGGCAGAGAATTCCACAGATTCACCACTCTCTGTGTGAAGAAGTTTTTCCTCATCTCAGTCCTAAAAGGCTTCCCCTTTATCCTCAAACTGTGACCCCTCGTTCTGGACTTCCCCAACATCGGGAACAATCTTCCTGCATCTAGCCTGTCCAATCCCTTTAGGATTTTATATGTTTCAATAAGATCCCCCCTCAATCTTCTAAATTCCAACGAGTATAACCCTAGTTGATCCAATCTTTCATCATATGAAAGTCCTGCCATCCCAGAAATCAATCTAGTGAACCTTCTTTGTACTCCCTCTATGGTATGAATGTCTTTCCTCAGATTAGGGGACCAAAACTGCACACAATACTCCAGGTGTGGTCTCACCAAGGCCTTGTACAACTGCAGTAGTACCTCCCTGCTCCTGTACTCGAATCCTCTTGCTATAAATGCCAGCATACCATTCGCCTTTTTCACTGCCTGCTGTACCTGCATGCCCACTTTCAATGACTGGTGTATAATGACACCCAGGTCTTGTTGCATCTCCCCTTTTCCTAATCGGCCACAATTCAGATAATAATCTGTTTTTCTGTTTTTGCCACCAAAGTGGATAACCTCACATTTATCCACATTAAATTGCATCTGCCATGAATTTGCCCACTCACCTAACCTATCCAAGTCACGCTGCATCCTCTTAGCATCCTCCTCACAGCTAACACTGCCGCCCAGCTTCGTGTCATCCGCAAACTTGGAGATGCTGTATTTAATTCCCTCATCTAAGTCATTAATATAGATTGCAAACAACTGGGGTCCCAGCACTGAGCCTTGCGGTACCCCACTAGTCACTGCCTGCCATTCTGAAAAGGTCCCATTTATTCCCACTTTTTGCTTCCTGTCTGCCAACCAATTCTCTATCCACATCAATACCTTACCCTCAATACCGTGTGCTTTAAGTTTGCACACTAATCTCCTGCGTGGGACCTTGTCAAAAGCCTTCTGAAAATCCAAATATACCACATCCACTGGTTCTCCCCTATCCACTCTACTAGTTACATCCTCAAAAAATTCTATGAGATTTGTCAGACATGATTTTCCTTTCACAAATCCATGCTGACTTTGTCCGATGATTTCACTGCTTTCCAAATGTGCTGTTATCACATCTTTGATAACTGACTCTAGCATTTTCCCCACCACTGACATTAGGCTAACCAGTCTATAATTCCCCAGTTTCTCTCTCGCTCCTTTTTTAAAAAGTGGGGTTACATTAGCCACCCTCCAATCCTCAGGAACCAGTCCAGAATCTAACGAGTTTTGAAAAATTATCACTAATGCATCCACTATTTCTTGGGCTACTTCCTTAAGCACTCTGGGATGCAGACCATCTGGCCCTGGGGATTTATCTGCCTTCAATCCCTTCAATTTACCTAACACCACTTCCCTACTAACACGTATTTCGCTCAGTTCCTCCATCTCACTGGACCCTCTGTCCCCTACTATTTCCGGAAGATTATTTATGTCCTCCTTAGTGAAGACAGAACCAAAGTAGTTATTCAATTGGTCTGCCATGTCCTTGCTCCCCATAATCAATTCACATGCTTCTGTCTGTAGAGGACCTACATTTGTCTTAACCAATCTTTTTCTTTTCCCATATCTATAAAAGCTTTTACAGTCAGTTTTTATTTTCCCTGCCAGTTTTCTCTCATAATCTTTTTTCCCCTTCCTAATTAAGCCCTTTGTCCTCCTCTGCTGGACTCTGAATTTCTCCCAGTCCTCAGGTGAGCCACTTTTTCTGGCTAATTTGTATGCTTCTTCTTTGGAATTGATACTATCCCTAATTTCCCTTGTCAGCCACAGGTGCACTACCTTCCTTGATTTATTCTTTTGCCAAACTGGGATGAACAATTGTTGTAGTTCATCCATGCGATCCTTAAATGCTTGCCATTGCATATCCACCGTCAATCCTTTAAGTGTCATTTGCCAGTCTATCTTAGCTAATTCATGTCTCATACCTTCAAAGTTACCCTTCTTTAAGTTCAGAACCTTTGTTTCTGAATTAACTATGTCACTCTCTATCTTAATGAAGAATTCCGCCATATTATGGTCATTCTTACCCAAGGGGCCTCTCACGACATGATTGCTAATTAGCTCTTCCTCATTGGTCAATACTTAGTCTAGAATAGCCTGCTTTCTAGTTGGTTCCTCAACATGTTGGTTTAAAAAACTATCCCGCATACATTCCAAGAAATCCTCTTCCTCAGCATCCTTACCAATTTGGTTCACCCAATCTATATGTAGATTGAAATCACTCATTATAACTGCTGTTCCTTTATTGCACGCATTTCTAATTTCCTGTTTAATACCATCCCCAACTTCATTACTACTGTTAGGTGGCCTGTACACAACTCTCACCAGCGTTTTCTGCCCCTTAGTGTTATGCCACTCTACCCATATCGATTCCACATCCTCCCAGCTAATGTCCTTCCTTTCTATTGCGTTAATCTCCTCTCTAACCAGCAATGCTACCCCACCTCCTTTTCTTTCATGTCTATCCCTCCTGAATACTGAATATCCCTGAATGTTGAGCTCCCATCCTTGGTCATCCTGGAGCCATGTCTCTGTGATTCCAACTATATCATATTCATTAATAACAATCTGCACTTTTAATTCATCCACCTTGTTATGAATGCTCCTTGCATTGACACACAAAGCCTTCAGGCTTGCTTTTACAACACTCTTTGCCCTAAAACAATTATGTTGAAAAGTGGCCCTTTTTGATTTTTGCCCTGGATTTGCCGGCCTGCCACTTTTATTTTTCACCTTACTACTTTTTGCTTCTAACCTCATTTTACACCCCTCTGTCTTGTTCCCATCTCCCTGTTGTGAACTAATCTCCTCTCTCCTAGTCTCTTTAATTTGATTCCCACCCCCCAACTATTCTAGTTTAAAGTCACCTCAGTAGCCCTCACAAACCTTCCCGCCAGGATATTGGTCCCCCTAGGATTCAAGTGTAACCCGTCCTTTTTGTACAGGTCACACCTGCGCCAAAAGAGGTCCCAATGATCCAAAAACTTGAATCCCTGCCCCCGCTCCAATCCCTCAGCCATGCATTTATCCTCCACCTCATCGCATTTCTACTCTCACTGTCTCGTGGCACAGGCAGTAATCCGGAGATTACTACCTTTGCGGTCCTTTTTCTCAACTCCCTTCCTAACTCCCTATATTCTCCTTTCAGGACCTCTTCCTTTTTCCTACCTATGTCATTGGTACCTATATGTACCACGACCTCTGGCTCCTCACCCTCCCACTTCAGGATATAGAAACATACATAGAAAATAGGTGCAGGAGTAGGCCATTCGGCCCTTCGAGCCTGCACCGCCATTTATTATGATCATGGCTGATCATCCAACTCAGAACCCTGCCCCAGCCTTCCCTCCATACCCCCTGACCCCCGTAGCCACAAGGGCCATATCTAACTCATCTTGGACATGATCAGGAATATCCCGGACCCTGGCACCAGGGAGGCGAACTACCATCCGGGTCACTGGACTGCGCCCACAGAATCGCCTATCTGACCCCCTTACTATTGAGTCCCCTATTGCAACTGCCCTCCTCTTCCTTTCCCTATCCTTCTGAGCTACAGGACCATTGAGTGTAAATGAAGAAGGATGCAAGTCCTATTTCTTCATGTGGTTCACAGTAAAGAAGTGGCCACTGAGTGTATCTGAAATACTTTGCAGAGCTTGGGGATAGAGCAGAACTGTGCAACTGGTCAGTTGACTTTAGACGTGTCTGTCTGAATGGCCCTCCCATTCACTGTGCCAAATCCATGTAACGTCAGTGATGGGAAATCCGATGGAGACTCTGCAGGTTTTGCAAACATCAAAAACATTTGAACATAGTCATTCTTTTTCCTCGCTCTGTAGCCTTTGCTAGCCATCTGCCCAATAATGCAGGAAATTAGGATAATCTGCAGCAAAAGCTTTGGGACATTATCCATTGATTCATTTTTGTTTATATCTGGTTTCAGAACATTTTTTCTGGACAGCACAGTAGTGCCTCTTATAAGGCTGCCATGTGACAGCTCCAGCTATCCAGGGTCACTCCTGACCTCTGTACAGTCTGTTTTCACGTTCTCCCTGTGACCATATGAATTTCCTTTGGAGAACCCCAGTTTCTTCCCATAGGTCATAGATGTGCAAATTGATAGATTAATTGATAAACTCAACATCAAAGGTCAAAGTACATTTTATTATCAAAGTATGTATACCTTATACAACCTTCGGTTTGACCTTCTTACAGGCAGCCGTGAAACAAAAAGCCCCAATAGAACCCAGTAAGAACAAGGGGAGACTGATGGGTATGTGTGAAGTATAAAATAGGATTAGAGTAAGGGGATGGCTAATGGTCAGCATAGACCCGATGGCTGGAAGGACGTGTTGCTGTGCTGTATCTCTCTCTGACTCCTTTTGCTCTGCGGTTTCTGAGTCCGGTGCTGTGGCTCAGAGAGCAGAGGGTTTAAGAGGAGTGTAGTGTTGATAGGGGATTCCACAGTCAGAGGAACGGAGATGAGATTCTGTGGACATGATAGAGACACCCATTGGTATGTTTCTTCCCTGAAGCCTGGGTCAGGGATGTCTTGGAATGGGTCCAAGGCATTCTCAAGGGCAGCAGCCAGAAGTTTTGGTGCATAATGTCACCAATGACTTAGGTAGACAAGGTGAGGAGCTCCTGCAGAGACGTTTTAGAGAGCAAGGTAGAAAACTGAAAAACAGGACTTCCAGGGTAGATATCTTTAGTTTGCTGCCTCTGTCACACATAAGTGAGGATGATTTGACAGGTGAATGCTTGGCACAGGGTCTGGGGTTCAGACTTCTGGATTATTGGGATCTCTGGTGGGGAAGGTACGACATGTACAAAAGTGATGGGTTGCACCTGAACCTGAGGGGGCCCAAAAATCCTTGTGAACAGGTTTGTTAGAGTTGTTCGGGATGGTTTAAACTAATTTGGTAGGGAGATGGAACTGGAGTGACAATGCTGAGGATGAGGCAGTTGATTTACAAACAGAGGTAATCTGCAAGGAGAGCAAAATTGCAGTCAACAGGATGAGCTGTAATGCAAAAGGTGGACAAAGTCAATAAGGGTGAATACAGGACTGAAGGTGTTATATTTGAGTATGCACAGTATATGGAATAAGGTTGATGAACGAGTAGCACAGTTGAAGATTGGCATGTATGATATTGTAGGCATAACTGAATCGTGGTTGAAAGAAGATTATAGCTGGGAACTTAATGTCCTAGGATACACATTGTATCAAAAGGACAGACAGATAGGCAGAAGGATTGGCATGGCTTTTTTTGGTAAAAAATGAAACCAAATCATAAGAAAGAGGTGACATGGGGTCGGAAGGTCCTGATTCATTGTGGGTAGAGCTAAGGAACTGCAAGAGTGAAAAGACACTGACAGGAGTCGTATAAAGACTGCCAAACAGTAGTAAAGGTGTGATCTATAAATTACAATGGGAGATAAAAATGCATGCCATAAAGGCAATGTTACAATAGTCATGGGGGACTTCAATATGGAGGTAAATTGGGAAAATGAGGTTGGTGCTGGATCCCAAGATGAGGAATTTCTAGAATGCTTGTGAGATGGCTTTTTAGAGCAGCTCGTGGTTGAGCCCACTAAGGGATTAGCTATTCCAGGTTGAGTGTTGTGCAATGAACCAGAATTGATTAGAGGATTTAAGGTAAAAGAACCCTTAGAGGAAAGTGATCATAATATGATCAAATTCGCCCTGAAATTTGAGGAGAATCTAAAAGCAGATGTATCAGTATTACAGTGGAATAAAGGGAATTACAAAGATATGAGAGAGGAGCTGGCCAAAATTGGAAAAGAACACTGGCAGGGATGACAGCAGAGTAGCAACGGCTGGAATTTCTGGAATCAATTCGGAAGGCACAGGATATATAAATCCCAAGGACGAAGAAGTATTTTAAAGGTAAGATGGCACAAGCATGGCTAACAAGAAAAGTCAAAGCCAACATAAAAGCCAAAGGGAGGGCATATAACAGAGCAAAGATTAGTGAGAAGTTAGAGAATTGGGAAGCTTTTAAAAACCAACAGAAAACAACTAAAAAAGTCTTTAAGAAGGTAAAGATGGTAAATAACAAAAGTAAGCTAGCCAATAATATTCAAGAGGATACCAGAAGTTTTTTCAGATAGATAAAGTGCAAAAGAGAGGCAAGAGTGGATATTGGACTGCTGGAAAACAATGCTGGAGAGGTTGTAATGGGGAACAACAAAGTAGCTGATGAACTGAATAAGTGTTTTGCATCAATCTTCACTGTGGAAGATGCTAGCAGTATGGTGGAAGTTCCAGGTGTCAGTTACCATAACTAAAGAGAAGGTTCTTGGGAAACTGAAAAGTCTGATGGTAAATAAGTCACCTGGACCAGATAGTGTACACCCCAAGGTTCTGAAGAGGTGGCTGAAGAGATTGTGGATGTATTAGTAGTGATCTTTCAAGAATCACTAGATTCTGGAATGGTTCTGGAAGAATGGAAAATTACAATTGCCACTCCTCTCTTTCTCTCTCTTTCTTTCTCTCTATCTCTGCCTCTATCTCGTTCTATCTCAAGCTCTATCTCTATCTCTATCTCTCTCTTTCTCTCACTATCTCTCTTTCACTATCTATATCTCTATCCCTATATCTCTCTATCTCACTCTCTCTCTTTCTCTCTTTATCTCTCTCTCTATCTCTGTCTTTCTCTCTATCTATCTCTCTATCTCACTCTTTATATATCTCTATCTCTCTCTCTACTCTCTCTTTCTCATTCTTTAGTTCCTTACCCTTCCCCCAATGGTGCCATCTCATTCCAGTTCACATTTCTACGCATTTCTATAATAGTGTGTATTTTACTACCTTATATTTAACTTTGAGATCAGATCATGCAAAAAACTCTCTGAAACACAAATATTATCTTACTTGCTCTTTCTTGTATGGCACTTTTGGTTGAACGCAATTTTGCTTTCTGCTATTCTCTGTTAAATTGGGCTGCACACATATTACTGGAAATGCGCAGTAAAAAGAAATGATTGAAAAGAGAAACTGGTAATATTTTAGGTCCAGGACGCTTGCTCAGTTCTGAGAAAGAGGGAAGGAAGCTAGATCACCTTCTTGGTCAGTCTTTCTCCCTTTGTCTATTCTGATGAAAGGTCTCAACCTCAGCAATGACTTCTCTGGATATCCTCTAGTGAAACCCTTTTTTCCTTATAAATACCTCATACAGATCATACATTAACTCTTTATCTCAAGGAGATGCAAGCTATGCATTTGCAATCTTTTCGTTGAGTCCTGGTATCATTCTGCACTACACTGATATCATATGCACTGCACCTACCACTCCTCCCTGGCCCCCAAAACCAAAATATCCTAGAAGATGTGTGGTTCCCTGAAGTGAATCCAGTGCAAATGGAGTCTCTGGACAACTTAAGCAGAAATAAAATTTTCTGAGTTTAGGCCTTCACTGAATTGCCTTTTTAATTCCATTGTTTGCCCATCTAGATTTAACTTATTACTGAAGACCAGTAAAAGATTAGTCTATGATTTCTCAATAAAAGAGTGGAGGAGCTGGAAACTTTATATAACATCTCCCTCAATTAACAAATTACCAAAAGTAATCAGTTGAAAGCTAGAGATGACAATGAAACACTTTACATGACATTGGATCATTATGAGCGTTTCAAATAAAAAAGCAATACCTTGCTGCCATAGCAACCGAATGAAAATGCTTGGATAATAAAGGGCATTCTAACATGCTAACAAATCAATTTGAGTACAAAAACTCAGTCAATGAACAGAAGAAAACTGAATACCTGCAGTGAAATGAGAACTGGTTATTGCAGTGTTCACCTAATGATATCTATTGTCTTGAACGAGCTTCTTAAGTTGTTGTTTTATTTGAAATTCTGTTCCTTTCCTATCAGCTCCAAAGGGAAACAGTGAAACATTTAATGAAATAAAAGCAGAAAACGCTTGTAAAGTTCAACGGGTCAGTCAGCTTCTGCAGAAAGAGGAGCAGTTAGTGTTTTAGGGCAATCAGAATTGAAGGAAAGAGCTCATTTGCAATGAGGCTTGTGGAAATGTACAAGTCCCTCCACATAGAACTTGTGGATGTTTTGAGAATTGGGAAAGTTAAAAGCTGAGATGTTGTGTTAGACTGTTCAGGAGCTCAGAACAAAGGCAGGTAACTGATTAATGGTACATGAAATGCCTAGGGCTGAGACAACCATGAAGAATATCCTTTCTTCATGCTCCTGTGTAATGCACACTGTTACCTTCAGTCCCAGAGGATGGCTTAGTTATTGTTAAAATGCACATCATACTTTGCTGCTTCCTTGTATTCCACACACAATTTCTATCTGTATCCTATGAAAGATTAAAGGTTATCCTTATTTCTCATACGTGCATCGAAACACCAAAACCTGCAGTGAAGGTAGCGCCAGTAAGCAACACTACCAAAGGTGATTTCCTCAAGACGGGTCACAAAGAATTCCTTTCACCTCTTTTACATCTTCTTTTTGCTTCTGCTACTGTTAGAGCCTGTTACCTACACTCTGGCGGTGTAATTTCGGGCCAATCTGTCGACCTGGCACTTTGCTGTCTCTGAGAGTGTTCCACAAGGCAGTGAACAAAGCATCCGGCATGGAGGCCAGAAAGGCAGGAGACGTGGCGTGGGCAGATGATTGACTCCACTTCTCGCCGATCTCGCTGATTACAGCACCGAGGAAGACTGAAACATTGAGGTGATCATTCTTCACCGTATACCAGCCTCGCGCTCGCTGCTGCCAGAGAAGGTGTCTGCGTGTGGCAGTCGCTCACTCGCTGACCCCAAGGGAGGACCCTTGCTCTCGAGTGATCTCTCTCTCCTTCGCTGCTGACGACGGACGGTGCTGGAGCAAGGTTTAGTCAATGCAGGTTGTAGAGTTGGTCTCTAATTCAGGTTTATGATGTGTTCTAGTTATGATCACTCGTTTTTGTTACTACCTTTGGGCGATTTTTGAATCCGATTGTCTGCAGATAATGAACACTGAGCTGAACTGAACTGAAATATGCCTTTTGATTTTGTGTTTTATATTTTGTGTGTTTGCTTGTTTTGTTTTGTTCTTTTGCATGTGGGGTGGGTTGATGTTTGATGTTTGATTTTTTTTCTTTGAAAGGATTGGTTCCATGGTTCCTTGTCTCATGACTGTGTGGAAGACCAATTTTAGGGTTGTATGTTGCATGCATACTTTGATAATAATAAATGTACTTTGATTCTTTAAATGTACCACCTGCATCAACAACCAGATCATTTGTGCTGGGGGCAGCCCTGCTTCTGACACCAACATAGCAAGTCTACAACTTCCTAACAATAATGGTACATTTTTGGACTGTGGGAGGAAACTGGAGCACCCGGAGGAAACCCACGTGGCTATGGGGAGAACAATCGGATGCCGTATGATTAAACACTGACGAGTAATTGTTGGCACTGTAAAGGAATGTGTAAACTGCTACACCACCGTGCCACCTCTGTTGCCTTGGGTTTGATTTTAAACATTTATCACTTCTTTTGTCCTAACGCTCAAGGTTGTTTTATACTTTCAAGAGGAATTCCCATTCATGAATTATTTTTTATAATACTGTATTATTTTCATTCTTACTGAGCCTTTCTGCATCTCACATCAGGCCAATTGATCTGTATTCTGCTTTGTAAATAGACGGCCAGATAGCCAACAGCAGAGTGCGTTGTCATGGCAATGGGGGTTGGGGAGCCTGAGAATCTTCATATAAAACAAATTGATAAGACATCCCCTGACCTCCACCTTTAAGAATCGATTTGCTTCACCAGCCTCCTGGTCTGTCGGTTTCCTGCTTTCGGGCTAAGCCACAATATCTAATGTTCTCTGAAGGCAGCAGAAAGCAAACTGTCTTTCCTGGAGCAGTGAAGCTTGATAAGTCACACTGAGAAACACAATGTAGTGCCTTTCAGCTTATAAGATTTTATGGCTTTGTGAACACAATAGCACCCGGTTAATTTCACTCTGGTCAGAAGCCACTTATTTCTCCATTAATTATTGTTTAATGGTACCTCTTCTAGAAGCAGAATGAGCCTGTTAAAATTTATGTACTGCAACATATTAACTTGCATTGCATTAACCTAATAATCTGGATTTGCAATTTCCTAATTCTTTGTTCCATTGTACAGAGTGGTGTACGCCTGATCACTTATACTGCGTAAGATCCACTTCATCAGGTTGCTATGTACCCAATGAAAATCTTAGATCTGCAACCACTTCCAGCCATTTTTCTGTCTTATTCAGGACAAAACATCCCTTTTGTTTGATAGTGAAAGCTTTAAGCACGAATTCACTTTAAATCAGCTTATAAAAGAACACTCTGGATGATTTTCTATTGTGTTCTGGAAACATGTAAGGCTTATACTGAGTTCCAGGCAGATGATATCTGCGTCATGCATATATCTTATATTTACCTGCGGATTACATAGAATCCTTGTTAAAAATACAGCGCATTAGATCTGTGTCATTAATGCTCAATACTGTACCCCTCTCATATTAACTATTGTCTTCTATGTTATTCCTGTATTCTCACTCTGACCTTCCCTTTCATGAACACATAATTTCTATTTAAATGCAACAGTGCCTTCTGCTCTGTCCATTACAGAAAGATTCAGCTTCTCATCTCCTTAAGTAAAATGATTCTTCCAAAATCCTTCATTTGATCTGTCAGTGATGATCTTGCATTTGTGATCCATAGATTAATGTTGTCCACAAATAGAAACAATTTCTCCATGTCCACCCTACTGAATGCCATTGTAATTTAGACCTTATTAAGATCTTCTCCCCTTTTCTTAGACTCATAGAGTATTGCAGCACAGATAGACGCCCTTCAGTCTATCTTGCCTATGCCAATCATTGTACTTAACCATTGTAACCCCATTTACCGACACCTAATCAGAGGTTTCTATACCTTGTCTAGAAGCTTCTTCAATGTTGTACTTCTGTCCACCAGTTTCTCAGGCAATGCGTTCTAGATGACAATTACTCTCTTTTCAAAAGTTTTAGTCTGCTTTATATTTCATTTTGTTGCATCCTCTCAATTTTTCTGCATTTTCTGAAATGTTGCAATACCCTTCTGGAAACTTAAACTGGACCAGTACTCCAAACTGGTCCTCTATAAATTCATTGCTCATTGCTGCTTTTGTTCACGATTGACCCAGAACTTTTTTAAACCCAACTGGTTTGAATTGTAATTGTAAGTGACATAGTGTATTTGTTTTCGCAACAACTTGGCAATAGCATTTTAACGTAGTTAGATTTTGCAGGGAATTTCGCGGGAGCTTTGGCAAAGTAAATTTTATCCTGAACCATGTTATGATAAAGGATGACAATTTGAGGAATGTTGTTGCAGTTTCAACAGACACAGGCATAAACTGCAGTGGTGGAGCACGGAACTGCAGGCGTGCAATGGACCTAAGTGAGGAAGACAGTGGAGGGTTGTGGAGATGGGGCAGATTTCAGAAATAAGGATAGTCACAGAGGAATTACAAATAAGGAACGAGAAATCTAAAACTGAGAGATAGTATTGGGCATTGAGGGGAAAGACTGTACTTTTTATTGGAATGTCTTTTAATTGCTTCTCATACTCCACTGCATAAGGCTAGGGCCCTGGCAGAGATTCTTGTATTTTACTTAGCCAGAGCTAAAGTGCTGGAAGAATGGAGGATGGCAGGCCTGCATATGCAGACACCTCCCGGTCTCCACCCAGCTGATAGGAGTCACCTGCAGCCTATTTAACCCCGGTTCTCATCTGCAGGCCTTGTTCAATCATCAAACTAGCCAGCCTAAACCAGTTGCACCTCGCTTTTACTCTCCTTGCTTAAAGTTTACCTTGTTACTTGTGGTTTCTGCCCTCTCTTGATTTGTGGCTTGTTATTATGTGGTCTTTTATTAAAATTATCATTCACCACTGAATCGTCTCCACTGTTCTAATTTTGGGTCCAGCCTCTTCTACATTTCCTGACAAAGGATGGCTCACATTGTGTTTTTGTTTCATAGGCTGCAAGGACAAGTCACAGAACAACAGATCAGTGGTGGGAAAGATGCTGAAGGATAGGATCTATCTGTGTTTGAGGAAGTAAGGACTGTCTAGGGATGGTCAGCATGGTGAATCATGTCTCACAAATTTAACTGAGTTTTGTGAAGACCAAAGTGATTGATGAGAGCAGGTTGTTAGATGTTATCTACAAAGACCCTGGCAAGGCCTTTTTTACAAAAAAGTCCCTCAGTGCAGGCTGGTCTGGAAGGTAAGATCACATGGATCGTAAGTGAACTAGCCAGTTGGATGCAAAATTGGCATGGTGTTGTAAGGCAGTGTGTATTGTGAAGGGTTGTTTCCTGATTGGATTCCTTAACCAGCAGTGTTAGGACGTAAGGGGTATAGCTGATGTGAATGTTCACAGACTTTTTCTCAGGATGGTGGCATCCGTTAGTCTCGCGAGACCATGGATCTGCGCCTGGAAAGTCTTGCTTCAGTCTGTGTTAGAGCAGCGTCTGTTGTGGCTGTAGAGTCCCACACCGGAGTGAAGTCTCGGTTGCAGCGACTGCACTTGAAGACACTGTCCTCCAGTGTTGTCTTGGTGCTGTTTTTCGGACGAGTGTGCTTTTCTTCAGCAGCAAGCGTCGGCTTCTCTTCTCCTCTTTTTAGACCTCTGCGTAGTTCCAGTCTCCACTGAGAGCGATCGCTTGCGATATCCTCCCACCTCTCGACGTTCATTTAGTCACCAACAATGAGGTCCTGGCCCGCGCCCAGATACCCAGCCTTTTCACCCTGCTCCAACAACGCTGTCTCCGCTGGCTGGGCCACAAACACCGCTTGTCAGATGGGAGGATTCAGAAATACCTACTGTATGGGGAACTGGCCTCCGGCAAGAGAGCATAAGGGCAACCCATCTTCGTTTCTCAGGATATGGAAATATAAAACTAGCATTTTTAAGGTGTGAGCAGGGGACCTGAGTTGTAAACTTCTCACACAGTGAATACATAGAATGAGCTGAAGGTGAAAGTAGTTAAAAAAGAATACAGTCGCAATGTTTAAATTGCATTTGGGCAAGTTCAAGGAGAGGAATGGTAGGATGTGGTCCAGGTGCAGGCAAATGGGACTAGCTGAGGAAGGCATCTTGACTGGCATGGACGAATTGGGTGAAATGGCCCACCCTGTGACTTTAACATCTCACCTTACTAAAGAGGTGTTATTAAAGTAATCTCAAATCCTAATGTTTGAGAGAGGAGTGAGGGCAATGAGTGGCAGAATATCACAGATAATGCCAGATTGTTCTGCAACAGCGAGCTTCAACAGCTAACAGCATAATGCAACGGTTTGTTTATAGGGAACTACCAGGCACATTCCACACTGAGGCCAGCACATCAGTCAAGCCAAGATCTTACATCTAAGACCAGCATATGTTTAACAAGTTTGAAACGTTTTCATCAGTGGACTTGCTGATTGATCAAGCTAGTTATAAGGATCCTAGTTGGATGTTTTAATTAAAATCAATGAAGCTGCATTTTGCCTTTGAAATGACACTCTCACTAATGTTTCTCCATCTCTAAGGCCATCAAGTAATTAAGGAAGTTAATGATTCATCAGCAACTCACTGCTCTACTTTCTTTGTCTGCTTTGCTGATTGATAAACCATAAAAAGTGATTTGAATGGGATGGGAATCTGCATGGATCCATTTGCAACTGCTGAATTGGTGGCTGATGACAGCATGGAGTGTGCTGCTAGCACTGAGCCTGCAGCAAAGCCCTGCTGGTAGTAGATGTGCTGAGAACTAACCACTTCTGCCTTTATAGTGGACAATAATTGCTTCATCTGTGACACATTGCCCACAAACTGCGTCCCCCTGGTATTTGAAAAGCATTTATTTGATCTTCTGTTACAGTATCTAAAAGGGGAAGAGATTGTTTCCTGCAGCTTATTTATCCCTAAAACAGATTATCTGTGCATTATCTCCTTGCAATGTATAAAAACTTGCTGTCTGCAAATTAGCTTCTATGGTATTACAAGGTGTGACTACACTTCCAAGCATTAATCTTTGATTGCAATGTGCTTTCGAGTTTAAAAGGGTTAAGAAAAACGACAGTGCAGTACAAGCTCATTCAGTTCTTTGAAAAAACAGGGCAATTCTACTCCCAGGGGCTGGTAAAAGCTGCTCACATTAGATGCATTCAGAATCAGAATCAAGTTTATTATCACTGATGTATTTCATGACATTTGTTGTTTTGCAGCAGCAGTACAGTGCAAGACATAAAACTTCTTATAAGCTACAAGACTAAACCGCTTATAAATCACAAAAATAAATAAATATTACAGGGGACCCATCAGAGCTCCTGCTCCACCTTGCCTTCATCTCCCGGGATAACAATACAAGCAACACTCTTCCGATGACAGGGAGAGTTAGAGAGTTGTCAGTGAGCTCGGACCTAGGTAGGTGGTGAAGGGCATTACCTACAGGAAGGCAGACGCTTTCCTGAAGGAGGCCACAGTGATAGTCCAGGACTACTGTCATGACATGCACCCAACTGCGCCAGCTTCCAGGGTTTAGATGCCCTAACCCTCCGGAGAACGGATAACTGGTGTGGCCCCTTTAAAGATTCAGGGCCGTCCCACTAATTGGCAATCATGTTTTGGGCACTAAGGATTTAGTATTTGAAGAGCATCTGAATGGAGCCTTAGTGCTCAGTCGTAAACTCAACCATTTAGTGTTTTATTTGGTGCTCAGTTCTCAATCCAGTTTTATTTCATGTCTCGATCCTAACCTCAGATATTCAGATATTCCAGCACTTGGGTCCAAACTATCCTCGTCAAGGACACTCATCACAATATGGACGCAGTGGGGTGTCAGAGTTTTTTGTCAGCTGTGATCAACCTCAATGAGAAGATTTCCAAACAGAGCCCAGAGATACATGTCCTCTGGGTAGCTATTTGTCAGCTTTTGCAAGGAGGAAGCCAGAGATGCTTGGGGGAGCCAGTCAGTCACTCTGCAGTGCCAGTGCACCTTCCAACCCCGAACAGATTCGATGGTGACCCGGGCTCTTGCTGCAGCTTCCTCATTCAATGCTCATTAGTGTTCGAACTCCCTTCGGAGAGCAGAAAGGTGGCCTTCATTATCTCTCTTCTGACAGGAAGAGCCCGGCCCTGGGCCACTGCACAGTGGGAATGAAGGCTGGAGGTCTGCTGGGATTCACAGGAATTCATGGTCGCCATGAGGAAGGTGTTCCATCACCCTGCCAGAGCCAGTCAAACCTCAGACCGTCTGATGACGGTCAGCGGCCGACTGCACTATTGAGTTGCAGACCTTGGTCCAAGACAGGGGGTAGAATGGGGAGGTCTTGGCCACTCTATGCCACCACGGGCTCCGAGGTGAACTGAAGGATGCCCTCACCCTGGGAGAACTAGCCAGGGATATAGAAGTTCTGATCAACCAATCCTTTCATCTCGATAATCATCTAGCAGAGCATAAGTCGACGACGGCTGATCCAAGCACAGCCTCAATGCATCAAACATCCACTTCCCCTAGATCTCAGAGCATGACCAGCCCGCCTCCTGCTCAGGATCCTGCTGAGCCCATGAAAATCGGCCACATAAGAATCTCCGCTGATGAGAGGTTCTTACATCGGAGTCAAGGTAAGCGACTGTTACTACGGGGAAGCAGGTCACCTACAGGTCAAATGCCTGAAGCTACAGCCATCGGGAGAACTGCTAAGACCATCTGGTGTTGGGAGGACAGTGATGGTAGCAGCCACTACCCCCTATCTCATGGATTCTGATGTCACACTCAGGGAGGAGATCTCATGGGGTATGAACCGATGAAATGCAAATGCTCTTTTGGACTCTGGGCAGCTGGAAATTTCCTGGTCTTGGGGACAACCCATCAACATGCCGCTGCAGGAGTGGAGCCAGCCCATGCCCACAATTGTACTTGATTCTGAGCAGATCTGGCAGCAGACATTGGTCTTGCAGATAAGGGCAGATGATCATGTAGAGGATACTAGTTTCTATCTCATTGAGTCTTCTCACATGCCCCTGATTCTTGGGCACACTTGGCTTTCCCAACATAAACCTTCCATGAACTGGAAGGAAGGAAGGATCATTGCATGGTCCAGTTGCTGCAAGAAGGTATGTCTCTGGCTTGGTATTCCAACCTCCAGACTCTCCCATAACTGGCAGACATCTGTTTGGGGTAACTTGGAATGCAGGAAACCCAGTCCTGCATTCAAGGGCAGACAACCTGGCTCCAGCCAACAGGCTCATGCAAGTCCTGACCCTGTCCAATCAGTGGGGCACTGGAACTAGTTCAGAAGCAATCCAAGGAGGTGCCCAAGCAGTCTTGCACTCTAGCAGCTAAACCAAAAGGCTCCAGCTAGACCATAAGATATGGGAGCAGAAGTAGGCCATTCAGCCCATCGAGTCTGCTCCACCATTCAGTCATGGGGTGATCCAATTCTTCCAGTCATCCCCACTCCCCTGCCTTCTCCCCATACCCCTTGATGCCCTGGCTAATCAAGAACTATCTATCTCTGCCTTAAATACACCCAATGACTTGGCCTCCACAGCCGCTCATGGCAACAAATTCCACAAGTTTACCACCCTCTGACTAACATAATTTCTCCGCATCTCAGTTCTAAATGGACCCCCTCCAATTCTGAAGTCATGCCCTCTTCTCCTAGACTCCCCTACTATGGGAAATAATCTTACCATATCTAATCTGTTGAGGCCTTTTAATATTCAGAATGTTCCTATGAGATCTTCCGTCATTCTCCTGAACTCTGGGGAATACAGCCCAAGAGCTGCCAGACATTCCTCACATGATAACCCTTTCATTCCTGGAATCATTCTCGTGAATCTTCTCTGAATTCTCTCCATTGTCAGCATATCCTTTTTAAAATAAGGAGCCCAAAACTGCACACAATACTCCAAGTATGGTCTCACGAATGCCTGATAGAGCCTCAACATCACACCTCTACTCTTACATTCTATACCTCTAGAAATTAATGCCAACATTGCATTCACCTTCTGCACCACTGACTCAACCTGGAGGTTAACCTTTAGGGTATCCTGTATGAGGACTCCCAAGTCCCTTTGTATCTCTGCATTTTGAATTCTCTCCCCATCTAAATAATAGTCTGTTTGTTTATTTCTTCCACCAAAGTGCATGACCATACACTTTCCAACATTGTATCTCATTTGCCACTTCTTTGCCCATTCCCCTAAACTATCTAAATCTCTCTTCAGGCTATCTGTTTCCTCAACACTACCCACTTCTCCACCTATCTTTGTTTCATCGGCTAATTTAACCACAAATCCATTAATCACATTGTGCAAATCATTGACATACATTGCAAAAAGCAGTGGTCCCAATACTGACCCCTGTGGAACTCCACTGGTAACTGGCAGCCAGCCAGAATAGGATCCTTTTATTCCCACTGTCTGTTTTCTGCCGACCAGCCAATGCTCCACCCATGCTAGTAACTTCCCTGTAATTCCACGGGCTCTTATCTTGCTAAGCAGCCTCATGTGCGCCACCTTGTCAAAGGCCTTCTGAAAATCCAAGTACACCACATCTACTGCATCTCCTTTGTCTACCCTGATAGGTCCTGTCTAAGTGTCATGGTCTGGTCCGTGAAGAGAGCATGGACTCCGGACTCCAGGCCTTCCGGCTGTCCCTTATTTCAGTTCAGCTTAATCATAGGTACCTGATGCTTGTCTTGGGGCTGGGAATATGTGGCCCTGGGTTCAAGTGTGGTTGCTGGTTTGTCTCGTCAGTATCCCGTCCTCGCCTCTGTGGGGTAAGTCAGGCTGTCTTTGTTGTTACCCTGCAGTTGGATCTGTCCCTTCCTGTCCTTGCCTCCGTTGGGTAAGCCAGGCCATCTTTGCCGTTACCTTGAGGCTGGACTGTTCCCTTCCCTTCCCCTTCCTTCTGGAGCTTTGCCTGCAACCTATGTCTGGAGTCTTGCCTGCAACCTTGTCAAGTTCAACCACTGGAGCGAGATCGGAGCCTTGCTGTGTCAAGATAAGGAACTGTTTATAGCTGAGTTAGAACTGTCTCTGTGTCCACGCCTTCGCTGGGTAGGTCCGGCCGTTTGCTGCTACCTAGTGTTTGGATCCGTCTCATTGTGTTCTGCATTCTGTATATTAGTCCCGGCCCTAAGTCCTGTTCCCAAGGAGGGGTCCCGGCTCTGTGTTCCATGTTCCTGTGTTCCTGTCTCTCAAGTCCAAGGCTCCATGTTCCCGTGCTCTAGACCAAGGCTCTGTGTTCCTGTCTTCCCCAAGACCAAGGCTCTGTGTTCTGCATTCCTGTCGTCCCAAGTCTAAGGTTCTGAGGTTCCCGTCGTCCCAAGTCCAAGGCTCGGCTGTTCCTGAGTACCAAGTCAAGGCTTCGTGTTCTCATCCTGTCCACGTGCCTTGCTGTGCTGGAGTTCCCTTGACCTGTCCTGGAGTCTCTCGTTCTATCCTGTAGCCTCACCTAATCCTGCTCCCAAGACCACGTCATGTCTTCAACTAGTTCCGGAGTCCAAGCCCGAGTCAAGACCCAGGTTTTAGGACCTTGTCCAGTCTCTGGCTTGGAGTCCGAACCTAAACCTCGTCATGTCCTCACCTCGAAGAACCCAAGCCATGTCCAGTCCTGTAGCCACGTCATTTCCCCACCAGGTTCTGTGTCTTTGTCCAGTCTCTGGCTTGAAGTCCACGCCCAGGCTCCTAGTTCCCAGTTCCTTGTCTTGGTCCCACTTGCCTAGTCAATGTCCTAGCCCAAGTCTGTGTTCTTGTCCCAGCTCTCTAGTCAAGTCCTGTTCCTAGTACATCAGTGTCTGTGTCTTGCATTTGAGTCTGCCATCAACTCCCACCTTATGACAGAACGAACCAGCCATACATGAACCCAGCAACGCAGACACTGTTGTCTAACTCTCGTCATCCTGGGTTCCCTCCTGATTGAATATCACCCCCCCCGCCATCCTCCCAGGTCATCCTTAGTCCTGGAGAGCCGGTTCGGTCGCCCAGAGGCTCCCATAGAGGTGGAATTACTGTCATGGTCTGGTCCGTGAAGTCCATATTCCGGTTCATGGTCCGGTCCGTGGACGCCGGACTCCAGGTCTTTCGGCTGTTCCTTGTTTCAGTTGGGCTTAATCATAGGCACCTAATGCTCATCTTCGGGCTGGGAATATAAGTGGCCCTGGGTTCGAGTGCAGTTGCTGATTTGTCTCGTCAGTATCCCGTCTCTGCCTCTGTGGGGTAAGTCAGGCTGTCTTTGCTGTTACGCTGCGGTTGGATCTGTCCCTTCCTGTCCTTACCTCCGTTGGATAAGCCAGGCTGTCTTTGCCATTACCTTGAGGCTGAACTGTTCCCTTCCCTTCCCCTTCCTTCTGGAGCCTTGCCTACAACCTGTGTTTGGAGCCTTGCCTGCAACCTTGTCAAGTTCAACCACCGGAGTGAGATGGGCTCCGTGTTCCTTGCTGTGTCAAGATAAGGAAATGTCTATCATTGATTTGGAACTGTCTCTGTGCCCACACCTTCGCTGGGTAGGTCTGGCCATTTGCTGCTACCTAGTATTGGAAATTGTCTCTGTGTCCATGCTTTTGCTAGGTAGGTCCGGCCATTTGACGCTACCTAGTGTTGGGAACAGTCTTGTCGTGTTTGCATCCTGTGTATTAGTCCTGGCTCTAAGTCCTGTTCCCAAGCAGGGGTCCCGACTCTGTGTTCCATGTCCCTGTGTTCCTCTCTCTCAAGTCCAAGGCTCCGTGTTCCTGTGCTGTACACCAAGGCTCTGTTCTGCATTCCTGTTGTCCCAAGTCCTAGGTTCCGAGGTTCCTGTCATCCCAAGTCCAAGGCTTGGCTGTTCCTGAGTACCAAGTCAAGGCTTCATGTTCTCATCCTGTCCATATGCTTCATCCTGTGCTGGAGTTCCCTCGTCCTGTCCTGTAGCCTCGCCTAGTCCTGTCTCCCAAGACCAAGTCATGTCTGTGACTCGTTCTGGAGTCCGAGCCCGAGTCAAGACCCAGGTTCTGGGTCCTTGTCCAATCTCTGGCTCGGAGTCCGAACCCAAGCCTTGTCATGTCCTTGCCTCGAAGAACCCAAGCCATGTCATGTCCTCACCTAGTTCCGGGGTCCGAGCCCTAGTCAAGACCCAGGTTCTGGGTCTTTGTCCAGTCTCCGACTCGGAGTCCACGCCCAGGCTCCTAGTTCCCAGTTCCTTGTCCTGGTCCCGTTTGTCTAGTCAATGCCCTAGCCCAAGTCTGTGTTCTTGTTCCAGCTCCTAGTCTGCATCCAGTCACATCCCTAACCCAGCTCTCTAGTCAAGTCCTGATCCTAGTACTTCAGTGCCTGTGTCTTGAATTTGGGTCCGCCATCATTGCCCACCCTATGACACTAGGGAGAAGGCTCCAAAACGGCTCTCACTCCATCCTCCCGTCACCCCACTAGGAATAAGGTTCCTCTGGTCCTCACCTACCACCTCACCAGCCTCCGGGTCCAACATATTACTCTCTGTAACTTCCGCCACCTCCGACGGGATCCCACCACTAAGCACATCATCTTTCCCTCCCTCCCCACCCCCCCCCCCGCTTTCTGCAGGGATCGCTCCCTAAACAACTCCTTTGTCCATTCGCCCCCCCCATCCCTCCCCACTGATCTCCCTCCTGGCACTTATCCTTGTAAGCAGAACAAGTGCTACACATGTCCTTACACTTCCTCACTTACCACCATTCAGGGCCCCAAACAGTCCTTCCAGGTGAGGCGACACTTCACCTGTGAGTCGGCTGGGGTGATACACTGCGTCCGGTGCTCCCGGTGTGGCCTTCTATATATCGACGAGACCTGACGCAGACTGGGAGATCGTTTTGCTGAACACCTACGCTCTGTCCGCCAGAGAAAGCAGGATCTCCCAGTGGCCACACATTTTAATTCCACATCCCATTCCCATTCTGACATGTCTATTCAAGGCCTCCTCTACTGTAAAAATGAAGCCACACTCAGGTTGGAGGAACAACACCTTATATTCCATCTGGGTAGCCTCCAACCTGATGGCATGAACATTGACTTCTCTAACTTCCGCTAGTGCCCCACCTCCTCCTCGTACCCCATCCGTTATCTATTTATATACACACATTCTTTCTCTCTCTCTCCTTTTTCTCCCTCTGACTATACCCCTTGCCTCCCCCCCTTTCCCCTTTTCCTTCTCCCTGGGCCTCCTGTCCCATGATTCTCTCATACCCCTTTTGCCAATCACCTGTCCAGCTCTTGGCTCCATCCCTCCCCCTCCTGTCTTCTCCTATCATTTTGGATCTCCCCCTCCCCCTCCCACTTTCAAATCTCTTACTAGCTCTTCCTTCAGTTAGTCCTGACGAAGGGTCTCGGCCCAAAACTTTGACTGTACCTCTTCCTAGAGATGCTGCCTGGCCTGCTGTGTTCACCAGCAACTTTGATGTGTGTTGCTTGAATTTCCAGCATCTGCAGAATTCCTTGTATTTACGAGGATCCTTGATCCTGGACTTTACGTCGAGATGGAGAAGTCCGAACTTCACATAACTATCATTTCAGTTTTGGGTTTCATCACCTCTAATGACAGTCTCAAGATGGATCCTAGTAAGACACAGGCAGCCGGAGACTGGCCACAACCATCCAGTGTGAAACAAGTCCAGTGATTCCTGAGATTTGCCAACTTTTACCGAAAGTTCATTAGGAACTTTAGCTCAGTGATGGCTCCGCTGACAGCACTAAGAGATCCAAAGGTCCTTTTGTTTGGAGTTCCGAAGTGGAGGCTGCTTTGGCAGAGCTCAAAAAGTGGTTCATGACAGCTTCTATTTTAGTTGCACCTAATCCAGACCCTTCCTTCATACTGGAAGTGGAGGCGTTGAATGTCGAAGTGGGTGCAGTGTTGTCTCAATGGACACCTTCAGGAGGAGGAGAAGATGGTGGCGTGATGCAGTGCATGCGGCCTCTCCACTGTTGAATATCTATAATCTGTCAAGTAGGAGGCCGTACTCAATTCTGGTTTGGTGGAGGCAGACGTGAGAGCACGGAGGAACATCTGGTGAAACTTCTGAAATGCCCGTTTCGCTGCCGCTGCTGCTGTGTGATCCAGAATCTCTGGAGGGGAAGGCCCCGAGTCCTCGGCTTTGCCTGTTGCTCGGCAGCTGGGGCAGGGTCGAAGCGCTCGGCAGAGATGGTGCTCAGTGCTCAGTGTCGGAGGGCTGGTCGGGGGCTCAAAGTTTTTGGACGGACTCAGAGTCGGACTGTGGTCGGGTGCTTCCAGGATGCTGCATCGGCAAGTTTGCAGCGCTGGAAGCTCAAGGCAGGGAGAGTTTCTCCCTTCTACTGTCTGCATGAGATGTTGGGGCTACAGGGACTTCGAGACTTTTTTTTTACCGTGCCCATGGTCTGCTCTTATCAAATTACGGTATTGCTTTGCAACTATATGCTATAATTAAATGGTTTTTGTCAGTTTTAGTCTTGGTCTGTCTTGTGTTTCTGTGATAGCATACCGGAGGAGCATTGTACCATTTTTTAATGCATGCATTTCTAAATGACAATAAAAGAGGACTGAGTGTCCTCATAATCTAATCTAATCTAATCTAATCTAATAAACTGGACCCGTGTTTCCAGAGCTACCCCCAGCAGAGGTGAACTACGACACTGGAAATAGAGAGTTGCTCACGGTCAAGTTGGCTTTGGAGGAATGGCGTCACTGGCTTGAGGAGGCCAAGACCCTTTTTATCATATGGACAGACCACAAGAACCTGGTTTATATTCATGAGGCCAAGAGACTGAATTCCAGGCAGGTCAGGTGGTCTCTTTTCTTTAATCACTGTAATTTCATCCTGATTTATCAACCAGGATCAAAGACCCAGAATCCAGATGTTTTGTCCCATCAGTTCGATGAACCTGAATGAGAGGACCTACCACTATTTTACCCCAAACCAAGGTGATAGTGCCAATTCATTGGGCAATTGACACACTTGTTCACAAGGGTCAGGCACAAGGGGGGATTCTTCAGAACGGCCCTCCAGGTCAGCTGTTTGTTCCTAGTTCCGCCTGGTCTCAAGTTCTTCATTGGGGACATACATCGAGAGTGATTGCTCACCCAGGAATTGCTCAGACTCTCAAGTTCATTAAGAGGAGATATTGGTGGTCTGGAATAGTGAGGCAGTTCCGCCAATACACGCAAGCATGTGAGGTGTGCGTCCGGAATAAGAAGCCCTGCATCCAACCTCAAGGGGTCCTTTGCCCGCTGCCTGTTCAAAACAAACCATGGGCACATATCTCCATGGCCTTTTCTTATTCTAAGGAGAAGACATTATCATGGTAATTGTGGATCATTTTTCAAAGGCCTGAAAATTCATCGCCTTGGACAGACTACCATCTGCCACCAAAACAGCCGAAATTGTCCTACACCAGTCCTTCAGCACCCATGATTTTCCAATGGATGTTGTATTGGATCACAGTCAGCTATTCACGTCATGTTTGTAGAGGTCATTCTGTATGCTGATTGGGGCAACAACAAATCTTTCCTCTGGGTTTCACCTGCAGTCCAACAACCAGACAGGGCAGATGAACCAAGATGCCTGGCCTCTGAAAGACTGGATGAGTGGTCGATTCGACCATTTAGTGTGGCCAGAGGTCGCCCACAACACTTTACAGCATTTGGCGCACAGGAATTTTGGGTATTCTCACCCACTCTTCCCTGTGCAGGGGGCCAACGTTGGGGTTCCTGCGGCCAAAGATCTCGTCTGACGCTGCAAGGAGAAATGGACTAGGGCAAGGGAGGTTTTGTTAGAAGGCTGAAATAAAGGCTAACTGCAATAGAATACAGAGCCCAGTTTTGCAGCCTGGGCTACAGGTCTGGCTGTTGATTCATTTTAGCCTCTCCGAGTGGAATCTAGGAAATAGGCGCCCAAGCCCATTCAAGATTCTCAGTATTGTAAACCCAGTGACTTACACTTTGCAGCTGCACAAAACCCTTAAGATCAATCCCACTTTCCACACTTCCAATTTAAAACCTGTGAACACCAGCCTTTAGCCACACCACCATCAGCCCTGCCACCGCCCAGGTTTGTTGATGGGGAACATGTCTTCATCATGAGAAGAACTTTGGATTCACAGACTGTTTGGGGTGTTTGACAATTTCTCGTGGACTAGGAAGGGTTTGGACCCGAAGATTTTCAAATTGCCCCCAGTAACCCCAGCATTGCTGTTCAGCCATCATCCCTTCTAGCGTCCCCTTCTAACTTACTTTGGCCAGCTTCTCTGTAATTCCCTTTACCTCACTGATATACTGATATATCTGACTTTATCTTCCCCCTCTCAAACTGCACTTACCTACTGACAAATGTCAGTAAACAAGCTTGAATCTTGAATCTCCTTGAAACTCTTCAGCATACCTGAGTATTTTCATGAGCCCTATGATAGATTAATCTAAACTCTGATTTATGGATGCATTCAGGTTGTCTTTGTGTGGGTCATGTAAATTGCTTATCCTTTTCTGGGTCTTACGTGCAATGACTTGCAAGCCTATGGAAACTATCATATCTGCAAAGTGATATCAAATGCTCTGCAACCGGTGTTCGGATGTCTTTTGCGCAAAATAGATCTGTACGTTTGACACCCACAGACAGGCTATTGACAGGGCAACAGGATTTGACGAGGCAACTGAGACTTGGTACTATGTTACTTAGAGTGGACCTAATTTACCTTATCCAACGTTAAAGGGCTTCATGTGGTATTCTTCTATCAACTACCTCTTTCTCAATATTTTTCTCTTCTGTTGACTTCCAATGACCTTCAACAACCATCCCCATCCATCCCACTTCTCCATCATAACCTGAGTGTCGTTGCTCTTTGACCCATAATCATTGCTCTCACAGTCAGACAAACATTTATTTAACTACCACCACAACACCAATCACCATCCAGTGGACCAATCACTTCTCTTATCTTGGCTTTCCTTTATCTGATATCCCTCAATTTCCCACCTTCTTGGTCTCTTCTCATACCATTGATCTAGGTCCTTTCTATCTTTGGTATGTTATTGTTAAATTGAGTAATATCAAGTTTATCAATATGTGCACAAATACAGTGAGGTACAGGTAGAATGAAAAGCTTGCTTGCAGACCATCACAGGCATATCGATTCGGACAACAACACACAGGCCTTAAGTTATACAATATAGAAAAGAAAAAGAAAAGACTATGAAATGCAAGTCATTACTGCAAAACAAAACCAATCAGAGACAAGTCCTTGGTAATTCAAAATGAAAGAATCAGAATCAGGTTTAATATCATAGGCATATGTCAAGAAATTTGATGCTTGTAATAGCAGTACATTGCAATACATAATAATATAAAAACTATAAATTACAATAGTATATATAATTTATTCATAAATTAAGTTAAAGAAGTACTTTATACTTTATAGTTTATACTTTATTGTCAACAAACAATTGATACTAGAGCGTACAATCATCACAACGATATTTGATTCTGCGCTTCCCGCTTCCTGGATTACAAATCAATAGTAAATATTAAAAATTTAAATTATAAATCATAAATAGAAAATAGAAAAAGGGAAAGTAAGGTAGTGCGAAAAAACCAAGATGCAGGTCCGGATATTTGGAGGGTACGGCCCAGATCTGGGTCAGGATCTGTTCGGCAGTCTTATCACAGTTGGAAAGAAGCTGTTCCCAAATCTGGCCGTCCGAGTCTTCAAGCTCCTGAGCCTTCTCCTGGAGGGAAGAGGGACGAGAAGTGTGTTGGCTGGGTGGGTCGTGTCCTTAATTATCCTGGCAGCACTGCTCCCACAGCATGCGGTGTAAAGTGAGTCCAAGGACGGAAGATTGGTTTGTGTGATGTGCTGCGCCATGTTCACGATCTTCTGCAGCTTCTTCCGGTCTTGGACAGGACAACTTCCATACCAGATTGTGATACAGCCTAGAAAAGTGCTTTCTGTGGTGCATCTATAAAAATTAGTGAGGGTTTTAGGGACAGGCCAAATTTCTTTAGTTTTCTCAGGAAGAAAAGGCACTGGTGGGCCTTCTTGGCAGTGGACTCTGCTTGGTTGGACCAAGTCAGGTCATTTGTGATATTGACCCCGAAGAACTGAAAGCTTCTGACCCGTTCCACTTGAGCGCACCACCGATGTAAATTGGGTCATGCGGTCTGCTACTCCGTCTGAAGCCAACAACCAATTCCTTCATCTTGCTGACATTAAGGGATAGGTTATTGTCTTCGCACCATGCCACCAGGTTCTTAATTTCCTCTCTGTGCTCAAACTCATCATTACCCGAGATACGGCCTACAATTGTTGTGTCATCAGCAAACTTATATATTGTACAAAAAGATAAAAAAAAATAGTGAGACAGTGTAAGTGAGTTCATGTCTATTCAGAAATCTGATGGGGAGGAGAAGAAGCTGTTCCTGAATCATTGAGTGTGTGTCTTCAGGATCCTGTACCTCCTCCCTGATGGTAGAAATGAGAAGAGGGCATGTCCAGGGTGATGGGAGTCCTTAATGATGGATTGGTCTTTTTGAGGCATTGCCTTTTGAGGGTGTCCTTGATGCTGGGGAGGCTAGTGCCCATGATGGAGCTGGTTGTGTTTACAACTTCCTGCAGATTTTTCTGACCCTGTGCAGTGGCCCCTCCATTTGTGATGTAACCAGTTAGAATGCTCTCCATACTACATCTGTAGAAACTTGAGAGAGTTTTTGGTGACAAGCCAAGTTTCCTCAAACTCCTAATGAAATATGGTCGCTGTTGTGCCTTTTTTGTAATTGCATCAATATGTTGGACCCAGGATAGATATTCAGAGCTGTTGCCACCCTGAATCTTGAAACTGCTCACTCTTTCCATTACTGACCTCCCAATGAGGACTGGTATGTGCTCCCTCAACTCCCCATTCCTGAAGTCCATAATTAATTCCCTGCTCTTACTGACATTGTTGAACCAGCATAAGAAGGATTTATCCCTTGTGGAGTTTGGGAAATAATTGATGTAAGATTGAGAAAGTAACATAAATGCGCAACACTGTGACAGCAGCAAGCCGATCGTCAGGGGCTATTTCCTTTGGCTGCAGAGTTGCAGGAAATGCCTTTGTCATTGAGGACTGAATTGCAGAGAAACTTCTTTATTCAAAATGTTGTAGAGCTCTGGAAATTTGTGTCCCAAAAGTCATAGCTACTCAGCCTAGACAGCAGTTGACCTAATGATGGAATGGTGGATCATATTCGATGAGCCAAATGGCCTAATTCTTCTCTTATGTACAGTATTAAGGTTTTATGAAATGCTCTGTGAGACAGGATCAACTTGATAGGCCAAATGGTTCCCTTCGATGGCAAAAATCAGAATCAGATTTTTTTTTTTAATCACTGATGCATGTTGTGAAACGTGTTGTTTTGTGGCAGTAGTGCAGTGCAAGATAAAAGATTACTATGACTTAAAAAAATTTAATAGATAGTACAAAAGAGGAATAACAATGTAGTGTTCATTGGTTCATGGATGGTTTACAAATCTGAACGCGAAGGGGAAAAAGCTGTTCCTGTGTGGGTCTTTAGGCTTCAATACTTCTTCCCCAATGTCAGAAATGAAAAGAGGTTCAGTCCCAGATTGGGAAAGTCCTTAATGAGGCACTACCTTTTGAAAATGTCCTCAGTGATGGGGAGGGTTGTGCTCGTGATGGAGCTGGTTGTGTCTACAACACTCTGCAGCTTCTTTCAGTCCTTTACTTTGGGGCTCCGTACCAGGGGATGATGCATCCAGTCAGAATGCTCTACACCATATACATATCTGCAGAAATTTGCTAGCCCCTGGTAACGTACCAATTCTCCTTAAGCTCCGAATGAAGTATAGTGCTTGTGTACCTTCTTCATGATTGCATCAAGGTGTTGGGTCCAGGGTAGATCCTCTGAGATGTTGATGACCAGGAACTTGAAGCTGTTTTGAGAAATGTGAAAATAAATGTTAAAAAAAACTTCCTGGTTTTAAACCCCACTGCTCTCCCCCACTCCACCTTTTTATTCTAGTATATTTCCCCTTTTCTTTCCAGTCCTGAAGAAGGGTCTCGGCCTGAAACATCGACTGTTTATTCATTTCCATAGATGCTGCCTGACCTGTTGAGTTCCTCAAGCATTTTTTGTGTGTTACTCTGGATCTCCAGCATCTGCAGAATCTCTTGTGCTTATGAAAGGCAATAATAGTTGTTTTCCTGTGTACTCTATGTAGGCGCTTGATAATTTTGTACACTGCAATTTGGTCTTCTCTCAGTCCCTCTGTTCCAAAGAAAACAACCCAATGACTTATCCAACCCTTCGCCACAACAAAACTTTCCCATTCTGTTTCCAAGCCTAGATCCTCTCTGCTCTTTATCAATCGCATTCACATCTTCCTGTAACGTTATGATCAGAAACGAACACAGTCTTCATGTTATGACCTAACTAGTGTGGTGTCCAGTTCTAGAATGCCCCTCTGATGCTCTGTGCCTTGGCTATGAAAGGAAAGCATTCCATGTGTCTTTTTATCTACTTTATTGGATTTCCTTCTATTCTTTAAGGATCTGTGGATTCACACTCCAAGCTTTCTGTTTTCCTCCGAACCTGCTCAAGATCCTTCTATTGTATATTAATTTGCTTTGTTGCATCTCCTCAAATGTGTCACTTCATATCTCCCAATTACTAGTTTTCACCCTAAATAAATGGGCTATCTATATCTTCCTTATTTCTAAGTCCTTCCTTATCTTGTTAAACTCATAGCTGTCCTCTCTACAGTAAAATTGTTCATCTAAGACTAAATATTTCATCTATATTGAAGCAAGCAAGGGATTGGATCTGAGTCATCTGGGACAGGATTTCAGTCCTGAAACTTCTCGTTGATTTTGCTTCCTCACACTGTCAGTTTTGATCTAATTTGCCTCTCTCTCTTGTCTCCCATTGGCTGTTACCTGTTTGACCTGAGATTTTGTCAAAAGCCTTGCTAATCTTCACAGGGATTGCATTAACTGCACTGCATTATCCCTCCCTGTTAACTCCTCAAGAAATTCAGTCTCCTCAGTAAGACATGACCAATTCTTAACATATCTATACCGACTGTCTCTGTCTAATCAGCATCTTTCCAAATGCAGCCTCATTGCCAATTAGATTTGATTAATATTTTGCCTACCACTGAGATTAAATAAACTGGCCAGTAATTACTTTTATCCCTTCTTTTGCAAACAATGGCATAATGTCCACAGTCCTCTACTTCTCTGGGATCTCCCCTACATCCAAGCAAAGCCTCTACAATTCTCTCCTTTGTTTTCTTTAATAGCCCAAGATATATTTCACCAAGGCCTGCTGATTTATCCCTTTTAAAATCTGTTTAAACCCTTAATACTACCTTCATTACCATGTTCATCCCATCCAGTACTCACACATTTCCTGCTTAGCTACAACATCCCCCTAGACCGTGACAACAGCTGCAAAATGTTTATTAAGAACACCACTCACCAGCTCTGTCTCTAATCAATTGTGTCTCTAATAGTTACCTTCTTGCCCTTTATATACTTATTAAGCATCTTAGGAATTTCTTTGATTTTACTTGCCAGTATTTTTTCATACTTCGCTCTCTGAATTTCTGTTTAATTTACTCCTATGATTCCAGATTCCTGCTGTATTAATCTCTTGTTAGTTCCCTCTTTTGTCTAATCCTACCTTTCCTCACATTGTCAGCTGGGGCTTCAGATTTAGCAGTCCCACCATTTTTCATTCTAGAAGTATATTTATCCATGCTCCTATTTTATCTCTGTCCTTTTATGCAACTTTGTTAAACCAAACTAATCTGCTTCTATTGTTACAACACCAATTTCCATCATCGACCTTCCTCATTCCCAGCTTTACCCCTAAAACTGAACCCAGAATTCCATCCTAATACTGTACTAAACCTAGAATTGCACAGCCTCTGCAGCTCTGATACACTGCCTTATTGGGCTTGCTATAAACTAGTTAAGAAAAAGAAGTCCTTCTGAACACAGTTTATAAGTTCTTCACCCTTTATAGCTTTCCTTCAAACCTTATCACCATTAATATCATAGCGATGGAAATCTCCCAACTCATCCTGGTGTAGTTTTGAGGCTGGTCAGAAATTTCATATCATACTTGATTCACTGTCTCCCTCTGACTAGTTGGGTGTTCATAGTCCATTCCCAGCAGTCTGAGTGTCCCGTTTTTCTTTTGTTTGACTGATGGAGTCCATTGGAAGATTCCTTGAATGTACTTTTCCTTCTCAGTGCAGTGACTGTTTCTTTAACTAATATTGTCATCTGCTCCTCCTTTCCTATTCCGCTTGAAAATTTGTAACCGGGGATGCTAACTTTACAGTTCAGACCCAACATAAGTCACTTTTCTTATGGATATCATAGTTACATTACACTTCCATGTGATTTGTTTTCTCTTCAGAGCGTCTGCCTTGTTCACTAAAATTCTCACATTTGGGTTTAAGCATGTCCATTTCCTACTTTGGTGCATCTTATACCAAACATGTGTTTGCTCAGCCTTCCAATCTATCTTATTAAGATTTGCTTGCCATTTCCAGTTCTGATTCTCTTCCATCTGATTCTTTGCATTGCTTCCTATGTCTCGGCCAAGTTGGTTTAAACCTTCCCCAACAGAACATCAGTTTTGCGTTTGTGGGTATTTACTGCGTCTCTGTGTTAATACACATCTTGCATTGCCAAATCCCATTCCCAATGTCCCGCAGCACTGAAGCCACCTCTCCAGCTACCCAGATATCTGCACTGTCCTCTTATTTCTGTACTCATTCAGGTATGGCCTTTTGAGCTAATCAAATAATTTTGAGGCAGCTCTATACGGACAGAATTTATCTCCCAGATCACACACATAAGACACAATTTCTCATCATTCTCACAGTGCTGATTGCGGGAGCTCTCTGTGTACTCTTCATCTCCTACACATATCACACGTCAAAATTTTTGCAGTGACTGTAACAACCTCTTGAGGTTGTAAACGAAGGAACCACCTCACAGTAGTTTAGGGTCTGCGTTGATGCCAAGATAAGCCCCTGATCCACCTCCTGGAGATGACTCAGCAATCCTGATGAAACATAAACATGGGTCTGAAAGAATGAGTGTACAAGGAGGAAGTAGACATTCGGAAGATTAATGGTCAGCCTTAAAGAAGAACAAGTATTTTTAACCATAGAAAATAATTCAGAATCTTTTCCATAAATACACATGCACTTTAATCTTGGTAATGTTTTTCACAGATTTTATTGCTGAGAAATTTCTTGAATTGCACAATATCCATCATCCAACATCTGCAAATAGAGCCTTGTGAAAATATTGAACCTAATTGGTTGTTGGGCAAACAGCCAAGAATAATTGACAGTCTTCACCAAATTCCTATTCCTGACCTTGTTTACAACATGTTTCAAAGGAGGTCTCTTGAGTTCACCTTGAAGGCATCCAAAGCTCTAGGGGTCTCCAGAGTCAAATTTCCAGCATTGGTTAAAAAGTTTTACTCATCAAGAGACCACCTTCCTGCTCTAGCCTTGTCTCGTCCACCTCAGGAGATCCATTCTTCATCATTCAGAAACATGCTCCTTTCAAGTTTGTGTTTTGTCCATTGGTGCTGTCCCATAATCCCCTGTAATAAGGCATGCAAGAGCCTTGGCACTTGATTAGCCTTGTTTATTGGTGTCTATATATAGACATTCAAAGTGTCCAAACTGTGACTTTAGAGGTTAAGAATTGGAAAAAAGAATATATATACATATAAAGGATAAATTCTGTTCTCATCAAATCTTAGTGCAAAATCCAAACTTCTGGATAAACTCAATGGATCAAACAGCATCTGTGGGAGAGGGGAGAGATTGTGACATTTAGGTTGAAACCCTGCAATAGGATTGAGAGTGGAGAGAGAAGATGGCTGGTATATAGAGGAGAGGGGGAGTGGTGAGACAGAGGGCAGTGGATGATAGGTGGACTGAGGAGGGATGAGGCATGATGGGCAGGGGAGTCAGGTAGAGGAGGGGAGGGGAGACAGAGATAGGTGTGTGATGGATGGAAGAGATAGGTGGTTGATGAATGGACAAGGAAGTATAAAGGGATAAAGAGGCAGATGAAGCCATATTGAGGGGGGAGGGAGAGATAGTAGCAGAGGTTGAACATAGAAAATAGAACATAGAACAGTACAGGACAGTATGGGTTCTTCTGCCCACAATGTTTTGCCATCATTTTAGATTACTCCAAGATCAATCTAACCCCTCTCTCCTGCACAGCCCATAATCATCCATTTTCATTATATCCATGTGTCTAACGAGTCTCTTGAATATCCCAAATGTATCAGACTCTACCACCAGTCCAGGCACCTGCCACTCTCTCTGTTTAAAAAAAAACAACCTCTGATATCTCCCCTTATAACCCATTGCTAACTTAAGAGAAAGGGATTGGCTGCCCACTCTTTCTATATCTTTTATCATCTTATACATCTCCATCAAGACACCTCTGATCCTTTATCACTTCAAAGAGACAAATTCTAGATTGCTCAACCTTTCCTCATAAGACATGTTCTCTAATCCAGGCAGCATCCTGGTAAGTCTCCTCTGCACCCTCTCTTAAGGCTCCATATCCTTCCTACAGTGAGGCAACCGAAACTGAACATAATACTCCAATTATGTTCTAACTAAAGTCATACAGAGCGGCAACATTACCTTGTTGAAGTCTTGAAGTCAATCTCCCTACTAATAAAGATCAAAACACCATACCTCTTCTTAACCATCCTATCAACTTGGATGACAACCTTGAGAGATCTATGGAAATAGACTTGAAAATCCCTCTGATCCTTCACACTGCAAAGAATCCTGCCATTAATCTTGTACTCTGCCTTCAGGTTTGCTCTTCCAAAGTGTATCACTTTCACACTTTTGTGGATTGAACTGATCTGTCACTTCTCAGCCCAGCTCTGCATCCTGTCTCTCTCCTATTGTAACCTACAATGACCTTCTACACTATCCAGAACACCAGTAAACTTTGTGCCATCTGGAAACTTACTAATCCACCATTCCACTTCTTCACCCGGGTCATTTATAAAAATCACAAAGGGTAAGAGTCGTAGAACAGAGCTCCACAGAACACCACCAGTCACCAACTCCAGGCAGAGTAAATTCCATGTTCTGCCACTCTCTGCCTTCTATGGGCAAGCCAATTTTGAATCCATGCAGCCAAATTTTCATTGATCCTCAGCCTCCTGACTTTCTGAATGCACCTATCATTTAGAGGAGCTAGAGTTGTATATGCCTTTGGTGAAGATGTACAGTCGTACACATAGGACAGTTTTTGTCACCCTGTTATAGAAAGTATGTGGTTAAACTTAAACTAAGTTTACTTGGAAGAGTGGAACATAGAGGAATATGGGCCAAACAGGAAATTAGGACTAGTTAGGTGAACATCATATAATCATATAACTATATAACAATTACAGCACGGAAACAGACCATCTCGGCCCTTCTAGTCCATACCGAACTCTTACTCTCACCTAGTCCCACTGACCTGCACTCAGCCCATAACCCTCCATTCTTTTCCTGTCCATATAGCTATCCAATTTAACTTTAAACGACAACATCGAACCTGCCTCAGCCACTTCTGCTGGAAGCTCGTTCCACATAGCTACCACTCTCTGAGTAAAGAAGTTCCCCCTCATGTTACCCCTAAACTTTTGCCCCTTAACTCTCAATTCATGTCCTCTTGTCTGAATCTCCCCTACTCTCAATGGAAAAAGGCTATCCACCTCAACTCTATCTATCCCCCTCATAATTTTAAATACCTCTATCAAGTCCACCCTCAACCTTCTACATTCCAAAGAATAAAGACCCAACTTGTTCAACCTTTCTCTGTAACTTAGGTGATGAAACCCAGGTTTCATGGTTGGCATGGACTCATTGGGCCAAATGGCTGTAGCCGTGCTGTATTGTTCTATGACTCTATGAATCTAAAATGTGTACACTTGTCAAAGCCTTGCTAAAATTCATATACATCATATCCACCACTCTACCTTCATCAATTTGTTTTGTCAACCTGAAAAAACTCATTCAGGCTTGCGAGGCATTACCAGCCCTCAAAAAGCCATGTTGTCTATCCCAAATAAGGCTATGCTTCTCCAAATGCTCATAAATCCTGTCACTAAGAATTCTCTCTATTAACTTGCCCAGCACTGATGTAAGGCTCACTGATCTATAATTCCCAGGATTATCTCTATGACCTTTCTTGAACAATGGAACAAACATTTGTCATCCTCCAATCCTCTGATGAAGGTGGGGACAGATACTAGATGGTGATACCCTGGGAATCAAAGGCTGGAATATGAGAAACAGAATAAAATTGGGAGGACCAGAGGTGGATCAGAAGGAGAGAGAGGGGAACACATGAGGTAAAGGTTACTGAATCTGAAAAACTCAATTTCAGGTTTGTCTTTTTTTCTCTCTGCTTCCACCTGTCACCCACTTGATTTTGTCTCTGAACTTCCCCTGCCCCACTCCTAAGTGTCTCCGTCTTCCCATGGACCTTCCTCTATCACCTTCTGGTTCCTTTCTCATCACTGTCTCCTCCTCTTGAACCTGGCAATCTCCCCTGCAACCCAACGCGTCAACTATTCCCTTCTCTCCCACAGATGCTGCTTCGCTTGCTGAGTTCCTGCAGCAGGTAGTTTATTTTTTGACTTCAGATTCCAGAATCTGCAGACTCTTGGGTTTCCTTTAATAGAAATCTTTTGAAACTAGCTCGTGAAAGTCTTCTCCATCCCTCCCCCTCCTCAAACTGAACCACTTATGCCCATCTACACAATTAGAAGGGGACAGGTTTACCATCTCATTTGAAAAGCAGCCTCCCTGGCCACGACAATTCCAAAATGTTAGCCGGACCTTGGTGTTCATCTCCCTGCTGAGAGAGAAGGGTGAGATAGGCACAAAAGTGGACTAGAGTTTACACTGAACTAGCTTGGATGCCTTGAACTTGCTGTGATCTATCTGACTTGTGAGAGTGGAGAAAGATAAAAGAAAGAGAAAACACTGCACTTGCTAAAGGTTAAAGTGCAAAATCAATGCAATAATGATAATATTATCACCTTATTCTAGTGAACAATGAGCATTATTATATCAGCATTGACCAGATAGTTCAGTAGCAGATAACTGTTCAAATACAGAAAAAATATCATGTGTCATCTGAAATGGTCAGTGTATGACAAATCCTATTTGCTGTTTCTTGAACTGGACTTTGAACAATATGTACCCTTCTCCGCTTGTACACATAGTAGAGTTCTTCCCACAACTCAGCACTACCAACTACAACAAAAGAATCAAAAGGCACAAACTTTATCTGTCAGTGCTAGCAGTTCTTTTAAGGTTTCACACAACAGCTTGTCAGAGGCAAATGCACATTATACATATGTGGCTCATTACTTACCTCTGTACATAAACGATTAGAAGTATGAAGCTACATATTAGAAAGATACTGACATATTCTCAGAATTTCCAGTCTATCAATAGAGACTCCATTTAAGTGGCATTGCTTCATTAGAAATTCTTTGAGAAACCAGAGTTCAATGCAACTCTTTCACTTAATCATACCCATGGTGTATATTTTCTGTAACAAGATCTTCAGTGCTATACAGCCCTGTGAACTTCAATTGTTCTGATACCTTAGTATTCCTTCAGCTATTTTAGTCATGCAGAGATGTAATCTTTCATTGTCTCGATACTATAATTGCATCAATTTGTTTCAAGAATCCAGCAGACTCGGTGTGGAATGTGAATGAGAAGATGCTGGGTCGACATGGGGCTCTCTGAGTTGGAGTTCTCAGCTCTTGCTTTCCTTGTCACAGGGCTCTCCATCTCTCCCTCTGGGCTGCAGGGTCAAAGTGGAGGAGCCAAGCTAGAGTTTTCCAGTGCTGAAGCCAAACGGTAAGGGGCTCGATGGTAGCGTAGCAGTTAATGTGACGCTATTACAGCTTGGGGCGTTGGAGTTCGGAGTTCAAATCCAGCGCCATCTGCTAGAAAGTTTGTATGTTCTTCCCGTGTACATGTAGGTTTCTGTCAGGTGCTCCAGTTTACTTTCACAGTCCAAAGACATTCCAGTTAGTAGGTTACTTGGTCATTGTAAATTGTCCTGTGACTAGGCTCGGGTTAAATTGGTGAGTTGCTGGCTGGTGCAGCTTGATGGGTCGGAAGGGCCCGTTCCACACCATATCTCAAAAAAAATTAAAATTAAACCAACCATCACATTTATCCTTGTGATATCTCTGAATTTGGGATTAGAGAATGTAACACAGAGGGAAGCCTTTCAGATCAGATTTGGGTTAGGTTACTGAAGTTAGGTTCAGATCAGATTTGGGTTAGGTTACTGAAGACTACTACAGTTAGAGAGGAGGTACAGGAGCCTAAAGATGCATTCAGCATTTTAGAACCAGCTTGTTCTCCTCGCCGTCAGATTTCTGTATGGTCCATGAACCTATGGATACTTCCTCACTATTTTTTCAGCCTTTTTTCATTACTTAGTTATTTTTTACATGAACTCAGTAGCCACATTATTAAGTACATCTGTACAGCTGTTTGATGATGCAAATATCTCATCAGCCAATTACGTGGCAGCAAACATTCAGACCAAACATCAGAATGGGGAAGAAATGTGATCTAAGTGACTTTGATCATGGAATGATTGTTGGTGCCAGATGGGGTGGTTTGAGTATCTCAGAAACTGCTGATCTGCTGGGGTTTACATATACAACAATCTGGGGTTTACATATATAACAGAGAATGGTGCAAAAAACAAAAAAAAAAATCCAGTGAGCGGCAATACTGTGGGTAAAAATGGTTTGTTAATGAGAGAGGTCAGAGGAGAATGGCCTGACTGGTTCAAGCTTACAGGAAGGTAACAGTAACTCAAATAACCACACGTTACAACAGTGATGTGCAGAAGAGCATCTCTGAGTGAGCAACCCATCAAACCTTGAGGTAATGGGCTACAGAAGCAGAAGACCATGAAGGTTCCTAATAATGTCGTCACTGAATGTATGTTTTTTAATGTAATTCATTGCATATGTTAAGCATTGCACTGTACTGCTGCTGTAAAACAAGTTTCAAGGTAAGTGTATATATGGGAAATTAGGAATACAACAATAAATAGAGCAACAAGTGGAAAATCAGTAGAATGGAGTGCTAGCTGTCTGCCTTTTGATCGCTGGAAATCACTCTATGACCTGAAAGAGTAGAGCCTGTCACTCTGCTCAGAGAACGTTACCCAGGTTTTCTGCGTTTTGGACATGGGCTTGGACTATAGACTCAGTTTTTGTTACGGGGAACGGGTGAACCCAAACTCAGGACACTGACATGGAGGTAGAGTAAGCTGAAGAGTGTTTATTAATGGTTGCAGGGAAGGCAGGGGAGTAAGGATTAGGCCGAGTAAAGCAGAGGAATGAGTGAGGTTTGACCAGGGATCGAACCCAGGTTGCTGCGGTGACAGTGCGACGTTTAACCACTGAGCCAGAGGAGAGTGTAGGCGGGCGGCGGGATGAGGCAGAATGGGGATACAGACCAGGGTGTGAGCGAGGCTGGAGGAGAACGGCAGGCAGGAGGATGAACGGGAAGGCAGGTGACATGCAATGCTCCTGTTAATGCAGAGGGACAGAGTCAACACAGGCAAACAACAGCCCAGAAACAAAACTTAGAATATACATTTCTAAGCTCCTGAGAACGTGAACTTCTACACCGGCTGAAGCAACGATCTGAGGATGAGTGGATAGAAAGCCGGGGTATTTATGCCGCAGGTTAGATGAGATTCAGGTGCGCTGCTGTCAGGAAGCCCGGGAGAACAAAAGGAACACCACGCCCACCGCGCACACACACACACACACACACACACACACACACACACACACACACACACAGGGGAGCAGGAGAAACACGAGGAAAATGGAATGAGGAATAAACAGGAGGGACGGCCGGGACTGTGACAGTACCCCCCCCCCCACCCCCGAACGGGAGCCTCCAGGCGAACCACCAGGCTTGCCCGACTTGTCTCGATGGAAGTCTCGGATGAGGGAGGGGTCCAAGATGAAGGATCAAGGAATCCAGGAGCGCTGCTCAGGACTGTATCCCTCCCAATCGACCTGGTACTGGAGACCCCTGCCTCGGCGGTGCACATCCAGTATTCGCCGGACGGTGTAAGCTGGGTGATCGTCGATGACCCGGGTGGGTGGAGGAGGTTCAGCAGATGGGCACAAAGGGCTGTCAGACACAGGTTTCAGTTGGAAGACGTGGAACGTGGGATGAATGTGCATGGATCTAGACAGTTTGAGTTTGACCACCGAGGAGTTGATGATGCTCTCGATTTTGAATGGTCCGATGTAACGAGGGGTGAGTTTCTTGGATTCGGTTTTGAGGAGAATGTCTCTTGAAGAGAGCCAAACCTTCTGACCAGGCTGGTAGTTGGGTTCTGGAATCTGGTGGCGATCGGCAACAGGCTGGTTGCAGTCAGTGGAGCGGAGCAGGGCCAAGCGAGCATCCCTCCCGACCTTGCAGCACCAGCGGAGATGGGTCTGAACTGAAAGTAGGGCGATGTCGTCTTCGTGGGCAGGAAACAGATGGGGTTGATAGCCTAGGGGACATTCTGGTGGTGGCGCTGGTCAGGGAGTTGTGGGCATACTCAACCCAAGGGAGACGTGTGCTCCAGGATGACGGGTTACTGGCGGAAATGCGACGCAGTGCTGCTTCCAAGTCCTGATTGGCTCGCTCTGTCTGACCGTTAGTCTGTGGATGGAAACCAGAAGACAGACTCACTGAAGCTCCAAGGGCTGGGCAGGAGGATTTCCAGACTTGGGAGATGAATTGTGGCCTCCAGTCAGAAATGATGTCAGAGGTAATTCTATGAAGACGGAAGATGTGTTGGACAAGGAGGTTGGCAGTTTCACGGGCTGTAGGGAGTTTGGGAAGGGCTGCGAAGTGCACGGCTTTAGATAAACGGTCCACAATGGTGAGTATAGCTGTGTTACCATGTGAAGGGGGTAGATCAGTGATGAAATTGAGAGCTATGTGGGACCAAGGGCGGCCAGGGACAGGTAGGGGACGAAGCAGCCCAACAGGTGGCCGATGGGAGGCTTTTCTACGGGCACACACAGTACAGACAGAGACGAAGGTGCGAGTGTCAGCATCTGTGGTGGGCCACCAGAAATGTCGCCTCAAAAGAGACAGGGTGTGACCAATTCCAGGATGGCAGGCAAACCAGGAAATATGCCCCCACTGAAGAACCTGAAATCGGACAGAGTCAGGCACGAAGAGATGACTGAGGAGGGGGCCATTGCCTGGGTCTGGCTGAGTCCGTTGGGCCTCTCTAACTATGGACTCGATCTCCCAGGTGAGAGCAGCCACGACACAGGATGGTGGACAGATGGTATCAGGATTGGAAGGGTCCTCCTTGGAGACGTACTGGTGAGAGAGAGCATCTGGCTTTACGTTCGTGGAACCAGGACGGTAGGTAAGAGTGAAGTTGAAGCGGCCAAAGAACAGTGTCCAACGGGCCTGGCGGGAGTTAAGGTGTTTAGCTGTCTGAATGTATGCCAGGTTCTTATGATCCGTCCAAACAATGAATGGGTGTTCTGCTCCCTCCAGCCAGTGCCTCCACTCCTCCAAGGCAAGTTTGACGACCAGCATCTCCTGGTTCCCAACATCGTAGTTATGTTCAGTGGGGGATAGACAGTGAGAGAAGAAGGCGCAGGGATGGAGCTTTTGGTCTGGGACAGGGCATTGAGGGAGGACCGCTCCCACCCCAGTGTCGGAGGCGTCCACCTCCACTATGAACTGGCGAAATGGGTTAGGCTGGACCAGGATGGGACCGGAGGTGAAACACCTCTCAAGCTCTGAGAAGACTGAGACCGCTTCGGGGCTCCAGTGGAAGGGGGTCGTAGGAGAGGTGAGTCGAGTAAGGGGCACTGCCACCCGGCTGTAATCCCTGATGAAGCGACGGTAGAAATTGGTGAATCCCAGAAATTGCTGGAGTTGTTTAAGCGAAGTGGGTTTGGGCCACTCTGCCATCGCCCAGATCTTTTCAGGATCCGTCCTCACCTGCCCGCTATCAATGACGTACCCCAGGAAACCGACGGAACAGGCATGGAATTCGCATTTCTCAGCCTTAACAAATAGTTTGTTTTCCAAGAGCCTCTGAGAACCTGGCGGACATGGAGGGTGTGCTCCTGGAGGTTATGGGAGAAGATTAGGATATCGTCCAGATAAACGAAGACAGACCAGTTGATAAAGTCCCTAAGGATGTCATTGGCCAGAGCCTGGAACACTGTGGGAGAATTGGTCAAGCTGAAAGGCATCACCAGGTATTCAAAATGGACGATGGGGGTGTTGAAGGCCATCTTCCATTCATCTCCTTCCCGTATCCTGACCAGGTGATAGGTGTTCCGCAAGTCCAATTTAGTGAGCACACTGGCTCCGTGAAGGGGCTCGAAAGCTGAGCTGATCAGGGGCAGGGGATACTTATTTTTTATGGTAGTGTTGTTCAGGCCATGGTAGTCGATGCATGGGCATAGCGAGCCGTCTTTTTTTGCCACAACAAAGGAACCAGCGCCTACAGGGGAGGATGAGAGTCTGATGATGCCAGCCGTGAGGCAGTCATTTACATACGTCTCCATAGCTTCTCTTTCTGGACAGAGCAGGCTATACAACTGACTGGTGGGAAATGAAGATCCGGAGAGAAGGTCAATCACGCAGTCGTAAGGGCAATGTGGAGCTAGAGAAAGGGCCCATTGCTTACTAAACACCTCTCCAAGATTGTGATATTCTATGGTAATGGTGGACAAGTCAGGGGGCTCAGAGGCGGACGAGGACGCAGTGACCTCCACAGGGGGAAGGGCTGATTGCTGGCAAGAGGGATGGCAGAACGAGCTCCAGCTGACTATCTTTCTGGTGGACCAGTTGATGTGAAAGTTATGACGGCTTAGCCACGGGTGGCTGAGAACTAAAGGGGCCCGAGGAGAGGAGATTAGATTGAACCGTATCTGTTCCCGATGGTTTCCGGAGAGAAGGAGAAGCAGGGGCTCCGTGCAGTGCGTGGCTCGGGCCAGGAGTCTACCGTCTAGCGCATTGACGTCCAGTGGGGTACCCAGAGGCTCAAGGGAAATACTGGCTTGGAGGGCTAGGCTTTTGTCCAGGAAGTTTCCCTCTGCGCCGGAGTCCACTAGTGCTAACAGAGGCAAGGACTGTTGGTTATGACACAGAGTGGCCTGAGGCTGCATTCGGGGTTGGGGAATGAAAGAGATGGCTGTCTGGCTCACCAGGGTCTCCACTGCTACTGGTGAGCCCCCAACCTTTTTGGCCGAAGGGGACGGGTGGCAAGGAAGTGGCCGGATTGACACTCGCCGGCTCTCATTCTCCGGAAGCGTTCAGCGGGAGAAAGGCGGGTCCGCCCCAGCGGCGTGGGTTCCTCTCCCGGGGTGGGCGAAGCGGCAGGGCTGGGAGCTACTCGGGGTGCCGGAGGGCGAGAAAGGCTTGTTCTGGCAGGGGGCAGTAAAGAGAGCCGAGAAGTGGTCAAAGGTGGCGGACGACTAGTTCTCTCTCTACGGCGCTCCCGGAGGTGATTGTCCAACCTGGTGGCCAGGGAGATCAGGGAATCCAGGCGGTTGGAATCGTCCCTTGCCGCCAACTCGTCCTTCATCAGGTCGCTAAGTCCATTCAGAAATACCTCCTGGAGTGACTCATCGTTCCACCCCGAGTCGGCTGCTGATGTCCGGAACTCCACTGAACATTCAGCGAAACTGTGGGACCCCTGGCGGAGAATGAGTAGGTGCTTAGCGGCGTCTTTACCCCGGACTGGGTGATTGAAGACTTTTCTCATCTCCGCAATGAAACCGGTGAAAGAGGAGCAGATATCAGGTTGGTTGTCCCAAACTGCTGTGGCCCACACTAATGCGTTCACTCTTAGCAACCCCATGACATAAGCAACTTTAGACTTATCTGTGGAGTCGGTCGACAGCTGTTGCTCAAACACCAGGGAGCATTGAAGGAAGAAACCCCAGCACTTCCCCAGGTCTCCATCGTAGTGCTCTGGCTCAGGTACGTGAGGCTCTCTGGGCGGGGGTGTTGGTGATGCATGAGGAGTTGCTGCTACAGGCTGTCTGGGCTGGCTAGGCTGGGCTCCAGGTGTGGGTTGAGTGATATGAGTGGAGACACAGTCCACCTGGTTACCGATCAGTGTGATGTGAGCAGACAGGGAACGGAGGTTCTCCATGACCTCCTGGAGGAGTTGGTCATGCTGTCCCAGTAGGGAAGCCTGGCTGGCGAGGGCTTATTGGATGGTGTTTGTGTCTGCTGGGTCCATGTTGCCAGATCGTTCTGTCGCGAAGAACTCAAACGCAGGACACTGACATGGAGGGACAGTAATCTGAAGGGTGTTTATTAATGGTTGCAAGGAAGGCAGGGGAGTGAGGATTAGGCAGAGGAAAGCAGAGGGGAAAGCAAGGTTTGACCGGGGATCGAACCCAGGTCGCTGCGGTGAGAGTGTGGCGTTTAACCACAGAGCCAGAGGAGAGTGTAGGCGGGTGGTGGGACGAGGCAGAACAGGGATGCAGACCAGGGTGTAAGCGAGGCTGGAGGAGAACGGCAGGCAGGAGGATGAACAGGAAGGCAGGCGGCGTGCAGTGCTCCTGTTAACACGGAGAGACAGAGTTAACACAGGCAAACAACAGCGCGGAAACAAAACTTAGAATACACAATTCTAAGCGGCCTAGAACTTGAATTGCCACACTGGCTGAAGCAACGATCTGGCAATGAGTGGATGGAAAGCCGGGGTATTTATAGTGCATGTTAGATGAGATTCGGGTGCACTGCAATCAGGAAGCCCAGGAGAACAAAAGGAACGCCACGCCCACCGCGCCAACGTACAGACACACACAGGCACACACACACACAGACAAACAGAGAGAGAGAGAGAGAGAGAGAGAGACAGACAGATGGGAGCAGGAGAAACACAGGGAAAAGCGGGGAAAAGGGAACTTGGGAGACCATGGGGAATAAATGGGAGGGACAGCCGGGACTGCGACAGTTTTATAGTTTTTATATTCTGTGTTTTTCACCTGATCTTTCTCATTTTTTTGTGTACAGGGAGGGGGATTTGGAGGTTCATGATCATGTTGACGTCCTTTTTCTTCCTTGGTTCCATGGCTATCCGAAGAAGAAGTATTTCAGAGTTGTCCACTTTGATAATAAATGAACCTTTGATGTATAGAAGAGTAAATCAGGATAGTACAAAAATCCAAAAGCAATAGAAGGGGTGGAATTATGGGTCTGAGACAGCTGGGAAGGGGATATGAAAGAGGTGATTGGTTCTGAAGGCTGATAGACAAGGGGAAGAGGCTGTCTTGGGTCTCCAAGCACTCCAAGTTCATTTTTATTTTCATTGGTGGACCTGCATAAGATATAATTGCCACAGAAATTAGCTTTTTGCAGCAGCAGCAGAGTACATTATAAACACAACAGACATAAATTAATATAAATTACATGTAACTTAATAAACATGACAACACTGGTGCAAATTGACATTTGTTCTTTTTCTAGCTCTCCTCAGCTCTTTTTGACTGCAGTCCACCATCGCTGCAGAGTGTGTACATGTGCAGAACAAAGGAATAGGTGGGAAAAATCATTGCGGACACTACCCATTGAGGAAATTTTTCTAACAGCTCAGATCTGAAAAGCACTATAGGGCTTTTAAAACAAAAAAATTAACACCATCTTAAAAGTTTCTTTACCTAGGCAGTTAACCTGGTCAACCATTCTAGTTAGCCCCACCCCCTCTGACGATCACCTCAGTCACTGCACTGTGTTCACTTTTAAACCATTTTTATAATGCTGTTTACATTACAAATACATGCGGGTATTTATTTAATTCTGCACATTTTATTCCAATAGTACTTTAACCTCTAACTTTTTCTATGTAATTCTTTATAATTGTTCTTTGTTGCTTTTCTTGAACACACCAAAGCAACTTCCGAATACATGTAAATGTATATGGTGAATAAAGTTGATCTTGATCTTGCTCCTTGATACTCCTTGAAAGATCAGCGCAATTACACCTGTCTTTCCTCACAAGCATGCACACCTTTTCTTTAAAGTCTTGCTAGATTTTTTAAGATCTTGGGTATTCTGAGAACAAGCCACTCACTTCCAGTTGGGGGCTCCTCATTATCTACTGACGGGGTGAATTTAAGACAGTATCACTGCCAAATGCAGCAACAGCTGAGGTATCAGCCTGAACTCAGTGGCAGTCTCGCTGACTTCATTTGGAGAGAGTCCTGCACCTGAATGCAAGCACTTGGCAATGTTTTTGTGTGAAGGGAACAGATGTAACCTGACAGCCAGACCCGGGGCAGGTCAGTATGTGGGCTTCACGCATTGGCAACACTTGGCACAGGCGGAGCTGAACCAAGGGATCACACAGAGGGGGTGGGATTGATGGTCTTCACATGACCTGTGGTGCTGACTCAGCACAGCTACAGCAGCTCTAAAGTTCTCCTTCGCCCTCAAGAAAATGTTACCGTACAACGTTAACAGGTTATCACAGTGTGAGGCTGCCTGCTCTGGTGATCAAGTTTTACATTATATTCTCAGAGGCAGATCAGGCCCTTCAGCCCATCGAGATCATACCAACTATCAACTACCATTGACATAATCCCACATTCTCATTAACTCCCACAGACCTCACCAGTCACTGACACACCCGCAACAAAGTACAACCAGGCTGCAAACCTTTGAGATGTGGGAGGAAGCTTAAGCATCTGGTGACGGACGGATCTAAACTCAGGGTTGAACATGGTTTTCTGGTGCTGTGACGAAGCAACTCTACTACCTCCGCCACCATGTAGAGTCCTTGAGAACGACATCATGAATCAGGCCCTTCGATCCACTGAGTCCATACTAGCCATCATTACCCACGTTCCCATCAACTCACAAAATGTTTATGGTGAACATAGGGTGAACTACCAACTGAGCACCCAAAGGAAATGCACATGCTCACAGGGGGACCGTACCAAACCTACGCAGAATTGAACCCCAGTCTTGGCACTGTGAGGCAGTGCATCTACTCACTCTGCCACAATCCAGTGTGGATATAATTTGCTGCAGGTAGGATTCTGTTGCATCCGGAGTGCGTGTTCCTGTACTGAAGCTTACCAGGGAACCTGTGAAGAACATCAGATGAAGGGAGTGAGTGAGCACTCAAGCTGAGATGTACTCTGTATCTGGAAGTGATGGGAAGGTCTGACAGCTTTTTGGGAGGCAGTGGGGGCAGGAGGCCATAAAGTTGAGTTTATTGTCAAGTATCAAATACATGCTGGCATAGATGTAATGAAGAGTATTTTTGCAGAGCATCACAGGACATAGCATCATATAAACAGCATTCAAAAAATGAATTAAATGTTATTCGCTATTTACACAAGAGAGAACACAATTAGAACAAAAAATATATTTATTTTAGTGCAATGTGTTCAAAGTAGTCCAAGCATTGCTGTACTGAAGTAATGATTAGATCTCAAGGACAACTTCTATCCCACTATTATCAGACTCTTGAACAGACCTCTTAGATGATAATATGGACTCTTGGCCTCACAATCTATCTTGTTATGATCTTGCACTTTATCATTTACTTGTTCTGCACTTTTTACTATCTTTTACACTTTATTCTGGATTGTTATTGTTTTCCCTTATTCTAGCTCAGTACACTGTGCAATGATTTGATCTGTATGAAGGAGGTGCAAGATAAACTTTTTACTGTATCTTGGTCCATGATCACAATCACAATCCGATCATCTAATCATCAGAAACGAAGTGGAAAGTGAAGCCATCTCACCAATGGGCTTCTCCTTCACACATTGTGTGAGGTCTAGCAATGCCACTTCCCTTTAAAAATTGACCAAAAGACTGACTTTCAGAGGTGAGGTGAAAACGGCTGTGTTTCTCTATCTGGTGTGTTGGTGTGTTGCTGCTTCAATACATGGGATCCAGGGTGAGACAGCAAAAATGGGTACAAAATTGGCTTGGTGGTAGAGGATTGCTTTTCAGGTCAGAGACACGTAACCAATAGAATGTTGTAGATGTTGGTACTGGTTCTTTATTGTCCATAACTAAAGTCAGTGGCCTCTTTGTTAGGTGTACCTGTACACGCACTCATTAATGCAAATATCTAATCAACCAGTCATGTGGCAGAAACTTGGTACATAAAAGCACGCAGACTTGATCAAAAGGTTTAGTTGTTTTTCACACCTAACATCAGAATGGGGAAGAATTTGTGATTGAAGTGACCGACTGTGCAATGATTGTTGGTGCCAGATGGGGTGGTTTGAGTATCTCAGAAACTGTTGATTTACTTGGATTTTCACACAAAATAGATTCTACGGGGCTAAACAAAAAATAAATCCAGTGAGTGGCAGTTCTGTGGCCAAAAACACCTTGTTAATGAAAGAGGTCAGAGAAAAATGGCCAGACTGGTTCAAGCTGACAGAAGGTGACAGTAACTCAAAGTCAAATAAGCACACATTACAACAGTGGTGTGCCGAAGACCATCTCTGAATGCACAACATGTCAAACCTTAAAGTTGATGGGCTACAGCAACAGAAGACCATGAATATGACCATGACCATGAACATACCAGGTCACCTGGTGCCGCAGAGACATCAGCGCTGGGCTCGAGAACGGAGGTTCCCGAGTTTTTTCCAGTGACAGACTGCTCCCGAGCGCGCTCTCCATACATGTCGGGTTGATGTCGAGCTCCAGTTTAAAAAAACACTGCCATCTCCAGTTTAAATTCCCACGCGGAATATTGTGGAGGATCAAATACCAATACCCATAACATACACTCAGTGGCCACTTTATTAGGAACAGGAAATACTCTACCTAATAAAGAGGCTACTGAGTGTATGTTAATGATATGGGACATAACATTTTCAGTATAATTAGTAAGTTTGCAGATAACATGAAAATTGGTGATATAGTGGATAGTGAACAAGGTTGTTAAAGTTTGCAACAAGATATATATAAACTGGAAAGTGGGTAAGGGAGTGGCAGGCGGAATTTAACTCAGACAAGTGCAAAGTAAAGCATTTGAGGAAATTAAATCAGGGCTGGTCACACATAGTCAATGAGAGGATCCTGGGAGAGTTACTGAAATGTGAAACATTGGGATACAAGTACACAGGTCCTTGAAAGTTGTGACAAAATTACAGTTCAAAGTTCAAAGTAAAAATGATCAGGGTACATACATGTGGCAATGCTTGGATCTATTTCTTTTAGAGCAATGACTCCCCTGAGCACTATGTATGGATGGATAACTTGCCTATGCGCATTGATCTGTTTTCTACGCATGCGTATTGATCTTCTCTCTCTCTCTCTCTCTCTCTCTCTCTGCAATGTGAATACACCAGTTAAAGCCATTTCTCACGTGCGTGTTTTTATTTAATTGATATATGGTTGCATAGACACAACAAATTGGCGATGACTACGAACATGAATGTCAGAGAATATCACCAACTACACCAACAGTTACAGGACAATAAAAGGGAGAGAGATAGCAAGATGAAAGAGCTAAACAGTAGGAAGAAAGCAGTCATGGACGCTGACAAAAGGACGTGTAACTGCATAGTACACAGTGAAAGATGTACAACTAGCAAATTTAAAGTGAAAATAATGTGGTAATGGCTTAAGTTGGGAAAGTTGACTAATTTGTTAGTGCTAATGAAGGTTGGGAGTCGTATAGCGAGAGGGTCTCAATCAAAGCTCTCAACGTGTCGTCAGCTGGCAACTGCAGTCAAAATGGTCACACTAACCAGAGACTGAAACAACCTTTTAATGTTAATGAGAAGGTGTTAGAAAATCTGCATGAAGGACACCTGGGTACAGTCAAGATGAAGAGTCTCATCCCGAGCTATGTGTAGCGGCCGGGAATAGATAAACAGGTTGAAGACTTAGCTGAAAGCTGTTCAGGATTCCAAAATGTTCAAAATACACCCTCACAGAAATTATTAAACCAATGGATGTGGCCATCATCGCCATGGCAAAGAGTACATATTGACTTTGCTGGGCCTTTCATGGACTCCATGTTTCTGATTGCTGTGGATGCTCATTCAAAGTGGCCGAAGGTCATACCAATGAGGTCAACCACCTCAGCAAGGTTTGTCTCTCCCCTGAGGGCTATCTTCACCAGAAATGACTTACTTGAACAAATTGTGAGTGACAACAGACCACAACACCCGTCAAAAGAGTTTAGACTATTCATGAAGAAAAATGGCATCAAACACTTCAGGTCAGCTCCTCACCACCAACATGGGTTAACTGGAAGGTTTATCCAAACATTCAAGAAGTCCATTAAAGCAATGTACAAGGAAGACATTTCTCTACAGCACAAGGTGGACAACTTCCTTTTTGTATATTGGAACTCTGTTGATGCAATGACAAATCAAACACCTACAATGCTGTTCATGAACAGGAATCTGAGATCTCGCTTAGACCTCCTGAAATCAGATCTCTGGAGGGAAGTATAGAATAAGCAATTCAGCCAGTTGCCACATGAATCAGCAAAGAGCTTCAAGATTGGACAGGATGTACCGATGAGACAATTGGGCATACATGTAGGATAGTTACAACAACTGGACCACTGATGTACAGAGTGGATATTGGAGATCAGACATGGAGACGTCATGTGGGCCAGATACTGGATGCTCCACCAAAGAACACACCTGAGTTGAATGCACCCAACAAGACACATTACAGCCACCTGACTTACCTCTCAGTGATGGTCATGACACAGACAGCAACGAGACACAGGAGACCCAGAACATTGTCTTTGACACAACACCTGCTGGACTTAATGTCAATCTACAGGTCCAGAGGCACTATCCAGAAAGAAACAGACCACCACCCAAAAGACTGAAACTTTAGTCTAATGAAGTTAGTTATGGACCATTATTGTGAAAGCATGTTTATTTGAATATGGTTTGTGAAGTGGAAATTGAATGTTTTGTACATATACAGTTTTATATTGCATTAATCTAAAGGGGGAGGAAGTGTAATTGATGGATCGATTTCTTTTAGCACTACGTATGGACTGATAACTTACCTATGCATATTGATCTGTTGTCTATACTTGTGTATTCATCTGTTCTCTTTCTCTCTCTCTTTCTCTCACATGGCAATGTGAAAACACCAGTTAAAGTCATCTCTCACCGGCGTACTTTTATTTAATATATAGTAATGCTAGAAAGTTAGTAAACCCTACAGAATATTCTCTATTTCTGCATAAATATGATTTAAAATGTGATCAGATCTTCACATAAGTCCTGAAACTAGCTAAAGAGAACTGAATTAAATTAATAACTCAAAAACATAATACTTGTTCATTTATTGATTGAGAAAATGATCCAATATTACATGCATTTGTTGGAAAAAGTATGTGAACCTCCGGGGAAATGCTATTTGGAGTCAGTTGTTCTAATGAATGAGATGAGATTGGAGGTGTGGGTTGTTGAGGAGCTCTCCCCCATAAAAAATATACACAAAGTCAGGCTACTGACAAGGTTACTTGCTCTTCACGAGAAAGATCTGCTTATGTGCACCATGCCTTGATCAAAATAACTTTCAGAGGACCTTAGAAGAAGAATTGTAGAGATGCATGATGCCATAAATGGCTACAAAAGCATTTCTAAAGACCAGAGTGTTCATCAGTCCACAGTAAGAGAAATTGTCTACAAATGGAGGAAATTCAGTACTTTTGCTACTCTCCCTAGGAGTGGGCATACTGCAAAGATCACACCAAGAGCACAACACGCAATGCTGACAGAGGTGAAAAGGAACACAAGAGTAACAGCAAAATACCTGCAGAGATCTCTGGAACTTGCTAAAGTCTCTGTTCATGCATCCGCTATAAGAAAAACACTGAACAAGAATGGTGTTCATGGAAGGACACCACAGGGGAAACCAATGGTCTCCAAAAATAACATTGCTGCACGTCTCAAGTTTGCAATAGACCACATGGATGTTTCACAATGCTTCTGGGACAATGTTCTGTGAACAGATGAGACCAAAGTTGAACTTTTTGGCAGAAATGCACATTGCAATGTTTGGTGGGAAAAGGGCACTGCACACCAACAACAAAACCTCATCCCAACTGTGAAGCATGGTGGAAAGAGCATCATGATCTGGGGCTGCTTTGCTGCCTCAGGGTCTGGACAACTTGCAATTGTTGAGGGAACAATGAATTCAAAATTGTATCAAGACATTTAATAGGAGAATGTCAGGGTAGCAGCCCATCACCTGAAGCTTAATAGAATTTGGATAATGCAACAAGACAATGATCCAAAATACAACAGTAAATACAACAGCACACATAAAAGTTGCTGGTGAACGCAGCAGGCCAGTCAGCATCTCTAGGAAGAGGTATCATCGATGTTTCGGGCCGAGATCCTGGAAGATCCTGCTTTCTCTGACGGACAGAGCGTAGGTGTTCAGCAAAATGGTCTGCCAGTCTGCGTCAGGTCTCGCCAATATATAGAAGGCCACATCGGGAGCACCGGACACAGTATATCACCCCAGCCGACTCACAGGTGAAATGTCGCCTCACTTGGAAGGACTGTCTAGGGCCCTGAATGGTGGTAAGGGAGGAAGTGTAAGGGCATGTGTAGCACTTGTTCCGCTTACAAGGATAAGTGCCTGGCCACACATTTTAATTCCACATCCCATTCCCATTCTGACATGTCTATCCACGACCTCCTCTACTGTAAAGATGAAGCCACACTCAGGTTGGAGAAACAATACCTTATATTCTGCCTGGGTAGCCTCCAACCTGATGGCATGAACATTGACTTCTCTGACTTCCACTAATGCCCCACCTCCCCCTCGTACCCCATCCGTTATTTATTTATATACACACACTCTTTCTCTGTCTCTCCTTTTTCTCACTCTGACTATACCCCTTGCCTTCCCCCCTTTCCCCTTTTCCTTCTCCCTGGGCCTCCTGTCCCATGATCCTCTCATATCCCTTTTGCCAATCACCTGTCCAGCTCTTGGCTCCATCCCTCCCCCTCCTGTCTTCTCCTATCATTTTGGATCTCCCCCTCCCCCTCCCGCTTTCAAATCTCTTACTAGCTCTTCCTTCAGTTAGTCCTGACGAAGGGTCTCGGCCTGAAATGTCGACTGTACCTCTTCCTAGAGATGCTGCCTGGCCTGCTGCGTTCACCAGCAACCTTGATGTGTGTTACCTGTAATATTGGATCATTTTTCTCAATAAATAAATGAATAAGTACAATGTGTTTGTGTTACTTATTTAATTGGGTTCTCTTTATCTAGTTTTAGAACAAGTGAAGATCTGATCACATTTTAGGTCATATTTATGCAGAAATAGAGAAAATTTTACGGGGTTCACAAACTTTCTAGCACCACTGTATATGTAGTTGCACAGACACAACACATGTCACCACATACAACCCTAAAACTCTTTTTCCTGTGGGCATACTTAGCAAATCTACAGGACAGTAACTCTAAATAGGTTCAATGAACAACAATCTGTGTAAATACAAATATAAATAAATAGCAATAAATAATGAGAATGAAATAACAATATAAAGAGTCCTAAAAGTGAGACCATCGGTTGTGAGAACACCAGAGATAGAATGAGTGTAGTTATCCCCTTTTGTTTAGCAACCTGATGGTTGAGGGGTAGTAAGTGCCCCTGAACCTGATGGAGCTACCTGATGGCAGCAGCAAGATAAGAGCATGGCCTGGGTGGTGAGGAACTTTGATGATGGATGCTTCTTTTCTACAGTGTGGATGTGCTCAGTGGTTAGGAGGGCTTTACCCATGATGTTCTGGGCCAAATCCACTACCTTTGTAGGATTTTCCGCTCAGAGGATTGGTGTTCCCATACCAGGCCGTAATGCAGCCAGTCACCACACATTTATAGAGGTTTGCCAGGATAAGTAGGCAGAGTAGTGAAGCAGATGTATGGTATTCTTACCTCCATCCACTGAGGCATTAAGTATAGGAGCAGTCCATCACCTGAAGCTTAATAGAATTTGGATAATGCAACAAGGCAATGATCCGAAATACAATAGTAAATACAACAGAATGGTTTTAAAAAAAGAAAATTTGTGTTTTGGTTAAAGTCCTAACCTTAATCCTATAGAAATATTATGGAAGGAGCTGTACATTTTACAGATGTACAACTCATGGTTTAGGCAGTATTTGGAATATTGTTTCCAGGTCTATTCACCATACTATAGGAAGAATGTCATTAGCTAGAGAAGATAAAGAAAAAAATCACTAGAATGTTATCTGGACAGCAGGTGTTCAGTTACAAGGAAAGAATGGATAGGCTGGGACCCTTCTTCATGGAGCAAAAGAGGCTGATCTGTAACCTCATAGAGGTTCATCAAATTATAAGGGACATCGATTCTTTCACCCAGTGTAGGGCAGCCTAAAACTAGAGAGCATAGATTTGAGATGAAGGGGCAAATATTTAAAGGAGACCTGAAGAGCAAATTTTCAGTCTGAAGGCTTGGGTATATAGAACAAGCTGCCAGGGGAGGTGGTAGAGGGAGGCACAAGAATAATGTTTAAAAGATATTTAGACAGGTACATGGATAGGAAAGCAATAAAGGGATATGGGCCAAATACAGGCAAATGGGGTTAGATAGATAGACGTCTTGAGCAGCACAGAAAAGATGGGTGGAAGAGCTTGTTTCCACTCTGCATAAATGCATAAATCTATGATTTTAGTGTCAATGGGTGATTAATAGTCTATGCAGACTTAGTTGGCTGAAAGGCAACATGCACAAAATACTGGAAGAACTCAGCAGGTCAGGCAGCATCTATGGAGAGGAATAAACAGTTGACGTTTTAGACTGAGAACCTTTATTAGGACTGCAAAGAAAGATGAAAAGTCAGAGTAAGAAGGTGGGGGAAGGGGAGAATGAAGTACAATGTGTCAGGTGATAGGTGAAACAGGGAGAGTGGGCTGAAAGACCTGTTTTGTGCTGCATTGCACTACGACCCTGTGTTTTGTTGGACTTGGCTGAGGAAGCTGATGGCCAAGGCTGCAAAAGTACCAGATAACCAGCAAGGACTCCTAATACAGGTGGATGTTGATACTAACCTGGGATTCTGGGATATTCTTAATAACTTTAGCTTTTTCACAATTTTAATACTGGGCTGCTGATTACTCATCTTTAATTGCCCTCAAACTAATGACAGAAGACTCCTTCACACCCTCCTCTCGCTCTTTCCTTGTTGTGGCTTGTCATAGAACCTAATGGTTTGCTTCACCATTTGTTTTGACTGGAATCTCTCATAGAATAGCAATAACGGAGAAAAGTAAACCCTGTCAGCTTGTATAAGCGTCTGGCATTTTGTGGCCAATTACTGATAATTTCATTGTTATTGGTATTAGTTCATTATTTCAGAACTTTTTTTGCAATTAATTTAAATTGTTCTGGACTTTGGACCTCTGGTCTCTAGATCGCTGACCCTGGTTATGCTCCTGTTTTCTCTGCATGGGAGTGGGTACCAACCTCTGTGGATCTACAAACGTACTAGAATGCCTTCAGTGGTTCCGGTTGCAATCTCTATTACAACACAGTGAAAAACTAAATGCAGCACTGAAATTCCAGCTGTGTCTTGTAGATTCAGGCCATGTTGTCCCAGCTGCAGCTGGCAACATGCAAAGGGGATTTGCAGAATCACAGAGTGCTTCCATAACCTGCTGTCTGAAAGATGATTCAGACTGTTGAACAACTCCCCTGAGGATGCGGCAATAGCTTCACAAAGCATTGACCTGCTATTTTTCCCTCAGTTTGTTGGTATTTGTGATTTCAGACTGCTTTATTACCAGTGCACTGGCTCTCATCCATTGGCCCACCATCTCTAAGCAGTACACACAAAATACTGGAGAAACTCTGTGGTTCAGGCATCATGAATGCAGAGAACTCAACAGTCTATGTTTTGGGTCAAGCCGAGTCAACTGAAACATCTCAACCTGAAACTGAATGGCCTTAACTTGAAATGTCAACTACCAATTCCCTCAGTAGGTACTGCCTGATGTGTTGAGTTCCTCTGGTGTTTTATGCGTTGCCTTGGATTTGAAAACTGTGTTCTTCCAGATTGTCCTTCAAATCAATGCATCTCTAATCAGGCTCCTATTAAGGGGAGCAATGCATAGGGCAGTAAAGCATGTGTTAACTGAATATACAATGGGAATTAGTTAATTTATATGTTTGATTTGTGGATGGATAAATATGGTTTGTGTTGTTGATTTAATAAGTTCTTAATATAAGAACAGAAGTAAAGAGGAGGAGATGGAGGTCATTTGTTCCCTTGGTGGTTCCATGTGATCCTGTCTGATCTTTCTCAGTCCTCTTTGCCACTTCCCCACCACCCCCAATTCCTTCATCTTTCAAGAATCCATCTGCTTCTTCTTTAAATGCTCCCCCATGATCCAGCTTCCGCGACCCTCTGAAGTAAAGAATTCCAGAGATGTGGCACCTTCTGTGAAAGGTTCCTTTACACCTCAGTTTTAAATGACTGTCCCTAATCTTGTAACTCAGTCCCCATTTTTGAGATTCTTCCACTGATGGAAATATCTGAACATCTACACTGTCTAAGCCCATAAGGAGCATATGTGCTTCAATTAAGTCACCCTTATCAATTGCGGTGAAGCATTCACTAGGATGGACAGCTGTGGTAGGAAGACCAAATGGGAACTGTGAATAGAAATCAGCTTTGATTGAAGGACAAAGCAGCCTCAATGTGCCAAATGGGCCTAATTCTGCTCCCATATCTTGTAGAGTTGGAATGTGAAATTCTTCTACATTGGTCAATGTATGAATGATGTGTGCAATAAGGCTGGCTTTCTGAATTTGGGGAAAGAACACTATTGGACGGCCAAAAACATACCATGATCTCAGTTTCACAGCTGTTTCTCAATGAAAAAAAAGATCAAAACAAACCCTGTCATCTTGGCAGCCACTCAAAGCATGCTCAGATCTGAGGGTAACAGAGGTGAAGATAGGGTCCTAAGCATCCTTTGTCCTGCTTTTTATAAATCATTTGAGTAAACTAATTATATTTGAACAAAGTAGTAATGATTAACTGAAGATTATTGAAATGTGAGACTATGCATTAAATTTGCATGAAATGTAGCCCAACTTGGATCCTGTTCACTCAGAGGAAGCGTAACGTCAATACAAAGCACTAAAGATATGATATTGAATTCTCAAACTTTCCCAGAATGCTAAGATTTAGATTTATTGTACATGAATTTTTAATTATTTAATTTTACTTATTTCCTACCATTCAATTATAAATACCCACCGATAAACTCAGTGAAATATTCCCAGAGCACTTGGCAGTTCCAATTTTTGCAGCATGGTGACGTAGTGTCTTTCAAAATCAACTTAAGCTAAAAAGAATTACATTTATAAAACTGCAGCACTAATTCTCCAGAGTGCTGGCCTTTCTGAAATCTAATTTAAAAATCAATTTTTAAGGGGCCACGGAAAGATATGCACAACACTCAAGTTCTTCCTGCATCTAGATAAAGTGAGTGAAAACTTTAAGGATGCATGCAGTGGATTCTTTCAGGACAAAAGCATTAACATCAATGAACCAATTGATCATGGTCTGGCGCAGCAATTCAAATGTAGAGGAACATAAGAAGCTAGAGAGACTAGTGGACTCAGCCCAATGCACCCTCCCCACATTTCATGGTATCTACTTAAGGTGCTCTGAAGAAGGCAGCATCTATCATTATTGAATCTCACCATCCAGGCTATACCATCTTCTTTCAGCCACTGTCAGGTAGGAGATACAGAAGCCTGAAGCTCCACACCATTTGATTCAGGAACAGTTAATTCCCTTCACCTATTCTGTTCTTGAACCAACAGGCACAACCATAATCAAAGTAAAGCTGGAGTAAATTTTGTTGTCAGTAAGTACATATATGTCACCATATACAACCCTGAGATTCATTTTCCTGTGGGCTTACTCAACAAATCTACAGAATGGTAACTAAAGCAGGATCAATGAAAGATCAACCTGAATGCAGAAGGCAACAAACTGTGCAAATGCCGGTATAAACAAATAGCAATAAATAATGAGAACATGACATAATGAGATAAAGATTACTTAAAGTGAGATCATTGGTTATAGGAATATAGGAACATTTCAATGATGGGGCAACTGAGTGTACTTATCCCCTGAGTGTACAGAGCCTGGTGGTTGAAAGGTTGAAGGGTTGAAGGGTTCTTGAAACTGGTAGTGTGAGTCCTGATACTCTTGTACTTTCTACCTGGTGGCAGCAGCAAGAAGAGAGCATGAGCTAAGTGGTGGGGATCTCTGATGATGGATGCTGCTTTCCTGTGACTGCATTTCATGTAGATGAGCTCAATGGTTGGGAGAATTTTACCCATGAATCCCATTAGTCACTAAAGATTAGCAAAGCTATAACCACTTTGATCACTTTGTACTAAAATGGATTTTGTTTAAGCAATTCCTTGATGTCCACACTTCCGAGGATCTTACCTGTTCCCTGAACTCCTCCATCCTGATCAAAAAGGCGTAACAGCGCCTTTATTTCTTGCGGAGCATCAGGAAAGCTCACCTCTGTCCCAAGATACTGACAGACTTTTACCACTGTACCATTGAGAGCATACTCACTAACTGCATCTCAGTGTGGTATGGCAATTGTCCCATACCGGACCGCAAAGCACTCCAGCATGTGATGAAAACTGCCCAGCGGATTATCAGCACCCAATTGTCCACTATTGAGAACATCTACCATAAACGCTGCCTGGACAGGGCGAGAAGCATTATCAGGGATGCATCTCACCCGAACCATGGACTTTTTACTCTCCTCCCATCTGGTAGGTGCTACAGGAGCCCCCGCTCCCGCACCAGCAGACACAGGAAGAGCTTCTTCTCCTGAGGCTGTGACACTGCTGAGCCTCTCCTCACAGCGCTAAGCAGTATTGCACCCATATTGTACTGTCTCAGTACTTTTATATTTGTGTGCTGTAGCACTTTTTTTATTCGCAGTTATTTTGTAAATAACACTATTCTTTGCATTTCTGGTCAGATGCTAAATGCATTTCATTGGCTTTGTATCTGTACTCGGCACAAGGACAATAAAGTTGAATCTAATCTAATCTAATCTAAAAATTTTCTATAAATATGCCCACTTATGTTTTTCTTGTGGATGCTGCTTATATGATGGAACGTTCCTGTGATGAGGCAGCAGGTAAGTTTTCCATTGACCCTGTGCATACATGTACTTTTAAAATTGCTCTAAAATGCCTTGCAGTCATTTAAATGCTCCTGAAGTGATATAGGAACCTCCACCACAGCAAGCTTACACAAACAGCAAAAAAGTAAATGATCTTGTTTAGTGTCTTTGTTGAGAGCTAATTGCTGGCCAAGACACCAAACAGAATTCCCTGTGCTTCAAATTGTGCTGCTGGATCGTTTACTCGGAGGCAGAGAGGATCTGCCATCTCGTACAGTAGCTAGCACCTCCAACCGTGCATTAGCAATTCCAGGAGGAATGCAAACAAAATATACATGAGCATTCACTTATCACACTGCAGCACTAAAGCTCATTGCAATTTACACTAACAAGGCATGCTGAGCATTGAAAATGTGCTTTCGAAAGTGACTCTGAGCAAAACTAAAATGATTATGCGGACAATTTCATGCGTCAACTGGTGAACTTCTTCCGCAAAAAAGGTGATATAGAAAAGCAAAAAGAAAAATCAGCTGAGGTGCTCCATATCAACTATCCAGAATAAAAGTATTAAGAAATATCTGAACTCTGTAGGCAATGTAATAGACAACAGCAATGAAGATCGCAGGTATGTGACCACTTCAGGGAGTTTTTAATCTTATTTGTCCTCACTTTATAAATAATGGTGATTAGAGATAGCAAGCTGTGACCTAGGTGTATCATTATAAGGCCAGGACTGGGACAAAGCAGAGCTCATGCTGAATATAATATTCATTATTTAAATGCACAACTCAAAAACAGTAACTAAAACAATGACTTTACATGAAATATTGCGAAGTATCTATGCAGAAATAATTTGGGATAGGCTTATATAATTGACACAGGAATGTGTAACAGTAAACTTTGAGACCAATGATATTGGCAGGTCTCATTTACCGTCTAAATAACTATACACAACACAGACAAAATGCTGGAAAGCAGGCCAGGCAGCATCTATCTATCTCTCTCTCCCTCCCTCCCGCTCTCTTCTCCCTCTTGGACGATGCTGCCACAGTACTGGGTCCTGGGCAAGGTTTAATCGATGCAGTTTGTGGATTGGACTCTATAGTTCATATTATGATGTGTTTCTGGTTTCTGGTCACTCCTTTTTTGTTGCTATGCTATTTGATTTTTGATCGGGGTGGATTAGCTCTGGGACCTGAAGTTAATGATCGACACGGCGCTGGATTGAACTGAATTGAACTGAGCTGAAGTGAATATGCCTGGATTGTTATGATGATTTATTGATTTGCTGTTTTATATTCTGTGTTTTTTGGGGAGGGGTGCGGATTGCCATTTGTGTGGTTCATTCTTTGTGTGCACATTGGGGTTGATGGCTTTCTTTTGAAAGGGTTCAATGGTTTTCTTTTTTCGTTTTGTGGTTGGCTATGGGTAGATGAATATCATACTTTGATAATAACTTCTGATTTTTTTTTGGGGGGTTGGTAAATGCAAGGAGTTTAAGTCAAACCAACTCTTACAAGCTTTCATTAACAAATAAAGTTCCAACATAAACAATCTGCTGATGAACTAAACATTCAAGCTATCTGCTGAAAGATATTGGATCATTAAACTTAGCGATAAGCTCATGAAACAGTCAAAGAGAAACAAAGTTAAGGAATGGAAATGATTAAGAGAGATAACTGATTTGCAATATCCTTACAGAGTTTATAACATCAGAAATGCAAATAGGTATTCAGAATCCATAGTTTCAGATCTACCGTTGATAGAATACTTGGCAGCTTGTACTCCCTGCCCCTTTACAATTGTTGCTTAAGTATCATTTATTGAAATTTCAGATTACTAAATCTACTGGTGACCTTGGCTGACAGCAAATAAAAGCCACTAAAATGCTATTGCTCAAAATCTCAACTTTGAAGTTTACCAATGAGGACTGGAGGTGGGAGGAGAAGATGGCAGCGCGACGTGTGCGCACAGCTCTCCAGTGAAAATGACATTGTATCTGTTAAATAGGGGCTGTGGACAATTCTGATTTGATGGAGACAGATGACAGAAGCAGAGGAACATCTGGAGAAACTTCTGAAATGCCTGGGTCGCTGCTGTTGTTACTGTGCGATCAAGAATCTCCAAAGGGTAGGCCCCAAAATCCCCGGCTTTGCCTGCTGCTGGCGACTGAGGCTGAAGTCGAAACGTTCGGACAGAGATGGTGCTCGGTACTTGGTGTCAGAGGGCTGATCAGAGCTCGAAGTTTTCGGATGACTCAGAGCCGGACTGTGGTCGGGCATGGCAGGGAGAGTTTTCTTCCTTCTCCTGTCTGCGTGAGATGTGGGACTTTCGAGAAACTTTGAACTTTTTTTACTGTGCCATGGACTGTTCTTCATCAAGTTATGGTATTGTTGCACTGTTGTAACCATATGCTACAATTATGTGGTTTTGTTAGTTTTTCAGTCTTGGTCTGTCCTGTGTTTTTGTGATATCACACCAGAGGAATATTGTATCATTTCTTAATGCATGCATTACTAAATGACAATAAAAGAGAACTGCGTGTCCTCATAATCTAATCTAATCTAAAAAAAACTAAAATTAAACCGAAGATTCTGGAAATCTGAAACAAAAGCAAAATTCTGAGGGAAAAAAAAAGCAAGTCAGACAGCATCTGTAGAGAAAGAAACAAGCAATGCTTTGGATCTGAAATCCTTCATCTGATTTTTTTAGTTTGAACATATCTGAGATCCTCGGTGAATCTGATCGGAGGAATTCAGATTGGTGTGATTAATGGGAAATGTTTAACCAACTGACCCAGTCAAATTAACATTGCTGAAATTCCCATGATGATCTAAAATGGGTACATTCATTTATTCAAATAGAAACCCAGAGGGTTTGTTTCAAACCTTTTCAGAGGATATGGGTGATACAAAAAGGAAGGATAATTTGATTGAGTGGAGCAGTATGACAACAGAAGAAACAATTCATAAGATACAAAGTGATGGAATTATGGAATTCTCTGCATGGTGAGGTAAAGCTGAGCAGGTTAGCATGGGAAATCCCAGCAAACTTTGCTTGGAGCAGAGACCAGCTTCCCAAAACTAAGACAGTGGAGCATGGAACAAGTTTGTTTGGGAGCAGAATACCTGTATTTTCAGGATCTCTAGGCCAGCACTTCCCCATAAAATCAACCTATAAAGGGAGAGGGTGGGAAATGTGTGACACCTTGTAACAGGAACGCAAATACAGGAACCAACTGAGAAATGTTAGCCTTACCACAGTCCAACCTGTGGCACGTCAATTTAATAAAAAGCAACCTATTTTGTGTTTATATGTAGATGTTGAAGTGCAGGGAAACATGGCAGTGCGGGTCCCGAGAGAATGCATATGGAAAGAAGTGTCTTAAGCCTTCATAAGTAGTGTTTCCTTTATTCACCACAGCTGTATAAACAGGTCTGACTTCAAGAATGAATGATTATTTTGGAATGTAACATATAAACATAAGAAAGAACAGCTGTTTTAATAAATGTATATGCATGAAGTTACATCAATGTCTTACTGTTTTCTTTCTGAAACTGAAAAACGTTAAACTTCTTCATATAAGACTCCAGCTTGAGAAACTTCTTAATTTCACTATTAGTAACAAAATTTAAAAATATGTACATTGACGAGAGACATGTTTGACTTTACTACATATGTTTTCCAACAATGATAAATATAAAATTTGAACAAATATCATGGGTATTTAAAGCCTGTCTCCTTTTCTTCCATAAACACACATATATATTGAAACACTTAACACTTCTTTCACTAATGCATCACAATAATACAATTTTTTTAATATTCACATTTATTAATAATACTTGAAAAAATTACAGTCTGGTGATAAACAAATCACAGAATTAGAACAAAAGAAGGCATTCGACCCATTCAGCTTGCACCAACTCTTTACGTAACAGACCAATCTCTCCCAGTCCTTCTCCTAAGTTCTGAAAATATTTTACCTTCAACCATTTATCTATCTCTCTTTTAAAACCCGCAATCAAACTTCTATCCAACTTATTTTCATGCAGAGTGTATACCAACCAATTTTCCAAGAGGCCCACAACCTTTGTTGTGGTTTGAAGGCTTGCGTGTCTCAATGACCCGGAGAGCTATTTTGACTGGAGTCAGGGCTTAATGTTGCGGCTCTTAGTAGGGTCATCCATGCCAAACAGGTCAAAGGGTAGAGGCCAGACTATGAGTGGTCCACCTGTCCCCTAGGTTTGGGGGTTCAGCTTAGAGATAACAACCCTAAATGGTAAAACAAAATTTTATGCAAACAGCAATGAACAACAACTGGGTGTGATGGTATTCCTGAGTCACCACCAGTGACTTGCATGACTGACAGTGGGGTGAAATTCACCTCAACATGTCTTTTACAGTTAGGATTGCCAACTTTCTCACTCCCAAATAAGGGACAAAAGTAGCAGTCAAATCCCGGGACACTTGTGTTTACCCCGAGAAAGACTACCATGACCATGAAGCCTTGCGTGGGCACCTGTGTGCGAATGCGTGACGTGCTGATTTTTTTTCCACAAATCGGTTTGGCTAAATCTTCCCGACTACACTATACATACATTATTTCTATTCTATATAGGCTGTGTATTTATCATATCATTCCTGCTTTTACTATATGTTAGTGTTATTTTCGGTTTTAGGTGTTATTTGGCATGATTTGGTAGGTTAATTTTTGGGTCTGGGAACGCTCAAAAATTTTTCCCATATAAGTTAATGGTAATTGCTTCTTCACTTTACGCCATTTCGGCTTAGGAACAGTTTCATAGGAACGCTCTACCTTAGGGGGGGGAATATGGGACAAGGGCAGTCCTGTATGGGACAAACCAATTTAGCCCAATATATGGGATGTCCCGGCAGATACGGGACAGTTGGCAATCCTATGTTCAAGTTCAACAGTGTGTGACAGGAAATGAGGAAAGGTGCAGATGACTCATATCGTTTCCTTGCCGCCCGTTACTGGTCCACAGCCCAGTGGTTGGGGACCGCTGTCCTAAGGTATTGAAATAAATGGTAGAGGTTATAGTAGAGGCTTTGGTGATAATTTACCAAAATTCTCCAGACAGGTCCCAACGGATTGGAAGGCAGCTAATGTCACACCACTGTTAAAAAAAGGATGTAGGCAAAAAGCAAGTATTTATAGGCCGGTTAGTTTAACATCTGTAGTTGGGAAAATGCTTGAAGCTATCATGAAAGAAGAAATAACAAGGCATCTGGAAAGAAATGGATCCATCAGGCAGGCGCAGCATGGATTCAGCACAGGCAGGTCCTATTTTTAGATTAGAATATGAGAACACTCAGTCGTCTTTTATTGTCATTTAGAAATGCATACATGCATTAAGAAATGATACAATGTTCCTCCAGACTGATTTCACGGGAAAACAGGACAAACCAAAGACGCAAACACGAGGAATTCTGCAGATGCTGGAAATTCAAGCAACACACATCAAAGTTGCTGATAAACGCAGCAGGCCAGGCAGCATCTCAAGGAAGAGGTACAATCGATGTTTCAGGCCGAGACCCTTCGTCAGGACTCACTGAAGGAAGAGCTAGTGAGAGGTTTGGAAGTGGGAGGGGGAGAGGGAGATCCAAAATGATAGGAGAAGACAGGAGGGAGAGGGATGGAGCCAAGAGCTGGACAGGTGATTGGCAAAAGGGATATGACAGGATCATGGGACAGGAGGCCCAGGGAGAAGGAAAAGGGGGAGGGGGGGGAACCCAGAGGATAGGCAAGGGGTATAGTCAGAGGGATAGAGGGAGAAAAAGGAGAGTGAGAGAAAGAATGTGTGTATATAAATAAATAACTGATGGGGTACGAGGGGGAGGTGGGGCATTGGCGGAAGTTAGAGAAGTCGATGTTCATGCCATCAGGTTGGAGTCTACCCAGACGGAATATAAGGTTTGTTCCTCCAACCTGAGTGTGGCTTCATCTTTACAGTAGAGGAGGCCATGGATAGACATGTCAGAATGGGAATGGGATGTGGAATTAAAATGTGTGGCCACTGGGAGATCCTGCTTTCTCTGGCGGACAGAGCGTAGGTGTTCAACAAAGCGGTCTCCCAGTCTGCGTCGGGTCTCGCCAATATATAGAAGGCCACATCAGGAGCACCAGACGCAGTCTATCACCCCAGCCAACTCACAGGTGAAGTGTCGCCTCACCTGGAAGGACAGTCTGGGGCCCTGAATGGTGGTAAGGGAGGAAGTGTAAGGGCATGTGTAGCACTTGTTCCGCTTACAAGGATAAGTGCCAGGAGGGAGATCAGTGGGGAGGAATGGGGGGGACGAATGGACAAGGGAGTTGTGTAGGGAGCGATCTCTGCGGAATGCAGAGAGGGGGGGGAGGGAAAGATGTGCTTAGTGGTGGGATCCCGTTGGAGGTGGCGGAAGTTACAGAGAATAATATGTTGGACCCAGAGGCTGGTGGGGTGGTAGGTGAGGACCAGGGGAACCCTATTCCTAGTGGGGTGGTGGGAGGATGGAGTGAGAGCAGATGTGCGTGAAATGGGAGAGATGCATTTGAGAGCAGAGTTGATGGTGGAGGAAGGGAAGCCCCTTTCTTTAAAAAAGGACATCTCCCTCATCCTGGAATGAAAAGCCTCATCCTGAGAGCAGATGCGGCGGAGACAGAGGAATTGCGAGAAGGCGATGGCATTTTTGCAAGAGACAGGGTAGGAAGAGGAATAGTTCAGGTCGCTGTGAGAGTCCGTAGGCTTATAGTAGACATCAGTAGATAAGCTGTCTCCAGAGATAGAGACAGAAAGATCTAGAAAGGGGAGGGAGGTGTTGGAAATGGACCAGATAAACTTGAGGGCAGGGTGAAAGTTGGAGGCATAGTTAATAAAGTCAACGAGCTCAGCATGCGTGCAGGAAGCAGCGCCAATGCAGTCGTCAATGTAGCGAAGGAAAAGTTGGGGACGGATACCAGAATAGGTTTGGAACATAGATTGTTCCACAAAGCTAACAAAAAGGCAGGCATAGCTAGGACCCATATGGGTGCCCATAGCTACACCTTTAGTTTGGAGGAAGTGGGAGGAGCCAAAGGAGAAATTATTAAGAGTAAGGACTAATTCCGCTAGACGGAGCAGAGTGGTGGCAGAGGGGAACTGATTAGGTCTGGAATCCAAAAAGAAGCGGAGAGCTTTGAGACCTTCCTGATGGGGGATGGAAGTATATAGGGACTGGACATCCATGGTGAAAATAAAGTGGTGGGGGCCAGGGAACTTAAAATCATCGAAAAGTTTAAGATCGTGAGAAGTGTCACGAACATAGGTAGGAAGGGATTGAACAAGGGGGGATAAAACTGTGTTGAGGTATGCAGAAACGAGTTCGGTGGGGCAGGAGCAAGGTGAGACAACAGGTCTGCCAGGACAGACAGGTTTGAGGATCTTGGGTAGGAGGTTGAAACAGGAAGTGTGAGGTGTGGGAACTATAAGGTTGGTAGCAGTGGATGGGAGATCCCCTGAGCGGATAAAGTTGGTGATGGTGTGGGAGACAATGGCCTGGTGCACCTAAGAGGGGTCACAATCGAGGGGTAAATAGGAGGAGGTATCCGCGAGTTGGCACTGTGCCTCAGCAAGGTAGAGGTCGGTACGCCAGACAACAACAGCACCCCCCTTATCGGCAGGTTTAATAGTAAGGTTAGGATTAGTGCAGAGGGAGTGGAGAGCAGAGTGTTTGGAAGGAGTAAGTTTGGAATGGGAGCAAGGTGCGGTGAAGTCGAGACAGTTGATGTCCTGTCGGCAGTTAGCAATAAAGAGATCCAGAGCAGGTGGAAGAGCAGAGCGGGGTATCCATGAAGAGGAGAAGGGTTGAAGACGGGAGAAGGGGTCATAGGTGGGGGTGGAAGAGTCCTTGCCGAAGAAGTAGTTGGTTGGGGTGATATACTGCGTCCGGTGCTCCCGATGTGGCCTTCTATATATCGGAGAGACCCGACGCAGACTGGCAGATCATTTTGCTGAACACCTACGCACTGTCCGCCAGAGAAAGCAGGATCTCTCAGTGGTCACATATTTTAATTCCACATCTCATTCCCATTCTGACATGTCTATCCATGGCCTCCTGTACTGTAAAGATGAAGCCACACTCAGGTTGGAGGAACAACACCTTATATTCCGTCTGGGTAGCCTCCAACCTGATGGCATGAACATCGACTTCTCTAGCTTCCGCTAATGCCCCACCACCCCCTCATACCCCATCTGTTATTCATTTATATACACACATTCTTTCTCTCACTCTCCTTTTTCTCCCTCTATCCCTCTGACTATACCCCTTGCCCATCCTCTGGGTTCCCCCCCTCCCCCTTTTCCTTCTCCCTGGGCCTCCTGTCCCATGATCATCTCATATCCCTTTTGCCAATCACCTGTCTAGCTCTTGGCTCTATCCCTCCCCCTCCTGTCTTCTCCTATTATTTTGGATCTCCCCCTCCCCCTCCCACTTTCAAATCTTTTACTGGCTCTTCTTTCAGTTAGTCCTGACGAAGGGTCTCGGCCTGAAACATCGACTGTACCTCTTCCTAGAGATGCTGCCTGGCCTGCTGCATTCACCAGCAATTTTGATGTGTGTTGCACAAACCAAAGACTAACACTGACAGAACCACATAATTGTAACATATAGTTACAGCAGTGCAAAGCAATACCATAATTTGATAATGAACAGACTATCGGGCACGGTAAAAAAAAAGTCTCAAGTCCCGATCGACTCCCAAGTCCCTGCTAGCAGCGGCAAAAGGGAGAAACTCCCTGCCATAAACTTCCAGGCACCGACAACTTACCAATGCATTGGAAGCAGCCGACCACAGCCGACACTGAGTCCATCCATCCGAAAACTTCGAGCCTCCGACCAGCCCCTCCAATACAGTCTCTCAAGTGGCATCCCCTGCCGAGCGCCTACGACCTAACCCTGGCCGCCGAAACAAGCAAAGCCGAGGATTCGAGGCCTTCAGCTCTGGAGATTCCGGTTACCACACAGTAGCAGCGGCAGCGAAGCAGGCATTTCAGAAGTTTTCCAGATGTTCCTCCGTACTCTCACATCCATCTCCATCAAATCAGGATTGTGCACGGTCCCCTACTTGACAGATCATAGATATCATTCACCGGAAAGGCTGTGGGCATTGCCTTGCGCCGCCATCTTCTCCTCCTCTTTTTGACTAACTTACTGGAGTTCTTTGAGGATATAACAAGTGCAGTGAACTGGGAGGAAGGAAGGATCATGGCATAGTCCATTCGCTGCAAGAAGGTAGGTTTTCAGCTTGGTGCTTCGACCCCCAGACTCACCCGAAACCAGCAGCCAACAAAGGGGCAGACTTCTGCCCAGGAAGTAACCTGCAGCCTTCAGGAAACTGAGTTCTACCTTCAAAGAAAGTCAAACTGGCTCCAGCCAATAGGCCTGTGCGAGTCCCAACCAGTCCAGTCAGGGGTGTGCTGGAAATGGATCTATAGTTCTGGAGCAGACCAAGGAAGTGCCCAAGCACTACGAAACTCTAACAGCTAAGTCAAAGGGCTCCTGTTGCCAGGTCCTTAGGAGATTCCTAAGAACGGTCCTCTGGATTGGCTATCCATCCCAAGTTCTGTCCAGTCCCAGGTACTCCAATGGGAACGTTCCTTGAGAACGACTGTTCACCAAGTGATTGCCAGCACCCTCAAGTTTTTCTAGAGAAGGTATTGATGGCCCGGAATGACAGAGGGTTTAGCAGTATGTTCAGGCATGTGAGGGTTGCACCTGGAACAAGGAGCCTTGTATCTGACCTCAACAGTTTCTCCAACCCCTACCTGTTCCAGACAGATCATAGGCGACCATCTCCATGGACTTTGTCATGGGTCTTCCTCCTTCCCAGGGGAAGACCATTATCATGGTAAAAGTGGATCATTTTTCGAAGGCCTGCAAGTTCATTGCCTTGAACAGACTACTATCTGCAGAAGAGACAGCCGAAATTGTCCTGTACCAGGTCTTCAGGATCCATAGTTTTCAGGCAGACGTTGTGTCAGATCGCGGTCCACAATTCACATCACATTTCCGGAGGCCTTTTAGCAAAGACTGGGGCAACAGAAAGTCTTTCCCCTGGGTTTCACCCGCAGTCCAATGGTCAGATGGAGTGGGTGAACCAAGATATGGAACATACCCCAAGATGCCTGGCCACTGAAAGAGAGAACAAATAGAGTGACCATTTGATGAGGTCGGAGGCTGCCAACAACACCTTACTGCAGTTGGTGCATGGGAAGTCTCTTTTCGAATGCCAGTTCGGGTATTCTCCACTCCTCTTCCCTGAGCGGGAGGCCGAGGTTAGGGTTCCTGCAGCTGAAGATCTCGCCCTGATACTGCAAGGAGAGATGGTCTAGGGCAGGGGAGATTTTGTTTGCTTCTACCCTGAAGGCTGAAATAGAAAACAGGGACCAGTTTTGAGCCTGGGCAACAGGTCTGGCTGTCGATTCAGGATTTGACTCTCCAAGTGGAGTCCAGGAAATTGGCGCCCAAATTTATTAGACCCTTCAAGATTCTCAGGAAAGTAAACCCTGTGGCCCACATCTTCAAGATGAATCCCATTTTCCACAATCCCAAATGAAACTGTGAGAACACCATCCCATGAGCCCCACCACTATCAGTCCTGCCGCCACCCAGGTTTGTCGGTGCATAACAGGTCTTCACCGTGAGAAGAAATTTAGATTCAAGAACTGTTTGGATATTCCACAGTTCCTTGTGGACTGGGAGGGATTCAGATCCGAGGAACAGTCCTGGGTTCCGGAGAGGGACGTCTTGGATCTGACTGTTATCCATGACCACAATTATTATCTTTCAGAGCAGCCAGGCCATCAGGAATCGGCCGTAGGGGACCGAGTCCTGTTCTGACATGCACCCAACCACACCAGCTTCTGGGGTTTAGATGCCCTAATTCCCCTGAGTATGGATAGCTGACACAGTTCCTTTCAGGACTGTCTGCTAATCGGCAGTCATGTATGGGCGCCAAGGATTGAGTATTTAAGGAGCACCTGAGCCAAGGTTTGGTGCTCAATCATACGCTTTACTAGTGATTTCACCCAGCGTTTGTTTTGGGCTCAGTTTTCCATCCAGTTAGATACTGTTTCTCGATCCTAGCTTCAGATACTCCAGAATCTGGCTCGAAGCCATCCTTGTCAAGGACTCTCATCACATCTTCATTGCTGTCCTAAACACCAGCAGTGTAATGGGTAGTAAGTAAGTTTTCAATCCCTAAAGCTCACTAGACAAAAACATTGGTACATTACACAACCTATTTCTTAGGCCAGTCAGTATGAATCTGTCTTACGGTCTTCTTGTGTAGGCAGAGAGATCTGGGTCTGCTGGTATTAAGAGATGTATTTCTCTGGTTATGCTTCTTAAACTGTCACAGTCTTTCACATCTTAAATTAATCCCCAGTCACTTGTCTCTGTTCCAAGAAGAAGAAAAATACACAATTTCTCTTTTAGTTTATCTGTGTAACCAGAATTCCTCATTAATTCAAAGAAACTGTTATTATACCCTCTCCTGGCCCCTCCCTTCCTTCATTGTGGTGACCAGAACTGGATGCTGTACTCCAGAACAGCTCATCAAAAAAATTAAACATCATCTCCAAAAATACACCCATGCAACAACAAAAAGTGAAATGTTGGTGGGGGGTCTTTAAAATGGCAATAATACTGAATAAGGCTACTTTGTGGAGATTTCTAGCAGTCTGAGTGCCATTATGTGCATGGTTATCCGTTTGAAGTTTTTGTGCTTGTCATCATTGCTTTCTGCCATTAAATTACCTCAATCCTAATGTAATATCCAAAATTCATCATAACCAAGATTGTCAAGCCTATCAGTTTGATAAAAGATATTGTGGTTAACGCACAGAAGAGGACAGTAACGCTGAAAGCTCAGAAGTATTATTGTCTAGAGTAGTGGTCACCAACCTTTTTAAGCCCAAGATCCCTTACCTCAACCTCAGTGAAAGGCAAGATCTACCTACTAAATCGTTTAGAGAAAAAACAGCTCAGATTGTGCTTCCAATTTGAGGCCTTTTATTTGGGTGAATTGTATTTGAATTACACAAAATACTTTTGTCAAACTTTCAAATTAATTCAAACAAGAAAACACTGTAACTAGTATATCAAACAGGCCATAGCTGTCTTTCTTTAAGAATATTACAATACTTCACACCTTTAATTCTAAGTTTCATTATTTAATTTTATTTCAACACGAAAAATAAATGAATAAATATTGACTGTTGCACTCAGTGTGATGACTGGGGCTGAATACTTTCTGCTAGTTCCCAGAAATTTGGCTCATAACTACAGACAGCCAGTCTGAGACAGTCTGTGAGGTGTAGGGTTGCCAACTGTCACATATTCTCCCCGCTAAGGTAGAGCGTTCCTATGAAACTGTTTGTGCCAAAATGCTTTACGCCAAAGAAGCAATTTATATGGAAAAAAATTTTGAGCGTTCCCAGACCCAAAAAAAAACCTACCAAATCGTACCAAATAACACATAAAACCTAAAATAAACAACAAACAACAGGAATTCTGCAGATGCTGGAAATTCAAGCAACACACATCAAAGTTGCTGGTGAACGCAGCAGGCCAGGCAGCATCTGTAGGAAGAGGTGCAGTCGACGTTTCAGGCCGAGACCCTTCGTCAGGACTAACTGAAGGAAGAGTGAGTAAGGGATTTGAAAGTTGGAGGGGGAGGGGGAGATCCAAAATGATAGGAGAAGACAGGAAGGGGAGGGATGGAGCCAAGAGCTGGACAGGTGATAGGCAAAAGGGGATACGAGAGGATCATGGGACACGAAATGATGCTTCAATAGCAGCCTTATTTTGAGCAGCATGTTTTGTGGAAAACGATTGCTGGGTCTTCAACTCCGATTTCAGCTCAACTTTCCAGGCACGAATTGCGCTCTCTGGGGAGTAAGTGTCTTTAAATTCCTCGTGGTTGGTGTTGTGGTGCCGCTCCAGATTCCCTCATTTAGTCAGTGCTTGTGTTTGGTGGCACAACATACATACACACTTGTCTTTCACCAAGGTAAATAGAAATTCCTCTTCCCATTCTGGATGGAATTTGTATGTTTCCGCCTTCTTTCGTGGAGCCTCCGCTGTGCTATCAGGATATCACGAGCGATTGCCGATTGCAACGTCTCTGATCTGAGCCGATATTCACGTGCCGGGTGGCACCTACTTAATTAGCTGGTTTATTTCGGCTTTTTTTCTTAAGAATATGCTGTGTGCGTCCGGACTACCGCTGCACCCCTGCATGCTTCGCGGCCCTGAGGTTGGGGACACTGTCGTATATTGATGTTTGCGACAGTCTGTACGCTTTCCTAATCTGATTGGTCACTTTGATGCAGCACAGGCTACGCTGAAACTGCGGTGCATGGCGGGGGAGCTTCACACATGCACACTGGGCAGAAAGAACGGAACTAAACCCCTGCAACCCGGAAACAATCTCTCTTTACAAACAGCTTTTTAGTGAAAACATCGCTATATTACCATTAGCCAAATTAGTATTACTTACTTTTATAATGCTCACATTACAACAATATTTGTGTATTTATTTTTGATCTTTCTTCGGGATCTACTGGGAAAGTCTCAAAGATCGAACGGTTGATCGCGATTGATGGGTTGGCGACCCCTAATCTAGAGGGACAATCACAATAAACCTGAGTTAACAACCACTCTGGACACCCACAGCTCACTTTGTACACTGCTCACACTCGTGCAGAAACCGACAGTGTAACGCCTGGACCATTCGTGGACGATGTAGTTATGCACCAGAGGCTCCTTGGTATGATGATCTACCAGAATTATTCCTGCTCCTATTTGTAATGTTTTCAGGTTCCTAGGTTCCATTGTTTTCACTAACAAGAACCCTGCAGACTAATGTGGAAGGCAAATGAATTCAAAGATTAATTGCCGGGATGGTGCAGGGGAACAATCCAAAGGCAAACCTAGGGAGAACCAAAATGAAACCCAAGACCTGGACAACTGAGGGAAACTTGACAAAGAGAAGATAAGAGTGAAAAGCTACCCAGTCCAGATCCACAACATCAGGAGTCCCATGCCAGACATCCCATAGCATAACTCTTCTTGCATCTCTATTCTCAAAACTCTCATACACTCACAGGATCTCACAGTCATGGTGATATAATCAGTTAATGCAGCCACTCTGTAACCTTAAGTGATTTCCAAATTGGTTAAATTGGACACAGATATTCCTGTTAGCCACAGGTTGAAGCAATCACTTCAACTCAGTCAAACATTTTAACAAAAGCTCACTCAGTAAAGTGACTTGATTGAATGGGTCCATTTGTCATTATTGTCCAGCCTATAAACATAATCCCTCATTTTACATGCCACCTTCATTGTTCAAGCCAGAAACATCATGAATTAATGACAAAGAGTGAACCCCATCATGGTTTGGAGCTCTTGAAATTTTTAAGTCTTACAGACATTCATTGAATGGGCTCTTCAGAACTCTTCTGGCCAAGTACACCAACAGAGCATAACAATACAAAGTTCCAGGGATACTCATTGAGGTCATTAGGGCACAGTAATTTGCTCTTAATTCAGGAGAAGCCTGAGTCAGCAGATTATGTATAGGAATTTACACATTGAGCTTATACGTAGGAATTTATACATAGAGTTTATACATAGGAATTCCAACAGAACATTGGTGGTTCGATCGAGTGACAATACGAGACAAATCATTCTCAAAACAAGGAATAATTGTTTTTATTATTCAAACAATTCAAAGCCAAACACTCTATGGCTCACCGCAGAGACCTGCAAGGCTCTTGACAGTCCCTGCCTCCCTTAGACTGGCACCTGATGGCCTAGGGAGCCTTGAAGAAATTGAGACAGATCTGATTCTCTCAAGAAAGGGCTGGTAAACTCAAGACAGACCTGATGCTCTTGAGACAGGGCTGGTAAACTCAGAAACATTGCATATAACTCAGAAACATTGAATACCATGGCAGGCCAAGGGAATCTTGATGATATAGAGAACCTTGGAAGAAGTCTTAAACAGAGACTGGAGAAAATCAGAATGCAGACTCATAACATGAACGGAGTATGGAAGGCACCCTCGCCTCCAGCTGACTGATATCCAAACCACTGTTGAGTGTCCGCTGTGTCCACTTATTGCAAGATCCTTCTGTCATAGTGTGCACTAGAAATGACTGAACCCAGATGCAGAGGAACAACAAACCCCCATGTAGAAACAAGAGTTTATACATAGGAATTCTCACAGAACATTGGTGGCTCAGCTGAGCAACACTGCGAGACAAATCATTCTCAGAACAAGAACCCCACAATAAATGCTATTTGGGAGTCCACTTTAAATAATCACAGTAGGCTAAAAACCTGTGCCAGTCACAACTAACTTCACAAGATTAAACTGAAAGCACAAGGGCTCAATGACTCTAGTTAAGACAACAACTAACAAATACAGGTGCTCTAAAAACCTCGAAACCAATGTTCTATAGCTCACTGCCAGGCCCACAGGATTCTTGATACTTTGACGGATCATCTGCTCAATCACAGCCGAACAGTATGTGGCTGCCACACCCTGGTTGTGCATCTCCCAGGGAACGTTTGCAAATAAATCCCCACATTACAGCACTGCAATAACCTGTTTCAGGATGCTCATGCTTACTTACCTTTCTGTGTTTCCACAGACAGCAATAACTCACCAACGACAAACCAATCTCAGACAGGAAAGCATAAGACATGGCCTAACCTTCTAAAGTTTGGCATTTATTATGCTGATCACTGATTTGAAAATGTCCATGTATTTCTAAATGCACTCATCTCATTGGCTACCAGCTCTGCTCAACACTCTGTTCTACCACATAATTTTGGAGGAAACCTTAGACCCTTCTGCATTAGTGCAACATCTCTACAATATAGAAACATTCTGCATCTGGGGGGACAATGGATCTTCAAAGTCAGACCCCAGAAAGCAGCTTTGTGTGACCTCAATATCCAGAGTGGCCCCACAAAGCAAGGCTCACTGCCCTCTCCTTTGAGTAGTCAGATGAAGAAATTATCTTGAAATGGGAATGCAACACAACTGAAAGGGAATTTGCACTCAATGCTGCCCATTGTGAATGGTTGACCATTACATCAAATGAACCTTAAAGTGAACAGTTTCTGAGAGCTGGTCAGAGAGTCATGAAGTCATAAAGTAATACAATATCGAAGAAGGCTTTCAGTCCAACTCATCCCTGCTGAGACTAGTAAACCCATGTGAACTTGTTCCACTTTCCTGCATTTAGCTCATATGCCTCTATCAATGTACTTATATCAAAGCGTCTTTTAATTATTGTTATTATAGCTCCCACAACAGCTGCCTCTGCCAGCTTGTTCTATATATACACCACTCTCGGCATGAAGCAGTTACCCCTCAAGTCCTTCTTAAATCTTTCCCCTACTACCATAAAGTCTTTCTCCTCCCACCTGGACTACCATCAGCATGCATTTCAACACAATGTCAAAATATCACCAAATGCTGCCTTCAGAAAGTCCCTCATATTCACTGGAAGATCAAGTGAACCAACATGGATGTCCTCTCTTTCAGGCCCACTTGAGTTGTACTGAGGTCCTCTGTAGTCAGCTTCATTGGGCAGGCTACATCATTTGCATGTCAGATACCAGACTCCTAATGCAGAGACTTTATTCTCAGTTCTGTCAGGGGCAGACAGTAAGAGGACATTTAAATCTTTGGACTTGTTTAACCCTACACCACGCTTCATTTCTCATATGATTTTCCCTGTTGCATTAATCATTTGGAAGGACGTGGTTTATGATCAGGGTATTGGGAATGACTCTCTAATTTTTTGCAGAACTGCAAGAAATCTACAGATGGTTGGGATGAACCCCAAGGAAATGCAGAGGCACTGTTGTTTCCCAATAAATGCAAAGTCAAAGCAACATTTGCCTGATGAAAATGAGGATGTCACAAGCCCACATAAACTTAACTTTCACCCAGGCATGTTGGTGTGATTTATCAGCTGTCAGCCTTGGTTTAGTAGTTTGTGGAGTCTTCTCTGTGACGTGAGTCATAGTTTCATCCCCTTTCCAGGCACTTGAGCACAAATTTTATACTTACTCCTAATGAGTCTTTCAGACGATCAATATGACTCTAGCAACTTATCTGCTCACCACTGTTTTGCTTTTTGTGGGAGCTTGCTGTTCACAAACTGGTCTAATATCCTGTATAACAACAGAGGCTGTGCTGCAGAAATGCTTAATTGTTGCAAAATTATATGAAATATCGTGAGATGGTGCACCATTCTGCTGTTTTGTGCTCTTCGTTGTACTTATTATTGTACTTATTATGGTCATGTGCACTGTGTACCTCATGCAAACAGGAATTTTGTTTTACTCTGGTATATATGACCATCAACTAATCTAATCTAAATGTTTATGCAAATCTATAAATCAGAATGTTGTATGCAAAGCATAGTGTGGAGCTGACTGAGAACTCACATTAGTGTTGCGAAAGATTTTATGACCAACAAACGGCTAATGGCAGTGAAGGGAATCTCGGAAATCATCCCACCTGGCATTACAATGTCTCAGTAAATTGAAACACATTGATGATAGTCTTCCATTGACAATCAATCTCTCAAGTTATCTTAGTTATTTCTGTAATTGGTTCTTCTTGATACTTGCCGTGCGAGTAAGATCACATTCAGTGCCCTCACTATAACTGTTTATCAAAAGGTATTCAAGACAACTCAGGATGGAATGAGTTGATGTGTTGGTCAGACTGAGGAGGGGAGACCTGTTTCTGGAATAGGCTACAAATTTAGTTGAGCATGTTTCCTGGAACTTCTTCACTTATAGGTTACAAGATTTATTGAATTCTTGCTCATAACTTCCCTGAGTGAGATTTGAGCTCAGTACTAAGGGCCCACATTTAAGTTAATCTGCTTGATAGGCAGGGTTATATACTCTGCTCAATTTTCCTCTTTAGTGAGATGTAAAATTAGACAGGATGTAAAATGGTCAAAATCTCATATGGTGAGTTAGGTTACAATCAATTTTGTTGCAAAACACAATACAAAAAGCAAAAGCTTTGAGCAGTCAATCACAACAATCTGTGACTTTAATATTCAGGCAGTCTTCTTAATATTGCAGAGATTTTTGTGGGAGCTTACTGTGTACAATGTGGCTGCTGCATTTCACGTGAGGTAACAGTGACAAAACATTGAAAATTCCTTCATGATTATAAGCGTATTATCAAGTAAATTATGGCAGCAAGTTTCTTAGGGAGACGTTAGTATTGACAGAAAAATTCTAAATCAATTATTTTTTTTAAGAAATGTCTCAGAGAAAATGAGAGTGTAGAGGCTTAAGGAGGAAATTCTAGAAGACAGAGCATAGGAAGCTGAAGACACCATCATCAATGAAGGACTGACCATCAACAGGGAAGGACAAGATATCAGAGCTGGAGGAGAGAGCAGTAGAACCAGAGGAGATCCGCATCCCTCCAGTCAGAAGCTTACCATTACCAGATTGATTGTGACTGTGGTCATCTATCTGCCCAATTCCTCAAGCTGAGTGCAGCACATGACAAGATTAAGCACAGCAGTGCCCTTCAGCTCTTCTCCAGCATCATTTGGGTGGGACGGCACAGATCAATTCCAGCACCAAGACTGCTTCCTTTCATGTCCATGCAATCACTCAACTCCTCTCCTGCCTCATACCTTTGGCTGATGAAACCCTCTGTCATGCTTTGGCAGCTCAATATTTAACTATATCAACACTTTTTCTATCTGGATCTCATCTTGTACAGTTTATGAACATGACTTCATCAAAATCATCCTGCCCTAAACCGGTACTCCAGTGCTCTTCCGTTCGTCCATCATCCTTTGATTGCTGACATCAATCCACTCCTAGTTAATGGCTCAAATTAAAATTCTCACCTGGTTTTTTGCTCCTCCCTTTCTCTGTAATATCTGTCACACTGTTAATTTCATAGCCACTCTTTTGAAGGCAAGGACTCAGCTTTATTGGCACACTGTCCGTTACCCTAAGTATTCATTCACCTCACGAACAACACACCATGACTGCAGAGTGTGCCATCCATAAATGCTTTGCAGAAACATCCAGGATAATTCAGTAATGATCCCTGTGACCTACAGAGACATCATCAGAGATGAAAGGGAACCTCAGCACCCGAAAGCCACTGTCTGCATGCTCTCCTGTACAGGATTATACCATCAGTCCTTCATTGTTGTTCTGCATAAAACTTGGAACGTTTCTGTGACACAAAGTATGAAGTTACCTCTTGTCCCAAGACAAGGCCACCCTCAGGGTGGAGGAGCAACATCTTGTATTCCATCTGGGTAACCTCCAACCTGATGGCATGAATATTGATTTCTCCTTCCGGTAAAAAAAATTCCTTTCCCCTTTTCTCTTCCTCTATAACTCACTCTGGCCTTTTACGTCTTCTCTACTATCTATCACTTCGCCTCTGTCCTCATCCTACGGTTCTCTCTCCTCTTCTATCAGATTCCCTCTTCTCCAGCCTTTTACCTTTCCCACCCACCTTTCTTCACCTACCACTTTCTAGCTATTCTACATCCTGACCCCCTCCCCTTGTTATTCTGGTGTCTTCCTCCTTCCTTTTCAGTCCTGATGAATGGTCTTTGCCAGAGGTAGCGACTGTTTATTCATTTCCATGGATGCTGCCTGACCTGCTGGGATTTCCCAGTATTTTGTGTGTGTTGCTACAAAATTACCTTTCGTATCTTTGCTTGTGGTGGAATAAACTCCTAGTCATTTGAAGATTATAGATTACTGGCAGCAAAATGCATTTGACTAGTTTAAATATAGTCTTATCAAATGGTGGTGTCTTCTCCTGTCCTGGTTCTTATATTCCTCTGTTCTTATGCTCTAGGTGAGAATCTCATGACCACCTCCCAGAGGCAGTAAAGGAATGGGTAATAAATATTGAAGCAAAATATCATGTGTCATACAGGTTAAAAAATATTGTGGCTTCTGAATCTGAATTGCCATTACCTGATCAAATAATGTGTGTGAACAGTAACAAATGAGAAAATCTGCAGATGCTGGAAATCCAAAGCAACACACAGAGAATTCTGGAGGAACTCAGCAGGCCAGGCAGCGCCTATGGAAAAAATATACAGCCGACTTTTGGGGCTGACACTCTTCATTGGGTGTGGAAAAAAAGATGCGAAGTCAGGGTGAAAAAGTGGTGGTGGCGGGGGGTTGGGTATTACTGAGTTCCTCCAGCATTGTGTGTGTGTAAACAGAGTCTGGGAACTAACCAGCTACTGAAGCAAAGATGAAATTAACATTTGCTCAGTTAAATGTGATTAAAGCAAAAGAACGTGAAACTTCAATTGCGTGCTCCGTTACTGTGGGAGGATGAGTGGGGACTGAAAAGATAATGCTCATATATAGGCAATGGGCCCCAATGATTCAGTTTTGCACCTTGTATTTTGTCCTTTAACCCTGTGAAATTTCAGTACTCTTCCAATAATGGCTTCAAATGCATTCTTAATATCAATTGCTCCATTGTCAAAGGCCAGGTCTTCACCAGATAGCCATTTAATCTTATCTACTGCTTCCTCTCTCTATTCTTCTTTAAGATTGTAATGTATGGATCTATTTCTTTCAGAGCAATGACCCCTCCCCATAGCACTACATATTGACCTCTTGTCTGCGCATGCACATTGATCTGTTGTCTGCATGTGCTCATTGTTTTCTCTCTCTCTCTCTCTCTCTCTCTGATTGCAATGTGAATACACCAGTTAAAGTCATCTCCCATGTACGTGCTTTTATTTAATCAACATGTAGTTGTGCACAGGCATAACAAATTGGTGACGAGGATGAACCTGAGTGTCAGAAAATATCAGAAACTGCACCGACAGTTACGGCATGATTATGGGACGGAACAGCAAGAGTTAAACAGTACAGAGAAGGCCGTCACAGACGCTAACAAAGGCATGAGTTCAGTGCATAGTAACAATGAAAGACTCGCTGAATTTAAAGTGAAAATAATGTGACATTGGCTTCAGTCAGGAGAGTTGACGAATTTGATAGTGCTTATGAAGACTGGGAGCTGTATATTGAGAAGGTGGAACTGTATCGTAACATGAATGCAGTGGAGCAAGAGAAAGCCCTTACGCTTCTTAGCTCAACGGGCCCGAGAATGTAGAGTATCTTACGCAAATTAGTAACCCCTGCAAAACCAGCAGGCAAGACGTTCAACGAAATTGTTACAATTTTACAGAATCACTTGAGCCCTCAACTGCTGGCAATAGCTGACAGATTTAGATTTTCCAAAAGGAAGCAGTCAAAAGATAAAGCATTTCTGAATATATTGCAGAACTGCACAAACTTTCCCAGTACTGTGACTTTAGAGATGGACTTTCTGATGCATTAAGGGACAGGCTTTTACGTGGCATGCATAGTCAAAGCACTCAAAAGAGGCTACTCTCCGAAAGAGAACTATCCTTAGAATGGGCATTGACCATTGCAATATCATGAGAGACAATAGCAAAGGATGCTGCAGAATTACAGAGAAGGAAGTTAGAATGTGAAATGTACAAAATGTTCTTGAATGGTGCAAAAAGCCAAAGATGGTGTCGATGTGGCAAATCAGAATGTCTGCAGAAAGTGTCACAGACATGGTCATATAGAGAGAATGTGCAAGGCAGACAAAAAGCACAAGCAAGTGAAAGTCTCAAACACAAAACTAAGCAAATGCATGTAAAACAATCAGACAACATAAAGAGGCCCTTAGGCTAGTACTGGGATTAAAGAAGTTCCACCACTACCTCTATGGACAAAAGTTGATGCTAGTGACAGATCACCAGCCCCCCTGTGTCCATTTTCAATCCCAGGAAGAGAATTCCAGTCCGGTTACAATGTCGGGCACTATTCCTAGGAGCCTACGCTTATGATATAGAGTTCAAGGGTACCAAACAACACAACAATGCTAATGGCTTGTTATGTCTTCCACCACTGGCAACTGAAGAAGAAAAGTCTTCATACTGTGACCCAGCAGCAGTGTTGCCCCTCGCATTGGTAGAGCAGTTGCCAGTAACAAATACTGAAATACGTAGGGAAACAAGGAGTGACACAATATTGTCAGAGGTCTATGAAAGCACCATGCAAGGATGGTGACCCTATGTTTCCAGAGTTCTCAGTGAGACAAGACCAATTGTCAGTATGTCAAAGAACGCTGATGTGTGGATCTCATGTTGTGGTTCTCGCCAAACAGCGCCACAGAGTGTTAGAAAATCTGCATGAAGAAGACCTGAGTACATTCAAGATGAAGAGTCTTGCCTGGAGCTACGTGTGGTGGCTGGGAATAGATAAACAGATTGAAGACCTGGCCGAAAGCTCTTTGGGATGCCAAAAAGTTCAAAATGCACCCCCACAGGCACCATTACACCTTTGGGAGTGGCGGTCTTCACTATGACAAAGGGTACACATTGAGTTTGTTGGGACATACGTGGACCCCACGTTTCTGATTGCTGTGGATGCTCATTCAAAGTGCCAGAGGTTATACCAATGAAGTCAACCACCTCAGCAAAGACTGTTTCCACTCTGAGGACCTTCTTCGCCAGAAAAAGCTTACCAGAACAAATTGTGAGTGACAATGGACCACAATACATATCAGAAGAATTCCGACTGTTCATGAAGAAAAATGGCATCAGAGTCAGCTCCTCATCCCCCAGCAATGAGTGGGTTTGCTGAAAGGTTTATCCAAACATTCAGTAAGTCCATTAAAGTGCTGGACAAGTTATTCTACAGCACAAGGCAGACGACTTCCTTTTTGTGTATTGGAACTCTGTTCATGTGATGACAAATTAAACACTGCAATGTTGTTCATGAGCAGGAATCTGAGATCTTGCATAGACCTCCTGAATCCAGACCTCCAGAGGGAAGTACAGAATAAGCAGTTCAGTCGGTTGCCAAGTGAAGCAGCAATGAGCTTCAAGATTGGACAGGATGTCCTAGCGTGTGATTACTGAGAAGGCAAATGGACACCCGGTAGGATGGTTACAAGAACTGGACCACTGATGTGCACAGCAGATGTTGGAGATCAGACATGGAGACGTCATGTGGACCAGCTGCTGGATGCTCAACTAAAGAACACACTTGAATTGATTGATCCAGCAAAATGACACATTATAGTCACCGGGCTTAACCCTCAGTGATAATCATGTCACTGTCAGCAACGTTACACTGGAAACTGAGAACATTGTCTTAGACAAGACACCTACCAAGCTTAATACCACTCCACTGGTCTAGAGGTGCTATCTTGAAAGAACCAGAGTGCCACCAAAATGATTGAACCTTTAGAACTGTGAAGTTTGTTATGGACTGTTATTGTGAAAGCATGCTTGGTTGGAATATGGGTTTATGAAAGGGAAATTTAATTGTTTTGTATATGTACTGCTTTATGTTGCATTAATCTAAAGGGGGAGGAAGGGTAATGTATGGATCTATTTCTTTTTGAGCAATGACCCCCCCCCACCCCGCACTATGTCTTGATCTGTTTTCTGCAGATGCGCTGTTGTCTATGCATACACATTGTTCTCTTTCTCTCTCACTGCAATGTGAATATACCAGTTAAAGCCATCTCCCACATTGCGTGGTTTTATTTAATCTATATGTAGTTGTGCACAGACACAACAAAGATACTATTTAATACTTTCTGACCAACTGTTTTGTTATCAACTTCTGTTTGCCAACCACATCTCTGAAGGTCCTTGACATGTAGGGCTGAAAGTAATGTGAATTTCTTAGCAGTGTTGTTGGATCGCTAAGATTTTCAATTTAACCCATTAGCCTGCTCCTTCGCACTACCATATGCCCAGATGAGGTTTACGATAATTATTCTGGGAATGAAAGGGTTAATGTACGAGCACTGTTGGATGGCTATGAACCTGTCCTCACTGGATCTTAGAAGAATGAAGGGGATCACATTGAAATATAACTATTGAAAGGCCTTGATAGCGTGGAAGGAATGTTTCCAATAGCGGGAGAGACTGGGACCAGAGGACACAGCCTCGGAATAAAAGGATGTCCTTTTAGAATAGAGAGGAGGATGAATTTCTTTAATTAGAGGGTGACGAATCTATGGAATTCATTGCCACAGATGGTGTAAAGGCAAAGTGTTTGGAGATATTTAAAGCAAAGGCTGATAGATTCTTGATTAGTAAGAGCATCAAAGGTTATGCGGAGAAGGCAGAAGAATGTTGCGAGTGATAGGCCAAATGGCTCAGTGTCTACTCCTATGTCTTATGACAAGGAGAAATGGATTCACAGGTAAAACTATGGATGGATTTAAAAACGAGACTGGAATCATTTTGGATTCTTTGGACTGTTGAATAATTTTTCTGTTTACTGATGACTATGTTTCACAATGCAGACTAAAGAGAAAAATTACATTTGAGCAACACACCTCTATGGAGCATATTTAAAGAAGATGGAAACATGGAAAATTGTATTAAAGGAAGGTTACCTCAGAAATGTTGATCTTCAATGACAGAAGAGCAAATTTGGGCAGATTACCACAATAACTTAGTCAGTCACCTTAAAGCAGGAAAAGGAAGAAATAAAAGCAAAGAGGGTTACAAAGGGAACTCCGGAATTCAGAACCTTGGCAATGCAGGCACAAGAATGGAGCTTTTGGAATGAGAAGGAGACCAGAACTAGAGGAGTGCATATAATCTCAGTGGATTATAGAGCTGGAAGAGACAACAGTGCTGGAGAAGGATAGGACCACGGAGGAAGTCAAATCTGTTATTCTTACTTAAAACTGACATTTTGCTCAACCAAAAGTTAATGTAAATAGCCAAGCAAAGATGTTACGGGTGAGAAAGATTTGTTGTGTTAGGGCAAAGGATAGTGCAATTTTAAGGAGAGTAGAATAATGGAGGGTGGGCAGAAGCAAACTTTAGTTCAGATGTCCTAACCTATCTTTGCGTAGCTTGGTAGAACATAGAACATAGAAATTCTACAGCAATTACAGGCTCTTTGGCCCACAATGTTGTGCTGACCATGCAACCTACTCTAAAAGTTGCCTAGAATTTTCCTACCACATAGCCATCTATTTTTCGAAGCCCCATGTATCTATCTAAGAGTCTCTTAAAAGACCCTATTGTATCTGCCTCTACCACCTTTGCTGGCAGTGCATTCCACACACCCACCACTCTCTGTGTGAAAAACGTACCTCTGACATCCCTACTTCCAAGCACCTTAAAACCGTGCCCCCTCGTGATAGTCATTTCAGCCCTGGGAAAAAGCCTCTGACTATCCACACAATCAATGCCTCTCATCAGCTTGTACACCTCTATCAGGTCACCTCTCATCCTCCGTCGTTCCAAGGAGAAAAGGCCGAGTTCACTCAACCTATTCTCATAGGCACACTCTCCAATCCGGGAAACATGCTTGTAAATTTCCTTTGCACTCTCTCTAGAGCATCCACATCCTTCCTGTAATGAGGTGACCAGAACTGAACACAATACTCCAAGTGGGGTCTAACTAAGGTCTTATATAGCTTTAACATTACCTTATGGCTATTGAACTCAATCCCACGATCGATGAAGGCCAATACACTATATGCTTTCTTAACAATACTGTCAATCTACACAGCAGCTTTGAGTGTCCTACAGATGTGGGCCCCAAGATCTCGCTGATCCTCCACATAACCAAGAGACTTACCATTAATATTACATTCTGTCTTCAAAATGAACCACTTCATACTTATATGGGTTGAACTCCATCTGCCACTTCACTGCCCAGTTCTGCATCCTATTGATGTCCGGTTGTAACCTCTGACAACCTGCCAGAATATCCACAACACTCTCAACTTTTGTATCATCAGCAAACTTACTAACACACCCTTCTACTTCCTCATCCAGATCATTTATAAAAATCACAAAGAGGAGAGGTCCTAGAACAGATCTCTGTGGAACATCACTTGTCACAGTCCTCCATGCAGAATATAAACTATCCACAACCACCCTTTGCCTTCTATGGTCAAGCCAATTCAGGATCCACAAAGCAAAATTTCCTTGGATCCCATGCCTCATTACTTTCTGAGTGAGCCTCGCATGGGGAAACTTCTGAAATACCTTACTGAAATCCATATACACTATGTTCACTGCTCTACCTTCATCATTGTGGTACATCCTCAAAGAACTCAGTTAGGTTCATGCTGACTATCCCTGATCAGATTATGTTTCTCCAAATGCTCAAAAATCTTGCCTTTCAGGATCTTCTCCAACAACTTGCCCACCACTGAAGTACGACTCACCGGTCTATAATTTCCTGGGTTATCTCTACTCCCATTCTTGAACAAGGGAACATCGTTTACAACCTTCCAATCCCCTATTACTTCTCCTGTTCTTATTGATGATGCAAAGATCATCACCAGAGGTTCAGCAACCTCTTCCCTTGCTTCCCACAGTAGCCTGGGGTATACTTCGTCCAGTCCCAATGACTTATCTAACTTAACGCCTTTCAAAACCTCCAGCACATCCTCTTTCTTAATATCCATAAACTCAAGCATTTCAGTCCTCTTTAAGTCATCCGCACAATTGCGAATTACCTTTTCACTGGTGAATACTGAAGCAAAGTATTCATTAAGTACCTCCGCTACCTCTGCTGGCTCCATGCACACGTTTCCACTCTCACTCCTGACTAGTCCTATTCTCACATGGCTCATCCCCTTGCTTTTTACATGCTTGTAGAATGCCTTGAGGTTTTCCCTAATCCTGCTCGCCAAGGCCTTTTCATGGCCCCTTCTAGCTCTCCTAATTAAATCTTGAGCTGCTTCCTAGCATCCTTGTAATTTTCTAGAGCTCTAACAGTACCTAGTCTTGAACCTTTCATAAGCTTTTCTTTTCTTCTTAACTAGATTTTTTACATCCCTTGTGCACCATGGTTCTTTTACCCCACCATTCTTTCCCTGCCTCAATGGAATATACCTTTGTAGAACGCCATGCAAATGTTCCCTGAACATTTGTCACATTTCTGCCGTGCATTTCTCTGAGAACACTTGCTCCCAATTTATGTTTCCGAGTTCCTGCCTAATATCATTGTATTTCCCCCAATGACAATTAAATGTTTTCCCAAATTTTCTGCTCCTATGCCTCTCCAGTGCCATGGTAAAGGAGATAGGGTTGTGATCACTACCTCCAAACTGCTCTCCCACTGAAAGATCCGACACCTGACCAGGTTCATTTCCCAATAGCAGATCAAGTACAGCCACTCCTTGAGTTGGCATATCTACATATTGCATTAGGAAACCTTCCTGAGCACACCTAACAAACTCCACCCTATCTAAACCCCTTGCTCTAAGGAGATGCCAGTCAATGTTAGGGAAGTTAAAATCACCCAACACAGCAACACTATTATTGTTGCACTGTTGCAGAATCTGCCTCCCTATCTGCTCCTCGTTGTCTCTGCTACTATTGGAGGGTCTATAGAGTTATTGCCCCCTTTCTGTTTCTGACTTCCATCCACAATGACTCAGTAGACAATCCCTCCATGACTTCCTCCTTTTCTGCAGCCGTGATACTATCCCTGATTAGCAGTGCCACTCCCCCACCTCTTTTGCCTCCCTCCCTGTCCATTTTGAAACATCTGAAGCCTGGCACACCCAGTAGCCATTCCTGCCCCTGAGTCATCTAAGTCTTTGTAATGTCCAAAATGTCATAGTTCCACGTATTGATCCATGCTCTAAGTTCATCTACCTTGCTCACGATATTCCTTGCATTAAAATAGACACATCTCAAACCATCTGGCTGACTGCTTCTTTGCTCTATCATCTACCTATCATTCCTCATAAACTCCTTACAAGCTGTTGCTAATTGTGTGCCAACCGTCTCATTGTCTGCCTCTTCACTTCGGTTCCCACCCCCAAGCAAATCGAATTTAAACCCACCCCAATAGCACTAGCAAACCTCCCTCCCAGGATATTGGTTCCGCTCCAGCTCAGGTGCAACCCGTCCCACTTGTAGAGATCACCCTTTCCCCAGAAAAGGCTCCAATGATCCAAGAACTTGAAAGCCTGCCCCCTGCACCATCTCCTCAGCCCCTCATTCATCTGCGCTACCTTCCTGTTCTGACCTTTTTCTAGCTCATGGCACTGGGAGTAATCCAGAGATTACCACCTTGGAGGTCCTGCTCTTCAGCCCCCTTCCTAACTTCCTAAACTTACTGCGGATGACCTCCGGCTGCTCACCCTCCTCTTCAAGCATATTCTGCAACTGCTCAGAGACATCCTGGACCCTGGGAGGCAACACACTATCCTGGTGTCTTGTTTGCTGCTGCAGAATCTTCAATCTCTCCCCCTAACTATCGAATCCCCTATGACTATTGCTCTGTCTGACTTTACCCTTCCCTTCTGAGGCTCAGGGCCGATCACAGTGCTATTGGTCTGGCTGCTGCTGCCTTGCACAGATAAGTCAGCCCTCACAGCAGTATCCAAAGGGGTGTACCCATTGCTGAGGGGAATGGCCACAGGGGGACCCTGCACTGACTTTCTTCTCCCTTTACCTCTCTCGGTGTACATCCATCTACTCTCCGAGTCCTGCACTCTGGGTGTAACTACCTGCTCAAAAGTCGTATCTATCAACTGCTCTCCCTCCCAGATAATCCTAAACTCATCCAACTCCAGCTCCCAACTCCTTAATACAGTCTTTCATGAGCTGGAGCTGGCTGCACTTCCCGCAGATGTAGACATCAGGGAGACTACCAGCTTCCATGAATTCCCACATCCTACAGGAGGACCATTCCACTGCCATCCCACCTGCACTGTACAATGGGTAACCAAGGCCAAATCCTCCAACTAGTTTCTTTGGCCTCAGCCTCTTCCCATCAAAGCTCTTGAATCAAAGCCTGATGCTCCTACTCTCACCACTGGGCTACTCCCAACAATAGCTGCCCCAACCATTGCCCCTTATGTACTTCGATTTCCGACTTAATTCCCAATGCTCTGCTCCCGACACTGATTGGACCTCTGGAACCTCTGGAAACTGGTGTCAAACTTCAACTGATAATACCTCACTATGAAGTGCTATTGGATGTTTTACTTGAGTTAAAGGTGTATCTAACTGCAAGTTGTTTGTAAATTTATTTTCTTAGCAATTTCTGTTTCCATGCTATATGTTATCAAATTATTAACTGTTTTCCTCTATCCATTACATTCTGTAAGGTCTAATAAAAGTTAATGTCTTGAGTACCCAGCAATTTACATTTTTTTTTTTTGCTTTTTTTGCTAAGATTGTACTTTGATTCTGTTTAATTGCATTATTATTCACTGTTCAAATGCCACACCATCTATCTTCCCTTTAACCTCTGCTTAAGGTACAGGTGGCTTTTGAGTGAAACTTGTTCTCCACCAGGAGCTGCTCAAGAAGATGACCATCATTCCTCTTTTCTGAACAACCCACGGTGCAAGTCTTTCCAGCAAAGAACAAACTCAGAGAAAGGAATAACTGCACGGTTACAATCCCCCCCCCCCCCACCCCCTGCACAGCCCACCCAACCTATCACTAAGTGCACGTGAAGTGAGAGGTCATTAGTAGGAAGCCACCAAAAGAGGAAGTTTGCAAAGACATCAGTGAAGTAATTTATAATTCATGTCAATTCAATATTCCATTATACACACATTTCCCTTAATCAGATTGCTTTAGTGAATGGAAATAAGTTACATCAGGAGAGGTGAAGTACCAAATGGCATCATGAATAATATATCAGAGAGTACAAAGTTAGGTAATTGATCTGGTGTTGTCAATCCATGAGTGACATTGTCTTTGAAGACAGCTCCTACCCTTCCTCCATCGGGCAAACAAAGACGGTAAGGACACTTTCTTAACATTCCATCCACAGTCAGCAGGCCAGTGCTACATTTACAATATTGATCCTATTGATCTTTTTGATGTGACCAGCCATGAGGTAACACATACGTCAGTTAATTGTATTCCTACTGCAATGCATCTGATAGCTGCATGCTGAGGAGAGAGGGAATCTGCCATCCTGTGCTGCTAATGTTGCCGTGGAGACATGGTTCCAGTCTCGTACCAGACACAACCTGTGTCTGTCAGAGTTAGTGTAGCCCTGAGCCATGGGTTCCTTTCAAGTTGTAGGAAGTGATATCTGTAGCATTTCTTAAGTTCCACAGAGTCCATGGAAAAAAGGAGCAAAAGGTAACTAACAATCTGTTGGAGGAATTCACCGCATTGAGCAACATGTTCCAGTAGATTGTTGCTCTAGGTCCTGGCATCTGTACTCTCTAGTATTACCACAATCAAAGAAGAATTGGTTCCACTGGCATCTTCAGGCTTTCTTCAGGGTCCATATAATGCCTATATTGTCTTGTATATTCTCCATGTCCAACTTGGCACCTTATTGATTGAAGGTGGCTCTATTTTCTAAATTTTCAACAACAAGCAGGTTGCAGTCCTGCTGTTGAGGCAGCAATAATGATCCTTTCATTCTCAGCACCAACTTGCTTCAGGCAGGCTGAGGCTGTATGAAAATGGAAATTCAAGCGACCGTAGAGGCCAGAATCTGGGGCAACAAACAACCTTCGGGGGAGCTCAGCAGTTTTAGCAGCATCTGTGGAGGAGAGGTGGGTGCGTGCTGATGGAACGTGTGATGTTTGGGGTTTAAATCTTGCATCAGGAATGAGAGAGGAAAGAGGAGATTATCAGTATAAGGGCAGTGGTGAGACAGGGACCAGAGGAGATCGGTGGACCAGAGGATGATAGCGGAAGATCTTGATGGCCTCCCTCTTCTCTAAGAGGTCTGATCATCTCTCATCTTTCCTGGGTCCACCAATCACTTCCTGCTAGGTCTCCCAACTCACCCACTCTTCTTTGTGCTGGCAATTTCTCTTCTCCACATTCAGTCCTGATGCAGGGTTTCAATCTGAAATGTCAATGATTCCTTTTCTCCACGGTTGTTCCTTGACCCACTGAATTCCCACAACAGCTTGTTTGTCACTGGCGTGGATATGCATCTCACATGAATATGCAAGACCTAGGAAAGGATATCATGGCGAATAGGTCAGGCAAGTCTCAACTATCTTGTTGACCATTTGTCAGTTGAACTAGGTTAGAAAATTCACTAGGCAACTCATAATTAGTCAAAGCTCACAATTTATTGTCTCTGCACAAACAACAAAGGAAATATGTTGACCCCAGGGCAACAACTGAGAACATAAATTCTGCTGTTCTCTTTGTACCAATTCTCACTCAGACCACTTGTCCAATTTATAACACCAAAATAGGAGAGATATTCATTGGCCAGATAATTGATCTTTTCTTCAAACTCTGGCATGGGGTTTCTTCCTTGTAGAAGGTGGGTCTCTTGAGAAAGTTATTGCTGATAGCACCACTAAGCTATCCTCTTTTATTTTTGTTCCTAACCAATTCAGATATTGCATTCCACTGTCATAGGCTGGAGATCATGTGTCTGACCTTTAACAACTTTTTATTGGCTCTGCTCCAGGCCAGCTTCTATTTATTACCCTCTTCCCAAGAAGTGACAATTGGTAATCATGGCTCTTTGTTCTCTTCAGTATCCTGCTTGAATCACTCCAGGCAGGCACCCATCCCAACATTCACAAACCTGCATGTTATATCTAACCAAAGAACATCTCACAAATAACTTCTTATTTGAAAATTATCTCTAGACCCTCAGATTCCCTGAAGCATCATTGTGTTTACTTTAAAACACAGAAAGCAAAGCAACTTCATCTCACAAAATGGAGGACATAAAACTGTTCCACAAAATGTCAGCCTCCATCTCCAAACAGATGGCAGGAGCAAAGACAATTGATCTGTCTGCTTCCACTGTCCTTGACCCATTCAAGTTCTTTCAAGAAAGAGTGACATAGAGCTCTTAAAGGTGGCAGAGTCAAGGGCTATGGGGAGAAGGCAGGAAAAGGGTACTGATTGTGGATGATCAGCCATGATCACAGTGAATGGCAGTGCTGGCTCGAAGGGCTGAATGGCTTACTCCTGCACCTATTGTCTATTGCCTATTGAGTTCAATGTTTTCTTTCATATGTTAAATCCACCATGGCCAACAATCTGTAGCCACATTCACTTCAGAGTCAGGTTCATTGTCATATGTTGTGAAATTCCGGAATCTGGGCCTTAGCACTCAGATCTGCAGCTGATCTTCAACTTCCTCACAGACAGGACCCAGGCTGTAAAAGTAGGGGACAAGCTCTCCTCTACAATCGCTCTGAGCACCGGTGTCCCACAAGGTTGTGTACTCAGCCCCCTGCTGTACTCACTGTACACCCATGATTATGTAGCCAAGTTTCCATCAAACTCAATATATAAGTTTGCTGATGACACAATAATTGTAGGCCGTATCTCGGGTAATGATGAGTTTGAGTACAGGGAGGTAATTAAGAACCTGGTGGCATGGTGTGAAGACAATAACCTATCCCTCAACGTCAGCAAGATGAAGGAATTGGTTGTTGACTTCAGAAGGAGTAGCGGACCGCACGACCAAATTTACATCGGTGGTGCGCAAGTGGAACAGGTCAAAAGCTTTAAGTTCCTTGGGGTCAATATCACAAATGACTTGACTTGGTCCAATCAAGCAGAGTTCACTGTCAAGAAGGTGCACCAGCGCCTTTACTTCCTGAGAAAACTAAAGAAATTTGGCCTGTCCCCTAAAACCCTCACTAATTTTTATCGATGCACCATAGAAAGCATTCTTCTAGGGTGCATCACAACCTGGTATGGAAGTCGTCCTGTCCAAGACCGAGAGAAGCTGTAGAAGATCGTGAACACGGCACAGCACATCACACAAACCAATCTTCTGTCCCTGGATTCACTTTACACCGCACACTGTCGGGGCAGTGCCGCCAGGATAATCAAGGACACAACCCACCCAACCAACACACTTTTGTTCCCTCTTCCCTCCGGGAGAAGGCTCAGGAGCTTGAAGACCCGTACAGCCAGATTTGGGAACAGTTTCTTTCTGACTGCTGAACAGATCCTGACCCAGATCTGGGCCGTACCCTCCAAATATCTGGACCTGCCTCTCAGTTTTTTTGCACTACCTTACTTTCCATTTTTCTATTTTCTATTTATGATTTATAATTTAAATTTTTAATATTTACTAAATTTAACTATTTTTAATATTTAATATTTGTAATCCAGGGAGTGGGAAGTGCAGAATCAAATATCGCTGTGATGATTGTACTTTCTAGTATCAATTGTTTGGCGATAATAAAGTATAAAGTATTTGTTGTTTTATGGCAGTGCTAGAGTGCTGGACATAAAAAAACTATAAACTATAAAAAATAAGTAAATAGTGCAAAAGAAGAACAATGAGATAGTGTTCATGTGTTCAGGATTGTTCAGAATTCTGATGGTAGAGGGGATGAAGCTGATGATGAGGGTCCTTAATGACAGATGTCGCTATCTTGATCGATGCCTTTTGAAGATAGAACTTGCTAAGTCTCTATGTCCATAGCCTCGCACTATCCTGTGCATTGGATCCTCTGTCAATGCGGTGATGCAACCTCCACTGTACACCTGCAGAAATTTGCTGGGGTCTTTGGTCCTAATAAAATAGAGCCACAGGCATGCCGCTTTTGTGATGATGATGGCATTGATGATGTTGACGATGTCTGGCAAGAGAGGTGGCATTGGATTATTTCTCCTTTCTATTTCTTATACAACTTTATAACAACTTTCTAAGGCACACTGTGCATACTCTTGATATGGAATAAATACAGATCATACCATTTCAGCATAGGAAAGGATCAGCCCAATGAATGTGTACACTTAGGCCTGCCCCACATATCAGTAGTAATTAATGTCAGATTAAAAAACTATTAAATTATAAATTATAAAACTGAAATCTATCCTTGATGTCAGGAGGAGCTGAAATGCCTCCCTCCCAGCTCTGTAGACTATAGCTCATTCCAACCTTCTCCCACCCCTATCCCAACAACATTAATCCCTGGAAACCTGGTGACCCCAGTTTGCTGTCTGCAGGGTGCCAGGGGACTACACTCAGTTGCCTGATCCAAATAAGGCCCAAAGGCTCCTGTCACGCAGGCCGCCATATCCTCACTTTGACCATCTCCTCAGCTTAATCTGAGATACCAGAAGTCGCCGAGTTGAATGTTGAGTTGTTGAAAGTTAAGCCTGAAGTATACCTGCACGCTAGGTTGATTTTGTTTTGACCTGGATATATTAGATGGTGAAATGTGCTGCACCGTGAGACAATATCTCCAGGGCAAAGCGAAATCAGCCTACCATGTGAACTGCCTTGCTGCAGAGCACACTTCACTTCCTTGTCATCTACACATGAGCCAGTAATGAAGACCAAGTTTCATTTCACTCCCAAGTTTTGCTTTCCAGCCAGTCAACTCAGAAGAAATGTTACTTTTAATTGAGTCTACGAGACACTTGCCAGATGCTTTAATTAGGTGGCTGTCAACTTTGGATTAGTTACTCATCATTAGCATGAATTCACAAAGAGTCTAAGAATGGCAACTAAATGTCTGATCAACCCACCCGCAAAATCTCATTACATTTAAAAGGGAGAAGATGTTACTGTATTTTTTCAGTCCTTGCCCACGCCTTCTCCCAATTAACCACATCTAGCAATCTAGCAGAAAGCTGAACTGAGAGAGAATTGAAATCAGCGCTGACAGCGTTGTTGATCTTGGTGAAACGTGACAACTGGACCTTTGTGTGAACATATGTTGGAGCCAGCATGAGTCATTTGATGCAAGGAGCTTGGGCTTGACATTGATTAGCTCTCTGCAGAAGGGATGACATAGCCCCAGGTTTGTCAGTCAGCTGTGGTTGGAAGGTGAACTGAACTGACGGAGTGTTGTTCCTCCCCTCAGCAGAAGTACAGTGGAAGCTGTTGAATCATTTGTACCTTGGTAGAGACCAGCTTCACATTTGTAGCCATGTGCAGAAAGTAACATTATAGTCTACTGTAAAGATTCCTCTTAATTAACGGCTCAGCATCTGAAGAATGGTTATTCCACTGCATTGAAAGCAACATTCAATGTAGAAAAATGTCTCAGGTGTCCACTGGAGAAACAACAAGCAGAATTTGGCATTAAACCAAATTTTTTAGGATTGAAGTCCAAGAACATAGCTCAAAGGGGCAGGTTTTAAGGATCCCCTTAAAACAGAAGGAGATAAAGGGGGAATGGTGCTTACAGAGTCATTTCCAGAGCTTGGGGCCTAAGGAGCTGAAAGCACAGCCATTTGTGGTGGGCAGTTTGAATCTGAAGATGCTCAGGAGGTTAGAATTGGCTGAGTGCACGTTAGCTGATGGATCCATTACCTGCAGTAGATTGTCAGGAAAGGAAAGGGGGAGATAAGATTACTTAGCAGTGAACTTTGAATGTGTAACTACAGGAAATAGGTACGCAAGACCCGGGTTCAATCTTGACTTCGAGTGTTGTCTGTGTGGAGTTTGTACTCTCTAACTGTGACTGTATAATGTTTCCTGCAAATGTTCTGCTTTCCTCCCACTTTCAAAATTTCCAGTTTTGCCAGTTAATTTGGTTTTATTATTGTCATGTGTACTGAGGAACAGTAAAAAAAAACTTTTCTTTGCAGAATAGACTATGGCAAGAATTAAAAAAAAGAATAAATGTAGGATTAGTGTTAATGGGTGATGGACAATTAATGTGGACCAGGTGGGCCAAAGCACAGTGTCTTTCTATGATTCTCAATACATTTCTGTCGGCTACATTTACGGTAAACACAGCCTCATTGGTGATACACACAAGAGATTCTGCAGATGTTAGAAAACTTGAGCAAGACACACAAAATTCTGGAAGGAACTCAGCGAGGCTGGCAGCATCTAAAGAGGGGGATGAACTGTTAATGTTTTGGGCTTCTGACCCTTCCTTTCCAGTCCTGATGAAGGGTCTCACCTCACAACTTTTCCAAACCAAGATTCCCCACCTGAGCCGGTCCCATTTCCCTGCATCCCTGTCTCCCTTTCTTCTCACTACCATTGGGCGAGAGGTACATGAGTATTGGGCCGTACACCGCCGAGTTTGGGTGCAGTTGTTAGCCTGCAACCATCGAGCTCCTGGACCAGCTTCACTTACCTCAGTGCTGAACTGGTTCCACAGCCTGTGGACTCACTCCTGGGACTCTGCGGCTCATATTCTATGTATTATATGTTTACTTTTTGATTATTTGCACATCAGATGTTTGTCGTTCTTTGTCGTGTGTAGTTTTTTTGTGGATTCTATTGTATTTCTTTGTTTCCTGTAGGTGCCGTGTAGTAACTGAATCTCAAGGTTGCATATGGTATGCATACTTTAATAATAAATTTACTTTGAACTTTGAAATGTTGATTGCTTATTCCTCTCCATAGATGCTGCCTGACTTGCTGTGTTCCTCCAGCACTCTGTGTAGAGAGTTGTGAATCCCTCAAGATTATAAAGGGAGAAGTATATAGGTGTGAAGAAACAAAACTACAGAACATTTGAAGAACTCAACAGCCAAGCAGCATCTGTGAAGACAAAGAATGTATCCACACAAGCTACTAAATTTGCTGTTCTGTTTTATGATGCAATATCCAGCATCTGTATTCTCTTTTGTCGTTATAAAAATAGCAAGGTCCTGAATTCATTAATCATTTTAAAGAAAGAGATATCAAAGGCAATTTAGCAGTTGAAAAGCAATCTCGGTATATTTTTGTCCACATTTTCAAAGGAGTAACAGGCTCCACACTGATTTTGTGGCCCACATAGCCAAGTGTATCGTAGAAAGATCATAGCACAGTGTGATATCTCAGGAGATGAAAATGTCAGAACAAGATAACTGGCCTACTTTACTCTTCAATATAGGTCATTCTTTGTTTGGCTCGTGCAATTATTTTCAACATGTAGGATCAGCGCATGAACAGAATTTCTCACATTCGAACTAATGTGATCATTTAGGAGTTCCATACAAGTGTGTGATGGTTGGTATCATGTTTCGTTGAAAGTAGCTCACCACAGATCAATCACTAGGTTATCCTATGATGTGCATTTTTAGAATATTCTACTTCTCAGCCCTCTCTTTAATCCCTCTATAAACTTCATTATTTACAGGATACATACACCATATTTTACAGTGTTAAAGCTATAAATGCCCACTGCACTGATGTCATAGTTATAAAGTTACACAGAGTGGAAACAGGTGTTTTGCGTCTACTCATCCATTATGACCACGTGCCCACGTAAGCGAGTCATATTTGCCAAGTTTGGTCCATATCCCCCTAAACTTCTCCCATTCCTATCCAAGTGCCTTTTAAAAGATGTTGATGTTCCTGCCTCAGGAACTTCATCTGGTCTATTCAATATATAGACCCTCTTTGAATGAAAAATCTACCCCTAAGGTTCCTGTTAAACCTCTCCCTTCTCACTTTAAACCTATGATTTCTGGTCCTTGATTCTCCAACCTGGGAAAAAGACCATGTGCATTTACCCTGTCTCTGCCTACAGATTCCTGCAGATGTGCCATGAAGAGCATTCTAACTGGTTGCATCCACATCTGGTATGGAGGGGCCACTGCACAGATCAGGAAAAGCTGCAGAAAGTTGTAAACTCAGCCAGATCCATCATGGGCACAAGCCTCCTGAGTATCCAGGGCAGCATCCATCATTAAGGAACCCCATCACCCAGGACATGTCCTCTTCCCATTGCTATCATCAAGGACAAGGTACTGTTCAGGAGCCTGAAGACACAAATTCAATGTTTCAAGAACAGCTTCCCCCCCTCTGCCATCAGATTCCAGAATGGACATTGACCCATGAACACCACCTCAGTAATTTTTCCATCTATTTTTATACTACTTAATTATATTTTTATATATACTTCTTATTTTACAGCTTTTACCATTACTTATTGCAATATACTGCTGCCACAAAACAATAAATTTCACGGCATATACCAGTGATATTAAACCTGATTCTGAATCCCCTTCATTGTCCATCAGCATTAAAAGAACATTTCTTTAAATGTAAATATCCCTTTGGAACTGAGTAATGTCCTAGCATCTGAAGTCAGCACTAATCTCAAGTTTAATTCCAAACATCTGGTTCTGGTTATGAGTGAAGGTTAATTGGTGCTGGCCAATACATGACATGCAATCTTTTCAATGAGTGCTGGCAGCAATGGTTAATGGTGATTGTTGTTCAAAATGCCCCCAGGTGGTTTTCCCCTGCCCTGTTTCGACTACTCTGGCAAGATGCTGTCTTGCATTAACTTTGTGTTAACTTAGCGTTCCAGCCCAGTGCCTCAGCCTGGTGGCCCCTTTTGTAGCCAGGCTGTTGCACACCTAAAGATAAACAAACTCCCCTCCACCAATATATCCCCACGTACACATGTGCGTACACACACACACACACACACACACAGCACACACTCCTAACTCCCCTCATGCACCCATGCAAACAACACACTCACATACATATTTACCCACATACTCCCCCTCCCCCAGTTCCTCTCCCTTTCCTTCCAACACAATCATATATGTACACAATATATTTGGCCTGGGGGCCTCCTGTTATTAATCATTACACTCTGTGAAGCATAAACAGGCTTCAGTCATTCAGTAGTGAAAGAGAGCCACACTGTTAAAAAATCAGACTTAGAATCAGGCTTATTATCATGGATATAGGTTGTAAAATGTGTCATTTTGCAGTAGCAGTACAGTGCAATACCTCAAAAATACTATAAATTACAATGAATATATAAAAGTTTAATGAAATAAGTAATGCAAGAGGAGAGCAAAAATATATTAATTCCACATCCCATTCCTATTCTGATATGTCTATCCATGGCCTCCTCTACTGTCAAGATGAAGCCACACTCAGGTTGGAGGAACAACACCTTATATTCCATCTGGGTAGCCTCCAACCTGATGGCATGAACATTGACTTCTCTAACTTCCATTAATGCCCCTCCTCCCCTTCACACCTCATTCCTTATTTATTTATTTAATATATTTTTAATACATATTTTTTATTTTTTTCCCACTTTTTTTTCTCTCTCTGTCCCTCTCACTATAACACCTTGCCTGCTCTCCACCTGCCGGGCTCCCCTCCCCCCCTTCTCTTTCTCCCCAGGCTTCCCATCCCATGATCCTATCCCTTCTCCAGCCTGATATCCCTTTTTCCAATCAACTTTCCAGCTCTTAAATCCATCCCTCCCCTCCTGTCTTGTCTTATCATTTCGGATCTCCCCCTCCCCTTCCCACTTTCAAATCCCTTACTAGCTCTTCTTTCAGTTAGTCCTGACGAAGAGTCTTGGCCTGAAACGTCGACTGTACCTCTTCCTATAGATGCTGCCTGGCTTTCTGCGTTCACCAGCAACTTTGATGTGTGTTGCAAAAATATTGAGGTAGAATTCATGGGTAGGTTCATTGTTCATGCAGAAATCTAATAGCACAGGGGAAGAAGCTGTTCTTAAAATGTTGAGAGTGTTTCTTCAGGCTCCTGTACCGTTTCTTTTATGGCAGTAATGAGAAGAAAGCATGTCCTGAGTGGTGGGGGGGGTTCCTTAATATTTTTTGCCACTGTTCTGAGTCACTGTCTTTAGAATGTGCCCTCAGTAATGAGAGACTAGTATCCATGGTAGTTAGTTGAGTTTACAAACTTCTGCAGCTTCTTCCAATTCTCTGCAGTAGACCCTCCATACCAGATGGTGAGGCTACCCATTAGAATGCTCTCCATGTTACATCTGTAGAAACTTGCTAGAGGCTTTGCTGACCTATCATATGTCCCCCAAACATTTAATGAAATGTAGCCACTGGCTTGCCTTCATTGTAATTGCAGTAATATGTTGGGTCCAGGATAGATCTTCAGAGATGTTGACACCCAGGAACTTAAAACTGTTCACACTTTCCGCTGCTGAGCACTCGATAACAACTGTTGTCTGTTCCCAGGACTTCTCCTTCCTGACATCCGCAGTAAATTCCTCGGTCTTACTGACATTGAGCGCAAAGTTGCTGTTGTGACACCATTCAACCAGCCAACCTACCTTACTCCAGAACGCCTCCTCATCATCATCTGAAATTCAGCCAACAACAGTTGTAACATGAGTGAATTTATAGATGGAATTTGAGATGTGCCTAGCTACACAATTACGGGTGCAGAGAGAGTAGAGCAGCAGGCTAAGCGTGCAAACGTGAGGTGCGTCCATGTTGATTTGTCAGCGAGAAGGAGATCTTATTTCTGATCTGCACTGACTGTGGTCTCCCGATGAGGAAGGCAAGGATCCAGTTGCAGAGAACGGGTACAGAGGGCCAGGATTTGAAGCTTGTTGATTTGTACCGAGTGGTTGTGGTATTGAAGGCTGTGCTATAAGTAGCAGCCTGGAATACATAGGTATTGCTGTAGTCCAGGTAGTCCAAGACTGAGTGGAGAGCCATTGAGATTGCATCCAGTGTAGGCCTGTTGTGGCAATAGGCAAACTGCAGTGGGTGCAAGTCCTTGCTTAGCAGCAGTTAATTCTAGCATGATCAACCTCTCAAAGCACTTCATCACAGTAGGTGTGAGTTCACCTGGGTGCTATTCTTTGGCACTGGTATGATTGATGCCATTTGAACCAGGTAGGAATCTCTGGATGCAGCAATGAGAAATTGAAGATGTCCTTGAACACTCCTACCAGTTGGTGGGCACAGGTTTTCATTGCCCTACCAAGTACACCATCAGGGGCTGATGCCTTGCAACAGTTCACCCTCTTGAAAGATGTTCTGACGTCAGCCTCACAGGGATCACAGGGACGCCAGATGCTGCAGAGACCTGCACAGGTGTAACTTTATTCCCCCTTTCAATTCTGCATTAAAGGTATTGAACTCATCTGGGAGTGAAGCATCACAGCCATTCATGATGTTAAGTTTCACCTTGTAGGAAGCAATGAACAACGCAGATCTAGCCTGCAATCACCTGATTCATTGACGGCTCTCAGTTTGAGTATGCCAGTCTGTTCTCCAAGACACACACTCATCCATGCAGGTCTTGACGAAGTCGGTGACAACTGTGGCATATTCATTCAGATTCAAAAATGAATTCCTGAATATTGTCCAAATGACTGATCTGTGTGTGTGTGTGCTGATTTGAAGCAGTCCTGTAAGTCCTGCTTTGTCGCCCTTGATCATACCATTGTGGTCCTCATCACGGGTGCTGCGGTCCTCAGTGTTTGCCCATGCACCGCAAGTAGTACAACCGGATGGCCAGAGCAGCCGAAGTGTGGGCGTGGGACAGCACGTTAAGCTTTCTTGATGGTGATGTAACAGTGGTCAAGTGTGCTGGCTCCTTTGCTTCCATAGGGGATTTGATTGTGTAAGTTGGTCAGAAACTTTTTCAAGCTACCCTGGTTCAGATCCCCTGCAATTATCAAGAAGGCATTAGGATGCACCATTTTGTGATGGCTGTGCTGGGAAATGCCACATCTTCTTTTTCAAATGAATGTAAAAGAGACCAACACACTATACCAAAAAATCCCAATAAAGGGATTTTAACCCTCTGTCCTGGATAATTTTCATTGTTCAATGAATGCCTCCAAGAAATCCCAAACTCTATAATCTTATCTATCAATTGCTGCTTTTGAGGTCTCACTGTGTAAACGTATAAGTGTATACGTTTTCAAACTTTTTCAGCTGGTGTGCATGGTAGTGTAGTTGTTAGCACAATGCTTTACAGTACCAGTGGCCTGGGTTCAATTCCTGTTGCTGCCTATGAGGAGTTTGTATGTTCTCCCCATGTCCGCGTGGGTTTCCTCCCACAGTCCAAAGATGTACCGATTGGTAGGTTGATTGGTCATTGTGTATTGTCTCGTGGTTAGGCTGGGATTAAATCGGGGGTTTCTGGGCAGCACGACTCGAAGGGCTGGAAGGGCCTATTCCGTAATGTATCTCAATAAAATAAAGATTAAAATTAAATACTTTTCACTAGTGGCAGAAGTTTCCTTTTTTTTCAAAGTTGTGATATATTAGGCTGCAGGAATACAATGTAGACAACACTTCTTCAGTTCATAGTGTAAAGGAAATAGAGATTCCAGATGTTCACCTAACCTGAAGGGTGGAGCTTAGGAGAACGATGGTGGCTAACGTCAACTCCTATGCTTACATCTTCAGAGACAGCTCTATTTCTATCTTTGATATCTCTTTTTTTCTTTTTCAAAGTTCTTTTGAAGACCCTGACCTGGAGTTACACGTTAACTTCGGTTCTTTGCGGAAATGGGACCCGCTCTGGGGATCTCAAGACCAGCCATTTTTCAATATGCCAAGGATGCAGCCTAAAAGACCAGCATGCCTTCTGGGTGCCGGAGCTTCGTGGCTCCGGCAGCGAGCGGATTTGAGGTCGGTGCTGCCGCAGAAATCTGGTGTGTCATGGGAAATTGGAGATCGAAAGCAGCAAGCTGGCTGCTGGCTGTGTGCCCAGAGACCCGAGTTCTTTGGGCACAGAGCTCAGAAAAAAAGTGATGCAACAGACTTTTAACATTGTAATTCAATGAGTTGTTTGTTATGTCTCCCCTCTCACTGTGAAACGGAGACACCTCTTTCTCCCTTAGGGAGAGAGGGAACATGTGGTATGCCAAATTACTAAGTAAATGAATAGTCTTTGGGGTACTGCAAGTCTGTGTCTTTATGATGCCTGCTGCATGATTGAGTGCTCGGTGGAGGGCGCTGATACTTTTTGCTAGTGGAGGTGGTGGAGTTCATTGCTTTGCTGCTGCTTATGTGTGGGAGGGGGGAGCTTGGGGGGGCGCTTTGGGATTCTAACTTTTAATTGTCATCCATTCTTTGGGGTATTCCTCTGTTTTTGTGGAAGTTTGCTAAGGAAAAGAATTTCAGGATGTATATTGTATACATTTCTCTGACATTAAATATACTATTGAAACCTATTGAATATACTGGTGGCATAAAGACACTGGTGTAGGAAACTTAGAGTAAATCAAAATAAGATCTGATGCTTCTTCAGATCAGTAAAAGAATTGTTAATAATTGAGGCACAAGTAAATTTGTGGATGGTAGCTGCTTTAAAGCCGTTTCCATTTCTTCTCACAGAGTAAAATCTGCAGATGCTGGAGATCTAAACAACACACACAAAATGCTGGAGAACTCAGCAGGCCAGGCAGCATCTATGGAAAAGAGTACACAGTCGATGTTTCACGCTGAGACCTAGAGTCTTTACTCATTTCCACAGATGCTGCCTGGCCTGCTGTTCCTTCAGCATTTTGTGAGTGTTGCTTCCATTTCCTCTGTCCAGGTACTGCAGGGAAGGAAAGCTGGAGCCTCTAAATCTCCCCACGGAGCCCCCTCCGACTGCAACAGACAGTTTGAGAGCAGTGCTCTCAAATCTCATCTTACTATAATACCTTTCTACTAAAAAGACAATGAGCATCTTAACCTCTGCCCAACAGGCAGATAATTCATTTTAATATGCTTTCTCACTTGAATAATATAACAGTTAAATTTTGAATTAGTATAACCAGTGGCCTAAATGCTAAATTCAGACTCTCTTGCCTTCATTCTCATAATAATAATTTTCTTGAAGAGATCAGTGATAATAGAGGTGAGGGTGTCATCTGCTCAATCACTTTCAAGGAAATCCAAATCCCAGCCAAGAAGTTTAAGAATGTCACTCAACCAGTGAAAGGATGCTTGATGTATAAGTGAATAATTATACAATACAGTTTGGTAATAGAGATGATGTTCTTTTCATAATCCAAACTTGTCTGTCACTGAATTAAGAGCAACTACAGGAAATATCTAGTGGTTCTGTCGTCCTGATTCTGCCACCTCGTCAATGTCAGCCAATGATGGGGTCAACTTGCAAATATATAGTATCTTTAATGTAACAAAAACAGCACGTGAAATCAGAAAAGAAAATTGTGAAACAAATTTAACCCTAAACTAAAACTGAAAAAATGAGAGATGCTTGGCTGCTTCAGGCACCATCTGTAGAGAGAGAAGCAGTCAATATCTTTGGTCAATGATACTTGTGGAAGGAAGTGTTTGAATTATATTGGAGCAGGTTAAAAGGACGGCAAAACATGATAGGCTGTAGGACCTGTATGTTTTACGTGCTATGACACTTTTGTTTCCCATTTGATCATTTAGGTTGATTTGGAGTTTTGTGTGCAGTTTGGTCACCTACCTACAGGAAAGATGTAAATAAGGTTGAAAGAGTACAGAGAAAATTTACAAGAATATTGCCGGGTCTGGACTTTATTTCTTGGAATAAAGAGGTTAGGAGTTTATTCCTTGGAACGTAGAAGATTGAGAGGAGATTTGATAGACGTATACAAAATTATGAGGGGTATAGATAGGGTAAATGCAAGCAGGCTTTTTTCCACTGAGGTTGGGTGAGACTAAAGGTCATGGGTTAAGGTGAAAGGTGAAAAGTTTAAGGCTTACTTGAGGGGAAGCTTCTTCGCTCAGAGGGTTGTGAGAGTGTGGATTGAGTGATTAAGTGGTGCATGCGAGCTCAATTTCAACGTTTAGGAGGTTTGGATAGCTACATGAATGGTAGGAGTATGGAGAGCTATGGTCCAGGTGCACATTGATGAGAGTAGGCACTTTAAATGGTTCAGCACAGACTAGATGGGATGAAAAGCCTGTTTCTGTGCTGTACTTTTCTATAACTTTGACTCTAAGAGAAAGTAGAATTATCTACCTAAAGAATTTGCTAATTGAGATCAATTAGCTTGAATTCTGTTGAGGATAAACTGCAAAAGGAGTTGGTGTAAAACATCTGAGATTTGCGCATATTCCCTCCCAAAACTGGGAAGAGGGGGCCAACTGGTGAGCACAGTGGCATCGACACGAGGTCAAGGTCACTACTGCTAGCTGCTCTGGAGAAGGAACAAGCAACCTGGCTCCAAAAAAAAGACAGGAAGTGACGATACCAGCCAATGCAAAATATAGCAACCTCCACTGGAATCAAGAGCAACATATAATCTGCTTGAGCAACGTAGCAGGTCAAGCAGCATCTGAGGTGTGTAAGGAAACATCATTGTTTTAGGCTGAAACCCTGCATCAGGATCCAAAATGTCGATTAATTCCTTTCCTCAGTGTTCTTGAATTGGATCATCATACCCCAAAAAAGGCAAGTTTTAAAATTATATCAACAAATAGCTCAGAATGAAGCTGATGAAAGTTTCTGTAATGGAAGAAATGAGACGTGCAGGGACAAGTACAGAATCAGTTTTCGGACCCCAATACACACAGCACCAAACACATTCTACAATGGGTGCATTCACTATTGTCTGTGTTTTGTTTAGTTGTACATATAAACTTGAACTATTTGTGTGAGTGCAACCAGCAATATTTCACTGTTTTTGTTCCTCTCCACGTCTTATGGTGCATCAGGCAGCAACCCTGCAGTTTCTTTAACACTTGTCTGTTTTTTTTTAATGAAGCCGTGACCGTTTATTCCACTGTACTGCTGCAAAAAAAAACACATTTCATGACATATGTGAGTGATGATAAACCTGATTCTGATATCTGTCCCTGTCGTGGATTAAGATTAGGAAGTGGGCAGGGAGAGGGGAATCATGGTTGGGAAAAGGAGAAGGGAGAGGAAAGGGAGCAGGACGCACCAGAAAGACATTCTGTAATGATCAGTAAACCAATTGTTTGGAATCAGATGACCTTTCTTGGTGTCTAAGAGCTGGGTGTATCTGCACCCGTGCCACCCCCCCACCCCTGGCACTCCTTCTTTGCCACCTGTTCCACACCTCTGCCGCCGCACTTCACCCTCACCATTCCCAATGTCCCGCCAGGTTTACAAACTTGCTTTCTGCTTCACGTTGACAAATACAGTCCTGACCAAAAGTCTTAGACATCCTAGCTATATACAGTATAGGTGCCTAAGATTTTTGTTGTATACAACATGAATATCTAAGGCTTTGTGGGATACAGATCAAATGCAGGTGAATGGAAATTTAAGTACATGTTGATTAGCATAGATATAATGCACTGAAGGGCTCTGTGATGAGTGACTCTATGCGACAGTTAGAGCTATCAAGGCTGAGAGAATCAGAAGGTTGGGAGCAGTAATGAGGAACAGACTCAGACCCACGGTTGTGAAATTGCATAACGTACACCCATTACCAAGCAGTCCTCCTCAGTTCTGCACCAGAGCGTCAGCTGAGTTTTATTTTCCTCAGGTTCTGAAGTCACAACTTCATAGGACTCAGCAGGGATTTATGGGGAACAGATGGTCCATCAGTGGTTGCTTGCACATATGGTCTTGACGTCATCATATGCATGCTCCCAAGAGATACTCCAGTTGCCTGTTGCCCGAGGTTCTCAAGTGCCCATTGAGACTGCCAGCTGTTCACTGGTGTTCATAGCACAGTTTCCTTTTCCTAGACATATAGCAGATCCCAAAGGTAGGATTTCCAACCATACTGGTGTAATTTGAACTTTTCAGACAGTTTTTTTTAAAGAAAGGAACTGAATAAAATTCATTTTCAATATGAAGTTCTCTTGTAATCTCACCTCCCATCCTCTGCTCCTTGCCTCTTCTCAATCAAGGATCTTAAATCAGCAAATAAGCCCTGATCACATAACGAGCTAATATTTATAATTTTCATTCCATGCTTGGCCTATTTTGAGCTTCGCTTACCTTGAACTAAATTTCAACCAATTTACAATTTTGTTTCATCAAATTGAAATAAATAGGTGTCTGGGATAGAAGAGTTAGGTTACAGAACAAGACGGTAGTTAATCATCAGAAAATCATTTCTTCCTCAAGCTGATTGTGATTGTGACCATGTGATCAAATTGCACCACTCCAGAAATTCAACTGGGTACATCTGCACTTGAGCACTTTGTGTAATTCCCTATGTAGCTGTGCACAGGATGACAATGTTTCTCATGCAATATTTCCTTTGATGCAGAGTGAGGTAAATTAGACCTTAGAGACGATCGTGCTATCCAACTTAGATTCCTACGACACAAAGTTCCAGGCATGCACCCTCAAGCATTCCCTGATTCTGTTCAGACCTTCCATCTGTTCTTCAAAGTTCAAAGTAACTTTATTATCAAAGAACATAGATGTCACCATATGTAGCCTTGATATTCATTTTCTTGCAGGCATACACAGTGAATCCAAGAAATAAAATAGAAGCAATGAAAGGCTGCACCCACAGGACGGACAAACATCCAATGTGCAAAAGACAACTGCAAATACAAAAGAAAAAAATAAATAAATAAACATACAATAAATGTGGAAAACATGAGATGAAGAGAATTTGAAAGTGAGTCCACAGGTTGTGGGAACAGTTCAGTTATGGGGCAAGTAAAGATGAGTGAAATGATCCCATCTGGATAATAACTGTTCCTGAACCTTGTGGAGTGGGTCCTGTGGGTCCTGCATCTTCTTCCTGATGATAGCAGAAACAAGAGATCATGACCTGAGTGATGGAGGTCCTTGTTGATGGATGCTGCTTTCCTGCATTAACACTCCATATAGATGTGCTCAATGGTGGGGAGAGCTTTACCTGTGATGGACTGGGTTATGCCTGCTACTTTTTGTAGGACTTTCTGTTCGAGGACATTGGTGTTTCCATGCCAGGCTGTGGTGTAATCAGTCAATAGGTTCTCCACCGCACTTCTGTTGGAGTTTGTCAAAGTTTTAGATGTCATGCTGAATCATTGTAAACTTCAAGGGAAGTAGAGGTGCTGCCGTGCTTTCTTCATTATTGCATTTATGTGCTGGGTCCAGGACAGGTCTTCTGTAATGATAACACCGAGGAATTTAAAGTTTCTGACCTCCTCCACCTCCAATCCCCCAATGAGGACAGTCTTGTGGACCTCCAGTTTCCTCCTCCTGAAGTCAATATCAGCTCCTTGGTCCTGCTAACAATGAGTGAGAATTTGTTGTGGCACTACTCAGCCAGATTTTTAGTCCCCCTCCTATATGCTGATTCGTCACCATCTTCGATTCAGACAACAGCAGCGTGTCATCAGCAAGCTTAAATATGGCATTAGATATGTTCCTAACCTCACAATCGTAAGTATAAGACAAGTAGAGCAGAGGGTTAGGCACACAGCCTTGTGTCCAGATGTTTCAGGCTTGAGTGAAGAGCAGTTGCTGTGGTCCTGTTGTGCCGATTGGAAAATTGGAGCAGATCCAAGTCACGTCTCAGGCACGAGCTGATATGTTTCATCACCAACCTCTCAAAGCACTTCATCACAATGGATATAAGTCCTATAGTCATTGAGGCAGGTTACTATGCTCTTCGTAAACAAATTTGTATAATCAAAGCCTGCTAGAAGCAAGCTGGTACCTCAGACTGCCATAGTGATAGTTAAACTCTCTCAGCACAGATCTTTAGTGCTTGGCCACATACCCCATCTGGGCTGGATGGTTTCCACAGCTTCACTCTCCTGAAGGATGCTCACATGTTGGCCTCAGAAACTGAAATCACAGAGTCATCGGTGGCTGTGGGAGTCACATGAACTACAGTTCTCATTCTTGATTCCCCATGTCTCATTCAAAATTGTGATCCCTGATGTGTCAAGATCTATAATGATCTCCAAGTCTACCTGCCTTATTTGCTGCAGCATCTCCAACCATTTATTCTTTAGCCCATTTACCATCCAGGAGCCACATGGACAAAGTGCTGGGCCAGTTCTCACTGGTGAAGAAAATACCAGAAGGTAGTGTGATTGCTTTTCTTCTGGGTCTGATGGATTTGGCCAGTGCAGACCATAAGAAGCCTTTCACATTTTCCACCACATTAAACCCAACAGTAAAGGGAGACAAAATCAAAATTAAACAATAGATCAATGTCCTCACTGTTAAATGCCCAGAGTAGTTCAGTCATGCAGGAGGTAGAGTGATCCAGGGTCAGGCCTAATCTCAAGTGCTGTTTCTGCTTGCACATTCTCCCTGTGACCATTGCTGTCCTGATTTGCGTAAGTGTTGGTTCGTAGGCTAATTCGACAATGGTGTAGATGGGTATTAGGAGGATCAATTGATGGACATGTGAGAAAGAATATATTACTGGGAAATAAGTGGGAGAATTGGCATTGGTATTGGAATTGCTTTATTATTGTCACATGTTCTGAGGTACAATGAAAAACTTGTCCTGCATGCTGTCCATACGGATCAAATCATTACACAGTCCACTGGTGCACAGCAAGGTTAAACAAAATGCAGAATAACATGCAAAACTGACAGAGGAATTGCTGTGCAGGTAGACAATAAGGTGCAAGATTGTAAGGAGGCAGACTGGGAGGTCAAGAATCCACCTTATTTCACTAGGGAACCGTTCAATAGTCTTACGTCAGCTTAGTAGAAGCTGGCCTTGAGCCAGGCTTCTGTATCTTCTGTGCAATGTGAGAGGGAAGAAGAGGCAACATCCAGGGTAGGTGGGGTCTTTAATTACGCTGGCTGCTTTACCAAGGCAGCAAGAAGTGGTAGACAGAGTTCATGGAGGGGAGGATGGTTTCTGTGATGTGCTGAGTTTTGTCCACTACACTGCAGTGCCTTACAGTCTTGGGGAGAGCAGTTGTCATACCAAGTTGTGATGCATCTAGATGAGAGAGTGAGGCCTCTGTCTGTCAGGATCGACCATAGATGTTGCACCACAGCTGACTGGACACACAAGACTGTGCAGTACAACATAGAGGACAGGCTAGAAACATAGAAACATCGAAAACCTACAGACCACAATGCTGAGCTGAACATGTGCTTACTTTAGAATTTACCTTGGGTTACCCATAGCCCTCTATTTTTCTAAGCTCCATGTCCCTATCCAAGAGTCTCTTAGAAGACCCTATTGTATCTGCCTCTACCACCGTCGCCGGCAGCCCATTCCACGCACTCACCACCCTCTGCATAAAAACTTACCCCTGACATCTCCTCTGTACCTACTTCTTCCAAGCACCTTAAAACTGTGCCCACTCGTGTTAGCCATTTCAGCCCTGGGAAAAAACCTCTGACTATCCATGCGATCCTGCTAAACTGCTGCCCATGCAGCAATCTCCCCGCTCTCTATACATCCATTGAACCCAAAGGAATGGCAGAGACAAAGTTTGGCACCAGCAGTGCTGGGGGAGTTTCCAGTCAGGGTTGAACTCAATGTAGGACTGCCATAGGGACTCCAGCTCCAGAATCTTCCCTCGGGGTCTATTCTCAAAGCCTTCCCCATGAGTGTGTATAGCCACAAGTCAGAGGAGGCATTCACCTTGATGATCTGCCAACCATGGCTGATGAACTCCATCTGTCCAAAGGAACTGGTCTTAAGGCACCAGTAACCCTCCTTTGCCCCTTCTTTCGTCAGTAGAAACAGTCCCACTGAGCTCAGTAGTGTAACGATCTCACCAGGCCTTATATACAAACTTAGCTTGTTAGCCAACCCTGCTAACAGCCACGTGACTTGCCACCTTCCATAAGCAACACACTTCTCGGGTCAATATTATCAAGTGCACTTATCAAGTATGACTCTAGCATAAATACCTTCTGCCCATATGGATACATCAGAGCTTGATCCAACTAAATCTTTGGGAATAGCTTTTTTGTACTTCAGTATTTCCCTTGATACACTGATTGGAATGTATTCTCTCTGAGATGCCAGCCCACATCTTTTACTGGGTCCCTCCGAAGTTTTGCTTCTTTTCTCTGTTTGAATAACTGCTGACTTACTTTTCGAAAATTTTCCTGTCCCTCACATTTGCGCTTGAAACGTCCATCTTCTCCACAATTGTAACAAAAGCTATCGGTCTCCTCTCTCGTCAAAAGTTCAGCAACATTTCTCTACTTAGTAAGTCTTACAGGTAGGTCGGGTGTCCTAATGGATGTGTCACGTTTGGCTGAAACATTAGGAGACATCTATCGAGTCAGCTCAGCTCAAAGGTTTTTCATCTCATTCGTCAAAACCTCTATCTCTGTGGCATCAGGGGTCACTTTTAACAGCAGAGGATACCACTGAAGATACTCCTCGGCTTCTGGAAATATTTCACTCCTCACTCATGTTTTCCTCCCCTCTATCTTCTCTGAGTAACTTGGTAAAAGATGGAGGAGGGTCACCTTGTGGGTCATTCAAATACGTGGAGCAATTACAGCACCCCCTTCACAACTTGCTCCATCTTCAAGCAATTTGTCTTAGACAGTTGAATACCTCCTTTGTGACACAAACAGTGAAGCAGTTTCTCCAAACTGAAAAGGTAAGCAGACAGCTTCTCTCCTTCCTCCTGGTATGTGTGCCTATACTTCATCATACGATCAGCTGAACTTTCAGTACTGCAAAAACCATCTTCCACAGCTTGCACATAGCTGATGTGGCTCATGTGTTATCTGCCTTTAGGAACCTCAATATATCAGCTGCTGGACCCTTTAAACTCTCTACCAGTCTCTGTTTTCTCATATTACCTGAGCACTGCCATAAATCTAGGAACTGAAACGGCTGCTCAGTTCAGCCCTCATATTCTTCTTCCCCTTCAGGTGTGGGCTTGACTTCAGAGAACAGTCTCAACCTTCGATAACTTTGGCTCTCCGCAGGTACACTTTGGCATTTATCAACAGTGATGTAACATCCGAAACCAGCTCAGAACTTAAATCAACAGCTGAAGGACTTACTAGACTTCTCACATCAGACAAAGATTTCCCTTCGCTACACACAGGAAAGGGAACAACCTGCCTTTAAAATCTTCTCCCTCAGCTACATTCTTGACAACTTCAGAAATATAAACTAGCCATAGCGCCACCTCTCCAGGTACCCCTATCCTATCAGGCAGCAGGATTTTAGTCATGTCACTGGTAGTCATATCCACCCGACCTTAATCTCCATAGCATCCGTAATAAAGTACCTCACTTTCCCCAAAACACTGGTTGAAACACACAAATAAGTCGCCTAATCAATCCCTATACAGCATTCGATCCCGGACAAGCCCCCACAAATGTAATCCTCTCACCTGGTCTCGTATACAAACTTGGCTCATTAGCTAACTCTGCTCTCACATGACTCAGCAGTGAGAAGACCGCCTTCCATAAGCAACTCATGTCTAGGGTCAATATGATCAGGTTCAATCAAACAAGAAAGTTGGAATGTTCCGGGGAGGGTCGAGAATTGTAGTGAATGCTGTATAAATACTGCCCCATGAAAGGTTATTATTTGCCAGAAAAATAACAGATTGTACACTGGCATGAAATTACAAAGCAAATATATTTACCAATATTTCAACTTTAACTAACGGTTAACAGAAAAAGAAAAGGAAAATAAAACCATAGGATATAGGAGCAGAATTAGTCCAATTGGCCCATCATGTCTGCTCCAACATTTCATCATGGCTGATCCAATTTTCCTTTTAGCCCCAATCTCCTGCCTTCTCCCTGTTTCCCTTCATGCCCGAACCAATCAAGAATCTATCAATGTATATTTAATCTATCTATTAAATATACATAAAGACTTGGACTCCACAGCTGCCTGAGGTAAAGAATTCCACAGATTCCACACTAGAGCAGATAAATCCATAACTGAAGCTTTTTCTCTTCGTTTTGACCCTCCATCCACACTGAAATAGCGTTTTCCTCCCCCGAAAACAGAGCTTTCCTAAAACTCTCTCCAGAGTGTGTAAATCTGAAAACGCCGGTTGGGCGGTGTAGTGCGTACGGGGTAACCGGAGCTTTTTAAAAATGCTGTCATGACATGCCGGAACAGATGGTGACGGCAGCACGGCATTTCATTGTTCTCTTTCTTTATTAGTTTTTTATGCATTTCTACAATACAGCGACAGAAAAAAACCATCAACAAAATTGAAATATGTACAGTGCAAAACAAATGTGTCCAATATATAGTTCATAACAAAAAGGAAAAAGCACCCAAAATAAAATCATATAAAATTAGTGTCCTCCCCACCCTCCCACTACAAACCCCAGGCCAACCATTTCTATGTATAAAAGAAAAATTAATCGGAGCATTCAACCCCACAGGGCTGTAAATATATATATAAAGAAAATATAATGCCGACTACCAAAATTATAATGTAATTCTCAACAAAAAACCGTAAAATTTACAGAAAAAAGCTAAAAATAAGGGATTGTAGTACCAAAAAAAGGATAAACTTAATCTAAAAAGGAGTTATGAAAGCACTCAAGAAAAGGTCCCTGCACCTTATGAAACTTCATGTCGGAATTAAGAAGTGAACAATGAATCTTTTCAAGGTCTAATCAGGACATAATATCACTAAGCCATTGAGCATGAGTGGGTGGGGTCTTCTTGAATGCAACCTCCAACACCACAACAACAATGGTGGACGGCTTCATGCGCGTGTTGTTTACTTTATTGTCTACGTTAATAGCTTGTTTGGAGTTAAACCTAGCTATCTACCACATACAGGCAGCAGAGGTTTTCTTTGTATTCCTCGAAGACGTTGTTGAAAACCTTCTTGTGCTGTTGTTGTAGGTACTCTAGTTTTTGACCAATGGAAATAGCACAACGCCACCACGGAAATGGAAATAATATACCGTTTCCTCTTCGCTTGTTTTCTGTAGATGTGTCCTACGCATGCCCAGTAGGAGGAGATTCGCCTAAATACTTGTTTTAACGTGGATGGAAGTATTTTCAAAAACCCCTGGTGTGGATGCCTATCATTTTTATGCAAAACCGGCATTTTCAAAATTATCTGGTCTAGTGTGGACATAGCCTCACTGGCTAAAGAAAAGGGCCCATTACAGTTAAATCAGTCCAAATGTGCACATAAACATTGGAGCTCATTTCTGAAGTAATTGGAATGCTTCGCTTTGACTACTCATGAGTTGAACCCACATTCTGCGGGAAGGACACCAGCCACAGTTTGAGCTTCACTTGAAGACTATTTCAAATGAACTGGCTAATTCAGGAGTACTGGCACTTCTTCCTTTGACCCATTTGTCTGCACAAAGCAGCTCTTTCAAAGGGTCTCCCTTCTGGATGAGATCCGAAAGCATCCACCCTTGCGCTCTTTTCTGCACCTCCTCACAAAAACCACCAAGCCAGACTACAGCCCTTCAGAAATCTGATCCTGCCCCGCTCTTTCAAATCTTCCAGAGCATCCCACATAGCAAAAAGTTACACCATGTTGCCAAGATAAACCTGACTTTTTGACACAACATTCCTGAATTGGGCAAATGCTCCTTATCTTTAGCCAAACCCAAAACACTAGTCTATGAAGTTTACTAACAGGACACATGGCATTTGCAGATAATTGCTAAAATAAAAATACCTCACAGCATAGCAGTAGAAAACTTAACCAGGGCATTATAGTAGCTAAGCCACAGGAAAAGGCCAGGAGCTCGACTTGGTTGTCAGAGGCTGTTTGAGTCGCATGCCATTGGGAGTATTTAATAGGTAATGGGAGCTTCAAGGAACCAATGCAGTTAGATAAGATGCTGCTTTCAATGGTGCAGCTATGATAAAAAATGGGTGAGGATTACAGGAATATACTGCCCTTCTTTAGATTCATGCAGAAGTAAAGGCATTGGTAACCTTTTTTGGTTTGAAGTCTACGTGTTTGGACCATGACAAGTGATTGGTGATATTCACTCCTCGGAACCTGAAGCTCCCAGCCCTCTTTGCTTAAGCACTGCTCATAGAACAGGAGGATGGGCACTGACCCCCTTCCTGGGTGCCTTTTGTTTCATTGGCATTGAGGGAAAAGGTTTTGTCAGGACACCTCGTTACTAAGCTTTCTGCCTCCTTCCTGTACTCTGCCTCATTTGTTATTTGAGATGGAGTTAGAGCAATCTGGCCAACCAATCGTGAGTGCACAGGGATCAGAGAGAGGGGAGAGGGTGGGGGCTGAGGACACAACCTCATAGAGCACCAGTGTCTGCTTGGATTGCTCTGTGGCCCAGTATTGATTTGCTGGGCCAAATACCCTCCTTCCTATACTGTTATGAAACATGAGAAAATATAAGATGATTTGAGATGGCAGAGGAGGGGTGGTGAGTGACTTAACTCAGTGCCATGCTGCCATCAAGGCAATTAACTACCCTGCTATGGAGAGACAAGGAACTTCATTAACATATGTCAGTTGGACCAGGCATATAGGAAACTTTGGACTTCCCTGACAAACTCATCTTATCTCTGAAAAAGGATCCAGTGCTTTCCTGGAGTGTATGATGAATAAACTCTTATCGGGCTTCCTGCCAGGTACAGGTATCAATTTTAACTGATGTTTGGATGACAGACTCTGCCATTTTCATCAGGGATGATGCCTAAGCATGTCTAGTCCAATGATACATATACCCCTGTCATCCATCCCTCCAGATTGGTTAGTCCTCATCCAATTAGCTTTCATTTCTCCACCCAACAGCCACCATCTCGCTTCCCAACGTAGAGCTGTTCATTCTACTTTGATTAGGTGTGTCCCAGAGTGCCTCCACAAGGAAATAAGACTATTATGCACAATGTTCCTGCAGAATGGCTACCAGGTGAAGGAAATCAATTGGGCCCTTAAAGGGCTGAAGGAAAAACCAGGAAACCTAACAATGAGGGGGAACCCTATCTCCCCTATATTTCCACAGCTTCTGGAAGGATTGCCATGATCCTGAAGAAATGCCAGATTATTACCCTCCACAAATCCGTAAGGAAACTCAAATCACAACTCAGGTGGGTGAAAGATGACCTGGGACTCAGGACGGCTGGCATTTACAGGATTTCCTGTGAATGCACAGCAGCGTTTATCAGCAATGAAAACCTGCATCAAGGAACACAGGCCGTTTGAGTTACTGGGAGAAATGGGTGGTAGCAGAACATTGCATTCACAATGACCATAGGATTGACTTTGACAGCACAAAACTACTGTGCCGCGCCAATGGTTTTTGGGACCGCCTAGAGAAGGAAGCCATTGAAATAAAACTAGAGAAAAAGAATTTTAATGAAGACGAAGGTCTTACTTTAAGTAAGAACTCGGATTCAATTCTAAGCAAGGTGGGAAGGCAGAAACCTGACTGGATGAGGATTAACCAATCAGGAAGGAGAGACAACTGAGGTATAAATACCACCGGACTAGACATGCCCAGGCATCATCCCTGATGAAGTTGGCAGAGCTTGTCATTGAAACATTGGTTAAAATTGATACCTGTACCTGGCTGAAAGCCCAAGAAGTGTTTATTTATCTTCTTTCTGCTACCTGTTTTCCACAGTTTGATCCCATGCACTGGCCTTCTCCCCCAGACCTGAGTCAGGCAGTGGTGTGAACTGCTGTCAGGATTGGAGAATGATAATGAGTTCCCACTACCATTCAGTTTATTTACAGCCTCTAGGCTTCTTTGGTTGTTTTGGCCTCATCCCACCCAATCTAACCTACGTCCCTGCAAAGTCTCCGGACAGTACAGCTATTAATTAGTGCTCAATCTCTGGATCTGACAGAGGAATCAGGGAGGAGGTACAAAATCCTCAATGATTCGAGCAAGGCTTCTTCCCTTCTGCCATCCAATTTCTGAATGGACATGGATCTACTTTTTAATCTCTATTTTTACACTACTTATTTAATTTAACTATTTAGTATATTTTTTCCATTATTATATATTGCATTGTACTGCTACTGCAAAGATAACAAATTTCATGACATATGCCGGTGATATTAAACCTAATTCTGATTCTGATAATGATAATAGCATTTTATGATCCAGGCTGTGAGCTGCTTGCAACATAGATGTGCACTAAATGACACTTGGATCTGGTTAGTACCAGAGAGAAGGCAAGTTATAATTATAACGGAATATCCTACTCTTTTGTGATTTGTACTTTTGGTCACAACCACAAAGCTGGAGGTTCCAAGGTTAGTGTGGTCTCTTTGACATTTGCCTGAACATTCTTCTAGGGAAGAACCTGTTGTACCTTCTCCAAAAAGGGGAGGTGCAACGAGACCTGGGTGTCATTATACACCAGTCATTGAAAGTGGGCATGCAGGTACAGCAGGTGGTGAAAAAGGCGAATGGTATGCTGGCATTTATAGCGAGAGGATTCGAGTACAGGAGCAGGGAGGTACTACTGCAGTTGTACGAGGCCTTGGTGAGACCACACCTGGAGTATTGTGTGCAGTTTTGGTCCCCTAATCTGAAGAAAGACATCCTTGCCATAGAGGGAGTACAAAGAAGGTTCACTAGATCGATTCCTGGGATGGCAGGACTTTCTTATGATGAAAGACTGGTTGAACTAGGCTTATACTCATTGGAATGTAGAAGATTGAAGGGGGATCTGATTGAAACAAATAAAATCCTAAAGGGATTGAACAGGTTAGATGCAGGAAGATTGTTCCCGATGATGGGGAAGTCCAGAACGAGGGGTCACAGTTTGAGGATAAAGGGGAAGCCTTTTAGGACCAAGATTAGGAAAAACTTCTTCACACAGAGCGTGGTGAATCTGTGGAATTCTCTGCCACAGGAAACAGTTGAGGCCAGTTCATTGGCTATATTTAAGAGGGAGTTAGATATGGCCCTTGTGGCTACGGGGATCAGGGGGTATAGAGGGAAGGCTGGTACAGGGTTCTGAGTTGGATGATCAGCCATGATCATACTGAATGGCAGTGCAGGCTCCAAGGGCCGAATGGCCCACTCCTGCACCTATTTTCTATGTTTTCTATGTTTCTAGGTTTCTAAAAGGAATGTATAGTATGTGTAGACACGAGAAAGTCTGTTGATGCTGACAATCCAAAGCAACATATACAAAATGCTGGAGGGACTCATTGGGTCAGGCAGATGTTTTATTGCTGCTGTTTTTACCAGTCTAGAGCAGAGTCTGTGCATCATCCTCTGACTTTCATCTGCTGTGTGCTTATCCCAGCTGCATTAGTATAGCTGCTTTTAATGTGGAAGGATTTCCTGATAGTTCAGTGTATCTGCCGATTCAAAACTAACAGCACAGTTGCATCAAGCTGGTGCTCCATTGTTCAGTCTTGTTAAAAGCACGTATGGGTTTAAAATACCTACATTGTGTGTCCTTGAATCTCTGAGATCAAATGCACTATGTGCAGAGTAACACATGGACTAGATCTGCACTACCCTGGGGCTGAGGGTGGGGAAGTACATTTTGCTATTCCACAGAAGTGGGTCTGCTTTTCATTAGCACCACTGCTGCCAGTGCTCTGATTCCCTCACCGTACTATCAGCCTTGAAAGCTCTGAACGGCACTTGCTCAGTTCCTGATTGTCCACCACTTTCAGCTCGTTCCACGTTTCTTCCTTGCTGTCTTATTATACTGGCATTGATTGCCACTTCCGATGTGAGCAGTTCGTCTTCAATCTCCTTGTGAATTATAGATCGATCTCCAGGCACATTTGGCAGTATTTTTGAACTATAGTTTTTAATCGCAATTTCTTTTTGCTGTCTTTAACCATTTCAGGATAGAGTAGACAATTTCACAGTCTTTCCTCAAATGTCTTAGTTATTTAAAGCAGTTCAAAGAGGTCATCCTGAAACACAGTCCCAGAATTGGCTAATAATCAATCTAGCCTTGCCTATTTGATTATAAAGTTCAAAATAAAGTAATCAAAGCACACATGTGTCACCATGCATTACCTTGAGATTCATTTGCTTGCAGGCATTCACAGTAGAATAAAGAAATATAATAGAATAAATGAAAAACTACACACAAAGTCTGACAACCAATGTGGAAAAGAAGACAAACTAAATACAAAAAATATGAATAATAAATGAAGGTGTAACAAATAATACTGAGAGCATGAGTTGTAGTCCTGTAAAGTACAGTATGCATCAAAACTATTTTTATGTTTATTTTAAGCATGAAAATCGAATTATTCATATTAACAATATTTCAAGTTCCTTTATGTGTAAAAACTAGGTGCTATAACAATGCATACCTGAGCACAGCTCTTGCATTCTCCCTTTCCCTCTTTTCTAGTTGAAATAGTGGGCTCCCATGTTACAAATGACTTGTCACTTTAAGCCTTTTTTTTTATCCCTTAGCTGGTAAATGCTAACTGCTAGGATTACAGCATACTGTCATATCACATCCTACCCCTTTCATTATCTCATAATCTGGTTGAGAAGTATTGTTATGTGTTGTAATCAGACCTTTTTCCATATTCACTGCTAAATTGATTAAATAAATGAGCAGAATCAATCCATTGTGGTTCTCAATTGGTTTATATTCCTGTTCTGCCCTGAAACAAAATGATACAATGTGTAATCTTTCACAGTTTTAACTGATTAATATAATAACACTCTGTTCTCTTTGTCTCCTTTATTCAGTCTGTGGAGTGAACTTCCACTGTTCTGATTAATAACACTGCAGGAGGGCACCTAAGCCTCTTTCATCATTAAACCATCTGTCCCTCTCCACATGGCTTAGGTGATAGTCCCAGCACCCCTGATCTTCACACATTGCCTGCTGATGACTTACTGGCAGACCTTTCTTCCTCCTGGTTAATTAATATGATGGTCTCTTTTCCAAGACAAAATTTTAAAAAAGTACCTTTCAATAGCAATTGCAGTATATGCATTTTTTAAACAGTGTTATATCTTTCGACCTCATGCATTTCATGTTTTGGGAAGTTATGATGAAGTTGCATTTGGTGAAAGACATGGAATTTATTTTTTCCTTTTGCTTCCCGCTTAAGTTGTGTTGGTGCTCTCAGTACAACGAGATAACTAGCAGTAAGTCCCCTATTGCCTTATCTGGGATACGGTGATGTCTGTACTGCTAGCTGGAATACTGCAGTAATGAACCATTGAGAACTGCTCCTGTACTACCCCCAATTTGTTTTTTTTTGCCTTTTGACATTCCTAGTACAATGCACTTCCCTCTGCAGCTGTAGCAAGGAGGACCTTTGCCTCCCACCTCCTCGATAATGTTTTGATTGACATGAATTTCTCCTTTACCAATCAGTTTTGCCTCTGACACTGACCATTCCAGATTTTTGGGCTTCTCACACAGGGATTAGTGTAAAAACATCAGCTAATGCAGAATTCTTCTCTCAGGAACAAATCGTGCTTGGATTCTACCTTAACTCCTGGGAGTTATTCAGCAATTAACATTAGAACATAGAACATAGAATAGTACAGGACAGGAATAAGCCTTTCAGCCTATGATATTGTGCTGAACTAAGTAAACACTTACCATTGATGCCACCCTCACCTGCATCTCCTCCATTTCCCAGATGTCCAGCCTCATCCCGTCTTCCTGCAGCCTTGACTGGAATAGAGTTCCTCTTGTTTTTACCTACCACCTCATGAGTGTTTGCATTAAAACAGCATTCTCTGTAACTTCTTCCATCTTCAGTGGGATCCTACCACTACCCACTTCTTTATCAACCCCACTTTCAGATTTCTGCAGGGATCATGCTCTCCAAGATTCCCTTGTCCATTTGTCGTTCCCCATTGATCTTCTTCCTGGCATTTATCCCTGCAAGTGCGCTACAAATGCCCATTTACCTCTTCCCTCACCATCATTCAGGGCCCCAAACAGTCTTTCCAGGTGAGATAACACTTCACCTGTGAGTCTGTCAGGGTCATCTACTGCATCAGGTGCTCCAGGTACAGCTTCATCTACATCGGTGAGACTTGACATAGATTGGGGAACTGCTTTGTTCATCATGTTTGCTCTATCCAGAGCAAGCCAGGTTCCCTGCTAGCCAACAATTTCAATTCCACTGATATATTTTGATATATTAGTCCATAGCCTCCCCTACTGCTACAATGAAGCCACTCTCAGGTTGGAGGAGCAACATTTTATATTACATCTGTGTAGCCTTCAACCTGATAGCATTTTAATTTCCCATTCTCCATTCTGATTTCCCTCTCACCTCTTCTCCTCTCCTCACCTACCCTACACCTCTGTCTGGTGCTCTTCCTCCTACCTTTCTCCTATGATCCACTGTCCTCTCCGATCAGATTCCTTCTTATTCAGCCCTTTATCTTTTCCATTTGTCACCTCCCACCTTCTCACTTCATTCCTCCTCCTCCACTCAACTACCTTCCCCCTCACCCGGCTTCACCTTCCGGCTTGTACTCCTTCCCATTCCCCCACTTTCGTACTCTGACATCTACCCCCTTCCTTTCCAGCTCTGATGAAGGGTCTCGGCCCGAAACATTGACTGATTATTCCTCGCCAGAAAAGCTGCCTGACCTGCACATTTTGTGCATGTTGCTCAAGGTTTTCTGCATCTGCAGGATCTCCTGTTTCTATGGGAAGGATATGAACTTTCCGCCCCATGATCTAAGGATAGTCATCTCTTTGGATCCTGCAGTGTGCTCCCTTCTCTTTCCGTAGCTGCAGCTGGTAAACCAGATGGAATCAACTTCTTTGACTTCTCCTCAGTAGGTGGAGTCACAAATTCTGTAGACATCTCCTTTGGCAGGTCAGGCAGCACCTGTGGAGAAATAATCAAACTGAATGTTTCAGGTTTTTGATCCTTTACTGGGACTCCTTTTTGCTCTATTTGATCTGCTGAGTATTCCTCTGTACGATGCAATCACACCCTCCATTTATCATACTCCATAGTCATTTCTAGTCATCTCCACTTCTGTGCATTTTAAGCACCAAATAGAAATTACACCCCTTTTTTGGCCTCCTATATTTACCCTCTGCTAATTATTTCTATTATTGGTTCTTTGCCACATCTTTTTCAGTGCTTGTGATGCAAAGTTCTGGTTGCAGGATGTCAAGTTTTTGGAGAAGGTACGACTGGATTAGAGGACATGCACTATAAAGAGAATTTGCAGAAAAAAACTTGGGTTATTTTCTTTGGAGCAGCAGAAGTTGTGGAGAAATCTGATAGAGGACATGACATGAAATACAAGAGGGCATGGTATTAAGTCGAGGGGGGTAAGTTCGAAGGAGAAGTGCAGACTTAGAAGACTACTCCATTTTACATTGAGTCAATACAGATGTCTTTCCTAAACTGCGACAAGCTCTTGACCTAAATGAGCTGGCTTCGGTCAAGTAAAGGAGTACTCTGGATGGGTGCCTGTGATGCTATGGTGGGAGGTGAATTGGTGATCTTGTGGGGAGGCTTAAGTAATGGTTGAGCCTGCAATCTAGATGGACTCACATGGAATTGGGAGGTCTCCTGGCTCAGTGACCAACAGGCAATCAGACTTTTCCAGCATTGCCTGAACCTTCCGATGCAAAGTGGATCCAGCTAAGAAATCCATGCTGTCTTCACCCTTCCTTGAGTCAGATAAGAAGGGCCCTTCTCATGAAGTCTGTGAGCTGGGTGGGGGGTGGGGGTGGGCATGGGGGTACAACATGTCATAGCTTCTGCAGGAAAGGGAGTAGGTTTCATATCCCTGCTGGGTAAGAGAGCTCGTGCACAACATTCTCTGTGGTCTTGCTTTTCCCATGAAGGACAGCAAGGCACGTTCATCCCTCTATCCCTGAAGAACCACAAGCTGGGCCTGGGCTGCATCCCTGTGTTCTCTGTGTGCTCGTGAGTGACATTCCACTGCTCAGTGAGAGCACTAAGCTTCTCCTAGATGATGTACTGATGTTCCCTCAGAGCTTCATGTTGTCCATCAAGGGCCGAGACCAGTCAACCCACCATCGGGTTGGATCAAGATGAGATTACAAAGAAGTAGAAACCTTTGTCTGATTTCCATCAATGTCCACACAACAACCATCACCTCCACCAGTGGGTGCTTGTGACAGGACGGTCCTTTCTGGAGCAGCTATTGTTGAAGTTGTCATTGTTGGAGTGGATGGTGTTAGAGCGGTTAGGCTTTGGATCAACAGGCTCAGGTGAGAACAGGCAGAGGCTAGAACTTAAGCTTGATAACGTAGAGATATAACAAGTGTAGACAGGATAATATGCAGGCAGTGGAATGCTCCACTTGTAAGACGTGGGATTTCAGGGTAGCTAACAGTCTCCCCGATGACTAACTCTGCAGGAAGTGTATCCAACTGCAGCTCCTATCCAACAAGGTCAAGACCCTGGAGCTGGAGCTAGATTCACTCAGGACCATCTGGAAGGTGGAAAACCTCAGAGATGAAATTCACACTGAGGAGGACACACATAGAATGACAGTAGATGGGTGACCACCATGAGAATTAAAAGGAGTAAGCAGTCACAGGGTTCTCCTGTGGCCATTCTCTCCCAGCAAGAAGTATACCCTTTTTGACACTACTGGGCAGGATGCCCTGTCAGGGCATAACAGCAGCAACAAAGTCAGTGGCATTGAGGCTCAACAGGGAAGGGTGCATTGAGGCAGAGTGGTGGTGACAGGAGACCTGATAGTTAAGGGGACAAACAGATGATTCTATGGGCACAAAGGAAAAGCCATGATGGTGTGTTGCCTTCCAGGTGTTAGGGTCCAGAACGTCTCAGAGCAGCTGCAAGATGATTGTCAAGAGGGAGGCTGAGCAGCCAGAGATCATGGTGCACATTGACCAACGACATAGGTAGGAAGGGGGAAGAGATCCTGCACAGGGAGTATATGGAGTTAGGGAATAGGCTGAAGAGCAGGACTTCCAAGGTAGTAAGCTATGGACTACTCCCAGTACCACGTGCGAGTCAGGTAGGAAAGAATGATTGTACAGATGAATGAGGGGTTGAGGAACTGATGCAGGGAGCAGGGATTCAGTTTTCTGGTTTGGAATCTCTTCTGGGGAAGGTACAGCCCGTACGAAAAGGACAGGCTACATCTGAAGCTGAGGGGGACCAAGATCCTTGCAGGCATGTTTGTTGGAGCAATTGGGGAGAGTTTAAACTAACTTTGGCAGGGATATGGGAATCAAAATGATAGGACTGAAAAAGGAGCGGTTGGTATACAAGTTGATGCATTGTATTGCGGGATTATTAGGAAGAACAGGCAAACAATAAGACATAATTGCAGCCAGTAGGATGATTTGAAGTGTATTGGGGGAAAAATTGAAGAGGGTGACAAGTATAGGACAGAAGGCTTCCTTCATCGTGTCAGTAGCTTCCTCTCAGTTTACTATCAGTCATGCAAGGCCCGGCTGGGGTCTTAGGAATGCCGTCGCACCAACATGTAGAAGGATTCGTCATTGCTGCTTGTATAACAGTTTTGTTTGACCAGTCAGGGTTGCTAGCACTAAGCTGAACCCCCTGGAGGATCGGTGGACCATTCTTAATCTGGCCTCCACCCTTTGACCTATTGACATGGGTGACCCGACCAAGAGCTAAAGCATAAAGCCCTGACTCCAGCCAACGTACTTCTCCAGGTTACTGAGACACGCAAACCTCCAAACCACAACAAGGTTGTAGTCCACTTGGAGGCTTGGACGAATACAGTTCCAATAACCCTGTACAAACTCAGGCAAAGCTGCCCACCCTTCCACCAAAGGGTCCTGCCCAACTTCAGGATGACTTTTCACTGCGCCAAAGTACTGTAACTCCACTCTTGACACTATTCTCTCTCCCCTACACTAGGCCCTGCTCCCCAAATCAGAACTGCACACACCACTAAGCCTTAATGCAGCAAGCCCTCTAACAACACACATCTTTATGGGTGGCATCTAATTCCTAAACCTGCTTGTTTTACTTCATTTGATCTTTTCACTAAAACATGGAGGGAATGTTATTTCTATATGTGATATTCTTCCAATTATTTTTTAGTGAATAAGATTTCAACTCTGCTGTGTACAAAAGTTTGAGGGAGTGAATGCTGAGTCTGTGTCCATGGTTTATGGTTAAAATGGTGCACCAGCACTCCGCTCATTAATTACATGTACACAACGCATCGTTCTCAATTCTGATAAGGTAAATGAAAATTATCACCCAGATCATTACATCACAAGCATTAAAACAAAATTTACAAATTGCTTTCAAAATGAGCTTCATTAACAATATCAAATAGAATATTTTCATTAACAAACTTAATCTCCATTTATAATGTTTTGGAAGATTGTAACATCTGTTTCCATTTAATGGCTAAGCTCATAAAATATTCCACTGCCTTTGGGATAGGTTTGAATCTATGATTCTAACCACAAATGTCTGCTACATCTTGCTGTCTGTAGCAGCATAAACAAATAAATGTGACATAACAATATTAACATTTGTAGCTGTAACTTTCTTCTCCATTCAGCGTAGGAATAATTTGTATTCAAGGGCAGATCTGAGTCATTGAGATGTCTGTGTTTCTTCATTCCTCACTGGCACTAGTTCCACACCACACAAAGTCATACAACATAGAAATTGACCCTTTGGCCCCTCAAGTTTGAGGTAACTAAGTAGAATCTATTTTCACTGCTCTCTCAGCCTTTGAAATCTATACAAACCACCAATCTCATTTTATTCTGCCCATGCTTGTATCAACTTCCAACATTAAACTTAACTTCCTCCTTACACGAGCTTATTTACCCAGATCACAGGAACAGGAGTATGCCATAAACCCTCTCAAGACTGTCATCGAAACATAGAAACATAGAAAACCTACAGTGCAATACAGGCCCTTCGGCCCACAAAGCTGTGCCGAACATGTCCTTACCTTAGAACTACCTGGGCTTACCCATAGCCCTCTATTTTTCTAAGCTCCGTTTACCTGTCCAGGAGTCTCTTAAAAGACCCTATTGTATCCGCTTCCACCACCATCGCCAGCAGCCCATTCCACGCACTCACCACTCTCTGTGTAAAAAACTTACCCCTGACATTTCCTCTGTACCTACTTCCAAGCAGCTTAAAACTGTGCCCTCTCATGCCAGCCATTTCAGCCCTGGGAAAAAACTCCTGACTATCCACATGATCAATGCCTCTCATCATCATATACACCTCTATCAGGTCACCTCTCATCCTCTGTTGCTCCAAAGAGAAAAGGCCGAGTTCACTCAACCTATTCTCATAAGGCATGCTCCCCAATCCTGGCAACATCCTTGTAAGTTTCCTCTGCACTCTCTCTATAGTATCCACATCCTTCCTGTAGTGAGGTGACCAGAACTGAGCACAGTACTCCAAGTGGGGTCTGACCAGGGTCCTGTACAGCTGCAGCACCTGTCCTGCCATTCAATATCATCACAGCTAAGGGCGGCAAGGAAGGATAGTGGTTAGCACAATGTTTTACGGAACCAGCGACCCTGGTTCAATTCCTACCATTGTCTGTAAGGAGTTTTGTACGTTCTCCCCGTGACTGTGTGGGTTTCCTCTGGGTGCTCTGGTTTCTACATTAATTGGTCATTAGGCTAGGGTTAAATTGGATGTTGCTGGGTGGTGAGGTTCGAAAGGCTGGAAGGGCCGACATTGCTCTGTATCTCAATAAATAAATATGCTGGCCTCACCTCAGAATCAGCATCAGATTTAATATTACTGGCATATGTTATGAAATGTATTAACATTGTGGCAGCAGTACAATACAATACATAATAACAGAAAAGAAAAACTGTACATTACAGTAAGTATATATACTGCATATATTAAATAGTTAAATTAAATGAGTAGTGCAAATTTAGAAATAAAAAGTAGTCTGTTGGTGTTCATAGGTTCAATGTCCATTCAGAAATCAAATGCCAGCCCCCATAATCTTGAATTTCTTCAATCTTTCAAATATTTATCTCCACCATCCACCATCAATGTATCTAACCCACCATCCTCAGGAGGAGGTGGAGTGAAGAATTCCACACACCTCTGTTTGATATTTGCTTCTACATCCCCTTGTTCCTGACTCTTCTGCTAGTATAGGCATCTCAAAAACTACCACGTTCTCCCTTAAGGTTCGTCCATCGTCATCGATGAAGACCTCGACACCATTAGTATTTTTTACGAGGTTGACACTCAACCTGGCATGGATGGAAAGCGTGCCCAGGAGCAGCTCAACTAGATTCGAACTCAGGAATCTTTGCTCCTGGAGTCCGGCGCTGATGTCACTGCGCCACCAGCAGGCTTGACGGTGTCGAGACTAGCGTGTGATTTGGATTTAAGTGAGGGAGAGTTGCGCAGCGTCAGCCTCACTCTCTGTTCCCAATTCCCATCTGGATCCAGTGGCAAGACAGAGTCGAGACGGTTGGAGATGGGACTAAGCGCAGTGGATGACCAGGACATCTTTTGTGTCTTGTCCTGCTCTACGAGTTCCACGACGCTTGCAGAGACCGCCTTCTTGACCGTCGGACCTACCATTGGTCTCATTCGCTCAATCAGTTGGAGTCTGTCTTCACATGCTGGGATAGACAACTCCCTATCTCACCGAGGGTTTGAGACCCGTCGGCTACCCTCACCTGGTTTAGCTGGCTTGTTGAAGCCGTTGCCCGGGGTGTGGCTGCTGTCGCACGCAAACAGCTACGAGGAGCCACAGGTGAGAGCTGAGTTCCAGGTGAGGACCAAAGGTGGACAAACTGCCTTGAAAAGGATGCGACATATTCCCCCACCAGAGGTGCTACCCCTCCCTGACGCCCCATACACCCCATGCTCCCTTATAATCATATCAACCTGCCAACAATAGCTCATAATTATCTCTTCTCTCTACTTCCTCTTTACACTTCAAGGAACAATTCCCATGCTAACTATATTTGATTGTGCCAATACTTTGGTGTTGGGCTAATAAATTAGTTTTAAACCAGCTCTTGGAAAATACTGGTTCTCTAATGAATAATATCATTAATTTTGTGCAACCTTGGACTTGTAACAATGTTTATTCTCACAGATTTTCTGACTTTTGAAGCTACTTGGTGTAGACTCGAGTCCTGGGGTTACCTCCTGTGGCTTTTTACTGGTACAATTGCATTTAATACTGAGAAAATCTCCTGACAAGCTAGGTCATGCTGCCAAACTCTCCCACAAATTTTAGCAACAATTCCAACTATGCACAAGATTAGTGTCCAAGAAGGCGGCTGAGTGATGGGAGGCTTGTTCTTTGTGTACTCACTGGGGGTGAGCTCTGTTCATCTCAATGATCATTGTACAGATCAGAACCTTGTTGCTAGGCAGTCTCACTTAAACCTGATGCAGGCCTTCGACATAGCACCATTTCAACACATCCTCTGGGGTGATGTACAGTTTCAAAGGCTGATATTTCAAAAAACTGCTGTTTAGTGTTCAGCTGGACACATGCACAGAACAACACATATCAGGCTAACAATGCTTATGTCCTATCTCCAACTCAAGATTACACAGTTCCAGTACGATGGCGGCGTACATGTTCAGGGTGGCCTTTCCAGGTCCAATCAAAAGCATAGTTGTTGATCTTTTATATCTTTTTTACAATCGCAAGACACTGCTGCATGTTAAGAACATCAAGTACTTCACGTCTACCCCACAGCGAGTTGCTCAATAGCGGAGGAGCCAGATTTGCTGCATACCGTGCTGCCGCCTGCCACAGGAAGGCATCAGAGTTGGTGGGCGGGTGCAGTGTGTCGTCGAACAAATGGTGCGAGCGATTGTCTTGGACGCTTCTCTTGTGACTGTCAGACCCTGAAGGGCACTGGCAATGTGGAGCACTGCAAGCTCGGTTCACTGGTGCATTGATGAGACCAATAGCAGGGAAGCTGCATGGCCTTGGTTGAAGCCCTCATGCCCAGCGGTCACCTGTTGCAGCCGCCCAGGGGAGGAGCCGCACAGCTAGTCCCTCCCACCAGTGCTGCTCTCCAGTGTTTGCTCAGTGGAAGACTAACTGGACTGTGTTCGCCTGTGGCTGCACTAGCATGTGATGATCGGACTGCTGGAGGGTTGTTCATGCTGACGGCATCCCATACACCATCAGCCTTCACGACATACACTCAGGGACATGGACTCTATTATTATTTTTGTGTGTATGACAGTACGTTTACTGCTTATCATAATTATATGCATCTTGTGCTGTGTATGACTGTTGGTACTATATTTTGCTCCTTGGCCCCAGTGTAATACTGTTTCATTTGGCTCATGAGTATTCATGTAGAGTTGGATGACAATGAAACTGAACTGATCTAACAAGTGTCTGTGCTGGCATCAAGACACTGTAGCAGCAAATAATCTGCTGGAGGAACTGAGTGGATCTAGCAGCATCCATGAGGGAGAAGGAATTGTTGATGCGTCAGGCTGAAACCCTGTATCGGGACTGAGAGTGGGGAATCACAATGGCCAGTACAGAGTGGAGAGAAGGAGTTGTAAGACAGGAGCCCAAGGTGTTGGTGGGGTGAGAAAGGGTGAAAGGTGAGAGGTATGTTGCGTCAGGGAGGGTGGAAGACTTCTCAGCTACCAAATTAATAACTTTGTAAGCTTTGCGTTTAATGTGCAAATACTTCGTGTGAAGTCAAAAGAGGCTGCAGATGCTGGATTCTGACTCAAAAACCAGAATGCTGGAAGAACTCAACTGCTCGGTCAGCATCTGTGGAGGCAAAAGGTGCAAGTAACTATTTCAGATCAAGACTTTGTATCAGGGTTGAAGCAATATAACCTACATGACATTATTTAAACTTATTCATGTTCCGACAATCTACAAAATGCAGGCTCTTGTTTTCACAACATGACATCCATCACTGCAGCTGCACAGGGTGATCTCCTGGGTGTGGAAACTTCCATTACCAGGCAACTGTTGTGTACTGGTACGATGGAAATAATGATCAATTTCTGCAGCTCTCGTCTTAGCCTAAGTACTGTACAGCAAAAAATGTCTGAGCTTGTTAAAGCTGGTCAATAGAGGATGTGGATGTTCATGTCAGAACAAGATGCATTAAGGCCTCAAGTGGATGATCATTTGAAGCAAGGCTCCACTTTGAGAGCCTGGGCTACAGTAAAACATTTTAAATGGGCTCTGTTAGCAGATAGCATTGACCACAACCTATGATTCAATGTGAAGACCATGTATTATATCTCTAACCATGTACCTGTCTGAGTGTCTTATAAGTGTCGTTAATGTATCTCAAAGTGTACATTTTAAGGTATGTGAACAATATTTATAAGACACTTAGACAGGAATGCGAACAGGAAAGGTATGAGCCAAAAGTGGGCAATTGGGACCAGTTTAGGAGGGTGGACACCTTACTCAGCAAAGGGCCAGTTGAATGCTTCCATGCTGTAAGACTCCATGACTCTCTATTGTCCTGATCGATACTCTCAACAACTAAAAGCCAAATTTTGATGATTTGTCAATCATTTGAAACTCATGGGATCTGGCTTTCTTCATTGCTGGTATCTTTTATGTTTTGTAATTCAAAGGAAGACACAGGAGTCTGAAGTACGGGTCTAATTTCGAGTTCACTTTAAGCAATGTGTGCATGTATAATATGGTAGCGTGATGACATATGCAATTCACGTCTTTATACATATAATCCGTAATGAACTATGTAAATGAACAAGAATACTTAATCAACCAATATATGTACAAGGTTACTCAAATATTACTAAAACATTCAATACACAACAGAACTTACTTGGTTGGTAGTCCTTTCAGTTCTCAGTCTGAGTCTGAAGGTGCTGGGTTCACAACCCACGCCGAGCCTTGAGTCCAAATGTCCAACCTACCACTTTAGTGTAGTGTTGTAAAAGGGCTCTCTTTCAACTGGGACATTCAACTTAGCCCTTTCTTCTGTTCTGTGTAAATTATAGATTTCCATAATAACTTCTCAAAGAGGAGCAGTGTAACAATCCAATATATAACCCTCAAACAACATTGTTAAAATAAATCAATTATCTGGTAATGAATATATTTGTATTTGTCTGAACCTGCTGTATACAAATTAGCTGCTGTTTTTCGTGTATTACAATAGCATTTACACCTGTTGTAGAGCACGTTGAAAGAGCTTCTAGCCAAACTGCTTCAGTACTGTTATAACACTAACATGTCCCTGGCAATGTGGGCAACTGAATGGAGAAAATAAATCAAAGAGTACATAAGAGGCAGTTCTGAGAAGTTCTGCTCAGTGACAGCATGAGTGAAGAGACTGTAGTTAGAATCACACTTAGCACGGAGTTTGCAGTTGCTGTAGATCAATCATCCCAACCAAAGGACAATACTGGAGGAGCTCCTCAGGGCAGCATCTTTGGCATAACTATATTCATCAATTTCATCAGTCATCTCCTTTTCATCCTAAGGTCAGAAGCAGGATATTGGCTGATTATTGCATGACGTCGTTCCATTTTCCTCAGCAAGTGAAACGATCCAGGGCTTTCTGAAAGGAGCTAAGAATGAGCAATAAATGCTGGTCCCACCACAAAAATGAAAACATTTTCGAAACTGACTGCTCAAAATGGAGTGGAGTATTTGAATTGGAAGTAAGACCCTTGAGTTATTTATTTATTTGTTTGTTTATTGAGATAAGCGCACAATAGACCCTTCTAGCCTTTCGAGCCACACCGTCCAGCAATCCCCCAATTTAATCTCAGCCTAATCACGGGACAATTTACAATGACTAATTAACCTACCAACTGGTACATCTTTGGAACACTCACAACACGCTGGAGGAACCCAGCAGGTTGGGCAGCATCCATGGAAATGATCAGTCAACGTTTTGGGCTGTAACCCTTCGTCAGGACTGAAGGGGGAAGGGGCAGAGGTCCTATAAAGAAAGTGGGGGGAGGGTGGGAAGGAAAAGGCTGGTAGGTTCATCTTTGGACTGTAGGAGGAAACCAGAGCACTGGAGGAAACCCACGCGGTCACAGGAGGAACATACAAACTCCTTGTAGGCAGTGGTATGGAATGAACCTAGTCCGCCTGCACTGGAGAGCATTATGCTAACCAGTACTCCACCATGTCACCCCAGAATTTTTTTCCCCTCGGTATCCCCCACAGTCACACTGTATCTCCTGTCACTGAGTTCAGAAGTAGTACGCAGAAGCTCAGCATAAACAGTTGAAGGAATACATGATCTCTTGAGCAAGCTATCCACCCGACCATGAAGTTAGAATATGTTACAATCTGCAAAACCCACCATGAACTTCCCAGCCACCTCAGAATTCTTGGCTCTGGAGTAGAAGCAAATCTTCTTCAAGCACAGGGGATGATCTGGAAAGAAGTTGATGTGTATCTTGGATCTCCTAAAGGTAAAATTACATTAAACTTCTGTGCGTGTCTTTCATATTTGAATTGTCACAACCTAAAAGTTTCACAATTGGACCAACATTTGACACGCTCAATTAGTAATAAGGTTTTACTAAATGCCAATTAAAGTGAGGTATCCTCATGTTCTGGTTCTTAACCTTGCTTTGACTTCTGGACACAAAATGGCATTAAGGAGTATGGAATTAATGCGGATGATCGATAATGATCACATTGAATGTAAGGCAAGTTTGAAGGACCAAATGACCTTTCCCTGCTCCTACTTTCATGTTTGTAGCATTTAAATGACTAGCTTCTTCAACAGTGGCCAACATAATCAGCAGAATAATAGTTAATGTCTATGTAAAGAGTCCATTACAGCAGGTTTCCAACGTAGGTAGCACTTCCTAAAAGCACCAGATCTCCATGACTTCATGGAAAAGTGGGGGTACCATCATATTCACAGCTGTGCAGTAAGTGTTGCTGCCTCACAGTTTCAGAGAACAGGATTAATTCCTGACTTCTATACTGGCCATGTGCAGTTTGCACACTCCTCTCTGTGGTGATGTGGGTTTCTCCAGGTGCACTGGTTTGTTCATATTTCTCTAAGCTGTGTACAGATTAATTGACCAATATAAATTGGCCCTTGTGTGTAGGTGAGTGGCAGGAAAACCAGGCAGGAGTGCAGTAAATGGAGCTGTGAGAAGAAAAATGGGGTCAGTGTAGATGAGTGCCAATGTGTTTGGGTCAAAGCATCTCCTGTGGTCCACCATTCTGTGACTAGTACTTTCCAAAACACCCACCATGACTGAGCCATACATTCCAATGCCTGAATTACCATAGACTTAAAAGCATGGCACTCTGTCACAGACATGTCTGTGAGTGCACAGCCATCACATAGACCGCAAGAGTTGAGGTGGACATAGGAACCTGCTTGATAGGCAGCCAAGACCACAACTATTCATCCACTCCATTATTGATGCACAATAATAGCAGTTTGTACCATCCACAGAATGCACTGCAGTGACTCGCTAAGACTGCTTGAATAATACCTTTCAAATCCACAACCTCTATCAGCTAGGACAAGGGTTATGAAAACATAGATTACCAACAACTGGAACCTGCCCTCCAGGATATAGACTATCCTGACTTGGAAATATATCACCGTTCCTATAACACTGTTGGAACACTCTGTCTAGCAGCATTGCAGATGTACCCACATCTTCAGGACGGCTGCAGTTCAAGAAGGCACCTCATCTCTTGCTACTGAGGGAAGTTAGTGATAGGCAACATAGCCTGCAAAATCGCGTTCCTTGAATGAAGATAAATAAAGGTGGAATTCGAAACACCACCCTCTCGAATGCAGAGAGAGATGGTCTGGGCAGGTGCGCTGTGAAGTTCTTCCACAAATTGTAACACGGATCTGCCCCCAATTAAAATACTCTGAAAGCATAGGATTGGTGCCAAGATAATTAAATTGCCTTTATTTTGGGAAACAATTTCTGCTGAAATTCAGTACATTAATCTGCTTAATAAATCACTTCCAATGAAATGATATATTGATGTCACAATTTATTTTCGAAAATTCGAAATACAAAGCTGAAAAGCTGTGATGGCATTTTCACCAAACTGCATTGTCAGATTGTTTCAAGAGGTTATTACAATAGAGAAGGAGGCTATTCAGCCCATTAGTTTCTGCTGGCATCTAGCAGATCATTGCCATTGGAAGGGTGATATATTTCCAAGTCAGGATAGTCTATATCACATTCACTCTCCTTATCTTCCTCAGCCCCACAACTTATTCTCTCTCACACTTCATTTGATTTACACTGCACAACACATAGATTGACTAAATTTGGGGTACATCCTGTCCAATGTTAAGAGTACCTGACATTTGAACTCCCCTACAATCTAGCTTCCATTATGTTATTATAAGAACATAAGAATATAAGAACATAAGAAATAGGAGCAGGAGTAGGCCATCCGGCCCATCGAGCCTGCCCCACCATTCAATAAGATCATGGCTGATCTGTCCATAAACTCAGCTCCATCTACTTGCCTTTTCTCCATAACTCTTAATTCCCTTAATATGTAAAAACCTATCTAACTGTTTCTTAAATACATTTAGTGAAGAAGCCTCAACTGCTTCCCTGGACAGAGAATTCCACAGATTGACTTATCTCTGGGAAAAACAGTTTCTCCTCATCTCTGTCCTAAATCTTCTACCCTGAATCTTGAGGCAATGTCCCATAGTTCTAGTCTCACCTACCAATGGAAACAACTTTCCTACTTTTATCTTATCTATCCCTTTCAAAAGTTTGTATATTTCTATTAGGTCCCCTCTCATTCTTCTGAATTCCAGAGAGTATAGTCCCGGGTGACTCAATCTCTCCTCATAGATTAACCCCTTTATCTCTGGAATCAACCTGGCGGGAGGAGAGAGAGCAGTGCGCTATGTGTGTGCAGCCCTCCGGTGAAAAATGATATCGTATCCGTTAAATAGGGGCCGTGGACAATTCTGATTTGATGGAGACGGACGTGAAAGCACAGAGGAACATCTGGAGAAATTTCTGAAACGCTAGTTCGCTGCTGTTGTTACTGCGCATTCGGGAATCTTCCGGAGGGAAGGCCTCAATATCCCCAGCTTTGCCTGCTGTTGGCAACCGAGATTGCAGTCGAATCGTTCAGACAGAGATGGCGCTCAGACTCGGTGTCGGAGAGCTGATCAGAGGCTCAAAGTTTTCGGATGACTCAGATTCGGACTGTGGTCGGGCATGGCAGGGAGAGTTTTTCTTCCTTCTCCCGTCTGCGTGAGATGTGGGATATTTGAGAGACTTTGAACTTTTTACTGTGCTCATGGACTTCTTCATCAGGTTATGGTATTGTTGCACTGTTGTAACTATATGTTATAATTATGTGGTTTTGTTAGTTTTTTCAGTCGTGGTCTGTCCTGTGTTTTGTGATATCACATCGGAGGAAATATTGTATCATTTCTTAATACATGCATTACTAAATGACAATAAAAGAGGACTGTGTGTCTTCATAATCTAGCCTGGTGAAACTCCTCTGCACTGCCTCCAAAGCCAGTATATCCTTCCTCAAGTATGGAGACCAGAACCGCACACAGTAATCCAGGTGCGGTCTCACTAGTACCCTGTATCGTTGCAGCATGACTTCCCTATATTCAAAATTCATTCCTATGAACTGCAGAAGGGTTTTCCTCACTCTTTCTATTTTTAGCAACTGTTCCTTGTTAAAAGCCCTATCATTCACTGCAATACTGTTGGGTATAATCACCTTATCCAGTGATCTTGTTTTTGTATACTTTATGAAAGATGGAGAAAATTGGCTTATGCACATCTGTAAAAGTACAACCTGCTCATTCTTTGCTGTATCGGGTATGCTTCCGGTCACCTCACTCAAGGAAAGATGTGCTAATAATAGAGACACTGTAGAAGAGATTTACCTGGAATAGAGGGGTGAAATTATAAGGCAAGTTTGGATGGGATGGGTTTATTCTCACTGGATGCTAGGATGATGAGGTATGACCTTAATGAGGTTTATAAAATCATGAGAAGCTTAGATAGGATACATCATCTTTTTCCTGGCGCAGGGGAATTTAGATCCAGAAAATGCAGGTTTAAGGTGAGAGGGGAGAAATTTAAAGATGATGGGAGATGCAAGTTTTTCCACACAGAGGGTTGTTTAATCTGGAATGAGCTGTCTGAGGAGGAGATAGGGGCAGAAACAACTGTAGCATTTAAAAGACATCTCCACTGGCATTTCAATAAGAAAGGCACAGAGGAGTATGGGTTAAATACAAGCAAATCTTGCTAGCAGAGCTGGACGTCACAGTCAGCTCAGAAAAGGTGAGTAGAACAGGCTGTTTCTGTGCTGCACGATTCCGCAATTCTATGATTTCGCTTTTTATCTGCATTCAGAGGCAATTTAATGAACCCGTTTCAACAACAAACACATCTCAGAGATATGAAGCACATGCAGGAAACCGAGGTAATCATGTAAACCTCACAAAAAGTTTCCAAGGTCAGGACTGAACCAGCTGTCTGCAGCTACAGCTATTAGTGGAACAGCCCCAGTCACCCTCATAACACATCAATATTTCTGAATTAATTTCTCATGAAGAAAGAAGAGTTTCATTAATGGTTTCCCCTCCAATTATCTGAGCTGAGACATACCGCTGGGACAATATACAAATAATCTCTCTCAGCTCTTAGCCATTTACACTTCCTTTGGAGAATAAGGAATTGAAAGAACTAACTGCAATTCCAAAATTTAGTAACAGTGAAATTGGCAAATTTAGAAATGTATTAATCCCAAAGACTGGAGGATCTCCACCCCAAAGTTTTGAAGGAGATAATGAAGACTCAGAGATTCATTGAGGTTGTAAATCTGACCCCACTATTTACCAAAGGGAGTGAGATAAAGCAGGGAACTACCAACCTGTTGGCTTTGCATCAGTGTTTGCAGAAAGGCTGAAATCTATGTGTTAACAAATACCTTGAAGATACTATTAGGCTTGAGAAGAGTCGACATGGATTTATGAAGGAGATACAAAAGGCAGAGTATCGGGACAAGAGGTAAGTGTAACACCTGTGTAACCCCAGTCTGATTGTGTGTGACTTGTCATTGCACCCTTCAGAGAAAATCAAATTGCACTAGGTGCTAATAGGTCATCAGAAGAATCTAGGTAGTGAAGGAGGCAGTGAATAGAAACGTTGGTAAATGCGAGATCATGCACTTAGGAAGGAATAATAGAAGAGCAGATTATTATTTAAATGGAGAAAGATTGCAGCATGCTATTGTGCAGAGGGACTTGGGAGTGCTTGTGCATGAATCGCAAAATGTTGGCTTGCAGGTACAACAGGTTATTAAGAAGGCAGACGGAATGTTGGCCTCCATTGCTAGAGGGATTAAATTCAAGGACAGGGATGTCATGCTGCAACTATACAGGGTACTGGTGAGGCCGCACCGGGAATACTGTGTGCTGTTCTGGTCTCCATACTTGAGGAAGGAGATACTGGCTTTGGAGGCAGTGTAGGGGAGGTTCACCAGGTTGATTCCAGGGATGAAGGGGATGAGGAGAGTTTGGAGTCGCCTGGGACTATACTCTCTGGAGTTCGGAAGAATGAGAGGGGATCTGATAGGAACATACAAAATTTTGAAAGGGATAGATAAGATAGAAGGTGGAAAGTTGTTTCCATTGGTAAGTGAGACTAGAACTAGGGGATATTGCCTCAAGATTCAGGGGAGAAGATTTAGGTCAGAGATGAGGAGAAATTGTTTTTCCCAGAGAATGGTGAATCTGTGGAATTCTCTGCCCAGGGAAGCAGTTGAGGCTTCTTCACTAAATATATTTAAGATACAGTTAGATAGGTTTTTACATAGTAAGGGAATTAAGGGTTATGGCAGGTAAATGGAGCTGAGTTTATGGACAGATCAGCCGTGATCTTATTGAATGGTGGGGCAGGCTCGATGGGCCGGATGGCCTACTCCTGCTCCTATTTCTTATGTTCTTATATTCTTATGTACAACACACACTTCCGGAAATAAAGTTGTATTTATAAGAAAAAAAGCAATATGTATAAAATATTTACATGAGCAAGAACAATTCAAATTTCAAATATTCAGTTTAGGTTCCAAATCTTAGATATCCACAAAAGCCAAATTCCTGTTTAGTTAGAATCAGTGATATTCATTAGAATAACCTTTGTTACTCCAATTTCTCTAACTAATTAGATCTAGTGTGATTTCCCTATCTCAAAGCTTACAGACTAAACTTTCCTTTTTACTTATCCCTAATTTGTTAGAAAACCAAATATAATTCTTATTCCCAAGTATTATAGTTAACTTCAATTTCAGTTCCAAGCAGTATATCTACAAGTTTAAATTCAAATTCAAAAATTATATATCTATAAAGCTTAACTCCTTTCACGACAATTCTCTAACATCATAACTCTTAAACAAAGTAAATCTCATTCAGTAACTTATCAAAGTCTTTGCAAAAATAATCAGTTCTCGCAGAAAATCTAATTTGGATTCTTCGAATGAAGATAACTTATACATCCAACCGTATTAAATCTCCTGCGTCATTGCACATTCTGTTCTAGTGCTGGTTCTTCATCTGGGAGTCTCGCCATCTTGGTTCATTGGATGAAATAGTAAGTCAATTCCCAAACTTGTACAAAACTTGACCAACTGCCTTGGCATGATTTTGCAGAACTAATTTCCAACTACATGGTAGGGATTTTGGACACTGGTCTCTGCCGATATTGTCTCGTTATGGCTGCTGCATGTTATAGCTATAGCTTCAATAAATCTTTTATCGCCATTGTCTCTTCTCCAGGGGTTTCAAGTTAGTAGAGTAAAGATACTCACTACTAATTCCACTCTTAACAGTTCATGTCTTCAGCTTCTAATCGATGCTGTGTTTTTTTTTCTTGTCCGTCCTGTGTCCAGCCCGCCCCCCCTCTCTCGCATAGCATTTTTTTCAAATTCTTTTTTTTAAATGGGTAACCTCGTTTTCATCCCTCCGCAGGCAGAACTTTCTAAGATTACAAGTTTGGGTTTAATTAACCTGGGTTACATAAAGGTCGGGCCAGTTCTGCTTGCTGCTCCACCATGTTTACTCAGCTCCGCACTGAACTCAGGCTGGGGCTCTGACCTGCTCCAGCTGCCGCGGGCTCCATGTCTGAGCGCTCTGTGATGTTTGCTCGGCTCTGCACTCAACTGAGGCTGAGCCTGTGGCCTGCTCTGTCTGCTCCCGGTTTTGTATCTATGGACTCACTTCCAACCTGAATGCTACTTGCTTGCTTTTATTGTTTGTTTGATTCATTTTTTTCCCTCTGCACATTGGGTGTTTGATGGTCTTCTGTTGGGTTGCTTTCCTCTGTGGCTGCCTGTAAGGAGATGGATCTCAAGGTTGTATAAAGTAGACATACTTTGAGAATAAATGGACTTTGAACTTCGAATATTTGTTGTCAGACAGAGTTCTAGGTGTGGGCATAGTTGAACGGCAGGCTGTGACCAGTGAGGAACACCACGACACAATTTGGACCCCAGCCATTCACAATCTATTTTGGTGATCTGGTAGGAAGAGACAACTCTCATATTTCCAAACACAAACAACAGGAAATCTGCAGATGCTGGAAATTCAAGCAACACACATCAAAGTTGCTGGTGAATGCAGCAGGCCAGGCAGCATCTCTAGGAAGAGGTACAGTTGACGTTTCAGGCCGAGACCCTTCGTCAGGACTAATTGAAGGAAGACATAGTAAGAGATTTGAAAGTGGGAGGGGGAGGGGGAGATCCAAAATGATAGGAGAAGACAGGAGGGGAAGGGATGGAGACAGGAGCTGGACAAGTGATTGGCAAAGGGGATATGAGAGGATCATGGGACGGGAGGTCTGGGGAGAAAGACAAGGCGGGGGGGAAAACCCAGAGGATGGGCAAGGGGTATAGTCAGAGGGACAGAGGGAGAAAAAGGAGAGAGAGAAAAAGAATGTGTGTATATAAATAAATAACAGATGAGGTACAAGAGGGAGGTGGGGCATTAGCGGAAGTTAGAGAAGTCAATGTTCATGCCATCAGGTTGGAGGTTACCCAGACGGAATATAAGGTGTTGTTCCTCCAACCTGAGTGTGGCTTCATCTTTACAGTAGAGGAGGCCGCAGATAGACATGTCAGAATGGGAAAGGGATGTGGAATTAAAATGTATGGCCACTGGGAGATCCTGCTTTCTCTGGGACATGTCCACGGCCTCCTCTACTGTAAAGATGAAGCCACACTCAGGTTGGAGGAACAACCCTTATATTCCGTCTGGGTAGCCTCCAACCTGATGGCATGAACATTAACTTCTCTAACTTCCGCTAATGCCCCACCTCCCCCTCGTACCCCATCCGTTATTTATTTATATACACACATTCTTTCTCTCTCTCTCTCTCTCTCTCCTCTTTCTCCCTCTGACTATACCCCTTGCCCATCCTCTGGACTTCCCCCCTCCACCTTTTCTTTCTCCCCGGACCTCCTGTCCCATGATCCTCTCATATCCCTTTTGCCAATCACCTGTCCAGCTCTTGGCTCCATCCCTCCCCCTCCTGTCTTCTCCTATCATTTCGGATCTCCCCCTCCCCTCCCATTTTCAAATCTCTCACTAACTCTTCCTTCAGTTAGTCCTGACAAAGGGTCTCGGCCTGAAACGTCGACTGTACCTCTCCCTAGAGATGCTGCCTGGCCTGCTGCGTTCACTCTCATATTTCCAAGCTTGCTGATGACCACCGAACAAGGAGAAGCACTGCAGATACCACACACAACAAAAAAAAGTGCAGTATTTGTTAAATGGTGATGTTTCTAAAGACCAAATTGTGAGTGAACTGGTGAATAAAAAGGAAAATGCAGCCCTATTGTGAGAGAATTTAAATGCAGGTGGAAAGAAGTATCACTGCATTTCTATAAGGCCATGATGAGAGACCACCTAAATTATTGTGTGTAGTTTAGGTTTCCTTAACCTTGCCACAATGGGAACACAGTGAATATTCACCAGACTGGTCCAGTGATGGCCAGCTGCCCATATAAGGAAAGATTGTGTGGACTGGGACTATATTTCCCAGAGTTTAGAAGAACAAAAGGAGATTTCATTGAAAGTTACACAACTCTTAAAGGTTTTAACAGACTGGATGCAGGAAGGATATTTCCCCTGAATACAGAGTCAAGCACCAGGGATACAACTAATGGATAAAGGAGTATGGTACTTAGGACTAAATAGGGGAGATATTTCTTACTCAAAAGGTGATGTCATTTTTAAAACTTTTACCTTGGATAGTAACAATGTCGTAAGCATTTCGTTCATTCAAGACAGATATCTATAAGTTTCTGGACATGAAAGGACATGGGGATCATGTTCAAAAATGGGACTAAGGTAGAAATCAACCATAATCTTCAGGACGTCAGCATGGGTGATCCACCCTCGCTCCTGTTTCTTGTGAAATTCAGTACCACATGTCCATTTGACATAGGAGCAGGATTAGGCCATTCAGCCCATTGAGTCTACTGCCCCATTCAATCATGGGCAATTTAATATCCCTCTTATGCCTTCTCCTCATAACCTTTAACAACCTTACTTATCAAGAACATATCAACCTCCACTTTAAGTATATCCAATGACTTGGCCTCCCCTGCCATCTGTGGCAGTGAAATCCACAGATTAACCACCCTCTGGTCAAAGACATTTTTAATTATCTCTGTTCAGAAGGGATGTGTTTCTATTCTGAGGTTGTGTCTCCTGGTTCTAGACTCCACCACTATAGGAAATCTCCTCTCTACATGGTTAGTGGATGGAAAGATGTTGGAGTCCATTACTAAAGATGAGATTGCAGCGTACTGGAGGCACATGATAAAATAGGCCAAAGTCAGTTTGGTTTCCTTAAGGGGGAAACCTGCCTGACAAATCTGTTAGAATTCTTTGAGAAAACATCAGGCAGGATAGACAAATTAGAGTCAGTGGATGTTGTTTACTTGGATTTTCAGAAGATCTTTGAACATGTACCACAGATCAGGCTGCTTAATAAGATCCCATGGTATTACAGGAAAGATTTTAACGTATTGAAGATGCATCATTAGGGACCCCCACCACCCAGGACATGCTCTCTTCTCACTGCTGCCATCGGGAAGAAGGTACAAGTATCTCAGGACTCACACCATCCCTCAACTATCAGGCTCTTGAACCAAAGAAGATAACTTCGCTCAACTTGAGTTGCCTCATCGTTAAAATGTTCCCACAATGAACTCACTTTCAAAGACTCTTCATCTCATGCTCTCAATAATTATTGCCTATTTATTTATTTATTATTATGTTTATTTTTATTGTCTTTTGCACCTTGGTTGAATGCTCTAGTTAGGCAGTATTTCATTGATTTTGTAATGGTAAATATCCTATAGATTTATTGAGAATGCCCACAAGAAAACTCTCAGAGTTGTATATGATGACATATACATACATTGATAATAAAATTTAATTTAAACTTTGAACTTTGAAGATTTGCTGACTGGCAGGAGACAAAGAGTGGGAATAAAGAGGGTCTTTTCTGGTTGGCTACCGGTGTTTAGTGGTGTTACGCAGGGTCTCATTCCTCTAAACTCCAACAAGCACAAGCCCAGAGCTATCAAATACTCCTTATGCATTAACCTTTTCATTCCCAGAATCATTCTTGTGAGCCTCCTCTGGACCCTCTACAATGCCAGTACATCGTTTGTTAGATAAGGGTCCCAAAACTGCTCACAGAACAGCGTAGTAAAGGCCATCTAGCCTACAGCATTGTGTCAATCTTTCAAGATCAATCTAACTCTTCCTTCCCACATAGCACACCATTTTTCGTCCAACTCTTAAATATCCCTCGTGTATCTGCAGCTACCACTACCCCTGGCAAACGTTCCATGAACTTACCACCTCTGACATCACCCACCGCCCAATACTCTCCTCCAAACACCTTAACTTTATGCACCCTCATATTAGCCATTTCCACACTGGGAAAAAGACACTGGCTATCCACTCTATCTACCCCTCTTATCATCTCGTACACCTCTATCATGTCACCTCTCATTCTCTTAATCACTGAAGAGATAAGCCCTAGCTCGCTCAACCTATCCTCCTAAACCATGTAATCTAGTCCAGCCAGCATCCTGGAAAATCTCCTCTGCACCCTCTTCTAAAACTTCCACATCCTTCCTATAATTCAATGACCAGAACTGAACACAATATTCCAAGTGTAGTCTGACCAGAATATTAAAGTACTGCAACATTACCTCGTGGCTGTTGAACTCAAACCCCTAACTAATGAAGGCTAATATATCATCCACCCTCTTAACCACCCTATCGACTTGCTCTGCAACTTTGGGGGATTTATGGATGTGAACCACAAGATCATTCTGTTCCTCCATACTGTTGAGAATCTTGGCATTAAGCCTGCATTTTGCCTTCAAGTTCATGCTTCCAAACTTTTCCAGACTGAACCCCATCTGCCATTTGTTAGCCCAGCTCTGCATCCTGTCCCATTGTAACCTGTGACAACCTTTTACACGACCCACAGTACAACCAACCTTTGTGTCGTCTGCAAACTTGTTAACCCACTTTCACTTCTTCACATGTCATTGATAAAAATCACAAAAATCCCAGAACAGATCCTTGCAGCACACCACTTCTCACTAACCGCCAGGCAGAATATGCTCCATCTACTACCACCCTCTGCCTTCTGTGGGCAAGATAATTCAAAATCCACACTGCCAAGTCTCTCTGGACCCAATCCCTTCTGACTTTCTGAATGAGCCTACCATGGGGAAGATCTTGTCAAATGCCTTACTAAAGTCTATATTTACAATACCCACTGCTCTGCCTTCATCAATATGTTTTATCACTGGGGACAGGAGGAGTTAAGAAATCAATTGTTGAGAAGAGATGAGTGAAGATTTGAGACTGGAGGAGAGGTTGAAGGTGGCAATCATGGGATTATTTATGGGAGACATGGAGAAACAGGTAAGGTATCTACTTGGGATGTAGGTCCTGCTGGCAAGATCAGCATTTATTGTGCACCCCTGATTGCCTTTGAGAAGGTGGTGGTGATCTTCTAGATGAAGCCCACGTGGCCGCCATAAGAAGCTGCAAACCCCTCATCAGTAGGACCCTAAGTCAGTACTGAACCCAGGTCTGTGAGACATCAACTCTACTATCTATACTACTATGCTTTCTATTTGCCATAACTGCCATAAAAAAAGTTCAAGTTTAATTGTCAGTCAAGCATACAGAAATACACATGAATACAGCCAAACAAAACAGTTTCCTCCAGGACCAAGATCCAAAACACAGTACCAACAGTCATACTGTACACAGCTCAAGGCACACAGAGCACATATAAGATAGCAGTAAACATACAGTTACACATAAAATTACAGTGAATTCCAGTTAATTGGGACTGGTACATTTTGGTCCAATTAAGTGGCTGCTCCAGAGAGCTGAAATTTTCATGGAAATAGTTAAAAAGGCATAAAAAAGACAACCTACAATTTAACTGAGTAATAAATTACTATTATTTAAATAAAATATTGAATAAATTAGAACACTACCAAAATTGCTACAGTACTATAAAACTGTATTAGTTCCTAATGGTTATCAAAGGAGAAACTAATTCTGTGTATGCTGCCATGTTCTTTTGATTGAAGTAAATAAACAAAATCAGTGCAGACGTCTAGTGCAAATTATAGACTGTTTTCAAACTGTGCTTTCGTGATTGCATCCTCCAAATCATCATTTTCATCATAACATTCAAGATGATTATTGATACCTTCAAATTCTTTGTAATTCCTAACTTGTTGAAGTATTGAAATCCTTTCATTTTCAGTCTCAGTCATTTCTGCCATCTCCAAGCGTGAATGCTTGAAACCACAGTGAGTAAAACAGTTTTAAGTTGTCATACTGTAACTACTTGCCAACTATCAGTGACTAAAATCACGGCTTTTTAAACACAAACATGCAAGTGAAGTGACACCATCTAAAAGCTGTTTGCTCTTAGCATGGTGTAGTGGCTAACAGCCACACGACATGTACGTGACTGACACTGGTTAGAAAATGTTTGGCAGCTATCTCCAGACCCAATGAAGTGGTATAGTGTCTCAAATAAATGAAGGGAATCCAGGCTTTTCTCTTGATTTGTTTTTGTTCTTTAAGAGTTGTCCCAAATAAGCAGCTACCTGAATTAACCGATGGCCTAGTTAATGGGAATCCACTGTGAAGTCACCAGACAAAAGTACTGGTATTATTGAAGCAGCCTCTTTATTCAACAAAACAAGCTACAGCAGACATCATACAGAGATCATTCTGGTTGAAGAAAGGTCTGGCCTGCTCAACACTACACCACATTTTATGTGCTAAAGGTCAAAGAAAATTCAGGACAATTCAAACAAATCATATAAAGGCATATTTATAATGCCTTCTTTGAGCTACTCATGTCACAATTTCAAATGCCTGGATTTTCCCATCATCACACCCAAAATAAGTGTTAATTACTGTCGTATCCATGCAATGGGATATTGTTTGAACTCATGCATATGTAGACTTTCAGTGATGTGCCTGTTTCCTGGACTGTCTGGTCTGCATTTTAAGTGTAATCTTCAATGGATATTCAAATCTGAAGGCTAGTGGCCAAAGTCAGTTCAGTTAATTGCTACATGTGCCAAACCCAAAAATCGCTCTAACGCACCGTACAGGCCAAGTCCCTGAGTGCATGAATGTTGTTGGCTAGAGCAAGCCCACAGCAGTCTCAGATAAATGCGATCCAGTTTGCCTTCCACTGAGCAAACATTGGAGGGCAGCACCGACAACAGCATGGACGCTGCGCCACACCGTCCCCGGACACCGACTCCGATGCTTCTCTCGTGGGCAGCTGCAAATAGGCAACACCACGTCATGAGGCCTTGTCCATGCTACAACTGAGGCCACACATCTCCTACGCTGTCAGTCCCACCAATAAACCGGTGAACGGGACTTGCAGCATTCCACATTACCAACGTCCAACAAGGTCCTGTGATCACAAGGAAAACGGCCAAGACAATTATTCACTGTTAGACTGCACACCACCTTTGTGCATTGGTTTTGACGCCTTTCTACAGCAAGCACCGTCCACAGCAAGTCCAACTGCTTTGCCACCGAGCAAGTCACTGATGAAGTAGACCTGCTGTACTTGAAGTTCTTAATGTCCAGCAGTGTCTTGTGATCACAAACAAGAGAAAATCACTTTTGGTTGGTCCTGTAGAGGTCACTGCATCTGAGCTTGCTGTCATCTTACCGGAAAGAGCCAAACATAGTGTAGTACCAGGAGTACTGTGTGCAGTTTAACCCACACATAAGAAAGGATATACTTGTCACAGAGGGAATGGCACAAAGCTTCCCCAGACTAACCCTTGGGTGGTAGGGTTGCCATGAGAAGAGAGGCTGGGTTGGCTATGCCTGATGCACTAGGTTTTTGAAGAATGAGAAGAGATTTTGAAAGATACCGCCTTCGGTGGGTTTAGACAGACTGGGTGTGGAAAGGATGGTTATTCTGGCTGGGGTATCAGGGTGATGATCAGAGTCTCAGAAAAAGCAGCAAGGTACTTAGGAGAGGGATGAGGAAAATTTTCTATGTCCAGAACTAGGCAAACCAGTGGAAATTCCAATCACAGTCAAATGTGGAGACTGAGTCGCTGAATGTATTTAATGAAATATACAGCTCTCTAGACACAAACAGCATCAAGGGTATGTGGGGAGAATGGCAATGTGGCCTTAAGATGAGCAATTAGCCAATCAAGTAGAATGGCAGAGCAGGCGTGAAGAGCCAAGTGGCTTATGTGGGATGGTGCAATGCTTGCAGTGGAACTACTGGTGGTAATCTTCCATGTCCTTCCCGGTGGTAGAGATCTCAGACTTGGGAGGTGCTGTCAGAGTACTCCAGATAATTGTAGTGTTTTTAATATGTAATGTCCTGGTTAAGATTTCTACTGCTATGCTGTGAGGTATTTTAATTTTAGCAATTTTTTGCAAAAGCTGTGTGTCCTGCTAGTAAGAGTTTTTTGGCTTCGACTAAAGATAAGGAGCCATGTTGTCCAATTGACAAGTTCTGTGTCAGCCGATCTGATTGTCTAGGTACGTGTTGTAACTTTCTGCCTTGTGGGGTGTCTTGGAAGATTCTTGAGAGCTGGGCAGAATGAAATTTTTTAAGTACAGGGGTCTTGTTTGGGATCTTCAGGCAGAAGCTGTGGAGGGAGACACAAGGGAGGATGTCTGCAGAATGCTGTTCAAAGGAGAGACCATGCTTTGTGCAGGTGAATGGTTCTAAGGAGGAAGTGCCAGTACTCCTGAGTTAGCCAATTCATCTGAGATGGTCTTCAAGGGTAGTTCAAACTATGGCTGGTGTCTTTCACACAGAACATGGGTGCTGCATGTGACTACTTCAGAAATGAGCTTCACCATTTTTTTGCACATTGGGGTTTAACTTTAATGGGTCCTTTTATTTCTTTTCTTTTCCTGTTAACTGTTTGATCAAGTTGAAAAACTGGTTATTATACTTTCTTTATGCTGATATATGACCTGTCATTTCTTAGCAACCAATAATTGTGTGTGAGCAATTATTCGCCATATTCAATGTTCCTTATTTGGAACATCCTACCTTGCCTGTTTGGTTCAACCCCAAATCATACTGACCCTGGACATGTATTGCTTATGAAAAGTGGCCTTCTCACCACTAAGTCACAAGGTTGTTAGCAGAGTTCGCTAACAAGTCGAGTTTGTATACGAGCCTGGTGAAAGAATGGACTATGGGCAGAGTAGTGGAGTGAATGAACGCATCAGGTAGTGGTTTAGCTGCCCATCAAGTGGGCAGCTATTTCTGGATTAAACGTTGAGAAAGTTGTGTGCATTGAGGGCATGTGATCAAGCTTCTGCCTTGTGCTTTGTAGATGGTGGAAAAGTCATGGAACTGAGACATTCACTATAGGATAACCAACGTTCAAAGTAAATTTATTATCAAAGTACATATATATAAGTTTATACAACCTTAGGATTCATTTTCTTGTGGGCACACTCAATAAATCCATATTAGAATAAATGAACGGCCGAGCCAATTTGAGTGTTCAACCAGTGTGTGAAAGGAACAAACTGTGCAGACACAAAAGAAAGAAATAATAATGATAGTGGAAAAATAAGCAATAAATAGCAAGAAAGTGAGATGGAGAGTCCTTGAAAGTGGTTGTCAGAACATTTCGGTGAGGGGGCAAGCGAAGTTATTGCCTTTCACTCAAGAGCCTGATGGTTGAGGGGTAATAACTGTGCCTGAACCTGTGGGTGTGAGGCTCCTCTGTTTTCTTGCAGATGGCAGCTGCAAGAAGAGAGCGTGTCCTGGATGGCAGGGTCCTTGATGATAGATGCTGCTTTCCTGCCACAGCGCTCAGTATGGATGTACTCAATGCTGAGGCTGACTTTGTTCATGATGACTGGGCTGTATCCAAAACTTTTTGTAGGATTTTCTATTCAAGGGCATTGGTGTTTCCATACCAGGCTATGATACAACCAGTCAATATACTCTCAATTACACATCTTTAAAACTTGGTCAAAGTTTTAGTGTCATAATGGGGGGCATTGGGAATGGACCCAAATGCAAGACACAGACACTGAAGTACTAGGAACAGAAATGGACAAAACTAAATGACAGGACAGGACCCAGAACCTGGGTCTTGACTCAGGCTCGGACCTCAAAACCAGGTGAAGACGTGACGAGGCTTGGGTTCTTGGAGGTTCGGGTTCTTGGAGACTAGATGAGGGCATACGGGGCAAGGGTACTTCGAGGCAACTCCTGGGCAGGACGCGGGACTCCGCTCTACGGAGGCAAGGACAGGGAGGGATGAACCCAATCGCAGGGTAACGGCAAGCTACCTGCCTTACCCGACGGAAGCAAGGGACAGGAAGGGACAGATCAAATGGCAGGGTAACGGCAATTGGCCTGGTTTACCCGACAGAGGCAAGGGACAGGAAGGGACAGAATCAACCGCTGGGTAATGGCAATCGGCCTGGCTTACCCGACAGAGGCAAGGGACAGGAAGGGAGCTAGGTTCGGAGTGGCTCCAAGACTCGAGGCGGCCAGTAACCTCAGTGGGCTACAGAACAGCCAAATCCGTATCTCGATGACTGCACTAGCCTTCCACCAGTGGGTTGCTCCAAGGGGAGACTGATGAGATGACCCAGGACCCACACTTGATCCCAGGGCCACTTATATTCCCAGCCCCAAGAAGAGCAGCAGATGCTTATGGTTAAGTCCAACCAAAACAAGGGACAGCCGGAAGACGCGAAGTCCCCGGGCTGGACTGTGAACCGGAATGCGGACTTCGGACCGGACCATAACATTTAGATGTCATGCGAAATCTTTGCAAACTCATATAGAGGCACTGCCATGCTTTTTCATAATTGCACTAACGTGCCAGGCCCAGAACAGCTCCTCCAAAACCATAACACTGAGGAATTTAAAGCTGCAGACTTTCTCCACCTCTGATCTTCCACCAAGTCCTGGTTCATGGACCTCTGATTTCCTTCTCCTGAAGTCAATTATCAGCTCCTTGGTCTTGCTGACATTGAGTAAGAGGCACCCACAGCCAGATTTCAATCCCCCTCCTCTGTGCTGATTCATCACTATCTTTAATTCTGCCTATGACAAACTTGAATATGGTATTGGACCTATGCTTAGCCTCACAGTCGTAAGTGTAAAGTGAGTAGCACAGGGGGGCTAAGCACACAGCCTTGTGCTGCACCCCTTCTGATGGAGACTCTGGAGGAAATGTCGTTGCCAATCTGAACTGACTGGGGTCTGCAAGTGTGGAAATTGAGGATCCAATTGTGCTGGGAGATATTAAGGTCTTGGAGCTTATTGACTAGTTTTGAGGTGAATGATGGCATTGAACGCTGAGCTGTAGTCGATAAAGAGTATGTGTCTTTGCTGTGCAGATGTTCCAGTGTTGAGTGAAGAGGCAATGAGATGTCACCTATATGGGCCTGTTGTGCCAGAGGCAAATTAGAGTGGATCCAACTCTTGGATCCGCCTCTCAGGCAGAACATTCATCACCAAACTCTCAAAACACTTTATCACTGTTTATGTAAGTGCAACTGGATGATAGTCAATGAGGCAGGTTACCATGATTCTGATCTTACAACTTGTAGCTATAGCTGTTTTGTGACTGGTCCAGCTGAGATTCTTGTGAATAAAGATTATTAGGATGTTGATTGTAGAGGCTCCTGTTTGATTTACGTTTGTAGCTTTGGCTTAAATACAGCTCAGGAGTTTACCTTTCTGTTGCACAGAGACAGGCTCATAAGAGTGAGAGAAGCCAGGAGGATGGAAGGGATAACAGTGGATATAACATGGCTGGTCCACAGATCATATTAAGATCCCAGAAGACACATCCAAAGATGCATTGCATTATGCAGATACACAGCAAGTCAGGCATCAACTGAGGAGAGGGAGAAAAAATGGTCCTATTGGCCTTTCACCAGAATTGAAGAAATGGAATTAGCCAGGAAGAAACTTAAAGCTTTTCTCTCTACAAATGCTCTCTGACCTGTTGAGTATCTTCAGTAAATCCCCCTCTCGCCCCCTCCCTCTCTCTCTCTCCCTCCCCTGCATGTTGTTTCCATTATATTCTGTTTTCACTTAGATTTTCAGCACTTTTACTGTGTTGTTATTCGTTTGTTTGCTTTGGTGGTCTGTTCTGTTTATTACATATTCAAGAGAAATTATGAATCATTGGTGATCACTGAACTGGCAAATACCTTGGAATGCTTGTGTTCAATCACACTTCTTCTAGTGTGTAATGCTAAACAGGATGTGACCCATTTCACATAGCAGGCATTTCTGTCTATCGGTGCATTAACGAGAACGTGTCCTGGTGCTTACTGTAAGGTTAGAGTGAGGGAATGCTGTGAAACATTTTCAATGTGTAAATCAACCAGTAACATATGTGAAGGAAAATGTTCTCCACCAACAAAATTTCACATTTCAGTATGATTTCTATCACCCCGTTTTTAGCCTTGTGAAAGTGGCAACTTCCTGTCACTCTCTCAATTACTTTCACTGTTGCTGCAATTGTGCATTAATTGCCAATTAAAGACAATCTTGAAAGTTAAATCAAGTAATTAACAGCATAAGCAGCCATTTAATGATGTGATAATTGTCAACGATTGCCTCTTAAACACTCTCACCCAAAAAGTGAACTATTCAACCTGTGGACTTCCATTACTTTGGACAATTAATTTAAAATTAAACTTTTCATTTTCCTTTCCCTCTCTTACAAATGAAACTACCTCTCCCCCCCATTTTTATTTTTCTTGCTGCCTTTGATTAGAATAGAAATTGCCCACTCTATTTTCTCCTTCCTCTGTTCCTTTCTGATTACTCTGGTTTTAAAGAGGTCCTTCACTCAGCATCAGGCAACTCCTAAGATACATAGAGCTGCAGAAATTTGAACAGAAAGTGCAATAAAAATATGTTTAACTACTGGGACGTGTCCTGTTCCAGAAAACTTCCGGACACTTAAATTAAAAACAAATAGAAGAGGACAATGTTGCCACTACCTAATTTGCCATGGACTGTTTAAATTCGTCTGAAGCTACGATCAGTCAGTTGAATACTAGAATGCATTTACTGGACAGTACTATGCCCAAATTTGTTTCAGCAACTGAGATGAATACCAAGGATTTTTTCTTAAATTGCAAATGACGGCTTTAATTCTTATTATTCATTTAATTAGAGATCCTAGTTTGCCAGATGTTTTCAGACCTGAACATATAAATACCTACACAAGAGCCACAGAATCCTAGAGGAACTCAGCAGACCAGGCAGCATCTATGGGAAAATATCTAAATATCTCGTGTACAAGGACTGCACAGACTTTGTGAACTACTTGATGATGGACTTCATTGGAGCTGAATCTTTATCCTCTACTTGGATTACATGGTCTACATGATTTTCGTGGGCTTCATGGACTGGTCTAATGTTCAAAGCCTGGTCTAATGTTCTTTGTGGTTTACATTGACAACATGATCTTCATGGTTCTCACGGTCTATATGATTTGTATGCAGGTAAGCAGCCAATTTCTAAATGAACAGAAGGTGGATATTCATATAAGCAAGTGTTGAACTGTGACGAAACTGCAATTTATTGGAGTCTTCCCAATTCCGGTAAGTGAAACTACAGTGTACATACATTATTTCTACTTTATATAGGCTGTGCATTTTCATGTGTTGTTTGGTATGATTTGGCAGCTTCATAGTTTAAAGTTTACTGGAGAGAGTGTTCCTGCCAAGAGTGCTTCCGCCGAGAGTGCTGCTGCGAGATTTCTGTGGCGCTAGACAGTGCTGCAGAAAAGTATTTCTACTTTATATAGGCTGTGTATTTATCATATCATTCCTGCTTTTACTATATGTTACTGTTATTTTAGGTTTTGTGTGTTATTTGGCATGATTTTGTAGGGTTTTTTTTGGGTCTGGGAGCGCTCAAATTTTCCCCATATTAATGAATGGTAATTGCTTATTCACTTTATGACATTCCGGCTTACGAACCGTTTCATAGGAACGCTCTACCTTCATATAGTGGGGGAAACCTGTACCCAGAAGCCCTTTTCATCATTGCCCGTGATTACTATCGGGCCAACCTTAAGAGTGCATTACCTAATTATGACCAGCACATTTCCTGTACCACCAGGGGCCCAAGCACCCTTGACCATTGCTATATAACCATCAAAGATGCTTAACAAGCCACCCCCCACCCCCCCACTTTAGTAAATCAGACTCCAGGCTGTGCTTCCACGCTCTGCATACAAACAGAAACTAAAATGGAAGAATTCAGAACAGAGAGTTGTACTGTGCTGTTCTGAGGAAACAGACGAGCTTCTACATGAGTGCTTTGAGTCGATAGACCGGTCCATGATCAAGGACTCAGCTGCCAGCCTATATGAGTATGCCACTACCATCACAGACTTTACCAACAAATGTATGGAGGAATATGTACAAAAGAGGACAATCCAGGTGTTTCCAACAGGACACCATTGATGAATTGAGAGATTTACTCCCTACTGAAGTCTACCTCTGAAGTATTCAAATCAGGTGACTCTGACCTTTACAAGACATTGAAATACAACCTCCATAAAGCTAACAGAGATGCTAAGAGACAGTATCAGTCCAATATCAAGTCTCAGACAATCCTTTAGCTCTGGCAAGGCTTACAATAATGAGTTATAAAACAAAGTCAGGCAGCTTTGTTCACAACAGTACAGCCCTTCCTGATTAACTTAACGCATTCTCTGCATATTTTGAACAGGAGGCAATGGGTATGTCACCACCAACCCCAATGGTCTTCCTTGCACCAGAATCTGCATTCCGGACATAAGATCAGTCTTCCAGAAGATGTCCTGGCCATATCCTTGGGCCCTTTGCAGATCAACTTGTGGGTTTATTTGCAGTAATTTATAACCTCTCCTGTGTATAGTAGTGGACCTGAGGTTGAGATAGTTGAAAGATTCAAGTTCCTAGGAATGAACATCACCAAACACATGAACATCCATGAAAACACCATAGCCAAGAAAGTTCACCAGCAGCTCTACTTCCCCAGAATGTGAAAGAAATTTGGCAAGTCCCCATCTTCTCTTATTAATTTGTATTGATGTACCATAGAAGGCTTTCTATATGGAAGCCTCATAGCTTGGTATGGCAACTGCTTTGCACATGACTGCAGCAAATTGCAGAAATGTCGACGCAGCTCAGCCCATCATGGAAACCATCCTCCTCTCTAAGGACTCTGTCTATACTTCAGCAAACCAGCCAACGTCATCAAAGACCCTACCCATCCTGGGCATTCTCCCTTCTCCCTTCCATCGAACAGAAGATACAAAAACCTGAAAGCACATACTGTCAGGATCAAGGGCAGCTTCTATCCTACTGTTGTAAGACTATTGAACAGTTCCCTAGTACAGTGGGTTGGGCTCTTGACCTCACAACCAGGTTATAATCTTAAACTGTTTGAGCTATATCTAGCCAGACAGGCATGAGTGTAGAGAGAGTAGAGCAGTGGCTAATCACACATCCTAGAGGTGTGCCTGCATTGACATCAGTGGAGACTTCACCACCACCTTCTCAAGGACAACTAGGAACTGACAACAAATGCTAGAAATGATACATACTGTAAATGTGTAGTGGAAAGGTATCAAAGGACACATAGTCATACAAGGGATAATTCTGGGACAATGCGAGTTAAAGGTAGAACTACAATGTTACCCCTAAATCACTTATGGTTCCCTATAACTGATGGTCTCCATTATGTTGATACACTTGCTTTCTTTGTGGAAATAATGTGGGGAAAATATTATTTACTGTAAAGGAATTATAGACAGCAAAAGCTTACAATAAAGAAGCTATTCAACACGTTGGGCCTTACCCATTCCTTGTTCCTTGCTTCCAGGCTTTTTACAATCCTCATTTCTTTCCTTTTCAAGTTTGTTCCCAATAATATTTTGAGAGTTATTTCCGAAATATTTTGGCGATACATTTCTGACCATGACAATCCCCTACCCCCACTAAAAAAACCTCTCAGAATTCTACTTCTTTTCCCAGTAATCGTAAATCAATATTGGCAGGTTACTGCCGTACCGCAGGTAAAAACTGTTTCTTCCAACCCACAATGTTCAAATATCCTAATCAAAGAGTTTTAAGACTTGCATGAATGTAATTGACCTTGGATTGTTGTTGATGTCCATCAGTCATGACCTTCTCCATTATGCTTCCTGTTTAGTAGATACAGGCAATTTTTCATAAACTCATGTTCAATATTAAGCAGAGACACAAGAGACTCCAGATACTGGAAACCGGAACAACACGCCCTGCTGGAAGAACTCCATGGCTCTGGCAACATTTATGGAGGGAAATGGACAATGAATGTTTTGGAGTCTTGATCTGAAACATCAACTTGTCCATGCCCGCCCCCAGAAATGCTGCTTGACCTGTTGAATTTTACCAGCACTTTGTGTGTTGCTTCATCATTAATCATTCGATGAAAGAGAAAATTACTGCAGATGCTAGAAATCTGAAATAGAAATTGAACTGGCTGGAAGTACTCAGTCAGTCAGACAGAATCTGTGGCAAGAGAAAGAAAGTAAATATTTCAGGTCAGAAACCTTAATTAGAATAAGACTTGAAATTTTAACCCTATTTCTCTCTCTACAGAGGTCCTTTTAGCTGCTAACTGGTTCTGACATTTTCAATTTTTATTTATGATTGGGAAGGTTCATTGATAAAGTATTGGACAAAGAAGCAATGTAGTATATTCAGTATTTCAGTAATATTTGAATAATATTGTATATATGGTGCTTGATTACACATTCTTTCTATGTTTACATCATGCATTATGTGTTATCTGTAAGAGGTACGTGAAAGGCATATGTTCTTATGCCAGCACATCATATAAACCCATATAACAACTACAGCACGGAAACAAGCCATCTCGGCCGTTCTAGTCCATGCTGAACTCTTACTCTCTCCTATTCCCACCGACCTGCACTCTGCCCATAACCCTCCATTCCTTTCCTGTCCATATATCTATCCAATTTAACTTTAAACGACAACATCAAACCTGCCTCAGCCACTTCTGCTGGAAGCTCGTTCCACACAGCTACCACTCTCTGAGTAAAGAAGTTCCCCCTCATGTAACCCCTAAATTTTTGCCCTTTAACTCTCAACTCATGTCCTCGTGTTTGAATCTCCCCCATTTTCAATGGAAAAAGCCTATCCACATCAACTCTATCAATCCCCCTCATAATTTTAAACACCTCTATCAAGTCCCCTCTCAGCCTTCTATGCTCCAAAGAATAAAGACCTAACTTGTTCAACCTTTCTCTGTAACTTAGGAGATGAAACCCAGGCAACATTTTAGTAAATCTCCTCTGTACTCTCTCAATTTTATTGACATCTTTCCTATAATTTGGTGTCCAGAACTGTACACAATACTCCAAATTTGGCCTTACCAGTGCCTTATACAATTTCAACATTACATCCCAACTCCTATACTCAATACTCTGATTTATAAAGGCCAGCATACCAAAAGCTTTCTTCACCACCCTATCCACATGAGATTCCACCTTCAGGGAACTATGCACCATTATTCCTAGATCCCTCCGTTCTACTGCATTCTTCAATGCCCTACCATTTACCATGTATGTCCTATTTTGATTAGTCCTACCAAAATGTAGCACCTCACATTTTTCAGCATTAAACTCCATCTGCCAGCTTTCAGCCCACTCTTCTAACTGGCCTAAATCTCTCCGCAAGCTTTGAAAACCTACTTCATTATCCACAACGCCACCTATCTTAGTATCATGTGCATACTTACTAATCCAATTTACCACCCCATCATCCAGACCATTAATATATATGACAAAGATATATGAGCACCTCACTGAAGTAAAATTAAGTAGAGAGAAATCCCGGCTCCCATGTTTTTCTTCAGTGAATTTCTGGAGTTACAAAACATAACAGTGGTGATGAGTAAGTTTTAAAATGAACCCGAGATGACTACTTACATGTTGAAGCACAGCATGTTTTTTCTTTGCAAAGGGAGAGAGAAATGACTGAGGTAAATAAAAGTACATCTCATGCTTTATTGTTGGGGGGGGGAGGAGAAACAGTTGAGTTTTAAAAAAAGGCAGAAAATGGACAAAATTCACGGGTTCATAAACAGGGAGTACTGGCTGATAATAATTTTTTAAAAAAAAACAGAAATAGCTGGCTTCATCAGAAAGATAGATGCATTCCAATGCACAGAAAATAAGTGTGTATTGTATACTGAAGAAAATTGAGCAGTATTTTAAAGCAAATGGAATAACTGATCAGAAACATGTACCAGTTTAGCAAAATCCAAAGGTTTGATTAGAAATTTGAATGCTCCAACCAAACCAGCCAAAATTAGCTTTGCTGACATCATGAACACCAGAAACACTTGGAACCAAAACCATGTTGATGGTGGAATGCTTTAGGTTTCGTAAACAGAATCAAAAGGAAGAGGAGGGCATTTCAACTGAAATGTGGCTGAATTGAAGAAATTATTTGAACATTGTCAGTTCAGTGATGGCTTAGTGATGCATTGTGAGTCTGTTTAGTTTGTATAATCTTGGAAGAAAATATTCAACATGGCTCCTAACTGAAACACAGCTTACATTTGAAAGTGCAGTTGAAATTGCTGTATCAATGGAAACAGTGGCCAGAGACACAATTGAGTTGCAGTCAGGAGTGAAAGTGAGTGTGAACAAAATTGCAATGTCTAAACAGAAACCAGCCTGGCTAAACAAATAGTGTTGTCATGTGGCAATAGCTCACATACACCAGACTAATGCAGTTTTAAAGGCAAAATCTGCAGAAAATACAACAAAGTAGGACACATACAAAGAGCACGTCAGGCAGACAAAAATAAATGGACTGTACAGGGAATAGAAAAAGATAAAAATCCAAGTTAGAGCACTATTCTCCATGCTGTTGATGAAAAATCTGATAATGATGAGAGTGACACAGGACAGAGTAGCCTTGAGATTTAGATTGTGAAAACGAACAATCAACAAACAGTATGGCTTACAGCAGAAGTGAACAGTAAATTAACTAAAATGGAATTGGACACTGGCTCGGCTGTTTCAATCATTCCAGAAAATGAGTTTGAATGGCATTTCAAAGATACTGAATTGAAGTCTGCAGATTTCCAACTAAGAATGTATACTGGAGAAAAGATAACTTCTCTAGGAATGACATTTGTAACAGTGAAATACAACAAATAAGAAGCCACATTTGGCTGGTATGTGGTAAAACCAGAAGGGCCTGCATTATGGGTCCGTAATTGGCTGAAGCAACTACATCTTGATGGGAGATCCATCCATGAGTTCCATGCACATCCCTTGCAATAGAGTCAACTGAAAGGGAATTAAAAATGGTGATGGATGATTGCACAGCATTTTAAGTGTGGTGCTGGAAAACTCAAACATATCAAAGGTAAAATAGTGTTACATAAAAATGCTGCACCCAAGTTTTTCAAAGCCCTTCCTGTTCCTTGTATCAACTATGATAATATAGCCAGTGAGCCAGTTCACATGGAGGCTGAAGAAATTCTTTCCAAGATTGAGTGGAGCAGATAAGCAACATCAGTGGTCCCAGTAGCCAAAAAGAATGGGTCACCATCAACCCCGTACTGAAAGCGGATCAATACCCAGAATAGAGGATATCTTTACAAACCTTTCTGGAGGGGGGAAAAACACCTCAGCAAAGTAGACTTATCTGAGATGGAAGAAGAGTCCAACATGTTTCTCACCATAAACACTCACAAAATGCTTTATTGGTATAATAGGCGTTTTTGGAGTAGCTTCTCCACCTGCACTCTGGCAGAAAACTATGGACCAGGTGCTACAAGGCTGCCGAGGCACTCATTATTACCTGGATGACATCATTGTTACTGGTGAGGATGGCAAGGAACATCTCCAAAATTTCAAGGTGATGTTAAAAAATTTGAAGATTATGGATTCAGAGCATGACACAGTAAGTGTGAATTCTTTAAACTAAGTATTAATTTCTGTGGTCACGCCATTGATGCACAAGATTTACACAAGTGTGCTGAGAAAATTCAAGCAGTGGTGGATGTCCCAAGGCCAATGGATGCGTCACAGTTGTGGTTCTTTTTAGGATTTGTCAATTAATATAACAGGTTCCTGTCAAACCTGGCTACGTGCTGCACCCCTTGAACTCAGTATCACAAACTGGGAAGAAAGGACAATGGACAAAGCACTCTGAGGTAGCTTTCCAAAGTGTAAAGGTAATGGTGACATCAGACATTATACTCACACATTATGATCCATGTCATCCAGTGAAGCTTGCTTGTGATGCCTCACCTTGTGTTATTGGTGTAGTTGTGTCACGGGTTTTGAGTGATGGAAGTGAACACCCTATAGCCTTTGCATCACATCCTTCAGAGAAAAAAATATGCCTTGAGTGTGGATGAGGTGTAAAGCAATTCAACCAGTACCTGTTTGGGAGAGAGTTTACCCGGGCTACTGTTCATCAACCACTAGTGTTCATTTTCAATCCAGAGAAGGGTGTTCCACAAACTGCATCAGCTGAAATGCAGAGATCTGTTTAGAGAACACAATTAGAAGATCAAATTCAAGAGGACAACTAATCGTGGAAATGATGATGGATTGTCCCATTTACTCTTGGAAAAGGAAATACCTGGAAAATTTTACAAACAAGGACACTTCTCTTGATGTGTCCTAATCCAAATTGGAAGTCTCCCTATTACGGCAGAGATGACCCAAGGGGAAACCAGAAAAGATCCTACACTGTCTCAGGTCTACATGTCAACCCAAAATGACTGGAATGAGCAGCAGAAATTCCAGTTCCCCTTTTTACCAGCACCGGGATGAACTTGCTCTCAACGGGTTTATGTTATATGGAGATTGAGAGTTGTTGCACCATCCCAGCTGAGAGCTAAAGTGTTGGAGGAGCTAAATGCCGGTCATCTAGGTGTGGTCAAAATAAAAGCATTGGCTCAAAGTTTTGTCTGGTGGCCTGGGATAGATCAGCAGATTACACAGCTTGCCATGCGCTGTTCAGGATGCCAACAAGCCCAGAAAATGCTAAGAACAGCAACTTGCCAATCCTGGGAAAGGCCTGCAATGCCCTCGCAGAGGATTCATGTGGATTTTGCCAGACCATGCATGGGCACAATTTTCTTGGCGGGTACAACTACAAAGTGGCCGGAGGTGTTCCAAAAAGCCTCCGCTATAGCCTTGCACTTCGCTTGTGTTTTGAGAAGCCTCTTCTGAAGGACCAGTGTTCCAGCACACATAGTCAGTGATAATGTGACCACAATTTATCGCGGAACAGTTTCAGTCATTCCTGAAAATGAATGGAATAGTACATATTACTTCTCATTGAACACCCCCCACCCCAAGCTACAAATGGGTTGGCAGAAAGATTTGTCCAGAGTCTAAAGAACACACTGCGAGCAATGTCAGCAGAATGCAATACACTGGCACTGAAACAGAAGCTTGCCAGTTTCCTGCTTGCCTATCACAATGCAGCACACTCCAAACCAACAACTCACCAGTTATGCTGATCCTGGGTCATTCCCTTCTGCTCATGCTTGGATCTCCTCAAACCCAATCTCTGATGACTGTGCAGGACAAACAGCTGAGACAAATTGAGGGCTCTTCAAACAAGGAGGTTTAATGTTTCATTCCTGGACAAGCAGTGGTGGTGAGGGGCTACAGAGGTGATCAAAAGTGGGTACTTGGAGAGATTAAGGACAGAACTCGACCACATAGTGGAGATTACTTCTAGGGTCACCTGGAGGTGACATATGGATCAGTTGGAGAGAGCAGAGTGAATTGTTGGAGAAGAAAGGTATCCACAGCTGTCAGAACCACTCCCTGCAGTCCCCAAGACAACTCCTACAACCACCGCAGAGGAAGTCTCAGAACCTGAGATTTGTTTCAAAGCCACACGTCTCACCTGCCAGGCACACAAATCCCTCCCCCACCCTGCCCATTAGGAAAGACCTTATCCACAAGAGTAAGAAATCCTCCTCAGTGATTAAATCTTTAGGCCTGAATGGGACAATTTAAAATTTGCTATGCTGTGAATGCCTGTCTCGTAGTTGTATTATGCAGTATACAGTGTTTTCTATGTTGAGCTGCAGCTTATAGCTAAGCAGGGAGGAGTGTTGTGTATTCAATATTTCAGTAATATTGTAAATATATTAATTTTGCTTACATAATTCATTATGCATTATATCTAAGAATTATGTGAATGGCACTCTTCACCACCACTTTATGTGTGAGCACCTCACTGAAGTAAGTTTAAGCAGACCAGTTATCCCTGTTTCCGTTTTTATTTTCCTTTGATTAGTTTCTGGAGTTACAAAGCATAACATGGTCCATGTCACAGAGAAAGAAGACACACACTCAGCAGGTAATTGGAACTGGGCGGAGTTATTTCCTTGGAGATCAGTCCACAATCACTGCAAAGTGGTTTACAAAATAAATCCTAATTCTAAATGCGAGAGCCAGATTAAGATGTCATTTTCCTGAAACGAGTGACTCCGAGCGTATTTGTGCAGTGATACTGTCCACCTGACACTTGGCTCTCACTTTGGGAGAAGCTACAGACATTAAACTGCAAATTACATCACCACAATTAATTTTCCTGAGGGAATTTGTAGGAAGGCCAATGCATGAATCATACATTGGAAACTGAATTAGCAGACAGATTTCAGGTTGTATACAGAAAGGCGTTGGGCACTGATAGACAGAAGGTAGCTGTTAGATCTGGAGGTTACAATGAGGGCTGATCACGTGTGAATTCCTAAGAGGATCATCATTAAGGGCTGCTAGTCTTCACCATCTTCATCAGTGAGCCAGAGAAAAGGGGTTGGAAAAATAGTCTGAAAGTTTAACTAAGGTTTACAGGGGGGCGCTGGGTTGCTTGAGCCAGACCGGCGTGGAAGAAGTGGAGAACATATGCAAGTATCAGTACACCACGACAGAACTAATCTACAGGTATTATAGCTCACAGAGGCAATTTGCAGTAAGTTGCTGACATGCACGATGTATCAAGGTGGGACTGGAACCAGCATCAGAGTCAGGTTGTGAAATTTGTTGGTTTGTGCCAACAATACATTGCAATACATAATAAATAATAAATAAACTATGTATTACAATAAGACTTGTGTACTATATATATTTCTAATCATAATAAGAACATGTATGTAATATAAAATTAAGTAGCATAAAAAGAGAAATTAAGAAAAAATATATACTGAGGAAGTGTTTATGGGTTCATTGTCCATTCAGAAATCTGGTGGCGGAGAGGAAGAAGCTGTTCCTAAAACGCTGGGTGTCTTCAAGCCCCTGTGCTACCCCCTTGATGGTAGTAATGAGAGAAGAGCATGTTCGGAGTGATGGGGTCCGTAATGATGGATGCCGATTTTTTGAGACATCTCCTTCCGAAGATGTCCTTGATGCTGGGGAGGCTAGTGCCCATGATGGAGTTAGATGAGTTTCTAACTTTCTGCAGCTTTTTCCAATCCTGTAGAGTGACCCCTCCATACCAGACAGTGATGCAACCAGCTAGAATGCTCTGTGCAGTACATCTGTAGCTGTTTGCAAGATTCTTCAGTGACAGACCAAGCCTCCTCAAACTCCTAATGAAAAATATCAGCTGTCATGCCTTCTTTGTAATTGCATCAATATGTTTTTACGATTACCTGAAAACTTAGGAAATTTATTTTTCTGGAACCTGTGTTTACTACTCCTCTCCGATCTAGTTTCATCTTTGACGCTGCACTGGTGTCTGCATGTCCAACCAGGTTGGCAGCCTTTATTCAAACGATGGCACAAGACTGCCTTGTCATGAGAAGGAGAAGGTGGACAATAATTGCTGGCCTTGTTAGTGATGCTCACAACCTGAAAACTAATTCTCTTCACTAAGTAGATAATAACGGCTGCTGGAAGTGATTACAAGATAACAAAGCAACTGTGGAGTAAGGGGAGATGGAGCCTGTTTATAATCTGCATGAGATCACACTAATGCCTGCAATCACTCTGTGACAGGTTATTTCACAGAAGAGCTGCTGGGAATTTTTCTACTTGACATTGGTGCTTTCACCAGTAGCTCTTTGGGTGTTTTTACCATGTTTGTCTGATAATATGATTTATAGTTTAGCCATGTTTGTTGTTTAATAGTTTATACTCCAGTATTTCTTTTTAAATTATGATCATTTAAGTCACAGATCCAACAAAATGCTCTTGGAACAGTTTCAGCAACCTGTGCATCAGTACTGACAATCGTATATCCAAAACTAAAACTTGGGGGGCGGGGGGGGGTTGAACCCTAAAATGAAGAAAGAGCACCAGATCCTGGCTGACATTTCAGTGTGGTATCTTAGTGTATCATTCACCCACCCCATCAAGTTGGATGTTAATTATCTGATGGCATTATTCACACAAGTTCTACCTGGCACTCTGCCCAAAACTAATCCCTCAGTGGGCATCACAAAAGATTCTGCCGATGCCAGAAATCCAGAGCAACGCACACAAAATACTGGAAGAACTCAGAAGGTCAGGCAGCATTTATGGAGATGCATTGGGCTGAAACTCTTCATCCGGACTGGAAAGGAAAGGGGAAGATGCCCCTAGATCTTATGGTTTATGTCAGAATAAGAAGGTGAGGGAGGGAAATGAAGTCAAGCTAAAAGGTAATAGGTGAAACCAGGTGGGTTGGTGGGGGGGTGGGGGGGGGGCGAAGTAAGAAGTTGGGAGGCGATAGGTGGAAAAGTTAAAGTGCTGGAGAAGAAGGAATCTGATAGGAAAGGAGTGTAGATATGGGAGAAAGGGAAGAAGGGGACCAGAGGGAGGTGGTAGGCAGATGGGGAGAAGAGGTAAGAAGCAAGGGTGGGGAATTGAAGAAAGGGGAAGGGGGAAAAATTACCAGAAATTGGAGAAGTTGATGCTCGTGCCTTTGCAATAGAGGCTATCTATACAGGATATGAGATGTTGCTCCTCCAACGTGCTTTCACAAAATCATGTTATATGGTGATCATCTCATTGGTATTTGCAAACCATTACTGTACTCAAAGTGTCTGGAATGATCCCGATATCATTACATTGACATTTCGACAAATATTCAGCATGAAGTGCCTTGAAATTTCTGAAAAGCTGAAGATTAGCTTTATTTGTTATATGTACATCAAAACATACAGTGAAATATGTTGTTTGCATCAATGACCAGCACAGTCCAAGGACGTGTTGGGGGCAGGCTGCAAGTGTCACCCATGCTTTTAACACCAACTTAGCCTCCCCACAAATTACTAACCCTCACCTGTACTCTGATTGTGTATGGAAACTGGAGCACCTGGTGGAAACATAGGCGGTCATGGAGAGAAGATACAAACTCTTCACAGACGGACAGCATCAGAAATGAACCTGGTTTGCTGGTGTTGCACTAACCACTTGGGACCACACCACCCCAAAGGACACCAAAGCTTTTCCTTTTGGATGAGGTAATACTTGTGACACAGGTAAAGATGTCAATAGTCATCACAGATCAAACTTTGAATACTTATTCATGACATGATGGGCACTTTTTTTTTGTTATAGTGCTTATTCACTGGGTCAAGGTTAGTGCTACTCTTAGACTTGCTTGGGTACTCATAATGTAATTCAGTCTGAGGATGAGACTTGATGACATGAAATATTACAGGTTCCTTCATTTCACAGGAAATTCTCTATCATAGTTTTGTTGGTGAGGATTCACCAGGATGTTTCCTGGATTGAGGAATGATTAGATAGTCTGTGTTTGCTGGTTTTTTTTCCCCCAAAGAGAGGGGCCTGAGAGGTGACCTTGCAAAGGTACATACAGTTATGAGATATGTTAATATAATTAGATAGTAAGGGTATTTTACTATTAGTGTCGTTGTCTAAATAAGAGGGTATAGGCTTAGGATGGGGGGGGGTTTGCAGGGGTGGGGGACAGATGGGATTATTTTTCAAACAGAATGGTTCACACTGGAATATGCTACCAGAGGAAGTGCTGGAATCGAATACATTCCCAAAGTTTAGACCGTCACATGAAGAAGCAAGGGGCGTGTTTATGAAGGACATAGATATGGTAAATAGTAGGAAGTTTTTCTCCGTGGAAGAGATAACTAACGTTAAAGGGATTTGATTTAAGGTAAAAGTTTCAGAGGGGATCTGAGGACAAACTTTTTCACCCGGCTGGACTCTGGAGCACATTAGCAGAATGGACGGTGAAAGCAGAAACTCTCATAATATTTAAGAAAAGCTATGGACAACATTTTTATAAATGGTGTTAGTGATGGTGGGTACTTGATGGTCAACATATTGGTCTATAACCCTATGACTCTGGACCTTACTTGTATTGGCACATCAGATGATTCCTGTTAAATTCTACTGGATAATTCATCATGGAAAGGACATGTCTGGATAGCAGTATGTTTAATGCCTTAAAAAGTATCTGACTGTTCATAGAAGCAGAGAATGGCATGAAGGCATCATTCTGCTTGTGCACCAGTATGTTCACATTCAGTTCAGATCAGAATAACTTGACCTAAATTCGAGATTCAGAATTGTAAGCAATATTTCTCTAGGTCAGTTAAATCTGGCTTGTGTTCAAGCCTCATGTGAATTTTGAATCTTTCTCTTCCAAAAGCAAGTTATGGTAGATCAATTCAAATGAGCTGGGAGTTTGTAATCTATTAACTGAGCAACAAGCCTGCCAGAAATAAAAATATATTGCTCAAATATTAATGGAGCCAGAAATCACTCTTGTACAACTGAAGAGCATTTCTCTGCCCAACAATTTTGTCGACCCTTTGTTAACAGCATCCGTCAATCCCTACACACGTTGTATGGTGAAGTTACACAGCCAGCAACTTACAACTGCCCCAAGCAGCATCTGTGCTGATGTTTCAGAGATCCCTGTCTCTCTCTATGATCTCAGAAGGGAACTGGTAGACCCTCAGGGGATGAAGTACATATTTCTCGTTTGATCCCTGTGGTGCTCCTGGCTAGTTGCAGCAACCCTTCAATTCAGCACGAGCATTGGAACTAAGCTTCAGTGGTTGGGCTCTCTGAACCTGTGCGAACATGTGTTTGTGTGTCTTGTGTATTTAGTGGATGTGACGCTGTTACAGCTTGGGGTGTCGAAGTTTGGAGTTCAATCCCAGTATCCTCTGTAAGGAGTTTGTATGTTCTCCCTGCGGAATGCGTGTTTTTTTTTCCGGTTATTCCAGTTTCTTTCCCCAGTCCAAAGGCAGACCAGTTACTAGGTTAATTGGTCATTGTATAATCATCCCGTGATTAGGCTAGGGTTAAAATTGGGGGTTGCTGGTTTGAAGAGCTGGAAGGACCTATTCTGCACTGTATCTCAAAATATATATAAAAAACGTAAATCTCCACCTTATGATTGCTTCTTCTGATCCATCACTGATTCCAACAATCAACATTGATGAGAAAAAAATTCCTCAACTGGAAAATCTCCTGATATCTCCTTAATCCTTTTCAGCCTGATAATCCTCTGAGGTATAAGCCTTCCTCTAATGCAGATCTCCTGATCACCTTGTTCCATCCCTGTTGGTTATACCTCACTGCCAAGGCCCTAAGCTCTGAAATCCTCTCCCTCAACCTTCAGCCTTTCTCATCCTTTTTGCTCTTTTAAGATGCTTCTTAAACATTACCTGTCTGGACCTTGTTTTTGGTCATATCCCTCCATTTCTCCTTATTTGGATCAGTGCTAATTTTTGTTTGTTTAGATTCCCATCAATCCTATTAGGCTGTTTCTGCTGTGTTAACCATGTTAACTGTTGGCAGCTATTGTTTTTTGTAAGCAGATTGGTAGTTAACTATGTGATCTGGGCTATGCTTATTGTGGCCATCAAGCAGGGTATTTAGAATTCTGAAGACGCACACCTCAAAGTCCAGCTGCAACTTCTTCCCCACTGCCACAGCTTCTTTCGCTGACCGAGAAACCCTAATTTTACCTCTGACTGAATTTCCCTCAACTTTCACTAATGCAATTATGTATTTTTTGTTTATTTTTTTTCCTGTGAATTATGTTTAATTTACCTGAAAGTGAGTTTATGAAGTTTATGTTTGTAATGTACTGTGCTGCTGCAGAAAGAGCATTTTCCTGGCATTTACATCATGGATAGGTCAGCCCTTGACAATGAACAAACTTCAATTTTGATTATGTGATAGAATCAGAGATTAATTTTCCAAGCTACTTGGTGAAATTTTTTGCCCTCTTGTGAAGATTCGCATAGCAAACCCTGGAACCTATGGCTCTTCTGTGACTGCTGAGATTTCGAGGAACTGATTACTGTTACAACTGTCAGTAAGGGCAGTTTTGGAACAGAGGAGAGAAGGAATTTCTTTCGCCAGAGGGTGGTAAATCTGTGGAATTCATTGCCACGGACAGCTGTGAAGACCAAGTCATTGGGTATATTTTAAAGCAGAGAATGATGGGTGCTTGATTAGTAAGGGCATCGTGGAAAAGGCGGGAGAATGGGGTTCAGAGGAAATTAAATCTGCTTTGATGGAATGGAGGAACAGACTCGGTGAGGTGAATGCCCTGATCCTGCTCCTAGATCTTTTGGTTTTATTGCCTTATGGCTCAGTGCAATTCAATAATGCAAATATTTAATTGCTTTTGTCATTGGGATAAAACTTCGAGCATTTTTTGCTTAATACCGAAGCCATTGGATGCAATTGTGAACAAAGTGATTCTATCACTGGGATAGATTTACACACATCCTGCCACATTAAGTAAGCAGAGTTATGACAATAAATAGCTGTGACCTCCACGTAAATGGAAGCCGCGTGGAGAAGTCACATGATATACAAACTCGCCCATACATTGTAAACTTGACCTCATGATCCCTTTGTAGAGAAGAGGGAGCAGCCCACTGGCTTATGCCGTGACAACTGTGTTAACTTAGTGGTGCATAAATCATCCCGTCAAAACTGTACCATAAACTCCAAGGTGTATTACAATACATCACTGGATGTCAAATCTGTGGAAAATCCATGATTTAATTGGAAAATGAAGGAAGATCACTGACTGGTATTTCCAAAAGGAAAGAACAACACACATTTACTCCAGGTTAGGAGAGAAAGGCAAAGCGTACCTACAATGTTTGAGATATTGTTGCAATTGCCCACATTGTTCTACACCTCCTGCATGGACATTATGCCATTTACATTGCTTTCAGCTCCTGTGTTATTTTTAGACTGCTGAACTAAGAGTGTTTTAGAATGCTTCAGTAAGGGAGTATCCTTACTATTACACAGACACTTAGTGGACCTCATTTGAGGCCCAGTGTAACTACCAGCTCAAAGTAAGCACTCGTCTCTGTAACTAACCCCAGGCACAGGGAGCTCAGCTGTTGTAGAACAGAGGCTAGCATTTTACCAAAGTTTTTTCTTAATTTCAGTTTTATAAGAACTATTTCTCTGGACACTGTGGCTTGCACACTAAAACTCTGCATTGAAACTATGGACTCTAATAACAAGTAATATTGATGATTTTGTTTACCCTGAGCCTTGATCTTCTGCATGGGACTCATTTTACAGACTCTCCATGGCCTCCTGGGGTTACAGTTTGGATATTGGAAGCGTGTCATCTTCTATTTAGGGTAAGAGCCAAATAAAGATGTTATTTTAACGTTTTCCTTACATGTATTAGGGCCCAACCTATGCCTGAAGTTCTCAGCCCAGGCATTTGTTTATCCTGAGGTTGCCAGGGCAATCACAGGTTTTACATAAGACACTACAGAAAGAAGGCAAGTGACTTGCTCCCTAATGTTGATCTTGGAATAACAGGATCCATTCTCACACAAGAAGTTAATGTCCAACTGACTACACTTCCTCAGGGATCTTGATCCGACCCACGCCCTCTTCTTCCTCTTCTTTTGACTTTTAATGGAAGTTGGCAGTCCAGCTTAAAGGTGTATTACTGCCACCAGCTGGACTGGAGTGTGGTGAAGAGAACTGGAGGCAAAAAAAAATCCCTTACTACTTCTCTCTTTTCAGATGAAAGCTAAATTAGCCCCGAAAGCCCTGTAGACTGTAAGTAATGAAATATGATATTGTGAATCACTCCCATAACTTAAAGTTTTAAAATGAAAACTATCAACCCCCAAAGATTGTAATGAAGTCTGCATTTGATTTCTTTCAACCTTATATGCTTCAGACTGTAATAGTATATGTTCAACTGTTCCATAATGATGACAAAGCCTAGATACCCACACCCTCTGTCCTCTGCCCACTTTTCCCCTGATGTCATTGATTATTTCTAGGTCATGTGACACTGAGCATCCAATTACCTGCAGCATTCTGGTTTGGGCTCTTCCTGCAGCACCATTCTGAAAATCCCATAGCTGGCCTTACTTAGACCCAGCCGTTTGCATGCAGGGTACGTGCTCAGGTTATACAGAGACAAAGACTGTATATTGCAAGCTTTCTATTCCTTACAAAATGAACCATAAGAGGAAGATACAACTGACCACCATTGGCATTTTGGGTAGCACTTGAAAGGGGAAAAGGGAAGACACGTTTTTTTTCTGCTGGTGGAGTCATGGGCACACTTAAAGGCAGAGCCAGACTGTTCAGAAAAAAAGCACTTATGACATTAATGGTGTTGCTGATAATTAAGTGAATATGCCATACAAGTTGGATTGCTCTGCTGGAAACCAATATTGACTTGACCTTCCTTGTCCCATCCAAAAAAAAGTTATTCTTAAGGTTGGGACCAAATGTAAATTTCACACTGAAATGGAAGGTTTGTACATTCTTCTTGTGACCCCATGGGTTTCCTCCAGGTGCTCTGGTTTCCTCCCATGTTCCAAAAGATACATGGGTTGGGGTTAGATTTACTAAGTTGTGGGCATGCTATGTTGGTGACACATACAGGCTGCTCCCAGCATTTCCTTGGACTGTGTTGGTCGTTGATGCAATGACACATTTCACTGTGTTTTGATATACTTGTGACAAAAAAAGCTAATCTTTATCTATAGGGTGGAGATGAGATATAATGCAGCCTTGATCTCATTGAATAGGGAAAGAGGTTCAAGAGCCTGAATGGCCTGTGTTCTATTCTTTCTCATCTGTTGTAATCCAACTCATCTACTTTTGTCTACACACCAACATCACGGGTCATTCCCCAACAATGGAACATTACAGAGTGAATGCCAGAGGCAAAGCCTGCAGTCAGAATATCAGGGTTAAGATTAGGGTATCATAGCGGTTAGCATAACACTATTACAGATTCCAGTGTTAAAGTCGAAGTCTGTCCCGAGCCTTATAGGCCCATCAGGCCAGTGCTTATGCCGGTTTCCGTGGTGTGAAGCGACTGAGAGTACGAGACTCCCCTCCCCCCACCGATAGGACGCCAGTCTATCGTGAGGTTAACCTCCAGCATTTTGCTGTTACCCATTTTCGGCTGGGTGGACTGGAGCATTCTGTGGTTAAGTGCCTTGCTCAAGGACACAACACGGTACCTCGGCTGGGGGTTGAACTCACGACCTTCAGATCGCTAGTCCAACTCCTTAACCACACACACACACACACACACACACACACACACACACACAGCACCAGTGACCTGGATTCGATTCCTGCCAGTGCCTGTAAGGAGTTTGTACGTTCCTCCCTGTGACCATGTGGGTTTCCTCCGGATGCTCCAGTTTCCTCCCACATTCCAAAGACGTATAGTATAGGTTTGTAGGTTAATTTGTCACATAGATGTTATTGGACAGCACAAGCTCATTGAATGGAAAGGGCCTATTACTGTAGTCTCTCTAAATACATAAAGGTCTGCCCCAGCTCCCAGACTAATTGACAGGAATTATTGTGTTATGTGTGTAGCCAGGATGGTGGAAGGTAGACCAAACGAACATTGACGTCTTTTCTTCCCAGTGGTCCTTTGTTCCTACTACCCCTGTATTAGTTATAATGCTTTGAAAGATTTAATTCCTGTCTCTGAGAAAGCAGTTTGTTTTCAGCAGTCATGTTTAAAAATAGGGTGGATAGGCTGACAGTCGTTTTCTGTGCCTGAAAGTGCTAAGTGTAATTAATTATACCTTGTTGATGGTTCAGTGAACCTAACGACAGAGTGTTTGATATAATTGTTCCAACACAAATCCCTGACATACCCAGTCATGTGTCTTCTGCATTAATGAGGAATGCCCTGTTCTGATTTGGTTTTCAGCATTTAATTAGCAGGAGGCTCATGAAGCAATCAATTGCTGGGTATATAGCAGTGATGAATTTTGATATTCTTACATTTGCTGATCTGCAGATTAACCTCACGAATGCAAATGTTAGGGTGTTTGCATTAAAGGATGAAACCTGATCGCTGCTTTTCACATAGGGACCGGCTCACTGTGGCTGCAGCCTCCAACTAACAGATTGACAGATTTGCGAGATTTTGTATGGTCACTTGTGTTTCAGAAGCAAAAATCATCCTCAACATAATGTTGAAATTCTATACCCAATAGTGTGGTCTACCGGTCCATTTCACCAGAAACTCAGGATAGAACTGTGAGAGATTTTCATCAGAAGCCAAAATGTTTTTCTGTTCTGCCTGGCAGCCCATCTTGAAACTGGGAAATCTGCCAGCTCCTTGTGCAGCAAGGAATTGCATCTTTCAGTAACTGGTCCAACTCAGCAGATCCTGTGCGTAAGGTCCAGATGAAGTCTCCAGCTGTTTCTTTAGATTCTGCACAGATCAGCTAATGGGAGTACTCAAAGACTTCTTTAACCTCCCTATATTCTGACCCAAGGTTCACAACTGCATTAAGAAGACCGTTATCACTCCAATGCCAAAGGGAAATGAGATAAAGGGCTTCAGTAATTATCGTCCAGTGGCTCTGATGAGAATTATTATGAAGTAATTCGAGATGCTGCTCATGGCACACATTAAGTGCAGTCTCCAACTCATTGCAATTCGCCTACTACTGAATAAAGTCTACAGAGTCTACCTCTTTGGCCCTACACTCATCTCAGCAGATCTGGATAACAAAGATACCTATGTCAAACTTCAGTTTATTGACTGTAGCTTCATCATCAATACCATACTTCCAAACAAACACATCTCCAATCCCCCATACCTAGGACTCATTACCTCCCTTTAGAAATGGATCCTTGACTTTCTGACTAACAGAATCAGTAAGGACAAGCAGCAATACCCCCTCTGTGATTGTTCTTGATTTAGATGCTCTGCAAGGCTTCGTCCTCAGCTCCTTACTCTACTTCCTAAAGTTTCTCTGGAAACTTACTAACTGTAACTCATATACTTTCCTAAATTAAATCCATTTGCCAATGTTTCATCTTTTCATTCAATCTATCCATACTCTGTTGTAGAGTCCAAGTATCTGCACTAAAACGTGCCTCTCTGTTATTTATATATCATCAACAAACCTAGTTAGTTTACACTGCTCTCTCCCTCAGCTCATTAATATAAATAGTTAATAATCAAGAGCCAAGGGCTGATCCTTAGAGCACCCCACCGGTTACATCATCCCAGCCTGAAAATAACTCATTCATTCTTTCTCTCTGACTTCTATGTGATAACCAGCTTTCCTTCTGTGGGAATACACTTCCTTCAATACCATGTGTTCTTATCTTGTGTATTAGCTTTTTATGTGGCATCTTGTCAAATGCCTTCTGGAAATCCAAATGCAATATATCAAGAGGTTCCCTTCAGCAGTTCTGCTTGTTAAATATTTACAATACTCAAAAGTTTAGAAGTTTGTCAAAATAATTCATCTTTCATAACATCATGTTGAATTTGTTGGCTTACATCAAGCTTCTCTAAATGACTGGCTAATCTTTTCCTTGATTAAAGATTCTCACATTTTGTTAATAATAAATGTTAAACCAACTGGCCCATTGTTTCCTGCTTCTTGTCTTCCTTCCTTCTTGAATAATCCACTCACAGTTGTGGTTTTCTAATCTGCTGGAACTCAGTAAATTTTGCAAAACTTCCACCAAATAGCTACACTATATCTGCAGCTATTTCCCTTAAAAAACCACAGTTGCCAATTGCCTGCCTTTTTCCCATTTACATTTCCATTTCCTTGCCCTATGAACCAGAAAGGTTAAGGTGTTTCCAATCTATGGTCTTAAACTCAGAATTAAGACTGATATTCTAGGGGTTGGCTTCATTGTGGGAGAGTTTTCCCTTGAGTTAAACTTAATACGTATCACTGAACCAGTAGTACTATAACAGATGACCCCTTTTCAGTTTTTGGAAACTTCTTTTATCATAACAGCCAACTTCTTTTCCATACATTTCAAGAATGACAATTCTTCATAAACACTTAGTTGGCCACCAAGTATTTTTGGACTTCCTGGAGTCCAACAGAAATGCATAACATTCTATTATTTAACTAAGCAAAGCTGGAAGGAAAGAAGTTCACACAGAATAAGTTAGTTTCCCTGGGTGAGGGCCACTGACAGACAGAGATAGTTGCTGCCAAACAAGGGTTGTTTAAAAGATGGTGAACCAAGATAACAGGTGTTTTCAAAAAAGGGAAAATTATTTGGAAGGGTAAACTGAATGGATTACTTTCGAAATAGATTACATGGCCTGAACTTAAGGCATTTGTGAGATGCTTAGCTCAAGCCAAGGTTGTGAGAGAATTTCTCTGTAGCTCATAGAGATAAAATGATGCTTCCAAAATGCATCAAAGGTTTTCTGGCAGGTTAACTGACTAATATACAATTGCTTTTAATATAGGTTGAGGCAAAAGAATGAAAGGAGAATTAATGGGTCTGTACAATATGTGAGAGAGTAAGTGTCAGGGGTACAGGGAAATAAGAGGATGGAAAATAGGATAATTGGGATTGATCCCTGGGAGCTAGCATAGATCCAATGGGCTGAATAGCCTCCTTCTGTGTCATTATAAGTACAACGTCAGTATAAGATCAAAGATTCATCCCCGTACCTAGTGGTAGCTTGCCTCTGTATCATCTATAGATCAGTGTAGCTGTCTGGAGTATATTTGTGTGTAAATATTCAATATGTTGGGAGAATAGGCAACAAAATGATATCATACATTTGACATAAGTACACATACTTATGCAAGGTAATAAGCATCCTGTTGGCTTCTCCTGGAGATACTTACAGATGGAATATAAAGCCGAAGAAGCCTTGGAACAGAGGAAATTGCAAAAGGATTTAATAAAGCATTTAAAATTGTGATGGATGTAAAGAAGATGGAGAGAAAGTGTGACCACTGGTGGAAAATTCGAGAACTTTAAGAAGGGTAAGGGGTATTTGGATAGATTGAAGGCTAGGTAAGCTTTAGAAGTATATAATCCAAACACAGGCAAATGGGTCTTGCTTAGGTGGGTACCTTCGGCAGTATAGGCAAGCTGGGATGGAGTTACTTTTGCATTTTATTTTGCTCTATGACTTTATCACCAGGTCAGATAGAATGAAGATGAATGCTTAAAAAAGCAGAATGGGATATGAAGGGAAGGATGTGACACAGTAAGTAGCTCAGGTCAGGGGGTGACACTGGAGGCAGGTTCAACTGCAGTGTCCCTGAGGCAGCTGGACATGTATCCAAAAAGAATGAATTTGCTGAGTAATGTGGAATGCAACCAGCCAGTTATGGAACGGGCTTTGCAAAGGTAGTGCTTGTTGGGGTAGGTGGAGGTGTGCCTAGGATTCCGCTGCCATGACACATTTCAAGATGTCCGCCACCCAGGGCCATATTTGTTTTCAGTGACCCCATCCTCTTGGTGTGTGTTAGCAAGACCTGATTCTGCACCGGCCAGCCCCCTCCCATCACAGTGTCTGGATTCATATGGAGACACAAAAGACTGCAGATGTTGCACAGAACAAAGCTGAAGAATTCAGGGACCAGGCAGAGTCCATGGAGCAAAATGGACAGTCGATATTTCTTTGTCCATTTCCCTCTACAGATACTGCTTGATCCATTGAATGTCTCCAGCTTTGTTTTGTGTGTAATGTTGTTCTGGATGCTTCAACATAGATACAGTTATCAGTGTGCATTGTCCCAACCCTCATTATCATTGCATTCAAGGTAAATTAGACCAGTGAAAAAATCACCCTTTGTTAAAATGAGCACCCACAGTGACCCTGAGGTCTGCCTTTAGCACCTCTCAGGTTGAGTGAACACCACCTGTCCCATGATCTGAGGGTCTGCTGAGACTAATTGGGAGGGCAGAGAGGCTGAGAGTGAAAAATCAAAAGCCTTTCTCTAAGGACGGCGGTCAGTCCCCTGGGAATGGTTCCGGCTGCCAGAGTTCACACAGTTTACTGATTCCGATAGTGTGTCAAAAGCTACTTCCTTTGATTTGTTCTTTGAAGAATTCTCCAATGCATTTTTCTTTTGCTTATTGAAACTTACTCCTTGTCTGACAGTCCTTGATGAATAATCTATTTGCCATTCTTTATTTTTCTCTGCAGTCTAGAGGTAGAAGCTTTACAAACCAGCGAGACACGGCAGCCCATCATCATCAATAAATTACTAGGTTAAGGGTTTAGATTAATATAGATTTACTCACAGTCGACAATGGTTCCCCACCCAACTGAATCACAAGTATGAACACCTTTAAAGAAATATTCCCAACACATTGATATCAAGCATTATTTTCAATAAATAAACGCGTCCCGTGAGAGAAAAAAGGAGTCAAATCAAGATTGTAAACCATGAATTTCCTGCAGCCTGTAACAAGGATTAGTTTTACTCTGTGACAAGGAGAAAGAAGCCTGTTATTATGGTTTCTTAATTGCCTCTTAGGTGGAGGCTGGAAGGATCTAATGCTGGGGTTGTGAGGAGGAAGCAGGTGTACACATGATGTGGTGTACCAGACGCCAGACAAGGCCGGATATTCAGCTGGCACTGACACCAAGGAGCCGTGCCCACTGGGAAATTAAAGGCACAGATCTCTTGGTGGAAGAGGCAGCCTTTATTCTGCACTGGAGAAAGGTTGCCTTCTTCCTCCCGACATTCAGTCTTCAACCATAAGTGTTGTTGTTCCAAGAATAGAAACAAAACCACAAAGGCCGTCGAGTTCTGCCAACTTGCTGCAGTCTGTAGTATCACAACAGTTCAAGATCTGTTCCAACCTCTCTAAGTCACGTTGCTTCAAGACAGAATATTGTCTACAGCTTCTCTCAACTTTTTACTTCTGAACATTCACACTCACGAGTTCAAGCAGGTACTATTTAATATTTTCCCTCTGATGGCTGACGTGTTGCAAACTAATCATCCCAGTACTAGCTCAGTGCATCATAGAAGCCTGAGGAGTGGAAAGAGCACACAGAAGAAAAAGAAGAAGGAATATATATTCAGCCCTTCATGTCTCTGTCACTATTCGAAGTTCACTAATTATCAAAGTATGTATACAGTACATTGTACAACTTTGAGATTAGCTTCTAACTGACAGCCACAAAACAAAGAAACCCAAAAGAACCTATTTTTAAAAAAGATTGTCAAACAACCAATGTACAGAGAAAAAAAGATCAAATCATGTAGCTAATAAGTGCAAGCAAATAGTGTTCTTTTACCTCCGCAACACAATTCCCCGAATATCTAAAAATGCACTCAGTAGCCACTTTATTTGGTACAAAAGGTTTATGGTCTTCTGCTGCTGTAGCCCATACATTTCAAGGCTCAATGAATTAAGAATTCAGTGAACTCACTCTACACACCACTGTTGTAATGTGTGATTATTTGAGTTAATATTGTCTTTTTGTCAGTTTGAACTGATCTGTCCATTCTGATCTGCCCTCTTCATTAATAAGGCATTTTTGCCCACAGAACTGACACTCACTGGATTTCTTTGGGTTTTCTTTGCACCATTCTCTGTAAACTCTAGAGACTGAAAATCCCAGGAGATTAGCAGTTTCTAAGATACTCAAACTATCTTGTTTGGCCCCATCAATCATTCCATGGTCAAAGTCACTTACATCACAATTTTTTCACCATTCTGATGTTTGGTCTAAACAACAACTGAACCTCTTGACCATGTCTATATGCTTTTATGCATTGATTTGCTGCCACATGATTGGCTGATTAGATATTTGTATTAATGAGCAGAAGTAACTAATAATGTGACCCCTGATTGTATATCAGGATACCTTAATTTGATCACACTTAGCAAATGAATCTCCTTAAACCTCTGGAGTAGATAATTCCAAAGATTCACTACTACTCTCTGGAAGAGGAAATATTCCCTCATCCCTGAATGACCAGCAGTTTATTTTGAATTAGTTATTCCATGTCCTAAACAGACCAACCAGGCAAAATATCAACTTCACATCTACTCTGTAAAGCATGATAACAATTGTCTGCATTTCAATGAATTCAACATCAAACTTGCCCAACCTGTTTAATTTCTCCTCTTATTACAAGCACACCCATCCCAGATTTATCAAATGAGGAGATATTAACTGGACTGGGCTAATTCTGTCATGAGTTTATTGCACTGAGAGACTGGAATGGTCCTGAGAAAATTTTACATTCTCAGTTTTTTCATCTCTATTGTATTTGCTCAGATGTTGAGGTATTCCAAATGGTGCCTAGAAATGAACCCCATCTTCCCTAAATGAAGTTTCCCTTCGACAATAATGGACAGAGACTTTTTCTACATCTCATCTATTTTGTGCATCTCTGTTCTCACCTCTTCTTCTCCAGGACAGAACAAGAACAGAGTTCTCTGCTCCTGTCCTTCCAATAGCAGCCTTTATAACCATTGGCTTATCCTGCGCCACTTCTACCAGCTCAAACCAGGTTGCACCATCAGATACCAATTCCCCTGCCCATTCAACATTCTAAAAGGATCACCCCCTACAATGTGCTTATGCCCCTGCCTACCACTCTGCACTATATGGAGCTTTCTTGTGTAATTACAGGAATCACAACTCCTGTCTTCTACCTCTTCCCTCCTACAATTTTTCCAAGTGAAGGAGTGATTCACCTGCGCTACTTCCAATCTGTTCTACTGCATTCAGTGTTCTCTCTACATTGGAGAAACCAGATGCAGGTTGGATGACTACTTTGTGGAGTATCTGGACTTACTCCACTGGAGTGACCCTGCTCATTCCACCTGTTCCATTCCCACTCTGGAAGTTCTGCCTATAGCTTCCTGCTATATCAGGTCTGCCCATTTTTGCTTGACACTCCTTCTTTTCCTTTTTATTTCGTTTCTACAATTTGGACTGGTGGACATGAACCATTGCAGTCCCAACCTTCCCCACTACCTAGGCTAACTTGTTTCTCTCTCTCACTGCTGATGAACGATCCAGACCTGAAATGCTAATGGTTCCTCTTTCCACAGACGATGGAAAATAATTACTGTCTTTCCGTCAATTTGAAAGAATGGTTTACCGAGACAGATAAAAGTTACTGTGGATGCCACCTGCTGAGATTTCCCAGTACTTTCCCTTCTTTAATCCCCTGAAACTTCTGATATACTACATTTGATCACATCATCTGATTGATAGATACACATTGTAAACTACTGGGGAACAAGCCTAATATCTGCAGTATCCCACCATTCGCAGACTCCAAACCCCAAAATGACCCATTTACTTCAGAGATCTGGTCCTGTTCTTTGACCATGCTCAGTCTACAGCAGTATATCACTTTTCGGTGATGTGTATTCTAATTTTGTTCAATAATCTCTGGTGTGGTAATTTACTGAATGCCTTCTGAAAGTCCTTATGCTCCACAGTAACTTTTATCTATCTTGGTAAACACAACTTCAAAAAACAGTAACAGATTTATCAAACATGATCTCCCTTTTCATAAATTGATGCTGACTCTGCCTAGTCCCACTATTCTGAGTGCACTGTTACCCCTTTCTTAATAGGAGATACCTTGTCAGAAAATCTGTACCTCTTTCTGCAACTAATCAGTTAGATCTAGATTTACACAAACACTTGCCATCCAACTCAGAAGGCCCGTGCTTGTTATAATCTCCAATATACTGACTGATAAATTTTGGTAATTATATATAAGAATTGGACAAATATTTAGATTGGAAGCTATTGCAGGTCAAGGATAAAGGGAAGTGCAGTAGTTTCTGCAGTTTTCTCAGAAAAAAAGCCAATGCATGCCTGCGTCTGTGACTCCAAGCTGGAATTCACCCCTCACAGAAACCTTTTCCCTTCCACCTGGCCTTGGCAGTGATACTTCCCTCTGTCTTACAATTCTGATTAGAAGCCTCTGAAGTTCACGATTCTTCCCATATTCCTTTTGAAAGTAAAAGACTTAACCAGGAACCAAGCAGAATCGGAATGCATCAACTTCTAAAATGCCATAACAACATAGCAGAAGAACTAAGCCTTTATGATTCATGGGCTGACTTCACTCATTGAACACATTTAAAGAAAACCATTCTTTCATACTGACTGAAAATCAGTAATTATTTTAAATCAAAATCCAGACGTTGGCATACGTCCAAAAGCATGATGCCAGGTGGTGTCTGATTGGCATTCAACTGGAACCTTGGCAGGAAGAAGTGGGTGCTAAGAGTCTTGTAGTCCGACGGAATACCCGGTGCTTAACATCTACTTAATGCCAGCTTTTGAAGGATATCAAATTAAAAGGATGTGCATGGTTCTTCAGAATGAATTGTGTTGGCTCTGGTAACCTGTTTTTTTAGGTAGATATTTTACTGATCCCAAACGGAATTACAGTGTCACATTAGCATTACAAGTGCACAGATATAAATATTAGAAGAACAGCAGAAATAATAAAAATAAGTTACCACCAACAGTCTAACAAGAGGGGTCATCACTTCCCCGACCATAGGTTGAGTCATTATAGACCCTAATGGTCAAGGGTCAGAATGACCTCATATAGTGCTCTTCAGAGTAACACTATTGTCTTAGCCTATTATTAAAAGTGCTTCTCTGTCCAGCCAGGGTAGCATGCAGAAGGTGAGAAACATTCTCCAGAACTGCCACGAATTTTCATAGGGTTCTTTGTTCTACCACAGCCTTCAGTGTGTCCAGTTTGACTCCTAGAAAGGCTGGCTCTGTTATAATCAGTTTATTGAGCCTGTTGGCATCACCCATATTGATGCCATTGCCCCAACACACCACCACATAGAAGATTGTGCTGGTGACAACAAACTGGTAGAATATGTAAAGAAGAAATCTGCATTCTCTAAAGCACCTCAGTATCCGCAGGATGTAGGAGTGACTTTGGCCCTTCTTGTATACAGCCTCTGTGTTAGCCTGCCATCCAGGTGCACCCCCCAGGTACTTGTAGGTCCTCATCACATCCACGTTCTCACTATTAATAGTAACGGGAAGCAGTGCAGGCTTAGCCTTCCTAAAGTCCATCACCATCTCCATTGTCTTACTGATGTTCAGCTGCAGATGATTCAGCTTTCACAGTCTGACGAAGTCCTCCACCAGGGCCCTGTATTTATCCTTCCGTTCTCCCGTTATACACCCAATTATTGCTGAGCCATCAGAGAATTTCTGCAGATGACTCAGTGTTGTATCTAAGTTCCAAGGTATACAGGGTAAACAGAAAGGGAACCAATACAGTCCCCTATGGGGCCCCAGTGCTGCTTATAACCATGTCTGACACACAGCTCTGAAGTCGGACATACAGTGGTCTGCCAGTCAGGTAGTCTATTATCCAGGATACAATGGAGGTGCCAATCTGCATTGAATGGAGCTTTTTCCCCAGCAATGAGGGCTGTATGGTATTGAGGCACTTGAGAGATCAAAAAACACGATCCTCACAGCGCTGCCCTGCTTATCCAAATGGGAGAAGGCTCTGTTCAGCAGGTAGATGACAGCATCATCAGCTCCAATGTGCCCCTGATAGGCAAACTGCAGGGGATCAAGGTCTGATCTAACCAAGGGTCGGAAGTGAGCCAGGACCAGCCTCTCTGGGGTCTTCATGATGTGTGAGGTCAGGGCCACTGGTCAGTAGTCATTCCAGACTTTCGGCTGGCCCCTTCTTGGTTACTGGGATCACACACGATGTTTTCCACACAGCTGGGACCCTTTCCAGGCTGAGACTCAGATTGAAAATGCGCTGGAAAACTCCACACAACTGCTCAGCACATTCTTTCAGGACCTTGGGGTTCGCATCATCCGGTCCCAATGCTTAAAGACTACAGCCCTAGATATCAGCACAGGTCACATTACTGGAGCATCATGTAACTGAAGATAAAGATCGGACTAGAAGTGTTCTCTCAAGGTAAGGGTCCAATGGAGGGTTAACCAACTCAGTAGTGAAAGCAAATGTTTTTTATTTTTCTGCCTCTTTCAGATTATTTGGTGTTGTTCAATTCTTCCTTGCACTGTAACAACCAAACTTTACAATAACATCAGTATTGGACCTTCATGTGAGATGGAAACAGAACTCGGAGCACCACCTGGAACAATGGAGGAAGAGTTTGTCCCAGGCATCATTCAATATTTGTACCTCAGCCAACGTCAGTGAAGCAAAATACAAGATGCTGGAGGAATTCAGCAGTTCATGCAGTGTCTGTGGAGACAAAGAGACAGTCGAAGTTTTGCGTCGGGATTCTTCATTTGGACTTCTTGCAGCATCTCATTTATTTTAACTCCAGATTTCAGCATTTGCAGTCTCTTGTGTCATGATCACTTAAAGCAGATAATCTGATCATAATGCCATTGTTGTTTGTGGAATCTGGTGTGTACTGATTGGCTGCCACATAAGGTCCCCTACCAGTGAGGCTGGGGTGGAGGGGTGATAAAACAAAAAAGCTGGCCATTGATTACAGGAAGAGGGTAGTACATGTTAGGGAGTATTCAGGGTTTAGGTGAATATGACCAGGGTTAATTCAGCAAGAACCAGTCTTTATGTTGATTGTAAAATGCAAGCAGTAAATTGAAGCTAAAAGCATGCCTTTGCAGTGTCTATGGAGCACAATCTGCCCACAGACTCAGAAATGTGGTTTGCAAAATAGTGACCATGAGACATTTGCATATGCATCAGCCAAACATTAAGACAATGGGGTTGTGTTAATAGGCATGCAATGGACCAGGCAACATGACTAAGTTATTTGCTCCATTGTGACTGAGTTCAAGCTGGCAGACCAGATAGATGTCACTTGGCGTATCAAGCATGGTCACAGGCACAGTTGTTGTCAATAGCTGATCTATTGTGTACTCTGGCATCTGGCTCTCTGTCTTCAGAAATTCTTAGAATATCTGTGTCAACAGGGCTGTTTGGACATTCAGATGTGCTTCCCCCTGTAGGTATGTAATTCAAGGAAGCATTGTCAACCCAGAGCACAGAAGTAAACAATGTCATTGTAACTACCAAAATTGTATTGAATCTCTTGAATGGTTCCCGCTTGATTTCACAATCTACCTCATTCTACCTTACTGTCTACCTGAATTGCATTTTTTATATAGTCGTTGAACTTTATTCTGAATTTTTTTAAGTTTTTTTTGTTTTGTATATTACATCTGTACCCTGTATGATTGGGAGATTTAACACTCACGTGTCAACTGGGCTTATATTTAACTGTGTTAACTATAACAATGTATTCCCAATAACTTTGTATCAGTATTATGATATGTTTATTATTACAAAACTAATAAAAAGATTGAAAAAGAAAGAAAAGAACTTTATTCTGCATTCTGTTACTGTTTTACCTTGTATTACCTCAATGTGTGGTGATGAAGTGATCTACATGGACGATGTGCATGCCAAGTTTTTCACTGTAACGGATTTCTTCTTTTATGTTACTGCTAAGGCTAATAAAATGGCTTCTTTGTTATGTTATAATAAAAATGGCTTCTCTGTGATGTTAACTGCTGAGAGAGTGGTTCTCTCTAGCAGCTTGTTTGGGTTATAAGTACTGATAATGAGAATTGTATTCATTTGCTAACCGATTAGGATAGATGTTATTCTTTCTTGTGTGTCTGTAAGCTATTGTTTTTGCAGGCTTTGGGCAGAAGGCAGATGGGGACAGAGAGAGGAGACGTGATGTTGTAAGCTGGGCAATGGAACGGACCCCGAGCGAGAGTCCGAGGCCCAGGGTCTTCAGTGAGGAGAGGAGACATGGAGATACTCGAGTAGAGCGTTTGGTAAATCAGTGAGGGTGGTCCCATTCGAGCGTCAGAGGAGTTCGGAGGACCTCGAATGGTGAAAAGAAGACTCCGTTAATTGAGCTCCAATGGTTGTGCACAAAGTAGTTGAACTTTGATAAGTTTGGCGCCTTTTACTTTCCTTTTATATTGTATCTCTATTAATTAAATAGATCCAGTAAGTTCTATAACGTGTAATCATTTAATCACGCATGATGTACTGTCTGTTATTTGGTGTGGTGGGGTACATCACACAGCATCCACACAAACTTGATTACCCAGTCTGGCGGGGCCGAAGGCTGCTCCCCCTAGATGAAAGCGAGCTGAGCGAGCCTGAGGCTTACCAGGGGGCTACATCACTGTATCTCATACATGTCACAAATGTAAACCAGTTTACAAATTTAACATTTAGTCTGAGAAAGGAAAGGTGGAATGAGATCTGGATGTCCTTGTACACCACCACTTATTCCTCATAGTTGGTTAGCTGCCAAACATTTGCAATCCACGCTACACATTAATGAGACCACGCAGTGCTTGAACCTTCCTGACTGTCTTTCCAAAGCTGGTAATCTCCTCCATGTGGTAGGGTCCAGAGTTATTTTTAGTTTCTCTTACTGTGGACTGTTTCCTAACTTTCATTGTGGAGAACACGATCTATGATGGACAGCCATCTGTTCTGAATCAAATCTATTATTATGTGTATTTTTCATGTGCACATGTAAGTGGAAATTCACTGACACCGTGAGCAGATCCAGATGGGCAGCTAAATTATGCTCCCACATGTGAAATTTATAGTTTACAAGCCTCAGGGCTAACGGGATACCTTCTTCTTAGGCACTGAGGATAACGTGTTTCCACTCTAGTTCTGTGAGTTCTGTGGTGGCCGATGAGTCCAATGTGAGACCTACAGGTTCTTCTACACTAGGTGATCAAGTATATGAGAAATTTAATTTGTAATGCTGGATAGTACCACCCAATGAATCCTTTTTGAAAATTTTGCAACTAGTTCATCTTCATGGTCTTTTAGAATCTGTTTCCATCATCCTTTCTGAAAATCCAAGCCCTACTGGAACTTAGCAGTGCCAAAGAGAAGTATCCTCACATCCAGAAATGGTTGTTTTGTCAATTCCCTGAAAATTGTGTCCACTGGTTAAAGGTTCCTCTGTGAATGGCAACTTGTTCCTAATCAGCTCCATTTGTGAATCTCCACCCTACCAACAACTCCCCAATTTATGATACTTTCCCATGCAACCACATCACAAATCTCACTTCTACCCTTGGGAAGGAGGTTCAGGAGCCTTAGGTCCCATACCAACAAGTTGAGGAACAGTTACTACTCTACAACCATCAAGCTCTTGAACCAGCGTGAGTAACTTTAGTCACCACAATTCTTCACTAAGTCCATAACCTACAGATTCACTTTCAAGGACTCTACAGCTCATGTTCTCAGTATTATTTATTTTGGTTATTTGCACAATGTGTCTTCATTTGCACATTGGTTGTTTGTCAGTCTTTGTTTATGTATATTTTTAAAATAAATTCTATTGTATTTCTTTATTTTCCTGTAAACGCCTGCAAGAAAATGTATCTCAAGGTTGTATATGGTAACATATACATACTTTGATAATTAATTTACTTTGGCATTAACTTAATGACATGAATGCTTGTTCTATCACCCTTTTCCTTCCCACCATCGAAGGACCAGTTTCCCAGGCAAACTAGAGATTTCCTTGCCATTCTTCCCTTCTGATGCGCTGTGTTCAATGTTCACAAGGTAGAAACCCATCACGGTTGGACTGCAGGAGTGACCCTCAGTTTCCTGTTGCTTACTCATTTATTCCCTCATCCTGTATGTTACAATGAGTGAGTCACAGTGCAAGCTTGAGGAATGGCACCTCATTTATTATCTGGGTATGTTGTAGCTTTCAGGACTCAAGAGAAATTCTCCAATTTTAGGAAACTCGCTCTTTCTAAGTGTAACAGAGTTGGCCATTTCTGACGGTCACCCATTTGCAATAGTTATCCATCTGACTCAAACGTCCTCCTTTGACTAGTTTGGCCTCATCTCCTGTGTGTGTCCAACAGCTCTTCTTTTAGAAAAACATAATGTGCCACTACAACTCATCTGATCTCACCCTGTCAAATGTGTTCTCTTTTTCCTGTCCGTCCCTCCCTCATCTTCTCTAGAATTGAAACTAACTTATTTTCTCATGAACTTAAACATTGATTATTTTTCTTTCCCCATATGCCACCTTGTCTGCACAGTGGTTCCAGCATTTCCTGTTTTGTTTCAGATTTCCAGCACCTGCAGTTTGTTTTTATATGAAGAACAGAGAAAGTTTTCTGTAAAAGTTCAAGTGTCCCTGAAGATGGCAGCAGAGGTAGATAAAGCAATGAAGGTGGCAATCAGGATGCTTTCCTTCATTAACCAGGGCACAAAATATAAGAGCAGGGAACTTAAACACAAGTTCACAAAACATTGATAATATCCAGTAGGAATACTGTTTGCCGTACTATAGGAAGGATCTAGTTGCAATGGGGATAACGCAGAAGAGATTTTCTAGGATGTAGCCTGCAATGGAGGGTTTCAGATATGGGTGGAGATGGGTTAGCCCAGACCTGCGTTCCTTGGAGCAGAGGAGATCCAGTGAGGACCAGATGGAGGTACACAAAATTATACAGAGCGAAGATAGGACATGATACTAGGAAACTTTCCCTCATCATGTCAAGATATCTATAATTAGAGAGCATAGATATAGAATATAGAAAGGTAAGAGATTCAAAAGAGATCTGAGGAAGAATATTTTTCACGCTGAATCAGAAATGCACTGCCTGAGAGTGTGGTGGATCTGGAGATTTACAATATTTAAGAAATACCTAAAGAAACACTTGAATCCCCAAGACACGGAAGGCCTAAAGTCCAAATGTGGATTTGGATAGATTAAAACTTTATGGTCAGCATGGACACACAGTAGGCCAAGAGGTTCAATTCTATGCTCAATGACTCTAAAGCCACTGAATGGAAAATCAGGAATTCTCTACAAAGGATTTACTGTTAAATTACCAGAAATAACAAACATATAAGCATCAATATTGACAGGGTTGATCACCAGTGGATGTTCTTCCTGTAACCACATGGGTTGCCCTTGGGTGTTCCAGTTTCTCCTGCAGTCCAAAGACAGAGGTAAATTGGACATTGTGAATTGTCCCATGATTAGGCTAGGATTAAATCAGGGGTTTGCAGGGCGGTGTGGCTTGAAGGGCTGGAAGGGCCCGTTCTGTGCTGTAACTGTGCTGTAAAATAAGTAAGTAAACTAGGACTTCAATGTCCCATAGCAACAGAATGAATTCTATAAAGAACGCTATTAAAATTATCAGAGAAAGAATTACTTGTTTAGCATGTTTAATTAATGTTATTCTAATGTAATGAAAACAGAGTTAACTTTGTTCATACTAATTAACAAAGACAAAGTTATAAATCTTCCAAGAAAATTTATATGGCCTGTGTGAAAAATCCTGGGATCCAACTATAAAACACTGAGTTGGGACTGTCATTTGGGGAATGCTCAAATTGCAGACTCTCCTGCTTGGCTTTGTTTGCTCAGGGATAAGGTTGCTAACTCTGTGTGCATGCAGTCATTTTTGTGGTTTTACTTGATAATCTTTCATCCTCCCATTCTATTGTGGGTCTCTCTACCACACCACACCTACTTGTGTTAATTGGAAAACAAATGGTCTTCATTACTTAAACTGGATGATTCCTGACTATTAAACAAACACCCTTGCCTCTTGGTCTGTTCCCATTACATTTTATGACAAATAAACAAATGTCTTCAAAGGAATATTTTTCCCCAGCTCCTCTAAATTTTCCTCAGGGTTGGTCTTGGTTAATCTTTAATTCCAGGAGAATCAGGTGGTGACGAGAGGGCGTACAGGAGTGAGATATGTCAACTAGTGGAGTGAGGTGGCATTAACAACCTGGAACACAACGTCAGTAAGACGGAAGAGCTGATTGTGGACTTCAGGAAGGGTAAGATGAAGGAACACATACCAATCCTCATAGAGGGATCAGAAGTGGAGAGAGTGAGCAGCTTCAAGCTCCTGGGTGTCAAGATCTCTGGGGATCTAACCTGGCCCTAACATATCAATGTAGTTATAAAGAAGGCAAGACGGCGGCTATACTTTATTAGGAGTTTGAAGAGATTTGGCATGTCAACAAATACACTCAAAAACTTCTGAAGTTGTACTGTGGAGAGCATTCTGACAGGCTGCACCACTGTCTGGTATGTAGGGGCTACTGTACAAGACCGAAAGAAGCTGCAGAAGGTTGTCAATCTAGTCAGCTCCATCTTGGGTACTAGCCTACAAAGTACCCAGGACATTTTTAGGGAGCGGTGTCTCAGAAAGGCAGTGTCCATTATTAAGGACCTCCAGCACCCGGGGCATGCCCTTTTCTCACTGTTACCATCAGGTAGGAGGTACAGAATCCCGAAGACACACACTCAGCGATTCAGGAACAGCTTCTTCCCCTCTGCTATCCAATTCCTAAATGGACATTGAATCTTTGGACACTACCTCACTTTTTTTTAATATACAGTATTTCTGTTTTTGCACATTTTTTAATCTATTCAATATATGTAATTGATTTACTTGTTTATTTATTTTTTTATTTTATTTTTTTTCTCTCTGCTAGATTGTTTACGCACTGAACTGCTGCTGCTAAGTTAACAGATTTCATGTCACATGCCAGTGATAATAAACCTGATTCTGATTCTGATTCTGACTCCAGAGCAGTTCTAGAGAGTAGGTAATGCGAGCAGATCATTGATAAGTAATTCCAGCACTGGCTTTGGTCTCATTACACACATGCCTATATTAATTAATCTGTGCAGAATGGTTTCTAGGTAAATCAAACAGTCCCAACTCCCATTTCCCTCTGTTAAATATCACTCACTATTCAATACAAGTCCTCACCCTTTCCCTTTCAACGTGGCCAACAGCCAGTCACAACTATTTCCAGACCACTTGGAAACATACATGTTAAATGTGAGAAAATTAGTCATGCTTAATGAGGACACATTCCAGACCTGGGCGCATATGGAAGTTCACTTCGCTCCAACAGTTTGGCTGCTGTATCATGGAATAGTTTCAAAAAGGAAGCAGTATAGTGCAGCACTAAACAATGGTAATAATTGGACCATCAGAATTGTTAAATTCCACAGATGTTGATGATTCTACACCAGTTGCTCAATCCAAGTTGCAGGGTGCTGGTATGCCTCTTAACCTTCACTTCAAATTCATGGAATCAGCCTTTAGTGAAAACCTCTCACTGCCTTCAGGTAAGTGCCTCTGTGACAAACTGTGGTGTCTGCCGTGAGGAACATTACTGTTCAAAGCTCAGTCCAAGGCTCGGGCCTGAATTCTATTTTCTGCCTCAAACTTCCATGAGCCCTGCGGACCTGTGCACCTGCATTGGATAATTGTTGTCTGATCAAGAGACATTAAGCTATTGTGCTTTCTGCTTAATCCTGTCAAGTTTATTTTGACTTGCATGGCCTTTCTGCGTACTGTGGTTATTTAAAGCAGACTCACAATTAGTGTTTATCGCAGGGTCCTTGTGTTTTGGGAATGATTCAGCTCATGGTGTCATTTGTTCAAACCACTGATGCTCTATTGGAATCCTTATGAAAAAGGTCTTGTTTCTGTCTCTATATGAAAGTCTGTCGTTCCTCCACATCTGAGTTCAGTCATCAGCTAGTGCACACCGTGACACTTTCATTCTGTTTCTTTCTACAGATCCTGCCTGACCTGCTGAGCATTTTCTGGTGTTCCTGTTTGTTTGGTGCTGCAATATTAAATGCTGTAATCTTGATCATCTTCAAGAACAGAGACAAATCCAAATGTGGTAACGACTGAGAAGTCACCCCGCAGTCTGCTATCGGGAAAGTCATTGCTAGGGACTCCTTCAGCCTTGTCCCAGTGGTGTACACTTGCTCTCCAAATCCCAGTGTGGATTCTGTCCATTTAAGGCAGAGAAGACATGATAAATGTGGGGAACAGCACCAACAACATCCTTTTTCATCTTCACCAATGCTTTGGAGTCCATTAATGGGGAAGGTCTGTGAAACATCTTCCTCAAGTTCTTCTGTGTTTAGAATTTGATCCTCGCCTTGTGTTTATTGATGGATGTAACTACCATGATGTGCGAGGGACAGTCTATGACATCTCGATGAGTTAAGAAGAGAGAGCAACCAGTAATGGAACTCTTCAGATGACATATAATTTAGAGAGCAGGAAGAAACAGAAACAGAAAATGTGTGGCAGACATCAGAGTGATTATCAAGCGGGAAATGACCTATTGTAGAATATGAGAAATGAAATGAGGAAATTGAAATAGCTAACACATTGTGATACTGTGGCGGCTCGCCACGCAGCAAGCAAACTGGCTCCAGCGGCAACCGAGAGGGCTGTGAGTACGGGGCAGAACTCGGCCCGGAAGCCGACGTCGCTTCCACCCCGCAAAGAGCTGGGGTTGCTGGGAGCGGGTTACTTAAGCGCGCACCAATTCAAACAATAAATGTTTTCAAACAGACCCTGCTCGACTCAGTGCATTGTTTTTGCTCGTCGCGTATCGGTGCCACTACATTGGTGACCCCAACGGTCCAACGGCATTTGGACCCACCATGAACGACTCGGCTCTGCAGAATGCAGTTTCCCTTAAACTGCCAACTTTCTGATCGCTATCCAATATCGCACATCCAGGACTTTACGGCCAACCTGCACGGGGCGCACATCTTTTTGAAGATTGACCTGGTCCGAGGGTATCATCAGATCCCAGACCACCCGGATGATGTAACCAAGAGGGCCCCCATTACCCCCTTTGGCCTGTTCCAGTTCCTCAGGATGCCGTTCGGGCTCAAAAACGCGGTGCACACTTTCCAGTGCTTGATGGACGCAGAGGGCGAGATCTGGACTTTCTGTTCATCTACCTGGTTTAACATACTTATCGCCAGCCGCTCCTGCCAGGAACATCTAGCACGTCTACGCCTGCTCTGCCGTGCCTAAGTGACTATGGCCTCGTTATCAACTCCGCCAAGTGCCAGTTGGCCTACCCGCCATCGACTTCTTGGGACACCGGATCGACCGTCATGGAGCTGTTCCTCTGTCAGCAAAAGTTGAGGCCATCCACCAACTCGCCAGGCCCAGCACTGTTAAAGGCCTGCAGGAATTTGTTGGGATGGTTGATTTTTACCACCGTTTCCTGCCCTCGGCGGCCCGAATCATGCGGCCCCTTTTCGGCTTGTCCAGCAAGGTCAAAGAGGTCACCTGGACAGAGGAGGCGAAGGCGGCTTTCAAACAAGCCAAGAACATGCTGGCAAACGCCACACTCCTGGTCCTCCCCGAGTCGACGTCCCCACTGCCCTCACTGTGGATGCCTCCGATGTGGTAGTTGGTGGCGTGCTCGAGCAGCTCATCGAAGGTCGGTGGAAGCCGCTTGCCTTCTTCAGCCAGCATCTACGACCCTGGAACTTAAGTACAGCACTTTCGACAGGGAGCTACTGACCCTGTACCTTGCCATCCGGCACCTCAGGTATTTCCTGAAAGGCAGGGAGTTCACGGTCTTCACAGACCACAAGCCCCTCACTTTCGCGTTTGCCAAAGTGTCAGACCTGTGATCAGGCGGCAAACAATGCCACCTGTCATACATCTCGGAGTTTACCATCTCGATCAAGCACATCTCTGGGAAGGACAATGGGCAGACACGCTGTCGCGAACCTCCATCCAATCAGTGCACTCTCTGTCTCCAGGGCTGGATTACGTGGCTGAGGTGCAACGGCTGGGTGGCGAGATGCCGGCGTACCGAACCACAGTCTCAGGACTCCGCCTCGAAGACATACCCATTGGGCCCGAAAGTAAGAAGCTCCTTTGCAACGTGTCCACCAGGCAACCTCAGCCCATTGTCCCGACCACTTGGAGGTGCCACGTTTTCAATGCCTTGCACGGTTTAGCCCACCCTTCCGTCTGGGCGACATTCCGTCTGATCGCAGATAGGTTTGAACTCCTCTGGGTGCTGCTTGGCATCTGCATGGCACCCAAGGAGGACCTGGCCGCATCATCAGCCGAACTTGTTTACAGTGCCCTGCTCACAGTTCCCAGTGAGCTTGTGCCAGCATCCCGTTGCCAGGAGGACACACCTGCTGGAGTCCTAACTAAACTCCAGGAGCGGCTTGGAACACTTGCTCCAGTCCCGACGTCCCACCACAGAACACCACCCTCTTTCATGCCCCGGGACCTACAACAGAGCGAGAATGTTTTCGTTTGCGGAGGTGCGCACAGACCACCCCTGCAGTGACCATACGAGGGACTCTACAAGGTGGTGCGCCATAGTGGGACGACCTGCGTTCTCAACATCGACGGTCGTGAAGAGACTTTTACCAATGACCGTTTCAACCCGGCGCATCTAGACCTTGAACACCCGGTTGCGGTACTACCCCCATGGCGTCAAGGCCGGCCACCTAAAACAGCTGAGAGTGTGCAGGCTGTGGACTCTGCACCTCCTATCGCTGGTTCTGGGGGTGGGGGGGGGGGGTCATGTGGCGGCTCGCTCACGCAGCAAGCGAACCGGCTCCAGCAGTCGCCAGCCAGTCCGCAGCCAGCGGCAACCGAAAGGGCTCTGAGTACGGGGCATACCTCGGCCCGGAAGCCGACGTCGCTTCCACCCCGCAAAGGGCAGGGGTTGCTGGGAGCGGGTTACTTAAGTATGCGCTGATTCAAGCAATAAATGTCTTCAGCCAGACCCTGCTCAACTCAGTGTGTTGTTTTTGCTCGTCGTGTATCAGTGCAACTACAATACAAAATATTTCTAAGTAAACAGACAGTAAAAGGGTTATCAGAGAAATGGTTGGGACAATTACGAGTCTAAAGGTGGAACCTTGGAGCACAGCTGAAGTACTAATGGGTATCTTGTATCAGTGTTTACCAAGGAAGGTTTTCCAAACTACACCAAATGGTGAGCTTGTTGCAGTCTGATGGACAAATAACCAGAAAGCTTGGTAATGTTAAGATGGTCATGTCTCTCGCTTCAAATGGGATCTTTCCTCATTTGCTGTGTGAAGTAAAGAAGGAAATAGTATTGGAGCAATCCACAATCTTCCAGTTGTCCTGAGATACCAGAGGACTGGAGGTTTGCAAATATCACCTTCTTATCCAATGAGGGACTGAAGCATAAACCTGGAAACTTCGTTGGTTTAATGTCGGTCTTAAAAAGCTTTCAAAAAGAATGGCTCACGCGAAAACAAAAAGCCACCTAGACAGGTATGAATTAATGAAGGAACACCAGTAGAAATATGTCAATGGGAAACTGTGGTTGACAATATTTATTTACAGATTTTTTTAAAGAAAGTATATCACTCTGCACAGTTATTATATACAGGATATCCTTCCACTTCCTCAACCTCGTCTGCTAGCTAAACACACTGCATTACTTTGTCATTTGGAGGAAGTTGAAATCCACATCGGAGAGTTCACAACATTGTGTCCTCCCTTTTCTATTGGATTTGCAGAGGAGGATATCGCTTACAACATTCATATTCATAAAACTTTCAAGTAAACCCATGGATGATTTAAAGCTTGGTAGACTTGATGCTCCATGTCAATTTGTGGATGGGAGCTTGCAGCCTCTATTATAAGGAAATGTTTTCTTGACATCAGTCTAATACTCCTGTTCTATTTGATAGACAACACAGAGAAAAGTGTGGAAAAGCAAGTACCCTCCCTGTAGGGTTGCAACTGGATGTAACCAAGGTCATTATCAACAGCCACAAGCAGTTGATTTGCTCAGTTTGATAGTCTGCCCTCGCTTCAATGGAGAGAGAGCAATGGTCTCTAGGAGACTAGGCTTACATCACCGACAAAGCATCTTCCACTAATCGTCCACCTACTCCTCTATTTGCCCAGGACAGTCATGAGAAAACAAAAAAACACTGACATTTGAAAGATTTTTATTGAGAATGAGAAAAGATTTTTACCAATTAAATAGAGACAGTGACAAGCTTGGCACCAGCCTGGACTCGGTGTCCAATTTTTTTGCTCTGACTTTTAGAAGGGATGTAAAGGCTTTTGTGAGATTACAAAATAAATAGAATGGAACAATTCCAGAAATGTGTTGTAGTAGTTATATAGCTAGACAGGAGAAATTGGTCTTGTTAGCATTAAAACATAGAAGGCAAAGGGATCTGATGGTTATGTTTAAAATGATAAAAGGGATTATGCTTAAAATATCTGAAGAATTATTAACCACAAAATTATTAACCAAGGGAATTACAATTCAAAAAAACCATCTTAACCGAAAAGATGTGAGGTTACAAATCCAAGCTGGATCTAAACGAATAGTTCATAAGTATCCAAATGTACAGTCCACTGTCCCCCATAAAAAATTCCAGTAATTTACTGAGAACAGAAACAAGGCTATTCTTCCCCCAGTTTCTCAACTTGTGTTATGTTTCTTTCCACGCCTTGTGGCACATCAGGGAGCAACCATCCCATTTCTTTAGCATTTGCCTGTTTTTTTAATAAGGCCAAGTTGCTATCACGACGTTCAACCCAACACGAGTGGAAAGCATGCAAGGAGGCAGCCAGATTTGAACCCAGGACCACTCATCACAAAGTCCGGAAGTCCAGTGCGGATGTCACTACACCACTGGCCAGCTAAGTTTCTCAACTTAGGTCTTGCCTTTCTTTAATAGTGAATCAATATTGACCGATTCAGGGCCAATTTCTGAATCTTGGGTGTGTTATAAAATCATCTAAAATTTTCTGACTGCCTTTTTTAATGGAAACCATCAAGTCCTGGAAACATGGATGACTTTATTCTTCTTATTATCTCCATCCCACCTCCACTTGATTAGGTCACTTATATTAAAATCTAGTAAATTCTAAACATTGATTTATTGTGATTTCTTCATGGCTCTGATCCTTTTCGTCACTGATAGATGGATCCAGGTGAAGGGTGTGATAGGCAGGTGAGGGACGGAGGAAAGTACAACTGTTGTCAGAAGCTGGGAAGTGATAGGTGAAAGTGACAAAGGGCTGAAGAAGATGGATTCTGATTGGAGAGGATGGTGGACAATGGAATAAAGGGAAGGAGGCAGGGAGGGAAAGCAGAGTGAGGAGTGTGTGGGGAAAGAGATGGGCCGATGGGGGCCAATTGGATCAGGAGATAACAAGGGAGAGGGAGGGAGGGATTGCCTACTGAAGTTAGAGAATCAGGTAAAATACGAGGTACCGTTCCTCTAATCTGCATCTAGACTTGACTCAGCAGCTTTATATCACTGCGGTGGTGGGAATTAAAAAGGGGGTGGGGGCTCTGGAAGATCCCAGCTGGCATGGCAGATATAGTAAAGGCATTGATGAATCAATCCCCCAATTTGTGTCAGGCTGTCACCAATGCAGAGGAGAATCCACTGGAGCACTGGACAGGATAAGTGACACGAACGGGTTCCCATTTGAGTATCTGTCTCACCTGGAAGGGCCTCTTCATCCTTTCATCCTCTTCAGGCCTCTCAGCACCCAGAAAATGCCCATTAATCACTTAGCTTTAAAGGGAACACTGACAATTTTCTAAAATCTCTACTAACTTACGTGTCTCGGCAGTCTTGATTACAGCATTATACTTAATGTGTATACACCCATTTAAATCTTTCGCTTCAAAAATCTTTCAGGTGCTCTGGGACACTTGTGGGATTAAACTCAGATATTAGCATCTCAGGATCTTTTAGTTTCCATAGGTATGTAGATGGTTGCCATGTAGCAGGAAGGGCAATGAACTAGCAATGTCATTCTACAAGGAGATATGTGGAGGGGCTTCAGGTGGGAAAAATGTGACTGTTATTCACAAAGCTGGAAAACGGGGAGGTGGCTTAATAGAAGAACTCAAAATCTGACAGAGGTTTTAGATGGAGTACAAAAGTTTTACCTGTGCCAAGACAGAGTTTCAGAGAGATAGAAAATGGAAACCTTTGGCCAACCAAATCCACAACAATCATCAACCACTCATTCAGCACAAATCCAACATTAGTTCCTCTTTTTCATTCTCTCACATTTTCTTCAAATCACCCTAGATTTTAACAGTCACCTGAACAGCAGGAACAACATAAAGTGACTATTTAACCTATCAACCCCCATGTCCTGGGGATGTGGAGGAAATTGAAGCACCCAGTCTCATAAAGGATGCACCAATTCCACACAGACAGCATCCGGGGTCTGGAGTGTATGCCATATGCTGAAGCTGTAAGACATTGGTTGTGTCACTGCGCTGCCCTATCATCTTTGAAAGAGCACTTAATTAATATGAATAGACTAAAACCCATTGGTCCAAACTCTTTAGAACTACTCCAATGGCTGCCACAGGACAAAGGTGGTTATGAAAGTATCAATACTGTATATAGCAAGGACTGCCTTGATTGAACTCGCCCTCTGCACACCTGACTTGCTGATCCATCTTGGTAAACTGGTCTTGGCAAAATGCCTGACTGATTTTTGTCCCAAGCATTCTCGAAAGTGAGTTTGACATTACACAGCCTCAAAGTTACACAATCAAAGATAATGTCTTTCGGATGAGAGGTAAAGCCAAGAGTAATCCATACTATTTCAAAAGAGGAATAGTCCACATATCTAGATAGTATTTTACTTTCAGTAAACTATAATAAATATTCCATTGTTTTGTAGGGGTGTTATGTCAGAAGTTTATCGCTCCTGTTTCTGCAATAAGACCATCAGGATTGAACCTTGATTTTCCCTGGCTGTGTTTTCAGGTTGTGAGGGGTTTGGACAAATATGCTTTCTCACACTTCTCTTGCTCTCACTCTCTGTCTCTGCTGCATTTTCACCTCCTTCACTTCAGTCAGCCATCCCAATTATAGCCAGGTACATGAAGACATATCTTCCAATGACCTGGGAGAGTTACTCTGGCACCTATGGGCTTTCCTTCTATGCAGGAAGCTAGTTTGTGCTTTCTACGGCCTGGACGGTGAAGGTAGCCCAGCTGAGGCCTGGAGCTCGCCTGCTTATAACTGCTGAATCAGTGATCTGGCATGAGCGTAACAAATTAAGCTGTAAAAGATACTGTTGCTTTCTTATTGATACAAGAACTTCTAGTTCCCATAAGAGGCCAGCAAGACATAAAACAACTGCAGTTTTTGTTTTGATATTTACAGAGAGCATAAGAGAGCTCTTTAGTACTGTAGCTCTAGGAAATGGACGTCTTTCTGAATTGTACAACAGGATCTCATCATGAGTTTCCAGCTAACACCTACATGTATCAACCTTGATCCCACCCTGCTACACACTAGCAACCCTTCCTGGTCCCCCTCAATCCTGATACAGGGTCTCAACCCTAAAACAGCCGTCCATACTTTCTGTTTCCACAGTTTGTTCTTGGTATTTGAGTATCCTCCTTGGCCATTGGCATTGCCCTGAGCCATGAAAGGTTTAGCATAATGTCAGGTTACATCATAGCTTCATTTACTATAATTGATGACCAGTGTGGCATTTTTTTGTTGTTGCACCCAGAGCATTAGTTGGTCATTGAAGATTAAGAATCTTGTATGACAAGCTTTTAATTTTTTTCACCTTGAACAGTTACACAACCTTCCACTGGCCACTTCGGTGATGATGTCTGTTATCTGTCAAGTAGGGGACCATGCACAATTCTGATTTGATGGAGACAGACGTGAGAGTACGGAGGAACATCAGGAAAACTTCTGAAATGCCCGCTTCGCTGTCGCTGCTACTGTGTGGTAACCGGAATCTCCGGAGCTGAAGACCCCGAAATCCTCGGCTTAGCGTGTTTCAACGGCTGGGGAGAGATCGAAGGCGCTCAGCAGAGGATGGTGCTCGGGAGGCTGTATTGGAGAGGCTGGTCGGAAGCTCCAAGTTTTCGGACGGATGGGCTCAGTGTCGGCTGTGCTCGGCTGCTTCCAAGGTATCGGCAAGTTGTCGGTGCCTGGAGGTTTATGGCAGGGAGTTTCTCTCTTTTGCCACCTGCTACCAGGGACTCGGGAGTCGATCGACTTGGGACTTTGAGACTTTTTTTTACTGTGCCCATGGTTTGTTCTTCATCAAATTATGGTATTGCTTTGCACCGCTGTAACTATGTGTTATAATTATGTGGTTCTGTCAGTGTTAGTCTTTGGTTTGTCCTGTTTTCTGTGATATCACTCCGGAGAAACATTGTATCATTTCTTAATGCGTGTATGTATTTCTAAATGACAATAAAAAGAGGACTGAGTGTTCTCATAATCTAATATCTCATGTAAAAGATGCAAGACATGGGAAGGGTAACGATAAAAAGTTATTGAAAGTGATACAGAATAATAAGAGATGGAATGGAGCCCTTGGAAGTGTGATCTGATGAAGGTGTGGATCAATTATGCAAACACACATTTACCCCCATTTTAATAAAACTAACATTTAGCTCAGTTATTTTTTAACCAAAGAAGAACGACTATATTATTTGATCAAGAAAAGGAACCATAAAATACTTTAGGGTAAAATTACGACCCTGTTCTTTTTACTACCAGTGTGGTTGCCAAACAGCTGTGCGAGCTTAAGGTGAATAAATCAAAGGGGCTGGATAAGATGCATCTATGTATCCGTAAGGAAACAGAGGTGGAAATTGCAGAAACCTGGGCATCGATCTGCCAGAAATCACTGAGGAGGTTGCAGGCTGGGGAAAGGCCGATGTTAGGCTTCCTTTTCCCAAGTGGTAGAGAAAGCAGCCTGGAGAGGTGAAGACCAGTGAGTCTGATGTTCATTCCGGATAAAGATTTGGAATTTCTTATTAATGACTGTACATGATCTGAATAGAAATAAAATCATATAGTAAGAGAATGGCTTCAAGGGGGGAGATTGGGCCAATCTTGGAGACTGGTAGGAAAGCTTCGGGGGCAAGCAGTGGGCATGAGAAACTGGGGATTCACTAGGTCCTGCCAACAAGGTCTAATCTGGGTGGGTCTGTGTTAAAAATAACAAAAGCAGACGGCTGTGGAAGCATTTCACAATGAGCGAGGTCAATGACTAGGGCTAGAAGTTGGCTCAGGGATTGATATTAGTCTGGATGAGTGCTATCAATGAGGTCTGCATAGCACCTTCATTGTATCTGCTTTAGTGATAACTACTAGAGCAAGATTCCTTCGCATGGTTCCCACATTGACAATGGGTTGAGAATGACGATTGTCTCTGTATTAATGTATCTGAGAGCACCAATGCTCTCACTGCTGTATGACTACCTGGCCCAATCCTGAATCATGTAAGCAGGTGACAGCCCTTGCTGGTCATTAGCTTGTACTCTTTGGACAACACAGCAAGCATTCTAGCCACTAATTATTTCAAGCTCACTTGTCAACTCAGCAGTAGAGTACTTCAATTCAATGTGAGAACTAGCTCCCCTACAGCCTTCACAGTCATCCATTTAAGAACAACATGCAAAGCTTGATTGGAGCATTAAACCTGAATGACTGCCACTCTGTGCATACTTTGATATAATTTGAACAGACACACTTGTTTGACTTTAATTCATCCAAATTAACAACATAAGAAATGGAAGTAGGAGCGGACTATTTGTTAGCTCATCTTTGCTCTGTTAGTATATGCGATTGTGGCCAATTTCTTACCTTAGCCCAGTTTTCCTCACTAAACTATTGCTCGAAACCTCAATATCCAAAACTCTTATGGTTATCGACCTTAAATATACTGAGTGTCTGGGACTCCACAGCCTTCCTGGAGTCACCATGAGATGCAAGTAGAGAATTCCATGGATCCATCACACACACACGGAGAACCACACTATGAGCACTTCAGAAAAGTTGTAAGCATGGTTGAAAGAGTACAGAGAAAATTTACAAGGATGTTGTCAGCTTTCTGAGTTATAAGAAAGATAGAATGCATTAGGACTTTGTGCCTTGGAATGTAAAACGTTAAGAGGAGATTTGCTAGAGGTATGCAAAATTATGAGAGGTATGAAGAGGGGTAAATGCAAGCAGTCTTTTTCCACTGAGAACATAGAACATAGAACAGTACAGCACAGGCACTGTTGGCCCACAATCTTGTGCCAAATGAGGCTGGGTGGGATTACAATGAGAGGTCATAGTTTAAGGGTGAAAAGTGAAAAGTTTAAGGAGAACATGTGGGTAAACTTCTTCATTCAGAGGGTCATGAGAGTTTGGAATGAGCTGCCAGCACAAGTGGTGCATGTGAGCTCAAATTCAATGTTTTAGAGAGGTTTGGTTAGGTATGTTGTTGTGTGAGTAAAGTCGCTGGAGAGACTTAGCTAGTTGACATGAAGTAATGTCTTTTTTGACAAAATGAGATACAGCGGGCATGATATGGAGACCCTTTTGAAGGAAGAGTTGTGCTCAATCCAGCGCTACATGATATTTTATGTGCTTACAGATCAAAGGACAATTCCATCTTTACAATGCATCCACATTGCTTCCCATATGCAAACGTCACACCTCCCGATGGTAGGGGTATGGAGAGCTATGGTCCCAGTGCAGCTCTTTGGGTGTAAGCAGTTTAAATGGTTTGGAATGGACTAGGTGGGCCGAAGGGCCTGTTTATGTGCTGTACTTTTCTATGACTCTATGTCTTACTGTATTTCACTACATTGGAAGTAGTGCACGGAGATTTGTTTTTATAAATCTATATCAATTATTATCCAGTTTATTATTATCCAAATACCTCATTATGTTTCTTTAATAAGATATTCCAGTATTCTCCTAGTTATTGATGTTAAACTTTCAATTTTCTCCACCTTCTTTTCTTGAATGGGAAGAGGTGACAGTGGATCTTCCACCTTCCAATCTATGGGGACCAGGAGTCTTTGGAATTTTAGAAAATGATAACCAGTCCTTCAACCAGCTCTGTAACTTTCTCCTTCAAGACCCGAGGATGCTGTTCCTCAGATCCCAATGGCTTATAACCTTTTTTTCACATTAATTTCTCCAATACTTTTTGGCCACTGTCAATATCTTTCAACTCCTTCTTTACTCTACGCCTGTTCTCTCTTCTATTTCTAAGAGCAATATTTTGTGTATTCTGTGAAAGTATGTCCCACTAGCTAAAGACTGGAGGAAAATGAGTTCAGCCAAATATATATAGACTGCAAAGGGTCAAAGTGAACCTGAGCTGAAATGGAATGAGATGCTCTATTTTTAGTCAAAAAAAAAGTGCTGGAAGCATGCATAACAGATCAGAAAGCATCGAGGGGATAGCATACAACCACGTGAGAGAAATAGGAATAGAAAACTATTCTTAAAGGCTGAAATGCACCAGATGATAATGAGAAGAGGCTCGTGTGGAAAAGGGAAAGATAGTTAATGCTTCAGGCTAACAGGCATCACTTTGGCGCAGCCACTCCCTCAGAGCACCAGAGACCCGAGCTCAGTCCTCATCTCCAGTGCTCGAGTTCTTGTGACTGCAGGTCGATTTGCCCCTAGTGTGTAGGTGGGTGATAGGACCAGGGAGAAGTTCATGAGAAGATAGTGACATTTAAAAATGGGATTAATGTACCACTGGTGTCAAGGGATGGTTGATGCTTGCTGAGCCAAAGGGTCTCTATCAGTGCTGAATATCTTTAGGAAATCCAAGACCCTTCGCCGAGACTATTCTGATGAAGTGTCTTTGACCAAAAATGTTAACTTCGTTTTTTTCTCTACAGATGCTGAATGATTTCAAAAAGTCCATACTTTATTCGGGAGATACAGGCTTCTAGCATGCCATATAACTTAACTAGTTGTTACTGGTGTTTATACATTATATGAGTCTCTTCTCATTACAACTGTTCATTTCAGCCTTTAAACAAGTATTTTATTTCCTTTTCCCTCATGTAGCTGTTCAGCTTCCTTTTGAAAGCAGTTAAACTATCTTCTTCAACCATTTCATGTGGTAACATATTCCATATTCTAACCACACTCCAAATAAAGATATGTCTCCTTATTTCCCCAATAGATTTATTAGCAGTCACCTTGTATTTATAGCCCCAGATTTGGATTCTCCACTAGTGGAAACATTCTCCCTAAATCTATCTTGTCAAAAACTTATAATTCTAAAGATCTCCATCAGCCATCTCCAAGACTGTGTCTTCCCTGTTCTAAAAGGGAAAGTCTCAAACTCTTTGTTCTTTCCTGAGCAATGTAATCTTTTAATTGTTCAGGTAAATGTATACTTTTTCTTACATTCCCTTGTCAGTCTTTGTCCTTTCCATTATAAGGACACCACCATGTATATACAGTCGCACCATAAGATGTGGTCAGACCATGGCTTGACACAACTTCAACATGATTAATTTACACTCAAGTACTTATAACTTTGGGTGAAAGGGTGGAGATATATCTTTACCAAAGGAGGGGTAAGGCGTTCCTTCCTTCTGCTAGTCTGCAGGTTACCCTTGGGCAAGGTGAAGCACCTGCTTAGGCAGCTGATCAGGGTCATGTGAAGCCATGGGTGCAGGTGGAGGATGGTTGTACGAGCAATTGGTGCATATCACAAGTCCTGGTTATGTGACCACTGATGTCAGGTAGGCATTCTCTGAAGAGTATTGATAATGGCTGGGATCACCTGTCTTGTAATGATACTGCCCAGAAGAAGGTAATGACAAACCACTTCTGTAGAAACATTTTCCAAGAACAATCATGGTCATGGAAAGACCATGATTACCCACATCATAGTACACAGCATATACAAATGAATGAACTTACTGAATAACTTCAAATGATAACCACGAAGTCTACAAATCTCTCCCAAGTAATTAGTCATTGCTGCCAACAAACTAGAGATAGGTGTTTTTCAATGTTGCTCTGCAAATAAATAGTTAAGTTGATAAAACGTTTGTTCTGAAAATTAATTTTACACAAATATATGCCGAGCCTCTTAACAATTAAATTTACTGTGATGGTTAGGGAGATTATACACAGTGATATGGTATGGTATTAGTGACAGATATGAGTCTAAAGCTAAGATTCTCTATCAGCCACTTTACAAAATGTAGGAACAAGGGATTCATTATTATCCATGAGAGGTGGTTGGAAATTGCTATTTAAGAGAAAGGAAGCCTTTCTAGTAGCTTTATGTTCATTACCTTTTTCTATCAACTGACTCCTTGTTATAGTGGCGATGAATGAAGATAGGACTACAGATGATTTCTTAAACATACAGTATAAAATAAAAATGAGCTGGTATTTTTTGCTGGTAGCTATTTTGCATTAACTGTTTCTGTAAATATGTTCTAACACAACATTCCTTTTGGAACCTGGCAACAGACTTGAACTTCGCTGAGATACCCCAGAATTATATTTGGGAATTGTCATTCAGATCACCATGTTAATGGGGTTTGCAGGATAGAGGAAAGAAGGATAAGAAGGCAAGTTTCTTTTGCTAGTTAATTGTGGCTTGCAAGCAGTTTATAAGTGTTTATATGTTTAAATGTATTTTTAATTTCACTTATTAACATGCCAACTTGATGGTATGAATATCAATTTCTCAAATTTCTGATAATTGCTCCCCTCCTTCTCCATTCCCCATTCCTGTTTCCTTCTCCCACCTTATCTCCTTACCTGCCCATCTCCTCCCTCTGGTGCTCTTCCCCCTTCCCTTTCTTCCATAGTCTTTCTGTTCTCTCCTATCAGGTTCCCCCTTCTCCAGCCCTTTATCTCTTTCACCAATTGACTTCCCAGCTCTTTACTTCACCACCTCCCCCTGTGCCGGTCTCACCTATCACCTACCACCTTGTACTTCTTCATCCCCTTCCCCCGTTCTCTTCCTCTGACTTCTCCCCTTCCTTTCCAGTCCTGGAGAAGGGTCTCACCACAAAACATCGACTGTCTACTCTTTTCCATAGATGCTACTGGACCTGCTGAGTTCCTCCACTGTCTTGTGTGTGTTGCTGTAGCTTCTAATATTTTATGTGTTGTTGAGATTTAGGATTATTTTGCAACCTTAATATCTTTGACAGCCAGCAAATCTGGGGGCGTGGTGTTAGCAGTCATCAAGTTTGGGGGCAAGGCTTGCCCGTTGCCATGACTAAGACCCTTGTTGCTGGACCCTGGGATGTCACATTAAATGGATCATCCACATCCAGACTAGTCAAATTTGTTTAAGCAGCAAATTGAGTGGCAATTGTAAATGGCAAACATATGCCAGCAAATATTGGGCAGAAATCATGGAATCACAGAGGCACACACCACAGAAGCAGGCTCTTTGACCCACTCTGTCCGTACTAAACCCATTTACCACCGACACAGTGATGTGCAGAGGAAGAGTTTGCTGGGATACCAGGGGAAGTAATATCACCCTTTTTTCATAAACAAGAGAAAATCTGCAGATGCTGGAAACCAACCAAAGCAATGCACACAAAATGCTGGAGGAAATCAGCGGGCAGGCAACATCTGTGGAAAAGAGTACAGTCGATGTGTTGGGCGGAGACACTTCATCAGGAATGGAAAATAGATGATAAGTCAGAGTAAGAAAGTGGGGGGAGGAAAGCAATAACCAGAAGGTGATAGGTGAAACCCGGGAGTGGGGGCTGGGGGGCGTGGAAGGGGTGAAGAAAAGATCTGGGAGGTTGATTGGTGAAAGAGATATAGGGCTGGAGAAGGGGAAATCTGATTGGAGAGAACTGAGGAAAGAAAAAGGGGAGGACATTAGTGGGAGGAGAAGATGGTGGCGCGACGCAGCTCGCAGCGGCCACTCTGGTGGTGATGTCTGTTATTTGTCAAGTAGTGTGCCGTGCACAATCCTGATTTGATGGAGATGGACGTGAGAGCATGGAGGAACATCTGGTGAAACTTCTGAAATGTCTGCTTCGTTGCTGCTGCTACTGTGTGGTCCAGAATCTCCGGAGGAGAAGGCCCCGAGTCCTCGGCTTTGCTTGTTGCTCGGTGGCCGGGGCGGGGTTGAAGCGCTCGGCAGCGGATGGTGCTCGGAGAGAGTGTGTCGGAGGGGCTGGTCGGAGGCTCGAAGTTTTCAGACAGACTCAGAGTCCGCTGCAGTTGGGTGCTTCCAATGGTGCTGCATCAGCAAGTTTGCGGCGCATGGAGGTTCATGGCAGGGAGAATTTCTCCCTTCTACTGCCTGTGTGAGATGATGAGGCTATCAGGACTTTGAAACTTTTTTTTACCGTGCCCATGGTGTCCTCATAATCTAAAATCTAAAAATCTAATAAGTAGTTAAGATGAGAGAGGAAAATGGGAATGGGGAATAGTGAAGGGGTTGGGGGGGGGTGGGAGGGGAGCCTCGAGATCTTAGGTTTCCAAATCTGAGCTGGACTTTCAGGTCAAACCCATGGTGTGCTGAACAATGGCCATTCCTGACACCTCGAGAATGGGTCCCATTCCTGCAAAGAACTGAAGTCAGCGTGTAACTCCAGGTCAGGGTCTTCAAAAGAAACCAGAAAAGGAAAAATAAAGATATTAAAGATGGAAATAGAGCTGTTCCTGAGGATGCAAGCAAAGGAGTCGCCGTTTAGTGAGAGAGAGAAAGAGAGACAGAGAGAAAAGCCCCATAGCCTCGCCTCAGTTCATCACAGAACGGGGATAAATAAGAATACTTATCTTTTACTTAAAAATGATGTAAAAGGAGAGTATTTGGTCCATCAAGTCCAAGCCAGCTCCCAGGGGAACAATCCCTTTCTGTCATGGTCCGGCCCGTGAAGTCCATATTCCGGTTCACGGTCTGGTCCATCGACCCTTGCTCCAGGTTTTCCTGTCTACCGTATTTCTGTTCCTGTTGAGCACTAATTGAGGCAGCTGATGCTCATTGGGGCTGGCTGCATAAATACCTCCAGAGACCAGGATGTGGCTGCTGGCTTGTTCTTGTCCTTACTCCTTGTATCCCTTCCCCTGCCTTCTGTTTCCTCGCCTGAAGCCCTGCCTTGTCTTGCCAGTAACTCTTGCCTCGCCTGAAGTTCTCGTCTTGCCTTGCTTTACCAGAAGCCTTGCCTTGTCTTGCTGGTAACTCTCGCCTCACCTGAAGTTCTCGTCTCGCCTTGCTTTGCCTGAAGCCTTGCCTTGTCTTGCTGGTAACTCTCACCTCGTCTTGCCTGCAGTCTTGTCCTGGAGTCACCTTGTACTCAGCTCCCTTCCTGTCCCTTGCCTCCGTTGGGTAAGCCAAGCCGTCTTGCCATTACCTGCGGTTGGTTCTGTCCCTTCCTGTCCCTTGCCTCCATCGGGTGGAGTACCACGCCCTGCCCAGGAGGAGCTTCAAGACTCCAGCCTCGCCTCCAGTCTCCGGCCTCCAGCCTCGCCTCAAGTCTCTAGCCTCAAGCCTGAAGACTCCAGCCTCATCCTGCCTGCCAGCCAAGCCTCGTCCTTGCCTAGTTCTGGGGTCCAAGCCAGAGGCAAGACCCAGGTACTGGGTCCTTGTCCAGTCTCTGGCTTGAAGTCCAAGCCCGGGCTCCTAGCTCTCTTGTCCAGTCCTGTTCCGGGTTCCTTTGACTCTTCTTCACGTACCATGGCTAATAGACCTAAACTCCTGGTCATCTCTGTGAGGTGGAGGAAAGCCTAAGCACAGGTCACCAGAGGAACATACAAATGTCACACCAGAGGGCAGGATCAAACCCAGGTCATTGAAGCTGTGAGGAATGATCACATCTCACACTGTTGGACACCACGGTACCATAGTGGTTGGCGCAATGATCTTACAGCTCAGGGCATTGGAGCCTGCAATTCAATCCCACAGTCCTCTGGGAGGAGTTTGTACGTCCTCCCCAAGGAGTGTGTGGGTTTTCTCCAGGTGCTCCAGCTTCCTCCCACAGTCCAAAGATGTACCAGTTAGTAGGCAAATTGTCCCGTTAAATCAGAGGTTGCTGGCGGTGTGACTCGTAGGGCTGGAAGGACCTGTTCTGTGCCGTATATCCAAGTAATAAATAATTTACTGAAAAATCTGGAATCACTGTGACAAGGCAAAAATACACAACAGAAGAGGCAAGAGCACAGGATGGCAAGTAAGGCTAGACATTTCCCCACTTCTACCACACAGGTCATTCTAAAGAGGTGCTTGTAAAATAAGATTATACCGATCTCTTGTTCTATGTCTGAAAACAAAGAAGATTGGAATTTCTGAACACACATTAAATGGGTTTAAAACAATTAGATATTACACCTGGTGTTGTTGTTACAACTCTTTTACAAATAGAGGAAATAATCTTTAAATGAAGGCTGAGAAGTTAAATGTGAATTCTTCCTTTAAAGTTGATCCCAGGTTATTACAAGGCAATGAAGGGTTTTCATCTGCCTGCCAACTTTGAGAAAGAGTATCTAAATGTTGAATGCTATGCGTGAGAAGGCAGATGATTAGAAATCACACAGAACTTCTGCCCTCCGGGCAAAATATAAAACACTGTTCTGAACTACCTACAGCAAAGGTTTCTATTTTAATCAGAGTATAATTATGAGAAGCTCATCTTGATAATGTAAACAGAATAATTTTATATTGGGTTGAACTATGCAGATGTATTTTTTAAACTATTCGTTGAATAGGCAATAATGATTCAACTTTGTTCCTGTATGCAAAGTAACAAAAAATCCTCTTTTATTCATTGCTGGACTTTGTGGAATTCCACTATCTCCAGCTGGAAGACAAATTATATCACCCTTACAATGGGTTTATTTATAAAAGGCATCTATCACAGCGGAAAACAGAAGTGAGATGCTGAAGGATTCAGAATCTTTCCCTGAGCTTCTCGTCCTCTTTTCCTCTCTCAGGCTTGAGATTGAGACACTCTACCTCAGTGATCTCATATCACCTTGCCCACTGTGATGTCACAGCTCTTCTGCATTCCTCCTCTTAAATCTCTATCAATTCCCTCACCACCCCACCCCATACTCATTTGCAGGATTCCCCCATCAGCCAGCATGTGGTTCATTGACTTCTATACCTAAGCAACTGGGCACTTCTTAGAGATTGCCAGTGATCCAGCTTCTACCATGCTGTCAGGCTGTGCATTCCTAATACTCAGTGGGTAAAAAACTTGCCTCTCCATTCTTCACCACAGCAAGATTTACCAAACTCTGTCAAACTCTTTGCCACTTTAGCCCACCCATGGAGGTAATGGGCAGAGTCACCACCACTTCCTTAAAGAAATTCAGGGACATGTATTAAATATTGGCCTTGCCAATAACATCCTAACCTGAAATGCAAATAAATAAAATATTGAGAAATGTACTTTGCTAAGTAAAGCATCAGAATGCACCTGTTTTCAGGAAGGTTTATGTCAGATATCTAACTCAGATAGAGAGGCTGATTGATATTGTTTGGGATTAGTTTACTCTTCAAAGTAAGATTGTCATGGGAAGATTCATCAAATATAGTCACAGTGGAGTTTATGCATAATATATTCATGTGATTTTAACAATGGGTGACTGAGGAAAGGGGATGACAACTAGTGCATGGTTGGTACCCTTATAGTCACTCACCTCAATAACAAGTATGCTACTTCGGATAATGTTGGGGGAGACAACCTAGCAGAGCAAAGCCACAGCAGTCAAACACTGAGTCTGGTTCTGTGACAGAACGGAAGGGAGGAAAAGAGGCAAGCTGGAGTGATTGGAGATTCATTGGTTAGGGGAACCAACTGGAGGTTCTGTGGAATGGGATTCCCAGATGATATGTTGCCTCCCAGGTGCCAGGGCCAGGGACTTCCTGGATTAAGTCCATAGCACTCTTAAGTGGGAGGGTGAGTAGCCGGAGGTCGGTACCAATGGGACAGGTAGGAAGGGTGACAAGGTCCAGCAAAGTGAGTTGAGGGAGTTAGGTGCTAAGTTAAGGGACAGAACAGCCACGGTGTTGATCTCAGGATTACTACCCATGCCACATGTCAGTGAGGCCAGAAATAGGAAGAGCATACATTTTAGCATATGGCTAAGGAGGTGGTGCAGGAAGGAGGCCTTCAGATTTTTGGATCATTGGGTTCTCTTCCAGGGAATTTGGCGCCTGTACAGACAGAATACTTCTCAGGAGGCTTTAAACTAGAGTTGCAAGTGGATGGGAACCAGAGTGCCAGGACAGCTAGTGAAGTGATTGGTGGTGGGGTGGGGGTAGGAAGATTTTGTTAAGACTACATCCAAAGACCGGAACCAGAAGGTTGAGCAGGGTGGGAATAATATTATGAGTTGCAACTTTTTCACTGCAAGGAATATTGTAGGGAAAGTGGATGAGCTTAGCACGTGGATCAGCATTTGGAATTATGTCATTGTAGCCATTCATGAGATTTGTTTGCAGGAAGGTCAGGACTGGCAGGTCATTGCTCTGTGGTTCCACTGTTTTTCAACACGATAGAGCAGAAATGATTCAATGAGGAGGAATGGCAGGGAAAGTATCGTGGCAATGCTGAGACAGGGCAGACTGAAAGGCACGGCTACTGAGGCTGTATGGGTGAAAGTGAGGAATAAGAAGGGATGACCATGTGAAAGTATGACTATTATACTATAGACCACCCAATAGTCAGTGGGGTCTAGAGGAACAAATTTGTAAGACACATAAGATTATGATGGTAGTTGATTTTAACATTCCACATATTGATTGGGAGTTCCACACTGTGAAAGGGCTGGATGGGATAGAACCTGTCAAATGCAATCAGGAAAGTTTCCATAATCAATATATAGAGGTCCCAACTAGAAAGAGTGTGATCCTGGATCTCCTATTAGGAAACGATCCAGGGCAGGAGAGATAAGTGTGTGTAGGGGATCACTTTGGATCTAGCAATCATAATTTCATTAGATTATTTTATGAAGATAATTATGAAGAAGGATAGGTCCAATTCTTAAATTGAAATTCTTATGGAGAAAGGTCAACTTTAATGATATCGGAAAGGATCTGCTATCCCAAGTATGGATTGGAACAGGTTGCTTTCTAGCAAAGTTGTGCTTGGTAAGTGAGGAGCCTTCAAAGGTGAAATCTTGAGAGTACGGAGTTTGTATGTTCCTGTCAGAATAAAAGGCAAGGTTATCAGGTTTAAGAAACCTTGAGTTTCAAGAAATATTGAGGCCCTGGTTAAGATGAAGGACATACACAACAGGCATAGGCAGAAGAGAACAAGTGGGGTACTTGAGCGGTATGAGAAATGCAAGAGAACACTTAAGAGGGAAATCAGGAAGGCTAAAAGAAGGCATAAGTTTGCTATACCAGACCAGGTAAAGGAGAATCCAAAGAGCTTCGACAGATATACTAAAAGCAAAAGGATTGCAAGGACCGACATTGGTCCTATTGAAGATCAGTGTGATTATCTATGCACAGAGCAGATGAGAAGCGAGAGATCATAAATGGATTCTTTGCATCTGTATTTACTCAGGAGACACAGAGTCTATAGAAGTAAGCAAAACAGTAGGTGACACTACGGACAGTTGACCGATTACAAGGGAGGAGGAGCATGCTGACTTAGAGGCAAATTTGGATTGATGAATCCCCTTGTCATGGCAAGAGTGTTCCCTCGGAGCTTGTGAGAGGATAATGCAGAAATTGCAGGACCCTGAGCGGAGATGTTGAAACCATTCTTAGCGACAGGTGAGGTACCGGAGGATTGGAGGATAGCTAATGTTGTTCCATTGTTTAAGAAAGGCTTTAAAAATAAGCCTGTAAATTATAGGCCAGTGATCCTGACATCAGTAGTGGGTAATTTATTGGAAGTCATTCTAAAGGACTGGATATATAAATATTTGGATAGACAGGGTCTGATTAGGGATGGTCAACATGGTTTTGTGCGTGGTAGGTTATGTCAGTGTTTTGAGAAGTTTACCAGGAAAATTGATTAAGGCAAGACGGTGGATGTAGTCTACATGGATTTTAACAAGGCCTTTGACAAGGTCCTGCATGAGAGGTTAGTCAAGAAGGTTCAATTGCTTGGCATCCAGGATGAGGTGGTAAATCTGATTAGACATTGGCTTTGTGGGAGAAGCCAGAGAGTGGTCATACATGGTTACCTCTCTGGAAGCCTATGAAAAGTGGTGTGCTGCAGGGATCAGTGCTGGGCCCATTGTTGTTTCTCAACTGTATCAACAATCTGGATGATAATGTGGTTAAAGCTTGCAGCAGGATCTGGACTAGCTGGAAAAATAGGCTGAAAAATAGCAGATCGAAGTTATTGCAGACAAGTGTGAAGTATTGTACTTTGGGAGGTCAAACACTGAAACAGTGAATGATAGGGCACCGAGAAAAGTGGTAGAACAGAGAGAACTGGGAATACAGGACCATAATTCCTTGAAAGTGGCATCACTGGTAGATTAGGTTGTAAATAGTGCTTTTGGTACATTGACCGTCATAAATTAAAGTATTGAGTACAGGAGAAGGGATGTTATGTTGGAGTTGTATAAGCCATTGGTGAGTCCTAATTTGGAGTATTGTGTGCAGTTCTTGTTACCAACCTACAGGAAAGATATCAATAATATTGAAAAAACAATGTTTCCAGGACTGAGGACTGAGTTATAGGAAAAAGTTGACTAAGCTAGGATATTATTCCCTAGAGTATAGGAGAATGAGGGGAGATTTGATAGAAGTATACAGAATTAAGAGGGCTATGTAGTAAATGCAAGCAGATTTTTTCCCCACTAAGTCTGGATGTGACTGAAACTAGAGGTCATGGGCTGAGGGTGAAAGATAAAATGTTTAAAGGGAATATGAGAGGGAACTTCTTCTCTCAGAGGATGGTGAAGTGTGGAACGAGCTGCCAGCAGAAGTGGTAGATGTGGGTTTGATTTCAACATACAAGAGAAAGTTGGATAGGTACACGGATGGGAGAAGTACGAAGGTCTATGGTCCAGGAGCCAGTCGATGAGACGAGGCAGTATAATAGTTCAGCATAGACCAGATGTGCCAAAGGGCCTGTTTTTGTGCTGTAACGCTCTACAACTCTGTAACTTCTCAACAATATTATGTGCTGCATGAGTAAATGGCAATCATACCTTTGCATGCATCCTACACAGAACGATGTAGGAGGCATGCCAAATGTTCAGGACGATTGCCGTGCAGCTTGTTTGGGTCAAACTGAGGCAGCGGGACCTGGGCCCGAGAATGGGGAACAAGTCAGTGTTTGGCCATGGTATGGTCGGACCATGGAGGGAATTTGATGCAGCAGAATTAAGGCAAGGCAGAGCTGAGGTGACAGTGACAGTGCCCGGGCCCGAGAACGAGGAGCAAGCCGATGTTTGACCAATTTAAGCACCAGATCAAAGGTAGGGTATGGGCCAAATCGAGGTGACAGGGCCTGGGCCTGAGGCAGGGCCCAGTCCGAAAGTGAGGAGTGACCCTCTGTCTGGCTGATTTAAGTGCCGGGTGAGATTGAAAAGGACAGGGGGGCAATGGACAGGCCAGTGTTGAACTCGCTGCTCATGAGCTTTCCTTGTCTCCGCACTGAAACGAGGCTGTTGCCTACAACTAATGGGCTCCTGGACCATCTGCAGTGATGAACTGTCTTCATTGCTATGGACGCACCTTCATGAACTTTAGTTCTCAGTGTTATCTGCTTACTACTTATTGTTTGCATGATTTGTTTCTTTCTGCTCATTGGGTTTGACGGTCTTTTTTAATGAGTTCTGTTGGGTCGCTTTGTTTTGTGGCTGTCTGTAAGGAGATGAATCTCAAGGTTGTATGTCGTATACATACTTTGATAATAAATGTACTTTGAACTTTGTTATAATATGTTACCAGAAGAACTTCAATTCCCTTCATATCGTGATCAACACTGTCACAACAAGTGTAGGGACAGGGAGCTGTTTCACCAATTTCGCAGATAGTATAAAGTTAAAAGTAACTGTAAATTCTCTCTCCATCCAGAGAACTGCATGATGAAAGCAGAAGTGACTCAGGGACATAAAATAATTGGCAATCCATTGACAGATGCTGTCCATCATGGGGCAACTGTGGGATCTGTGAAAGGCAAATTAGTAGCCGGGAGCTCTGGAGAAACATGTCAAATTCTGCATGTAGTATGAAGCTGATCGAAAGATTAAAAACTAAATCAAACAGCCTGCAAGAATGTTTTCTTATCTGAAAAGGGTCAGAATGAAGAGAGGAGGGCTTTGTATTTCAGTTGTTCTGAGTCTTGGTTAAAGCAGAGCTGGGGCACTAGTTACTTCCTGGTTTCTACACCATAGAAAGGTTATATGGTTCAGAAGGAGTGAAAGAGACTTAGCCAACTCTAACTGGGATTTGAAGAGTTAAATTATGAGGACAGATTGAATTTGCTTGCCTTGTATTCACTTGAGTTCAGGAGATACAGAGGTCAAAGGAGTGAATGGTCCAAGTGGTGAAAGGATTCAGTGGGGCGGAAGTAGCAAGATTTCCTCAGTAGAAGACATGGAACAAAGGAGCATAATCTTAAAATTAGGGCTGTACCAGTCAGGAGTGACATCAAGAAACACTTGGAGACACAAAGGGCAGTGGAAATGTAGAATTCTCTCCCCAAACAGACCACGGTCTCTGTGACAATTCGACCATTCAGGGTTGTGCAGCTGTGGTTAGGGTGGCAGATTTGATAACAGGAACAAGGCTCCATCCCCCACCCACCACAGCATTCAATGAGCACATGATGGCATGCTTCTGTGTTATATGTCTAATTCAAGGGCAGTAAAATTTAAATGCCACCACAATGAAACAGCTCATAGAGCACTTGTCTCACAGCTTTAATGACCAGGTTCAATTGTGACCTCTGGTGTTACCTGTGAGGACTTTGCATGTTCTCTTGTGACCACGTGTATCATGTATAGCATGTGCTTTAAGCAGAGGTTGGACAAACTAGGGTTGCTTTCTTTAAAGCAGCAAAGACCATGGGGAGATACAAAACCATTTATAATAGAGTGAGTTACATACAGAGAGTAGACAGCTGGTATCAATTTCCCAGGGTTGAAATGCCCAGTACTAGAGGATGAGCACTTAAGGAGAGAGGGGGGAATATTGAAAGCAGATGTATGGAGCAAGTTCTTCACACAAAGAGTGGTCGATACTTGGCGGAACCATTTCTACTGACAGGAGAAAGAGCTCATCAACAATTCTTGGTAGCTCATTTAGGAGAAGGAAATCTTTGATCTCAAACCTCCACTGCCTTTGGCTATACCCACTCTTGGGGACGGCTTCAGAAGTAAACCACAAGGAAAATCCAGAGTCCCTGAGGCCCTACATTGAGTTTGACGCTGACAGGCAACTTCTGCAACACCGGTCATGCCAAGCTCTATCGTTCTTTGCCTTTCCATTGGATTCATCTGCTGCGTGTAGAGGGGGAGCCTACTACATGGGCAACAGCTTGCTCTCCACATTGCACTGTCCTGGCTGTGTATCGTGTAGACAGCTGGGACACGTCATCTATGGCTAACCCCGACCCTAAGGAAGATGGCCTGAAGGTGCATACCTGGAGTGCATTGCCAGGAACATTCGTGAAGGCAAATATAACAGAGGTGTTTAACAGGCTCTTAGATAGGCAGAGCATTGTGCACAGAACTGTGTTGGCAGAAGGGATTAGTTTAGTTAGGCATTTAATTACTAGTTTAATTAGTTGGACACTATGTCATGAACCGAAGGGACTATTCCTGAGGAGCCTGATGGCACACAATCAACAATTCAGAAACAATGCCATCCAATTTCTAAATGGACATTGAACCCATGAACACTAACTCACTACTTTTTTATTTCACTTTTTTTTGCACTACTCATTTTAATTAATAGACTTATATATACTTACAATAAATCAATCTTTTTCTGTATATTTACTTATATTTACTTTATCATTGTACTGCCTCTGTAAAGTTAACAAATTTCACGACACGGCGGTGATGGTAAACCTGATCCTGATTTTGATTCTGAATATTATTCTATGTTCTATGTGTTTACATCCATCACTACCCGCCCCCCCCCACCCACAGACACTAAATTCATCCCTCCCCCAGTGCTCCAATTTTCTCCAACATCCCAAGTTGAGAAGTTGATTGGCCATTGATAATTGCCCCTAGTATGTAGGTTGGTGGTAGAACCTGGAGCAGCTGATGGGAATAAAATGGAACCAGTGCAGGACCTGTGTAAGTGGGTATTAATGTGTCAAATGGCTTGCTTGCTTGCTCTATGAATCTATGACTTCATGTGTCTCTATGACTCTGTTTCTGGGGCTAAGAGAATTTTTGTTAGTGTGGAGTATGAAGTGTGGATTAATGGATTGAAATGCAGATCGTTTATAAATTATGGTTGTAACTTGTTCTAAAGATTTAATGGCCTCCTCCACCTGCTACTGAATCTCTCCTTGAATGCACTCCATGACAGCAGGATCATTTACTTCCAGAGCAGGCCTGGAGTGGTTGGTTTGGGTTGGCCCTTGTTGTGTCCATGTTGTGAGATCACTGCCAAAGTATTGCTTAAGAAATGCAGATAGGAAGCATTCAAACTATTATAATGGCACTTTGCCTTTGAGCCGTCTAACATAAGCAAATTAGCAAATTTACAATCTCCTGAAGGATACAGCGAACTTGACTCTTGGGAATGTACAAACATGTGCGGCACCTGGAAGACAGAGGTCCGCTGTCACTGGGCAGCCTATTGAGGACCACAAGCCAGACTAAAGCATCAAGGCCTGAGAACGAGAAGTAAAGTGGTGATCAGCCTACCAATGTCTCTCACCTGAGCCCCTCCTGTCTGCCTGCATTAGATCCACCTGCCTCTCTTCATGCGACTACCATCGGGTAGGAGGTGCAGGAGTCTTGGATTCCACACCATCAGGGTTGGGAGCAGTTATTGCCCTGCAGCCATGGGGCCTTTGTGTGATGATATTGCGTTTGTTGACAATGAAGTTCCGAAGCAAGGATCATTAGTCCTATCGGATATAAAATGGCCACAAGTACTCTCAAAGGGTGATTATACTGAAACTACACAGTCTTCAAAAGCAGGCTCATTTCCCTGTTTATACTCCACAGAGAGTTTAGCTGCCAATACTGTACCCGCTATTTAACCAAGTGGGCCCCACCTCCCCCCCCCATCCAGGAGTAGATACTTCCAGCTAAAAAAGTAGTTTAAACGCAGTTCTTCAGTGAGACATGTTTAAATCAAAACAACATTTTTATAACACATTCAAAGCTCGCTGGTGATTTTTATCTTATAAAATATTTCAAAGTTACAAACCATTTCTAAAATACAAAGGATTTCCAAAAAAGTACAATTCTATAAGTTATCATGACATACCCATGAGCCAAAAATGAACCCATCATCTGTCGCAGGAATTGAAGGCACAGAGGAATGGATTGCAATTTACCCCAAATTTCTGTCGTGCTTGTTGATGTTCCTGGACCATTCTTAATAAGCCTCGACTGCTCTCTAAATTTATACTGTCTTCCTGTTACATGGGTGATTGCACACGCATGTGATTTTTTTTCCAGATTCTTTTTAATACAAACTGTCTAAAAGCTTCTGGAGACAAAGATCTCAGGTACACACAATTAACGCTGTGAAGCTGAATCTGCGACTATACAGACCTTACAAATGGCAGATCAGTTATTTGATGTGCTATGTGATATTATCAATCAGCTCCACAAGTCTCCTTGAACTAAACAACTTAGCCAGTGTTGTCTATTTTGAAACAAGCCAAATTAAATAACCTATTGTCTTATACTGCATTCTTTGACAGTAAGCCCAGGTGCTATGAGTGAATAGTTTGCCCTATAGACGGTGCTAGTTTGCAAAGCTGTGTTTTTAACTTGAAACTGATTACTGTTTACCATCTGCATTTTAAGAACTGAAGACTGGTTCCCATTTATGACCAGAAGCTAAGCGAAGAATATTTGCTGGAGGTTTAACTTATTCAAGAACATCAATTTTATCTTTAGAAGTGTCAGCTATTGTGTTTAGAAAGCAGAGCTTGCCAAAAATCAAGGACCTCCAGCCCAGCACAGTGAATGTCCTTCACACATGGACCAGTAACACTCACCTCAGCAGTGAACTGACTCAGCATCTGGACTCTTTTTTTTAGGAGGGAGCTTTGCAGCTCATTTTCTATGTATTATTTATAGATTTGTTTTTATTACTTGCACAATTTGTCCTCCTTTGCACATGGAATGCTTTTCGGTCTTTGTTGTGTGTATTTCGTGGATTCTATTGTATTCCATTGTTTTCCTGTGGGTGCTGCAAGAAAATGAATCTCAAATTTGTATATGGTATAAATATTATCGGCACCCAATTGCCCACCATTGAGAACATTTACCATAAACGCTGCCTGTACAGGGCGAAAAGCATTATCAAGGATGCATCTCACCCTAGCCATGGACTTTTTACTCTCCTCCCATCTGGTAGGTGCTACAGGAGCCTCCGCTCCCGCACCAGCAGGCACAGGAAGAGCTTCTTCCCTGAGGCCTGGTGAACCTGCTGAACCTCACATCACAGCGCTAAGCAGTATTGCATCCGTATTGTACTGTCTCAGTACTTTTATATTTGTGTGCTGTAGCACTTTTCTTCTTCGCAGTTATTTTGTAAATAACACTATTCTTTGCATTTCTGGTCAGATGCTAAATGCATTTCATTGGCTTTGTATCTGTACGCAGCACAATGACAATAAAGTTGAATCTAATCTAATCTAATTTTGATAATAAATTTTCTTTGACTTTGAACTTTGATGTTGCAGTAATTGTTAGTGGTTTAGACTCTTACTCTATGTGAGGGTATGAGTAAAGTTCTGGAGTGTGTCATCTTTCAGTCTGTGCAGTGATTGAGCAGTTGAACCACCCTGGTATTCCCCCAGGTGGATCCAGTGTAATGTTTTCCTAGTTGGTTCTATTTACTTATTGTTCAAACTAAATGACAGGGGAAAAGATCTGTAACAGTTTCAAGGTCCAAAAGTAAAGAGGTTTTCCACTAAGGCTGTTCTACATTAATATAGTGTCTTTCAACAATTCTCCAAGGAGCCATGAAACCAATAAAGGATATTTGAAATTCAAGCGCTGTTATAATATAGGAAATGAAGGAATCAAATTGCACAGAGGAGGCTCCCACAGACATTTGAACACCACCCCCCCACCCTTCGTTAGTGGTTTTAGCTGAAGAATAGTAATTGTCCAGAGACAATCTCTGTTTTGTCACCTGTGAGATCTTCCTGAGAGGTTGTTAAGTTCTTCCCACAGTGTAACACTAACTCTGTGCTGTCTTAGTTCTGTACACCAGTCTCAGGAACATGGCTTGTTGCAGGAACCTTTTGATTTAGAATCAGCGAGGCACAGTGCACTACAGCACAGAAACAGGTCCTTCATCCCATCTAGTCCATGCTGACCTGATCTTCAGCCTAGTCCCAAACACTTGCACATGAAAAATATCCCTCTAAATCCCTCGCATCCATGTACTTTGGAGATGAATGTGCTGCTAGCCAAACTGTGGCTAACAGATTGAATTTCATTCCAGCTTTTGGAGTGTATTCCAGCACTTGTTCCACACAGTTAACATTTCTAAGCCAGGAATCTGTCATAGAAGAGACCCGACTTGCATAGCCAATAGCCTGGTAAGTTTGCACAGATTCAGTATGTAAGCTGAAACTTTGATAAACATCTATAGATGCACAGTGGAGAGTATCATAACTGGTTGCATCAAAGCCTAGTACGGGAACACTAATGCCCATGAATTGAAAAGCCTACAACAAGTGGATACAGCCCAGTCCATTACAAGTAAAGCCCTCCCCACCATTGAGCCATTGTCACAGGAAAGTAGTATCTACCATCAAAGACCCCCATTATCAAGGCCATAAGAACAAGATGCCCTAAAGTATAGGAGTAGAATTAGGCCATTAGGTGAACTACCAGAATTAGGTGGCAGAGGTGGAAACAATAGGGTCTTTTAAGAGACTCCTGGATAGGTACATAGAAAAATAGAGGGTTATGGGTAATCCTAAGTAGTTCTAAGGTAAGGACGTGTTCGGCACAGCTTTGTGGGCCGAAGGGGCTGTATTGTGCTGTAGGTTTTCTATGTTTCTATGTTTCTATTTGCTCTGTCATTTCATCATGGCTGATCCAATTTCTCTCCCAGCCTCAATTTCCTGCCTTCTCCCCGTATCCCTCCATGCCCTGATTAATCAAGAATCTATCAATCTCTGCTGTAAATATACTTGGCCTCTCTATAACTGCCTATGGCAATAAATTCCACAGATTTACCACTCTCTTGCTAAAGGAATTCTTCCTTATCTGAGTACTAAAAAGGACACCCCTCTATTCTGAGGCTGTGTCCACTGGTCTTAGACTCCATCACCAAAGGACACATCCTTTCCACATCCATTCTACTGAGGTCTTTCAACATTCAATAGGTTTCATTTAGGTCACCCCTCATTCTTCTGAATTCCAGTGAAACCTAGGGCCATCAAATGCTTCTCATACGACAAGATTTTCAAGCACAGAATTTTTTTTGTAAACCTCTTCTCAGATAAGGTGTCCAAAACTGTTCACAATACTCCAAGTGAGGCCACACCATTGTTTTTATAAAGCCTCAATATTATATCCTCACTTTGATATTCTAGTCCTCTTGAAATTAATGCTAACATCACATTTGCCTTCCTCACCACTGTAACAACCCGAAAATTAACCTTTAAAGAATCCAGCACGAAGACTCCAAAGTCCCTTTGCTCCTCAGATTTTTCCATTTTCTCTCCATTTAGAAAATAGTGTACACTTCTAGTTCTTCTACCAAGGTGCTTGACCGTACCCTTCTTGACACTGTATTCCCTGCCATTTCCTTGCCCTTTCTCTTTATCTGTCTAAGACTTTCTGTAGCCTCTCTACTTCCTCAAAACTACATGCCCCTCCACCTATCTTCGTGATGCCCACAAACTTGGCCACAAAGCCATTTATTCTGTCATCCAAATCATTGACATATAGAGTAAAAAGAAATGGCCACAACACAGATTCCTGTGGAACACTACTAGTCACCGACAGCTTACCAGAAAAGGCTCCATTTATTCATACTCTTTGTCTCCTGCCAAACAGCTATTGGTCTATACATGTTAGTATCTTTCCTGTAATACCATGAGCTCTTAACTTGTTAAGCAATCTCATGTGTGGCACCTTGTCAAAGACCTTCTGAAAATTCAAGTACACAACATCCACCAATTCTTCTTTGTCTATCTTGCTTGTTATTTTATCAAAGAATTCCAACAGATTTGTCAAGCAAAATTTTCCATTATGGAAATCATGCTGACTACAGCCTATTTTATCATGTGCCTCCAAGTACCACAAAAACACACCCTTAACAAATGACTCCAACATCTTTCAACATCTTCCCAACTACTGAGGTCAGACGAACTGGCCTACAATTTCCTTTCTTCTACCTCTCTCCCTTCTTGATGAGTGAGTGGCATTTGTAATTTTACAGTCCTCTGGAACCATGCCAGAATCTGTGATTTTTGGAAGATCATTACAAATGGCTTCACAGTCTCTTCAGCCTTCTCTTTCAGAATCCTGGAGTGTATATCATCTGATCCAGGTGACTTATTTACCTTCAGACCTTCCAGTTTCCCAAAAACGTTCTCCCTAGTAATGGCAAATTCACACAGTTCTGCCCCCTGACACTCTCGAACTTCCGACATATTGTTAGTGTCTTCCCCAGTGAACACTGATGCAAACTACTTCTTGTTCATCCCCCATTTCCTTGTCTCCATTACTACCTCTCAAGCATCATTTTCTAGTGGTCTCACCTCTCACCTCTCCTTTAAATTTTATATATTTGGAGAAACTTTTGGAATCCTCATTAATATTATTGAATGGCTTACCTTCATATTCCATTGGTTCCTTCTCATGACAGTTTTCATTGCCTCCTGTTGGTTTTTCAAAGCTTCCCAATCCTCTAACTTCCCACTAATTTTGCTCTATTATATGCCCCTTCTTTGACTTACATGTTGGCTTTGACTTCTCCTGTTAGCTACTTTTATGGCATCTTTTCTTTAGAATACTTCTTCCTCTTTGGGATGTACAAACATATATAACCTTCACCTTCCAAATTTCTCCCCAAAATTCCAGCCATTGCTACTCTGCCATCATCCCTACTAGTGTTCTTTTCCAATCAATTTTGACTAGCTCCTCTCTCATGCCTCTGTAATTCCCTTTACTCCATTGTGATAATGATACATCTGACTTTAACTTCTCCCTTTCAAACTGAAGGAAGAGTTACATCATATTATGATCAACTCCCCTAAGGGTTCCTTTACCTTAAGTTCTCTAATCAATTCTGGATCATTGCACAGCACCTAATCCAGAATAGCTATTATCATAGTGGATTCAACCATGAGCTGCTCTAAAAAGCCATCTCGTGTGCATTCTAGAAATTCCCCTCTTGGGATCCAGTACTAACCTACTTTTCCCAACCAACCTGCATATTGAAATCTTCCATCTATCATAACATTGCCCTTCTGACATGCATTTTCTATCTCCATTGGAATTTGTAGACCACATCTTTACTATGTTTGTGGGTCTGTATATAGCTCCAACCAGGGTCTTTTTATCCTTGTAGTTCCTTAGCTCTACCCACAATGATTCAACACCTTCTAATCATATGCCACCTCTTTCTAATGATTTGATTTCATATTTTTGGCAACATAGCCACGACAACCCTCTACCTAATTGCCTGTCTTTCATTACAATGTGTATCCTTGGACGTTAATCTCCCAACTAAAATCTTCTTTCCACCATGATTCAGTGATACCCACAATGTCGTACATGCCAATCTGTTACTGTGCTACAAGTTCATCTACCTTATTCACATATTATTACTGTGTGCATTCAAATATAACACTTTCAGTCCATATTCACCCTTTTTGGTTTTGACCTCCTTTTACTTTGCAACTCCTCCTGTTGACTGCAGTCTTTCATTATCCTCTCTTTGCTAGCAGTCTCACTACACACTGCCATATACTCTTCTCGCTGCTGCCATCAGGTAGGAACTACAGGAGACTAAAGTCTCACACCACCAGGTTCAGGAACAGTTACTACCCCTCAGCAATCAGGCTCTTGAACTAGAGGGGATAACTTCACTCACCCCAAAACAGAACTGATTCCACAAACTATGGACTCATTTTTAAGGATTCTACAGCTCTTGTCCTCGATATTTATTAATATTATCTTTTTTCTTTTTTATATTTGTACAGTTTATTGTCATTTGCAAAGTGGTTGATTGTTCATCTCTGTTGTGTGCATTTTTTCATTGATTCTTTATATTTATTCTGAATGCCTGCAAGAAAATGAATCTCAGGGTAGTAAGGTGACATATATGTACTTTGATAATAAGTTTACTTTGAACTTTTGAACTTTGGACTTTGACATCTTTCTTTAATTAGATTTAACTATTCTGGTAATGTTTATAAATGAGCCAAGAAGCTATTTTATACTTTTTTCATGCTTGTTTGTTATTTACATTTTTAAAGTCTACACAATATTGTCATGAGCCCTGCCAGCTTTGCATCTGTGTTTGTTAATTGTTGTCTTAACCAGAGTTGTTAAGTCCTGTGTTTTCTGTTTAATAGTGCCAGGATAATTGTGACTGGCATGGGTGTTGCACATTCTGTGATTATTTAAAGCAGCTTCTTTATTAGCATTGATCATGGGGTCCTTGTGTGTGCGTTTCGAGAATGATTCGTCTTGCAGTGTCGCTTAGTCAAGCCACTGAAGTTCACTTGGAGCTCCAATAAATAAATTCTTGTTTCTGTCTCAACATGGGAGCTTACCATTCCTCTGCACCTGAGTTCAGTCGTCTGGCAATGGACATTGTGACCAATATGGTCAGATTTGTAAAAATTTGATTGATTTCTGAACTACAAACTCCTCATAGAAAGCTCAACTTTGCCACTGGCATACCGGCTGCTGACTCATGACACTTTCTTGCGTGATCATTTCTAACTTGATGAGGTGTTAGGGAAGGATTTTGCACCCAGACGGAGGGAAAATAAATCACACAACATTCTGAGAAATTCAGAGAATTTGTCCCATAAGTTTCAACCTGAGGCCAATTCTGCCATTTACCTAAAATTAAAAGAGAGAATTGTGGAAATGCTCAACAGGTCAGGCAGCATCTGTGGAGAGAGAAACAGACTGATGAAGAAAGATAGTTTCAGACGCAATGGCAAAGATAGGAGAATGGATGGAATAAAGAGAATACCTGAAACAGAGTGAATCTCTGAACCAGATCAAAAGGGTTAACAAGGAAGCTGCAGGGTGATTATTCTCCTTTGCCTGTTATGTGCTACCAATAGCAGTATTGTGTGATATGCACAGTAAATCAGGCTGCTCTAATGGAAAAGAATCATAGGATGCCAGATCCTGGGTCAGAGTCATAGATGCATTTCATCTCAATACTGTATGTGGGATCTGGCCGTGCATAAGCTAGTTGCAAATTTCCTGCAACAGTGGTTCCTCTTCACTCAGTTGCCTGTAAAGCCATGCAGCACTTCGAGGATATGAAAGGTGCAGTTTAAACGCAGGTATATTCTTCTATTCTTCCAGTTTTGTTGTAACATTCCCGAACACAAACTTGACAAAGCAAAGCTTAGGAAAAAGCCTCCTTAACAACGGCTCCTCCCCAAAACTGTGAATGACTCACTGCAGATCCATTTTAGCAAAATCAGTTTATAAAAATGGTTCTCTTATGAAACAGCTTATAACGACTAGAATATAAATTATAATTCCACCGGAAATAACTGCTATCTTTATCTAAGTGGCATAACCATCTTCATCCATATTAGCACTCAAACTTACACCTTTTTATATTCATATGTTTTCATTTTCCTATCAGTTATTGCAGAAGGTTTCTGGGAGATGGTGATAAATTCTTCTTACTACACACTAGACAGGGAGCGCAGCTTAACAGGGCTGCTGAGAGCTACACATACTTAATGCAAGGCTTCAAAGAGAACAATTTGCTCTCTGCGATTGTAGAAAATTAAATCAGATGAAATATCTAAAATAAATGCCCTGGACATGACAGGTTATGATTTTGTTTGATATTATAAAGGACGGAGCTCAGAGCAATTGCTTTACTGTCCATCACGAACAGGGTCTGTATCCGAGGCAAGGTGACAGTAAAGTTGGTGATGTGAATGGAGGGAGTAGGTAAGCAGTTTTTTGCTGCTTTACAATGTGACCACTTCTGCACGAGCATCTGGAAACTGCATTCCATCACACTAATTGCAGTCGCCTTCTCCTTGCAATTCACCCACCTACGTCAATTGGGAATTTTATACAGACTCAGTAAATGTGTGTGGGCTATCTAGAGGTTTAATTAGCTTGCTGATTCACTCAGGCATTTTTGTGCGAGAAGAGCAGGCCAGGGGCTACATTGTGCTGTGGCTGTTCCTCGGGGGCAGAGTGTTCCCTTGATGAGAAATACGTGATACATGGGGTACAGATGAAAAAGAGGTAGCCTTAACCCAGGCTTGAAGCACTTATTTGTCTATTTTGTATATCTGAATATATTGAACAGCCTAGTCCCAATCCCAACACTCGTCCCAGTCTCCCTAGGTGTTACCCTCACCATTGAGATCACACAAAGAATCCCATGGCTCCCCGTCATATTGAAAACTAAGAATTCTGAACAGTCATCAATCATGTAACTTTACTGCTGCTTGAAGGCTGGCAGGTTCAAGGCTCTTTGGGGTTCATGAGAATATTATTAGCTCTAGGGGTGCAGGTTTCAGCTATGGTTGGCCATGGGTCTTGAGAACTGTCAGCGATATCAGCTCATCAAGTTTGAGGCCTTTTGGAATTTCAGGTGTTGGATCTTTAAATGCAATAAATGGAAGATAAGCTGGCCAAGGGACCAAAAAATAAGCATGAGACTTATCTTACTTCAATCTCAATGCTAACTGACCTGAGAGTGACCTAGCTCCTGGGGCAATTAGTTATTAACCCTAACTCAAGTTATGGCATCATCCAATGTGTGGTGGGCATTGAAAATGAGCTGGCAAGCAAGAGTGAATGATCACTTGCAGGGTATACCGGAGATTCTTGAATAGTGCAAGAGTTGACTTGGTTACCATCACAATCACGTTCTACAGAGGTGACTCCACTAAATGCCCAGTGGCCGCACTTAGAGATCATAATTTTGAATATACTTCTTTCAGACAACACCAGCAGCTGATTAGCAGGGCCTCTATTTTGAAGGGTTTTGGCTCACAATGTCAACTGTTTATTGTCCTCCATAGATGCTGCCCGTCTTGCCGAGTTTCTCCAGAAATTTGTATGTGTTACTCAAGACTTCCAGCATCTGCAGAATCTCTTGTGCCTGTATTTTCCTCTTGTGGTGTTTGCTCTGTGCAACTTTGATTAAGCTTCTTAAAGCTGTCTTCCTGTTTAAGGTATTTTTCCTTACAAGAACTCCTTGAGGTATATACTGCAAAACTTTTTGTTTGAAGGATTAAGTGATCCAGCAAAGGTTTTTAAAGTGGCAACCCCTTGAAAATAAACCAGCAAAGTCAGAAGCATCAGAGACTGAGATTGATTTGAGAAACCAGCACATAAGCTGCCGAGGTGGTCACGATGAATGATTAACTACATCCATTGAAAATAAATGAGCAATAGATATTGAGAACATGAGATGAATAGTCCTTAAAAGTGAGCCCAGAGGGTGTGGAAACATTTCAGTGATGGGACAAGTGAAGTTGAGTGAAGTTATCCCCTTTGGTTCAAGAGCCTGATATGTGAGGGGTAATGACTGTTCCTGAACCTGGTGGTGTGAGTCCTAAGGCTTCTGTACCTTCCTCCTGATGGCAGCAGCAAGAAGAGAGCATGACCTGGGTAGTGGTGGTCCCTAATGATGAATGCTGCTTTCCTGTGACAGTACTCCATGTTCATGTGCTCAGTGGCGGTGGTGGGGAGGTTTTATCCATGGTGGGCTGGGTCAGATCCACTGTTTCTTGCAGGATTTTCTGTTCAAGGGCATTGGTGTTTCTATACCAGGCTGTGATGCAGCCAGTCAATATACCCTCCACCACACATCTAAAGACGTTTGTCTGGATGCTTTTCGTGAGTTCACTCTCCTGAAAGATGCTCACACATTAGCCTTAGAAACTAAGATCACAGGATCATAGGGGGTGCGGGAGTTTGTGATGTTTCCTCCATGTTTTGATGGTCAAAACGAGCAGAGAAGGTGTTGAGCTCATCTGGAACAAAGCCCTGTTGTGACCTATGTCGCATGATTTAACTTTATAAGAGGTGATGGCATTCAAGCCCTGCCACAACTATCGAGCATTCTTGGGTGATTCAAGTTTAGTCTGAGATTGCCACTTTGCCATGAGATGGCTTTCCGGAGATCGTACCTGGACCTCTTAGTCACCAGGCTTGAATGCCTCTGATGTGGCCTTCAATTGATTGTGGATCTCATGGCTCATCCAGAGCTTCTGGTTGGAGAAGTCTCTGAATGATTTCATGGGGACACACTCATCTACAACTGTTTTTATGAAGTCCATGGCAACCATGGTGTATTCATTCAGATCCACAAATGAGTCCTTGAACATGGCCTGGTCTATTGACTTGGAGCAATCTGGTAGATATTCCACTGCCTCCTGCGACCACTTCTTTGTTGTCCTAATCTCTGGAGCTTTCCTCTTTAGCCTCTGCCTGTATGCAGGCAGGAGAACAGCCACGTGATAGGATTTCCCGAAATGTGGTCTGGGCATGGAGCGGTAGGCATTCCTCATATAGTGTAACAGTGGTCTAGTGTGTTCGGGCATCTGGTGCTCCAGGTTATACGCCGATGGTAATTGGGCAGGGATTTCAACAACCAAGCCTGATCAAAGTCCCCAACAATGATTTGAAATGCGTTGGGATGGAATTTCTTGTTTGGTGACAGCATCATGCGCTTGATTATAGTTGGTCACTGTTGCTATGTAAATTCCACCGAGGAACATAAATGAAAACTCCCCAGGTAAATAGAATAGATGGCATAGATGGTGTTCAAGGTCAGAAGTCTAGTTTTTGCTTGAATTAATATCTGCTGTGGTCAAATAACTCCAGAATACTCCCTAACAAGTGTCACCATCCCCCATGGAACCTAATTAGGCCAAACTTTCTGTGTAACTCCTGCCTCTTGATTCACTTCCATTCAATTCCCCCTCACATGTCCCCATCACCCTGTCATGGTCCCGACCGGCAATGCTCCATCTTGCTATTATCTCCTTGATTAGGTCTTAATCCCCTAGTCTTATTCCCAGTTTTCATTAATCACAGCACACCTGCTTTCCATCAGCAAACTGAGGATAAGAACCCTGGCGTCACTGTCATGCTTTGCCAGTTTATTGGTCTATTCTAGTGTGTGTAAACCTCATTTCCTGATCCCTTAGGACTGTCAGTTCTAAGCTCCGTACCATTCCCTGGATAATCTACACAAACCTTGTCGCCGTGTAAAGGTTCTCCTGAATGCCTGTTCCACGTTCACGCCTCACGACCCTGTCTCCGTGCCTGTGCCCTGCTCTTGGGCTCGTCCCCAGCCACGTGCTTGCAACACACCCTCTGGTGGATCTACAGCTTGAGGGGCGGAGGTGCAGAGATCGTTGTGGTGCACCAGCAACCTGGATTTGGTCCTGACCCTGGGTACTGCCTGTGAGGGATTTACATGTTCTCCCTGAGACCATGTGGGTTTCCCCAGCTGCTCCAGTTTTCTAAAGGTATGCAGGTCGATAACTTAATAAGCAACTGGAAACTGAGAGGTAGAATTAGGGGAGGATGTGGGGAGAATGAAAATGGGATTAATGTAGGTATTGAATATGTGATGGCTGGCAGAGACTCAGTGGACCAAAGGGCCTGTTTCTGTATTTTATGACGCTAGGAGTCCACCAAGTCTTCTGTCTAACAGATGACGCTCAGCGGTTTCCTTTGGAGCATGAATAGTTGCCCCGTTAGTACAGATATACAGGCTGTACCCAGTAAAGATGCTGGGCTAGAAAGAGCAGACATTACTGATTCCAGAGCCACGAAGCGGCTGCAGGGACAGAAGTTAGTCGGTTACTGCCTGTTACTCGTCTGGTGTTTAGGGCAGCAGAGACTGAAGGTGGCAGCAGAAGGGCCCCAGACAGTCCTTCCTGGTGAGGCGATGCTTCACCTGTGAGTTGGCTGGGGTGATATACTGAGTCTGGTGCTCCTGATGCGGCCTTCTATAGGTGAGACCGAATGCAGATTGGGAGACCGTTTCGCTGAACACCTACGCTCTGTCCACCAGAGAAAGCAGGATCTCCCAATGGCCACACATTTTAATTCCATGTCCTATTCCCATTCTGATATGTCTATCAGATGTCCCACCTCCCCCTCGTACCCCATCCCTTATTTATTTATATACACACATTCTTTTTCTCTTTCTCCTTTTTCTCCCTCTGTCCCTCTCACTATACCCCTTGCCCATCCTCTGGGTTTTCCTCCTCCACCTTTTCCTTCTCCCTGGGCCTCCTGTCCCATGATCCTCTCGTATCCCTTTTGCCAATCACCTGTCCAGCTCTTGGCTCCATCCCTCCCCCTCCTGTCTTCTCCTATCATTTCAGATCTCCCCCTCCCCCTCCAACTTTCAAATCTCTTACTAACTCTTCCTTCAGTTAGTCCTGACGAAGGGTCTCGGCCCGAAACGTCGACTGTACCTCTTCCTAGAGAAGCTGCCTGGCCTGCTGCGTTCACCAGCATTATCACCCACTATCTTTCCCCTCCATCCCATGTTCTCTGGTTCATAGCCTGCAGACACTGTAAAGGTATACCTCCTATCCCCTGTGCCACCACCTTTCCATGACCCCACCTTTCACTATTTCCCTCTGCGTCAGCCAGTAACCCAACCTGTGACAGTAGTGTCATCTCCTCCCACAATACTCACCTTCTGCCCCAGGGAAAGCCACATTGATCACATGACCCACTTCTTAACCCCATAAAATGGAGTGGGAACAAGCCATCCTTGATCCTAAGTGACTGTCATAGAACATAGAATAGTATAGCACAGTACCCTGTCCAAGTAGAAAGAATACTAGAACATTAACTGCATTGAATATGAAACGAGTACATCCTCAGGCTGTGTTTATTTTGAGGTTTCAGTCATGAAAAGCCTTCATTCTCTACACAGGATTCAGCTCAAATGACTTGAATCCTCCCAGCAGTAGTTTTAATACTTGTATTGTGATACTTCCCCACCCCCTCCCGATCCCTCTACTTGTCGTGTTTGTCTTCTGTTGACAACAGATTGCCTCTCTTCTTGGATTTGACAAAGTCCTCCATTCCTGATGTGCTTCTCTGAACTCCTGCCAAGTCATCACTTGCCTCTCACGCTAATTACATTGCACATTCTTGCAGTGGAACCTTCTCCAAGTCTGGTTACTGCTTTCCCTTCACCGCTGGTTTGCTCCTGGTTCAATTCCTTTGCTTCTCTCTCTTAACTGAATGTGCAGTATAAATTTTCCTGTCCTTATTCCAGGTTCTGGATCTAATCTCTAACTACAGGAAGATAATACAAAATGTGAATACTTGCATTCACAAATACCTGCATTCCTGTCTGTGGTTGAAATATGATTCAAACAAGACCAGAAAAAAAATCTACACATTTCACTCAAAATTGTTTTGCTGTATGAAATGTTGAGTGACACAAGTGTTCTGAAATCAGTCTGACAGCGGGATACGTAGAGGTCAAAACAACATCATCACCCAAAAGCCTAATCCTAAAAAAGATTGATTAGAAATAAGGTTGAGGCACCTAGCTCCTTTACACAAAATACTCTGCAGATGCTGGGGTCAAAGCAACACTCACAACACACTGGAGGAACTCAGCAGGTTGGGCAGTATCCGGTAGCTCCTTTAGTCAGCTCTGCCATTCTATGAGATCATAGCTGTCACCTCAACACCAACCCCCCCCCCCACTCCCTCGCCTATCCAAATTGACCCTCACCAGTTTTTGTAGATGCACCATAGAAAGGATTCTATCTGGATGGATCACTGTCTTGAATGGCAGCTGCTCCACCCAAGACCACAGGGAGCTGCAACTCAACGCATCACGGAAACCAGCTTCCCATCCACGGACTCTGTCCACAATTCTGGCTGCACCGGTAAAGCAGCCAATGTAATGAAAGACCCCATCCACCTGGACGTTCTCCATTCTGCCCCCCCTCCACCATTGGGGTAGAAGATACAGAAGCCTGAAAGCATGGATGGAGCAAGTGACCAACGTGATCATCAGTGACAGTTCACAAAAATAATTCTTCTTCTCCTTTTAAATATACTTCTACTGCTAATCTGTGTGTGATTGGAGCGTGTAATTAACATTTTGATCATTTGTTTTTGAGCCAACTGAGTGATTTGGCACTTTTGCTGTCTCTGAGGGAATCTCTCGGTGTTGGAAGCAAGGCTGAGAATGGAGGGTGTGGTCTAACAGCAAAGCGTGGACTCCGATTATTGAACTCACCGCTGAATAAAGTGTCAAGCAAGATTGAAATCAACATGACAGTAGCGGAAGGTGAGCAGGTGTTCAGCACTGTCTGAATCCTTGACTCTCCGTCTGCCTGCGTTTGATCAGTCTCCTCCCTCTTGCTCGCTGCTGTCAGAGGAATGTGCAAGAGCCTTGGATCTTGGGCAAGATGTAATCAGTGAGTTTCATGGATTGGACTCGTTTTTAGTGGACTGCGGTTCATGTTATATGTGTTTCCGGTTTCTGGTTACTCCTTTTTTATTGCTATTTTGCTCTATTTTGATTAGGGCGGACTGTCTCTGAGGCCTGCAGCCAAAGAATGACACAGCGCTAAATCGAACTGAACTGAACTAAACTGAACAATTCTGAACTGTACTAAACTGAACAATTCTAAACTGTTTCAAGGACTCTGCAGTTTGAGGTTTAATATTATTCCCTCAGTTTATTTTTGCTGTTTGTGTGATTTGTTCTTTTTTTTTTGCACTTTGGGTGTTTGATGTTTTCTTTGAATGGGCTCCACGATGTTTCTTTGTTTAGTGGCTATCTGCAGGAAGATGAATCTCAGGGTTGTATACTGCATATATACTTTGATAAGGAAGTGCTGTAAACTATAAAAACAGGCTCTATCCCAATATTATAAGACTATCAAACAGTCCCCTAGTGTGATAAAATTGATTCTTGACCTCATAATCTACTTTGTTGTAGCCTCATACCTTACTGTCTGCCTGCACAGCACTTTCTCTGTAACTGTAGCAATATATTCCGCATTTTGTTATTGCTCTTTCCTTTGTACTACCCTGATGTATTTACACTCAGTGGCCACATTATTAGGTGCGCCTGCACTTTAATGCAAATATCTAATCCGCCAATCACATGGCAGCAATTCAATCCATGAAAGCATGCAGACATGGTCAGGAGGTTCAGTTGTGGTCCAGACCAAATATCAGAATGGGGAAGAAGTGTGATCTAAGTAGTATGACTGTTGGTGCCAGACAGTGTGGTTTGCATATCTCAGAAACTGCTAATCTCCGAGGATTTTCATGCGCAACAGTCTCCAAAGTTTACACAGAGTGGTGTGAAAAACAAAAAAAAACACCAGAGGACCATGTACATACACTCAGTTATCACTTTATCAGGTACAGTAGGTTAGATTAGATTATGAGGACACTCAGTCCTCGTTTATTGTCATTTAGAAATGCATGCATTAAAAAATGATACAATGTTCCTCCAGAAAGATATCACAGAAACACAGGACAAACCAAGACTAAAACTGACAAAACCACATAATTATAACATATAGTTACAACAGTGCAAAGCAATACCATAATTTGATAAAGAGCAGACTATGGGCACGGTAAAAAAAAGTCTCAAGTCCCGATAGCCCCATCATCTCGCACAGACGGTAGAAGGGAGAAGCTCTCCCTGCCATGAACCTCCAAGCGCCGCAAACTTGCCGATGCAGCACCATTGGAAGCACCTGACCGCAGCGGACTCTGAGTCCGTCTGAAAACTTCGAGCCTCCGACACCGAGCACCATCCTCTGCCGAGTGCTTCAACTCCGCCCCGGCCACCAAGCAACAAGCAAAGCTGAGGACTCAGGGCCTTCCCCTCCGGAGTAGGAGAAATGATCTGCATGATAGCATGCAAAGCAATGCTTTTCACCATATCTCAGTACATGTGATAATAAACCAATTTACTGATTTAATATTTTTTTTTATTCATCTGTTTGTTTTTCAAGAATTTACCTGATTTTACACTAAAACTACCCAAACACTCTGCTTCCATCACTTTTTGAGGGAAGTCCAACACCGGTCCATCTGAGAGTAAACAAATTTGTTTCATCTTTGTCTTAAATTGACAGCGCGTTACTCTTAAGGGCATCATGGCAACATAACGGCCAACACAATGCTATTACAGCTCGGTGCATCGGATTTCAGAGTTCAGCTTTGGCATCCTCTGCAAGTAAGTTTTTACATTCTTTCCTCTGTGTGTGTGGGTGGGTTTACTCTGGTTTCCTCTGGATATACCTGATAATTGACTTATTGGTCTGCAAGTATGAAATAAATTGAAGTGATCCTTTGTACCAAGTTCTCCTGCAGGAGGAGACATTCTCTCCTTACCAAAATCTTTCAAGATCTTATATGTTTTTTCTTGTTCTGACCTGAAATTTTAAACTTTTTTTTCTTTCTTCCTTGTTGCAGCCTGACCTGTTAACTATTTCCAGCAATCCTGGTTTAATGCATTGGAGAGAGATGGAGTCAATGGCCAGAGAAAAGATCTGTCATGGGAATCAGAGACAATGATCTTCATTTTCCAATATTTAAGGGAAGGAAATCACTGTGCCTCAAATACTGAATGTTAGCTAAGTGAGAGTGGAGAGCTGATAATAACAGAAGAATATTGACATTCTGGTTTCTAATGAAGTTGTAAGGGGGAGCCATACAAAGAGAAAGAGACTGGAAATAGGTCCTTGGATCATACCAAAAGATGAAAACTACTCACCTGCAGAAGTGCAAGCTTCAGGGTGTTGGGTGGAACTGAAAGAGACAACAGATCAAAAATGTGACAAAAAAAATGAAGTGCCTATTGATTGATAGAGGAGGGTATATGCAACATGGGTCACCAATAAGAATGTGTCAGTAAGATTAAGACTATGTTTCTTTCATTACCTTTCACATCTGTCAAGGCTCATCTGCAGATTCTAGGACAGGCGAGTTTTGGTTTAATACCACTTCAGCCAGAGACAGTCCAGTGGTGTTGACTGGGTAAGTAGTGATAGAAACACACAGTCACTTTCATATAAAGTTAACTTTACATATCCAAGACATGGTTACTTCAAAACCCGTTCTTTTCACTAAATTAAACTTGACCTGCTGTCTGCCAAGTGTATTTTATGAACATTTATTGGATGACTGAGTTCCCAGTAAAATGTTTTATTGGAACAGGATTTCTTTCACCTCCCCTCTTTTTAAAAACTCTTTCTTTTTTGAAAATACTGTGTAAATGCTTCATTTGTGGATGTTTTATAATAAAAAGATAATTTTCAATTTGTTTCAGCTCCACATAAAATCCTTCAAAAACAAAGGCAAAATATGCCCCAAAAGCTCTGCTTATAAATTACACACAAGATATTGAAGTGGGGGAGGGCAAGGCCTTTTTTGTGTGAATTCTGAACTCCACCTCACACTCAGTCACATGAATGGTAATTTGATTCAGTTAAATATTGTATTAAGGAAGAAAGAAAGTACGTGTACTTAGCTTTCTTGGCTTCATTTTGAACCAAAACAGCGACTGAAGTACTTATTAAAGTGTAGTCATCGTTGTAATGTAGGAAATAAAACTTGCAGTCTATGCGATCACATTACCCAGTAATTTTACAAGTGTTCTTTGTAGTTGCACCCCATTAGGGAGTCTCTAGAGTTGCCAGTGTGTGTCTAATCACTGCTGATCTCATGGAAAGACGAGCCTCCAAACTGCTTAAGGAGACTTGGGTTTCGATATGCCTATCAGTTTTGCTTTAATGAATTCTTCAATATCACCAGCAACAAAAACTTCAATAAACTTGAATTTCGATCATTTCCTTCGCATAATCCGGAAGTAATTCACACGAGCGCCTTTGGACAAATCTGACATGGCATGTTGGCAAATAACACAGCAGGTAATCAAACGTCCTCCTCCAATTGCAGGATTCCAGCAATCGAAGATCTCCTCCCATGGTCACAATGTGCATTCCATTTATTAAAATATACAATGGACAGCAAATCCATGCAGGAAATGTAAGAAGATCATGGGACCAGTGTCAACCACTGTACCACCTGTGCTCCATCAGCTGAGATGGGTCACAGAGAACCATTCTCATATTTGAATGTCATTACAATACAATGTTTACTACACAATGATATTGCAAATCTTTATCCAAACCAATTGGTTAACCACAGATCATAAGATCATGAGACCGTATAACATTGGAGCAGAATTAGGTTATTCAGCCCATCAAGTCTACTCCACCTTTCCATCATCCCTCTCAACTCCATTCTCTTGCCTTCTCCCTGTAGCCTTTGACACCCTTACTAAACAAAAAACTATCAAATTCTGCTTTAAATATACCCAATGACTTGGCCTCCACAGTTGTGTATGACAATGGATTCCACAAATTCACCACCCTTTGGCTAAGTCAATTCCTTCTCATCTCTGTTCTAAAAGGGCATCATTCTATTCCAAGGCTGTGCCTTCTGGTCCTAGACTACCCTGCTATAGGAAACATCCTCTCCGGATACACTCTATCTAGGCCTTTTAATAGGTTTCAGTGGGATCCCCCCCCCCGCTCATTCTTTGAAACTCATGCAAGTACTGGCCCAGAGCCATTAAATGCTCTTCATACATTAACCCTTTCAATCCTGGAATCATTCTTTTGAACCTCTTCTAGACACTCTCCAAGGCTAGCACATCCTTTCTTATGTAAAGGGCCCAAAATTGTTCAAGAGCAGTCTGACCATTGTCTTATAAAGCCTCAGCATTATATCCTTGCTTTTACATTTTAGTCCTCTTTAGATGAATGCTAACATTGCATATGCTTTCCTTTCCACTGACTAAACCTGCAATGTTAACCTTTAGCAAATCCTGCATGAGGACCCTCAAGTCTCTTTTCATCTCTGATTTCTGAATTTATTCCCCATTTAAAAAACAGACTACACTTTTATTCCTTCTTTCAAAGTGCATGATCACATACTTCCCTACATTATATTCCATCTGCTACTTTTTTGCACATTCTTTTAATCTGTCTAGATCCTCTACAAACTTCCTGTTTCCTCAATACTACTACTATTCTACATTTCCTTGTATCATCCACGAACTCTGCTATAAAGCCATCAATTCTGCCATCCAAATCATTGACATACCGTATAACCTGGAATGAAGTGATCCCAGCACCTCCCCCTGCAGAACACCACTAGTCATCAGCAACCAACCAGGAAGTCCCTCTTTTTTCTGACTCTGCCTCCTACCAGTCAGTCAATCTTCTATCAACGCTAGTACCTTTCCTGTAATCCAACGGTGCTGTGTCATAGCACTAACCTTTTTCTCAGTCCTTCATGCCTAAATATTGCTTATTATTTCCAACAAGCTCCCCACTGAAGAGGAGTTAATCAACTAGAAGAACAAAAATCAACATCATCTCCATGAAAATCCAAGTCACAGTCAACAAAGCTTTCTTTTAATGTTTATAATGAAACCAAGTGTCAAGTAATAGCAGACCTCTTCACTGAAGCGAATGATTAGATGGTCCCTACTCTGGTTATCTGGAAGTTGAAGAAAGCTGCTACCACACAACACTACCCACAGCCAATCAAGTTCCACACTGTGAATCCGGAGAATTTCCGTATCCCAGGGGCACATCTCATCGAAGGTTGAGACATTGACTGTGAAATTCAGCACAACCTCCTTCCATCAATGCAGCCTTTGCAGACTGAGGAAAAAAATGCTTAAAGATGAAGATCTTAAACTCAGCACCAAGTTTATAGTCTACTGAACAATGGTGATACCCCTCTACAGAATGTTGTGGTGACCAAGAAAACCTACTGTACACCTCAAAGCACTGGCTAAATACCCCCAACACTGCTTCCGAAAATTCTTTGAAACATATTGGCAGGATCCATCAAGATTAGTGTCCTCTCCCTACCCAACCTCCCTGGCATCAAAGCTACAGTTATACTCGTTCAAAGCAGCAGACTAATATGATCCAGATGCATGCACCAGACTCCCAAAGCAAGCACTACTTCAGCCTTTGTCACAGCAGGAAGTCTTTCAGGAAGGGGAACGGGTAGCTACAAGAACCTTATCAAATCCTCCTTGAGAAATCCAATCAAAAAGGAAAAATGGGATTTCAGATGGTATTGAACCCATCAAGTCGGGGAAAAGCACAGAGACAACAATATGTGCAAAATATTCCAAACAATTTACACACCTGTAACATCAGGCATCTTCTGCTGGACTCTGTAGAAACCGATAAAGCTCTTTGACTACTTCAGAACACACAGAACTGGAACTCAGTACTGAGGGGATTGGCTAAGCAAAAGGAATTGAAACAGACCTGATGATTAATGGGAGAATGACTGTCTGTCATAAAATCCCTTGGAAGGGAGGAGGGATTGGCCTGGGAGGAGACAGCATGGTTACTGAATGCAAGAGCAATTCAGTAGCTGCCAAATTACAATACCAAGGTTGAAATTGAAATCTGAAGAAGGGTTCATTCTTGGTGCATAATTCACTGTGGGGACACACTTTAGAACTCTTGAGTTTCTAAGAGATATGGAGGGAATTTAAAACACCCAAGTAAATGGAATCGACCAGGCCCCAAAGTGAAGTTTAAGAAATTAAGTGAATGCCATCCCATGATGGTGTCCTCTTATGGACTCCTCACAGAAATGGACTGAGGACCTCAACCACAGGAAGATTTCACTTTGATTCATTTGTTGGCCGGGTCAGCAAATATTCTTAGTTATCCCAACAACATGATGCTGATCTGCCCTGTTTTTAACCAAGTTTTGACACAAGAGCAATTTGTTCAACCCTCACAGTGGTCATTTAGTACAAATCATGAGGTTATAGAGGGACATAGCTTGAAGACAGGTCCTGCTGACCATCGATCAGCCATTTGCATCAATCCTACATTCATCCAATTTCATTCTTCCCACTTCCCCATCAACTCACCCACCCACCAGGGGTAATTTACAACCGCGAATTGATCGATCAACTCATTATTCTGTGAAATGTGGGAGGAAACCAAGGTATCTGGAGGAAAGCCATGCGGTAAATTGCACACTTCACACAGACAGCATTGAATCAGGTTACTGGAGCTTGGAGGCATTTCCTCTGCTAACTGCTCCATTCTGCCACCAGTGTTGTGGAATTGGACGTTCAGTCACACTGGATCAGGAAAGAGGAGGAGAAGATCAAAATGCAATAATGTTTTGTATTGAACTGTAACATATTGTTATTACTTCAGATGAGAGTTCAAAGAGCAAGTTCTGAAATGGTTCCTGCATAACTGAAAGCACCACATGTAAAATATATATCTCAGTCAACAGCAGTTTTCCTGTCTCTGTGAATGTTAGGTTTTCACAGTGACAGGATAAACCTTTACATGATCACACGTTAAGTAAAGTGTCCACAACTTATCATGTCACACTAGCACTCTGCAAATTGTTTCATCACCACCTTATCATAAAATGATTGCTGCTTAGGACTGACTTGCTTGGATAGACCTTGAGAAATGAAACGTGAATTAATGTAGCATTTCAATGTGATTTTCTGCTTCTGCATTAGGGAGGGATAAATATAGTATCTATGTTAGAACTTCAGGACATTAAACACAAGTAACAAAATGCACGTGGATAGAAACTTCTTTATTAGAGAGTCTGAAATCATTTAAGGTTTTCTGCAGTAGAAACATTAGCAGAAGAGAAAGTTTTATGCAGCTTTGCAATAAGTATTATTTTGAATAGAATCAGTTGTGGCATGTTCATTAAGAACCTTTCTGAGTAAGAAACAGGTGGCTTCAATTGATCAAAAGTGACACTGAGATTTACAATGGTCACTTAAGGTTGAGCTGAATGGAGAGTATGTAGCCAGACATCAGAGATAATGGAGGCATCCTTTTTGTTGAGTGTTCTCTCATTTTAGTGCCTTTTTGCCTTGGCAGATGAATCCTTTGACCTAATGCACCCCTCTTTTCATCATCAGTCATGGTTTGTTAAGACAGAAATATGACCTGTAGAAAGGTGATATCATTCTGAAGGGTGAAGTCCCTTTTCAGTTCCATGTATATACTTAGTTGAAATTGAATTTATGAGAAAATAAATTAATATTACATCTCTTAAAACTTTTATTTTGTTGTTGTAGCTTAAAGTCATAAAATCTTACAAGGATCTCACGTAGCTCAGTGGGTTTGTGTATCAGCTGTTTAAATGAGCTCCCCAACTTCCCTCCCTCTCCCCTATTCCCCACTTTAGCCTTTTACCTCTTCTCACCTGCCCATCACTTCCCCCAGGGTCCCCTCTTCCCTTTGTCCTACCATCCTTTCTCCTTTCCTATCTGATTCCTTCTTCTCTACACCTTTACCTTTCCCATCCACCTGCTTTCTCCATTCACCTTCCAGCTAGCTTTCCATGTTCTGCTGCCTAAAGCATGTTCCTACTCCAACCAGAAACGATTTCTCTTTTTTTTTAATTCAATCAAAAGCATTTGTAATTCAGTGAACCTCCAAAACCAGGCTCAGGGTAATCAAAGATGCACATGGATGGGGAAAGCATGGAGAGCTACGTTCTCAGTGCAGGTCAGTGGGAGTAGGCAAATTAATAGTTCAGCATGGACCAGCTGGGCCGAAGGGCTGCCTTCTGTGCTACATGACCCTACGACTTTGTGACTCTTTACATTTTTCAATGGCTGTCCTGAAGCTTCCATCACTGAATGAAATAGACCTAAATAATTTGTTGGATTGAAGGGCCCTAGTGAACAAAAGGTATGGTTAACATCTCTCTCAAAACCACACCCAAACATCTCCCATACTCCCTCCCTTTATATTTGTATGTTCTTTTCTGTGCCTCAGATATGTGCAATTTCAAGTTTCACTGAAGGAGAAAGCAAATAAAGAAAACCGAACAGCTAATCCATTTTCAATTCTCTGCAAATTTCCATGAGCTCCCAGTAGATCCACTATTCATGCAAAGATATCTTCAGGTTAAAATCTGTGCTAAATAAAAAAAAACTTGATATTGATTGTGCTTTATATTTGTAGTGCAAAATAAAAATTTCATTTTAGGTTTTTTGTATACATTCATTAATCTTGGATGGCTTAATGTTCTATTTAATATATAATGATCTTTTCTCAAATGCAAGGAATATGAAAAGAATTAGAAAAGATGGAAAAGCAGGTTAGGTTCTGTGCTTGAGTGCACCAAGCTCAGAGACTCACAACACGCGGTAATTTAGACAGCATCTGTGGAAAGGGAAGCAGTATTAACGTTTATTTTTAATTTTTCACTACACTTCAAAAGCACTTCATTATCTTAAGACTAATTTGGGAAAAGCTAAAGCTATGAAATCTGCTACATAGATGTGGTTCATTCTTTCTTTAGTCTCTCAACTGATGTTCATAGATTGTCAAGTAGTTTATGCTAGGAGCTTTGTCAAATAATGCATGATGCCATGAGATGTCAATCAGTAGATAATGGCTTTGAGGGAGAAGCCAGAGAATGATAGCAGATGGTTGCCTCTCTGACTGGTATGCTGCAGGGACAAATGCTGGGCCCATTGTTGTTTGTCATCTATATAAATGATCTGGATGATAGTGTGGTAAACCGCATCAGCAAATTTCTGGATGACATCAAGACTGGGGATGTAATGGACTACCCGGCTGACTATCAGAGCTTGTAGCACTATCTGGCCCAGTTGGAAAAGTGGGTTGAAAAATGGCAGATGGAATTTAATGCAGACAAGTGCAAAGTGCTGCACTTTGGGAGCACCAACCAGAGCAGGTCTTACATGGTCAGAAGTAGGGCACTGAGAAGTGTGGTAGAACAGGGGTACCTTTTCCTTGAAAGTGGTCTCATAGGTAAATAGGGTCGAAAAGAAAGCATTTGGAACATTGGCCTGCATAAATCAAAGTATTGAGTACAGGATTTGAGATGTTATGCTGAAGTTGTATAAGGTTATGGTGAGGCTTAATTTGGAGTATTGTGTGCAGTTTTAGTCAGTTTCCTACAGGAAAGATGTAAACAAGGTTGAAAGGGTACAGAGAAATTTACAAGGATGTTGCTGAGACTTGAGGACTTGAGTTGTAGGGAAAGGTTGAATAGGTTAGGACTTTATTTCCTAGAACACAGAAGACTGAGGGGAGATTTGATAGAGGTATACAAAATTATGAGAGATATAGATAGGGTAAATACGAGCAGGCTTTGTCCATTGTGCTTGGACAACTAGAGGTCATGGATTAAAGGTAAAAAGTGAAATGTTTAAGGGGAACATGATGAGGAACATTTTCACTCAGAAGGTGGTGAGAGGGTGGAACGAGTCGCCATTGTAAATGGTGGATTGGGTTCGATGTAAACATTTAAGAGAAGTTTGGATAAGTACATGAATGGGGTATATGGAAGGTTATGGTCCAGGTTTAGGTTGATGTGATGAGGTAGATTAATGGTTCAGCAAAGACTAGATGGGTTGAAAGGCTTGTTTCTATGCTGTAGCCTGCTATGATGCTGAGGCAAAATCTGCGGAAGCTTTCGCGCTTGCTGTGTCCTGGCAAGAATGATAGCTCCAATAAATCAATTTCTCACTTCAAGGACCAAGGTTCAAATAAGACCATAAGATATACAGCAGAAGGAGAATTGGGCCATTCGGCCCATTGAGTCTGCTCTGTCATTTCATCATGCCTGATCCAATTTTCCTCTCAGCCCCATTCTCTTGCTATCTCCCAGTATCTCCTCATGCCCTGACCAGTCAAGAATCTATCAACTTCTGCCTTAAATATACATAATGATGGCCTCCACAGCTGCCTGTGGCAAAGAATTCCACAGATTTACCACTCTCTGACTAAAGAAATCCCTCCTCATCTCTGCTCTAAAAAGACACCCCACTATTCTGAGGTTGTGTCCTCTCGTCTTAGACTCTCCCACCATAGGAAACATCCTCTCCACATCCACTCCACAAGGACTCCCAAGTCCCTTTGCGCCTCAGTTTTTTGTATTTCCACTCCATTTAGAAAATAATCAACCCTTTCATTTCTTCTACCAAAGTGCATGTCCAATCACTTCCTGACACTGTATTTCATCTGCCATTTTTTTGTCCATTCTCCTAATCTGTCTAAATCCTTCTGTGGCCTCCCTAATTCCTCAAAACGACCTGCCCCTCCACATATAGAAACATAGAAACATAGAAAATAGGTGCAGAAGTAGGCCATTCGGCCCTTCGAGCCTGCACCGCCATTTATTATGATCATGGCTGATCATCCAACTCAGAACCCCGCCCCAGCCTTCCCTTCATACCCCCTGACCCCTGTAGCCACAAGGGCCATATCTAACTCATACCTTCCGCAAATTTTGCAAGAAAGCCATCGATTTCGAGCATCCAAATCATTGACATATAATGTAAAAAGAATAGGTCCCAACACAGACCTCTGTGGAACACCACTAGTCACCTGCGACCAACAGTATAGGCTCCCTTTATTCCCATTCTCTCCTTCCTGCCAAGTCACTGCCTTATCCATGCTAGAATCCTTCTTGTAATACCACAGGCTCGTAGCTTGTTAAGCAGCCTCGTGTGTGACATCTTGTCAAAGGCTTCTGAAAATCCAAGTACACAACATCAACCGCTTCTCCTTTGTCTATCTTGATTGTTATTTCTTCAAAGAATTCCAACAGACTTGTCAGGCAAGACTTTCCCTGGAGGAAACCATGCTGACTACGGCCATTTTATCATGTAATGCATGTAGAACTGCATCAAAGGGTGCCATTGAGATGAATATTAGCACTGAGAAATTCATCGGTGGGGAGAAAACTGATCCATACGGTGCTGGGGGTGAGGGGTGATCTTTCCCCTTCTTGCATTGGGACCACTCCTGTCCATTGTACATACCATTGATTTGACACAGATAGAGCTTATAGTGTCCATCTCTGGAAATTACGTAGGAAGCATGGTGCCAGGGGTGGGGATAATGAATTGGGTATAAATTGGGATAGAACTCAGTGCCAATAAACTGGAGGTGGTACCTTTAAATGAGAATCCAGACAATAATTATTTTTTGGAAAGGGAACTTCGAATGAGAATATGGATTAGTATGGATGAGTAAAGGGATTTTGAATTTTATATTCATGAGACGTAATAGAGGAGTATGAGAAAAGAACTGAATTTCACTAATTTGGAAATGGAGATATATCCTCCAGCCTTATTTTAACCCAGACCCTGAGGCAGCAGTCCCGGTACATTCACACTCACTGCCATTTTAATTGGAGGCACAAAAGATGGCAAATGCTGGAATCGAAAGCAGCAAGCAAAAATGCTGGAGCAACTCAGCGTCCTCTTCTGTGGAGGAAATCGGACAGTCAGCATTTTGAGTCGAGGCCCTTCATATGGGCAGAAGGGAGATATCCTGTTTAAAGTCTAGATAATGTCCTTCCATTTCCCTCGCAGATGCTGCCCATTAAGTTCCTGCAGCACATTGCTTATTGCTGTCTTTTTAATTGTCAGACTTTTAAAGCAGATTTATGACCTCTGTAAGTTTCCAATGCCAAGGGGTTTCCTCTGTGATAGATAGCACCTGACCTGACACCAACCCGCCCCCCCCATCATTGGTGTGAGGTTTTACCTAGGAAGATGAAGATGAGTCACAAGAGTACATCACCAAAAAAATTGAACAAATACTCCAGTCCAACATTGAGGATTCATTTCCTTTGGACTTCCTCTATTACACCATGAAACTTATTAAAGGAAACCCTCACAAAATATTTTCATTTTTGTCTCTATTCCATGTGTGACAATTGTGGAAAGTTTTGAAACAAGGCTATCGGCAACTAATCTATAAGTACATTCTGAACACCAGAAATGTAATCAATATGAACTGCAGACATTTCCATTTGAATTTCTGACACTTCGGGTTATTTATTGTCCCTTCTTTGACATCTGGATGCTGTTGTTAAAGGGTCAAGCCACAATAAAAACAGCACTCTTCTAGTTACTGGGTAGTATTGCCACGTAATGAATTCATGCTCCAATGATGGGATAGATATGGCAAATTTCTCCCGGGGATCAGAACAACTTGAATAAGCAGATGAACCACAGTGCACGTGGGGAGCTTTGACTTTATACAGCAACTTTGGGTGGCACTGCTGTCCACATGGAGTTTATAAACTCTCCCTGTGATTTTGTAAGTCTACTCCATGAATTCCATTTTCCATCAACATCCAAAAGATGTGCAGGTTGATCAACCAATATGAATTATCCCTGCTGTTTCAGGTGAGTGATAGAATATAGGGAGAGATGATGGGAATTCAGAGAGTATTGTGTACACTTTTGGTCACCTTGATAAAGGAAAGATCTAATTAAACTGGATAGAGTGCAGAAATGATTTACCAAGATGTTGCCTGCACTTGGGAGCTGAGTTACAAGGAGCGGTTTGATAGATTAGAACTTTATTTCCTGGAACGTAAGAGATTGAGGGTGAGCTGATAGAGATATATAAGATAATGGGGGCACAGGTAGTGTGAAAGCATATGGTATTTTTCCCAGGGAGGGTGTCCAACAAACAAGAGGGCATACTCAAGATCAGAGGCAAGAGATTTAAAAGGGACATCAGGGCAACTTCTCCATGGTACATATTTGGAATGAGCTGCCAGAAATAATGGTTGAGATAGGCATATTAGAAACATTTAAAAGCCATTTAGATGAGTACATGGATAGAGCCCTACCTGCCAAAGGGTTTCAGCCTGAAACATCGACTGCTGCCTGGCCTGCCGAGTTCCTCCAGCATGTTGTGTGTGTTGCTCGTATTTCCAGCATCTGCAGATTTTCCCTTGTTTGTGAGCACATGGATAGGAGAGGTTCAGAGAGCTTTGGGCCAAGCATGGCCAAATGGGACTAGCTTTTGCTGGGAAATACATTTAGCATGGACAAGTTGGCTGAGGGCCCTGATTCCATGCTGTATGAGTCTAATAGGAAATGGGCTGGGTGTTGGGTTAATGTGAGTGGTGTTGTGATGGTAAGATTGGACTCAATGAGCTGAAGTGCCTGCATCTGTGCTGCATGGCCATGAGGGCTTTCTGCAGATTCCCACGCATGTGTCCATCGGTTCATGAGTGCCCTTTCTGAATCCCTGCACTGTAAGGTGGTGCACCATTTAAAACAGAAGGAAGGGAATAACCAGATTACAGATTTATTAATTTAACTTTAGTAATGAACAAATTATTGAGTCATTTCTAAGGGACAGAATAAACTTTATTTAGAAAGACCAAGGACAGTCAGCATGGGCTTGTTAATTGAAAATGATGTCTGACCAACTTGACTGGATTTTCTGAGGTGCAATGAGGAGAGTTAATGGCAGTGGATTTGACGTTGGCAACATGGATTCTAATAAACTTATTAACATATTCCCAAGGACAATGTGGTGAACAATAAAGGTGGGATTTACGAGCCTGATTGAATTTTTTAAGGATGTGACTAAACACATTGATGGAGGTAGAGCAGTAGATGTAGTGTATATGGATTTCAGCAAGGCATTTGATAAGGTACCCCGTGCAAGGCTTATTGAGGAAGTAAGGAGGCATGGGATCCAAGGGGATATTGCTTTATGGATCCAGAATAGGCTTGCCCAGAGAAGACAAAGAGTGGTTATAAACGGGACATATTCTGCATGGAGGTTGGTGACCAGTGGTTTGCCTCAGGGATCTATTCTGGGACCCCTACTCTTTGTGATCTTTATAAATGACCTGGATGAGGAAGTGGAGGGATGGCTTAGTAAATTTGCTGATGACACAAAGGTTGGGAGTGTTGTGGATAGTGGTCAGAGGTTGTGGAGGGTTGTCAGAGGTTACAGCGGGACATTAATAGGATGCAAAACTGGGCTGAGAAGTGGCAGATGGAGTTCAACCCAGATAATTGTGAGGTGGTTCATTTTAGTAGGCCAAATATGATGGCAGAATATGATATTAATGGTAAGAATCTTGGCAGTGTGAAGGATCAGAGGGATCTTGGGGTCCAAGTCCATAGGACATTCAAAGCTGCTGCGCAGGTTGACTCTGTGGTTAAGAAGGCATACAGTGCATTGGCCTTCATCAATTGTGGGATTGAGTTTAAGAGCCGAGGGGTAATGTTGCAGCTATATAGGACCCTGGACAGATCCCACTTGGAGTTCTGTGCTCAGTTCTGGTCATCTCACTATAGGAAGAACGTGGAAACCATAGAAAGGGTGCAGAGGAGATTTACAAGGATGTTGCCTGGATTGGGGAGCATGCCTTATGAGAATAGGTTGAGTGAACTCGTCCTTTTCTCCTTGGAGCAATGGAGGATGAGAGGTGACCTGATAGAGATGTATAAGATGATGAGAGGCATTGATCATGTGGATGGTCAGAGGCTTTTTCCCAGGGCTGAAATGTGTGCCACAAGAGGGCACAGGCTTAAGGAGCTTGGAAGTAGGTACAGAGGAGATGTCAGGGGTAAGTTTTTTATGCAGAGAGTGGTGAATGCGTGGAATGGGCTGCTGGCAACAGTGGTGGAGGTGGATACGATAGGGTCTTTTAAGAGACTCCTGAATAGGTACATGGAGCTTAGAAAAATAGAGGGCTATGGGTAACCCTTGGTAATTTCTAAAGTAAGGACATGTTCAGCTCAGCTTTGTAGGCCGAAGGGCTTGTATTGTGCTGTAGGTTTTCTACGTTCTATGTTCTATGTTCTAAAATGATCATTTGGATCCAAAATTGGCTCAGTGATAGAGTGGACAGTTACATTATGACAGGAAGGCTACAATCACTGGAGTTCTACAGGGTCACTTCTCAGTACTTTGCTATTTATGATATATATATTCATGATATAGATTGAAGGAAGCCCAGATGTTTTCAAATGATGCAAAAGTGGCCGTGTAATGGACAGTGAAGAGGCATGCTACACTCTGCAGAAAGACATTGACGTTCTGTTCAGTTGGGCATGGAAGTTCCAAATGGAATTTGATTCAGAGAAAATGGAGGAAATGCATTTGGAGATGTGCAGTAATGTAAGGGAATACAGAATAAATGAGGGCGGGAATTTCAGTGGTGTGGAGAAACAGAAAATAAGAGCTTTGTAAGCGGAATTGGAATTGCAGGACAGAACAATAAGATATTTAAAATATGTATATATGCGATACTTCCCAAGGAGATCACGATAGAACAGTAGTTTGTTCACAGCTTGAATACCATGTATAATTCTGGTTATCACACTGATTCTCATCAGGTCAACTTGGAGCTATTTCTGTACAACCAGGATTTCTTCAAGTATATCCATTCCCGATATTGTGATGAATTTATGTTGCTGGACCTTAGTGTCTTTGTCAGAATAGGTTTGTTTGTGCATGAAAGGCACCTGCTGTTAATTACAATAACGCAGTTTAAAATCACACTGGCCATTGAATTATGGGCATTGTGCTACACATGACGTCATTTTATTCAGCTCTGATACACAAGAAATTCTTGTACTAACCAGATTTACAGAAAATCTTTCCTACCAAATGCAATAAGCGTACACAACAGTTTATCTCTGTGTGACAAGGTTAAGCTGTTAAACACTAAATGTGCAGTCCGTGGACAGTCATTTTATCAGAGTGTGAGAACCAGGGGGAGGGGCAGCTGTGCAATTAAGCGAACTATCGCTGTTTAAAACCGACGGAAACAGCACAGTCTGTGGTCGGAAGTACCCATGGAGAAAACCTTGGAGGAAGCGTGGGCGAAGATCAGGATTACAAGTGTGCTTAAGGAAATGGAGTTTTAAACTCCCTATACCGACAATCTTGCTGGCAAACGTGCAGTCTCTGGTGAATAAAATCGATGATCTCAGAGCCAGGATGAATTGCTGCATCAGCTACGGAAGGTGTTAACCAGGATTCCGTGAAACAAAGGACACACGTGGTCCTATTGTCACTCTAGATCTACAGAGTCTCTCAAAAGCAGAGATGGAGGAATATGTCTCTTGAGCAACTCTTTTTGGTGCACGAATACATCAGTGCTGTCCCAATTCTGCTCACCAGACCTGGAATATCTAACAATAAAGTGTCGTCCTTTTTACCTACTGTGGGAGTTCTCTGGGGTCATTCTGGTAGCAGTTTATATTTCACCTCAGGCCAATGTCAAGCAGGCTTTAGATGATCTGATCAATGGGATCAACTTCCACAAAACAGTGCACCTTACCACCATTTTGGGAGATTTTGACAAGGCCAGTCTGAAAAACTCACTAGCAATTACCATCAACATATCACTTGCAATAGCAGAGGAAACAACACACTGGACCATCAAGAATGCCTATCATGCTATTCCATGTCCTCACTTTGGGAAGTCTGGTCACCTAGCTGTATTTCTACTCCCTGAGTATAGGCAGAGACTGAAGACTGCAGCACCAGCAGTAAGGACCCCAAGAAGGTTTGGACAAGGAAAGCATAGGAATGCCTGGAGGGCTGCTTTGAATCGGTGGACTGGACTGTATTCAGGGATTCATCTTTGAATCTGGATGCGTATACTGCAGTTGTTACAGACTTTATTAAAACCTGTGTGGATGAGTGTGTACCTACAAAGACTTACTGTGCATTCCCAAACCAAAATCTGCGGATGAACCAGGAGGTACGTCGTCTGCTGAAGGCTAGATCTGTGGCAGTCAAGTATGGCAACCGAGGCCTGTACCAGAAAACCAGGTATGATTTGCAGAGGGCTATTTCAAGGGCAAAGAGACAATTTTGAATGAGGTTGGGGGCGATAGCAGATGCACGGCAACTCTGGCAGGGACTGCAAGACATTACTTCCTACAAAGCGAAACCCAATAGTATGAATGGCAGCGATGCTTCACTACCAGATGAACTCAACGCTTTGAAAGGGAGAACACAACTGAAGATCCCTGCTGCACCTGACGACCCTGTGGTCTCTGTCTCAGAGGCCAAAGTTAGGCTGTCTTTAAAGAGAGTGAACCCTCGCAAGGCGGAAGGTCCCGATGGAGTACCTGGTAAGGCTCTGAAAACCTGTGCCAACCGACTTGCGGGAGTATTCAAGGACATTTTCAAACTCTCACTGCTATGGGCAAAAGTCCCCACTTGCTTCAAAAAGGCAACAATTATACCAGTGCCTCAGAAGAATAATGTGGACTGCTTTAATGACTATCGCCCGGCAGCACTCACATCGACATTGGTGAAATGCTTTGAGAGGTTGGTTATGACTAGACTGAACTCCTGCCTCAGCAAGGACCCATTGCAATTTGCCTATCACTACAATAGGTCAATGGCAGACGCAATCACAATGGCTCTCCACACAGTTTTAGAGCGCCTAGACAACACAAACACCTACGTCAGGATGCTGTTTATCCACTATAGCTCAGCATTTAATACCATCATTCCCACAATCCTGATTAAGAAGTTGCAGAACCTGGGCCTCTGTACCTCCCTCTGCAATTGTATCCTCGACTTCCTAACCAGAAGACCACAGTCTGCGTGGATTGGTGATAACATATCCTCCTCGCTGATGATCAACACTGGCGCACCTCAGAGGTGTGTGCTTAGCCCACTACTCTTTGTGTACACGTGACTGTGTGGCTAGGCATAGCTTAAATACCATCCACAAATTTGCTGATGATACAACCATTGTTGGTAGAATCTCAGGTGGTGACAAGATGGTGTACAGGAGTGAGATATGCCAACTAGTGGAGTGGTGCCGCAGTAACAACCTGGCTCTCAACATCAGTAAGATGAAAGAGCTGATTGTGGACTTCAGGAAGGGTAAGACGAAGGGACACATAGAATCTTCATTGAGGGATCAGAAGTGGAGAGAGTGAGCATTTTTAATTTCTAGGGTGTCAAGATCTCTGAGGATCTAACCAGGCCCCAACATCTTGATGTAGTCATAAAGAAGGCAAGACAGCAGCTATACTTTATTAGGAGTTTGAAGAGATTTGGCATGTCAACAAATACACTCAAAAACTTCTATAGTTGTACCGTGAAGAGCATTCTGACAGGCTGCATCACTGTCTGGTATGGAGGGGCTACTGCACAGGACCGAAAGAAACTGCAGAAGGTTGTAAATCTAGTCAACTCCATCTTGGGCACTAGCCTACAAAGTACCCAGGACATCTTTAGGAAGCGCTGTCTCAGAAAGGCAGCGTCCATTATTAAGGACCTCTAGCACCCAGGGCATGCCCTTTTCTCACTGTTACCATCAGGCAGGAGATACAGAAGCCTGAAGGCACACACTCAGTGATTCAGGAACAGCTTCTTCCCCTCTGCCATCTGATTACTGAATGGACACTACCTCACTTTTTTTAATATACAGTATTTCTGTTTTTGCACATTTTTAAAAATCTATTCAATATACATGATTGATTTACTTGTTTATTTATTATTATGCTTTATTTTATTTATTATTTTTTTCTCTTTCTGCTCGATTATGTATTGCATTGAACTGCCTGCAGCTAAGTTAACAAATTTCATGTCACATGCCAGTGATAATAAACCTGATTCTGATTCTGAAACCAAAGCAAGCAGCAGGTGCATGGCAGGTGCTTGGAAGGTGTATTTTATGCTTTCCTAGCTTTCAAGGAAATCCTCATCAGAACAATAGATATCATTCTCTTCCCAGCCTCGGTGAAGCTGGACCTTGATGTCCAGAATTCCTGCGAGGTTTGGCAGAAGTCGTTGTCTTCATGACAATGTCAAACCTCGCATCTCAGTGGGATGGCCCAACAGGGTAAACAGAAGGAGTCGGTGGACATGAGAGATAACACAATGTCTTTTGCAAGCTTTTTAACCCCTTCTAGCCTGTTATCTTCAGACAATTAAGTTTTCACCTGAGACTCCAGTTCATGTGTTAAGAGCATGCATTGCAAGGAGGTAATTCATTCAAATAAACATCCCAGAGGCTTTGAGCGTTAATGTTTAGGACATGATGTGACTGGAGTGTGATTTCAGGAACAAGACTTAGTTCAGTATTTATGAATCATAGTGTTGTAGAGTAATGCAACACAGAAACAGGCCTGATAGCCCAACCCATCCATGCTGACCAAGGTACTTTCCTGACAAGTCATTTTTGACTGAATTTGACCCATATCCCTTTAAGTGCTTCCTGTCCATGTACTTGCCTAAATGTCTTTTAAATGTTTGAATTGTTCTCTTCTCTCCAGCCTCCTCTACAGTTAGTTCCATATACTCATCACACGCTATGTGAAAAACTTATACCTCAAGTTTCTTCTAAACCTTTCCCCATTAGAAGGTGTACAGATATACCTTCTAGTTTTAGACTCCCCTATATGGGTAAAAGACTGTGAACATCCGACTTACCTAGTCCCCTCATGAATTTTATAAATCTTGATAAGGTCGCTGCTCAGCCAGCAGAGAAAACCATCCCAACCTATCCAGTTCTCCTTATAACTCAAGCATTCCAGTACCATCAACGTCTTTGTGAATCTTTTCTGCACCCTCTCTTGTTTTGAGGACACTATGGCCACTAGTGCTATTCTGGGAGAGCTGCACAGTCCCTCCGAATCCTGGATAATATTTATACTTATTCCTTGCAACACAAAAAAAGCTGCATGAACTCGATGAGTCAGGTAGCATCTATGGAGGGAAATGGATAATCGACATTTTGGGCTGAAACCCTTCGTTGGTCTTTTTCATTAGTTGTCACGAGGACCTGGAGGAGGTTGCTGCTGACCGTACTACTTGGTGGCAGCTGTGTAGGGATGGGGTTCGTATTCTGGAGATGGAAAGAACAACCAGAAGACAGCAGAAGAGAGCCAGGAGAAATGCAGCCACGGTTGCCACCACTACTACATATACATGTCCCACCTGCAATAGAGCTTGTGGGTCCAAGATAGGACTGTATAGTCATCAAAGATCTCACCATTAAAGGAGTGAACGTTGTCATCGGATTTCGATGGACAACCGAAGAGAGAGAGTTGCTCCAGAATCCTCAATCTTGTGTCTCCAAAATATTTATTCCTTATTCGATTTCTTTTTTTAGCCTGTTGTTTTATTTTTGTTCAATTTGGTGTTTTTGAATCAAAATTGGCTTTTTTAAATTTTCTACATTGTGACAATAATTAGTCTTCAAAAAATTGGCTTTTAAGTACTTTACTGTATCCAATGTCCCGGGAGGCACTTTAGAAATTAAGTTTTCATTAGAATAAATAGCAGAATCCTGAACAGCAGGTGAGAAAGCAATGTAAGTGACATTAATTGGCAGCTATGTGCAATACTGACAAAATCACAAAATAGTTTCTCCTTGGAAAGAGACCAGTCTTTTTTCCCTCTTTTTCGAGGTACTCGACAAGGTTGTCCTCTTAGCCCTTTGCTATTTGATATTGCATTAGAACCTCTTGCAATTGCCATTCGAGAATCTCCAAATATTATTGGGATAACTTGGGGCCTAAAGTCCCATAAAATATCACTCTACGCTGATGACTTACTTTTATATATTTCTAATCCTCAAAAATCTATCCCTGCTGCTTTAAATTTATTAGCACAATTTAGTCTTTTTTCAGGTTATAAGTTAAACCTTAGTAAGAGTGAACTTTTTCCGATTAATAAACAACTTCCCTTGTATCATAACTTTCCATTTAAATTGATTAATAATTATTTCTCATATCTTGGGATTAAAATTACTTGTAAATACAAAGATTTATTTAAGACTAATTTTTTACCCTTAATTGATCCTATTACTCAAATTTCATCTAAATGGTTTCCATTATATTTAACTTTGATTGGTCGTATTAATGCAGTTAAGATGTTTATTCTGCCAAAATTTTTATATATATTTCAGGCATTACCGATTTTCGTTCCAAAATCTTTTTTTGATAAAGTTGACTCTAAAACTTCTTCATTTATTTGGCAAAATAAAAACCCGAGACTAGGTAAAATACATTTACAGAAAGCCAAGAGAGATGGAGGTCTAGCATTACCTAACTTTAGATTCTATTATTGGGCAATGTTTGACATATGAAATTTTGGTTACTTGACCAAGATATACTATCCATTCCTAAATGGGTAGTATTGGAATTACAATCTGCTCAGGGCTATGCACTTGGCTCTATTTTAGGTTCCTCTCTTCCTTTTGATTTGAAACGGCTTAAACTGGTCTCTAACCAGTTAGTTAAGTATACCTTGCGTATTTGGTTTCAATTCAGAAAATTTTTTGATCTCAACCAATTTGGGCTAGCGATCCCTATTTTAGGTAACATATTTTTTCCTCCCTCTTTCATGGATCGTGTGTTTCAAATTTGGAAGACTAAGGGTATTTCACGGTTTTTGGATTTATTTTTAGATGGTTCCCTTATGTCTTTTGAACAATTATCTAATAAATATAATTTACCAAGAATACATTTTTTTAGATATCTCCAAGTTAGAAATTTCCTAAGTACTATACTCTCTTCCTTTCCGACGCTACCTCCTATATATATTTTAGATACTATAATTAACCTTAATCCATGTCAGAAAGGTGTAACGGCTATTATTTATAATATTATTATGAAACTTAGGAAAGCTCCATTTGATAAGATTAGGTCAGATTGGGAACAAGAATTGGGTTCTATTATTTCTGTGGATGACTGGGGGCAGATTTTACAATTAGTCAATACTTCCTCTATCTGTGCTAAACATTCCCTAATTCAATTTAAAGTTGTTCATAGAGCACATATGTCCAAAGATAAATTAGCTCGTTTCTATTCTCATATTAATCCCTTTTGCGATAGATGTCCAGGGCAGATAGCCTCTTTAACTCATATGTTTTGGTCTTGTCCTACTCTGGAAACTTTTTGGACAGACATTTTTAATATTATCTCAAAGGTATTGAATATAGATATTTCTCCTCATCCTATTACTGCTATCTTTGGATTACCTAAAATTTCCAGTAATCTTTCCCCTTCAGCCCGTAGAATGATTGCATTTCTTACTTTAATGGCAAAAAGATGTATTTTACAACATTGGAAAGAGCCTAATGCTCCAACTACCTTTTTTTGGTTTTCCCAGACGATATTATGCTTAAATTTGGAGAAAATTAGAAGTAATCTTTATGATTCCTCACTTAAATTTGAACAGACCTGGAGATCTTTTATTCAATATTCTCATTTAATGTAATTTTTTTTCTCTTTTGTTCCATATTTATATTCCCTTCTTGCCTTTTTTTAAACTGTTTTTAATGGAGGTCGGGTTTGAGGACGTGATTTTAAGTTCTTTAACTCTACCTGTTTCCAAGTTAGCCCATTGCTTTGCTTTGCTTTTAGTTTAGTTGCACGGTGGGTTTTTTTTTGGGCTCTTTTTTGGGGTTTTTTTTTCCTTTTCTCTATTGATATATATATATATATATAAATCAGTATACTATTATTTTACCATATTATTTTATGTTTAAATTGCACTGTTTGTATCAATTTTTTCTTCTGTATTAATATCTCCTGTAATTTCTAACAGTGTATTAATGCCTTTATGGTTTACCCTTTGTATACTTATTCAATAAAAAGATTTAAAAAGGAAAGAGACCAGTCAGCTCTTCGATATTGTAGCACATCTACGTCAGCTAGTCTGACCTGGTTATGCTCCCCAGCTCTTCATGCACTAAACTGATGACTGCATTGGTGCTATTTAATGCATCAATTTAATCAACTTTCCCTCCAACTTCCACCCTGCCCTTAAAATCACTTGGTCCATTTCTGACAGCTCTTTCCCCTTGCTCAATCTCTCTGTCTCCAACCCTGGAGACAAACTGTCAATATCTTTTAGAAACCTACTGACTCCCATGGCTATCTTGACTATACCTCTTCCCACCCTGTCTCCTGTAAAAATGTCATTCCCTTTTCTCAGTTCCACACCTCCAGAGCCTTTACTCCAGGATGAAGCTTTCCTTTCCAGAACATCAGTGATGTTCTTCTTCAAAGAATGAGGTTTCCCTTCTTGCACCATTGATGCTGCCCTCTCCTGCATCTCCTCCATTTCCCAAACATCCACACTCACCCCATCTTCCCGCTGCCTTAACAGAGGTAGAGTTCCACTTCTCCTCGCCTACCACCCCATGAGCCTTCACATCCAACAGATCATTCTGCTCAACTTCCACCATCTTCAATGGGTCCCCTACCAGCAAACACATCTTTACCTCACCCACCTCCCCCACCTCCCGCCATTCTCTGCTTTCCGCAAGGATCATTCCTCTGTAATTCCACTGCAAATTCATCACTTCCCACTAATTTCCCTCCTGATCCTTATCCCTGCAAGCGGCAGAAGTGCTATTCACACCCAATCACCTCTTCCATTGCCTCCATTCAGGGCCCCAAACCGTCTTTCCAGGTGAAGTAACAGTTCAGCTGTGCATCTTCTGGGAAAGTCTACTGTCTCCGGTGCTCCTGATGCGGCCTCCCATTGGTGAGACCCAATGTAGACAGGAGGACCACTTGGTCAAGCACCACAAAACCATCTGCATAAAGCAGAATTTCCCAGTGGCCTACCACTTCAATTTCTGTCCCCATTCCAGTTCTGACTTGTCAGTCCATGACCCCATCTGTCATGATGAAGCCACTCTTAGGGTGGAGGAACAACACTTCTTACACCATCTAGGTAGCCTCCAACCTGATGGCATGTACACCGATTTCTCCAACTTCAAGTAATTTATTCCCCTCCCCTTCCTTCTTCTTCATTTCCCCATTCCAGACTCGTACCTTTTCTTCTCTTAATCCTGGTGCCCCTCCTCTTTCCAATTCTCCCATGGTCCACTCTCCTCTCCTATCAGATTCCTTCTTCTCCAGACCTTTGCCTTTCAACTTATCATCTTCCAGCTTCTTACTTCAGCACCCTCCCCCTCCCACCTTCTTATCCTAGGATCTTCTCCCTTCCTTTCAAGTTCTGATGAAGTGTGTGGGCCCAAAGCATCAACTGTTTATTTATTTCCATTGATGCTGCTTGACCCACTGAGTTTCTGCAGCATTTTGTGTGTGTTGCTCCTGATTTCCAATGTAACACCCTGGGAAAGGTTTCACTGCTAACGTAATGGTCCCATGCGCAGGCAAGAAGAGCCCTGAAAAGCGGCATCAGAGAGTCCAAGCGCAGATATAAACAGCGTATAGAGGAGCACTTTACCAATAACAACGCCAGATGTATGTGGCAGGGGATAAAGACTCTTTCTAGCTACAAGGACAGGTATACAGTCACAAACTCCTCAGATGGGACACTGCCAGACACTCTGAACCAGTTCTTTTCTCGCTTTGACAGTCAGAATGGAGAAGTTGGCGTCCAGTCAGCACTAACAGAGAAGGGTGACCCTGTACAATTACACCAACACCAGCTCAGATCCGCCCTGCGCAGAATCAATGCGAGGAAAGCAGCTGGCCCAGATGGAGTCACCGGAAGGATTCTTAAGGACTGCGCAGATCAACTAGCGGGAGTATTTACTACCATCTTCAACCTCTCGCTACTACAGTCTGTAGTCCCCACCTGCCTTAAGTCAGCCACAATAATACCCATACCAAAGAACAGTGCAGTGAACTGCCTTAATGACTATCGCCCAGTTGCTCTAACTCCTATCATCATGAAATGTTTTGAGAGACTCATACTGTCTTATATTAAGTCTGCCATACCTGCTGACTTTGATAAATACCAGTTTGCGTATCGTGCAAACAGATTGACAGAGGATGCAGTCATCACAGCTCTCCACGCAGCCCTTACAAACCTGGATCAGGATAACACCTATGTAAGAATGCTGTTTGTGGACTACAGCTCAGCTTTGAATACAGTCATCCCCTACAAACTGGTGCAGAAATTGAGCAACCTGGGCCTTGGCAGTTCACTGTGCTCATGGATACTGGATTTTCTGAGTAACAGACCCCAAAGTGTCAGGATGGGAGAACATATATCACCTGCTCTCATCCTGAACACCAGTACACTAGGGGTGTGTTCTCAGCCCCATCCTCTATTCTCTTTTCACCCATGACTACTCTACCATTCACTCCACCAACACCATTGTTAAATTTGCTGATGATACCACCCTAATAGGTGTCATATCAGACTGTGATGAGACAGCCTATAGGGAGGAGGTACAGTATTTGACAGAATGGTGTTGTCATAATAATCTGGACTTGAACATCACAAAAACCAAGGAGCTGATAGTAGACTTCAGGAAATCAAAGCGCATCGAGCGCTCTGCTCTGCACATATACGGGAAAGAGGTGGAGAGAGATTAGAGAGTTTCAAGTTCCTCGGTGTCCACATCTCAGCTGACCTCACCTGGACTGCCCATATCTCTTATCAGGTGGGGAAGGCCCAACAGAGGCTCTACTTCTTAAGGAAGCTAAAGCATGCTCTCCTCCCTCATCACCTGCTGATCAACTTCTATCGGACAACTATAGAGAGCCTCCTGACGTATTGCTGTGCAGTGTGGTTTGCCAGCTGCACAGAACAGAACAGGAAGGACTTGCAGCGGGTGGTGTGGATAGCAGAGTGGGTTATTGGCACAACATTACCCTCCCTCAGAGACATTTATACTGGCAGACTTCAAAAGAAGGCTACATGTATTTCAAAGGATCCCACTTATCCTGGACATCACCTGTTTTCCCCTCTACCTTCTGGGAAGAGATACAGAGCATTAAGAACAAAAACGAAGAGACTCCTTAGCTTCTACCCACAAGCAGTGAAATGTATAACACCCCCTTCCCTTCTCCTGCCCCCCTCCTAAGACGACGGTAGCTAAATGCATCACACTTCCAGGAATGGCAGGTGTGCAATAGTCTTACCCCCCCCCCATCCATATATTATTAATTTTGGATGGCACTCCTGAGGTTTTAGAGTTTATTTTATGTATATATTCTTGTCGTGCTGCAAAACGCTGAGCTGCTAAACTGTGTTTCATTGCTCCACAACAATGACAATAAAGATATTCTTATTCTTATTCTTTCTGTAGAAGCAGTGTTTGGGTTATGATTAGAGATAACGGGCGCTTCGGAATGTGAGCTGGGTCCTTTGTTCGGCAGGAGATGAAGAGGGAAGACACTGGAGAGAACCAGTCATAGGAATCAACTCGGTGGGAGACCGTGATTCGATGGAGCAAGGTGCCGCAGTTGACTGAGGATGGGTGAATATTACTTTTCAGAATCAGAATCAGGTTTATTATCACTGGCATGTGACGTGAAATTTGTTAACTTAGCTGCAGCAGTTCAATGCAATACATAATCTAGCAGAGAGAGAAAAAAATAATAATGATAAATAAAATAAAACATAATTATAAATAAACAAGTAAATTAATTACGTATGTTGAATAGATTTTTAAAAATGTGCAAAAACAGAAATAATGTATATTAAAAAAGTGAGGTGGTGTCCAAAGCTTCAATGTCCATTTAGGAATCGGATGGCAGAGGGGAAGAAGCTGTTCCTGAATCACTGAGTGTGTGCCTTCAGGCTTCTGTATCTCCTACCTGATGGTAACAGTAAGAAAAGGGCATGCCCTGGGTGCTGGAGGTCCTTAATAATGGACGCTGCCTTTCTGAGACACCGCTTCCTAAAGATGTCCTGGATACTTTGTAGGCTAGGTACTTTTGGAAGAGTTGAGCTCCAATTTGTGCACATTTGGCTGTTTAATTATAATGGACCCTTTTTATTTCTCTCTCTTTACTTTACTAACCCTTCAATTGAGTTAAGATTCATAAATAAGGTTCCTAAGGTTGTCATAGCCAGGATGATATTGGGAATATGCTCCCACCACCTATAAATTGTTCCAAATGATGTGTGACTCAGGAGAGGATGGGTCCCTAAGGCAGTTTGATGTTGTTTACAACTTCATGCTGGCAACCTCTGTGACGACACTGGTGCCAAGCTGTATCATTGCTTGCCCTTTCCTTGGGCTACATCAGTGACGTAGAGAGGGGGATCCCACTGCGTGGGCAACAGCCGGTTCCTCAAATCTTCCTGCCCAGGCTTGTGCCCTGGAGAGGACACAGTCCACCAGAGGTGCAAACCCACGATCCCCTGAGATCGACGGCTGCCTACTACACAAATATAATTCCTTTAATTGTATGCAGTGTGCTGTCTGTTATTTCTTGGCACTGAGCTGTAACAGGGTAGCAAATTACACAGCACCCACACAAACCGGGGTTTGAGTGGGAGAGCTGTCTCAATCTCACGGGTTTGGCAGGACTAGAGTGTGTACTCCTGAGACTTACGCAGCCAAGGAAACCGTCCGGGATCGATTTCTTTGGATGCTGTGCGACTGCCCTGAGCATTGATTCAGTGGTTTGTGTGTTTGAGCCTGTGTTAAACTATTGCCTGGTGATTAAGATATGTGGTTATGGTCACTGAAGGGGTTGAGTCGTGGTGAGAATCCACAGGGTTACCGGTAACAAATCTGTGTGTATTGAGTTGGATAGACATTTGTAGTCCCAATGAATTGTTAATTCGGACCTTAAGTACGGTTAAAGCAGTACCAAACAGTTAGGATCATGGAGCGGAAGTTTGACAAAATAGCAGGCAAAGACTTTGTTTTAGTTCAGACTAGCGCTGACTTAACAGCAGTGGATCTGTCTGGTCCTACTGGGGCTCTGAGAGAGGGGGAGCCATGGGCTGTCCGTACTTTCCAGGAAGAGGGGAGTGTAGGGGAGCATGCCGAATTGGAAGACCATAAAGAGGAGTCATGGTTACCTGCCTGGGTACTGGTGAGGCCTAAATTGCAGAAGCCCTCAGTTGTACAGGTGAACAGGATTACTGTGATTATCAGGATCACTTGGAGAGGGAGGTCACCCTCAGGTGGGAGATGCCAATCGCGCACCTCTTTCCGGTGATGATAATGTCTAATGTCCCTGTGAGACAAGCCAGGGAGAAACTCTGTCTAAAAAAGGGAAAATTAACTGCCGAGTCATTCAACTTTGGGGACTCTCTGGTACCTGGAGGTCGAAGCAGAGATTGATAGAGAAGACATCGAAGCTGGAAGATGTCTTTTCTACTGACGAGTTTGATGTGAGTTGCTCTAAGAGCACTTGCCACACCATCCGGGTGACAGAGGACACCCCGTTCAGAGAAAGGTTGTGGCAACTGATGCCTGCAGAGGCGGAAGATGTTCAGCAGTATCTACGGAAGCTGAAGTAAGTTGGGATCATCGCTGAGTCCAGAAGCCCTTATGTATCTCCAATTGTGGTGGCCAGGAAGAAGATTGGGAATGTACAGATATGTGTGGACTATTGAACTCTGAACAAGCGTCCAGTCCCCAACCAATATACGGTCCCAAGAATCAAGGATGCGCTGGCCTGCCTGAGTGGTGTGAAGTGGCTCAGTGTGTTGGACTTGAAGAGTTGGTATTATCAGATCCCCATGAGTGAGGCTCACAAAGAGAAGATGGCATTCATATGTCCCCTAGGATTCTTCCAGTTCGAAAGGATATCCCAGGGCATATCAGGAGCCTCTGCAGCTTTCCAGTGTGTCATGGAGAAAACAGTGGGGGATATGAACTTGCTTGGGGTGTTGGTGGACCTGGATGATCTCATAGTGTTTGGGTCCACCTTGGAGGAACATGAAGTGAAGCTACTGAAGCTGCTGGGCTGCCTGACAGCTGAAGGGGTAAAGCTTTCCCTGGACAAGTGCCAGATCTGTAAGGTGCCTGTCATCTCTGTTGGGCACATTGTCTCATGGATTATAGTAGCTCCGTAGATAGAGGCGGTGCCCACATAGTCAAGGCCCCACACTGTGAGCACCCTGCGCTCATTCCTTGGGTTCTGTGGGTACTATTGGAGGTTCGTAAAGGACTACTCTGAAGTGAGTCACCCTTTAAATCAGCTTCTGTGGGGTTACCCTCCCTTGGAGAAGAAAGTGAGGAGGACGAAAGGAGAGGATGGTAAAGATTATCTTAACTCTTCCAAGCCTTTTAGAGCGAGATGGGATGCAAAATATGAAGAGGCCTTTCAGTTGCTGAAGAAACTGTTGATGAAAGCACCTATGCTAGCTTTTGCAGAGAGGGTTGGGGGGGGGGCATATTCTGTATCAGGATCAGGGCACAGGGTTGAGACCTGTCGTGTTTTTGTCAGCCAGGGTCTGTCACCCTCTGAGTGAAATTACTCCATGCACAAATTCCTGGCATTGAAATGAGCTGTGGTGGATGAGCTAAGCGACTATCTATATGGTGCAGTTCAAGGTGATATCAGACAACAACCCTTTACTTATATCCTAACTTCAGCGAAATTGGATGCCACAGGCCATCGGTGGTTGACAACATTGTCTGCCTATGATTTCAGCCTGAAGTACCAGCCAGGGATGCCGATGTGTTGTCCCGGCATGCACATGAAGGGCTTGACAGGGATGGAGAGTGGGAGAGTGTTCCTGCCCCTGCAGTCAAAACCATGCACCAATCACAGAGAAGGCAGAGGAAAGGCAAGGGCTGAATTGAGCATAGAACATCTGGGAGCTTCTGACAATGCCATTCCACAAGCTTACTGCAAACTTACTGATCTAAAGACAAAGCAATTACCAGAATTGAGTCCTGGGTAAGTGGCAGCCACTCAACGAGGTGACCCATGCATCGCTACCATTTGGTCAGCTGTTGCGAAGGGGGACCTGGCACAAGCAGACAAAATGAAACATTCTGCAGTGTCTCTACTACTGAGTGAATGGCCCAGATTGGAGTTGAGGAACCAGATACTATACTGGGTCACGTCACCTCCAGACCAACCTCGGCATTCCCAACTGATTCTGTCTGAGAAGTATCAGAGGATTGTGTCGGAGTCACTTCAAGATGATTCCAGCCATTTGGGGGTTGACAAGACCTACGGATTGCCCAGAATGAAGCCAGAGGTCGAAGAGTACTGCAAGTCATGGATTTGATATATATACGAAGGAAAGCATTGCCTACAAGGGCTGCTCCTTTGTCCCACTTGCAGAGTACGCGGCCACTTGATCTGGTGTGTATGGATTTCCTCTCCATAAAGCCTGATTCCAGCAACACGGCGAATGTCTTGGTTATTACGGATCACGACACCAAATATGCGCAAGCCTTCTCTACCAAAGATCAGAGGGCATCGACCATGGCCAAAGTGTAACAGGAGGAGTATTTCATTTATTATGACCTCCCCAGGTAGATACATGGTGATCAGGGATGGGATTTCAAGAGTAGGCTCATCCATGAGTTACTGAGCATGCTTGGAGTTCAGAAGTCGAGGACTATCCTTATCACCTATAGGGTGATCCCCAGCCCAAGAGGTTCAATTAGACCTTGCTAGATATGCTTGGAACCTTGGAGATCAGTAAAAAGAACAAGTGGAGTCAACATATTGGACATCTGCTCCACTGCTACGACTGTACACGAAATCAACTTACCGGGTACTCTCCGTATAATCTGATGTTTAGGCGCAAAGTAAGATTGTCTGTTGACCTCTGTTTTGGGACTGGTGAGGAAGATCTACAACAGAAGACTTATCTGAAATATGTGTCTGATATGAGAAGGGAGCTGAAAAAGGCTTATGAACTAGCTGCTGTCTAGGTTACCAAGCAGAATCAGGGAGATAAGAGGAGATGTGATCAAAAGGTTAGGTTCTCCCAACTAATGCTTCGAGACTGAGTCCTCATAAAGGATTTGGGACTACCAGGGAAGCAGAAGTTGGCTGATCGCAAGGTGGCTACATCCTACGTAGTGGAGAATCAGATGCCAAACACACCAGTTTTCTATATGAAACCAGAGGATGGGAATGGGCCTGTCAAGATTCTCCACCGGAACCACATTCTACCTCTGAGAAAAGAGGTACTTGTTGACCCAGACCTGACTTGAACCCTACACCTGGTAACAGGACTCTGTGGCGACTGGGGGAACTGAATGACTAGCTGTGGGAAGGATTGGGGGGAACTGAATGCCGAGGAGCTGAATGTTGTATGGACTCGGAGGATGAGGAAATGGGGGTGTGGTATGAACTGCCCTTTGCAAACTCCCCAATAATTGATAATTTCTCAACCCTTCTCATGCTGAGGTGGGTGAAATGGAGGGAACTGGCAGTGGACAGGTAGGTTTGTGGTTAGAAAGTAATGGGAGGCTGGACTCTAAAGTAACTGGGCATGAAGGTGAGCTCAGCCAAGTGAGGAGGGGACATGAGTTGTCGGGAGGCACGAGTAATGGACAGGCAGAGGCCCACCTAGGTAGATAGGAAGAGCCCAGGAAGTGTCTGAAGCTGAAGAAGTAGATGATGGGGTAAGGAAGTCCCAAGGAGACAGGAGACCCTAGACAGACTGGCCTATGTTGGACCCGGGGAACAGAGTGTGGCACCTATCCCCTTGGTGAGCTAAATCACTGTCATTTACAGCTGGTTTAGACTTTGTAGTTTGTATGAAGGGGTGACAAATTATCTCAACATCATGATGATGTGACTAATTTTTCCCAGAGTGTAACACCCTGGGAAAGGTTTCACTGTTAACTTAATGGTCTTTCTGGAGAAGCAGTGTTTGGGTTATGGTTAGACATAATGTGCTTTGGAATGTGAGCTGGGTCCTTTGATCGGCGGGACATGGAGAGGGAAGACACTGGAGAGAACTACTCATCGGATTCGACCCAGTGGAGGACTGTGATTCGATGGAGCAAGGTGCCGTGGTCAACTGAGGATTGGTGAATATTACCTTTGGAAGAGTTGAGCTCCAACTTGTGAACATTCGACTGTTTAATTATAATGAGCCCTTTTTGTTTTACATTCTTTTCTTTACTAACCCCTGAGTAGAGTTAAGATTCATAAACATAATACTTTTAATCGTATTCTTGGCACTGAGTTGTAACAGGGTGGCAAATTACACAGCACTCTCACAAACCGGAGTTTGGGTGGGAGAGCTGTCTCACCCTCATGGGTTTAGCAGGATCAGAGTGTGTCTTCCCTAGACTTACGCAGCCAAGGAAACCAGTGGAGTTTGCTGCATCTGCAGGATCCCTTGGGTTTTTAATCTGACTTCCCACAGCCCTGCACATTCTGTAATCTAGATGAAGGGTCACAAGCCAAACCTTTGACCACCCATTTCCCCCCTTAGATGCTGCCTGACCCATTGTGTACCTCTAGATTTTTGTGTGTAGCTCCAGATTCTGGCACGTATAATCTCCTGTATCTCCCATAGCTCCTTCTTTACTAATGCTTATTGTTCACTTGAGCTGCACTTTCTCAGAAGCTTTTACACTTTATTCTGCATTCCACTCTACTTTGTTCTACCTAATGGTTTGACCTGTATGAGCAGTATGAAAGACAAGCTTTACACTGTCTCAAGTGCATGGGACAATAATAATAAACCAATTTGGAAGGATTAATTGACATTTGTTGTGGATTGGACACTGTAGTCCATGTTGTGATGTGTTTATGGTTTCTGGTTGCTGCTTTCTGTTACTGTTCATTGCAATGTTGATCGGGGTGAACTGACTGCAGCCTGTGGTCAGTGAACAGCAGAGTACGTCATTGGACTGACCTGAGCTAAAGCTGGACATTCCTGGACTGTTTTGTTGACATTGTGGATATTTTACTCCTGTTTTTTTTTTGCCGTTTGCATGATTTGTTCGTTTTGAATTGACTTTATTACTTACAGCAGGGGTCCCCAACCTTTTTTGCACCACGGACTGGTTTAATATTGACAATATTCTTGCGGACCAGCCAACCGGGGGTGGGGGTGGAGTTAAACTCACCTCAACATGTCTTTTTACAGTTAGGGTTGCCAACTTTCTTACTCCCAAATAAGGGACAAAAGTAGCAGTCAAATCCCGGGTCACTTTACCCCAGGAAAGTCTATCATGACCATGAAGCCTTGTATGGGCACCTGTGTGGGCGTGCGTATGCATATGTGACGTGCGCTTGCGTGTATGTGCTATTTTTTTCCAGAAATCCGTTTTGTCTTCATCTTCCCAACTATACTGTACATACATTGTTTCTACTTTATACAGGCTGTGTATTTATCATATCATTCCTGCTTTTACTATATTTTAGTGTTATTTTAGGTTTTATGTGTTATTTGGTATGATTTGGTAGGTTATATTCTAGGTCTGGGAACGCTCAAAAATTTTTCCCATATAAATTAATGGTAATTGCTTCTTCGCTTTATGCCATTTCTGCACAAAAGGTTTCATAGGAACGCTCTACCTTAGCAGGGGAAATATGGGTCAAGGGTGGTCCCGTATGGGACAAACCAATTTAGCCCAATATACGGGATTTCCCCGGTAAATACGGGACAGTTGGCAACCCTATGTTCAAGTTCAACAGTGTGTGACAGGGAATGAGGAAAGGTGCAGCTGACTCATATCGTTTCCTTGAGGACCGGTAGCACATGTTCTGCGGCCCGATACCGGTCCGCGGCCCGGTGGTTGGGGACCGCTGACTTACATCTTTCACTTACATAAGGAGTAAAAATCTTTACATTACATCTCCGTCTAAATGTGCAATGTGCAAATTATAGTAATTTGAAGTAAATAGTGTGTACAATAGAATAATCAATATAATACAATTGTAACAGTGTGAATTAATCAGCCTGATGGCCTGGTGGAAGAAGCTGTCCTGGAGCCTCTTGGTCCTGGCTTTATGCTGTGGTACCGTGTCCAGGATGGTAGCACCTGGAACAGTTTGTGTTTGGGGTGACTCGGGTCCCCAATGATCCTTCAGGCCATTTTACACACCTGTCTTTGTAAATGTCCTGTATAGTGGGAAGTTCACTCTACAGATGCACTGGGCTGTCCGCACCACTCTCTGCAGAATCCTGCGATTAAAGGATGTACAGCTCCCATACCAGCAGTGATGCAGCCAGTCAGGATGCCCTCAATTGTGCCTCTGTAGAAACTTCTTAGGATTTGGGGCCCATATCAAACTTCCTAAACCGTCTGAGGTGGAAGAGGCATTGTGGTGCTTTTGTCACCACTCAGCCGGTACGTACAGACCACGTGAGATCCTCGGTGATGTTTATGCCGAGGAACTTAAAACTGTTCACCCTCTCAACCCCAGATCCATTGATGTCAATAGGGGTTAGCCTGTTTCCATTCCTCCGGTAGTCCACAACCAGCTCCTTTGGTTTTACCACATTGAGGGACAAGTTGTTTTCTTGACACCACTGTGTCAGGGTGATGTCTTCTTCTGTGTAGGCTGCCTCATTATTATTTGAGATTAGGCCAATCAGTGTAATATTGTCAGCAAACTTAATTAGCAGATTGGAGCTGTGTGTTGCGACACAGTCATGGGTGTACAGAGAGTAAAGGAGGGAGCTTAGGACACAACACTGGGGGCACCTGTGTTGAGGGTTGGAGGGGGCAGAGGTGAGGGAGCCCACTCTTACCACCTGCTGGCAATCTGACAGGAAGTCCAGGATTCAACTGCACGAGGCAGGGTGAAGGCCGAGGTCTCTGAGCTCCTTGTCAACCGTGGAGGGAATTATGGTGTTGAATACCGAACTGTAGTCAAGAACAGCTTTCTCACATAAGCATCCTTCTTCTCCAGATGTGTAAGAATGGTGTGTAGAGCTGTGGCTATTGCATCACCTGTTGATCTGTTGTGTTGGTAGGCGATTGTAGGGGTCCAGTGTGAGTGGCAGCATGCTGCAGGTGTAGTCCTTGACCAGCCTCTCAAAGCATTTGCTTATTATTGAGGTGAGTGTGACAGGACACCAGACATGTTACCTTGGTCTTTTTAGGTACAGGGACAATGGTAGATGTTTTCAAGCAGGAGGGCACTCTACACTGGGAGAGGAAGAGGTTAAAAATGTCTAAACACACTTGCCAGTTGTGCCACACATATCTTGAGTTCCCGCCCTAGGATACCATCCGAACCCACAGCCTTGCGACTGTCCACTCGTTGGAAACACCGGCATACTTCAGCCTCAGAGATGACCAAGGTGCAGGTTGTTTCGGTGACTCTCCTTGGGGGCTCAGTGCTGGCGATATTGAATCAAGCATAAAAAAACATTGAGCTCATCTTATGCGCATTGGAGCTTTAGTGCTTTTCTTTGAAGGGGTTTCATGGTTTTCTTTGTTTCATAGCTGCCTGTGTGAAGATGAATCTTAGGGTTGTATACTGCACACTTAGTTTGATAATAAATGTACTTTGAATCTTTGAATTTGAATTCCAGTTCAAATTCCAACCTCCAAGCTTCACCCTGCTTCTTTAGAACCCCACAGTTGAATCTGCCTCCAGTAAAGCCATTATTAGTGCATTCCAGAGCCCAAACACTCATTCAAAAACTTCCTGCGTATTGCTTTTGGATTGTTTTCCAGTCACCGTCATTCTATGCCACCCATTTCCAGATCGCTTTTTGCTAATAATAATATTACTTCTTTCCCATGCAACCAACAGGATCGATCAAAATAATCTTTTGGACACATTGGAACTGCGGTGTTTGGATCTCAGATAGGTGTGTCCGTTATTGATTGTTCACACAAACAACCATAATCCTGTCTTTTGAATATTTGACACCTCCAGGATTGTCTTCCCTTCCAAAAGCCCTGGGAAATAATTCAATCAGACTGATAGAGTGGTATACTAAATCCTTTCAGTATCATTCAGAACCATCAGAAATTTGTTTAAGGTTCACACCTGCAGTCTGCACTCAATAACAAGGCTGGTAATTGTCATGCCTCAACTCAAACCTTTGAACCAGCGATTTGTGTAAATGTCTGGGTATTTGGTTGCTAGGCAAAGACCTTTAGATTTTTCCCCCGATCATCCAGTCAGTCACGTTACCATTTTGTTCTCTGTCCTGTGTAAATTAACTGAACAAAGAAACTTCAAGCCTTTGTGTATCAGAGTCTTTGAAGTTTCCATTCTTCAGATGATGTTCTCTTTCCTGGGGGTAATGAACGCATCTATTGGCAAAGATCCATGGGTTTGTTTAGAATTGCCATTGCCAAAAAGACACTGATTTTGTGGTTTTGCTCTCATATTGAAACACTTCTGCCACCATGTGTTGCACAGTTGTGCCGGTCAGACCCTAGCTTAGAGAATGTGACAAACAGGACAATTGAATTGAATTGAATTGAATTGACTTTATTACTTACATCCTTCACATACATGAGGAGTAAAAATCTTTACATTACATTTCCATCTAAATGTGCAATGTGCAATTATAATATTTTATAATAAATATTATGTACAACAGGATAGTCAATATAACATAGAAATACAGTTGTGTCAGCATGAGTTAAGCGGTCTGATGGTCTGGTGGAAGAAGCTGTCCCGGAGTCTGTTGGTCCTGGCTATTATGTTGCAGTACCATTTCCTGGATGGTAGCAGCTGGAACAGTTCGTGTTTGGGGTGACTCAGGTCTCCAATGATCCTTCGGGCCCTTTTTACACACCTGTCTTTGTAAATGTCCTGAATATAGAAACATAGAAAATAGTTGCTGGAGTAAGCCATTTGGCCCTTTGAGCCTGCACCGCCATTCAGTATGATCATGGCTGATCATCCAACTCAGAACCCTGCACCAGCCTTCCCTCCATACCCCCTGATTCCCGTAGCCACAAGGGCCATATCTAACTCCCTCTTAAATATAGCCAATGAACTGGCCTCAACTGTTTCCTGTGGCAGAGAATTCCACAGATTCACCACTCTCTGTGTGAAGAAGTTTTTCCTAATCTCGGTCCTAAAAGGCTTCTCCTTTATCCTCAAACTGTGACCCCTCGTTCTGGACTTCCCCAACATCGGGAACAATCTTCCTGCATCTAGCCAGTCCAATTCCTTTAGGATTTTATACGTTTCAATCAGATCCCCCCTCAATCTTCTAAATTCCAACGGGTATAAGCCTAGTTCATCCAGTCTTTCATCATATGAAAGTCCTGCCATCCCAGGAATCAATCTGATGAACCTTCTTTGTACTCCCTCTATGGCAAGGATGTCTTTCCTCAGATTAGGGGACCAAAACTGCACACAATACTTCAGGTGTGGTCTCACCAAGGCCTTGTACAACTGCAGTAGTACCTCCCTGCTCCTGTACTCGAATCCTCTTGCTATAAATGCCAGCATACCATTCGCCTTTTTCACCACCTGTTTGTGGGAAGTGGGAAGTTCACATCCACAGATGCTCTGTGCTGTCTGCACCACACTCTGCAGCCCTGCGATTGAGGGAAGTACAGTTCCCATAGCAGGCAGTGATGTAGCCTGTCAGGATACTCTCAATCATGCCTCTATAGAAAGTTCTTGGAATCTGGGGGGGCCATACCAAACCTCTTCAACCGTCTGAGGTGAAAGACTGAGCATCAAGACACAACCTTCGTCTCATGAGTTCAGTAGGGAAATCTAAAATCAGGCATTCTATTGTGATCTGAAAACCACTTCATTTTCCAAACTGGGGGCACGTTTTCTGATGTTGACTTAACATACAAAAGCCTGAATACTGAAGACACAGAGGCCTGAAAGGACCAGACTCCAGGAAAGCTTCTATCTCACTGTTAGCAGACTCACGAACAGACCTCTTGTACGTTCAGATTGATCTTAGCATGGCAGTACCTCTCCTTTCTTGGATGATCACGAAGATTCATCATGCCATCTAAAACGTCATCAAACATCTATAGATGTGCGGTGAAGACTATACCGGCTGGCTGCATTACAGACTGGCATGGAGATACGAGTGCCCTTGAACAGAAATGCCTCCAAAATGTCGTGGCCAGTCTGTCACGGGAAAAGCCCTCCTGACCATTGTGCACATCTACACGGAGCGCTGTCACAGGAAGGCAGCGTCAATCATCAGAGACCAACCACCCAGGCCACGCCATCTTCTCACTGCTGCTATCAGGAAGAAGGTACAGGAGCCTCAGGGCTCACACCCCCAGGTTCAGGAACAATTACTACCGCTCAACCAGAGAGGATAACCTCACTCAATCTCACTCGCCCCATCGCTGAACTGTTCCCACATCCTATGGACCCACTTTCAAGGACTCTTCATCTCATGTTCTCGATATTTATTGGTTGTTTATTTATTTATTATTTTGCTTGTTTTTTGCTGTTTCTTTGTATTTGAGTGCTCACATGAAAATGAATCGCAGGGTTATATATGATGACATGAACAGACTTTGATAATAAATTTATTTGAACTTTGAACTTCTGGTGACGCAGTGTTTGGTGATTGCCCAAATGCAGAGGGAAAGACACCGAAGTGGAACAGAAGTTCACTGATTTTTAATAACAACTGTACAGAACAAAAGGAAAATAATTAATGCTAGGCCAACAGAGCTGTTAACTAAAACTCTCAAACTAAATTCTAACGTTGTCAATGCAGTAATTTAATAATAAATTAATACCACGCTTTTACAGGGTGAATCTAAATTGTAATCTTCCTTCCCAGATCATGGACTAATGTAAGCAGGGAGTGCTGTTGCCCCTGTGCCTCAGTCAAGACTCAAGATGACTGGCATGAAAGGAAGGGAGTTAAATATAACCACAAAGAAACCCTACTTGGCTGGAATGTGCATTCTGATGAATGTGTTTGCCAACCCCCTTCAGCTGCCCACCTGCAAGGGTGCCCAGATTCTGTGGTTGTGACACCATCCCCCTCCCTAGATGCAGCACCCGAGGAACCAAAGACTGCAGCCCACTGGAAGTCCAGGATGAGAGACTTGTCCAGAATGGCACGAGCTGGACCCGAGTACATTGCTCTGGCCCAATCCACGAGGGACAGGACATTGCCCCGCATCCTGCGAGGTGCCAGAAGGCACTATGCAGACTTGCCCAGGGACCCATCCACCAAGCGGGGAGAAGGTGTGGGAGGTGACTGAAGCAAAAGCTGTGAATGCCATCAGTGTAAGTATGAAACATGGAACACTGGGTGAATCCGCACAGATGTTGATAGGTGCAGTCTAGAGGAGACTTCATTGAACATTGCAGTGCTGCATTAAAACAAAGGATTTATTGTCCATACTACACTACAACACTATATTCTGCATCTTGTTTATTGTTTTACCCTTTGTTCTGCCTCAATGTGCTTATGCTTTGTAATGGTCTGTATGGATGGCTTGCAAAACTATGTCTTCAATGTATTTCAGAACATGTGACCAAATCCAATTCCACCTTACAGGTTGGACTGACCTATGTTTCATATTCACAGATTAATAAAGGGAAGGAGTTTCTCTCGACTAGAGAAAGAGGAGATAGAGCACAAACAGCCAGAAGAGGGGAGGAGAGCGAGGGAACACCTATGGTATTCCTGACAGAGGTGTGTAATATGATGAGAGGCATTGATCATGTGGATAGCCAGAAGCTTCTTTCCAGGGCTGAAATAGCTAACGCGACGGGGACTAGTTTTAAGGTGCTTGGAAGAAAGTACAGAGGGGATGTCAGGGGTAAGTTTCTCACAAAGAGTGGTGGGTGCGTGGGATGCACTGCCGGTGACAGTAGTGGAGGCAGGGTCTTTTAAGAGACTCTTAGATAGGTACATGGGGTTTCAAAAAATAGAGGGCTTATGCAGTAGGGCAATCCTAGTCAGTTTCTGGAGTAGGTTACACGGTCGGCACAACTTTGTGGGCCGAAGAGCCTGTAATGAGCTGTAGATTTCTATGTCCTATGTATTTCCCCACAATGTTGTTGGTGCTGGTTTGTCCTTCACCATGGCGATGAACTGCAGCTGTGTGAGGCAAATGCAGAAGAATGAGCCGTCGGGGAGGGAGAGAGCACAGTGATGTTGCCTCCCCTGCTCTCGGGACCTGGATTTGACCATGATCTCAGGAGCAGGGTGGAGCTTTCACATTCCCTCTGTGACCCCCATGGGTTACAGCCAGGTGCTCCGATTTCCTCCCACATCGTAGACTGGCTGCTGTAACTTGCCTCTTGCTGCCCAGAAGAGGCAAAGAGAATTGTAGGGAAATCGATGGGCAGGTGAGTAAGAATAAGTCGCAGGGCTACAGGGGAACCAAGAGGTGGAATATGAGATATATACACAGAATGGACATGCTTCTGTGTCAGAGAAAGTAAGTAGGGCTGCTCTTGTTCTCAGGATCCATTCCTCCATGAACTCTCTGAAGATGTTTGTGTCAGTCACTTCCAAGGTCATTCCCAAAGGATGAATGCTTTATGTGGACAGACAGGAAACAGTATATTGACCACGAGGAACAACTGGTGATGATCCACAGTGAGCTAATGGAAAGACCACATTTATTGAACACAGTTCATACAGAGATGCAATGCAGTTAATTGCCACCTTACCCATGGGAGACAATCTGATCTGTGAGGAGTGAACCTCCAAGGAATGGAAGTGGGTGAAGTCATCCCTTTGTGTGTGACTTTTGATCAAACCATGAGCAGCAGCTCAGAAGACCTGACAGAGATCTGCTGCACTATTTGGAATCCTACGGCCAGGAATCTGGCAGCGCAGATGGCCTTGGATGTAATGGAGAGAGCAGTCCTGTATCAGAGTGTGGAGCAAGAGTTTTCCGAAACAGATCTCATGCCTTTACCTTGACTGCCTGTGAAAACCTGAGTGAGTGGCAATGTTCTTATGCAAAGTATCCAGCATTTTAGGAAACTAGCTGGGAATTGGTTCTTCTTTAAAGAACATACACTTGTCACCTGCAATGAGATCCTCAACATATTCTAGTTGCGATACACCACCATCAGAGTTTGCTTTTGGCATTTAATTGGATATCACAGCATCTGGTGCATTATCTGAAAATACTGTGAATGGTGGAGAATTGAGTAATGATCGCAGTGCTCATCAGGGGGTTTTATAATCCTTGAATACATTGCTAATCCTCAGCAGGAGGGTGCACTGTAATCCTTTGATCTTCTGAACAGGTTGAGAAGGGTGGAAAAAGAGAGGGAGAAGACCTTAGATTTTAAAGTATCTTTCACAACTTCAGGATGTTTCAAAGCTCCATATAACCAATGAATAATCCTAACGTACACTCAGTGGCCACTTTATTAGGTACACCTGTACATCTGATTATTAATGCAAATACTGTGTCTAATCAGCCAATCATGTGGCAGCATCTCAAAGCGTAGAAGTATGCAGACAAGGTCAATAGGTTCAGTTATTGTTCAGACCAAACATTAGAATGGGGGAAGGAATGTGATCCAATTGACTTTGACTACGTCAAATGATTGGAGGTTCAGACTGGGGGAGTTTGAGTATCTCAGAAACTGCTGATCTCCTGGGATTTTCACACATAACAGCCACTAGAGTTTACAGAGAATGGCATGAAAAACAAAAAACAAAAAAAAAATCATCCAGTGAGTGGTAGTTCTGTTGGTGAAAATGCATTGATAATGAGAGAGGTCAGAGGAGGATGGCCAGAATAGTTCAAGCTGGCAGAAAGGTGACAGTAACTGAAATAACTATGCAATGCAACAGTAGTGTGCAGAAGAGCACACGATTAAACGCACAACAGATTGAACCTTGAAGTAGATAGGCTACATCAGCAGAGCAGAAGGCCAAAAATATATGTGTTCCTGTATCTGTATCCGTATCCGTACCTGTACCTCAGTGTAGGTACCTCCAGTGAGTGTAGTCATCATTGTAATGATTAAAGGTACAGCAGCTAAAGTGTGAAGAACAAGCAATCACAGACAATAATGTGATAATAACCAATTCATTAATTTTAGGGATTAAGTACTGTAATTGCCCAAGAGTCTTCTAAGGTACCTCTGCACTAATTTGACCAGTCCTGATGGATCTCTAATATCGATCAAAAAGGCATGCATGGCTTTGTCAAATGTCTCAGTTGAAGGATAGCAGCTTTGACAGTACAGCACTCTCTAGATATTGCACTGTCATGCGAATCTTCTTTATAGACTCTGGTTTGGCCTATAAGATCTCATACGGAAAGACAGAAAAAGATGTGCAAAGCAGTAAGAAAGACTGGAGATGAATTTCAGACTTTAATGTTTCTCCTATGAGTTCAAAAATGGTCAGTGACTGCAATGAGTAAACTAACATAAATCCAGCCAGGCATTTGAACGTGAATGTGTGGAGACAGGCACAGAGGTGGAACTACAATGATCAGCTGTGCAAGGGCTCCAGGTTGTCCTAGGAAATTGTGGAGAAACATGCAGGGAGCTGCAGCTCACTAACAATGAACTTTCCCATGAATTTCCAGGCTAGAAGATAGACTGGACAACATTGTAATGACACTTCCTTCTGGGACATTTGCAGGCTAGCTTTTCAACATCTTCCCATGAATGGAAATTTCTGTAGGAGTTGGCGGATACAGCCCAGTCTGTCCCAAGCACAGCCCTCCCCACCATTGAGCGCATTTACATGGAGTGCTGCCAGATGGTTGGAAAGCACCATCCATCTTCAATAATCCCCATTATTCAGACCATGTTCTCTTCTCTCTACTACCATCAGGCAGGAGGTACAGAAGCCTTACATCTCACACCATCAGCTTCAGAAATGGTGATTAACCTACAACCATCAGGTCGCTGAATCACCGAGTATAACTTCACTCACTACAATTCAACCTACAGACTTTCAAGGACTTTACAACTCATGCTTTCAGTGATATTATTTTGTATTTGTGCAAATTGTCTTCTTTGCCAATTGGTTGTTTATCAGTCTTTATGTATAGTTTTTCATAAATTCTGTTGAGGATTCTTCTACCTTGATTAAACCTGCCGTAAAGTTCAAAGTTGAAAGTAAAATTCATTATCAGAGTACATATATGTCACCACAAACAACCCTGAGATTCTTTTTCTGCAGGCGTAGTTAGCAAATCTATAGAACAGTAACTGTAAACAGGATTAAGGAACAAAAAACTGTGCAAATGCAGATATAAATATATAGCAATAAATAACGAGCATGAAATAACAAAATAAAAGAGACCTTAAATGAGTGTAGTTATCCTCTTTTGTTCAAGAGCCTGATGACTGAGAGGTGGTAATTGTTCTTGAAATTGATGGTGCAAGTCGTGAGGCACTTGTACCTTCTATGTGATGGCAGCAGTGAGAAAAGAGCATGGCCTGGGTGGTGAAGGACTTTGATAATGGATGCTGCTTTTCTACGGCAGTGTTTCATGTAGATATATTCAATGGCTGGAAGGGTTTTACCCATGATATTACTGGGCCGACTCCTCTACCTTTTGTAGGATTTTCCACTCAAAGGTATTGGTGTTCCCATACCAGACCATAATGCAGCCAGTCAGCACACTTTCCACCACACATCTATAGAAGTTTGCCAAGGTTTTTGATGACCTGCCGAAACTCCGCAGACTCCTGAGGAAGCAAAGACATTGTTGTGCTTTCTTCACAGTTATATTTATATGGTGAGTCTAGGACAGGTCTTATGAGATAGTGACACCCAGAAACTTAAAGTTACTGACCCTCTCCATCTCTGATCCTCTGATGATTAATGGCTTGTGGACGTCTGGTTTCCCTCTCCTGGTCTACAATCAGTTTCTTGGTCTTATTGATATTGAGTGAGAGGTTGTTGCTATTACACCACTCAGCCAGATTTTCAATTTTCCTCCTGAATGCTGATTCATCATCCCCCTTGATACAGCCCACAGCAGCGGGGTCATCAGCAAACTTGTACATGGTGTTGGAGCAGACATAGGTAAAGAGCAAGAAGAGCAAGGGGCTAAGTACACCTCCCTGCAGTAGTCCTGTGCTGATAGAGATTGTAGAGCAGATACTTTTGCAAATCTGGACTGTCTGGGTCTACAAGTGAGGAAATCCAGGATCCAATTGCACAAAGGGCAATTGAGACCCAGATCTTGGAGTTTACTGATAGCTTGGAGGGGATGATGGTGTAAAGTGCTGAGCTGTATCGATAAATAGCATCCTGATGTATGCAACTTTACATCTTTATTCTCCAGGTGTTCCAGGGTTGTGTGAGGAGCCAACGAGATAACATCCACTGTAGGCGGGAGGAGAAGATGGCAGTGCAATGCAAAGCGCGCAGCTCTCTGGTGAAATGATATTGTATTTGTAAGTAGGACGCCGTGGACAATTCTGATTTGATGGAGACAGACGTGAAAGCACAGAGGAACATCTGGAGAAACTTCTGAAATGCCCGGTTCGCTGCCACTGCGACTGTGCGATCGAGAATCTCCGGAGGGAAGGCCCCAAAATCCCCAGCTTTGCCTGCTGCTGGCGACCGAGGCTGGGGTCAAAGCGTTTGGCAGAGATGGTGCTCGGTACTTGGTGTCGGAGGGCTGGTCGGAGGCTCAAAGTTTTCGGACAACTCAGAGTCGGTCTGTGGTCGGGCATGGCAGAGAGAGTTTTCTTCCTTCTCCCATTTGCATGAGATGTGGGACTTTCGAGAGACTTTGAACTTTTTTACTGTGCCCATGGCCTGTTCTTCATCAAGTTATGGTAATGTTGCACTGTTGGAACTGTATGTTATAATTATGTGGAGTTTGTTAGTTTTTCAGTCTTGGTCTGTCCTGTGTTTCTGTGATATCACACCAGAGGAATATTGCATCATTTCTTAATGCATGCATTACTAAATGACAATAAAAGAGGGCTGTGTGTCCTCATAAAATAATCTAATCTAGACCTGTTGCTTTGGTAGGTGAAATGGAGAGGATTCAAGTTGCCACTCAGACAGGGGCTGATATACTTTAACTGGAAGTGCCACTGGGTAATAGACATTTAGACAGGTTATCATGCCCTTCTTGGACACTGGTATGATTGAAGCCTTCTTGAAGCAGGTGGGTAGCACACAATGCCGGAGTGAGAGGTTGAAGATACCCAAGAATACACTAGCCAGTTGGTCAGCACACATCTTCAGTACTCAGCCGTGTTCTCCATCTGGACTGGGTGCTTTCCTTGGGTACACTCTCATTAAAGCAACCCACATATGATCTTCAGATACTGAGACCAAAGGATCATCGGGAGACATGGGATGCACGATGGTTCCTCTCTGTTCTGGTGATTAAAGCAAGTATAGAAGAAATTGAGCTCATCTGGAAGTGAAGCTCTGCAGTCCCCTATGTCACAAGATTTAACCTTGCATGAGGTAATGACATTCAAACCCTGCCACAGCTGATGAACATCCCTCGTTGATTCCAGTCTAGTCCGGAATTTCTGCTTCGCCCATGAGGTGGCTTTCAAAGATCAAACCTGGACCTCTTGTGGCATTCTTGATCTCCAGACTTGAATGTGTAAACTGGGGGGGGGGTCTGTTTTCTCAAACCCTCCACTCCATCGGCCAAAAGTGGAATGTCCCATGGCCAACCATTTTATTTTCTATCCCCATTCCTGTTCCAATAAGTCATTCTCTGGCCTTCTCTTCTGCCACAATGAGGCAACTCTCAGGGTAGAGGAGCAACATCTCATATTCTGTCCTGGTAGTCTCCACCCTGATGTCATCAACATCAGTTTCTCCTGCTGGTAATTCTTTTCTTTTTTTTAAATTTTATTTTTATTTGGATAAGGAATTCACAAACACACATATAACCTTTTCCATTTTTTATATGTATAAACTATAATTATTTATACATTTTTAAGTACACATTGAGATGATATAAAAGGAAATTAGACACTTAAATAGATAATTATGTACTGTGGTAATTCTAATCTATTAGGCTAAGTAATGGTATTAGTTGTTAAGAAAAATGGTAATAATAGTTACCATATAACTCTTCTGGACCATTTCCACTGGTCCAAAATGTTGTATACAAGCCTATGTAACAACCATTGTAGGTGTTTATATCCTAATTTGTTCATGCTTGCTCCTGCCCGCAGACATAATTATCCAATCCCTATGTACTTATTTACTTACTTTTTTCATTTTTTATCCCTTTCCCAAATCTTTCCCTTTACTTGTGTTAATTCTCTATTTTCCAAAAAAAAACAAAAAAAAAGACATTTAGGCTAGGGGTGTGTTGATGAGAAGAGCAGTATAAATCATTAGGATAGTCATCTAAAGTCTGCTCGCATTGAGGTTATATATTCAATCCATTTATTCCAGATTTGATAAAATATTTCTTTTTGAATTCTCAGGGAGTAAGTCAACTTTTCCATTTTAAATATTTCCAAGATAATTTCGTGTCAATCTTCTAATGTAGGTGGCATTGGATTTAGCCACTTTCTAGTGATTGATTTCTTACTTTCCGCTAAGAGGGCCTACAGCAATTTTATATCTTCCTTCTGTTCAAGGAACAATACATGCCCCAAATAGAGCGTCTCAAAGTTCAGAGGTATCTGGGACCTAGGTACCTTAACTAATGTTCTATGAATACCTTCCCAATATAGACTTAATTTAGGGCAATCCCAGAAAATATGAAAATGATTTGCCTCCTTGGAGCCGCACCTTCTCCAACACGTCACATTTGTATCTTTATATTTTTCCTGATATGGGGTCTTGAAGTATCTTATAATGTTTTTCCAACAATGTTCTCTCCAAGTCAAAGAATTAGTCGAGGACCATTGAAAGTTGCAGATTTTCCCCCAAGCCTCCTCTGAAAGTACCAACCCCGCTTCTTTCTCCCACTTCTCTTTAATATACAGTGTATTTACATTTTTAGCATGGGAGAGTGCATTATATAATCGAGAAACTAATTTACTAGATATTGAACTGCAAGCCGAATTCAGAATCTTGAAAAATTCTAATTCTACTGTTGATAGGTCTGTATATCTACAACTCTGGTTAACATAGTTTCGTACTTGAAGGTACCTAAAAAAGTCATTATATTCTAGGCCATGTTTGTCCTACAGGATTTGGAAACTTTGTAATACTCTTTTATCTATAAATGAGAGGTAGGTTGTAAGACCTTTCTTTATCCATAGCTCAAATCTTTTATCTCCTCTGTTGGGAAGGAATTCGGTATCATATGCACACCATCTAAAGAGTTTTAACATGTTATTAATTCCACATGAATTAACCACCTTCTGCCATACTTTTAATGTAAGATTTATCCAACTGTTTTTAAATTTTTCCAACTGGGCCATCAATCCTTTGTCAGCTATTGAGGCCTGAAGAGGAAAACTGCCAACTAATCCAAATTCTATTTCCTTCCATCTAGCCTTATATTCCCTCTTACACCAGTATAACAGAGGGGTTATCTGTAAGGCATAAAAATAATTTCTCAGGCAAGGAAGAACCATACCTCCTCCTTCCTTCCCTAACTGTAAGGTGTTATATCGAATTCTAGGTTTCTTTCCTTGCCAAATGAAGCAGGAAATCCATTTGTCTCATTCCCTGAATTGATTATCATCCACCTCCACCGGTAAAGTACGGAAAAGATACAATAACTGAGGAAGAATATTCATTTTTATAGTATTTATCCTTGAATTTAAACTTAAAAAGGGGATAAGAATCCATCTATGCATACCTGCTTTTATCTCTGAGATTAATGGCCCATAATTTACCTGTGACAGTGTTGAAAGATCCTTCGGCAGGGTTATTCCTAAATATTTTAATGATTTAGCTTCCCACTTAAGATCGTATGTATCCTGCAATTTTTTGGATGGTGTATAATTTAGGGACATAACCTGCATTTTCTTTACATTTATTTTATAACCTGATATTTTCCCAAAGTCATCCAACAGAATCAAAAGCTTTCTCAGCGTCCAATCCTACTACCATTGTCTCTGTCTCGTTCTTATTAACCTGTTCTAATATGTGCAGAGTTCTTATGTTGTCCTGTGTTTGTCTTTGTTGAATAAATCCAGTCTGGTCTAAATGGATTAGGCCAGGTAAAAGCTTTTCCAACCTGCGCGCTAATATAGATGTAAATAGTTTGTAATCTAAATTAAGAACACTAATTGGCCGATAATTGCCACATTCTAGTTCATCTTTACCCTCTTTAGGAATAACTGGAATAGTCGCTTCTCTCCAGGAAGGTGGAGTTTCTCCTCTCTGCAAGATCCAATTAAAGGTGTTAAGTAGTAATGGGGCTAACTGTGTCTTCAGGGACTTGTACCACTCTGCGGTAAACCCATCAGAACCCGGGGACTTTCCAGCCTTTAACCTAGAGATGGCCACGTTGAGTTCTTTGACAGTTACTGGTTCTAATAAACTTTCATTTTGTAAATCTGTAAATTTAGGTAGATCTAAAAAATTCAATACACTGTCTATATACGGCTCACTGGGGGCCCAGGGTTGGGAGTACAGCTCTCGATAATATATTTCAAAACTCTCTTGAATTTTCCCTATTGTACTCTCCACAAGCTTTGTCTTTGGATTCTTTATTTTATGAATTGTATTGTCTGCTTATTGTTTTCGTAATTTATATGCTAATAATCTAGCTGATTTACCTCCTACTTTATAATTCTTTTGTCTCAGGTAAAGAAAATTTCCAATGTTTCCAACGTATAAATATTCTCAATTTCACTTTGCAATTTCCTAATTTCCTGTTTTCGATTTGAATTACTTTTGTTGCTATCTACAACTTGAAATTGTTTTAATTTTCCTTGAAGGTCTGCTAATTTTTGTGCATTGATTTTTTTCATGTGAGTGGTAATGGAAATAATTTTCCCTCTCAATACAGCTTTCAATGTATCCCATAAGATCACTGGTGATGTTTCTCCTGTGTCATTAAGGTCTAGATATTCTTTGTTTTCTCCCCTTAATCTCTCCATTACTTTCGGGTTATTGAGTATATGTGAGTTTAGCCTCCATAGTGTTTTCCTCACTTTCCTTTCCAGGTTTAGAGACATAGAGACTGGGATATGATCCGACAGATCAATTGTTGCAATATTACAGTTTTTTATCCTGAGTCTATCTGTATTAAAGATAAAGAAATAGTCTATCCTTGAATAGGCTGAATGAGAGAAAGAGTAATATGTATAATCTTTACTAGTAGGGTGTAATTCCCTCCAGACATCTATAATTCCCAACTCCTTCATCAATGAATTCATTTTCCGAGTCAGAGGTTTATTCTGAGTAACTATTCTTGAAGAATCTAATTTAGGATTTAATCTAATATTAAAATCCCCTCCACAAATTACTACCCCTTGAGAACTGATCATTAGGTCAAAAATGTGTCTATAAAATGACCATTCACAACCTGGAGGAGCATAAACATTCAGCAATGTTATTTCTGTACCTTCTATTCTTCCTGTGATTTTTACAAACCCGTCGTTCTTTGTCTTTAGTCTCTGAAATATGTTCATAATTAAGAGTACTTGATATTAAAGTAGCTACCCCTCTTTTGTGACTCAATTTATATGATGAATAAAATACATGCTTAAAGCTCATTCTTTTTAATTTTCCATGTTCAGATTGGCTCATATGTGATTCCTGGAGGAAAGCTATTTGTGCCCTCTCTTTTTTCAATTTAGACATAATCTTATTTCTTTTAATTGGATTCAAAACCCCATTAACATTATAGGAAATTATTTTTACCAATTCAGTTTGCATTTTTCTCTAGTAGAAAAAAAAACACTCTCCTTTTCTAACCAAACAGTAAGCAATCCCTTCTCAACAGTAAACCAAGACATATAACCACACCCTAGACATTTTTGAACGTGTAACATTTGAAAATTTTTCCCGACTTCCCACAGTGAGGCCTGAGCACTGACCCGCCTCAGTTCAGAGGGATAATATATCTATCTTCACCCTGTGTTAGAGGGCCCTCAGCAGTTTGAATAATCATAGAGAATTTTCTCCTATTTATGTCTCGACCAAATTGCTATCATTCAAGTTTATTTTCAGTTACCAGTTTTCATTTTACCTTTAAGTCCGATTTACTTTTTTCAGTCATTTCTCTTAATTAATCTGTATTCTCTCTACATTCGCGTCTGAATATTTGCAGCTTTTCCTTGTAGTTTGACACTCTGGTTCGAGTGAAGCGTCCTCGCCCCACTAACTGCCACGACTTCTGCCGAATCCTCTCCAGTAGCGACTCCGGTTGGGTGATAACTTTAATAGGTAGTCCCCGGTCCGCCAGGTCCAATGTTGCCTCCTCCGCCGTAGCGTGGGTTTTTGTCCCTTCGTTGTAAAAGACTCTCAGCCGAGCTGGATACAGGGTCTGGAATCTGATGTTGTTTTCCTTCAGGACTCTCCGTGTTTCCGTATATTCCTTCCGTCTGGCAAGAATCCCCGGTGCATAGTTGTGGTCTAAACTGATTTTACAGTTGTTCCACATGAAACCTTTATTTTGCCATGCCCTTTTAAGCACCTCTTCCTTCGTTCTGTAACTGAGAAATCTGACCAGAATCGATCTGGGCTGGGCGCCTGCCGGAGGCTGTGGTGCCAACGCGCGGTGAGCCCTTTCTATCTGTAGGTCTTTTGCAGCCGGTATATCAAGGTTCTCTCTAAGCAGCTTCTCTATGAAGGGAATCATCAATCTGGGTTTACCTTCGGTTCCTTCGGGAACTCTGTAAATCCTCACATTTTCCCTTCTTGAGCGGCCTTCTTGATCTATTAGTTTCCACTGGAGCTGGTCTTGCAGCTTCAGCATTTCTGCTATCACCTCCTCTGCATTTTGTAGCTTCTCTTCAATTCCAACAATCCTTGCTTCGGCTTCATCTATCCGCGAGTTAGTTTTTACTATTTCTCCTTTAATATCCTCCAGCTGTTTGCTGTTATCTTGTCGGAACTCGCGAATCTCTCCGAGAATCAAAGACAGAGTCACCGATTCCCCCTCATTATCTCTGTCCTGGCTTGCCGTGGGGGAGCTAGACCCATCGCCTTGCTGCGTCTCTTTATGTTTATCAGCCTTCGGAGCGGACTTTTTAATCTTGTTCTTAGACATCATCCTTGCCCCTTTTATTAATATAGTTATGCAATATTAAGTATTTGTCTAAATTCGATTTTGGGGCAGTTTACCTTCTTTTTTGTCGAGAGACCTTTTCCTTACGCCGCCATTCCCTTGATGACCCGGAAGTCCTCCCTGGTAATTCTTTTCACTTTGTTTTTCTACCGCCCCCCCTTCTCACTCTGGCCCCTTATCTCTTCTCCTCACTTCCTTCCCCTGGTGCCCCTCCTTCTTTTCTTTCTCCCATGGTCCACTGTCCTCTACTATCAGATTCCTTCTCCAGCTCTTTACCTTTCACACCCACGTGCCTTCACCTATAACCCTCTAGCTTGCCTTCCGTCCCCTTCCCCCACCTTTTAATTATGGCATCTTCCTCCTTCCTTTCCGCCCTTGATGAAGAATCTCAGTCTGGAATGTCCAATGTTTATTCATTTTTATGGATGCTGCCTGAATTACTGAGTTCCTCCAGCATTTTGTGTGTGTTGCTCCGGATTTCCAGCATCTGCAGAAACTCTTGAGTTCATGGTATTTCTATACTTTCCTCCAAATGCCTGCAAGAAGATAAATCTCAACTAGTAATGGTAACATACACTCTGATAATAAATGTTGTTTTCTTATCTGATGTACATGGTAACAGCCTGTACTCTGATAATAAATTTAACTTGCATATCTGATGTAATTGGAAAACTGCAAGGTATACAGTGACTGTTAAAATCTGAAGGTGGGCATTGGTCACTCCCTTGAATAATTATCAAGTGTTTGTTCAAAACTAATGGTTATTTTTTCAAATAAATAATGAAACAAACTCACCTAACTGCTTTTAACAGCAAAAGCAAAAAAAGCCATTGGCACTCTTCCAGCTACTGGAGAATAGCGCTTACTACATCATAGCTGTCCAAGTGATTCCTAAGGGCCGGAAAGGTGTTCCTCAGAAGACAGAGCAGCATGGCAGTGAAGTGGTTAAGGCAAAGCATTACAGAACCAGTGACCAAGGTTCAATTCCCATCACTGCCTTTAAGGAGTTTGTACTTTCTCCCCTGGACGCTCCAGTTTCCTCCCACAGTCCCAGAGACATTCCGGGTGGTAGGTTAATTGGTCATTGTAAAACATCCCATGATTTTTTTTTGTATGCCATACTCTGCCAGAGCCTCGGCAACTACTTTTTTTCAAGTGGTTGTCTTAGAGGAAAGTTTCTGTGAGTGGTTCCCCCACGTCCTTCTCACAGCGCAGCTTTTTTTACGGCGCCGAGTTGTGAGCTCTAAGCTCAACCTGGCATGGATGGAAAGCTTGCCCAGGAGTGGCCTGACTGGGTTCGAACTTAGGAACCTTCGCTCCAGAGTCAGGCGCTGATGTCACTGCGCCACCAGCCGGCCAGTCCCATGATTAGGCTAGGATTATATCATGGGGATTGCTGGGCATGGCGGCTTGAGGGGCTGAAATGGAAAGACCTACTTTGCGCTGTTTCTCAATAAATAAGTGACGAACGGACAGGTAAATAGATAGATAGACAAATAAATCAATAAATAAATAAATGAATGAATGAATGAATGAATGGATAAATAGATAGACAGATAGATAAATAAATAAATGTAGAATCCAGTGACAGACATTGAGATATAATCTCATCATTGGTTGCAAGCAATTAAGATGCAACACAAGAGCTAGAAGATGAATTCCTAGCTTATTATAGTTCACTTTTAAACATTCAGTTTGCTTATGGATTCTGTAAGCATGAAAACTGTAACTAGCGTAGGTTTTTGCAACCATTGGATTGAAAGTTTTGAAAGTTATCCTAAAGGTTAGTCGAGGCAGCTGGACCTTTGACATGTTCTTGTTGGGTTGAAGCTGCATTACAAAGCTAAAGGACAAGCTTTAGATCAAAGCCTACTTAGGTTTTCTGTATCTTATCTTTCTTTAATATAATTACTGGAACAGCAGTTTATCAAAATGATCTCTCCTCTTTAAAATTACTATGGTTAAGGCAGGAAGTGATAAATGGTAGTCAACAATACTTCTTACTGAGTGGAGTGCTTGCTGCATCTTGGTGTGTGAGCCATTTTTTTCCATGGAAAAATAACGATCCTTAATCATGGACTTTCTTTTGTTGTTTTTCTGCAGTCACTAGCAAAAATAACAATTAGACTTTACTGAGGACATTCAGTAGAGTGAGAATGGAACAGAGAGAGAAGGGGAGGAAAGGAGGGGAGGGAAATTCAATGGGAGGGGGCAGTGTGCATAGTTTTATGAATTACCATTGTTACCAAAGGAATGGAGATCTCCTGTGGCCTCCTGGAATGATCGGGCGACAATGATGTTGACTTAACTGTATAAAGAAAGATGTCAAGGCATGAATCATAGAGAAAACTCAAAGAGTAATACAGTGTAGAAAGAAGCCCTTCACCCAACTCATCCATGCTAACCACGGTGTCCACCAACCTAGTGCCATTTGCCCATGTTTGACCCAGGTCCCACTAAGCCCCAACCTAACCATGTACTTATTCTAATGTATTTTAAAGATTGTTATTTTACCTGGATCAACCACTTCCTCTAGCAAATCATTCCATATATACCCTACCTTAGGCATGAAGAAGTTGCCCCTCCAATCCCCTTTAAATTTTTCACCTTTCACTTTAAGCCTATATCCTCTTGATTACAGGTCCCTTTTCCTGGGGCAAAAAGACTATGTGCATTCACCCTACTCATGATTTTATACACCTCTATAATGTCACTCTTCAATCTTCTAATTTCCAAGGAATAAAGTCCTAGCCTGCCCAACCTCTCCCTATAACTCAGGCCCTCAGGTCCTGGAAGTATCTCCATAAAGATTCTCTGCAGTAAAATGATGTCTATCTTATAACAAGGTGATCAAAACTGTGTACAGTACTCCAAGCATGGCCTTGCCAACGTCTTGTTCAACTGGAGCTTCATTGACCAGCTGAATGTAGAATATCACAGGTATCATGCTGAATGGTTTAGAAAACTTAAGTCTGTGAATAATTTGCTCAACAGGTAGGTCCAGGTAGGACGTTCGAAGAATATCTTTGTCTCCTATCCCAAGTCAATGACCCATCCTAGGTGACCAGCCATGACAGTAGTGATGCCAATGACTGTTATGATGACAACTTTGGAGTCAGCACTTCCCTCTAAACTGGACTTCAACTTCCTGGCCAACAGATCACAATCAGTAAAGATAGGCATCTACACCTCTGCCACAATTATTCTAAACACTGGTGTTCCACACGGTTGCATCCTCGGCCCCTACGCTATTTGAAATCCTGGATGTGTGCCGGGAGACCCAGGCCGATCTCCTTGCAGAGGGAGGTATGGAGACCCAGGTTTTGTAGCTTGTTGACTAATGCTGAGGGAATGAAGGTGTTGAATGCAGAGCACTGTAGAGTGATGTTTGCACAGGCAGAATCTGCTCTAACTCCATCTACAAGTTTGCAGATGGTACCACCATAGTGGCCTGTATCTCAGATAATGCTAAGTTGGAGTACAGGAAAACGTAGAGAGCTTAGTAAAATGCTGTCATGACTACAGTTTTTCCTTCAGTGTCAGCAAAACAATGGAGCTGGTCATGCTCCTATCTTTATCAATGGTGTTGAGGTTGAGAGGGTTAAAAGCTTCAAGTTCCTAGGAGAAAACTTCACAAATTTCCTCTTCTGGTCCAACCATATAGACTTCATGGCTAAGGAAGCTCAGCAATGTCTCTACTTCCTCCAGAGATGAAAGAAACCTGGCATTTTCCAGTCGAGTTTACTTAATTTTATCAATGCACCACAGAAAGATGATAAAGAATGGCTTTATTTGTGACAGATACATCGAAACATACAGTGATAGGCATCATTTTTAGTTCAGTGACCAACACAGTCCGAGGATTGTGTTCTGGGCAGCCCACATGTTTCACCATGCTGAAGCACCAAGATAGCATACCCACAACTCACGAACCCTAACTGTACACCTTTGGAATAGAGCAGAAAACCAGAGCACACGAGGGAATCCCACAAGCCAACAGAGCACGTGCAAAATCCTTACTGACAGCGTTGGGAATCGAACGGCGATTGCTGATCACTGGCGCTGTAACCACTACGCTACTGTGTAGCCCTTAGAAAGAAGCGTGTCTAGGTTCTCGGTTAAACAGCCAGCATAGTCAAGGCCCCCCACCACCCTGAACATTCCCTCTTCTCCTTTCTTCCATTGGGCAGAAGATACAAAAGCCTGAAATCATGTACCACCAGGCTCAAGCACAGCTTCTTTCCTGCTGTTATAAGCATTTTAAGTTGTTACCTAGTATGATAAGATGGAATCTCAACCTTACATTCTATCCCATCGTGAGCTTGCCCGCTATTGTTTAACTCCTCTGCCCTTTCTCTGTAGCTGTTACATTTTATTCTGCATCCTTACAGTTTTACTTTGTTCTGCTCAATGCACTGTGCAAGGATTTGATCTGTATGAACAGTATGCAACACAAGCTTTTCACTCTGTCTTGGTACATGTGACTATAATAAACCAATTCCAATTCCAATTCCCTACCTGTGGTGCCACCACTAAGGCAATTAGTGATTGTGCATCACAGCAGCTCAATGCTGGATAATTTTTCCCTTTAGTTTAAGCAGACTTGGTTTAAGCTGTGACTGAACAGAATTATAAAACTGCCTAGTTACACATAGTATCAGCAAGGTTTCCATAAAACAGAATATCACCAAGTGCTTATCATTGAACAGGCTAACTCTGGGTTAAAAATGCACACCCTGAGGACACCCATACATACAAATGAAATGACTTATGAATTTTTGACCTTATGAAACATTTCTGATGAATTGTTAAACATATTCTTAAACAAGTTAAGTTGCCCTAACATTCAGACACAAGAAAATAGGAGCAGAAGTAGTCCACTTGGCCTCTTTAACCTTCCCCACCATTCAATATAACTATGGCTCATCTATCTCCTCCCCTGTGTTATTTCCCCAAAATTCACCAGTCTTTCAAAACCCCAGCTACTTCCTCTTCAGATATCTACTGACCCAACCTCTGTAGCCCTATGTGATTCAGAATTCCAGAGACACCGTCCTCTGAAAGATGAAATTCCTAAGTAATGTAGTTTGAAATTACTGTCCCTCATATTATAACTGTGTTCTCTCATTCGAGATCCTCCCAGTAGTGTATAAATTTCAACATCTACCTCAGGATATCACAATACAATCGCATCTCCTTTTCCTACACCCTCAAGAATACAGATTAAACTTGTATTGCTGCTTGTGATAGGACAAACCTCTCACAGAAACATAGAAAACCTACAGCACAATACAGGCCCTTCGGCCCACAAATTTGTGCCTAACATGTCCCTACCTTAGAAATTACTAGACTTTACCCATGGCCCTCTATTTTTCTCTCATCCCTGAAATTAGCTCAATAATCTCTTTTGGACTATGCCCATCTCTAGTATATCCTCTTTTAAATAAGGGGATCAAAATTGCATGCATCACTCCAAGAGTGGCCTCATTGGTAACGTACAATTATAACACTTCTTCCTTGTTTCTAAACACCAAACCCCTTGCAATAAAGCCCAATATATCATTTGTCTTCCTGACCACTTGCTGCACTTGACTGCTAGTTTTGTATGATTTGTGCACAAGGACAGCTAGGCAATTCCAATTTGCAATCTCTCTCCATTCAGATTACTGCCTGCCTCTTTCCATAATGCATGACCTCATTTTCACATGTTAAAATCCACTTGACAAATTTTCAACCATTCAATATCTCCGTATCCTATTGCAGAGTACAAATATCCTCATCACATGTTCTCCCACTTGTTTAAGAGTCAACAGCAATCCTGGACACCTGGGATCCTGATGAGGGCTCTTGGCCCAAAACATCAACTGTTTATTCTCCTCCAAAAGTAATGCCTGACTTGCTAAGTTCCTACAGCATTTTGTATGTGTTGCTTAAGGTTTCCAAAATCTGCAGAATCCTTTGTGTTTAACCTTGGATATCTCACACTCTAATCATCAGCTTAAGTAGGAAATAATTTAGGATCAAGAACTGATCCTTGGGAAAATAAACCCATTATATCCTTTCAGCTTGAATATGACCTATGAATTGTGACACTCTGTCTTCAATGCGATAATTATTCTTCAGTTCATACTAACACAATTTCCCCAATACCATGAGCTGTTGTGCTTAAACCTTTTATGTGGCATCTTTTCAATTAGCTTTTAGAAATCCAAACACATCACATCCTCAGGTTTCCCTCCATCAACTCTGCCTGTTACATACTCAAGAACTCTGCCAAATATGTCAGCTTTCAACAAACTGCTTTGATTTGAGATTTCATTTCATTGAGTGTTTCCAAATGAGCAGCTGTTTCACGACTGGTCATTTTGAATATGAAGGCAAAAGTGAAAACCCGATCAATTAAAACAATGAGTGGGGCTTTTAAAAAGATTTAAAACCCCAAATAAAGTATAGGATGAGTACCCCTCACCTGAAATTCCAAAATCCAAAAACCTCCAAAATCTGGAATTTTTTGAGCACTCTTATGATATCACAAATGAAAAACTCCTCAAAGCACGCAAGGTTCCCAGGTGGTGCACAGACCTAATTATCCTGTGCATTGGTAGAGAGGAGCTAATGGTAGAAGAGTTTTCCTTAGTTCATTTGACCCATCTTCAAGCTCTTCTCTGAAACAACAGTAAAATGCCCAGAGTGACATCCCCGTTACATGCTCTGAGTTTTTACATGTATGCCAGAAACAGCCTTCAGAGGAGGCATTAAACTGACACCCTATCAGATGGATGTAAAACTCTCCTGGTATTTTTCACAAAAAGATCATCAAGTCCTTCTCTCTGCTTACCTTGTGTACAAATTGTTTGTAGTATTGCCTACACTATAGAAATAGCTACACTTCACAAGTACTCACAGGCTGTTATGCACCTGGGAACTCCCTGAATTTATGAAAGGTATTAAAGAGGTTCTTTTTTTTTATTTCAAAATATACTTTATTCAAAAATAAATATATACAATAAACCATTCAATAACTTTTCCTCCTTTACATACGTTTCCATTATACTCAGTAAAATATCCGTATTAATAGCCACCCACGTGGCACTCCAGTAGTTCAGCTTAGCATATCATTGTTGAGGGGTATACTCCCCGCTACCCGACCCCTCCCACTCCCACGGGTGGAGAAACCTATACTGTGGTCCTTCCCCACCGTGCCCTTGCGGTGGTTGCACCAAGTTTCAGTGTGTCCCTCAGCACGTACTCCTGCAGCCGAGAGTGTGCCAGTCGGCAGCATTCTCCCACGGACATCTCCATGTGCTGGTAGATCATCAAGTTTCGGGCTGACCAAAGAGCGTCTTTCACCGAGTTGATGATCTGCCAGCAGCACTGGATGTTGGTCTCCGTGTGCGTCCCCGGGAACAGCCCGTAGATCAGAGAGTCCTCTGTTACGCAGCTGCTGGGGATAAAATGTGACACTAGCCCGTCCATCCTCCTCCACACCCTCTTTGCGAACTGGCAGTGTGCAAAGAGGTGAGTCACAGACTCCTCCTCACTGCAGTCCTCCCGTGGGCAGTGGGGTGCGGAGACGACATTCCGGGTGTACAGGAGGGCTCTGACTGGGAGGGCCCCTCTCACCGCCAGCCAGGCGAGGTCTTGGTGCCTGTTGGTGAGATCTGGCGATGAGGCATTTTGCCAGATGAACTGGATAGTCTGCTCAGGGAACCACCCCACTGTGTCCATCACGTCCTTGTCCTGCAGTGCCTGCAGGACACTTCGTGCCGACCACTGCTTGATGGCCCTGTGGTCAAAGGCGTTCTCCTGGAAGAACTTTGCTACGTAGGACAGGTATGCCGGCAACGACCAGCTGACTGGGGCGTTGCGCGGGAGTGGGGCCAGACCCATCCTTCATAGCCAGGGCAACAAGTAGAACCTGGGCACATAGTGGTACTTGGTGCCCACATACCTGGGCTCTACACACAACCTGATGCAGCCACATACGAAGCTGGTCATCAGGGTGAGGGCGACATTGGAAACGTTCTTGCCCCCGTTGTCCAGGGACTTGTTTATGATGGTCCGTCTCACCCGCTCCATCTTGGATCCCCAGACGAATCTGAAGACAGCCCGGGTGATTTCCGAGCTGTAGGAGCAGGGGACGGGCCAGACCTGCGCCAAGTACAGCAGCCCTGAGAGCACCTCACACCTGATGACCAGGTTCTTGCCCATTATCGACAGGGAATGCCCTCCCCACAGTCCCAGTTTCTGTTTCACCTTGGCAGTCCGCTCCTGCCAGTTCTTGTTGCACGCCTCAGCCCCTCCGAACCAGATCCCCAACACCTTCACGTGGTCAGACCTGATGGTGAAGGGGACGCTGGATCGGTCGGGCCAGTTGCCGAAGAGCATGGCTTCGCTCTTCGTGCGGTTGACCCTGGCCCCCAACACTAGCTCGAACTGTTCGCAGGTGCCAATCAACCTGCGAACTGACCTCGGATCAGAGCAGAAGACGGTGACGTCGTCCATGTACAGGGAGGTTTTCACTTGGGTCCCTCCACTGCCTGGCAGCGTCACCCCTCTTATGCCCTCATCCCTCCTGATGGCTTCCGCAAAGGGTTCTATGCAGCAGACAAACAAGACAGGGGAGAGGGGACAGCCCTGCCTGACTCCAGACCTGATGGGGAAGCTGTCTGTTTCCCACCCGTTGACCTGGACTGCACTACGGATGTCTGTGTAGAGCAGTCTGATCCAATTCCGGATTCCCTCCCCAAATCCCATTTTGGAGAGCACGTCCGCCATGTACGTGTGCGATATCCTGTCGAAGGCTTTCTCCTGGTCCAAGCTGACCAGGCAGGCATCCACCCCCCGTCCTGCACGTAGGCGATGGTGTCCCTCAGCAGCGCGAGGCTGTCTGAGATCTTCCTGCCCGGTACAGCACAGGTTTGGTCCGGGTGGATCACCTGTCCCAGAGCAGACTTGACCCTGTTGGCGATAGCCTTGGACAGGATCTTGTAATCCACATTCAGGAGAGAGATGGGTCTCCAATTTCTAATGTCCTCCCTTTCCCCCTTCTGCTTGTAGATGAGGGTGATGATGCCCTTCCTCGTGAACTCAGACATACTGCCGGCCAGATGCATAGCATTGTACACTTCCAGCAGGTCTGGGCCCATCCAGTCCCACAGAGCCGAGTACAACTCAGCCGGTAAGCCGTCGCTTCCGGGAGTCTTACCCGACCCAAAGGAACGGATGGAGCCTGTCAGCTCGTCCAGGGTCAGTGGCTGATCCAGACTCTCCCGCTTGCCGTCGTCTAAGACTTGCGTGATAGACGACAGGAAGTTGCGGGAGGCTGTGGATTCTGTGGCCTTTTCGTCGTACAGACCGGCGTAGAAGGACTTGCAGATCCTCAGTATGTCAGTCTGCGAGGACGCGACTGAGCCGTCCTCTTCCTTAAGGTTGTGGATCACAGAGCTCCCCCTGTGCACCTTTTGGAAGAAGAAGCGTGAGCACGTCTCGTCCTGCTCCACGGTTTGGACCCTTGATCGGAAGATGATCTTGGAGGATTCAGCGGCGAGGTGCTGGGCTTGCCGGCCCTTCACCTCTCGCAATTCCTCCCTGACATCCACCCCCTTCGACTGCAGAAGGAGAAGTTGCTGCAACTCTGTCTGGAGTTTATGCAGTTCCCTCTGCTCCTGCCTTGCCTTCTGGATACCCTTGCGGATGAAGAACCTCCTAATGTTCTCCTTGGTGGCTTCCCACCAGTGAACTGGGGAATCAAAGAAGGCTTTTAAGGTTCTCCAACCTGTGTACTCCCTCTCTAGTTCCTCGATGTTCTCTGGGGTCAGCAGCTTTACATTCAGCTTCCAAGTCCCCCTGCCTGCCTTCTGGTCCTCCCGTAAGTGACAGGTGGCTCTCAGAAGGCAGTGGTCAGAGAAGAACACCGGCGTGACGTCGGTGGACCTGACTGTGAGGGACTCAGACAGGAAGAGGAAGTCGATCCTGGAGCGGGCTGAGCTGTCCGATCGTGTCCAGGTGGCTTGCGGCTGTGCTCCACCTGTGGGGGTGCCAAAGGCGTCGCGCAGCTTGGCTGTCTTTACCATTTCCCTCAGAAGTCTAGAGGTACTGTCCAGCCTGCCGTCGGCGCTGCCGGGTCCTCCAGCCGCATCAATGGTGCAGTTGAAGTCTCCTGCCAGAACGACTGTGTGGTATTAAAGAGGTTCTATGATATCCCAGGTTTCTGTCTCAGAGATCTATATTGAATAGGGTATGCCCAGTACTTTAGAGCTTAATTCAGGTGTGGTTCCTTAAGGTTGTTATAGCTAGGAGTGGTAGCAGGGACAAACTCCCACTACCTATAAATGCTCCCAATGGTGTGCAACTCAAATAGCCTCTGACAACCAAGTCCAGCTCCTGGCCTTCTTGTGTGTGGCTTAGCGACTAAGCCCAGCAGAGCCATTTCAACTGACAGGAGAAGGGGCAAAGGCGAATTACCGATGCCTTAAAACCACTCGCTCATCAGCCATGGTTGGCAGCTCATCTAGGACAACGGTCCCCAAGCACCGGGCCGCGGACCGGTACCGTGCCGCAAAGCATGTGCTACCGAGCCGCGAGGAAACTTTTCCTCATTCCCTGTCACGCCCACTGTTGAGCTTGAACACACACGAGGTCATTACCCGCGCATCATCCATGTCAGCACGGGAAGGAGATCAACTCCTCGAGCTTGCAAATGACGGCAGGCTGAAAAGTATGTTTGACATAACATCTCTGCCGGCATTCTGGATCAAAGTCAAGGCTAAATATCCTGAGATAGCCACGGAAGCACTAAAAAATTTTGCTTCCATTTCCAACATATCTCTGCAATGAATGCAATGAAAACTAAATTGTGGAATAGACTGGATATAAGGAACCCCCTTCGAGTATCGCTGTCTCCCATCACCCCTCGATAGGACGGTGTTGTTGCAGGGAAACAAGCCCAGGGCTCCCACTGATTCAGCGATATTGGTGCGTTGCAATGATTTTATATGTTCATACAGGGAAAATATGTGCTGTGTGTTTAATATCCAAACGTTACTTAAAATATTATGATGCTATTGACTTATAAGTGACCTATATAACCATATAACAATTACAGCACGAAAACAGGCCATCTCTGCCCTTCTAGTCCGTGTTGAACGCTACTCTCACCTAGTCCCACCGACCTGCACTCAGCCCATAACCCTCCATTCCTTTCCTGTCCATATACCTATCCAATTTTTCTTTAAATAATAATATCGAACCTGCTTCTGCCACTTCTACTGGAAGTTCGTTCAACACTTACTCCAAACTCCCCTGTCCTCCCCTGATAATTGACTTATCACTATATTCATGCGAGGAAAATATGCGCTGTATGTTTAATATTAAATTTGTTTGATAAACCCTTTTAGAAACAAAATTGAGTGTATTAGCCACTTATCACTGATATTCCGGTCGTGATTAACACCGCCCCCCCGCCCACCCAAACAGAATTACCAAAAGCGATTTGTAGAAAAAAATCAGCATGTACACGCATGCGCAAGTCACGCATGTGCACACAGATGCCCGTGCAAAGCTTTACAGTCATGGTAGTCTTTCTTGGGATAAACACAACGTACTTGACTGCTACACTTGTCTGTTGGCAACCCTATTCCCCCCCCGCCCCCACCACCGGTCCGCCGGTCCGCAAGAATATTGTCAATAGTAAACCAATCCGCAGTGCAAAAAAGGTTGGGGACCCCTGATCTAGGAGAAAGAAAGCTCTGATCTCAGACCCCCGCTGCCTTGCAACTATACCTGCTCATGTGGAAGGTTTCGGGAGTAAACCCTGGGGGAAAAATCTGGAACTGGAGTCCCTAAGGCAATCCTACGTTGAGTTCAATGCTGACTGGCAACTCCCGAGATGCTGCTGATGCCAAACTGTATCAGTCTCTGTCGTTCCTTTGGGTTCATCGGATGCATGGTGAGGGGGAGCCTGCTACATGGGCAACAGCTGGCTCTCTATTGTACTGCCCTGGCTTGTCTAGACAGCTAGGAGGCAACATCCATGGCCAGCTCTGACCGACGGAGGCTTCGTCATTCAGGTGATAAAGCCTGTGTCAAATATTTAAAAAATAATTTTCTACAAATACACTATAAATTTCTCTCAGGGACTAAAGCACTTGGAAAGGATTACGTCCATGGCAAACAGGAGAATGAAAAGACCACTGCATTAAAGGAGGGCATGTTCTTTAATCCCACTGTGCTGAACCATATACAAACAATGCCATTTGCTTTCAAGATGGGTTTGCTACCTGTGGGTGGATTTTGATGGCATTTATTCTAATGTGTTCTGCTTGGCACAGATTAGATAAGCAATTTCACCAACTGCTTGAGGAAGTCACTGCCCTTTTAAAGAATTTTTTTTTAACAGAATCCCATGGTCGAAATCAGCTAGGTTGTAACATGTTGCCTCTCCAACTAGTCATTACATTCTTGAATACTTTTTAAATTAGTTCTACGTTTTGTTCTTTTTTGTGGTTTTAAAGAGGAGCAATCTTAATCTTATTATTTGATGTCACTGCTGCTTTAAAGTTCCATATCTTTGCCGCAGATCATGAAACAAATCTTTGAAGTACTCAGTGCAATTTAACCAAAACCTCTTTTAACCTGCTGGTATTCCTAAGTCTGAGTTCACTGATGATCACATACAATTTCTTACCATTCGAAGAAAGAAATATGTTGACTGAATTCTGTACCAAAGGAATTATTATGCTTGAAAATCTAACTAATTATTGAAGAAGTATTGTTCATTGGAGCAGAGACAGATACCACACAGGTTCAGCAGTCTGGATTCAATCTTGACCTCTGATGCTGTCTGTGTGGAATTTAAATATTTTCACCATGACAGTGTGGATTTTCCTGCATGTTTTAAGCCCATCTATATTCTAGAGGTTCAAGATAACATTTTAATGGCTGAACTACAAATTACCCCTAGTAGAAATGGGTGGTAGGACTGAGGGGATGGGGTAAAGTTGATGAGAAAATGGGGCAAATAGGTTACAGGAAAAATCAGCAGGTCATGGTCTATCACAGCGAAATAGCCTCCTTTATGTCAGAGGGAAACATGAAACAGTACCAGGAAGTCATATACACTCAGTGGTCACTTTATTAGGAGCCCCCTAGACATAATAAAGTGGCTACTGAGTGTTCTGCTGCTGTAGCCCATCTCCTACAAGGTTCGAAGTGTTGCCCATTCAGCGATGCCCTTTCATACATCACTGTCGTAACAGGTAGTTATTTGAATTACTGTCAGCTTCCTGTCAGCTTGAACCAACCCAGCCATTCTCCTCTGAGTTCTCTCAATAGCAGAACTGCCGCTCTTTCGATGTTTTTGTTTTGATTTTCATCCCAGACTCTGTAAACTATAGAGACTGTTGTGTGTGAAAATCCTAGGAGGTCAGTATTCTCTGAGATACTCAAACCACCCCACCTGGCACCAACAATCATTACACAGTCAAAGTCACTTAGATCATACTTTTTCCCCTCCTTTAGTACAGAATTCAAATGATATTTGGTCTGAACAACAACTGAACCTCTTGACCATGTCTGCATGCTTATATGCATTGAGTTGCTGCCACATGATTGGCTGGTAAGATATTTGCATTAACAAGCAAGTGTACAGGTGTATGTAATGAAGTGGCCACTGAGTGTATACTAATGAGAGTGCAAGGGAGAAGAGGCCATTCAAATCCGTTCTTTTGTGGTGGAGACCAGGCTAAGGGGGGAGGGGGGTAATCTGATGGACGTAACCGAGATTAGATGGGTAGATAGCAGAAATCTTGTTTTCTATTGTGGGGGTACCTAAGACAAGACAGCATATATGTAAAGTGAGAAATAGGAGGTTCAGGGGAAACCGCTTCTTTACACAGAGGGTAACTGGAGTGTGGAACCTGCTGCCTGAAGATGGGTGGAGGCAGATCCTCTCACATTTAAGAAACATCTAGTCAAGTATTCAATCACCAAGCCATAGATGTTATGGACCTAATATTGTGTAAGTGGGATTAGTGTAAATAAGTTTAATGGACTGCCTGGTTACGTTGGGCTGAAGAAGCTGATTCTGTGTTGTACATATTAACGACGCTATATAATTCTTATAATTCACTATCAGGTTTTCATCAGATCAGTAAAATCAATCACGTGGCCAAGTTCTTGCCGTTGTTAATGGGATCTTTTTGTACACGCATTGTCAGCTTTGCCAACACCATAACAATGACTGTACTACACAAGGACTTCACTTCCTTCAAGGCATGTCCCTAACAAATTTGATCAATGTAACATGTTCATGCTAATGAAATTTATATCACACTGATTCACAGGAGCATTTATTAAACAAAATTTGACACAGAGTGTCATAATGATGTTGAGGGAAGAAATTTCAGCTTAGTCAAAAGCGTAGCCCTCATGTTGGGACAAATAAACACAGGGACATAGAAAAGAGCGAACTTGGAGGCACACAGAGATCCACGGCAGGATGAGGCTGCAAAGACTGTGATAAATTCTTTACAATTTTGTGCAATTTAGAACAGCATCTGCTAATAAGAATGCACACAAATCATTTCAGAAGTCTGCTTTTTATGATTCAATGTGGTCTTCTCTCTTGTTTGGTCTGGATCATATACCCTCTCAAACTATGCCGTCATTTCAAATTTCAAAGTACAAAGCTCAATGTAAATTTATTATCAACGTACATATATGTCACTATATACAAACCTGAGATTCATTTTCTTGTAGATATTCACAGTAAATAGAAAGAAACACAATAGAATTAATGAAAAACCACACACAACAAAGACAGACAAGCAACCAATGTAAAAAAGACAACTAATTTCTAGCTGCTGGTCACCAGTGCTCGACTGTGCTGCAACACACAGCTTGAACCACATCATCAAGTTCGCCGATGACACGACCGTGGTGGGTCTCATCAGCAAGAATGATGAGTCAGCGTACAGAGAGGAGGTGCAGCAGCTAATGAACTGGTGCAGAGCCAACAACCTGTCTCTGAATGTAAACAAAACAAAAGAGATGGTTGTTGACTTCAGGAGGACACAGAGCGACCACTCTCCGCTGAACATCGACGACTCCTCCATACAGATCATTAAGGGCACCGAACTTCTTGGTGTTCACCTGGTGGAGGATCTCACCTGGTCCCTCAACACCAGTTCCATAGCAAAGACAGCCCAGGAGCATCTCTACTTTCTGCGAAGGCTGAGAAAAGTCCATCTCCCACTCCCCAGTCCTCACCACATTCTACAGAGGTTGTATTGAGAGCATCCTGAGCAGCTGCATCACTGCCTGGTTCAGAAATTGCACCACCTCAGATCGCAAGACCCTGCAGTGAATAGTGAGGTCAGCTGAGAAGATCACTGGGGTCTCTCTTCCTGCCATTACAGACATTTACACCACACGCTGCATCTGCAAAGCAAACAGCATTATGAAGGACCCCACGCACCCCTCATATAAACTCTTCTCCCTCCTGCCATTTGGAAAAAGGCACCGAAGCATTTGGGCTCTCACAACCAGACTATGTAACAGTTTCTTCCCCCAAGCCATCAGATTCTTCAATACCCAGAGCCTGAACTGACACCAACCTACTGCCCTCTACTGTGCCTATTGTCTTGTTTATTATTTATTGTAGTGCCTGCACTGTTTTGTGCACTTTATGCAGTCTGTAATCTAGTGTAGTTTTTGTGTTTTTTCTTACATAGTTCAGTGTAGTTTTCGTATTGTTTAATGTAGCACCATGGTCCTGGAAAACATTGAATCATTTTTAGTATGTTCTGTACCAGCAGTTATGGTTGAAATGACAATAAAAAGTAACTTGACTTGACTTGAGTTGTTGGAGACTACAGCCGTTGTCAGGAACTGGCGACTCGGGTTCAATTTCTGCCACCGAGGTTGATACTTACTGCACCATATCTGTCCAAGTGATTCCTAAGGGCTAGGAAGGTGATCCTCACAAGGCACAGTAGCATAGTGGTTAGCACAGCACTTTACAGTACCAGCAAATCAGGTTCAATTCCTGCCGCTGCCTGTAAGGATTTTGTATTTCCTCCCCATAACCGCTTTGGTTTCTTTTGGGTGCTCCAGGTTCTTCGCACTGTACCAAAGGTAGGTTAATTGGTCATTGTAAATTGTCCCATGATTAAACTCGGATTAAATCAGGGAATGCTTGGTGGTGTGGCTTGAAGGGCCAAAAGGGCCTATTCTGCGATGTAGCTCAGTAAATAAATAAATAAATAGATTCCCTCTGATTGACATTTGCTTCCTTACAGGGAGCCCTTTTACAACTGGTTGCCAATTAGGTTAGCAAATAACTAATTCCAGTCTGAATCTGGCTGGTTTTAATAATGGCACCTTGCCACACTCCTCTGCTAGGTGCTTTATTCCTATCTTATCAAATAAATACCTTGGATCAAAAGAGCTTTGATAATATGGCCACTGGCTAGATTAAAGATAACGTCACCCTGCAGGGATAGTCCCTTCAACATTATTCTGACTTTCAGAACCTGATAGGAGTTCATTTATTTTTCAACATGCAGAGTTTGGTGTAAGTGCAGGCAGTTCCCCGGTAACTAATAGGCTTCAGTTTTACGGAAGCCCATGAGTTCATTTTGTCCATAAGTCATAAAATACACAAAATCAGTCAATACAGTAACTTTACCTCCACAGTACTGTAACATATGAACGCGCAATCACGTAAGACTAGAAAGAAAATACAATTACTAAAAGTATAGAGAGTGAGGAAACTAGCGATTTATAGAAACAAACTACGTTAGGGTTTTGAATTTAATAATATCATGTCAGTTTGTTTGTATGCACATCGGGATGTCCATATGTCTGGCATTTGTAACTAGGAAATAGGCCGATTCTCCTTTGAAATGTCTTCTTGTATAAGATTAGCAGTTATTTTCTTGGTCTGTATCTGAACAGCTGATGGGTCACTTGTCCTCTGAGTGAAAGCAGGAAGTGGATGAAATGCTATGACAGTGTTGAATTGCTTTGATTTCACAGCTAAACAAAAAGTTTTGTGTCCCCACCCCCACTTGCCTTGACTTTGTTTTTCGGGTTTTAAGAAAACAACATGTACTTCCTGTATGTTGATTCCCTCAGAAATGAACTGGGAATCATTGGTAGCCATTTTCAACCTCTTTCTTCTATATTCCCTCAGGATGGATGGTACTTGTTTCTACTCCAGCCTGTGGTTTGTGAGTTGACTGAATCTGCCACAGGTCAGGCAGATGGGTGGGCAGAGAGTGACAGGTGGCTGGGTAGGTAGTGCTTGTTCTTTCTGCGATTTTGACAGAGCCTCTGTGTGTTCCCATTGTAGACAATCAGCATTTTCTTGACCGGCACTGCCGCACTTTGTGTGTTTATGATGCAAGAGCTGGAACACACTACTCATCAGTCACTCAAAGCCTGTACTCATGCACCAGAGGCAATGATCCATGTCTGCCTTGCTTCAAGATATCTCCCAGTATATGGTGAGTGATCCACGGTTTCCAAAGACATTTGTGCTCTCAGCTTTTATTGAAAGTCACAAATGGCTTGGAGCACAACCCTCAACTGAAAATCTACAGAAGTGGTGTGGGTTTGCTCCGTAAATCAATTATTGAGTTTAGGATGAAATTAATTCAGACAGTAGATGTTACAGACTGAACAAATTCCTATTTGGAGAGGTAGTGCAGTTGTGAATAGAATAGAATTGGTTCATTATTGCCACAAGTGCTAAGCTACACTGATTTACATGTCATCCATACATATCATTTCATTGCAACAGTGTACTGTGGTAGAACAAGGGGAAGCAAAAACAGAATACAGAGTGAAGTGTTACATTTACAGAGAAAGTGCAGTGCAGGCAGACAATAAGGTACAAGCCCACAATAAGGTAGATTGGGGGGTCTATATTATTCTAATAGGGGACCACTCAATTATCTTATAACCATGATATAAAAGCTATCTTTGAACTTGGTGATACATATCTTCCAGGCTTTTGTATCTACTGTCCGATTTTAGAGGGAAGAAGAGAAAATGTCTGGGGTGGTAGGGTCTTTGATTATGCTGGCTGCTTTAGTGTAGACAGAATCCATGGAGGGGTGGCTGAATTACTGTGATGTGCAGAACTCTGTCCACAACTCTGTGCAATTTCTTGCAGTCACAGATGGAGCAAATGCATCCAGGTAGGATCTAGATCCAGAGAGAAATTGGAGAGTGTTAAATGGAATACCAAATTTTGGTGGCCTTCTGAGGAAGTAGAGGCGAGCTTTCTTGTCCGTAGCACCTACATGGTTGGACTGGAACAAGTTATCCGTGATGTTCACTCCTAGAAACTGAAAGCTTCTCTTGACCTCTCCACCATTGATGTAAACAAGAGTGTGTGCACCATTCCCCTTCCTGAAGCCAATGAGCAGCTCTTTTGTTTTGCTGACATTGAATTACTTTGGACTTTTTATTATCTCAGAAGCAATGATATCATTGGATTATGTGTCTTCACTGTCTGGAACCATACTGCTCCTTACCATTGTCACATCCCCCACCAACAAAACTCCTGAGATTTCTGCCTGCCTCTGATAACAAGCTGCTTTGCTACCTCCACTGTGTCATTCCCTCACTGGAGATCACGTCTAAACTGTAACATCTGGAACTTCCTCCTTAAATATCATCATCACTACCTTTATGTATGTAACGCTCAGCTATATTGGCTCCCATTTACAAACGTATCTGAGGAAACTCTGTCCGCTGCCCACCTTGTTTCCCGGTTATGTCGGTTGCTGTACAACTGCCACCGGATTCAGCTTCAAACATCAATCATCAGCCAGCACACAATGTACGTTTCACCAATTACACTTTATAGATATTACTAAGTCTATGAGATTAATAGAAGTTCAATAGAAAAAAAGGAATGGAAAAGGCGCCAGACTTATCAAAGTTCAATTTCTTCGTGCACACGTTGGAGCTCAGGACCCTCTTCGGGACCACTCTGACCCCGTCGACTCGCGGCTCAGGACCACCCGGAGTGATCCACCTGAGCTTTCCCCACACGTCCACCGTCCTCACGGTCTCTCCCCCGACTCCCCGCCAAAACCCCCTGGTTCCCAGTCAGATGAGACAGCACATCAACCCAAGAAAGAATAACATGGACACCCATTGGCTCATAGTATATCTGCTGTCTGTTATAACCCAAGCAAAGTGCTAGCTAGAGACTTTCTCAGCATTTAACATAACAAAGAAACCATTTTGATTACCATACACAGTAATTTTAACATAACAAAGAAGCCATTTTAATTACCATACACAGTAACATAAAAGAAGAAACCCCTCACGTGTAGAAAATCTGCTTTAAGTGTAGCTTTTTAATCAAACTTCATCACTTGTGCTTTCAACATTAAAACAATACATGGATCTATGTAAACATTGTGGACCGTGGCACATCTGGTTGAACAGCTACCTCACTGAGCAAGGGACCTAGATTCAGTCCTGACCTCAGACGTTGACTACGTAGTGTTTGCAAGTTTTACCCTTGACTGAGTTTCCTTCGGGTGCTTTGGTTTCTTTCCACATCCAAAGAAATGAGATTTAGTAGTTTAATTGGCCACTGCAAACCACGTCTTGTTTGCTATTGTGGGTGGAATCTAGGGGAATTGATGGAAATGTGGGGAAAATATTTTTAAAAGTGTTTATTGTCAGATTAGTGTAAATGGGTGGCTGTTGATACGTGTGGACCACACATATACAGTACATGATCATCGGGTGTGAGCTGCAGTGAACCGGAAAATGGAAGTGAGGGTAACATGATAGGTGTAGGTGCCTGCAACCATCTTGCCTTGAGGAATCACTGTATCCTCATCTCACCCAAGAGCAGAAGGATTCAACTCAGACAAATGATCTTTGAAAGGCAGGTTTAGTCGAACAAAGTGCAAGGGAGGTTTAACGTTGAGCTTGAGTAGTGGGTAGAGTGAGCTGGCATTGAAAAGAGTTCAGTACAGAGGTCTGACAATTACTGTGAACGACCCTTTAAATAGTGTTCAGAAACAGAGCAAAAACAGACTTCAGAGCCCATCAAGTACCCATTTAAAGACCAAGTCCACCTTCATTCCATTTTATTCTCTCCCATCAACTCCCCTATAGTCTGCATATTACAGTGATCAATTAACTCACCGGCCCCCTTAACTTGGAGATGTTGGGGAGAAATGGAGAGCCTGGAGAAAACCAACACTTTCACAGGGAGAGCATGCAAACACCACACAGGCAGCAGCTGAGGCTAAGGTTCAACCTATGTACAGTGCTTATAAAAAGTATTCACCCCCTTGGAAGTTTTTATAGTTTGTTGTTTTACAACATTGAACCACAGAGGATTTTTATTTGACCCTTTTGACACTGATCAACAGAAAAAGACTCTTCTCTGTCAAAGTGAAAATAGATTTCTACAAAGTGATCTAAGTTAATTCCAAACATAAAACACAACATAATTGATTGCATAAGTATTCACCCCTTCATGTCAGTATTTAGTAGATGCACCTTTGGCAGCAATTATAGCCTTGAGTCTGTGTGGATAGGTCTCTATCAGCTTTGCACATCTGGACACTGCAGTTTTTTCCCATTCGTCTTTACAAATCTGCTCAAGCTCTATCGGCTTGCATGGGGATTGTGAGTGAACTGCCCTTTACAAGTCCAGCCACAAGTTCTCAATTGGATTGAGGTCTGGACTCTGACTTGGCCACTTCAGGACATTAACTTTGTAGTGTTTAAGCCATTCCTGTGTAGCTTTGGCTTTATGCTTGGGGTCATTGTCTTGCTGGAAAACAAATCTTCGCCCATCATAGTTCTCTTATAGACTGCATCAGGTTTTCCTCCAGGATATCCTTGTATTTTGCTGCATTCATTTTACCCTCTACCTTCATAAGCCTTCCAGGACCTGCTGCAGTGAAGCATCCCCACAGCGTGATGCAGCCACCACCATGCTTCACAGAAGGTAGGGTACATTTTTGATGATGTGCGGTGTTTGGCTTATGACAAAAGTAACATTTAGTATGATGGCCAGAAAGCTCATCAGGCCATAGAACTTCCTTCCAGCTGACTTCAGAGTCTCCCACATGCCTCTGGCAAACTCTAGCTGAGATTTCATGTAGTTTTTGTTTCAACAGTGGCTTTCTCTTTGCCACCATCCCATAAAGCTGCACTCGGGCAACAGTTGTTGCATGTGCATACTCTCCTCTCTCAGCCACTGAAGCTTGTAACTCTTCCAGAGTTGTCATAGATCTCTTGGTGGCCTCCTGCACTCGTCCCCTTCTTACACCGTCACTTAGTATTTGAGGCGGCCTGCTCTAGGCAGATCCACAGCTCTGCAACATGCTTTCCATTTCTTGATGGTTGACTTAACTGTACTCCATGGGATATTCTGTGGCTTGCAAATTTTCTTGTATCCATCTCCTGATCTCCTGATCAATATCTTTTCGGGGAGTTACTTGGAGTGTACTTTTGTCTTTAAGATGTAGTTTTTGCCAGGATACTATCTCACCAGCAGTTGGACCTTCCATAAAGAGGCAGTTGGCTCACAAATAGAGAAAGCTTGGAGACAGTGTGTGAGGGAGGATAGGCAGGTGATAGAGAAGGGACACACTCAGACCAATGGTTTGAGATGTGCCTATTTCAACGCAAGGAGTTGAACAAAATGGATGAGCTTAGAGCATGGACAAGTACTTGGAACTATGATGTGGTGGCCATTACAGAAACTTGGATGGCTCAGGGACAAGAATGTTTACTTCAAGTGCCGGGTTTTAGATGTTTCAGAAAGGATAGGGAGGAAGGCAAAAGAGGTGGGGCGTGGCACTGTTGATCAGAGATAGTGTCATAGCTGCAGAAAAGGAGGACGTCATGGAGGGATTGTCTATGGAGTCTCTGTGGGTGGAGATAAGGAACAGGAAGTGGTCAATAACTCTACTGGGTGTTTTTCATAGGCCGCCCAATAGTAACAGGGATATCGAGGAGCAGATAGGGAAACAGATTCTGGAAAGGTGTAATAATAACAGAGTTCTCGTGGTGGGAGATTTTAATTTCCCAAATATCGATTGGCATTTCCCTAGAGCAAGGGGTTTAGATGGGGTGGAGTTTGTTAGGTGTGTTCAGGAAGGTTTCTTGACACAATATGTAGATAAGTTTACAAGAGGATAGACCGTACTTGATTTGGTTTTGGGAAATGAACCTGGTCAGGTGTCAGATCTCTCAGTGGGAGAGCATTTTGGAAATAGTGATCATAATTCTATCTCCTTTATAATAGCATTGGAGAAAGATAGGAAAAGACAAGTTAGAAAAGTGTTTATTTGGAGTAAGGAGAATTATGAGGCTATCAGGCAGGAACTTAGAAACATAAATTGGGAACAGATGTTCTCAAGGAAAGGTACGGAAGAAATGTGGCAAATGTTCAGGGGATAATTGTGTGGAATTCTGCATAGTTACGTTCCAATGAGACAGGGGAATTACGGTAGGGGACAGGAACCATGGTGTACAAAGGTTTTAATAAATCTAGTCAAGAAGAAAAAAGAAGCTTACAAAAGTTTCAGAGAGCTAGGTAATGTTAGAGATCTAGATGATTATAAGGCTAACAGGAAGAAGCTTAAGAATGAGATTAGGAGAGCCAGAAGGGGCCATGAGAAGGCCTTGGAGGGCAGGATTAAGGAAAACCTCAAGGCATTCTACAAGTATGTGAAGAACAAAAGGATAAGACGTGAGAGAATAGGACCTATCAAGTGTGACAGTGGGAAAGTTTGTATGGAACTGAAGGAAATAGCAGGGGTACTTAACGAATACTTTTCTTCAGTATTCACTATGGAAAAGGATCTTGGTGATTGTCTTGATGACTTGCAGCAGACTGAAAAGCTTGAGCATGTGGATATTAAGAAAGAGGATGTGCTGGAGCTTTTGGAAAGCATCAAGTTGGATAAGTCGCCGGGACCGGATGAAATGTACCCCAGGCTATTGTGGGAGGCAAGGGAGGAGATTACTGAGCCTCTGGCAATGACCTTTGCATCATCAATGGGGACGGGAGAGGTTCCGGAGGATTGGAGGGTTGTGGATGTTGTTCTCTTATTCAAGAAAGGGAGTAGAGATAGCCCAGAAAATTATAGACCAGTGAGTCTTACTTCAGTGGTTGGTAAGTTGATGGAGAAGATCCTGAGAGGCAGGATTTATGAACATTTGGAGAGATATAATATGATTAGGAAAATTCAGCATTGCTTTGTCAAGGGCAGGTCGTGCTTTACGAGCCTGATTAAATTTTTTGAGGATGTGACTAAACACATTGATTAAAGAAGAGCAGTAGGTGTAATGTATATGGATTTCAGCAAGGCATTTGATAAGGCACCCCATGCAAGGCTTATTGAGAAAGTAAGGAGGCATGGAATCCAAGGGAATATTGTTTTATGTATCCAGAATAGGCTTGCCCACAGAAGGCAAAGAGTGGTTGTAGATGGGTCATATTCTGCATGGAGGTCGGTGACCAGTGGTGTGCCTCAGGGATCTGTTTTGGGACCCTTACTCTTCGTGATTTTTATAAATGACCTGGATGAGGAAGTGGAGGGATGGGTTAGTAAGTTTGCTGATGAGACAAAGGTTGGGGGTGTTGTGGATAGTGTGGAGGACTGTCAGAGGCTACAGCGGGACATTGATAGGATGCAAAACTGGGCTGAGAAGTGGCAGATGGCGTTCAACCCAGATAAGTGTGAGGTGGTTCAGTTTGGTAGGTCAAATATAAGGGCAGAATATAAGTATTAATGGTAAGACTCTTGGCAGTGTGGAGGATCAGAGGGATCTTCGGGTCCGAGTCCATAGGACGTTCGAAGCAGCTGTGCAGCTTGACTCTGTGGTTATGAAGGCATATGGTGTATCAATTGTGGAATTGAACTTAGGAGCCGAGAGGTAATGTTGCAGCCATATAGGACCCTGGTCAGACCCCACTTGGAGTACCGTGCTCAGTTCAGGTCGCCTCACTACAGGAAGGATGTGGAAGCCATAGGAAAGGTGCAGAGGAGAATTACAAGGATGTTGCCTGGATTGTGGAGCATGCCTTATGAAAACAGGTTGAGTGAACTCGGCCTTTTCTCCTTGGAGCAACGGAGGATGAGAGGTGACCTGACAGAGATGATGAGAGGCATTGATCGTGTGGATAGTCAAAGGCTTTTTCCCAGGGCTGAAATGGCTGCCACAAGAGGGCACAGGTTTAAGGTGCTTGGGAGTAGGTACAGAGGAGATGTCAAGAGTAAGTTTTTTACACAGAGAGTGGTGAGTGTGTGGAATGGGCTGCCAGCAACGGTGGTGGAGGTAGATACGACAGAGTCTTCTAAGAGACCTTTGGATGGGTACATGGAGTTTAGAAAAATAGAGGGCTATGGGTAACCCTAGTAATTTTAAGGTAGGGACATGTTCAGCACAACTTTGTGGGCCGAAGGGCCTGTATTGTGCTGTAGGCTTTCTATGTTTCTATGTTTCAGGCTTGCATTGGCATAATTTGGCCAAGTGAAGTGCCAGGAAAAAATTTCCAGATGCAAGAAACCCACCCCCAACCCCCTGAGAAATGACCGTGATATTAATGACTGGTGATAAAGTTCCCAGGTACACAGGGAGCAAAAAACAAGCAGCTTGTAGGATGGGGGAAGAGGCAGAAAGAGCCTCTTGTTGGGTTTGGAGTAGATGAGAGGAGGGGAACTGGAAGCTAGGAGCAGATTGGCAGTGATTTGGCCACCACTGCTGGCCCACCAACTGGAGAGTGTCGTGGTTAAGGGTTGAAACATTCGGTAAAGGTTGGGAACCACCTGATGACATCTGCTCCTGGCTGAAGGCTACGGTTTCCTTATAAGGTATCTGGAGAATGCACCTTAACAGGTGTATGTAACAAGTAATCTCTGGTCTGTACCAGTGGCTTCCAGGAAAGACTGGATGGCAACCGAGGAAGGTCGGTGACGCTGGCGAGACAGCTGACCTCCAGGAAAGACTGGCACGGGCTCACAACGCTAGCAACCTTGTGGGCAGCACTCGCAAGAGGGCACCACTCAAGCTATGATTGAACACAAAGAGCAATACCCCCAGAGTCTCCCGGGGGGGGGGGGGGGCAGGATGACAGAATTAATGGGACAGTCATACCAGCAACGGCCAGGACAAGAAACACAACTACGAAAAGCTAAAGCAAACAACACTGACCAGAGAGGAATTCACGGTAAGGTGTCATTGTGGGAAAGTCTGCAAAAACAGCAGAGGACTCAAGACACACCAGAGCAGGTCTAGATGTGGATCAATGGTGACCCAAGTGCAACGCACTGACTTAGTGTCCGGTGAGATGAAGGTATCTGGAGGATGCACCCTAACAGGCGTATGTAACAAACAAGGTTTATAAGCTATTAACATGATTCTTTAATTTCATAATATTTGCTTATTAAGGGATTGGACATTTTTTTCAGCTAATGTTACTGTAAATGTGCAATATTATATTGTAGCTTCTGGGAATGAATGGTTTGTGATTTAACGCGGGACTTGGTCATATCTCAAAATCATTAACTGGAGATGACATCTGCGGTTAATCATGTTGAGATATAACCAATGGATTGCACACCATTAGGTCATGTAAACTTTGCAAAACTCAGGATGATTAAATGGTTAAAGCAATTATCTGAGGATGTTGCTACAACTTAGGCTTTTTCCTAATGAAATTTGAATTGAATTAATATTGTCATATGTACCAAGGTACAGTGAAAAGCTTGTCTTGCATACTGCGCATACAGAACAAATTATTACACAATGAATCAAGGTAGTACACAGTAGAACAATAGCAGAATGCAGAATAAAGTCGAACAGCTACAGAGAAAATGCACCACCAATAGACAATAAACTGCAAGATCATAATGAGTTAGATTGCGAAGTCCAAAGTCTGTCTCATTGCGCTAGGAACTATTCAATAGTCAGAAGCTCCCTGTCCTTGAGCCTGGTGGTACATGCTTTCAGGCTTTTATATTTTTTACCCAATAGGAGCGGGGAGAAGAGAAAACATCCAGGGTATGTGGTGTCTTCAGTTATGCTAGCTGCTTTACGGAGGCAGTGAATAATTTAGGCAGAGCTCTCTCGCTCTCTCTCTCTCTCTCCTACCTGAACTCCAACTCATTGATATTTGTGATATGGCCCACTACAAGTATCAACTGCAAGCTTATAGATAGATTTAGAGCAGAATCTGGCCATGCAGTCATGGGCAGGCCAGTTGTCATGCTAAGCTGTGATGTATCCAGAAAGGCCATTTTCTATGGTGCATTGATAAAATTTGGTAAGGGTCAATGGGCACAACTTTATTGAGTCTCTTGAGAAAGGAGAAGAGTTAATAAGCTTCTAAGGCCATAACATCTACATGGTTGGACTAGAACAGTGATGTGCACCCCTAGGATCTTTAAACTCTCAACCTTCTCAACCTCAGCAATGTTAATAAAAATAGGAGCATGTGTATTGTTCCCTTCCTGAAGTCAATGAACAGCTGTTTTATTTCCTGATATTGAGAGAGAGATTGTTGTCATGGCACCATTTTGCTAAGCTCTCTATGTGACAGATATTCATTTACTAGGCCTATGGGCCTTGGTAGGCTTCTTTCCCTTGGTTGTTTCTAAAGTTTGCTTTCTAAACACAGCAGTTGTTATTTGTAAGATCAAACAGATGTAAATAAACTTCTAACTAATATTTGCTTCATTTAGTTTCTGGTCATAAATGGGAGTCATTCTTCAGTATTTAAAATGTAAATGGAAAGCAGTAATCAGCTTGAAGATAAAAACACAGCTTTGCAAACAGGTTCTGTAAGACACTGTACTTGCTTTATTGCTGCTCAGAGGTGCAGTATAAGACAATGGGTTAATAATTTGGCATATGTCAGGACACACAAAGCTGACTGAGTTGCTTAGTTCAAGGAAGCTTGCAGACCAGATGGAAATAAGATGGAAATACATCAATAATTGATCTGTTGATGTTGGGTAATTTATGTACCCAAGGAAGTCAGCTTCACAGCATTAATGGTGGATCCTAAGAACTACGTCTCCAAGATGCTTTTAGACCTTTTGTGTTAAAAGGGTATCTGAATAAATACTATATGTGTGTGAAGTCACTTAAGTAGCAGAGAAAGGATATAAATGTAGAGAGAAATTCAAACTTATCAGAAATGGGGTAAGCAACATTAAGAAGCCATGGAAAAAATGTAAGATCAACTAGAATCCATTCCATTGGCTTTGACTTCTGTGATGGATGATTTGCTCATTTGCAGCTCATTAGTATGCCTTTTTAGTTTATATGAATTGTAATTGTTTTCGTAGTTGTTCTTTGTCCCCTATGTTTTAGAAGTGCTTTCTGTTTTAGAAATGGTCTGTAATTTTGAAATGTTTAAGATAGAAGTACTCTGTATTTTTAAATGTGTTTTAAGAATGTTGTTTGGATTTAAACATGTATCACTGAAAAATAAATGAACTGTGCTTTAAACTACATTGCTATCTGGAAGTATCTTCTCCTTAGGAGAGGGGTCCTACCACTTAAATAATAGGTAATGGCAGTTAAGCCTGCCATGGAGAACAAACAAGGAATAAACTAGTCTTTGAAGACTAGTTACAGTATAATCTCCCTATAGTGAGAGTATGTGTGGCTATTTATATCTTAAGGTCTTTGCTTGAGTTTATAACTTTGCAGTCAGCAAACCAAATGCCATTGCCTATATTCCAATTTATCATAATTTGAGATACACCCACTATGGTGGTATCATTTGCAAAATTGTAGATGTTGTTAGAGCAGAATTTGGCCATGAGTGTACAGGGAGTACAGTAGGGGGCTGAAAATGCTGTCTTGTGAGACACCAGTACTTAGAATAATCATGGCAGAGGTGTTGATGCCATAGCAGTCTGTTGGCCAGGAAGCTGAAACCCAGGGTCAGGAGTATGGTGATGGGTTTACTTGGAATTATAGCATTGCAGATGGAGCTGTAGTCAATAGTCTTACATAAGCGGGAAGATGGTGGTGCAATGCAGCTCGCAGCAGCCACTCTGATGGTGATGTCTGTTATTTGTCAAGTAGGGTGTTGTGCACAATCCTGAGTTAATGGAGACGGACGTGAAAGCACGGAGGAACATCTGGTGAAAATTCTGAAATGCCTGGTTCACTGCTGCTGCTACTGTGTGGTCCAGAAACTCCGGAGGAGAAGGGCCTGAGTCCTCAACTTTGCTTGTTGCTAAGACAGGCTGTGTCAGAGGGGCTGGTTGGAGGCTCGAAGTTGTCGGACAGACTCAGAGTCCGCTGCGGTCGGATGCTTCCAATGGTGCTGCATCGGCGAGTTGGCGGCGCTTGGAGGTTCATGGTGGGGAGAGTTCCTCCCTTCTGCCGCTTGTGTGGGATGATGAGTCTATCAGGACTTTGAGACTTTTTTTTACAGTGCCCATGTTCTGCTCTTTATCAAATTATGGTATTGTTTTGCACTGTTGTAACTATATGTTATAATTATGTAGTTTTGTCAGTTTAATCTTGGCTTGTGATATATTCATGACTGTGCAGCCAGATTCAAGGAGAACCTGATCATTAAATTTGCTGACGATACCACAGTGGTGGGGCTCATCGGCAAAAATGATGAAACAATGTACAGGGAGGAGATCAAACACCTAGAGAGCTGGTGCAGGGATAACAACTCGATGCTTAATGTCACCAAAACCAAGGAGATGATCGTCGATTTCAGACGGTCTCAGCCTGAGCACACACCCCTCAGCATCAGCGGCTCCACAGTGGAGAGAGTGGAAAACATCAAGTTCCTTGAGGTGCAGTTCTCGAACAATCTTACCTGGTCCAGGAACACCACTGGGATTGTGAAATGGGCCCAGCAGAGATTGCACTTTCTGAGGAAATTAAACAAGCATCACTCCCCACTAACATCTTAACTACATTCTACAGAGGCGTGGTTGAGAGTGTGCTGACCTTTTGCATCACAACCTGGTACTCCAGCTGCAGTGCCGTCAACAAAAAAGCCTTGCAGAGGGTGGTTAGGGGAGCAGAGAAGGTTATTGGGGTCTCCCTACCTTCTGTCCAAGACCTCTTTCAGAGTCAATGCCTCCAGAAGACACGGTACATCATAAAAGATCCTTCACACCCTCTCCATGAACTGTTTGTTCTTCTGCCATCAGGCAAACGTTACAGGAGCATCAAAACTAAAACCACAAGGCTACTAAACAGCTTCCTCCCACAGGCAGTCAGACTGCTAAATAGCTGCTCCACCTGACTCTGCTTTGGACACTTTTAACTTGTACTGGACACTTATAACTTGATTTTAACTGACATGTGGCTATTGTGTTTTACTATTTATTGTTACGTTTATTATTTAGTGTTGCGTTTGTTATGTTATGATTGAACTGCTCCTGGGAAACGCTGTCTCATTCTACCTGCAGAGCTGATGTACAGTTAGAATGATAATAAAGTTTTTTGAATCTTGAATCTTGAATTCTGGAGTAACGTTGTATCATTTTTTAATGCATGCATTTCTAAATGACAATAAACGAAAACTGAAACTGAACTGAACTGAACTGAAGGTATCTATGTCCAGATGCTCCAGAGATGAGTGTAAAACTACAGAGATGGCATCTGCAGTAGACCTGTTTCAGTAGCGGGCAAATTGCTGTGGGTTGAGGTGCAATTGCAATTTGTCCAGGCTATCTGAAAAACTTGGGTCCTTACTGTTACATATCTAGTATGTGCGAAAATCTATTTTGCTGTATACAGCACAGCATTCCATATCACCATCAATTACTCTTTAACTTTGATATACAGGCAAACTTTGGTGACGTTTTGGAAATCCTGATGATTGGCATCTGGCCCAGTCATTAAATCTGGAGGTGAGCTCAAGGTCCAAAGTAAGAGTAAGTTGGCAACCAGAGATTAGGAGGCTTGTGTGTGGCTGGAGATGGATTAGAAATGTTGGTCAGAGTAAGGTTAAGGGTTCACAACATCAGGGATCAGGAAGATGGGCAAGTTTGTGTCTAGAACCACAATGCTTGTATATTTCAAATGTTTGTTTCTTTCCTTCTCACTTTAAACCCAGCAGTTTCATTAGGGGATGCTTTATAATACTGAGTAAGATTTAAAGAAAATGTGTAATGAAATTGTGCTTGGTTATTATTTGATTAATGTTCAATAATTTGGTAATGTTGCTAATGTAACACCACCAAGGCCCCAAGGGCGCTGGATTATCAAAGTTTTACTGTTGGTATGACGGCAACTGAAATAAGATCCATTTCATTCCCCTGTAAAGTATTATGGGAAATTTCACTACATTAGTGGTGCTACGTTATTGCACATTATTATTGTTTTTATAAAGTGGGGGAAATTCTCAAAATACGCATTCAGTTTAGTGGTAATAGGACACATTTATTCATAATACACATATGAAGCATGAACTATTTTATGTGCTTTCTGCTACCCACAGCCATTCCTGAGTCTATTGCAAGAAGGACCAATGGTCCCTGAATACTTCTGCTGATATTTGACCAGATGTATATATATAATATAAATAAATTATGTGGTTTGGGGAATTTTCCTTCATCAATCAATTATTTCATTCATCAATTAGAAATGCTGGCCGGTCTAAATTCAATCCTGAAGTGATAAAAGCAACAAAGCAACATTAATGGGAGTCCCATATGACCATAGAACATTAAAAGTAGTTCCAAATAACCATAGAACATTAAAAGTAGTCCCAAATGACCACAGAACATTAAAAGTAGTCCCAAATAACCATAGAACATTCAAAGTAGTCCCAAGTAACCATAGAACATTAAAAGTAGTCCCAAATGACCACAGAGCAGTACAGCAGAGTACAAGCTCTTTGGCCCACAAAGACCTTTTAATTTGTTCCATGATCAATTAAAACCTCCCCTCCTACATAGCGCTCCATTTTTCTTTTACCCATGTGCCTACCTAAGAGTTTCTTAAACGTCCCTAATGTATCAACTCCTTCCAACCCTCCCACAGTGTGTTCTTGGCATATCCACTAAACTTTCGTCCACTCATCTTGAAAGAACGACTTCTGCATTAGCCATTGGGAAGAAGGTTCTGGTTGTCCACTCTGTCTATGTCTCTGGTAATCTTATATTAAACTTATAATCATCTTCCAGCAAGGTTTCCCCTTAAGGGTTCTGGTTCACATCACGTTATAGCTCATTGTTATTTGACTATCGTTTTGCCAATAGGATTTCAGATGACAACTATCTTCTTGACGGTGAGAGACCTTTGTGAATCAGCCTCAGGTCAAGGCTTGGTGCCCATGCTTGGTCGGTATCTCATCCTTCAGTGAGAACCCACCATCACCCAAGGGGAATCCTGATGAGGTGCAGTAGGTTTAGAAAGGTCAATGTGTCACAAAATGATGGTGCGGGAGCAAAAGGAGCAGGGGCAATCCTATTGATTTCAAACTTGAATGCAAGTTGTTTGGATGAACCACAACGAAAGGAATCTTTCAATGTTTTCGATCCTATGATGGAATAACTAATTATTCCTCCCTTAACATTACTTTGAAGAGAGAAAACCAAAACCTATCAATGTTCTAGTTACCATCCACAGTTGTTTCCTTTAACGTTTTGTTTTTGGTGCTTGAATGTAAAGATTTGTAAAGATTGAATGTAAAGATAAGTTCATAATAAATTTAACTTGTATATTCCATGGACTGAGTGTTATACTGCAGGAGAATCTTGTTTCAGGCTCTGCGTTTGGCCTTAATTAAGCATGAAAAAAATAGGCTTCCTCTGGGAGAGTGCAAGCACTTGATTTAACGTTACAAACTGTTCAAATAAATGCAGCCCATGTGTGGAGGACCCCTGCACTTTGTAATCTGGCACAGATTCATCCCAATTACTTGCACACTGAACAAGTTCCCATCAGTGTTCTGTGAATTCATATGTAAGGATTATGTATTGAGTGGGCAACTGAAGGATGGAGGCAAATTTCACTCTGTTGAGATTGCTCATTAAGCGTTCATTTCATTGTTGTATTTGGAGAAAAATCAGATGAAATGTTTGCATGCTCAAAATGGAACCAAAATTTTGCATTAATTCCCATGTAAGGATCAGTATGTTAAGGCAGATACAAATTACAATGGTTTGCAGTTTCAGACTATGACTGACACAGCACCAGCTTCAAACAAATCTGAGGATTACTTTCTTATTTAAGGTACCTGATGTATAATATGAGCCACGATTGGAAACAGTGGAGACGTCAAACCCAGACAGAGTGGTACAAGTAAATAAAATTTGAGAGAAAGCACAGCTGGAAACTGTGTACAGATTTGGTCACCTCACCACAAGAAAGAATTTAAGCCAACACAGAAGAATATCGGAAAGACACATGATGTGAATAAATATAAGACAGACTTGAACAATTGGGGCTCCTTCTTTTTGATTTAAGGAGTTTGTGGGATTTAATAAGTTGTTTAAAAATTCCAAAGTTGTGAGAGAGAGATAGTACTTTGTGACACCTGTTTTTGTACACAAGTAACATGAAAACGGTGGTAGAGAAGTTTTGTGGGGAAGAACAGCAATCTAAAATTCTGCCAGCACTGGACACTCAGAATCAGGTTTATTATCACCGGCATGTGACGTGAAATTTGTTAACTTAGCAGCAGCAGTTCAACGCAATACATAGTCTAGCAGAGAAAGAAAATAATAATAAAAATAAAAATAAAGAAAACATAATAATAAATAAACAAGTAAATCAATTACGTATATTGAATAGTTTTTTTTTTAAATGTGCAAAAACAGAAATACCGTATATTAAAAAAAGTGAGGTAGTGTCCAAAGCTTCAATTTCCATTCAGAAATCGGATGGCAGAGGGGAAGAAGCTGTTCCTGAATCGCTGAGTGTGTGCCTTCAGGCTTCTGTATCTCCTGCCTGATGGCAACAGTGAGAAAAGGGCATGCCCTGGGGTGCTTGAGGTCCATAATAATGGACGCTGCCTTTCTGAGATATCACTCCCTAAAAATGTCCTGGGTACTTTGTAGGCTAGTGCCCAAGATGGAGCTGACTAGATTTACAACCTTCTGCAGCTTCTTTCAGTCCTGTACAGTAGCCCCTCCGTACCAGACAGTGATGCAGCCTGTCAGAATGCTTAACACTGTACAACTATAGAAGTTTTTGAGTGAATTTGTTGATATGCCAAATCACTTCAAACTCCTAATAAAGTATAGCCGCTGTCTTGCCTTCTTTATGACTACACCAATATGTTGGGACCAGGTTAGAACCTCAGAGATTTGGACACCGAGGAGGAACTTGAAGCTGCTCACTCTCTCCACTTCTGATCCCTCTACATGGATTGGTATGTGCTCATTTGTCTTACCCACTTCCTGAAGTCCACAATCAGCACTTTCGTCTTGCTGATTTTGAGTGCCAGGTTGTTGCTGCAGCACCATTCCACTAGTTGGCACATCTCACTCCTGTACGCCCTCTCGTCACCACCTGAGATTCTACCAACAATGGTTGTATCATCAGCAAATTTGTGGATGGTATTTAAGCTATGCTTAGCCACACAGTCATGTGTATACAGAGAGTAGAGCAGTGGGCTAAGCACACACCCCTGATGGGCTAGTTGCTGTGTAACAGCCTGACAAACACTTGGCCACTGTAACACACACAAAATGCCAGAGGAACTCAGCAGGTCAGGCAGCACCTATGGAGAGGAATAAAAAGTTGACATTTTGGGCCAAGACCCTACATCAGGACTGTAAAGGAAGGGAAAAGATGTCAGAATCACAGAATCAGAAGGGAAAAGAAACTTGAGACCATATAAGTGTCATTAGTGCATTGTACATAGAATTATTGTTTTGCTAGCACAATTAATGTATTGCTTTGATGACGCAGTGAATGAAGAGCAAGACATCAACTAATTGTGTTGTATTTTCTGTATGATTTTCTATTATGAATATTTTAAAAATAAAAATCAAAATAAAATGATGAGGTATTGCCTGAATTCATTAACAAGTGCCAGAACTGATGCGGCTGACTATGAGAAAGGCTCTTCCTATTTGATCTCTCTGCACAGCCAGTCTCCCTCCCAATGCATGTGGCATTGAGATGGCTGCAGCGTGGATCAGATGATCATCAAGCACTTCATGAACTGTGCGCTTGCCAAGAAGTTTTGGAAAAGGATACAAGGATTCTTGTCAGGGTTTGATCTGAGCAGCTGTGTAACAGAGGAGTCTGGGCTGTGTGCTAAGATAAAGACCATGTTCTGGTGGAAGATCATCAGCTCAGAGAATGACACACGTTGGTCTGACCAAAATTTATTAGCCTTTCAGTACAAGGAGATACCCACATGAAAAAAACTGCCAACAGGCACATTCCAGTTTGCAGGATACATGCTGAGCAATACACTGAATCTTGGTACAGACACTGCAAAGGCTCTGTGGAGGTAAAACCACAGCCTAACGTCATGCTAACACTGTACACTGGTGATGGACTCTGTTTAACAGCCTCTCAGATACTTCATTGGAGTGTTGTTTTAAGAGGAAAATTTCTATTTTAAGAGGACCATTTTGCAAGAGGTATTTTGCAAGAGGATGTATTTGTTTATTGAATTAATAACACAATCAATGCAAAGAAAGACATACTGAATTATGATGGATTTCCTGTATATATTTTTTAAAATAAAGTATGAGGAGTTTGATGTCCATACTTCAGAAGTAGCCTTTTGGTTATGATGCTATTCTACACACCTGATGTTGGAGCATGCTATATAAGTGCAAAATTCCTCTGTTTTATTTTAATTTGTGAAATAAAGGCAGATAAAAGAATAAAATGGGGGGAAAAGGGAACAAAGAAGCAAATTTTTACTCCACTTTGAGAAACTTGTAAATAATGTTTCTCTCATATGCATGCATATGCAATCATAGTTACAGCCATAGTCATAGTCGTACTTTATTGATCCTGGGGGAAATTGATTTTCGATACAATTGCACCATAAATAATTAAATAGTAATAAAACCATAAATAATTAAATAGTAATATGTAAATTATGCCAGGAAATAAGTCCAGGACCAGCCTATTGGCTCAGGGTGTCTGACCCTCCAAGGGAGGAGTTGTAAAGTTTGATGGCCACAGGCAGGAATGACTTCCTATGACGCTCTGTGTTGCATTTCGGTGGAATGACTCTCCGGCTGAATGTACTCCTGTGCCCAACCAGTACATTATGTAGTGGATGGGAGACATTGTCCAAGATGGCATGCAATTTGGACAGCATCCTCTTTTCAGACACCACCGTCAGAGAGTCCAGTTCCATCCCCACAACATCACTGTCCTTACGAATGAGTTTGTTGATTCTGTTGGTGTCTGCTACCCTCAGCCTGCTGCCTCAGCACACAAAAGCAAACATGATTTCACTGACCACCACAGACTCGTAGAACATCCTCAGCATCGTCTGACAGATGTTAAAGGACCTCAGTCTCCTCAGGAAATAGAGATGGCTCTGACCCTTCTTGTAGACAGCCTCAGTGTTCTTTGACCAGTCCAGTTTATTTTCAATTCGTAATCTTATCAATACCAAATCATTAACCCTAATTGAAAAAAAACAATGTTGTTGTGCTAAATAGTTCAAAATCATCTAAATTTCAGTATCCTGCAAAATTTAGAAAATTAAATGCAGGAATGATATAAACCAAAGTGAGCGAAGGAATATCTGTATGAATTTAGACTGCCAAAATGAAAACTTGAATAACACCCACAAAATGCTGGAGGAGCTCAGGCAATATCTGTGGAGGCAGATAGATAGTTGATATTTCAAGCCAAGGCACTTCATCAGGACTGGAAAGGAAGGGAGCAAAGAAGTGAAGAGGTGGAAAGAGATGGGGGAAGGGCAGTACAGGCTGGCAGCTGATTGGTGAGACCAGCTGAGGGGGAGTTTGAGTGGGTGGAGCTGGGGGTGATGTTAAAAGCTGGGAGGTGATAGGTATTTTCTGCCTCCTTCCTTTTCAGTCCTAATGAAGGATCTCAGCCCGAAACTTCAGCTGTTTATTTCCCTCCAGAGATGCCGCCTGACCTGTTCTGTTTCCCCAGCATTTTGTGCAAGTTGCTTAAGGTTTCCAGCATCTGCAGAATACTTGTGTCTATGGAAACTTGAGTGCATCCTTGCAATTCAGTCACTTGTTTTCTGGAAAATTCCTGGAGTCCTTTCTTGGTGAACCAACCAGAGACACTCTGCGCTAAACTCCCCCCACAATGGTTATATTTGAGTGAGATTATTATATAAATTTAGTAAAACTCTTGTTAAAATCAGCACTAAATTCAGATGTATCAGTATTACAGTGGAGTAAAGGGAATTACAGAGGCATGAGAGAGGAGCTGGCCAAAATTGATGGGAAAGGAACACTAGCAGGGATGACTTCAGAGCAGCAATGGCTGGAATTTCTGGGAGCAATTGGGAAGGTGCAGGATAGATACATCCCAAAGAAGAAGTATTCGAAAGGCAGGATGACACAACCGTGGTTGACAAGATAGGTCAAAGCCAAAATAGAAGCAAAAGTGAGAGCATATAATAGAGCGAAATTTAGTGGGAAGTTAGAGGATTGGGAAGCTTTTAAAAACCAATTAAAGGTAACTGAAAATGTCATAAAGAAGGAAAAGATGGAATACTAAGGTACTCTAGCCAATAATATTAAAGATGATACAAAAAGCTTCTTAAGATGTACAAAGTGTAAAAGAGAGGCAAGGGTAGATACTAAACCACTGGAAAATTATGCTGGAGACGTCGTATTGGGGGGAGGAGGGGTTGCAAAGAAATGGCAAATGAACTGAATAAGTATTATGCATCACTCTTTATTTAGGAAGACACGAGCAGTATGCCAGAAGTTCAAACGTGTCATGGGGCAGAAGTGTGTGAAATTGCCATTAATGGAGTGAAGGTAGATAAGTCACCTGGACCAGGTGATCAACATCCCAGGGTTCTGAAAGAGGTGGAGGAAGGCGTTGTGGAGGCATTAGTAATGATCCTTCAAGAATCTTTGGATTCTGGCACGGTTGCTGAGGACTGAAAATCATAAATGTCATTCCACTCTTCAAGAAGGGTGTGAGGCAGAAGAAAGGAAATTATAGGCCAGTTACTCTGACCTCAGTGGTTGGGAAGATGTTGGAATTGGTTGTTAAGGATGTGGTTTGAAGGTATTTGGAGACACATGATAAATAAGCCATAGTCAGCATGGTTTCCTTAAGCGAAAATCTTGCCTGAGGAATCTGTTGGAATTCTTTGAAGAAATGACGAGCAGGATAGACAGAGGAGAATCAGTGGATGTTGTGTACTTGGATTTTCAGAAGGCCTTTGATGAGATGCCACACATGAGGCTGCTTAACAAGATAAGAGCCCATGATATTACATGAAAATATATTAACATGGATAGTGTATTGGCTGTTTGACAGGAGGCAAAGAGAGGGAATAAAGGGGGCCATTTCTGGCTGGCTGCTGGTGACTAGTGTTGTTCCATAGGGGTCTGTGTTGGGACCTATTCTTTTTACATTCTATATCAATGGTTTGGATGACAGAGTTGATGGCTTTGTGATCAAGTTTGCGGACAATACAAAGGTAGGTGGAGGGGCAGGTAGTTCTGAGGAAGTAGAGAGGCTACAGAAAGTCTTATACAGATCAGGAGAATGGGTAATGATGCAACAGATGGAATACAGTGTCAGGAAGTATTTGGTCCTGCACATTGGTAGAAGAAATTAAAACATAGACTATTTTCTAAATGGAGTGAAAATCCAAAATCTGAGGTGCAAAGGGACTTGGGAGTTCTTGTGCAGGTTTCTTTAAAGGTTAATTTGAAGATTGCGTTGGTGGTGAGGAAGGCAAATGCAATGTTAGCAATCATTTCAAGGGGACTAGAATATAAAAGCAAAGACGTAATGTTGAGGGTTTATAAAGCACTGGTGTGGCCTTACTTAGGGTATTATGAGCCGTTTTGGTCCCCTCATCTGAGAAAGGATGTGCTGACATTGAGAAGGTACAAAGGATGTTCACAAAAATGATTATGGGATTGAAAAGCTTATCATCTGAGGAGAGTTTCATGGCTCTGGGCTTGTGCTCACTGGAATTCAGAAGAATGAGGGTGGATCTCATTGAAAGCTATTAAATGTTGAAAGATGTCGATAGAATGGATGTGGAGAGGATGCTTCCTATGGTGGGGGAGTATGAGAACAGAGGATACAGCCTCAGAATAGAAATACGTCCATTTACAATGGAGCTGAAAAGGAATTTATTTAGCCAGAGAGTGGTGAGTCCGTGAAATTCATTGTCACAGATGGCTGTGGAGGCCAAGTCATTGGGCATATTTAAAGCAGAGTTTGATAGGTTCTTGATTAGTCAGGTCATGAAGGGTTATGGGGAGAAAGCAGGAGATTGGGGTTGAGTGGGAAATAGATCAGCTATGATGAAATGGGCGAGCAGATTTATTGGGCAAATTGGCCTAATTCTACTCCTTTATCTTATAGCCTTATGGTCTAATGGTTCCAAGGTTGTCAAGCCGAGGAGTGGTAGTGGGGACAAGCTCCCACTACCTAAAAGTGCTCCTCACGGCATGCACCTCAAATAGCCTCTGACAACCAAGTCCAACTCCTGGCCTTCTCATGTGGCTTAGCCTCTAAGCCTAGCAGAACCATTTCTACTGACAGGAGGAGGGGCGAAGACAGGTCCTGGCGCCTTAAAACCAGTGCTTCGGGGAGATGGAGCTCGTCAGCCTGGTAAGACAGTCCATCTAAGAGAGGGAAAACTCTGATTTCAAACCACTGCTGCCTTGCGGCCATACCCACTCATGGGAAAGGCTTCGGGAGTAAATCCTGAGGACAAATCCGGAGCTGGGGTCCCTAAGGCAATCCAACGTTGCCTTCAACCCCATTCTGGCAACTCCTGCAATGACACTGGTGCCAAGCTGTATCGGCCCTTGCCCTTCCCTTGGACAACATTGGTATGGCGGAGAGGGGAGACTTGTTGCTTGGGCAACTGCCGGTCTTCCATACAATATCACCCAGGCCTGCGCCCTGGAGAGGACACTAAGACTTTCCAGGCGCAGATCCATGGTCTTGTGAGATTAACAGATGCCACACACATATGGTCTAATACTGCAAAATAAAGCTATCTGCACACCTTTACAAGTTATAAAGTGTTTTCTTCACTTTTAAAATTTTTTTTTAATATTTATTGGATGCCACGTTAGCATACTGTTTAGCGCGACACTCAAGCCTTAGTATGTTGGAGTTCGGAGTTCGGAGTTTGGAGTTCAGAGTTCAATTCAGGCAATCTCTGCAAGGAGTCCTTGTACACCCTCCCTGTAGAATGGATGGGTTTCCTCTGGGTCCTCCAGTTTCCTCCTACATTCCAAACAAGTACCAGGTAGGTTAATTGGTCATTGTAATTTGTTCCTTGATTACATTAAAGTTAAAATTGGGGTTGTTGGGACTTACTGGGTGGTGTGGCTCAAAGGGCCAGAAGGGCCTATTCTATGCAATGACTTTAAATATATATATTTAAAGTTAATGTATAATGTATAAAAATATATAGGAAATATCACATAAAGCCTTTGTGCCACTTTGCCAAGAAATCCATACATTTGTTTATCATCAAGGCAATGCATTCTCTTACATAGAACCATTGCTACTCATGCTTCCTCTTTCAAGAGCATCCGTGAAGCATTTGAGATGGTGTTACACAGGTCTCGGACCCTTAAGTGCCCACTGGCTGCAGGACCCTGCACTATGGTCCTTCCCCACAGAACCTTTATGGTGACAGCACCAAGCTTCAATGCAGCATTCACCCTGTCCTCCTGCAGTCAGGGATGTGCCAGTCGGCAGCATCCATTCAGAGAATTCTCGTTGTGCTGGAAGTCCAGCAAGTTATGGGCAGACCATCCCATACTGGAGGTCCTCAGAGAGACAAAGAAAACACCAAAGTGAAGGTTCCTGCCTCCCACACCCCTACCTCCCATTCCATATCCCTCATAATAAGAGGACACACCTAGTTTATAGATCACCACCTTCTGTTATAATATTTAAACAGAAACAAATCAGCAGGAATGTAACTTTAGACGATACTCTCTACAGTGCACAACAGAAGGTCCATTTACATAAACTAGAAAATTGTCAACGTAACATTGATATATCTTCTGGCACATAAATCACTGAGGTAGGGACTACAAGCATTAATTTTGGAGATATAAATGAGGACTTCAAGGTAAGGTCTAGAATTTCACATAAATCAGGCTTTGAAGTCAAAAGAAACTGAGCTAAGATACACCAAACCTGGTTGCTGTTGTCCTCATGCCCTCATTCACAACCTGACCAGTTCTTCCACATCTCTATTCCCTCTGGGACCAAGCTCTGAGGACAATGAGCCAAGTAACCGCTTCACGTAAGATGTGATGATGCTCCTCAGATCCCCTTTGGATTAGCTTGGTCTGGCAGGTGGTGAACTTTTTGTTAGTGTGGCTTTGGTTGGGCAGGAATGTTAAAACCCTCTCGATTGCTGACCTCCACCCCTTCAGGGAGCAGATTCTTTATTTTCTTGTCTATCTTTGTACTCCCACAGTGGTCACGTGAAACACTTGATATGACAACAGCCCAAAGCTCTTCCAAGATCCGTGATCCATCACCTAAGAGATGGTGAGGCATGAACCTCATTCCAGAAACAGCAAGTAGAATGTCATGTTCACCAGATGCTCAGTTCACTTCGGAAAATTTCATCCACTAGAAGGAGCAAACAGGAGAAAGCTTTGATTGGGTTTAATTCTGGGGGTTGCATTGCACAGTCTCTGACCTGAAGTTTGTTCTTCCTTCATTGGTCCAAATTTAAGATGACTCGTCTCCCTAGACCAACCAGAAGGGACTTGAGCTCACTGACAGTCAAGATTGATTCAATTAAGCTGCCTTTTCCCCTCCTTTCCAATATTTTATAATCCATTCACTGTAACATTTCAAATAATTTCACAAGAATGCAAGAAACAGGAGCAGGAGGAGGCCATTCAGCCCCTCAAGCCTGCTGTGCTATTTAGTGTAGTTATGGCTGATCTAAACTGGACCTCAATACTTCCTCTGTGCTGAATTCCAAGAATACTTAATCCATCATTCTTTCAAAAATTTATCTTTCTCCACTTTAAAACTTCCTAATAATCTAGAGCAGAGAATTCTGGAGATTCCTTATACTCTATGAGGAGAAATTTCAACATGCCTCAGTTTAAAATAACTGACCCCTTTTCTTGAAAACATGTTCCCACAATAAAGACTTCCCCATTTGTGAAAACATATTCACACCTATCAGAGAAGCCTCCTCAGGTCATATATTGGTTGAATAAGATAACCGTTCAATTTTATTTCAAGTAGTTTTTCTCTTTGGTTTTCCTGGAGCGATGTCTAGGAGATTAATCCCTTATTCTGGGGCAATCATGGAAGGTGGGTAATCCTGCACAGGCGGCAGTCAACGCCATTAGAAATCAAGTGCAGCTATTCAAATACATCATCTCCACCAATTGCAAGATAGGGGTTACAGTTAGACAATGGTTGCATGAGTAAATCTCCACACCTGCCATTGGCTTTCATTTTATAATACACTTCCCTTCCCATCAAAGTTTGCCTATTAAGCTGGTAATTTATTAGAATTTCTTGGTTTTTTTTTCCATCTGGCTAATTTTAAAATAAAGATCATTATATATTCACACAATTTATTTCTTTCAAAACCATAGGAAGACATGGGATCTTTTTTCAGGATGTGTAAAGCCCCATGTCCATGGACTAAATGGGAGGTTCACCAAGCCGACTGTTCTTGAAAGATAGCAAAAATAATATTGTCATTTGTCGTCTAGTCTCTGAGTATTACTTCAGAGGTTTGTTCGATATGTCAAAGAGGCAATCAAAATGTTTCCTGCAGGCGCCTCTGAGTAAATCATAGCATCTCATCTCGGAAATATATTTAGAAATCACCCGGGAAATTTCCATCTCTCCATCTCGAACTGCAAGATAACAACAACAATTTGCATTTATATAGCGTCGTTATCCTCATAAAATGTCCCAAGTCAGTTCAATGGAGTATTACAAGATTAATAGGTTAATGGATGTGATATGGGAACAGATTAACAAGGAAGATTTTTAAGAAGCATCCAGGAGGATAGATAGACAGACAGACAGATAGAAAGGAAGAAATAAGAGCCTGCAGATGCTGGAACCTGGACAACAAACAATCTGATGGAGAAACTTCGTGGATCAAGGAGCATGCAGCTGGGGGAAAGGAATTTCAACATTACAGGTCAAAACGCTGTAATAGACTCAGGTAGATCAACTGATAGACAGAAAGGACCAAAGAAAGAACCTTGTGGAGGTACTGTACATAGAAGCAAACTCTAGATTTGAGGATATGCTTGAGTGAAGGGGGGTGGGGTGGAAAGGAATTATGAATGCCCGAGATATCAAGATCCCAGAGTGCAACCGTCTCAGGGACATTGAAAAGAAAAACCTGCAGATATTAAGATGAAAATTAAAAAGAACTGTTGGAGATGCTCTGCAGGACCTGTAGAGAGTGAAAATTCTCAACTCAGAGCATGATCATTCATCAGAACTGGAAAAGTGAGAAAGCAGGTTGTAGAGATAGAGAGAGTTGCTATGATCCCTGCAGGCCTGTGCAGTGAGGTGTAGAACGTTGGGCTTCTCGTTTTTTCAAAAACCTGCATTTACTAATTGGTGTTTTAACTAGAGTCATCAAGCTCTTGTGCTTTCTGTTTAATCTTGTCAAGTCAATTGTGACTGGCACAGGGTTTCTGCATTCCATGATTGTTTAAGGCGGAACTCCAGTTAGCACTCATAGCTGGGTCCTTGTGTTGAGAACGATTTGTATAACCTTTTGTTTCCTTCTTGACATGGGAAACTGCCGTTCCTCCACACCAGGGACAGTCATTGACAGCACACACCATGATAAGAGGTGCACAGAACAAAGATAATATCTGTGAGAAGGTGTGAAACAGAAGAAATTGAATGTAAGGACATACGCAAATCAGAAAATAGGAGCAGGAATAGGCCATTCTATTCTTCAAACCTATCCTGCAATGCTTGATTTGCCTCATGAAAGTGCCAGCTTGCAAAACCTCAATTCCCTGATCTTTAAAGAATATAACAGCTCGTCTTCATATAGAGGGCCTGAGCTATAGATATCAGGAGAAATGCGCCAGCTTGTTCTTTATTCCTTGTAGGATGAGGGGTGACCTTATAGAAGTGTTTAAAATAAGGAGAGGCACAGATACATTAGATAGTAACAATCTTTACCCCAGGGGAGGGGAGCCCAAATCTAGAGGGCATAAGTTTAGGGAGTGTGGGAAAATGTTTCAAAGGGTCCTGAGAGGTAATGTCTTGCTCAGAAATTGGTGGTAAATATATAGAATGAGCTGCCAGAGGAAGTGGTTGAAGCAGGCACAATTTTGTCATTTAAGAAGCAATTGGATAAGTACATTAAGGGGTGGGGCTTGGAGAGACATAGACCAAACACAGGAAATTGGGACTATCTGAGTGGACAATGTAGTCAATGTGAACTGATTATGCTGAGGGGTTTCTATCTGTGCTGTATGACACGATTGGTTACAAATTCCAGAGTTTTACTTCCATCTGTAAAAAAGTGACATTCCTACACATTCAATTTTAAATGCTCTCTCCCGCAGTTTATAACAGTTTCCTCATCTGAGGTGCTCCCACCAGAGAAAATATAGAGTCTTAGAGTTATACAGCATGGGAACCAGCCCTTTGTCCCAACTCATCCACACCAGACAAGATCCATGTCCAAGCTAATCCCTTTTCCCTGAGTTTGGGTCATATCCCTCTAAATTTTTTCTAGCCATGTACCTGTTTAAATATCTTTTAAACATTAAACATTATATTTATACCCACTTTTACAGCTTCCTCTGGGCACTCCTTCCATTTACCCAGCAACCTCTGTGTGAAATGTTTCTCCCACAAGTCTCATTCTTATCTACCCACTCTCAGTTTTACCATATGTTCACTAGCATTAGACTCCTCTACCCTGGGAAAAGTACCACAGACATCTACATTATTGCTGCCCTTCATAATTTTATAAACCTTTGTCATTGTCCCCTCAATCTCCATGCTCCAGGGCAAATTGTCTCAGTTTATCCATCCTCTCCATTATAACCCAGGCCCTCTAGTCCTGGTAACATCACAATATCCACTCATATTAGTTACTCTTGGTTGAACAACCCTCCCATCCTAAGAATTAGCCTAGTGAATCTCTTTTGGGACTGCTTCCAAAGACACAGTATCTTTTCTTCAATAAAGGAACCAATGCTGTGCAGAGTACTCTAGGATGTGACTTCAACAGGACCCCTAATAATTATAATATTATGTCCCTATTTCTAAACTCCAGCCCTCTTGCAATAAAGGGCATTTGACTTGCTCACTACTTGACGTACCTGCCTGAACTCATTTTTGTGATGAAATAACAGTTGGTGATGGTGATTGAGGAAGGGTGTTGAATGCTAGTTAATCATAGCTCACCTATCTAGAGTATAAATGATTGAATGTGGAACCTGGTGGAAAGGAACACAACATTAAGAGAAACCCTATCTTTGTTCTAGCTGGGAGGGGAAGGCGAGAGAGTTGAGATGGTTAAGAGTCCTGTTTACCACGGTTGAAGAAAAAGCACTACTGAGGAAAAGCTAATCATCAGAAAAGATACAGGGGAGGCAAAGAAAGTGGTTTGTCTCTTCAGCAAAGCTTAAGACCATAAGACAAAGGAGCAGAAGTCGGCCATTCGGCCCATCGAGTCTGCTCCGCCATTCTATCATGAGCTGATCCAATTTCCCATTTAGTCCCACTCCCCCGCCTTCTCACCATAAACTTTGATGCCCTGGCTACGCAGATACCTATCAATCTCTACCTTAAATATACCCAATGACTTGGCCTCCACTGCTACCCGTGGCAACAAATTCCACAGATTCACCACCCTCTGGCTGAAAAAATTTCTTCGCATCTCTGTTCTGAATGGGCGCCTTTCAATCCTTAAGTCATGCCCTCTCGTACTAGACTCCACTATCATGGGAAACAACTTTGCCACATCCACTCTGTCCATGCCATTCAACATTCGAAATGTTTCTATGAGGTCTCCCCTCATTCTTCTAAACTCCAAGGAATACAGTCCAAGAACAGTTAAACGTTCCTCATATGTTAACCCTCTCATTCACAGAATCATTCTAGTGAATCTTCTCTGAAACCTCTCCAATGTCAGCACATCCTTTCTTAAATAAGGAGCCCAAAACTGCACACAGTACTCCAAGTGAGGTCTCACCAGCGCCTTTCAGAGCCTCAACATCACATCCCTGCTCCTATACTCTATTCCTCTAGAAATGAATGCCAACATTGCATTTTCCTTCTTCACCACCGACTCAACCTGGAGGTTAACCTTAAGGGTATCCTGCACGAGGACTCCCAAGTCCAGTTGCATCTCAGAACTTTGAAATCTCTCCCTATTTACATAATAGTCTGCCCATTTATTTCTTCTTCCAAAGTGCATAACTATACACTTTCCAACATTGTATTTCATTTGCCATTTCTTTGCCCATTCTCCCAATCTATCCAAGTTTCTCTGCAGACTCTCTGTTTCCTCAGCACTACCGGCCCCTCCACCTATCTTAGCCGCAAAGCCATCTATTCCATAATCCAAATTGTTGATGTACAAAGTAAAAAGAAGCGGCCCCAACACGGACCCCTGCGGAACACTACTGGTAACTGGCAGCCAACCAGAATGGGATCCCTTTGTTCCCACTCTCTGTTTCCTGCTAAGCAACCAACACTCTATCCACGTATGTAACTTTCCCATAATTCCATGGGCTCATATCTTTTTAGCAGCCTCATGTGTGGCACCTTGTCAAAGGCCTTCTGAAAATCCAAATACACAATATCCACTGCATCTCCCTTGTCTAGCCTACTGGTAATTTCCTCAAAAAATTGCAATAGGTTTGTCAGGCAGGATTTTCCTTTCAGGAAACCATGTTGAGTTCTGCCTATCTTGTCATATGCCTCCAGGTACTCCGTAATCTCATCCTTGACAATCGACTCCAAAAACTTCCCAACCCCCGATGTCAAGCTAACAGGTCTAAAATTTACTTTTTGCTTCCTTGTCCCTTTCTTAAATAGCAGAGTGACATTTGCAATCTTCCAGTCTTCCGGAACCATGCCAGAATCTATTGACTTTTGTAAGATCATTGCTAATACCTCCGCAATCTCCACAGCTACTTCCTCCAGAACATGAGGGTGCAGTCTATCTGGTCCGGGAGATTTATCTACCATTAGACTATTCTGCTTCCTGAGTACTTTCTATGTCGTAATTGTGACTGTGCACACTTCTCTTTCCTGACACCCTTGAGTGTCCGGTATACTGCTGATGTCTTCCTCAGTAAAGACAGATGCAAAATACTCATTCAGTTCCTCCGCCATCTCCTTATCTCCCATTACAATTTCTCCAGCATCATTTTCTATTGGTCCTGTATCTATTCTCACCTGTCTTTTACTCTTTATATACTTGAAAAAGTTTTTAGTATCCTCTTTGATATTATTTGCTAGCTTCCTTTCATAGTTCATCTTTTCCCTCTTAATGACCTTCTTAGTTTCCTTTTGCAAGCTTTTACAAACTTCCCAATCCTCTGTCTTCCCACTAATTTTTGCTTCCTTGTATGCCCTCTCCTTTACTTTAACTTTGGATTTGACTTCTCTTGTCAGCCATGGTTGCATCATTTTTCCATTCGAAAATTTCTTCTTTTTTGGAGTATATCTGTCTTGCACTTTCCTCATTTCACGCATAAACTCCCGCCACTGCTGCTCTGCCGTCCTTCCCGCCAGTGTCCCTTTCCAGTCAACTTTGGCCAGTTCCTCTTTCATGCCACTGTAATTTCCTTTACTCCACTGAAATACCGACACATCAGATTTCGGCTTCTCATTCTCAAATTTCACAGTGAACTCAATCATGTTATGATCACTGTCTCCTAAGGGTCCCTTCACCTCAGTCTCTCTAATCACCTCCGGTTCATTACACAATACCCAATCCAGTACAGCCGATCCCCTAGTGGGCTCAACAACCAGCTGTTCTAAAAAGCCATCTCGTAGACATTCTACAAATTCTCTCTCTTGAGATCCAGTGCCGCCCTGATTTTCCCAATCCACTCGCATGTTAAAATCCCTCACAATTATCATAACACTGCTCTTCTGACAAGCCTTTTCTATTTCCTGTTGTAATTTGTAGTCCACATCACAGTATCTGTTAGGAGGCCTATAAATAACTGCCATCAGGCTCTTTTTACCCCTGCTATTCCTTAGCTCAACCCATAAAGATTCTGCACCTTCTGATCCTATGTCACCTCTTTCTAATTATTTAATATCATTTCTTACCAATAAAGCCACACCTCCCCCTCTCCCTTTCCTTCCGATACACCGTGTATCCTTGTACGTTCAGCTCCCAGAGACATGCATCCTTTAGCCACGTCTCAGTGATGGCCACAATATCATACCTGCCAATCTGTAGCTGTACGACAGGGTTATCCACCTTATTCCTTATGCTGTGTGCATTTAAGTATAACACCTCAAGTCCAGTATTTGGTACTTTTTGCTTTGATTGCGCTGCAACTCATCCCAATGGCTGCAAATTTGCTCCATCAACTGCCTGTCCTTCCCGACATTTTTACTGCTCACTATCTTAGATTTATTTCTGTTTTCCCCCTCCTCCGCTCTATCATTCCAGTTCCCATCCCCCTACCAAATTAGTTTAAACCCTCCCTAACAGCTCTATTAAACCTTCCCACCAGGATATTGGTCCGCTTTGGGTTCAGGTGTAACCCATCCTTTTTGAACAGGTGATACTTCCCCCAGAAGAGATCTCAATGATCCAAGAATCTGAAGCCCTGCCCCTGCACCAGTCTCTCAGCCATGCATTCATCTGCCTGATCCTACTATTCTTGCCCTCGCTAGCACGTGGCACAGGTAGCAATCCCGAGATTACTACCCTGCAGGTCCTGCTTCTCAACTTCCTTTCCAAACTCCTGGAAATCTGTCTTCTGGACCTCCTCCCCTTTCCTATCTATGTCATTGGTACCAACATGTACCAAGACAGCTGGCTGCTCGGCCTCTACCTTCAGAATATTCTGGACCTGATCCGAGACATCCCGTACCCTGGCACCTGGGAGGCAACACACCATGCGGGTATCTCTATCAGGCTCACAGAATCTCCTGCCTGTTCCCCTGACTATGAAATCCCCTATGACTACCGCATTCCTCTTCTCCCTCCTTCCCTCCTGCACAACAGTGCCAGACTCAGTGTCAGAGACCCGGTCACCATGGCTGTCCCCTGTCAGGTCATCCCCCTCAACAACATCCAAAATGAGATATTTGTTGCTGAGGGGGGCAGCCACAGGGGTGCTCCCCACTATCTGGGCATTTCCCTTCCCTCTCCTGACAGTCACCCAGTTTTCTGACCCCTGTAGCCTAGGGATGACTACCTTCCTGTAGCTCCTGTCTATCACCTCTTCACTTTAACTAATAAGGGGTAGGTCATCAAGCTGCAGCTCCAGATCCCTAACACGATCTCTGAGGAGCTGCATCTTGGTGCACCTGGTGCAGATGTGGCCATCAGGGAGGCTGGGGTCTCCCAGGATTCCCACATCTGACACTCTGAACAAAGCAATAACCCTGCAGACATGCTACCTAATTCTACAGGAATGAAACAAGGAAAAATAGGTCTACTCACCTACTTACCTCGCCAAACACACAAACTCTTTAAACCATTAGCTCGTACCATTAGCTCTGTGAGCCCTGCTGTTCTTCTGTCTGTCCGGGCCGATTCACCAAGGATGAAAAAAGAGTTGCTGCCTTGCTCTCGCCTCTGCCCATTACCATCTAAGTCCGTTGAGCCAAAGCTCTACACTCTGCTGCCACTCACTCCGCTGCCCGCTCTGACCGCTGCCTGCTGTATAGGGTGGTCTCCTTTTTAAACTCTCTGTGCTGTCCTGTCTACGTCACGCGCCTGCTCAGTCTCGTCCTTCTTGTACTCAAAGAAGTTTTTTTTAAAACTGCCTTCCTTCAGAATTTAGCTCTCACGCTGCTCTTCTTGTCCCAGTCCAAAAAGTAGCCGTTGGAAGCTATTATTATCTTTTCCTGGATGGCATTAGTGTCACCTGGACAACTTTGGTCTCCATTTAATCACATAAAGGGAATTTTCACACTCCACCCCTCCCTCCTTCTCTCTCTTCCACTTCAAGTACACTTCTATTTTCACTTATCTAGTTCTTACGAAGTTCAGTTATCTGAAATAATAATGGGACATAGCCTCAAGATATGAATTGAATTGAATTCACTTTATTTCTGACATCCTTGACATACATGAGGAGCAAAATCTTTACATTATGTCTCCATCTAAATGTGTCAATGTGCAATCACAGTAACTTATAATAATTTATAATAAATAGAACAGTCAATGTAATATAGAGTACACTCATATCGGTGTGAGTTCATCAGTCTGATGGCCTGGTGGATGAAGCTGTCCCAGAGCCTGTTGCTCCTGGCTTTTATGCTGCGGTAACATTTCCCAGATGGTAGCAGCTGGAATAGATTGTGGTTGGGATGGCTTGGGTCCCCAGTTATCCTACGGGCCCTTTTTACACACCTGTCCTTTTCTACATTTATTTTGTGTAGCAGCCTGCTGAACCGGAGTCTACTGGAGTCTACTGAAAGGGAAAGCCTACTCCAATGTGCTAATGAACAGGGGGCCTTTTAGGACAATTGCAGAGGTTCTAACAAACAGTACCTGAAAGAGCCTGGTGACAGATTGTTGAATAAATTTGCTTTTGAAGATGGGAAAGCAGTTAGGGAAATATTGGATGGATAAGTCTGGAGGTAAGAAAAGTATGAATGGCATCCAGAAAGTGATTGTGGGGATAATCACATGAATTCTCTTAGTTTGACAGGCAGGGAGTTGTTTGTGTGATGCGAGGGCATCTCTTTCATTTATTGATCTATACCATTATCAGCATTCTGCGAATGTTTAATTTGACTACTGTTTATTCACAGTATGGGATAAAGGGTTATAAAGTCAAAGTCAAAGACAAGTTTATTGTTATACGCATGAGTACATGTATCATTGTGCAATTAAGAACTTGCTGCAGCATCACAGGCACGTAGCAGGATTCACAAGAAAAAACATAAATTATAGACAGTTTGTTTTTACCAGAGAACTCAAATAGCACAAAAACAGTCAATTTTAGAGCAAAATGCACAAAATGTCGAACAAACTCAGCAGATCAGGCAGCTTCAATTGAGGGGAATAAATAGCCAATGTTGCAGGGGGAGGCACTTCATCAGGACCTGATGAAGGGTCTCAGCCCAAAAAGTCCCTTGTTATTTCCCTCCACAGACACTGCCTGACTTGCAGATCTTCTCCAGCCTTCTGTCTGTCTTGATCTGGATTTCCAGCATCTGTAGAATCTCACGTATCAATTTTAGTGCAAATTGGTCATAGTGTTCTTAAACTGTAGTGAGCAGTGTTTTGTCAGGAAACAGGATAACCCCACTTGTTGTCAAACAGTTGTTAGTGTTATTGATAAACATATTGTGGGTGCAACCCCCAGATAATTATCCCACTAACAACACTCCCACCACAACCCAGCCAATACATGTACTGTTATCACATCACAGACTTAAACATTCCAGTGTAGTACTGTCCAACTTTTAATCTTCGTAAAGCTTGAGATACACTGAAACTTCTCAACTCTCCCTCCTTCCTCCTGTGATAATATCTACTGAAGGATTCAAAACTTGTGCCTCTTTATTTTAAGTTTCCAGTATCTGCAGTTTTTTTTTGTAATTTTAATTAACCGTAACATTCTGACTGGTTACATCTTCCAAACAACACACACACACATAATGCTGGAGGACCTCAGCACCTATGGAAAAGAGTATAGTTGACGTTTCGGGCCGAGACCCTTCCTCAGGACTGGGGAAAAGAAGATGAGGAGTCAGGAGGGGGGCGGAGGGAAGAAGAAACATAAGGTGATAGGTAAAACCGGGAAGGGGGGAGTGGTGAAGTAAAGAGCTGGTGAAAGAGATACAAGGCTGAAGAAAGGGACATTTCGTCTTCCAGTCACCGACATGCTCATTGATGCAACATCCCCTTCAGATAAAGATCACAAGGAAAGGCTAGCTGAGTGGCAGGAGAACGTCCTTGGGATGTTGACTGAAGCCACTGATAGCACAGCCCAGCAGTTTCAAAACACTTTTTGGAATGTTGGATCAAACAACAGGAACTTATATCAGCTCCTGAACCCTACAGTTTAAAACTTATTTCAGTGGCTATCTTATGGGTTAGGACTGAAAATTGATAAACTCCTGTGAAGTGCCTCTAGATATTTACTACACGTAAATCCATGCATAAATAGAATGTATTACTGGTGCTGGATGAATGACATCAGAATACAGATTTTAAAATATCAGAACAGGCACCTGAGCACATTAAGTTGTGAAGTAATTCAAAAAGTTGTGGAAAGTGGAAATGATATTGCTGAACTTTATGAGGGAAATGATCATCAGTAGAATTGTGAGTAAATCAGACTAATCTAGATGATTGCAAATGCCAGCATGCATAAGCTAGGCTGAAGGATCTATTTCTATGCTGTACAATTCCATGAAACCAGAAGCGATGCAGCCACCAGAAAGATGGAAATAGAACAATAGAGATTTTACAGAGGATCAGAGATGGCCTATGAAACAAACTAGTGGGAAGCACAATATTGTGGTGGTTAGCACGATGCTTTACAGTACAGATGACCCAGGGTCAATTCCCGCTGCTGCCTGTAAGGAGTTTGTACATTCTCTCCATGACCGTGTGGGTTTCCTCTGGGCAATCCAGTTTCCTCCCACAGTCCAAAGACCTATCAGTTAGTATGTTAATTGTTCCGTGATTAGATGTGGATTAAACTGGACAGTTGCTGGGCGGCAGAGCTCAAAGGGCCAAAAGGGCCTATCCAAGCTGTATCTCAATAAGTAAATAAATAAATCAGAATACATCAGCAAAGTGAGTAAATATATTAAATACTTAGAATGGAAGATTTCACCTACTTTGAAATTAATTTGCTAGAAAAGAATAAGGTAAGTGAATTTCTAAGAGGATACAGAATTTCTTTCCTACCCAGTGTCAGAGGTGTTGCTGGGTCTGTTTATGTTGAATAAACCAGAGACGATAAACAAATTATGTGTATGAGAAGGTGTAGGCATTAGTGGCCATAGTGCACTTGAAGGATATAATTGAAAAGATCAATCTAATAGATTAAAGAGAATGGTTATGTGGGACTGATAATTAAACTCGAGAAAATGAAGTGGACTTTAATATTGGCAAACAATAATGTAAAACAGTATCAGCAAACACACGTGATGATACTCAACAGAAAGCAGAAATAATATTTTCCACTAAAAAAATCAAGAACAAATAGTCATTTGATGCGACATGAGTAAAAATTACAGTAGGGGAAGATGCAAGGGCAAAGGACATGGACAGCAGAGGAGGCAGTCACAAATGACAATGGGTAGAAATATGTAATGATGAAAAATGAGTTAAAAATCTAATAATTATCATGGAAGAACAATGTAGATACAAAGAGTTAATACAAATTAGAAAATGGAAAGGTTTTGTAATTGTCCAAAATGTTGCCAAGATTTGTGTGGTAGATATAATTTATCCAGCTGTTGATTAAATAGGTCGTAATAGACTGTTCAATTAAGTCAAAGTACATGAGATTTTTATGCATATTGCTAACAATTGAATCTGCTAAGCACTGATCATTATTTTGTTGGAAATTTTTCAAGTCCAAGATATACTACTTTTTTCTATTTATTTAGAGATATTAGATTATTAGATTATGAGGACACTCAGTCCTCGTTTATTGTCATTTATAAATGCATGCATTAAAAAACAATACAATGTTCCTCCAGAAAGATGTCACAGAAACACAAGACAAACCAAGACTAAAACTGACAAAACCACATAATTATAACATATAGTTACAACAGTGCAAAGCAATACCGTAATTTGATAAATAGCAGACCATGGGCACTGTAAAAAAAAGTCTCAAGTCCCGATAGCTCCATCATCTCACGCAGACGGTAGAAGGGAGAAACTCTCCCTGCCGTGAACCTCAAGCGCCGCAAACTTGCCGATGCATTGGAAGCACCCGACCGCAGTTGACTCTGAGTCTGTCCAAAAACTTCGAGCCTCCGACCAGCCCTCCGACACCGAGCACCGAGCACCATTCTCTGCCGAGCACTTCGTACCCGCCCCAGCCGCCGAGCAATAAGCAAAGCCGAGGACTCGGGGCCTTCCCTTCCGGAGATTCAGGATCACATAGTAACAGCGGCAGCGAAGTAGGCATCTCAGAAGTTTCACCGGATGTTCCTCCGTGCTGTCACGTCTGTCTCCATCAAATCAGGATTGTGCATGGCCTCCTACTTAACAGATAACTGATATCGCCACCGGAGTGGCATCTGCGAGCTGCGTCGCGCTGCCATCTTCTCCTCCTGCCTTAACACAATAACACAATAACAGGTCCCATGACCAATTAACCTACTAAACTGCACAGCTTTGGAATATGGGAGGCAACCGGAGCACCTGGAGTAAACCTGCATGGTCATGGAGAGAATGTACAAACTCCTTATAGACAGCGGTGGCTTAGTTGAACTTAAATAAATAAACATATGTTATAACCAGAATCATCTTGCCAGCTTGGAAAACAGGTACAGAATGACTTCTTATGTTTAGATAATAAAATGTGTTAACTCCCTGTAAATATTTAATACATGAACTGTTATGATTTGGATATTTCTTTTAAGCCCGTACAATACATAGCCTCATTACTTAAGTTGTACCTGCAAAAGCCAGGAATACTTATTCAGTATTGCATTAGATGCAGGACTCTGTGTTTCTGATCCCTTCAGTGGGTCTAAGAATCAAACGATGTAGATTACGCTAAAATTACACACAGTTTATTTACACAACTGGGAGCTCAGTGGTGGAGCACTCAAATTCAGCAGGCAACACCTATGTTTTAGAAATGAGGCTGCAGCGTAACTTTACAAGGAAGATCGAGGGAACAAGCTTCACTAATGCCTAAACATCCCATCAGGTTAGGTTGGATTAGTTAGAAAGATACCTCAGGCTTTTGATAAGATGCAAAAGGCCAGAACAACATCAAGAGACATCTGGATGGGTACTTGCATCGTCAAATCTAGAAGTACAGTATATGGTAATAATGGAGGCAACTGGGATCAGTACAGGCAGGCATGATAGTCACCATAGTTACAGTGAGCTGAAGGGTCTGCTTCAATATTGTACGACTCTGTATTAGCAGACGTGCCAATGTTGAGGAAGTGTCTCAACTGACATTGACTGTTTATCCAACCAACAGACTCAAAATGCGGGGGGAGCTCACCAGCCCAGGCAGCATCTGTGGAAGAGTACAGTCAACGTCTCGGCCCAAAACTTCAACTGTACACTTACCCATAAATGCTGCCGAGCCTGCTGAGTTCCCCAGCATTTTGTGTACGTTGCTTGGATTTCCAGCATCTGCAGAATCTCTTGCGTTAGTAGATAAGCCATTTGCTTAGTCTGAGTTGACAAAATGATGGTCTTTAAGAGTGAAACTTGTAATGTCAATCATTATTTAATTTGTTTATATAAATTGCATCTGCATAAATTCCACTTGTTTCCTTTTATCGGGAGTAGCAACCGTGGCTCCTATTTGATATATTCCACTTTTAGGACCACATGCAGTCAAATGGAAGCATACAATTTTCTCATTTTTAACAGGTTGCAACTTCATCTGTGACACACGTACATTTTGACAGTGGTAGGTACAATCCAGCTTTACTCACCCAACTGCGAGCTCAGCCCACACAGGCTCTCTACAGAAATTTGTCTATGTTACATGTAGTCTTTTCAGCACTGATAACTCATCACAGGAAAATGTGCGTATGCATGATTGAGTCTGAGATTTTAGTGTCAACTCCTAGTCAGAGAGGGCAACAAAATCAAAAGACAGCTTCATGCTCTCTGAAATGTTTTGATAGGCCTTTACCCTGATTTTTATGATAATGAAAGAGAAAATTGCATTTACAAGAAGTATTGAAAATTCTCAAGTTTTATTGTTTTACAACATTGAATCAAGTGGATGTAATTTGTTTTTTTTTAAAAACTGATCAACAGAAAAAGACTCTTTCGTGTCAAAATGAAAACAGATCTCTACAAAGTGATCTAAATTAACTAAAAAACATAAAACACAAAATAATTGATTGCATAAGTATTCACCTCTTCAAGTCAGTATTTAATAGATGCACCTTTGGCAGCAATTACAGCTTTGAGTCTGTGTGGATAGGTCTCTATCAGCTTTGTACATCTGGACACTGCAGTGTTTCCTGATTCTTCTTTACAAAACTACTTAAGTTCTGTAAGAGGTCATGGGTGAACAGCCCTTTTCAAGTCCAGCCACAAACTCTCAATTGGATTGGGGTCCAAACTCTGACGCGGCTACTCCAGGATATTAACCTCGTTTTTTTAAACCATTCCTGTGTAGCTTTGGCTTTATGCTTGAGGTCATTGTCTTGCTGGAAAACAAATCTTCTCCCATTGCAGTTCTCTTGCAGACTGCAACAGGTTTTCCTCCAGGATCACCCTGTATTTTGTGGCATGAATTTTACCCTCTACTTTAACAAGCCTTCTAGGGCCTACTGCAATGAAGCATCCCCACAGCGTGATGTAGCCATCACCGTGCTTCATGGTAGGGATGGTGTGTTTTTCATGCTGTGCAGTGTTTGGCTTACACCAAATATAGCGTTTAATCTGATGGCCAAAAAGCTTAATTTTGGTTTCATCAGACCATAGAACCTTTTTCCAGTTGACTTCAGTCTCCCAATGCCTTCTGGCACACTGTAGCCGAGATGTCATGTGTGTTTTTTTTCAATAATGGCTTTCTCTTTGCCACTCTCCCATAAAGCTGCAACTGGTGAAGCACCTGGGCAACAGTTGTATGTGCAGTCTCTTCCAACTCCGCCACTGAAGTTTGTAACCACTCCAGACTTGTCATGGGTCTCTTGGTGGCGTTTCTCACTAGTCCCCTTCTTGCACGGACACTCAATTTTTGAGGATGGCCTGCTCTAGGCAGATTTACAACTGTGTCATATTCTTTCCATTTCTTGATGATTGACTTAACTGTACTCCAAGGGATATTCTGTGGCTTGGAATTTTTCTTGTAGCCGTCTCCTGATTTTGTGTTTTTCAATAATTTTTTCGCGGAGTTGTTTGGAGTGTTCTTTTATCTTCATGATGTAGTTTTTACCAGGATACTGACTCATCAGCAGTTGGTTCTTCCAGATACAGGGATATTTCTACTACAATCAATTGAAACACCTTGACTGCGCACAGTTCTCCAAAAACAAATATCCATTGAACTAACTATGTGATTTCTAAAACTAATTAGCTGCACCAGTGCTAATTTGATGTGTCATATTAAAGGGGGAGGGGGGTGAATACTTATGCAATCAATTATTTTGTGTTTTATATTTGCAATTAAATTAGATCACTTTATAGAAATCTGTTTTCACTTTGACATGAAAGAGTGTTTTCCTGTTGATCAGTGTCAAAAAGGCCAAATTAAATCCACTGTGTTTCAATGTTGTAAAACAATAAAACACAAAAACTTCCTTGGTGGGGGGGGGGAACAAGGCGTAAATACTTTTCATAGGCACTGCATATTACTATTTTTACTCCTTCAGGACATCCCAAAGTAATTTTTTATAAATAACTTTGAAGTAAGTAATTTTCTTATAGTTTAATTTTCTTTATGCTTACTTACTATTATTTGGCATGTCAGTCCATGGCCTCCTCCACTGCCGCAATAGTTCACACCCAGGTTGGAGGAGCCGCACTTTATATGCCTTCTGGGCGGCCTCCAGCCTGAAGGCATGAACATTGATTTTGCAAATTTCTGGTAATTGCTGCCCCTACACCATTCCCTCATTCCCATTTTTCTCTCTCACCTTATCTCCTTACCTGCCCAGCACCTCCCTCCGGTGCTCCACCCCTTCCTTTTCTTCCATGGTCTTCTATCCTTTCCTACCAGAATCCCCCTTCTCCAACCCTTTATCTCCTTCACCAATCAACTTCCCAGCTCTTTAGTTCACCCCTTCCCCTCTCTCGGTTCCACCTATCACCTACTACTTTGTACTTTTTCCTCCTCCTCCCCCCCCCACCCCACCTTCTTGTTCCAACTTCCCATCTTTATTTCCAGTCCTGATGAAAGATGTCAGCCTGAAATGTTGACTGTTTACTCTTTTCCATAGATACTGCTGAGATCCTCCAGTATTCTGTGTGTGTTGGTTGTAAAATCACTTGTTTGTCTGTAAATGTTCAGTGCATTTTCAGTAAATTGTAGTATAGCTAGTTCTGTATTTTTCATAGTTTGTTTGAGTACAGTCTGTGTCACAGCATAAATTGAACTGTCTCAAAGGCTGTTGTTATCAAAAGAATTTTCCTATCTGTCTAGTCTGAGCTAGTTTTTCAATATAAAGATGACCACAGGGTAAGATCCTATGTCTTTCTTCAGTTCTTTCTTTGTTCTTTCTTACTTCCAGTAAAGTGAGTTGGTTACTGTTATTTCTTAGTGATGAACATCTAATAAAATGACTGTAACCACAAAATTTATGACTCATTCTTGACCACTGAAGAACTTTCTGGATAACCTCATTTCCAGATCCAACAATGCAGACCAGAATCGGTGAAGTAAGCTCAAAACAGAGTTTCCATAGTTTTAGGTGCAACTTCAACCAAAGTCAGAACGATGGACGGAAGCACAAACTGAGGCACATTCCTGGTAGGAACAGATATGTTGGAAATGCTCAACAAGTCAGGCAGCTTTTGTAGAAAGAGTATCAGTTAGTGTTTCAGGTCTGGAAATCTTCATCACTGTTCTCTGAAAGGATGAAATAATGTGGCCATCAAAGATACATTCTTTGGAACGTTAAAGGTTGAGGGGGACTTGATAGAGGTGTTTAAAATTATGAGGGGGATAGATACAGTTGACGTGGATAGGCTTTTTTCATTGAGAGTGGGGGAGATTCAAGCAAGAGGACGTGAGTTGAGAGTTAAAGGGCAAAAGTTTAGGGGTAACATGAGGGGGAACTTCTTTACTCAGGGAGTGGTTGCTGTGTGGAATGAGCTTCCAGCAGTAGTGGTTGAGGCAGGTTCAATGTTGTCGTTTAAAGTTAAATTACATTGATATATGGACAGGGAAGGAATGGAGGATTATGGGCTGAGTGCAAGTCAGTGGGACTAGGTGAGATTAAGAGTTCAACACGGACTAGAAAGGCCGAGATGGCCTGTTTCCATGCTGTAATTGTTATATGGTTATATAGTTATATGGTTATTAATAAAAACATTATACAAAGAAGTTTAATTTGCCCATGGATAGGACACATTTATTTCGCCATGTCAGAGAGATTCCCTTTGTTCCATCCATTGTCTTCCTCTACTTCCCTGTTACCTAGTCTAACTTGTTCCTCCCTTTCTCATTTCTGATGAAGGCTCCCAGACCAAAACATTAACTAATTTTCTTTCCGCAGATGCTGCCAACTGAGTTTTTCAAGCACTTTCATATTTAGACCAAGCTAATTTCTGCCTAAATCAATGTGTGATGTAGGTGGCCATCCAAGGGACCTGTTATGCACACCTGTATTATTTTTAGTCATGCTTGTAACGGACAAGAACTGGTGCTTCATCCCAAAATTTGTTCCTTTTCTAGAATAATGGTCCTCACTGGTTAAATTTATCTGCAACAGATGGCATTCACTTCAGTGTAAGTTATCATGAGATAAAGGCATTACAAGTAGTAGAGTATAGCACAAATGGTCCATCAACACTACTTCGCTATTCGTCTTTTGCAATATTTAATTATTGTTATTGTAACGTTTAGTATTTTTTCATGTCTTGTACCATACAGCTATCACAAAACAATATATTTCATGACTTATGTCAGTGATAGTCAATCTGATTCTGATTCTGACTGATCAAAGCACTGACCTTGATCAATCTCCTTCTCTTAACTGACCACAATCATGTGATTGCCATATATCAGTTCAAGCTTCTTCTCATTTTACCATCAGGAAAGAGGGACAGGAGTCTCTTTCTGATTCAGCGATTCAGGAACAGCTTCATTCCCTCTGCCATCTGATTTCTGAATGGACATTGAACCCCTTGAATGCTACCTCACTATTTTTTTAAATTTCCATTTTTGACCTACTTATTGAACTTAATTATTATTTGCATTTAACTGCAACTTACAGCTTTTTTTTCTATTTTATCATGTATTGCATTGTACTGCGGCCGCAAGTTAACAAATTTCACGACATATGCCGGTGATAATAAACCTAATTCTGAGATAAATGTACAGTGTACTGGGAGATATTAAGTGGAATAAAACCTAAAGGAGAGAAAGCAGAACACTTTGGTACACTTTTCACAACTCCCAACAGACAATGAAGGGCCTTGGAAGTGTGAGTGCTCTGCCAGTGCTTGAGATGCATCAGGTAATTCGAAGTTGCAACTCTCCGATCCAAAGGCAGAGGTGCTACCTCAGGGCTAGTGATGGGGAGGAGAAAGGGAAGCAGTGCAGGAAAGTGCTTTGCAAAAGAGTAAAGGGACCCATTCTGAGGCGAGTTCTCCAAGTAAAGGGAACAAATAAAGAATAAGCAGCTCCCTTTGCATTGATGATTAATGTTCAGTTCTTGATTGTGACTGAAGGACTGCAATTGCTGTTGCTGGTCTGTGTACCAAAATAAAACCAGCTTAGCAACCCAAACTATCAGAAGCCTACCTGACTAACATAAATTAATCTGTAAAGCAAATCAGAAGCATACTATAGATTCAGAGATTAATCTCAAACTCAGCTCATGCAGCTGTAAACAGGACTGTTATAAACCTTTTGTAGAGATGTATAAAGGGAATGAAATGCCTCGTACTTTGGGGGGGGGGATGGAAATGGGTGGCAAGAAGAATTCAGATACAGGGTATCACAGAGGTAACTTGTATCCATTTCTTCATATCTTTTCCAGTGGTCCTAAGTTTTTAAAATTCCAATAATCTTTTTTCCTCATTTCCTGTGTTACCATGTTGCTATGCTCCTATATTTATACTCTTAAATTTCTGTGCACCCATAGTACTTTGCAAAAATCTCAGACACATATATATATATAGCTAGGGTGTCCAAGGCTTCTGCACAGTACTGTAGCAAATTCATGACATACATTAGTACTGATAAACTTGATTCTGATATGGGTCTCTAATGAGGACTGAACCGGCTGGTGGTGTAGTGACATTAGCGCTGGACTGCGGGCCCTCCAAAGTTCAAATCCAGCTGGCTCCCCCCGGCACGCTTCCCATCCTTGCGGGGTTAAGAGCTGGTAATCTCTTTGGAAACTCACCCGGCAGAAGGCAACGGCAAACCACTGCTGTAACTTGCCTCGTACGTGAATTCCAACTACGTCAGAACGGCGTGGGAGGAAGTCGTCCGCTACCTGGAAAATTTCCGGATGCGACCTACATTATTATTATTAATGAGGACTGAGAGTGGGAAAGGGGCAGTAAGAGGGGAATCATGTATGGGAAAAGGAGAAGGGAGATGGAATGGAGCTGGAAGCACTAGAGAGTTATTTTGTAATAATCATTAAACCAATTGTTTGGAATCAAGTGACCTTGCCTGGCGTCTCAGGTCTGGGCGTGTCTGCACCTGCGCCACCCCCTCCCCTGGCACTCCTTCTCTGTCACCTGTCCACACCCCTCCCCGCCATGCACCACCCTCACCATTCCCAACATCCTTTCCACCAAGAAGATTTACAAACTCTCTCTCTGCTCCATGTTAACACAGTACTGTGCAGAAGTCTTAGCTACCCTAGCTACTTAGCTACTGTATGTGCAGAAGATTTCACACAGTACTGTATGTTTATAAATTCCTGTGTTCCTATGTTTCTAATTGCCCATGGTACTGTGCTTTTAATTTCCTGTTCCTATGCATCTACTTCCCTGTGTCTTTATGTTCCTCATTTCCTGTGTTCACATGTTGGTAAACTGACCTGCTTCTATTTTCCTAATTTCCTATTTTCGTTATTAGGATATGGAGATGGAACAGCTGCCTGAGTAATCCAATGGATAGAGCATTATTTCTAAAACCATAATACAGTTTCATGAATTCTACTGTCCTCGGAAAATCATACTCTATGTTCCATCATGGCTGATTTATTATTCCTCTCAACCCCATACTTCTAACTTTTCTCCATAATTTACGACACACTTACTAATCAAGAAACTATCAACCTCCACAGCCATCTGAGGCAATAAATTCCACAAATTCAGCATGCTCTGGCTCAAGAAATTCCTTCTCATATCTACTGTAAAGGGATATCTTTCTAATCTGAGTCTGTGCCCTCTTCTCTTAGATTACACCACTATAAGAAACATCCTCTCCACATCCACTCGATCTGAGCATTTCAATATTCGATAGGTTTCAATAACTCCCCTCATTCTTCTAATCTCCACACATACAGACCCAGAGCCATCAGACACTCCTCATATGTTAACCCTTTAATTCCTGGGATCACTCTCATGAACCTCCTCTCGACCCATTTTAGATAACAGGTGCAAAAATGCTCAAGATATTCCAAGTGTGGTCTGATCAGTGCCTTATAAAGCCTCAGCACTATGTCCAGAGACGAGAGCTGAATGAAACCCCATTGGGTCAGTTATGGATTATACAGGTTAATAATAAGACCATAAGACTATAAGACAAAGGAGCAGAAGTCGGCCATTCGGCCCATCGAGTCTGCTCCGCCATTTTATCATGAGCTGATCCATTTTATCCTATTTAGTCCCACTGCCCCGCCTTTTCACCATAGCCTTTGATGCCCTGGCTACTCAGATACCTATCAATCTCTGCCTTAAATACGCCCAATGACTTAGCCTCCACTGCTGCCTGTGGCAACAAATTCCATAGATTCACCACCCTCTGACTAAAAAAATTTCTTCGCATTTCTGTTCTGAAAGGGCACCCTTCAATCCTGAAGTCATGCCCTCTCGTACTAGACTCCACCATCATGGGAAACAACGTTGCCACATCCACTCCGTCCATGCCTTTTAACATTCGAAATGTTTCTATGAGGTCTCCCCTCATTCTTCTAAACTCCAAGGAATACAGTTCAAGAGTGGACAAACGTTCCTTATATGTTAACCCTCTCATTCCCGGAATCATTCTCGTGAATCTTCTCTGTACCCTTTCCAATGTCAGCACATCCTTTCTTAAATAAGGACACCAAAACTGCCCACAGTACTCCAAGTGAGGTCTCACCAGCGCCTTATAGAGCCTCAACATCACATCCCTGCTCCTATACTCTATTCCTCTAGAAATGAATGCCAACATTGCATTCGCCTTCTTCACTACTGACTCAACCTGGAGGTTAACTTTAAGGGAATCCTGTACAAGGACTCCCAAGTCCCGTTGCATCTCAGAACTTTGAATTCTTTCCCCATTTAAATAATAGTCTGCCCATTTATTTTTGCTGCCAAAGTGCATAACCATACACTTTCCAACATTGTACTTCATTTGCCACTTCTCTGCCCATTCTTCCAATCTATCCAAGTCTCTCTGCAGACTCTCCGTTTCCTCAGCACTACCGGCCCCTCCACCTATCTTTGTATCGTCAGCAAACTTAGCCACAAAGCCATCTATTCCATAATCCAGATCGTTGATGTACAATGTAAAAAGAAGCGGCCCCAACACTGATCCCTGTGGAACACCACTGGTAACCGGCAGCCAACCAGAATAGGATCCCTTTATTCCCACTCTCTGTTTCCTGCCAATCAGCCAACGCTCTATCCACGTATGTAACTTTCCCGTAATTCCATGGGCTCTTATCTTGTTAAGTAGCCTCATGTGTGGCACCTTGTCAAACGCCTTCTGAAAATCCAAATATACAACATCCACTGCAAACAACAGGAATTCTGCAGATGCTGGAAATTCAAGCAACACACATAAAAGTTGCTGGTGAACGCAGCAGGCCAGGCAGCATCTGTAGGAAGAGGTGCAGTCGACGTTTCAGGCCGAGACCCTTCGTCAGAACTAACTGAAGGAAGAGTGAGAAAGGGATTTGAAAGTTGGAGAGGGAGGGGGAGATCCAAAATGATAGGAGAAGACAGGAGGGGGAGGGATAGAGCCAAGAGCTGGACAGGTGATTGGCAAAAGGGATATGAGAGGATCATGGGACAGGAGGTCCAGGAAGAAAGACAAGGGGGGGGGACCCAGAGGATGGGCAAGAGGTATATTCAGAGGGACAGAGGGAGAAAAAGGAGAGTGAAAGAAAGAATATGTGCATAAAAATAAGTAACAGATGGGGTACGAGGGGGAGGTGGGGCCTTAGCGGAAGTTAGAGAAGTCGATGTTCATGCCATCAGGTTGGAGGCTACCCAGATGGAATATAAGGTGTTGTTCCTCCAACCTGAGTGTGGCTTCATCTTTACAGTAGGGGAGGCCGTGGATAGACATGTCAGAATGAGAATGGGATGTGGAATTAAAATGTGTGGCCACTGGGAGATCCTGCTTTCTCTGGCGGACAGAGCATAGATGTTCAGCAAAGCGGTCTCCCAGTCTGCGTCGGGTCTCGTCAATATATAAAAGGCCACATCGGGAGCACCGGATGCAGTATATCACCCCAGTCGACTCACAGGTGAAGTGTTGCCTCACCTGGAAGGACTGTTTGGGGCCCTGAATGGTGGTAAGGGAGGATGTGTAAAGGCATGTGTAGCACTTGTTCCGCTTACGCGGGTAAGTGCCAGGAGGGAGATCAGTGGGGAGGGATGGGGGGGACGAATGGACAAGGGAGTCGTGTAGGGAGCGATCCCTGTGGAATGCAGAGAGAGGGGGAGAGGGAAAGATGTGCTTAGTGGTGGGATCCCATTGGAGGTGGCGGAAGTTACGGAGAATAATATGTTGGACCCGGACGCTGGTGGGGTGGTAGGTGAGGACTAGGGGAACCCTATTCCTAGTGGGGTGGTGGGAGGATGGAGTGAGAGCAGACGTACGTGAAATGGGGGAGATGCGTTTAAGAGCAGAGTTGATAGTGGAGGAAGGGAAGCCCCTTTCTTTAAAAAAGGAGGACGTCTCCCTCGTCCTAGAATGAAAAGCCTCATCCTGAGAGCAGATGCGGCGGAGACAGAGGAATTGCGAGAAGGGGATGGCGTTTTTGCAAGAGGCAGGGTGAGAAGAGGAATAGTCCAGATAGCTGTGAGAGTCAGTAGGCTTATAGTAGACATGAGTGGATAAGCTGTCTCCAGAGACAGAGACAGAAAGATCTAGAAAGGGGAGGGAGGTGTTGGAAATGGACCAGGTAAACTTGAGGGCAGGGTGAAAGTTGGAGGCAAAGTTAATAAAGTCAACGAGTTCTGCATGCGTGCAGGAAGCAGCGCCAATGCAGTCGTTGATGTAGCGAAGGAAAAGTGGGGGACAGATACCAGAATAGGCACGGAACATAGATTGTTCCACAAACCCAACAAAAAGGCAGGCATAGCTAGGACCCATACGGGTGCCCATAGCTACACCTTTAGTTTGGAGGAAGTGGGAGGAGCCAAAGGAGAAATTATTAAGAGTAAGGACTAATTCCACTAGATGGAGCAGAGTGGTGGTAGAGGGGAACTGATTAGGTCTGGAATCCAAAAAGAAGCGTAGAGCTTTGAGACCATCCTGATGGGAGATGGAAGTATATAAGGACTGGACATCCATGGTGAAAATAAAGCAGTGGGGGCCAGGGAACTTAAAATCATCGAAAAGTTTAAGAGCGTGAGAAGTGTCACGAACATAGGTCGGAAGGCATTGAACGAGGGGTGATAAAACCGTGTCGAGGTATGCAGAAACGAGTTCGGTGGGGCAGGAGCAAGCTGAGACAATAGGTCGGACAGGACAGGCAGGTTTGTGGATCTTGGGTAGGAGGTAGAAACGGGAAGTGCGGGGTGTGGGAACTATAAGGTTGGTAGAAGTGGATGGGAGATCCCCTGAGCGGATAAAGTCGGTGATGGTGTGGGAGACAATGGCCTGGTGCTCCTTAGTTGGGTCACGATCGAGGGGTAAATAAGAGGAGGTATCCGCGAGTTGTCGCTGTACTTTGGCAAGGTAGAGGTCAGTATGCCAGACTACAACTCCCCTTATCGGCGGGTTTAATGGTAAGGTTAGGATTAGTGCGGAGGGAGTGGAGAGCAGAGTGTTCCGAAGGAGTGAGGTTGGAATGGGGACAAGGTGCGGTGAAGTCGAGACGGTTAATGTCCCGTCTGCAATTAGCGATAAAGAGATCCAGAGCAGGCAGAAGACCAGAGCGGGGTGTCCATGAAGAGGAGGAGGGTTGAAGATGGGAGAAGGGGTCATCGGTGGGGGTGGAAGAGTCCTTGCCGAAGAAGTAGGCTCGGAGACGGAGACGGCAGAAGAAAAGTTCCGCATCATGGCGAACACGGAACTCGCTGAGTTGTGGGCGAAGGGGGACAAACGTGAGGCCCTTACTGAGAACAGAGCGTTCTGCCTCCGACAGTTGAAGGTCAGAGGGGATGGTAAAAACCCGGCACAGATGAGAGCTGGGATCAGAGGGGGGGAGGGGGGAGGCTGGGGGTGTCAATGGAGAGGGGAGGGTTGGGGTGAGAGGACAGTGGAGCCTCTGAGGGCCCAGGAGTTGACGGTGGGATCTGAGGAAGACAGGGCTGCGGAATGGTGGTGGGGGAAGGGGAGATGGGAGTCACAACAGCAGCACATAAAGACCCGGCCTGGAGTTCAAGGCTGGAGTTGCAGTTACATCCACTGCATCTCCCTTGTCTAGCCTACTGGTAATTTCCTCAAAAAATTGTAATAGGTTTGTCAGGCAGGATTTTCCTTTAAGGAATCCATGCTGAGTTCTGCCTATCTTGTCATATGCCTCCAGGTACTCTGTAACCTCATCCTTGACAATCGACTCCAACAATTTCCCAACCACCGACGTCAAGCTAACAGGTCTATAATTTCCTTTTTGCTTCCTTGCCCCCTTCTTAAATAGCGGAGTGACATTTGCAATCTTCCAGTCCTCCGGAACCATGCCAGAATCTATCGACTTTTGAAAGATCATCGCTAATGCCTCCGCAATCTCCACAGCTACTTCCTTCAGAACACGAGGGTACATTCCATCTGGTCCAGGAGATTTATCGACCTTTAGCCTATTCAGCTTCCTGTGTACTTTCTCTGTCGTAATTGTGACTGCGCTCACTTCTCTTCCCTGCCACCCTTGAGTGTCCGGTATCCTGCTGTCTTCCTCAGTGAAGACTGATGCAAAATACTTGTTTAGTTCCTCTGCCATCTCCTCATCTCCCATTACAATTTCTCCAGTATCATTTTCTATCGGTCCTATATCTACTCTCACCTGTCTTTTACTCTTTATATACTTGAAAAAGCTTTAAGTATCTTCTTTGATATTATTTGCTAGTTTCCTTTCATAGTTAATCTTTCCTCTCTTAATGACCTTCTTGGTTTCCTTTTGTAAGGTTTTAAAAACTTCCCAATCCTCTGTCTTTCCACTAATTTTTGCTTCCTTGTATGCCCTCTCCTTTGCTTTAACTTTGGCTTTGACTTCTCTTGTCAACCACGGTTGCATCCTTTTTCCACTCGAAAATTTCTTCTTTTTTGGAATATACCTGTCTTGCACATTCCTCATTTTTCGCATAAACTCCAGCCACTGCTGTTCTGCCGTCTTTCCCGCCAGTGTCTCTTTCCAGTCAACTTTGGCCAGTTCCTCTCTCATGCCACTGTAATTTCCTTTACTCCACTGAAACACCGACACATCAGGTTTCGGCTTCTCTTTTTCTAATTTCACAGTGAACTCAATCACGTTATGATCACTGCCTCCTAAGGGTTCCTTCACCTCAATCTCTCCAATCACCTCCGGTTCATTACACAATACCCAATCCAGTACAGCCGATCCCCTAGTGGGCTCAACAACAAGCTGTTCTAAAAAGCCATCTCGCAGACATTCTACAAATTCTTTCTCTTGAGATCCAGTGCCGACCTGATTTTTCCAATCTACTCGCATGTTAAAATTCCCCACAATTCCCCACAAGATTCTGCACCTTCCGATCCTATATCACCTCTTTCTAACGATTTAATGTCATTTCTTACCAATAAAGCCACGCCTCCCCCTCTGCCTACCTTCCTATCCTTCCGATACACCGTGTATCCTTGGACATTCAGCTCCCAGAGACATGTACCCTTTAGCCAGGTCTCAGTGATGGCCACAATATCATACCTGCCAATCTGTAGCTGTACAACAAGATCATCCATCTTATTCCTTATGCTGCGTGCATTTAAGTACACCTTAAAACCAGTATTTGATACTTTTTGCTTTGATTTCACTGCAACTTTATTGCACTTCAACTCATCCCAATGGCTACACATTTGCCCCATCACCTGCCTGTCTTTCCTGACATCTTTACTGCTCACTATCTTAGATTTATTTCTGTTATCCCCTTCCTCTGCTCTATCATTCCGGTTCCCATCCCCCTGCCAAATTAGTTTAAACCCTCCCTACCTGAATTTAGTGTCAGTAATGACGACCTCAAAACTAGTAGACCGTCATGAAGAACTCATCCAAAGGAACAAAATCTGCTGTCCTTATCCAGACAGGTCCGTACATCACAGAAAAAAGTGATTGAGTCTTACAGAGTAGCAAGTCACTCAGGTCTAAGGCAATAAATTCTGCCATTGCCAGGCACCCCCAGTTCTTGTAAAATGACTGAGTAAAAAAATATCCTAAATTCCTTATATCCTGTGTTCACAATTTGCAACTCAGTTTTGTTCCACTGCTTGTAACTCTGTCGATTTTTTCTGATGTTTTTCTGAGGGGCACAGCAAAGTGATGATGGCACTAAACGGTGACTCTTCTGCTTGCTTCTTTGGAAATAGCTCTATTTCTATCTCTGATATCTCTTTTTTACCTTTTCAAGGTTCTTTTGAAGACCCTGACCTGCAGTTGTACTCTGACTTCGGTTCCTTGTGGTTATGGGACCCGCTCTCAGGGCCTCATGACTGGTCGCTTTTTGACATCCCAAGGATGCGGCCTGGAAGACTAGCACACCTTTAGGGTGCTGGATTTTCGTGGCTCTGGAGACGGGCTGATTCAAGACAGGTGCCCCTGACTGAGGCATCGTGGGAGAACACAAAACATCAGGAGAAGCAGGTTAGCTGCCAGCTGTCTGTCCAGAGACCTGAGCCCTTCTGGGGCTGACTCTCTGGGTGCAGAGCTCAGAAAAAGCGACACAACAGACTTTTAACATCATAAATCAGCGAGTTGTTTGTTATGTCCCTCCTCTCGCTGTGAAACGGGGACACCTCTTTTTCCCTTACTAGGGAGAGAGAGAGCCTGTGGTATGTCGAATTACCAGATAAACAAGTAGTCTTTGGGGTACTGCAAGTCTGTGTCTTTATTGATGCTTTGCTGCATGCTTGAGTGCTCGGTGGAGGGTGCTGATGTTTCTTTTTGCTGGTGGGGGTGGGGGGGGTTGTTGCCTTGCTGCTACTTATGCATGGGAGGGTGGAGCTGGGGGGGTCTTTGGGATTCTAATGTTTAACTGTCACTCATTCTTTGAGGCACTCCTCTGCTTTTGTGGATGTTTGTGAAGAAAAAATATTTCAGGATGTATATTGTATACATTTTTCTGACATTAAATGTACGTATTGAAACCTATTGTTAGAATTGATGGGTTTATTATTGTCACATGTACCAAGATACAGTAAAAAGCTTGCCTTCCGTACTGTTCATACAGATCACATCATTGTGGTGGTACAAGGTAAAACAATAACAGAATGCAGAATAAAGTGTAACAGCAACAGGGAAAATGTAGTGCAGAAAAACAATAAGGTGCAAGATCATAATGAGGTAGATTTTTAGATTAAGAGTCGATCTTATCATACTGTGGAACCATTTGATAGTTTTATAAAACTGAGGGGAGACCGTCCTTGGCCCTAGTGATATTTTCATTTTTGCCTGATGGGAGGGGGAGAAGGGAGAATGTCTGGGGAAGGAGTTGTGGTCTTTGATTAGACTGGCTGCCTTACTGAGGCAGTGAGAAGTATAGACAGAGTCTATGAAGAGGTTAGTTTCATGATGTGCTGAGCTGTGTTTCTTCCAGTCACTGTCAGAGCAGTTGCCGTACTAAGGCGTGATAGATCCAGATAGGATGCTTTCTATAGTGTGTTGATAAAATTTGGTAAGGTGTGATGGGTAAATGCCAATTTCTTTAGCATCCAAAGGAACTAGGGCCTTTTAGCCTTAGATGATCAATTTATGACACAATTCATTTTATGGCGTGACACAGGTTGCAGACAAAATTACTATAAAAAATACAGAACTTGTAGAGGCATTTATGAGCTTTCTTTGCCGAGGCGTCTACATGGTTGGAACAGGACAAGCCATTGATTAAGTTCACTCTCAAAACATGAAGCTCTTAACCCTCTCAACCTCAATATTGTTGATGTGGACAGGAGCATGTGAACCTCCCCCTTCCTGAAACCAATGACTAGCTCTTACGTAACACACACAAAACGCTGGAGGAACTCAGTAGGTCAGGCAGCATCTATGGAAATGAATGGATAGTCGAGATTCTGGGCCGAGACCCTTCTTCAGGACAGAAGGAAGGGGGGAAATACCAAAATAAAAAGATGGGGGGGGGGGGCAAGAAGACCAGCTGGGAGGTGATTGGTGAAGCCAGGTGAGTGGGAAAGGTCAAGGGCTGGAGAAGAAGGTATCTGATAGGAGAGGAGTGTGGATCATAGGAGATAGGGAAGGAGGAGGGGACCCAGGGGGGAACAAAAGGCAGGTGAGAAGAGGTAAAAGGTCAAAGTGGGAAATAGAGGAAGGAGGAGGACTCTTTTGTTTTGCTGAGAAAGGATGCTCTCTTGAAACCTTATTATTAAGCTTCCTAGCTCATTCCTGTACTAAGACGCATCATTATTTGAGATACGGCCCAATATGGTGATATCATATGCAATCTTGTAGATGTTATTGTGTCCCTCTTCTAATTTAAATCTATTCTTCTCCAAAATAGTGAAACCACCTCATTTTGGCAGTGATAGGACAGATGTTGAATCCAAGACAGAAACACCTTATTGCACAGCATTCATTGTACAATCCACTGTACACCATAGATTGGGTGATTCCTGATGACCCAACTGATCCCAATATTAAAATCAATAACGTCCTTAGAGTAATGCCTCTCCCAATATGATATGTCACTGGACTGATAAGCAGATTAAGAATCATAGGTAGAAAATTTCCAAGAGAGGTGTTAATCTCATCTCCAGAGTTGGAAATAGTTCGGGGTCACTTCAGAATCAGAATCAGACTCAGGTTTATTATCATCGGCATGTGTTATGAAATTTGTTAACTTAGCAGAAGCAGTTCAATGCAATACATAATATAAAAGAAAAAATCAATTACAGTATATATATATTGAATAGATTAAATATTGTGCAAAATCAGAAATAATATATATTTTAAAGGTGAGGAGGTGTTCAAGGGTTCAATGTCCATTTGGGAATCGGATGGCAGAGGGGAAGGAGCTGTTCCTGAATCGTTGAGTGTGTGTCTTCAGGCTTCTGTATCTCCTACCTGATGGTAACAGTGAGAAAAGGGCATGTCCTGGGTGCTGGAGGTACTTAATAATGGACGCTGCCTTTCTGAGGCACCACTCCTTGAAGATGTCCTGGATACTTTGTAGGCTGGTACCCAAGATGGAGCCGACTAAATTTACAACCCTCTGCAGCTTCTTTCGGTCCTGTGCAGTAGCCCACCGCGCGCCCCCCCCCCCCATATCAGACAGTGTTGCAGCCTGTCAGAATGCTCTCCATGGTACATTTATAGAAGTTTTTGAGTGTATATATTGACATACAACATCTCTTCAAACTCCTGATGACATGTAGTCACTGTCCTGCCTTCTTTTATCAAAAGCTGGATAATTTGACTGAACAACAGGTTCACCAGGTACTACATTGGATTTGAATTATTTTGGAATTCATTTACAATTTGAAAGGTGCAAGATAAATGTAAATATGAATAGCTAGGAAGCCGTGCCTTCTCTAACAATGGGAGGGGTATTTGTACCAAGACTCTTTTATAGTTATACAGCGTAGAAACTGGCCCTTTGCTGCATTACCCAGTGCTTGGACAATTTAAATGCTGGCACAAATAGACTGGAAGCCCGACTGTCGGGAACGGAGGCGTGAGCCTGGCTGATTTCACTCGCAGTCCCACAGATTTCCATTCTTTCTCCACAGTGCCGAGGCTATAAACTGATCCAGCTGCTGTCCGTTTTCGCCCTGGTGTGATGAATTGGGACTGAGGCTTCGGCCTACTCTGGCTGTTCCAGGAAGGGACCAGGGTGCTCAGTCTGCTTCAGAGTGCTGTCAGTTTGCTTCTATCGTTCGTATGATTTGTGTTTTTTTCTCTCTCTTTCCCTGAGCAGTGGTTTTTGTTCTTTTTTAAAATTGGGTTATCCAGGTATCTTGCTTTGTGGCTGCCTGTAAGCAGACACACATCAAGTTGTATAATTTTATACATTCTTTAATAATAAATGTGCTTTGAATCTTGAATCCGTATCAACCAATCACCTATTAATACTCAAGACCTTCGCTGGTCAGGGTCAACCATGAATATTGTATCCTAGCTGTCTAGATGCTTAAATCTGGGTGGTACAATATGGAGAGCAAGTTGTTTCCCATGTAGCAAGCTCCCCCTCTTCACGCGTCTGATGAAACCAAAGGAATGACAGAGACCAATACAGTTTAGGACCAGTGGTGTCACGTGAGCTACAAGTCAGCATTGAACTCAACGTGCTACCATCTTAAGAACTCCAGCTCTGGACTTTTTCCTCAGGGTTTATCCCAAAGCGTTCTCCTTGAGTTGGTATAGCTGCAAGACAGCAGAGGTTTGAGATCAGAGTTTTCCTTCTCCTAGATGAGCTTCCAACCATGACTGATGAGCCCATCTGTCCAAAGCGACTGGTTTTAAGGCAGATTTAACCCACCTTTGCCCTTTCTCCTGCAAGTAGAAACGGTTCCAACGGGCTTAGTAGCTAAGCCACACGTGAAGGCTAGAAGCTGGACTTGATTGTTAGAAGCTATTTGAGGCGCACACCATTAGGAGCATTTAATAGGTAGTGGGAGTTTGTCCGCACTACCATCCCTGACTATAACAACCTTAAGGAACCAATTCTAATTAACACTAATCCTATATTAATGCCTTTTTTTTTCCAATTCTCCTCACATTCTCACCACCAGATTCTCCCATTCATATACAGACTTGAGGTAATCTACCATGTTCAATTGATCTAACAACACACACACCTGCAGGATGTGGGAAGAAACTGGAGAACCTCTGAAGAAATCACGTGCAGTCACAAGAACATGTGAACTTCACACAAACTGCACCCAAGGCTGAGACGGAACTCAGTCTCTGGTACTGCAGGCAGCATCATTATCAGTTGCACTCTTTCCCTTCCCTGTTATTTTCAAAGAAATATCCATTGACAATTCTGAAGTGAGTTCAATCTGAAACGGCTCCCTGCACAAACGTTCATCTTACTTTTCCCATGACAAGACTGGGTACACAATATAAAACATAGTTCAACATTACTTGGTTGAAGTAAACATTTGTGCTTGTATAGTGCTCCAGGCAACCTATCTTCATCAGCATGGCCCCTGAAGGTCCTAACCTGTGTTGAAGCTAGAAGAGCTTATACAAACAGTACCTTGAAAGATTAATTGAGTGTAAAAGGTCACTACTTTACACTCCACTAGCAATAACTACCCCTGTAGTTTGCAAACATGCAGAGAAAGGATATTTTAAGATAGATGTTTGGGAGTGGCAAAAAAAGATTTAAACAAAGTTCATTAAAATAATGGGAAGCAAATCTATTTGTTTGCCCTCCAACTTTACAATAGCCCATTTATTCTGAAACTCCAGACTTCACTGTGCTTCAAAGTCCATCAGTCAACAGCATTAAGAGCCAGTGGAAAGGCCGCGGGCAGTTTATTTAATTTCAAAGATATACTTTATTCACACAAGCTTCAGATTTTAGGGCCTTGTCTATATGAAGCTGGTCATCTCCCCTCTATGACAACACGAGTTTCTCCTGCCTGCTCTGGTATTCTCCCACATCCCAGAGGTCTGCTGAATGACAGATTAACTGGCCACTATAAATTGCCCCTAATATACAGGTGACCTGCAGAATCTAGAGCACTTTGATGAGAATGCTGGAAGGACGAATTGAGTTTCATGTAGGATTTGTGTAAATGGATGCTAGGCAGTTGGTACCAGCTCAGTAGGTCAAAGAGCCTATTTCCATGCTTTAATACTCAAAGCCAAAAAAAATTCAGGTCAACATATTCATCAGAAATCAAGATATGTTAATTATTTAATTTTGGCATGACATCAGTTGTTATTAAACCATCCTTAACCCAACAATTCAAAGGGTTGTAACACAAATACATTATTGAAAAAGGACTCTGAACTATAGAGCCATTGTATAGCTGCGCCCAGCTTTAGCATAAATTTCTCAAATTCTGGTAACTGCTCCCCCCTTTACCCTTATCATTTTTTTCCATTTCTTTCTACTCCTGATCCAAATGTCCCCCATCACCCTATCTCTTTCCCACCCTCCATCCTCTCCATCTCCTCTTCCATTTCTATGTCCATCCCCATCTCCCCATAACCTACACACTCTTCCCACTGGTTCCACTTTCAACCAGCCTCCCTTTATTCCGTGCTCCACCTAACAGATTCTATCATCTTCAGCCTTTTGTCACTTCCACCTGTCACCTCTCGCCTGAAACTGTTTCCACTCAACCCCACCTCCCCAGCTACTGATCTCTCCTCCTCACCTGGATCGATCTATCACCTTCCAGCTTTTACTCCACCCCTTCTCCCATCCTTTTATATTAGCCATCTCCCCTCTCGCTCTCCAATCCAGATGAAAGGTCTTGAGTCAAAGCATCAACTGCCCATTTCCCTCCATTGATAGTGCCTGACCTGCTGAGCTCTTCCAGCGCTCTGTGTGTTGCTCCAGCTCCCAGCATCTGCAGTCTGTTGTGTCAACGCTTCACACAGGTGGACCAAAGAGCTTCTTATACAGGGTTGCCTTGCTTATAAAAATATAAACAGGAAATACAATATAATCAGTACATCTTCACATTCATCGTGCCTTAAATCAATACGTGTCACAAGTGGCTAAAATTAGATCTCAGTTATTTGGAGTGTAGAAGAATGAATGTTGATCAGGTTGAAACATATACAGTGGTATCCTGAGGGGATAACAGGCTGTAGCTGTTGAGCTATTTCCACTAGAAGGAGAATCTGGAATAAGGGGACATAGTTAACAGATTAGGTGGAGATAATTTAAAACTGATCTGAGTGGGAACTTCTTGCAAAGGATGAAGATTTCCTGATATCTGTACTCCAGAGGGTTCTGGAGGCTGGGTCACTAGAGGTACTTAAAGATGAAGTAAATAATTTTTGAGAGATTAGGAAATTGAGAGCGGTGGGACACTGGTACAGTAGAAAGGTGAGGCCTAATCAGATGAGTCATGATTATGGCAAGTCTGAAGAGCCAGGTAGCCTTGTCCTTTTATTTTCTTCTGCTTTTAAGGTCTTGACCTCTGGACTTCGCTGTTTCTCTTTAACACACTGATCATTAGAAAGTTCTTTTATAAGTTGCTGACCATTTTCTTGACTTTTCCTTCTCTGGCTCAAAGTCTAAAGTTGAGTTTATTGTCTCATACACCAGCACAAGGACACATGAGGTGCAATGATAAATGACAGGCAGAGACAAAAAGAAAGTTTTTATTGCTATTGATCTTACTTAATTTTGCTTTATTGAAGGCTTCTTTTGTTTACTGCTAACAGGTGTGGTCTGCATTTGGAGGTAAAAGGGCTAACTGCTGGTAGCATAAACTGCTAGGAATGCTCAGTAGGGCAGGCCTCATCAGTAAGAAGAAGAAACAGGGTTAACACTTCAGCTCAAAGAAGGTTTCTTCACAAAAATATCCTTCTGAGATATTTAGGTAACTACAAGCACTTAATATACATTTCTGATCAGAAGCTAGACACATGTCATAGGTACTCCACTGCATTCCTTGTGACCCGTTGCTCATTCAACCACCCAGAGTTGTCAACCCGGCTTATTGTCCCAGCAGAAACTCTCAACTCTTGCACCCACAGAAGACTCGGTCAATCTGTACTGCTGATCTGGCGTGAGGATTCCATCCCAATGAGAAGAAAAGAAAGGAAGAGTGACAGGTGAGACACCTCTGTTTTGTTAGATCCTGGTTACAGATTGTGAGGGATTCTAGTGAGGGTTGAAACACAAGGGGGGAGCAAGATCCTCTTAACTCATTGTCTAATGCTACTGATCTCCAATTTTCACCTGATATTAACGCACAAGTAATTTCAGATTGATTACTGCGCAGGGTGGTAGTTGGTTAAGAAACAACTAGATGTATTTGTTTTAATGAGGAAAAGATGGGACACAATCCTTCCCTCTGGTGACTTCTCGAACGGAAATGTCCAGGTGCTGAGTACCACCGCAATGCCACCACAGGGTTCTGTCTGTACAGAAATTCATCAGCAATTAAAATATGAAAGTAATAAAGGGATTTGGAACTAAAAGATATTTATGAGCAATCAACTAAAAACTCTTAAATAAGTATTTAGCTTCAGATGGGAAAAAACTGCTTATTTGTATATTGTTTACATACATTCATTTGTACTTTCTACCAGATTTCATCTTCTTCCACTCTTATCATTGCAACAATCAGCTCCCAGCTTCCTACATCGTTCCCACTCTCCTCCCTCCCTTCTCTGCCTATTGTTTACTCACTTGGATTTATCTGTTGCCTGCCAGCACTTGCACCACCTTTTTATTCTAGATATCTTCACCTCCCCCCACCTTTTTATACTAGATATCTCGCTATCTGTGATAGACTGAGGCCAGGTCAAGTGAGTTAATAGAGACAAGGAATTTGAGCATGGTCATACTTTTTTGCCTGTACTATATGTTGCTAATGACAGGGCTGAGGAGCATGTGAGGAAAATTACCAATAATGGCTGGTTAATGAACTCTACACTGGAAAATATTGGACTGTAGTTAATAAACATTTTAAAGTATAATCAGCAAAGCATTGCTTGACTAGCCAGGGATCCAGAAGAAGAATTATAAACCCAAGGGATTCTGCAGATGAACACAGCAGGCCAGGCAGAGATGCTGCCTGGCCTGCTGCGTTCACCAGCAACTTTTATGTGTGTTGCTTGAAATTCCAGCATCTACAGATTTCCTCCTGTTTGAGATTCTGAAGATGCAGGAAATCTTGAGCAGCAAACAGAAAATACTGGAGGAACTCAGCTGGACAGGCAGCATCTATGAAGGAAAATAAACAGTCAATGTTTCGGGTCAAGACCTTTCTTCAGGACTGGTCCTTCTTCATGAGACCTGATGAACGGTGTCAGCCCTAAATGTTGACTGTTTATTCTCCTCCACAGGTGCTGCCTGACTTGCTGAGTTCTTCCAGTATTTTACATGTGTTGCAGAGGAAGAAGCAGTTATCTCAGCCTGTGAGCTTGGGGGTGAAGCCTCGCCAGCTGTCAACGCCAATCAGGGGTGGAGTCAGCCACTTGGAACACGCTCCTGATGACATGTGAATTGGGAGCTCACAGTAGATGGAGACCATTGCAAAATGGATACTAGGGCACCAAAGAAGGTGGGCGACCGATGAAACCAAATGGATCCTAGACTGAGAGCATACTTCAGGAAATGTTACATATGCTGTCATTCAAAAAAGTGAGGATTGAGTTCTTCATGATTGTAGAAATAGTGTTTATTAGCACAATAAGCAATAGGTATAAGAAAACTACAAATAAACCCAAAGGGTTGAAGGGAAATGTTTACAATTGATCATTATCTATAACACATAAATTATTACTGAGCCAAACAGCTGAGTATGTCCAGGGGAGGCTCATTTAACACATGAGAGAAAAGATTAGATAGGGTATGGTGATAGAACAATATTTCTGGTAAGATGGTGGCACGTATACACACAGGAGTCTCTCGGGAGCTATTGAGCCTAGGGATTCAAGCCGGGCTGTCGGGTGTGGGGATTCAAGCCGGGACATTGGGCCTGGGGATTTGAGCTGGGGCGTTGGACTGGGAGATTCAAGCCGGGCAGTCGGGCGTGGGGATTCAAGCAGGGACATTGGGCCTGGGGATTTGAGTTGGGCCGTCAGGCTGGGAGATTCATGTCAGGCCATTGGGCCACGGGAGAAGCCTGACTGGGTTTGGAAGAGCTGACCTGGGTGTAGATCCTGCTGCTGGCTGCTACTCGGAGGCACAGGAGTTGGTGCCCTCGAGTTGGCGTGAAGGCAGCGGGTAGTGAAACCGTGAGAGACTGTCTTGGACAGTTTTTTTTTACAATCACAAGACTCTGTTGGACATTGATTGCTGCAGTCCTGCTTCCCTTGTTTTAGTGATGTGAGAGGTGGCAAGGCAGCAGTATCACCTTGGTCGTAGAGAGGACGAGGCCTCAGTCCTTGGGTTTGCATTGTAGTATGGCATCTGCGCCCAGTTGGGGGTGGCCTTTTCCTTTGGTGTTGCCCTCTAGTGTTGGATCGGTGGAATTACAGGCTGGATTGCTGGGAACCATCAATTTATGGGGCTTGTTGCTCAGGTTCTTGGACTAAAAATGTGTTTACTTACATGACTATGTTCTTTTTTTTCTCTTTTCTCATTATTTGAAATGCGTTTGTATGTTTTTACACCTTGGCCCCAGAGAATCACTGTCTCATTTGGCTGTATCCATGTATGGTTTGAATGACAATTAAATTTGATTTGATTTGAACGAGGTGGAGCCGGCCTACCATTCAGACAGAGACCAGTTGGGCCAAATTGTTTGTTTCTCTGCTGTGAATTCTGGCTAATTTGATGCAAAGCCATGAACAAAATGCACTATTGTTATATGCAAAGCTGATGGAATTAAAAACATCATCAGACAAACTATTATTAGTAAAATAATGCAAGAAGAAATATATTTCTAAATTTGTTGACACTCCCCAGCCTCTGCTTTCACCCGTCCCGCCGACGACCCAGTTCCAATCCTCTTTCCTCTGTGCTTCCATCCATTTCACAACGGTCTTTGCAATGTTTTGTTTCTAGTCTGATTCCTTACAGACCATGTGAATTGTTCTTTGTGAATCATCCAGAACACTTCAGCACTTTCCAGTTTAAAATTGATTTATGGACTATCAAACATATGCTCTGGCTGTGGGTACAGTCGAGAGCAGATCTGATTACATGGCCGACATTGCTCTACTCCCTTTTGGTTAAAACTGCTTTTAAAAAGAGCCCCTGAATTGATAGATGTGCATTTATATAGCACCTTTCTGGATGCCACGAAGGGCTTGTAATCGGTGATGTGTTTCAGAGGTACAGTCACAGTTTACACATGTACTGTATTGTGTATTTAATATTTCAGTAATATTTGAATAACCTAATGGATATATTGTTTGATTAACCATTCTTGGCTGTTCAAATTATTCATTATGAGTTATATATAAAAATACATGAATTGCATATGTCACCATGCTGCCTGCCTCGCTCAAGTAAAGAAAAAACTAAGACTTGTATCTCATGGCTCCTTGTTTTTCTTCCAATTAGTTTAGTCTTTTGAAGCTACAAAGCACAACAGTGATGATGAGGTATTTTTAAAATAAATCTGAAACAGCTGTTGAAGCGCATCGAAAGGTTTCAGTTTTAAAAAAGTGTAACAAGGAATGGCAAGTAAAAAAAGCACATGGGTTCATAAGCATTGAGTACTGGGTAACAATAATCATGAAAAAAAAGGAGCAGCAATGGCTGGCTGCATTGGAAAGATAGACCTGTTCAATTGCTCAGCAGGTAACTGGCTCATCTATACTGAGCTAATTGAACAGTATTTTGAAGCAAATCAAACAGTCAATGAGAAATGAGTACTAATTTTGCTCAGTGCATTTGGGTTTAAAGATATACATTTTGCTTCAAAGTTTAACTGGTCCAACCAAACCAGCTGAAATGAGCTTTGCTGATATTGTGAAAGTGATATAGGAACATTTAGAACTAAAGTCATTGTTCCTCGACGTTCCCCCCTCATTGTTGATTGCAGAACACCAAGTTTCATAAGCAGATTCAAAAGGAGGGGCAGTCCATTTCAGCGTATGTGGCTGAATTGAATAGATTGTCTGAGCATTGTCAGTTCAGTAATGGGTTTAATGATGCACTGAGAGATCACTTAGTTTGTGAACTCTTACAAGAAAGCATGCAAAAGCAGCTCCTAACTGAAGCACAACCTACATTTAAAAGACCACTTGAAATAGCTGTATCAATGGAAACATCAGACTGTGATACAATTGAGTTGTAGTCAGGAATGAAAGTGAGCATGAACAAAATTGCAACATCCAAGCAGAAGCTGGCCTGGCCAAACAAGTTGTGTTACAATTGTGCCAGGGGCTCACATGTACCGGATGAATGCAGATTTAAAGACAAAGGTTGTAGAAAATACAACAAAGTAGGACACACACAAAGGGCAAGTCAGGCAGACAAAAATAAATGGCCTGCACAGAGAACAGAAAAAGACACAAAGTCAAGCCGCTGTTTCAAAAAGAGCACTAATTTCAGAGGTTCAGAAGGATCAAAGGTTCATTTTATTATCAAAGAGTACAACTCTGAATTGTGTCCTCTCCGGATAGCCAGAGAATACAGAAAACCATATAAGTAGTTGAAAGAAAAAACTCAAACCTGAAACATCCCAAACCCCTCCCTCGCACAAAAACTAACATGTCACCCAAAACCTACAGTCTGTCAATAGACAACGAGAGAATGGGTGAGAACACAAAAGAAACATAGAACTGAAGGAGGCCAATATGAACTACAGTCAGTTTGAACTACAGTCCAATCCATAAATCTCAGACTTTTGATAACATCTCCAAGGGCATCGGGACCCAGTGGCCTCCAAGAGAGCAAACTTGAAGCAGCGGTTCCTGCGTTGGCAGTAACTTGAAGCAGCGGTCCCTCCGACGGGAGCAACATGAACCAGTGGCCCCTCTGATGGCAGTGACACGAACCAGCAGCCTCTTACAGAACTGTTCGCTCTCCTCCGCATTTGCCTTGATATTTCAATCTACCTTCACACTTCAATTAGCAAGAAATGGAGTCGATCATGGCCCCACGTCTCCTCTCTGAGTTTCTTCTTGTGGTAGCTTATACTCTCATTTCTCTCCTGGAATTTTCTCAGGGCCAGCAGAGTGCTAGTTCACTTGATCAAACTACAGACTGTAAGTCACAGGCTCCAACAGTTTCAAAAACAAAATTTAGATAAAAAGAAGTAGAAGATATAGAAAAGCTGAAATGATTGACTATCTGGAAGATGTTGCCAGAGGAATTGTTGTTCGCTGGCGCTATCCTGACTGTACATTCTGTTGATGAAAAATCTGGTAATGATGAGAGTGACACAGGGCAGAGTAGCCCTGAGAGTTACAAATGTGAAAATTAGCAGTATGGCTTACACCAGAAGTGAACAGCAAATTAATTAAAATGGATGCTGGTTCAGCTGTTTCAGTGATTCCACAAAGTGAGTTTGAATGGCATTTCAAAGATATTGCAGATATCCAACTAAGAACTTATACCAGAGAAATAATAACTCCTGTAGGAAGGACATTCATAACAGTGAAAGACAACAATCAACAATCCACATTTGGGCTTGCCTGTGGTAAAAACAGGATGGCCAGCATTTGTGGATGTGATTGGTTGACAAATACAAACTGGCTGGAGATCTACCACCATTTGCATGCCACGCACCCTGCAATGAAGCCAAATTAAAGTGAATCAAGAAAGGTACCAGATGATGCCACAGCAGCATTCCAAGATGGCATTGGAAAGCTCAAACATATTAAGGTTAAAATTGTGTTAAATGAATATTCCACACACAAGTTGTACAAAGCCTGTCCAGTTCCTCATACCATCTGTGATGAAGTAGCCAGTGAACTACAAACGTAGATCACATGGTGGTTAGAGAAATTCTTTCCAAGGGTGGGTGGAGCTCATGGGTACCACCAGTAGTCCCAGTAGCCAAGAAGAAATAGTCTATCAGGATCTGTGGTGATTTTAAGGTTGCCATCAATCCAGAACTGAAAGTAGATCAATACCCTCTGCCCAGGATAGAGGATATCTTTGCAAACCTTTCTGGAGGGAAACACTTCAGAAAAGTGGACTTAGCTGAGGCCTATCTACAGATAGAGATGGAAGAAGATTTCTCATCTTATACACAAAGAACTTTATTGCTTTAATAGGCTTATTTTTGGAGTAGTAATTACACCTGAACTCTGGCAGAAAGCCATGAACCAGGTGCTGCAAGGCTGCCTAGGCATTCAATGCCCCTGGATGACATCAACGTTATTGGTAAGGATGACAAGAAGCATCTCCAAACTCTCAAGACAGTGTTAAAAAGATTAGAAGATTATGGGGTCAGAGCTCAATGTAATAAGGGTGAATTCTTTAAACCAAGCATCACTTACTGTGATCACACTGTTGACACACAAGGATTACACAAGTGTGCTGAGAAAATTCAAGCAGTGGTGGATGCCCCAAGGCCAAAGGAGATGTCACCATTTCTGTCTTTCTGAGGATTTGTCAAATACTCTAACAGGTTCCTTCCAAACCTGGCTACTGTGCTCCACCATTGAACTCTACTAAAAATCAGGAAGAAATGACAATGGACAAAGCAGTGTGAGGTGGCTTTCCAAAAGGGTAAAGGAAATGGTGATATCAGATATCGTACTCACAGATTATGATCCACATTGTCTAATGAAGCTTGCCTGTGATGCTTCACATAATGGTATAGGTGAAGTCATGTCACATTATCAGTGATGGAAGTTAATGCCCCATAGCCTTAGCGTCAGGTTCCCTTGCTGCTGCAGAGGAAAATTATGAACAGACTGACAGAGAGTCCTTGAGCTTGGCTGGCGGTGTAAAACATTTTAACTAGTCCCTTTGTGGGAGACAGTTTACACTATTTACTGATCATCAACCACTAATGTCCGTTTTCAATCCACAGAAGGGTGATCCACCAACAGCAGCAGCACAAATGCAGAGATGGGCTCTGTTTCTTTGAGGACCCAATTACAAGATCAAACTCAAGAGGACAACTAACCATGGAAATGATGATGAATTTCCTCATTTACCCTTGGAAAAGGAAACACCAGAAAAATTTAGTAAAAAGGACCCTTCTCTTGACATATTCTCCCTAACACAAATTGGAGGTCCCCCTTTTATGGCAGAGGTGATCCAAAGAGAAACCAGAAAAGGCTTCGCACTGACTCAGGTCTACATGGCCACTCAAACTGGCTGAAATGTGCAGCAGAAATTCCAGTTCCCCCACTTTTACCAGTGCCGAGATGAACTTGCCCTTGACTGGGGTTGCCTTATGTGGGGATTGAGAGTTGTTGTACCATCCAAGCTGAGAGCTAAAGTGTTGGAGGAGCTACTTGCCTGGTACTAAAGCACGGTCAAAATGAATGCGTTGGCTCGAAGCTTTGTCTGGTGGCCTGGGATAGATCAGCAGATCGAGCAGCTTGCCATGCATTTTGTGGGACACCAACGCATCCGGAAGATGCCAAAGGCATTGCCTGGGAAGGGCCTGCATTGCCCTGGCAGAGAAGTCATGTGGGTTTTGCTAGACCATTAATGGGTACAAATTTCTTGGTAGTAGTGGATGTAGCTACAAAGTTGCCAAGGTGTTCCCAATAGCCTCCATCCTGCCTATTGTTGTGTTGAAAAACCTTTTCACAAAGCCTGGTGCTGCAGAACACTTAGTCAGTGACAATGGACAACAGTTTGTGATGGAAAAATTCAGTCATTCCTAGAAGTGATTTTACCTTGCCATTCAGCTACAAATGGCTTGGCGGAGATGTTTGTCAAGAGTCTAAAGAATGCACTGCGAGCAATGTCAGCAAAACACACTGCACTAATACTGAACCAGAAGCTCGCCAATTTCCTTCTTGCATATCATAGTGCAGCACTCTCTACGACCAACAACTCACCAACTATGCTGTTCCTGGGTTGTCCATTGCATTCACGCTTGGATGTCCTCAAACCCAGTCTCAGAAGGAGTATGCAAGATGAATAGCTGAGACAAATTGAAGGCCCCTTGGACAAGGACGTCTGATGTTTCACTCCTGGACATGCAGTCCTGGCAAGAGACTACAGATGTGATCAAAAATGGGTACTTGGAAAGGTTAATGACAGACTGGACCACTGTCACACACAGTGGAGATTGCATGTAATGTTCTCTGGAGGTGACACATCTATCATTTGAGGAGAGCTTAGTCAATTGTTAGAGAAGAAAGATGGCTACCGTTGTCAGAACCGCTTGCTGCAGTCTCAGAGTCAACTCCTACAACCACTACGGAAAAGGTCTCAAAACTTGAGAATGTTGGTTCACAGCCACAAGTCTCACCTGCCAAGCAGTGTGATCCCCCTTGTCAGGAAAGACATTATCCCAGAACGGTAAGAAAGCCTCCACAGTGATTAAATTGTTTGACCTGAATGGGACAATTTAAAATTTACTATACTGTAGGTTTCTGTTATATAGTATATTGTGTATATAGTTGAGAAGCATTCTAAATTGAGTTAGAGTCAAGCAGGGAGGAGTGTTGTGTATTTAAGATTTCAAAAATATTTGAGGAATCCTGCACATATATAGATTGATTAAGCATTCTTGTTCACTTAAATAATTCATTATGGGTTAAATGTAAAACTACGTAAATTGTATACATCATCATGCTGCCAGGTAATACGTGGTAAAGAACAAACTAAGAATTGCATCTTTAGGCCATTTTGTTTTTCTTCCAATTAAGTTTAAAGTTTTGAAGTTACAAAGCACAGTATACAGACTCCAGCAACACTAATGAAAAAATAACTTGATAACCTGGTCTTTCATTATTGATTCATTGAGTAATTATTAACCAGAAATTTGTTGTCCTCCTTTGAAAGCTGTGATCTTATACCGCCAGAGGAAAAAGAGAAAAGGCTCAGTTTAACCCTGAACTGACAGGCAGCACTCCCTCCACTACACTGGGAATGTCAGCATAGAAAGTATCTTCAGATGTCTGGAGTAGAACTTCAATCCAAAAGCTTCTGACTCAGATAAGACTGTACCAACCCAAACAAGGCTGATCCTGTGACTACCAACATTTTTCAAGCTGGTCACATCCTTCATTTTGACTGAGCAACCCAGTCCAGAACTTTAACCCGACAATCTAAGATATTCAATGCAGTGAATTACCATTTTCCATTGCTGGGTAGATAAGCTGCCAGATTGAAATGTCCCATAGTGTCATTTGAAACTGTGAGTTCCACCAACATTCTGGATATTTACCTTACTTTCTGAGTTCAATAGCCTCAGAATAGAAGGACGTCCCTTTGGAACAAAGATGTGGAGGTATTTCTTTAGCCAGGGGGTGGTGTATCTGCGAAATTCTTTGCTACAGACAGCTGTGAAGGGCAAGTCATTGGAAATATTTAAAGCAGAGGTTGAAAGGTTCTTGATTAGTAAGGGCATCAAAGGTTACAGGAAGAATGCACGAGAAAGGGGTTGAGAGGGATAATATATCAGCCATAATTTAATGGCAGAGCAGACTCAATGAACCAAATGGCCTAATTCTGCTCCTGTGACTTAAGGTCTTTTGATCCAGTTGCATCAACAATATTTGAGTTTCAAGTCTCTATAGGAACAACAGAGGGAGATTATTCAGAACCATGTTGGCCACTCTGTGAGTGAATGTTTTCTTAATTCCTTTTGCCAGTTGATTGGAAGAGGCTCCATTTGAAATGTTAATCCCATCTTTTGTCTCTTCAGGTATTGTGAAACTAGCAATGAATTTGCTGCAATCTTTTGATCCAAGATGATGGCACTCAAAGTGTAGTTCAAAGTGTACTCCAGTGGAAGAATTTGAGTGAGAATTAAAGGTTTGTAGTAAAAACTTTACCAAAGAAACCCCTATTTTGTGCAGCTCCTTATGACTGAGCTCCACAGGATGATATTAGATTGAAATCTGTGCTACTCACCAACTCATCAGAGACTGAACTGAATTTCTGTAATAAGTTAAATTGGGTACTTAAATCATGACTTTGCATATTAGATTATTAACTTTTATTGTTTCTCTAACTTCATTAATGTTCTTTATTAAATAGTTCTCCTTACTGGGCTGAGTGGTAATGATCTCTTCTTCCCAATGGTCTCTTTTTATAGATGTTTTGTTTATTCATACAGTTCTTGCCTAATTTTCACAATTCACTCTTCTGCTTTTATTTACCTGGATTTGATGTCTGATACACCTGATTCCCCAACACCTCTCCACTTTGTCCCACTCCAGAAACCAGCCTCTTAACATGTCCTCTTCTCGACCTGAAAAGCAGAGATGTTATAAAATCTAAAATAAAAAGTGTAGAATGCTGGAAACACTTAGTATAGGTGGAGATGGTCTGGCAAAGCATGGTGATGTATTGCAGGCAGCTTAAAATAAACTTCTAAATATATTTATTTTGAACAACTCTCACTGCAATCTGCAGCCTGTAAATTCCCTTTAAGTAATGAACTTTGGAACCATCTTAACGAACTTGTGTTTTCACGATCTTCTGAAGTACTCGGAGGACCAACCCCACTGAGGTACATCGCCATAGCTGAAACAGAGGGTGGAGGGCCGGACTCCAAGTCAGGATAAAATGAAGGGGCATGAAGCTTTGTCTACCCAGCATCTTGTTAGAAAATGTACAATCACTGGAGAACAAGATTCAGGACATAAGGACAAGATTGCTGAGTCGGAGGCAAATGAAGAATTGCTGCGTTCTCTTTTTCATAGAGACATGGCTCACTCCAGACTCACCAGATATATCAGTGAGACACAAGGACTTTTCAATACACGGTGTTACAGGGTATTCTGGAATTAGGGTATATAACAAATGTCAAGTTCAACAGCAGCCATTCTTCAAATATGAATGTGGACACAGATGGAAATTAAAATGCAGCCCTAAACAATAGTTTTCCTAGGGCTGTGGGCTGGAGTTGATATCAAACCACAGAATACAGAGTAACATCTTGTTGGGTGTCTGGAGTGTGGGTGTAAGGAAGGAGGCATGAAACTATATGTAATTCAAAGTAAGCATTCTAGATACATTGTAACGATAGAATTATCCTGCTGTTACCTTTGATCTTTAGCATATAAAAATGTCATGTAACATTGGGTCAGGGGGCCACTTCCTCCAAGAGCGTCTCATATTGTTTTATAAAACATTTCAGTATCCACTGGTTTCAGTATCTCCTGGGTGACTTTGTTAGCATTACAACATTTGGGGCCTCATCCAGAATAACTTTGTGACCCACCCTGTGGCCAGCAACCTCAGCACTCTAAGTGAATGAGTATTTTTAAAATTAACACTCACACTTGGATCTGATTGGGTCAATGACTATGGGATCGCAAGGTACCATAAGCATGGTGGAGAGCTGAACTACTAGAGGTGAAATAGTGTGATGTGTTCATCCATGTGTGTTTATGTAAGAATAAACATTTGTGTGTTAATTTGATGAGACAGGATCAGTGACTGCGAAGGGTGCTTACTGTCCATTTGCAACACCAGTAGTGTCATTCGGGGAACAGTAGAGTGACTGATGCATTTGCAAGTGTGTGGGTTTTAAGAATAAGTCTGTGACAGTTTTAAATGCAAAGGGATATAACAAGCATTATGAGTTCAGATGCACGTTATTGGCAGATTGCAGAGTACATACTCTGTGGTTTTAAGTGTGCACTGTTGAATTTTTATTCATCGTCTATATTTTGCATAATGTGGGAAATAGTGTGGAGATATTTGAGGGAGAGGTTATCCCTGGGTACATGTGTCGTGGTGGCACTGATTGAGGTTAGGCAACATCAGGTTGAGAACCCCGATGGCCCAAGCCAGCCCTTGACATTGATTATGACTATCCATAAGCCCTTCACCCCGCCCCCCGGGGAGAAGCAGAATTGCCTTCACTCTGGTGAATTTTGTCAGAATTACCCTCACTTAAGGCCACCTGCGGGAATGCAGAACTCTGGCGCAAGCTCAATAAAATGTTTGAAATTTACCAGATGCACGCTAAAGATACACATGTGCTGGTGAAAGTTCAGAAAGCTGATGAGCCTGCCATAGATAATGCAGAACATAAATATCAAGCCTTTGAGGAGTATTCAGGGATGGATAATGACAGGACGGATAAACCAGTCTTCCTGAAAATGCTGAAGAAAGGCCTGAGCTCAGCCCATCAGCCCACCAGGAAGTTTTAGATTTGTGAATAGCAGTGGGATCGACGTACTCCATGATAGTATCATGGGTCAGTGAGTCCTACTAGAGGAGGGGAAAGTGAAGTTCTAAAGTAGCTGCCATGAATGGAGCTGCTGTGACATCACAGAGAACTTGCTTTGTGAGCCAGCAGCTGGTGCACATAGCAAGGAACTGCTGGGATAGACATGGGAGGGTAAAGAAGGATTTGTTACAGCTGTGGTTTCTCAGGCCACGGTTGGAGGTAGTGTCCTGAAAAGAGAGCTGTTGTTGAGTGAATGAAGTCACTGGCGAAAAGAACTGGTAGATATGAAGCAGCCACTTTATTCAAAAAAACAAGATATACCAGACATCATCTTGAGGCACTTTCAGTTGAAAGATCTTGCTGGCCCAACGCTACCCAATATTTTATGTGCTAAACATCAAAGGACAATTCCATATTTACAATGCTCCCACAATGCTTTCTTTGAACTTCACACAATCTTCACACCTCCCAGTTTGCACCACACCACAGACATCTAAATTAATTTTAATCAGCATTGTCTGGCCTGTGATACAAGGCTTTTAGGAACCTAGTGTTCAGAGCTGCATTTTAAATTAAATCAATCTATATTCAGATTTGGAGATTGGTGGCTGAATTCATTTGCTAGATGTGCTAAATCTAAAAATTGCTCTAACAAGAGCAAAGTGTGAAAACCACTCACCAAAGCAGGCAGAATCCACTGCAGCGCCCTCTCTTTCTGATTTGACTGCTGACCTGATTGTAGAGCTGGTGAGGTCAGACAAATGGCTGAAGGCAGCCTCTATTGCCAGTGGTAGTCTGGGGGCCAGCAACGTGAAATGTTAGTGGACTCAGGATCATCAGTGTCAATAACTGAATTACTCTTGCCCACAACTGGAGAGCCAACTTACATTACCAGTGCAGAAGGTGAAGCAATGAGAGTGGAGAGAAGTCGGCCCCAGGTACTTGATATTGAGGGAGTGCAGCTGCCTGTAGATTTATGGGTGTGCCCAGACAATGAAGGTACTATCCTGGGGATAGGCACACTGAATGAGGCAGATTCAGGAAAAGGAGAAATAACATGAGCAAGACAGGGACAGTGAACACGTGTGACCCACAATGCAGCTAACATGGCCCATAGAGGGACAGCAGCCCCAAGCAGGGGAGAAGGACGGGGCAAATGTGTGGGGATCATGTCAGGAGGTCCCAAGGGCGAGGGCTAAGCGGAGTCAGGGGCTGTTAGAAGTAGTGCAGCTGCCTGAAGAGGGAGCAGTAATTAAAATAATGGTTCACCAGAAAGGGGGATAATGAGGAGTGAAAAGGGAATGAGTGGGCAAAAATCAGTGCAAAGAGGGCAACAGAACAACAAGAAGCAATACAAACTACAAGCGTACAGGAAGAAACGACAACTGCCAATTTAGTAAGATTGCATGAAGGGGTGAAGATAAAGAATGTGATCAAACTGCAACCGGCCAGCAGGGAAGGAGGCAGCAGGCATATGAATGATGAAGCTGCATTTTAAAGACTTGGTCAAATTTCTGGAACAATCTCTGCTTAGAGTCTTGTAGGTAACCACTGGGGATGATAGCATAGATGTCACTGCACATGATAGGTAAATTGGGAAGGCGTTCCTAAATACAGGGCATTTTTTTCTGCTCTGTTTGATTAGATCCTCCTTAAAGTTTGACCTTTCCTGGAACAAATCTATTTTTGTCCAGGAGGGCCAAGAGGAGGAGCGGGTAGGCTACATTCTACATCAGCCATCCGTTATATTTGAATGTGGATTGCAGAAGGAATTTAAAATGCAGCCCTGGGGCTGTGGACTGGAGTTGATATCAAACAGACAATGCTGATTAATAATCATTTTGGGTGTCTGGAGTGTGGGTACAAAGAAGGAGGTGTGAAACTACATGTAATTCAAAGGAAAGGAAGTATTGTAGTACTACGTAAAGATAAAATTGTCCTGCTGCTACCTTTGATCTTTAGCATATAAAAATGTCATGTAATATTGGGTCAACGGGCCTCTTCCTGCAAGAGTATCTCATTTTGTTGAATAAAACACCTCAGCATCCACTAGCTTTAGTGTCTCTGCTGACTTTGTTCACATTACAACATACAGGATGGACTAGATTTTGAGAAGCAAAACTTGGTGGGTAGACTGTGTTTCATGATAAGCTCTTTGAGGTGTTTAGACGCAACGGTCTTGTTGCACTCTTGTGCCCCCAACCCGATACATCTAATGATTAAGTGCCGACCGTTCTACTTACCCAGAGAGTCCTCCTCTGTGATCTTGATTGCAGTTCACATACTACCAAAGACTGATATTTTTAGGCAATCGATGTATTGAATGCTGCATCGCTGAACAAGAAACAGGCTACCCCAACGCCTTTCAAATCATTGACTAGAACTTCAGACAGGCTTTTTTGCAGAAATTTCTGCAAAATAACCATCGACGTATTACTTGCCGTATGAGGGTGCCAATACACTTGACCGCTGCTATACTACAAAATCTGATCACTTGGCTGTGTTCCTCCTACTTGCATAAGGGCAGTGGCTAAAGAGATAAGCACAGCAAAGAGGTGGTTCTGGAGGAGAAGAGTAGCTATGGGATTGCTTCGAGTCGGTGGACTGGGCCATGTTCAAGGCCTCATCAAAGTTCTTACAGACTTCATAAAACAATTATAGACAAATGTGTCCCCACAATATCATTTGCATTCTTCACCAACCAGAAGCCCTAGATAAACCATGAGATCCACAATCTGCTGAGAACCTGATCAGTGGTATTCACGTCTGGAAACCAAGTCAGATACAAGAGGTCAAGGTACGATCTCCAGAAAGCCATCTCATGTGTGAAGTGGCAATTCCAGGCCAAATTTGAATCACTGAAGGCTGCTTGACAGCTGTGGCAGGACTTGAACGCTGTGACTTCCTACATAGTGAAACCACGTGACATAGGTTACAACAAGCTTTCACTCATAGATGAGCTTAATGCCTTTTATGCTTTGACTGTCTGAGGTATCAGTGCCTAAGAAGAACATGGTAATCTGCCTCTATGGCTATTGTCCAGTAGCACTTACGTCCATGGTGATGTACTTTGACAGATTGGTGATGAAGCATGTCAACTGTTGCCTGGGCAGTGACTCGGGTCCACTCCAATTTGCCTGCCAACACAATAAGTCAACAGCAGATGCCATTTCATTGCCTGATCACTCAACCATGGAACATCTCGACAGTGAAAATGAATAAATCAGGATAGTCTTCATTGACTACACTTCAGCATTCAATACCATCATCTCTTCAAAATTAACCAATAAGCTTCAAGACATTGGCCTCATTGCCTCCTTGTGCAACTGGATCCTCAATTTTCTCACTTGCAGACCCAGTCAGTTTGGATTGGCAACAATATCTCTTCCATGATCTCTATCAGCTTCAGTGCACCTCAAAGCTGCGTGCTTAGCCTCTGCTGTGCTCGCTTTATACTTATAATTATGAGGCTAAACACAACTCTAAATGCCTTATTTAAATTTGCTGATGAAACCACTGTTGTTGGCCAAATAAAAGGTGGTGATGAATCAGCATATGAGAGAGAGACTGAAAATATTGCCGAATGGAGCTTTCATTAACATCAAGTCGTCCAATGAGCTGATTACCAATTTCAGGAGGAAAAAGTTGGAGGTCCATGAACCAGTTCTCATCTAAGGATCAGACATGGAGAGTGTCAACAACTTTAATTTCCTTGATACTATCATTTCAGTGGATCTGTCCTGGGTCCAACACGTAGGTGCCATTACAAAGAAAGCAGTGCCACGATTTCTTAGAAGTTTGTGAAGATTCAGCATGTCATCTAAAATTTTGACAAACTTCAATAGATGTGTGGTGGAGAGTATATTGACTGGTTGCATCATGGCCTGGTATGGAAACACTAGTACCTTTTAATGGTAAGGCCTACAAAAAGTTGTGGATATGTCCCAATCCATTATGGGTAAAGCCCTCCACACTATTGAGCAAATCTACTTGGAGCACCATCGCATCATGCAGGCCATGCTCTCTTCTCTCTGCTATGATCAGGTAGAAGGTACAGAACCTCAGGACCCACAGCACCAGTTTCAGATACAGTTATTGCCTTTAGCCATCAGGCTTTTGAACTAGAGGGACAACTTCACTCAACTTCACTTCCCCGATCACTGAACTGTTCCCACTTTCAAGGACTCTTCATCTCATGGTATCAATAGGTATTGCTTATTTATTTATTATTATTATTTCTTTTTTTTCTTTTGGATATTTGCAGTTTGTTTTCTTTTGCATGTTGATTGTGTGTCCATCCTGTTGAGATCAGTCTTTTGTTGATTCTAATGTGTTTTTAGTATTTACTGTGAATGCCTAAAAGAAAAATAAATCTCAGGGTTGTCATATGTTTGTCATTAGGGGGATGTTGGTGGCAGACCCAAATGCAAGACACAGACACTGAAGTACTAGGAACAGGACTAGGTGTGTAAGAAAGCAAGGGAAGTGGGGAAGAAACATCACTGGACAAGACACAGGCCCTGGACAAGACTAGGATACAGGGCCTGGTCTAGGACTAGACTAGGAAAGCAGGACCTGGACGAGGAACTAGGAACTTGGAACCTAGACAAGGACTCCAAGCCAGAGACTGGACAGAGACCTGGAACCTGGGTCTTGACTCGGGCTCAGACTCCGGATCCAGGCGAGGACAGGACATGGCAAGGCAACAGGACTGGACGTGGCAGCAGGACACGGGACTCCTGGGCAGGAAGAGGAGCCAGAACTGGATGAGGACATGAAGCTCAACCTCGGTCTTGGGAGACAGGAACGCAGAACACAGAGCCGGGTCCCCTCCTTGGGAGGAGGACGTAGGGCCAGGACTCGCACACAGCACATAGAGCCAGGACTTAGAACCAGGGCTTACACAGAGCCAGGACACCGGTCTGGGATGCTTTCTAGGATGCAGGGCCGGGACCCTTCGAGGATACAGACACAAAACACAGGGATACAAAGAGACAGTTCCAAACTTAACAATAGATAGTTCCTTATCTTGACACAGCAAGGCTCCGGTCTCGCCCCGGCAGTAGAACTTGACGGCGAGGACACAGGCACGGCTTCAGCCAAGGGCTACAGAAGGAAGGAGAAGGGAAGGGAACAGTCCAGCAACACAAGCTGAACCCAGGAGCTATTTATGTAGCAGCCCAAAATGAGAATCATGTGCCTCAATTGAGGCACCCCAGCAGAGCAAGGGAAAACCAGAAAACCTGGAATGAGGATCGATGGACAGGACGGTGAACCAGAATGCGGACTTCGTGGACCGGACCATGACAATGTTGACACATATGTACTTTAATCATAAATTTACTTTGAACTTTAAACTTCCAACAGAGTTAATATTTTAGTTAAATGACCTAATATTTGAACCTTGATTTTTGTCTGCTCCTCTCTTTCTTTCAGATGTTCCCTAAAAACTAAACTTTAGAACTTACTGATATATCTTTAAGTCCAAGATTTCCTCAAAATGCCTTAGGACCTCAGTTTGTCTTAATTTTGCAACCTATCTCAGTCAGCACACTCAATCAGATTTCAACATCATGTCACTGTCGGTCAGGATCATTGGTTACTTTTATATAATTTAACAATATTCAAGTTTGCTGATGACACCACGGTTGTGGGCCAAATCAAAGGTGGTGATGAATCAGCATATAGGAGGACAACTGAAAATTTGGCTGAGTGGTGTTATAACCACAACCTCTCACTCAATGTCAGCAAGACCAAGGAATGGATTGTAGGCTTCAGGAGAAGGAAACCAGAGGTCCATGAGCCAGTCTTCATCGGAGGATTAGAGCTGGAGAGGGTTAGCATATGTAAGTTCCTGGGTGATACTATTTCATAGGATCTGCCCTGGACCCAGCACATAAGTGCTTTTGCAAAGAAAGCAGACCTCTACTTCCTTAGGAGTCCGTGGGGATTCAGCATGACATCTAAAACTTTGTCAGACTTCTATAGATGTGTAGTGGAGAGTGTATGGACTGGCTGCATCATGGCCTGGTATGGAAAAACCAAAGCCTTTGAATGGAAAATCCTACAAAAGCTAGCAGATTCGGCCCAGTACATCATGGGTAAAGCACATCATAGGGTAAAGCCCTCCCAAATGTTGAGCACATCTACATGAAATGGTGTCTTAGGAAAGCAGCATCCACCATCAGAGATTGCCACTGTTCAGGCCATGCTCTCCTCTCGCTGCTGCCATCAAGTAGAAAGTACAAGCCTCAGGACTCACACCACCAGGTTCAAGAGCAATTACTACCGCTCAAAAATCAGGCCCTTGGACAAAAGGAGATAACTACACTCATTTGCCCATCCATTGAAATATCTCCATACTAATTAGCTCACTTTAAGGACTCTATCTCATTATTTCATATTTTCATTATTTTTTTGTTATTTATTTATATTTATATTTCCATTTGCAGTTTGTTCTCTTCTGCACGCTGGTTGATCTTTCATTGATCCTGTATTAGTTACTGTTCTACAGATTTGCTGAGTATGCCCACAGGAAAATGAATCTTAGGGTTGTATATGGTGACATATACTGATAATAAAATTCACTTAGAACTTTTGAACTTTGAACTTATTTGAATGATGGTTACATGTATTCCCAAGAATGTACAGTTATACAAGAAATGTTATAAGGTATAAAATGTGTTTGAAATTAAGGAAAATTGTCATAGGAAGTCATATAATCATACAACATGGAAATACTGTAGGTCCTTTAGATCACCTAATCCATGCCAACCCATTGATGATCCATTTACACCAATGTCATGTTAACCACATGTTTTTACTTACCATACATTCTTATCAACTCCTCGCTAATTCTAACACTCTTCCACACGTTAGGGGCAATTTACATTGATTAATTAACCTAACAGCCAACACATCTTTGGGATGGAAATTGAGAACAGGACCCTGAAGGTAGTCATCGGGGGACTACTCCTCATGGCATGTGCTAATCGGGCCAAGGATAGAAATGTAGAACAGATGGATGTGTGGCTTTGGAGCTGGTGTCGTGGGCAGAGGGGAATTTCAGGTTCTTGGACCAATGGAACCTTTTCTGTGGGGGGGGGCAGGGTGCACCTTAATTGCTGAGCAGCCTGTGTCCTTGATGGGGAAGTTTACTAGTGTTAGATAGATAGAAGAGTGCAGTTTAGAAACAGGCCATTTAGCCCACAATGTTGTGCCGTACCAGCTAAAAAACAAATCAAAACCACCCAAACACTAATCCCTCTCACCTGCACCATGTCCATATCCCTGCATCCAACTTATATCCATGTGCTGATCCAAACATCTCTTAAAAGCCTCTGATGTATTTCCCTCTACCACTATACCAGGCAGTGCAATTCTCTGAGTAAAAAATTTACCCTTCACGTCCCCCTTGAACCTACCCCCTCTCACCTTCAATGCATGCCCTCTGGTATCTGAGATTTCAACCCTGGGAAACAGATGCTCTCTGTCCACTCTATCTATACCTCCCATAATCTTGTAGACCTCTATTAGATCTCCTCTTAGTTTCCGATGCTCCAGAAAAAACAACCCAAGTTTATCCAGTCTCTCATGATAGCACATGCCCTCTAAACCAGGCAGAATCTTGGTAAATCTCTTCTGCATCCTCTCCAAAACCTCAACATCCTTCCTATAGTGGGGTGACCAGAACTGTTGCAATACTCCGGATGTGGCCTAGCCAGAGTTTTATAAGTAACATAACCCCCTGACCTTTGAGCTCAATGCCTCTTATTGAACTTATTTGGAAGGGTTTAAGCTAATTTGCCAGGTGGATGGGAACTAGGTAAGAAAGTGCAATGATTGAGAGAGAAGTAAATATGATGACTAGTAAGTCTGCAAGGAGGGTTAGGCAGGAGCAAAGTAATAGACATGATGGTTAGAAGAGGTTGATGAATTTATTTTAATCCTTGGAAAATAAAGAGCAAGAGTGATGGACTTACGTGGATCAATACTTGGAATCATGATGTTTTGGCCATTACAGCGACCTGGTAGAGAGAGATTGGACTGATGCTTAATATTCTAGGGTTTCCATGTTTTAGAAAAATATAGGGATGTAAAATGAAGGACACACACAAAATGCTGGAGGAATCCAGCAGGCCAGGCAGCATCTAGGAAAAAAGTACAGTTGATGTTTCAGGCCGAAGCCCTTTGGCAGGAGTGCATGGGTTCTGCACTCAACAAAACATGTCTGTTTTGTTGAAACACTTCACCAATTTAAAGACCTATGTCATATTTATATAGGACTTCATTCCCTGGAACATAGCAAATTGAGGGTTGACCTGATAGGGGGTATTTATGATCATGGGGAGAGCAGAGGCAGAGTGAGAGCATGAGGTCTTTTCCCCAGAGAGGGGGTGGTAAAAGCAAAAGGGCCAGGCTTAAGGTCGGAGGCAAGAGATTTTAAAAAAGGTATCAGCAGAGGTTTCTTTGCGCAAAGAGTGGTACGTGTTTGGATTGAATTGCTAGAAATAGTGGCTGAGGTGGACACTTTAGAAGCCATCCAGGCAAGTACGTGGAGAGGAGAAGCTTAGATGCTATTGGTTGAATGTAGGTAGATTGGTTTGGCTCGCTGGGCAACAAATTCGTTCTCGACAAATTGGGCTAAAGTTCCTGCTTCCAAGCTGTATGTCATTAATCCATTGTTTTGTATAACTGAAATATGCATATCCTGTACTCAGTGCAGTTGTTCTTCAAACACCCTGTACATGTCAGATGTGGATTTGCCCAAGAACAGCTGCTCCCAATTAATCCTCCCTTCCTCCTGCCTAATATTCTTATAATTTGCCCTGCCCTGATTTAATACTTCCCAGCAAGGTCCATACTTATTCTTATTTATAACTGTTTTAAAACTTAAGAATTTGTGATATTGCTTCCGAAATGTTCCTTCATGTAAAGGTCGGTCGCTTGGCTAGGCTCATTTCCTGATACCCGATCCAGTATGGCACCTCCTCTTGTACTATCTACATACTGAGTTAAGAGATCCCCCTTGGATGCACCTAACACATTCTGAACTGTCTAAACCTCTTGCATTAAGGAAGTCCCATTCCATATTGGGAAAGTAGAAGTCACGAATGCCAAAAACTTGTTGTTTTTAATTTTATTCCCAAATCTGCCCGCATATCTGTTCCTCAATCTCTGGGTGTTTATTGGGGTGTAGGTAGTATAATTCCTCTAGAATGATTGCATGTTTATTATTTTTGAGTTCTACCCTTACAGACTCAGTGGACGAGCCCTCCCAGTTGTGATATTGTCACTGATTCTGATATTGCCCCCGTCCTCCCTCATTTTACAAACAAGAGAAAATCTGCAGATGCTGGAACAGTCATGTCAATGATTAATTAATTAACAATCAGTAACTACATAACCTAGATTTTGAATCTCTTCCATTTGTAAGGAATTCAAAATCTAGAGAGTGTAATTAACGTGAGATAATCACTGATTAAAATCCAATGGGAAATTTAGAAATACCATTTTTGCTCAATAAAAGGTGCAAATTTGGAACTTCCTGACACCAAAAGTATTGAAACAAATAGTTTAGATATGGCTAAGGGAATGTCTGTTAGGTATTTATGGGAGAGGGGGCTTGGGAAGCAGGAACTAGATGAAGATGGACTGAAGAAGCATGGATGCCTGCATGGACCAAATGGGTCAAGTGGTTTGGTTCTGCTTTGTGGATGGATGTAGATGTGAGGATGACCAAGCTCCCTTCAAAGAACTGCACAGGGGTTATATTTGTTTTGAGTGTGATCAAAGTCACCAAAGACACACCGAAGCTGGAGTTATAGAAGTCTTTATTCATCATGACAAAAGACATTCTCATGGAAGCACTCTTGGTGGAGGCTCACAAACCCAAAGGCACATCACATTTTTATACCTTTGAGATCAAATTTCAGTACAGTTTCAACAGTTCCAATGCAATTGTTTACTTCAATATTTTGGGTTGACAAACAATTTCATTGAGATACAGAGTGGAAGCAATTGTAATGGATAAGACCTCTCTGAAGGTCATAGTCATAGTCATACTTTATTGATCCTGGGGAAAATTGCTTTTCATTACAGTTGCACCATAAATAATTAAATAGTAATAAAACCATAAATAATTAAATATAATATGTAAATTATGCCAGGAAATAAGTCCAGGACCAGCCTATTGGCTCAGGGTGTCTGACCCTCCAAGGGAGGAGTTGTAAAGTTTGATGGCCACAGGCAGGAATGACTTCCTATGATGCTCAGTGTTGCATCTCGGTGGAATGAGTCTCTGGCTGAATGTACTCCTGTTCCCACCCAGTACATTATGTAGTGGATGGGAGACATTGTCCAAGATGGCATGCAACTTGGACAGCATCCTCTTTTCAGACACCACCGTCAGAGAGTCCAGTTCCATCCCCACAACATCACTGGCCTTACGAATGAGTTTGTTGATTCTGTTGGCGTCTGCTACCCTCAGCCTGCTGCCCCAGCACACAACTGCAAACATGATGTCATTGGCCACCACAGACTCGTAGAACATCCTCAGCATCGTCCGGCAGATGTTAAAGGACCTCAGTCTCCTCAGGAAATATTCTAAAACCTTTTGACGACAGAGAGCCAGACACCCAAAATTAATGTTGTTGGGGCCATCTCTAAGTATACAATTTTGTAAGTGCACAAAAACTATTGACTGCCTATACCTGTGAACATGTTTGATATGCTAGGTGACAGCATCAGTCTGGTCAGCTCTCAACTCACAATGATGCCAATAACTCAGCCTGTTATACAGGGAGGGAGGTGGGGGATGGCATTGATAGTGGACCCAAGTGCAAGACACAGACACTGAAGTACTAGGAAAAGGACAAGGATCATCAAGAAAGCAAGGGGAGTCAGGAAGAAATGACGTTGGACATGGACACAGGTCCTGGACGAGACAAGGACACCGGGCCTGGGCTAGGACTAGGAAAGCAGGACCAGGACAAGGAACTTGGAACTAGGAGCCTGGGCTAGGACTCCGAGCCAGAGACTGGACGTGGACCCGGAACCTGGGTCTTGACTCGGGGTCAGACCCCGAATCTAGGCGAGGACAAGACATGGCTACAGGACTGGACGTGGAACTCTTGCACAGGACAAGGCATATGGACAGGACAAGAACACAAAGCCTTGATTTGGACAGGACGAGGTTCTTGGATTAGACTTAGACAAGACAAGGTTTTAGGACTTGTCTTGGACTAGATGAGGTACTTGGACGTGGCTTAGACTAGACGAGGTTCTTAGACGTGGCTTGGACTAGATGAGGTTCTTGGACGTGGCTTGGACTAGACGAGGTTCTTGGACATGCCTTGGACTAGACCAGAGACTCCTGGACTGGACGAGGAAACTCCAGCACAGGATGAGGGAAACTCCAGCACAGGATGAGGAATCTCCAGCACTGGGCTGGGTGAGGTAGTCCTGGGCTGGACGAGGTACTCCTGGGCAGGACGTGGAATGCCAGGGCAGGATTTGCCTCTTGGACTAGGCTAGGCTAGGCTCGGCTCTTGGACTCGGCTTGGTTAGGCCCTTGGGTACGGAGCCGGGACTCCTTCTTGGAGCACAGGGCCGGGACCCTTCTCGGATGCAGGGCCGGGACCCTTTCTAGGATGTAGGGCCGGGATGACTGCTGAGGATACTTGCCAAGGTGACTGCCGAGGTAAGTGCCGAGGAAACGGCCGAGGAGACTGTCAGGGATTCAGATAGGGTGGGGAAGGAAACAGTCCAGCAAAAGAAGCTGAATCCCAAAGTTATTTATGTAGCCAGCCGGAAACTAGAATCAGGTGCCTCGATTAAGGAGCCCAACGGAACTGAGGAAAACAGGGAAAACCCGGAATATGGATCAATGGACTGGACCGTGAACCGCAAGGCAGACTTCTCAGATTGGACCGGACCATGACATAGCCATGTTGCTTGGTTTGATGCAAGCCAATTAACACAACCCTATTGTCTTGAAGTTCAGCTGTTGCATATGCAATCTCTTAGTCTGTGGTGCAGCCTGTGCTTTGAACTGTTTCCAATTTACAATAAAAATTAGGGCCAATTGCAATCTTCCTGAACTTATTTATATTTACTATAAGAACTGAAGCCTGGTTCTTGTTTGAATTAATTATCTGCTATAATGACATAACTGCAGAATACTCCCGAACAGTAATGGCGCTTCATCAGTTAGGCAGGACATAAATCAACATCTCAGCTGAAAATCAGATCTTCCCACAAAGATACAAACCCAAGTGTCACATTACATTTCATCTGTAACAGCAATAACTATACTTCAGAAGAGTGTATTGCACTTTGCAGTGTTTCAAGGTCATCAAAAGGCCACTTAACATGCCCCTTTTTTTATCCTCCTTATTTCGGTGCTGAAAACTTGAAAAGGGCTGTGACCCCACAATCTATTCATTCAGATATTAAATTTCAGTCACAAAGATGAGATGCTGCTCACATAAAGGAGTCAGATGTCTTTGCACTATTGACTTGAGAAGTTCCATAAACTGCATAGATGGATATGTTTCATATCTGAACCCTCACCTTTATGCACAACTAGTGTGGTCCCATTTATTTGAATGGGGTCACTCACCTTTAATCAAAAAAGTGTGCTTAGATGTAGATACAAGGCACTGCAGATACTGAAACCTGAAGCCACACACAGAGGAGCTGGAGGAACTCAGTGGATTAGTCAGCATGTACGGAGGGAAATGGTCAGTCGATGTTTTGGGTTGAGACCCTTCCTCTGGATCTAGCACGACACTGACCATCAAGGACTCATCAATAATCTCATTTACAGTATTTGATCGTCCATGCCTTATCAATTCATGTGCTTGCCTGGATGCTTAGATAGAGTCATAGACTACACAGAAATAGACTGTTTACCCTTTATTGCCCTTCTACATTACTCCTATTTTCTTGCATTAAGACACATATCCTTCTGTGTCTTGCCTGCATACTTGGCTGTCTAAATGCTTCTCAAATGTATCTGATTCCACCACTTCCACTTTTTAAATATTATCCAAATATTTGCCTCTAAAACCCACTTAGCACCTTTCAGTTTCCAATTACGTCTGGGTAAGTTCTTCCTCAGATCCCCTCTAACTCATATCCTAAACTAGTGGCCTCTCATGTTAAAACAGTGTTGTGCAGGAAAATGTCCTCCTCTCTATTCTATCTATGCCCCAACATATCCTACCTTCAGTGTCGTCCAGAATCACTGAGGGCTCTGCACTTTTGATTGTCAGCCCCCACCAGACTAACTTATCCCATTTAGGCCCCAGGACTGCTCTGAAGGTTTTTTGTTCCTGAGCTTCTGTTGCACTGTTCTGTCACTGCACATGGCCAAAATCACAATGATTTGCAACGGTGAAGTGTTTGGGTCCAATAAAGCCCAGGGAAGGTGTTTATCTTTACTGAAGATTTCAACTGAAAACTTTAGTTGGATCATTGAAGAAAAACCAGTTTATTCAATAAATTAAAAAATGCTAAATCTGTGTCTTTATAAAAGACAACTTACTGCCTATTTTAGAATCAAACATTCTGGTTATAATGGCAGCTGAAAAATAATCAATTATTATGTGTAGGGAAAGGTGATGTAACAACAGACAGTGTAAAGATTGTGTAATTACTGATTGTTTATAGGGGTGCGTTCCGATGTATCTATGGGGAGAATAATTTATAATGAAAAGGACATCAGACCATGACAGGGGAAAGAAGGGCTTTCAGGCAGGAAGTGCACCAGATGTGGTATTTTAATATGAACAGTATTTGTTTACTTTTCAAAGTCGTGAGGTAAAATTTTCTTCTGTTCCATTTGCTGTACTTCAGGAAGGAGGAATCCAGTCTGTAAGGAAACCTGATCTTCCATCCATTAATTGAAACAGACCCATAAACGGGTCTGACCCTCAGATGCACATCTTCTTATCTAGTTTTCTGGAGTTGGCTTCATCCAAGTTATTGCAAGGACAGGAGATCCCAGTGTAAACACTGCTGCAAATGCGAACTTGTAAACACTCTCAACAAGATCAAAAGGAACGTGGTTAATAAGTTATGTGTGACTGGGAAAGTGTTGCTGTAAGTGCCAGTGAGGGTTTTTACAGTGGACAGAACAGCAGGGTGCTTATGCTTTGTAGCTTTGTCCTATTCTACTCTCATCCCAAACCTTACAATTCGTGTACTTTTCATAATATCCCTAAGCATTTTTGACATACATTCACTATTAAAATCACCAGTAGGCAATAGCTATCATTAGATCATCTGATTTTACAGTGTAACCATTTGGCCAGAACACCACAAGAATTATTCTGAAGAGTGTTGCAGGATCTTTCTGTCCAGCTGAAAGAGCAGATGATTTATTATAATTTTCAAAAGAGGATAACGCCAATAGACGCAAACACGAGGAATTCTGCAGATGCTGGAAATTCAAGCAATACACATCAAAGTTGCTGGTGAACGCAGCAGGCCAGGCAGCATCTCTAGGAAGAGATACAGTCGACGTTTCGGGCCGAGACCCTTCATCAGGACCTGACGAAGGGTCTCGGCCCGAAACGTCAACTGTACCTCTTCCTAGAGATGCTGCCTGGCCTGCTGCGTTCACCAGCAACTTTGATGTGTGTTGCTTAACGCCAAAAGAGGTGTATTCCCTCAGCACTTCATTAGAGTGCATATACTGAGCTGTGGAGCAGTAGTGAAAAAATAGGCTACTGCTTCAGCAGTAAGACTACTTCAACAGTACAATAGGAGGCATCAGGTTGGCAGTACAAGAGGTACAATGTACACAGCCCCAACGTGATGGGTACCAGACTGTATTTGATGCTGTTGGGCAGACAGCAAGTCAGAACTCATTTTTGGTGCCTTTCAAATGCAGGACTTTTCATTCCTGCAGTACATAGTTGGGAATGTACATTTCAAGAATTAATTGACTCACTTGGATTATAATCATTGTTGAATCAGCAATGGGAAATTGGCAAATATGATTGGTAAACATGATGTTCTTCCTGCCCATTAAAGAGTAGCTAAGATCAGTTCATTATAGGTTTTTGTCTCTGTTGCACTTATGGTTCTCAGCTGCAGCAGGCTGAAATGAAATGTTGCTGATAACCTTCAGAAATACAGAAAGTTTGACTTAATTTGATATATTTAGCAAAGTCAGCACATCCCAAAGTGATACACACAATTAAATACATTTTCTTTAAAAATCTTGGTTTCTGCAGTGCAGGAGGAAGCCCAGCAGCCAGTGTGTTCACAGCAAACTCCCACACAGGCATGGCAATGACAAAAATGAAAAGCACTTTCTTCAATGATGTTATCTGGGGGATTAACATTTGATCCTGGAAAGGGAAAAAGAGAATGTTAACAACTGAATATCAGGGCACAAAACTGGAATAAATCAACCTCTGATATCTGTAGTTAATATTTTTGAGCATTTCAGTGCACAAGCTCCCAGCCACTTATTTGTTCTTCACCAGCATAATGGCAGTGACTAAAATAGTCAGGATCAGGAATCTTGTGGAATCAACACTTTGCCCATGTGAACTCCTTGATCAATCAGCTGAAAGTTCCCTGGATCGGCAGCATACATCAAATGAACTGGAGCCAATTCCTCAGAGGCTCGTAGTGACATAATAGTGGTGATACAGCCCAGTCCATCACAGGCAAAGTCCTTCCCAACACTGAGCACATCTGCAAGGAATACTGCAACAAGAAAGCAGCATCCATCAAGGACCCCCACCATCCAGCCCATGCTCTTTTCTCGCTGCTGCCATCAGGAAGGACATACAGATGCCTTAGGTCCTGTACCACCAGGTTCAGGAATAGTGATTACCCCCCAACCATCAGGCTCGTGAACCAGTTGGGATAACTTCACTCACCCCAGCAGTGGACTGTTCCCACAACCTACAGACTCTCTTTCAAGGACCTTTCATCTCATGTACTCAGTATAATTTACTTACTTATTTTTTTGTTTGTATAGTTTGCCTCTTTTGCACATTGTTTCTTTGTTCTTATGTAGTTTTTCATTGATTTTATTGTTCTACCATGAATGCCTGCAAGAAATGAATTTCGGGGTAGTGTATGGTGGCACATACATACTTTGATAATAAATTTACTTTGCATTTTCAACATTGGTGCATAAGTGTGCGAGGGAGTGGGTGGAAGACAGAAAACCAACCTCCTTTTAACGTCTCCTCCAAGAGTGCAGTACTGAAGTGGAACGCCAACTGAAAGTCTCTGGAGTAGGATTTCAATCCTCCTTTTCAGCTCAGAGGCAAGAGTGCCAATAAGCTGACATAGTCAGTGCCAGAATATTACCCCCAAAATAGAATGGTGATGGAAAATCTTAAATGCTGCCTCAATGTCAAGGGCAGTCACTCTCACTTTACTTCTGGAAGTCAGCTCTTTACCTAATTTTGGACCAAAAGTGTGATGAGGCTTAGAGCCAAGTGGTCCTGGTGAAATGCAAACTGGGCATTGGTGAGTAGGTGAGAGGATCGGCAATGACAGCTTCCATCACTGTGCTGATTATATTGTAATTAAGCAGATATAAATTGTCCTGTTTTTTGTCAGAACAGGCCATACTTGGACAATTTCCCATATGGTCCAGTACATGCCAGCACAGTTGGCCAGACTCCAGCTAGTTCTGGTGTGCAGGGCTTCAGTCCTGCAACTAGCCCTGTAGCCTCTGCTGTCGTCACTGTTCCCAGCTGGTTCTTGACATCGCATGGAGTGAACCAGACTGGCTGAAGACCTGCCTCTGCAATGATGGGAATTTCTGGAGGAAACCAAGGTGGAAAACGTACTTGGCACATTGTGCTGAATCTGTGAATTAGGTGCAGGAATACACACTCAGTCACTCCATGAGATCGTGGCTGTGCTTTCAGGCTCATATTGGGCCCCATCATCATGAGGGTGGGGATTTGCCTCCTCTATCTCCCTTTAACTGTTTAATTGTGCACCATCATTCATGACTAGTTGCAGCAGGCTGTATAGCTAGGATTTGGCCAGTCTTGATGAAGGGTCTCTGCTCAAAGCATTGGCTGTTTATTCCCCTCCATAGCTGCTGCTTGACCTGCTGGGTTCCGACAGCATTTTGTGTGTGTTGCTCAAGATCTGCAGAATCTCTTGTACCTGATCAGTCTATTGTGGGAATCGATTACCTGTGTCTGTTTATGCTAGTCAGCACTCTTGTAGTCAGTCCTATACTGCAGTTTTGCCCAATCTTTCTTAGGTACATCTGGTGCGACTGCAGTCACGTCCTTCTGCACGCCTCCTGGAACTGGGATTGACACCATAGCTTGACTATAACAGAAGGCTGGGTGCAGCCTAGAACATTAGGGATGGTGATGTGTTCGTTTCAATTGCTAATGGTCCATATCAGTATCCAGTCTCAAGCAGACAGATTTATTCCATTTATCTCACTTATCACAATTGTCATGCCACACAAGGTGGTGGAGAGTCAAGTTGGAATTGTGTCTCAATGAGCACGAAGCAATAGGTTGCTCCTTTGATTGCTGTCAGGGACAATTGTTCCTGTGATACATTAATTGATGCCAACCACCCGTCTTCTATCCCAGCAGCTTCTATATTCCACAGATTTTATTGCTCCATTCCTGTCCGTTCCAATGCCCCAAAGAGAATTCACCCTCCCATTCTAGGATTCCAAAGAGACAGTTCTACCTGACACCCTGATCACCATCACTACCTGTTCTCCTAATCCTCCGGCACATTCCTATGTTTATTTTCTCTTTCCCCGCCCATAACTTTGGGCTCAGTAAAACGATGCTGTGGCAGATTCTAAGCACATTATACCCAGCCGCTGTAATCAGCCCAAGTCAAGTTTATTGTCACATTCACAAGTGCAATGAAAAACTTACTCGCTGCAGTGTAATGGGTACCTAGGTTCTGTAAACACAGGACATAAATTATACCTTGCAACACACACAAAATGCTGGAGGAACTCAGCAGGTCAGGCAGCATCGATGGGAATTAATAAACAGCTGGCGTTTCAGGCCCAGACTCTGCTCCAGGATTGTTTTTGCAAACCTTATTTATACAAGACAGTGTAAAAAAAATGCCCCTGCAAAACTAAGTATTAGTGCAGAAAGGAAGCTATGGACAAGTCTGTGGTAGCACATGGTGATATCTGTTGAAGTTGGGTTAAGTTTGCGCATGCTGATAATTGCTGGGAAGCAGTTACTCATTGTCCCAGACCCCAGAACATGGGCCCCTTGGCTTACTTACTTGTCAATTAGTTTCTAACGTGTAAAAAAAACGACTTGATCTTTTGAATCCAGTTTTCGAAATCAAACGTTTTGGTATGTTTTTCGTTTGCCAACGTTTGAATGAAGATCTGATCTCTAAGGTCAGGAAGAATTAGGCCAAAGCGTTAAAACTTCAAACTCATGGTGGAGGGGGGAGAGAATCACATTATATTTATTTAAGCTTAGGAACACCGTGGTCAGTGATACATTATTGTCATTTAAATTAAATTGAAACGGTAAACAATATCTGCTCCACCCAAGATCAAACAAGTCCGAATCGCAACAGCTTGCCGTTCTGGCCTGCATTTGTACTCCCTCCCCGCAAAAAATCATCGCTCCGGCGCTGAACTACAGTTCCAAAGTGACTCCCTCAGTTGGTGCGGTGCTATAGCTAGCATTACAGTTGTTCACTCCCAAGCCCAACGAGCCTGACTCCCCAGCACTGCCACACAGACTGCGCTTCCAAAACCAGGGGATATCCAGGGGTCACGAAAGGCGAGATATGATTAAGCTTCCCCCCCCCACCACCCGTTTTCGTTATACATATATTTAACGTCTGTGTAGCAACTCGGGCGTGACGTTGGCCTATCCAAATTTCACATGTAGCAGGCGATTCATCACATAGCGCCCCAAGTATTAGTTCCTTATTGGTTTGCAAACGAAAAATAGGTTAACGTTGCCGCAGGGCTATTCAACCATGCGCTTGGGTTCATTAAAAATATTAAAACATCCGTTCTTTCGTCCTCGGTTAATGAAGACCCGTTGGGCGACTTTGAACCTGCCGTCTGCACCTCAGCTGACAGCGAGCGACGCCACTTGACTCCCGGGCCACCGCCCTGTGCTCCGCTCTGCCGGGTTTTCGTGGTCTCCCTTTCCCTGTTGCGCTAACTTTTGCCAGGCTGCCTGTCACTTCTCTCCCATCCCCCTCGCTCTGCGTATCTATAGGGTTGTGGGGAGAGTTCACACTTGTCCTGTGCAATTTCCCCCCGGCTGATCTGCACCTCGATCCCATCCCCGTATCGACTCGTACCAGTGCTGGCGGTGCAGGTGAGGTTGTTTTTTTCGAAGGGTGGTGGGTGGGTCACTGTGGCAGCGGGTCCCCGTTGTGCTGCACCCATTGCCCAAGATGCTCAGCTCCACACGAGGACACGTGAATCACAACAACGCTTGCCCAACCCTAGAAAACCAGTAAACCCGGCTGACAGTTACACGAATTCAAACGCCTTAGTGAAATGGAGACATAAAATGCTTCCAATGCTGAAATGGGGCAACAAGGCTGGGGGAGCTCATTGCTCGAGGCAGTATTCTCCCTCCATCCACACATGCTGCCTGAGTTGCTCTGATTTCGGTGCCTCAGTGAAAAGCAAGCTCATCTGGAGAAGAGGCACACACTGGAACCGAAAAACACAAAGAGCCCGTGCGGGCTCAGACCGCGAACAGAATGACGAAGGTTTACAGGACCACGTGCATTCATCCCCCGGACTGCCGCTGCCAAGAGGGCACCTTGGCGTCCTTCTTCCACGGGCATTTAAAATTGACAGGCGCAACAAATGCTGTCAGAACCGCCGTTTGCTGTTTGCAATGCGGATAAAACGTCGACCCTGAAATAAAGATAATAGTTTTCATTAACACGCCATTAAAACGAGGCGAGTACAGGCGCAATATTTTAACCGGCTCCAGAGCTCAATTGTAGAATCAATGATACCGCAGCTCCCTTTGATCCTAAATAGTTAAAAATCGCCATGGGTGTTTAAGGGATATTTAAATACCCTTAATCATTGCGGGGTCTAAAAAGTCACATGGCTTTACAGAGTGATACCAGCGCACTAGCCGTCTCCAGTACTGCAAAGGTCTTCTGGCTTTACCCTCATATTCCGATGGAGCGCTAACAAAGCTTTATGCTACTCGCAGTCTCTTTAGAAAAGGATTTTAAAACCAATTTGGTCTATAAGTAATATGAGGTATTTGGATTTTTGGAACCACAGATTTAAATATTTTGCTGTTATTTCTGTAGAAAGCGGCTGGTCAGCACCAGCAAGTACGCATTCTACGAGCTCGGAAGACGGATTAAATTCTGTCACAGCCCCGGATCATTGGCTGTCTGGCGTCACTGAAATCCCACCGAGGGGACCCTAGTTCTCCTAGTCAGGACACTATAAATATTTCCGACCCGGCAACGTTGCTGTGGCCGGAGGAGGGGGGTGGGGAAAATCACCGCTTTATTCAACTCAGTAAAAGCGGAGCGGATGCAGGAACCTCAGACGGTATCTGATTTCAGCCCCTCCTTCCGCCAGAGAAACCGCTCTTGGCTCGGCAAGGAGGCACCGTCGCAAGCTCTTTCTGAGACGGCTGGTGCAAGGCCACGGCGTCACTACTGCTGGATTTAGTCATTGAAATGTTACGACTTAGAAAAAGAGCTGTTAATTTTTACCGCTGGTCCTCCCAAAGCCCTTCACAGCCCACTGAGGTAGCAGAGTGCCCGGATTGAGTTCCACAACAGGAACGACTTGGTGCTCGGTCTATGTTAGGTGAATTGTGAATCTTGACCGCTTGCACGCCGTAGGGGTTAGAAGTCTCTGCTCCTGTGTAAATTTGTTAAATTGCACTGTGTAATTATCTGATCTGAATGAACAGTCTGCAAGGAAAACATTTCACTGTATCTTGGTACACGTGTTAATAATAAACCAATTCCAATGCCAAGGTAACACAGTGAGTTATATTAACCTTAGCTGCTGATTTGATACATTCATTGCATTCAAACTACAGGTGTTGGATTTCAAGAGCAATATTGGTATCTCATTGATTCTATAGATGTGTAGTATATTCACTGGCTGTCATGGCCTGGTATGGAAATACCAGTCAGTGCCTTTGAAAGGAAAATCCTACAAAAGGTACTGGATTTGGCCCAGTACATCACAGGTAAAGCCCTCCCAACCACTGAACACATCTACATGAAACGCTGTCATAGGAAAGCAGTATCCATCATCAGAAACTCCCCCTTCCCCCAAACACCACCTAGGTGTTTTCTCACTGCTGCCATCAGGTAGAAGGCATACGATTCTCTGGACTGGCTCCCATCAGGTTCAAGAACAGTTACTACCCCTCAACCATTAAGCTCTTGAATACAAGGGGATAACTACACACACTTTCCTTATCATTGAAATGTTCCCACAACCAATGATCTCACTTTAAGGACTCTTTATCTCATTTTCTAGTTATTTATTGCTATTTATTTATTTTTGTATTTGCACAGTTTGTTGATCTTCCATTGGTCATTTTATAGGTACTATTCTATAGATTTGCTGAGTAGTAAGCCCGCAGGAAAACAAATTTCAGGGTTGTATATAGTGACATATATATACTTTCTTAATAAAATTTACTTCCAACTTTGAGACAGGAGACCGTGGTTGCTGGAATCTGGAGCCAAAAGCAAGCTGCTGGAGACATTCGATCAACATCTTGGGGTTCAAACAATGATTGACGTTCTGAGTCAAATCCCTGCCGTAATTCTGATGAAATGTTGCCTATCCTTTTGCCTCCACAGATGCTGCATAACCTGATGTGTTCCTCCAGAAGCTTGTTTATTGCTCTCAGCATCTGTAGTCCCCACCCCAGCCCCCCTCTTTGAGTTGAAAGGTTATTTTTTTTAGTTTCAAAAAGGTACTTTGTTCATAAAAATATTGCTGTAGGTCCTGACAAAGGGTCTCAGCCCAATACGTTTATTTCCCTCCATAGATGCTGCCTGCCCTATTGAGTTCCTCCAGCATTTTGTGTGTGTCAATACAGAAAATATAAGATAAGTGTACATGTCCTTCTTTACATTAATTTTCTATCAAACTAATATTTCGACTTTACAAAGAAGCAATGGTACATGGGTAGGAAAGATTTAGAGCAAGGGTTTTTATGCCATGGACCCTTACCATTAACCGAACCCTGATTTGGGTCAAATGCAGGCAAGTGTGACAAGCTGTTAAGCATTGTTGCCAGCATGGATAAATGGGGCCAAAAGGCCTGTTTTCTATGCTCTATGCCTCTGTGACTCCAATGCCACCTCCAGTTTCTGCTTTAAATGGTATACCCACAAATTGTTTGAGAGGCTGTTACATAAAGTCTTTCAGCCCCTCAGACTCCAACAGTGGCAGCACCTTAGACTGTCCCTGCAATGCCTCTGTGTTGGCTGCATAGTCTTCCGTAGAACTCCAGTGTAGTACTAGTAGTGAGTGAGAGTTTAAACCCCAGGCTGTCTTTGTTCTCTGGAAGATATAAACAGTCCCACAACATGTGGACAAGGAGCCCTGCTGTCCTGGTCAATGTTTATCATTCAACGAACAACTAAACAGCAAGTGATCTGATGATTAATGGACTTATCACTGTACAAGTCAGTCACATTGTAGCACTGCTGTCACATCAGAAATGCTTTGTTGGCAGTGTGGCCTTTGAGGATATTCTGAGGACATAAAACCTGATGAAAAAAAAGTTTTTTTCTAATGGCCCTAAGGCACCCTGTTGCGTTGAAATGAGGAGAGTGTTAAGCAACACCTATATCAAAAGGCAAACAAAACACAGGGTCTGGAAAACAGACGTAAAAGTCAAGGAATATTGAAAGTACTACGCTCACACAGGATCAGGTTGACAAAAGTTCAAAGTACATTTATTCTCAAAGTATGTGTACATTATACAACCTTGAGATTTGTCTCCTTACAGACAGCAAAAGAACCCATCAAAAAAAGACCATCAAACACCCAATGTGCAGAGAGAAAAGAAACAAATTGTGCGAATGAGGAAAATAAGCAAATAGCATTCAAAACAAAATTGAGTTGATAGACACAAGGCCCGGAGCAGCTGGAGCAATCTACAGCCTCAGCCCCAGTTCAGTGCAGAGCCGAGTAAACATCAGAGAGACGCGAGCAGAACCGGCCCTACCCTTGCCACTTGTCCCAACACCCTGCCTTTTCAATCCTTCTGGCCTGGCGTTTAAATCGTCCAAACATCGAGTCATTCCTCGCATCTAGGACCCAGGCCCGGTCGCATCGATAAGCTCTGGGCCTGGACTCCACTGCCACGCTTTGGCTCATCCCTGATCTTTCCAAATTGGCCATAGATTGCTCAAACCTTGCTCTCAGTTTAAGTGGATGGGCCTCGAATCTGCCTCTCCTCCACTTTGACTTTGCTCCACTTGCCGCAAATTTGCCTCAAACATGTTTTGACCTCACCCTGACTTTGTTTTGAACTCACCTCGCACCCTCACACTTTGACCCTCGATTCAGTCTTGCCTTCGCTCACCTCTCCATTGTTTGCGGGGATTGTTTACCATAAATTTTATAAGAAAGAGTGTTATTGATAAAGAATTTAATTGCATTCTTTGTTTTGTTTGCCACTAGTAAGTAGTCGCTGGGCTTCACCAGAGTTATCTTAAACCGGAATAACTTCTGATAATATGATTTGATTATAGATCTATGTAGTATAGACCAGTAAAATGTTGACAGAATAATAAAATTCCTCAGTCTGCTTCATAATAACCTGATCTAATTAAATAGGTCAAACTGATTCCATCAGCCAATCAACCCCTCCTCACTGGATGCACCAATAACTTGCCAGCACTTGTCCCATCCCTACCCCTCACTTCTTTATATCAGCTATCTTCCCTCTGCTCCTTAAATTTCTCCTCAATTGAAAGGTCTTAATCCAAAAGATTATCTGTGCGTTTCCCACCACAGATGCTACCTGACCTACTGAGGTCCTCTAGCAAATTTTTTTTGCTCTGGATTTCAGTGTCTTCAAATTAAACAGGCTACTTATTGGTTTTGGCGTGGATAATATTTGTTTACAGATGGCTTGCATAGTCTTGAAAGTTCTGAATGACTACCGTCCAGTGGCCCCAACTTCACACATCATGAAGACCCTAGAGAAGCTGGTCCTAGCTCACCTCTGACCCCTGGTCAGATCAGCCCTCGATCCCCTGCAGTTTGCCTACCGGGGCACATTAGAGCTGATGATGCTGTCATCTACCTGCTGAACAGAGCCTTCTCCTATTTGCATAAGCAGGGCAGCGCTGTGAGGATCGTGTTTTTTGATTTCTCAAGTGCCTTCAATACCATTCACCCTCATTGCTGGTGGAAAAGCTCTGTTCAATACATGCAGGCATTTCCATTGTATTCTAGATAAAAGAATACATAACTGACAGACCACTGTATGTCCGGTTTCAGAGCTGTGTGTCAGACATGGTTATAAGCAGCACTAGGGCCCCATAGGGGACTGTATTGGCTCCCTTCCTGTTTACCTTGTGACTTTAGATGCAACACTGAGTCATGTCATCTGCAGAAATTCTCTGATGGCTCAGCAATAGTCGGGTGTATAAAGGGAGAATGGGAGGATGAATACAGGGCCCTGGTGGAGGACTTTGTCAAATGATGCAAGCTGAATCATCTGCAGCCGAACATCAGGAAGACAAAGGAGATGGTGATGGACTTTAGGAAGACTAAGCCTGCACTGCTTCCTGTTTTTATTGATGGTGAGGAGGTGGATGTGGTGAGGACCTACAAGTACCTGGGGTGCATCTGGATGACAGACTTGAGTGGAGCACCATCACAGAGGCTGTGTACAGGAAGGACCAGAGTCGCCTCTACTTCCTGTGGAGACTGAGGTCCTTTGGAGTATGTAGGCCTCTCCTTTGCATGTTCTACCAGTTTATTGTTGCCAGTACAATCCTATGCAGTGGTGTGCTGGGGCAAGATATCAACACAGGTGATGCCCAACAGGCTCAACAAACAGATTAGAACGGCTGTCTCTGTTATAGGTGTCAAACTGGACACACTGGAGGCTGTGGTAGAACAAAGGACCCTACAGAAAATCCCGGCAATTGTGGAAAATATTTCTCACCCTCTGCATGTCACCTTGGCTGTATAGAGGAGCACTTGTAATAATAGGCTAAGACAATAGCGCTGCTTCAAAGAGTGCTAAATGAGGTCATCTTTACCCTCAGCCATTAGGCTCTATAATGAGTCAGCCTACAGCCGGCGAAGTGATGGCCCCTCCTGTTAGACTGAGGTAACTTATTTTTTATTCTTTCATACTTCTCTTCTAATATTTGTATATCCGTGCTCTTGTAATGCTACTCTGACACAGTAATTTCCTTTGGAATAAATAAAGTATCTATCTATCTAGTGGGTGACACAAGGTCAGAATGTTTGACATTGTAAGGTTAATAACTTTTTGTGTATTTTCTGCTTATATTGAGAATAATGAAATAGAAAATGCTACAATAGACAACATCTGTGTGGAGAGAAGTTAAGGTTTCAGGTCAATGCTTTCACTTTTGAAGTCCTTTGAATGTTACGGGAACCATGTGATCTGCACAAACCATCACGAGCAACTAATGTAACACCCTGGGAAAGGTTTCACTGCTAATGGAGTGGTCTTTCTGTAGATGCAGCGTTTGGCTTATGGTTAGAGATAATGGGTACTTTGGAATGTGAGCCGTCCAATGAAGGGAGTGTGTTTTTCGTGTTGCGTGCCTGACACCGGTGTGTGAGTTGGGTGTCTGGTTCAGCAGGAGATGAAGGGAGAAGACATCGGAGAGAAGAGTCGTAAGACTCGACCCAGAGCGGGGCCATGATTCGACGAAGCCCAGGGAGGTTGAAGGAGGATCGGCAAAGGGGAAACCGTGAGCTTCAACTTGTGCACATGATTTCATTAAAATGGGCCCTTTTCCTTTTTTGCTCTTCTTTACTAACCCTTTAGTCAAATCAAGAATTATAAAGCAAAATCATTCAATTGTATGCAGTGTACTATCTGTTATCTCATGTACTTATTTGTAACCGGGTAACAAATCACACAGCATCCACAGAAACAGGGGGTTTCGGAGTGGGCTTGTACCTCAATCTCACACATTTGGTGGGCCAGAGATTGTCTTCCCTCGACTTACATAGCCGACAAAACCAGAGTGTTTCACTAGATTATGGCAGGTCTGAGCTGATACACTCTCAAAACAAATAAGTCTATTTCACAAGTATGTATTTCAATCCAATTTTTTTTTGTTTCGTTTTAGACAGTGTTTATAATTACAAGCTGTGGATATGACCAGGGCTGTAAATGGCTGTCTACCTAAGTCTGGTCACACATGTTATGAACTTGATCCATGTGAGAAAGTGTATCTTCACTAGAGTCTAGAGGTTAGCCCAACCCTGTTTTTTATTCTTCTCATGAAAGCACCCTTCAGTTGGGTGCTACACAACCCAGTTTCTGGGCTTTGATATCATTGGCCATTATGGCCACTATGTGACTGTAGTTCCATGTTAATGTATAGATTCTAATAGCCGTCGAGGAGCTGAGTAAGGCAATGAATTGTTTTAAATCATACTTGGAATTATCAAACAGACCGCATGATGGTCTTCCCATCTTCCCAAGTCAAGTGGACCAAATACTTTGCCAGCTGCACCACGACCTGAGGGTAAGTTTTATTAAAGTAAAAAAAGAAACACCCAGAAACAACTGGAGTGTCTTAAACCCACATTTACTTCAGATGGATTAGCCATTCATGTTCTTCTGCAGAAAAGCCATCGCAGTTCTCAGGGAAAGGTCCTGCGTACAGGAAGTCTCACTGGACAGCACAATGAAGGGACTTAACTCCCTTCACAGGTAAAGGAGAGAAAAAGCTTGGACCAGACAAATGTCAAAAAGGATCCAATGATCACACTGGTAAACTGGAGAGACAATCACTCTGCTGGAGGAACTCTGCAGGTCACGCCCTATTTGTGGGGGGAAAGGAACTGTCAACCTTTGAGCCAAAACCCCGCATCAGGACGAAGCACCTGTCTTTGCTAAGCCAGAAGGCAAAGACTACCAAAAGGTTCTTGATATCTTAAAAAGCTACTAAATATTAATCAATTAAAAATATAATAGACATTTTTGAAAAGTGCAAAAATATTTGATTAGATTTGCTTAATTAAAAGGTCTAAATTACTTTATACTTCCTGGGGCAACGAGTCCCTTCCATTGGAATGAATGAAGTTTTTGGCGCTGGTGCGGATCTGCAGGCAGCAGCCCTGGTGTAAGTGCTTAGGAATTGCGGGGAGCTGGCGCTCCACTGCTGGACTCCATGGGAAGTTTAGGTGGGATTGTGCAAAACTCCTGTTAGAAAGTCCAGTACTTAACTATTCCATGTGAAAAAAAAGCAAGAAACCCAAAGCACTGAGATTTGTCAAGAAAAACTTTGCAAGCAAAGTACTTTAAGGGATGAGAGGGATGTGTAGAGGTAAACCTTTAACTTTTCCACCCCAGACATACTCTATTCTCCCCCCTCCCATTGAGCAGGAGATATAAAATCTTGGAAGTACAAACCGCTGTACGGACTTAAGGATAGGCTCTGTTCCACCAAATGGACCCTTTGTTCAATAAGATGGATTTTTGATCATTTGTACTGTACCCTACGATACTTAATTTCTGCAATTTGCTTTGTTTATCTATGCACAATTTAATTGTAGATTTAATTCTAAGTTATTGTGTGTTATATTTCTGTCACGTGTACTGCTGTGCTTTACATCCTGGTCCGAGAAACATCTCATTTGCATGTAGTTAAATGACAATAAACTTGACATGATTTGATTTGACTTGACTTGACAATCTACCTCATTACAGGCTTGCACTTTATTGTCTGCCTGCAGTGCACTTTCTCTGCAACTGTAACAATATACCATATTTGTATTCTGTTATGGTTTTTTTCTTGTATTACCTCAAAGTACTGCAGTGATGAAATGATCTGTAGGATGCATACATAACAAAGCTTTTCTCTCTACCTCAGTACATGTAACAATAGTAAATCAATTGACCAATTTATAAATTTTTAACCAACTAATTCATTTTTAAAAGAGAATATTGACTCTGTTTTACCAACAGTAGTTGGTTAGGTATATTAAAATCAGCACGGCCTACTGTGTTGATGAATATCTGCTGATATCCTAGTAAAATTGTGATTAAGTTTCCAGACTAGTTCTGTATTATTGACTCAGAGACGTGGTTTTCAAAACATGATCATAGTTCAAATTGTTAAATCAATCTGATGTTAAAATAAAATAGAAGAGCTACCCTCAGTAACTACAGAAACAAAACAACAAGATTGTTGTAAAACCCCACCTGGTTCAGTAATGACCTCTGTGACAGGATCAGCTGTCCTTCCCTGGTCTGTGTAACTCTGGGAACAGCAACTGTTGACTCTTTAAATTCTTCCTCAGCAGGGCTGGACAATAATTACATTTCTAATTATGTCCATATCCTATGAGTAATTAAAATAAAGTCTTTGATTTTTCTTTTGTTTGTGGTTTTCTATGAACAATCGGTGGAAGAAATCAGAACAAGTATAAATTACTTGTACAACCCGATCCAGTTACTGAGCATTCAAAGGTTTTATTTCGGTGGAGGTAAGAGGTGAACCTTCGCCAGTCTATTTCATACCCTGATCTCTCCTGAGAACATCCGTCTGGAATTCGCATCTTGCAGTCAGAAGGAAAGAACTAAAGTTCCCATAAAACCTAGTTCAGTGTTTCAAGACAGCTTTAAAAAATTGCTGTGGTGTTAGAGACACTGTTCGTTGGGTTAAATGCCCAACTGAGATCACATCGGCCTACTTCAGTAATTGTAAGAGAACCTGCTACACTATTTCAGAACGCCACAGCTCACCCACAGGAGTTTGCTATCATGAAGTGGGAGTAATGAAAGTGGCTAAATCATTGTAAATTGTTAATATCAATAAAGCCATCAAGTTTAAGGAAAGCTAATCTGCTGTTGTAAGTATTGAATGGACTTGCACAATAAAATGGACCGCTGACCTCACAATCTACCTTGTCATGGCCTTATTGTCTGCACTGCACTTTTTCTGTAACTGTCACACTATTTTCTGGATTCTGTTATTGCTTTTCCTTTCTACTACTTAAAATGGTGCTGGTGAATCTCAGTGACTACTTGCCGGTGGCAAATACAAAAAAGAAAACAACTAAATACTTTACTATTCACACTTCTTCTAGTAAACAATCACTGCCAACAAAAGCCTGTAACTTCCCCGTTGGAGTTGAGCTTATTATTATTACCTGGCACACTTGCGGTGTGAACTGAAGTCATGAAGGTGCAGGGTGGTTGCAGAGAAGCTTGTAAGGCCGAATCGAGGTGGCAGGGAATGAGCCAATGTTTGGCCATTGCTGAAGCAGACTTGGAGATAATGCGATGCCGTAGGACCAAAGCAAGGCAGAGTCAAGTTGGAGCCTGGGCCCGAGAGCAAGGAAAGGCCTAAGGTTTGATCAATTCAAGCACTGAGCCAAATTGGAAAGGTCAGGTACGTACTGAATCCAGGCATCAGGGCTGGGGCCCATAAACGTATCGAAGCAGCAGGGCCGAGGTCTGGGAGCAAGGAATAACCTGAGTTTTGAACAACCTAAGAACCAGACAAGGTTGAAAAGATCTGGGGTGTGGGGGCTGGGGGCAATGGATGAGCAGGTTCAGCTTCGCTGCTCTGTTGAGTTTACTAATCTGTGCACTGAACTTCAGCTTGTTCTTAGAAACATAGAAAATAGGTGCAGGAGTAGGCCATTCGGCCCTTCGAGCCTGCACCGCCATTTATTATGATCATGGCTGATCATCCAACTCAGAACCCCGCCCCAGCCTTCCCTCCATACCCCCTGATCCCCGTAGCCACAAGGGCCATATCTAACTCCCGCCTAAATATAGCCAATGAACTGGCCTCAACTGTTTCCTGTGGCAGAGAATTCCACAGATTCACCACTCTCTGTGTGAAGAAGTTTTTCCTAATCTCAGTCCTAAAAGGCTTCCCCTCTATCCTCAAACTGTGGCCCCTCGTTCTGGACTTCCCCAACATCGGGAACAATCTTCCTGCATCTAGCCTGTCCAATCCCTTTAGGATCTTATACGTTTCAATCAGATCCCCCTTCAATCTTCTAAATTCCAACGAGTACAAGCCTAGTTCATTCAGTCTTTCTTCATATGAAAGTCCTGCCATCCCAGGAATCAATCTGGTGAACCTTCTTTGTACTCCCTCTATGGCAAGGATGTCTTTCCTCAGATTAGGGGACCAAAACTGCACACAATACTCCAGGTGTGGTCTCACCAAGGCCTTGTACAACTGCAGTAGTACCTCCCTGCTCCTGTACTCGAATCCTCTCGCTATAAATGCCAGCATACCATTCGCCTTTTTCACCGCCTGCTGTACCTGCATGCCCACTTTCAATGCCTGGAGTATAATGACACCCAGGTCTCGTTGCACCTCCCCTTTTCCTAATCGGCCACCATTCAGATAATAATCTGTTTTCCTATTTTTGCCACCAAAGTGGATAACTTCACATTTATCCACATTAAATTGCATCTGCCATGAATTTGCCCACTCACCCAACCTATCCAAGTCACTCTGCATCCTCTTAGCATCCTCCTCACAGCTAACACTGCCACCCAGCTTCGTGTCATCCACAAACTTGGAGATGCTGCATTTAATTCCCTCATCCAAGTCATTAATATATATTGTAAACAACTGGGGTCCCAGCACTGAGCCTTGCGGTACCCCACTAGTCACCGCCTGCCATTCTGAAAAGGTCCCGTTTATTCCCACTCTTTGCTTCCTGTCTGCTAACCAATTCTCCATCCACATCAATACCTTACCCCCAATACCGTGTGCTTTAAGTTTGCACACTAATCTCCTGTATGGGACCTTAAGCCTCTTGAAAATCCAAATATACCACATCCACTGGTTCTCCCCTATCCACTCTACTAGTTACCTCCTCAAAAAATTCTATGAGATTCGTCAGACATGATTTTCCTTTCACAAATCCATGCTGACTTTGTCCGATGATTTCACTGCTTTCCAAATGTGCTGTTATCACATCTTTGATAACTGACTCCAGCAGTTTCCCCACCATCACGTTAGGCTAACCGGTCTATAATTCCCCGGTTTCTCTCTCCTTTTTTAAAAAGTGGGGTTACATTAGCCACCCTCCAATCCTCAGGAACTAGTCCAGAATCTAACGAGTTTTGAAAAATTATCACTAATGCATCCACTATTTCTTGGGCTACTTCCTTAAGCACTCTAGGATGCAGACCATCTGGCCCTGGGGATTTATCTGCCTTCAATCCCTTCAATTTACCTAACACCACTTCCCTACTAACATGTATTTCGCTCAGTTCCTCCATCTCACTGGACCCTCTGTCCCCTACTATTTCTGGAAGATTATTTATGTCCTCCTTAGTGAAAACAGAACCAAAGTAATTATTCAATTGGTCTGCCATGTCCTTGCTCCCCATAATCAATTCACCTGTTTCTGTCTGTAGGGGACCTACATTTGTCTTTACCAGTCTTTTCCTTTTTACATATCTATAAAATCTTCGGCGAGATTTACTCATCTCTGCCCTGAACTGAGGCTGTGGCCTGCAACTACCAGGCTTCTGTGGACAAACATTTGTGAACTTAAACTCTGAATTATTTGCTTACTTTCGTTGTTTGTACAATTTGTGTTTTCTTTCTCTCTGCGCATTGGGTGCTTGACAATCTTATTTTAATGGATTATTTTGTGTTTCTTTGCTTTGTGGCTGCCTGTAAGGAAGGAGAGAAATGTCAAGGTTGTATAAAGTGCAGTATACATAGTTTGATAATAAATGTACTTTGAACTTTTAATGTGGTGTTGTGATGAAATGATCTATAATGATGGCATGCAAAACAGAGCTTTTCACTGTACTCAGTATGTGTCACAATAATAAAGCAGTTTTCCAACTTCAAAGTGCAAGACGCTATGAAAGGTGCCAGAAAGGAAACCACTTATTACACAGTACAAACAAGAGAAAATCTGCAGATGCTGGAAGTCCAAGCAACACACACAAAGTGCTGGAGGAACGCACCAAGCCACGCAGCATCTATGGAAAAAGTACAGTCGACGTTTTGAGCTGAAAAACTTTGGCAGGGCGTTACATTACACACTACATTGGTTTTGCTTCAAAGTAAGTTGATAGATTATTTTTTGGTAAGATGTAAATTTAATTTGTCAGATCTATCTTGTACATCCTTTATTTTTGCACTGATGGGGTTGTTTCCTGGCTCATAATAGTTCAACATTATTGAATCAAGAAATAACAGAGCACTGTGGAAGTTTGTGCCAGATACCTGATTAGTCCCATTTCTCTTTTCCACTCATTCTTTTCCCTGACTTGCCTTGATTGCTCTCTTGCCTTCATGTTGGTTTGATCTGTTGAAAATCTACCATACTTTTGGACTTTACAGAGAGAGGGACTATATATTTAGGTGATTCTCCGATTTTCTACATCAAAAAATTTGGGTGAGTTGGTAAGGTAATGTACAGTATTGTACTATTGGCTCTGTATTATTGCAGTTGAGGACCCTCCAGAATTTAATAGTTTAGCAGAGTATTGTTGCTTTGTTCTCTTTGCCTCTATAAATAAAGCACAAACTTTCACAAAATCTTAGCAGTCTTCTCAAATTGTTTTGTCATTTGCAACGCTATCAATCATTCGTGTAAATACATGATCATGCTTTGATGAACTTGGACCATTATGTCATTTAATTTATAATTACTCAAAGTTCAAAGTAAATTTATTATCAAAGTACATATATGGCACATTTACTACCCTGAGATTCATTTTCTTTCAGGCGTTCATCGTAAATGCAAACAAACACAATACAATCAATGAAAAACTGCACACAACAAAGATGGACAAAAAAAATGGGCAAAAGACAACAATGTATGCAAATTCAGAAAAGGAAGAAAAACACTAATTATAATAAGTATATAATCAATAAATATCGAGAACATGAGATTGTGGAGTCCTCAAAGGTGAGTCCTTGGATTGTGGAATCAGTTCAGTCTGGCGGGTGGGGTGGGTTGGTGGGTGAATTTGAGTGAAATTATCCCCTCAGGTTTAAGAGCCTGATAGGTGAGGGGTAATAACAGTTCCTGAACCTGGTGGTGTGGGACCTGAGGCTCCTGTACCTCCTTCCTGATGATAGCAGCAAGAAGAGAGCATGGCCTGGATGTTGTGAGTTCTTGATGATCGATGCTGCTTTCTTGTGACAGCGCTCCTTGTAAATATGCTCAGTGATAGGGAGGACTTCACCCATGATAGACTGGGCTGTATCCACCACTTCTTGTATGTAGGCTTTTCTATTCAAGGGCATGTTTCCATAGCAGGCCGTTATGCAACCAGTCGGTATAGTCTCCACCATACATCTGTAGAAGTTTGTCAAAGTTTTAGCTGACATGCCACATCTATGCAAAATTCTAAGAAAGTAGAGGCACTACCATGCGTTCTTTGTAATGGCAGTTACGTACTGGACCCAGGACAGATCCTCTGAAATGATAATAAGATATAGGAGCAGAATTAGGCCATTTAACCCATTGAGTCTGCTCTGCCACCTCATCATGGTTGATCCATTTTTTCTCAGCCTCAGCCCCAGTCTCCTGCCTTCCTCCCATATCACTTCAAGCCCTGACCAATCAAGAATCTATCAACCTCTGCCTTAAATATACACAAGGACTTGGCCTCCACAGCTGATTGTGGCAATGAATTTCACAGATTTATCACTCTCGAGCTAAAGAAATTCCTCCTCACTTCTGTGCTAAAAGAACACCCCTCTATTTTGAGGCCGTGTCCTTAGACACTTCCACCACAGGAAACATCCTCTCCACTTCCATTTTATCAAGGCCTTTCAACATTCAATAGGTTTCAATGTGGTCACCCCTAATTCTTCTGAATTCTAGTGATCACAGGCCCAGAGCCTTCAAATGCTTTTCATATGACAAGCTGCTTAATCCTGGAATCATTTTCGTGAACCACCTTGAACCCTCTCCGGCTTCAGCACATCCTTTCTAAGATAAAGGGCCCAAAACTGCTCTCAGTACTCCAAGTGAGGCCTCACCAATGCTTTCTAAAATTTCTGTAATGACGAAGATCTTAAATTTGCTGATCCTCTCCCTCCATCTATGATCTCCTGATGAGAAGTGGCTCATGGGCCTTCGGTTCCTCCTCCCGAAGGCAAATAATCAGTTCTTTGGTTTTGCTGACATTGAATGGGAGGATCTTGTTGTGGCACCATTCAGCCAGATTTAAATCTCCCTCCTTTATGCTGATTCATCACCACCTTTGCGTTGGCCAACAACAGTGGTGTTGTCAACAAACTTAAATATGGCATTGGAACTGTACTTAGCCTCACAGTCATAAGTATAAAGTGAATAGAGCAGGGACTGAGCACACAGCTTTGTGGTCCACCTGTGCTGATGGAAATTGTGGAGGCAATGTTGTTGCCAATCCGTACTGTGAGCCTGCAAGCGAGGAAATCGAGGATCCAGTTCCACAAGGAGGTATTGAGGCTAGGTATTAGAGCTTATTGATTAGTTTTGAGGAAATTATAGTGCTGAATGCAGAGCCATAATCAATTATGAATTAGAAATAAAATCAGAATTTCATTTCATTTCATCTCACAGGAGTAAAAATCTTTATGTTGTGTCTCCGTTGCTAATGTATAAGCAATAAGGAAGGGAAATGTGAGAGGATATTGTCCAAACACTAAGACTGTATACATGATTGTTTCAAATGCACGTATGTACAGTCAGATAAGCAATCAATGGGGAAAGAATCTGTCCCGGAGCCTATTGGTCCTGGCCTTAACGCTGCGGTACCGTTTGCCAGACGGAAGCATCCTGGTGTTTTCACTGTCCAGATGTTCCAGGGTTGAGTGGAGAGACAATAAAATGGCATCTGCTGTTGACCTGCTGTGACATTAGGCAAAATGGGGTAGATCCAAGTCACTACTGAGGCAGGAGTTGATATGTTTCATCACCAACCTTTCAAAGCACTTCATCATAGTGGATGTAAGTGCTACTGGATGATATTCATTGAGGCACGTCACCACATTCTGTTTGGACACCAGTATGCTTGGGCCTTTCCATTATTATTCCATCACTCAAAGAAAATATCTCCCTTCACGCTTCTTCACATTAAAATGCATCTACAAGAGTGTCTGTACTCCATTTGATGGTCTGTCAATACATGCTAATGTCTTGATTTATTTTTTTTCTGCTATTCCTGGGTTTTGTCTCAGCAGAAAAATTTGAAAAGATGTCTTATACTCCCGTCTAAATCATAATGTTTGTCAAAAGGGACAGTGAGCTAACACCAGCCTCCAGAAATCACCATTGCACATCTCCACAATGTTTTGTGATCCATCACTGAAATCAATTTTATGTTCTTGCTGATATTGTACATCTTCAAAGAAATAGAGAGCTATACATTCACCATTTTCTTCTTGTCAATCACAAACCTGGAAATGGTTTTCTACCATTTAGGAAGTGAAAACCTTTAAAAGGTGATTTTTTTTTTGAAGCTGGTGGGATGGATTTTAATTTACTCTTGTAGTTGTTGTCATTACATGACTTTGTCTCTTCGAGACCCGCAGCTCTGTGGCAATCTACTAACGACAATCAAAATACAAAGTTATCTTCTATATAGATGACCCCAGCAACAAGGGGCCAGATCATGCTCAGGGCACTTTGTGTTCTCCACTGCACCCCCTCCCCCACTCCCACAGCCACACAAACCTTTCATGGACCAGGTGGTCCAATGGAGAATGAGGACTCTCTGCTCTGTTGAAAGCCAGCCCATTACTATGTGGCAAACAGGCCTCAGGTGGATAATCCAGGCCAGTATGATCAATTTTTGACAACTGAAAATATTTGAAATAGGTGCAAATAATTAAAATTAATCAAATTAAGTAAAAAGTACTTAAAACTGATATAAATGATTAAGAATATTAGTATTGAAACAAAAACTGTCTTTTTCCCTGGGGTTGGGAATCGAGAATTAGAGGGCATAGGTTTAAGATGAGAGGGGAGAGATTTAACAGAAACCTAAGGGATAACTTTTTCACCCAGACGGTGATCAATATGTGGCCTATCAGCGGCATCAACAGGGCTTTACCAAGAGGTTGGCGGCGGTTATTTAAAAAAGGAGCTTCAAGAGCATTAATTCATTGTACGTGGTCTATCAGTGCCTATAACCAGAGCACCAATCGTGAGTTAGATAGCAGGAAAGGTTCAGGCATGAAAAGGAGACACTGCCTAGCGGAGTGGTCATCGACGGAATGCTCTGAGGCAGAGTGATAGGGCTTTGGCTCATTTGGGCTTCAGCGATAACGGGTCGAGACGAGGTAAGCTACCTGAGAGGAATAGAAACAGGAAGTATGTGTGTGAGGCCGGTGTTCTGTGCCAGCTGTCAGATGTGGGCATCCGGGAGACTCCCAGTGTCCCAGACGGACACATCTGCGCCAGGTGCGTCGAGCTGCAGCTCCTTAGGGACCAGGCTAGGGAACTGGAGATGCAGCTCGATGACCTTCATCTGTTCAGGGAGAGTGAGGAGGTGATAGAGAGGATCTATAGGCAAGTAGTCACACTGGGAACTCAGGAGACAGATAGGTGGGTAACAGTCAGGAGAGGGAAGGGCAAGAGTCAGATATTAGAGAGTACCCCTGTGGCTGTCCCGCTTAACAATAAGTACTCCTGTTTGAGTACTGTTGGGGGGCGGGCAACCTCCCTGGGGGAAGCAACAGTAGCAGTGTCTCTGGCACAGAGTCTGGCTCTGTGGCTCAGAAGCGTAGGGAAAGGAAGAAGGCAGCAGTAATAGGGGACTCTATAGTTAGGGGGTCAGACAGGTGATCCTGTGGATGCAGGAAAGAAACACGGATGGTAGTTTGCTTCCCAGGTGCCAGGGTCCAGGATGTTTCTGATCGCATCCACAATATCCTGAAGTGGGAAGTTGAACAGCGACAAAGGTAGGAAAAGGGAGGAGGTCCTGAAAACAGACTACAGGGAGTTAGGAAGGAAGTTGAGAAGCAGGATCTCAAAGGTAGTGATCTCGGGATTACTGCCTATGCCACGCGACAGCGAGTATAGGAATAGAGTGAGGTGGAGGATAAATGCGTGGCTGAGGGATTGGAGCAAGGGGCAGGGATTCAGATTTCTGGATCAGTGGGACCTCTTTTGGGACAAGTGTGACCTGTCCAAAAAGGACGGGTTGCACTTGAATCCGAGGGGGAAACAATATCCTGGCAGGGAGGTTTTCTAAGGCTATTGGGGAGAGTTTAGACTAGAATTGCTGGGGGGTGGGAACCAAACTGAAGAGATGGAGGAAGGGGCAATTGGCTCACAAATAAAGAAAGCTTGGAGACAGTGCGAAAAGGAAAATAGGCAGGTGATAGAGAAGGGATGCGCTCAGGCCAATGGTCTGAGATGTGTCTATTTTAGTGCAACAAACATCATGAACAAAGCGGATGAGCTTAGAGCATAGATCAGTACTTGGAGCTATGATGTTGTGGCCATTACAGAGACTTGGATGGCTCAGGGGCAGGAATGGTTACTTCGAATGCCAGGCTTTAGATGTTTTTAAAGGACAGGGAAGGAGGCAAAAGAGGAGGGGGTGTGGCACTGCTGCTCAGAGATAGTGCCATGGCTGCGGAAAAGGAGGAAGTCATGGAAGGATTGTCTACTGAGTCTCTGTGCTTCGAAGTTAGGAACAGGAAGGGGTCAATAACCCTACTGGGTATTTTTTATAGACCACCCAATAGAAACAGGGACATCGAGGAGCAGATAGGGAGACAGATTCTGAAAAGGTGTAATAATAACAGGGTTGTCGTGGTGGAAGATTTTAATTTCCGAAATATTGAATGGCATCTCCCTCGAGCAAGGGGTTTAGATTGGATGGAGTTTGTTTGGTGTGTTCAGGAAGGTTTCCTGACACAATATGTAGAAAAACCTACAAGGGGAGAGGCTGTTCTTGATCTGGAATTGGGAAATGAACCTGGTCAGGTGTCAGGTCTCTCAGTGGGGGAGTATTTTGGAGATAGTGATCACAATTCTATCTCCATTACCATAGCATTGGAGAGGGATAGGAACAGAGAAGTTAGGAAAGCGTTTAATTGGAGCAAGGGGAAATATGAGGCTATCAGGCAGAAACTTGGAAGCATAAATTGAGAACAGATGTTCTCAGGGAAATGTACGGCAGGAATATGGCAAATGTTCAGGGCACATTTGCGTGGCGTTCTGTATAGGTACATTCCAAAAAGGCAGGGAAAGGATGGTAGGGTACAGGAACCGTGGTGTACAAAGGCTGTTGAAAATCTAATCAAGAAGAAAAGAAAAGCTTACAAAAGGTTCAAAAAACTAGGTAATGATAGAGATCCAGAAGATTATAAGGCTAGCAGGAAGGAGCTTAAGAATGAAATCAGGGGAGCCAGAAGGGGCCATGAGAAGACCTTGGCAAGCAAGATTAAAGAAAAATCCAAGGCATTCTACAAGTATGTGAAGAGCAAGAGGATAAGACATAAGAGAACAGGACCAATCAAGCATGACAGTAGAAAAGTGTGTATGGAACCAGAGGAGATAGCAGAGGTACTTAATGAATACTTTGCTTCCGTATTCACTACAGAAAAGGATCTTGGCGATTGTAGGGATGACTTACAGTGGACTGAAAAGCTTGAGCATATAGATATTAAGGAAGAGGATGTGCTGGAGCATTTGGAAAGCACCAAGTTGGATAAGTCTCCAGGACTGGAAGAGATGTACCCCAGGCTACTGTGGGAGGCGAGGGAGGAGATTGCTTAGCCTCTGGCAATGATCTTTGCATCATCAATGGGGTCAGGAGAGGATCTGGAGGATTGGAGAGTTGCAGATGTTGTCCCCTTGTGGAGCATGCCATATGAGAATAGGTTGAGTGAACTCGGCCTTTCCTCGTTGGAGCAGCGGAGGATGAGAGGTGACCTGATAGTGGTGTATGAGATGGTCGTGCATTGATCGTGTGGATAGTCAGAAGCTTTTTCCCAGGGCTGAAATGGCTAACACTAGAGAGCACAGTTTTAAGGTGCTTGGAAACAGGTACAGAGGAAATGTCAGGGGTAAGTTTTTATGCAGAGATTGTGGAGTGTGTGGAATGGGCTGCCGGCGACAGTGGTGGAGGCGGATATGATAGGGTCTTTTAAGAGACTCCTGGATAGGTACGTGGAGCTTAGAAAAATGGAGGGCTATGGTTAACCCTAGGTAATTTCTAAAGTAAGTACATGTTCAGCACAGCATTGTGGGCCGAAAGGCCTGTATTGTGCTGTAGGCTTTCTATGTTTCTATGTTTCTAACATGAGGAACAAGCTTCAGAGGAAGTCATTGAGGAAAATACATTAACCACATTTAAAAGGTATTTGGACAAATACCTGGAAAGGAGAGAGGTTCAGAGTGATAAGGGTGAAATGCAAGCAAATGGGACTTGCTTAGACAGGAAGCTTGAATGCAGGACTGAAGAGTCTGTTTATTTGCAATTTCAAGTCCCTGAGTGTCAATATCTCTGAATATTTTAACCTGGACCCAATATGTCGATGCAGCTACTAAGAAGGCACAGCAGTGACTATATTTCATTAAGAGTTTGAGGAGATTTGGTATGTCACCAAAAACACTCATAAATTTTGACAGATGTACTGCGGAGAGCATTCTGACTGGCTGCATCACCGTCTGGTATAGGACGGGGGGAGTCTACTGCACAGAATTGAAGTAAGCTTCAGAGAGTTGTAAATGTAGTCATTTCCATCATGAGCACTAGCCTCTGCAGTATCCGGGACATCTTTAATGAGTGACGCCTCAGAAAGGTGACGTCCATCATTAAGGAACCTCACACTCAGTTCATGCCTTTTTCTCATTGCTACCATCAGGAAGGAGGTACAGGAGCCTGAAGGCACACACTCAATGATTCAGGAACAGCTTCTTCCCCTCTGGCATCCTATTTTTGAATGGACATGAACCCATGAATACTACCTCACTACTTTTCTATTTCTGCACTACCTATTTAACTATTTATATGAACTGACTGCAAGTCACAGCTTTTTTTGATTATCATGTATTGCATTGTACTGTTGCCATAAAGACATCAAATTTCACAACATATGCCAATGATTTTAAACCTGATTATGATTCTGATTTTGATATGCATCTATAGCTTCAAGGACCTTTTGCTTCAAGGTTAATGGCCCTTTTCAGATGGATAGGATTGGCACTGGATGGCTGGTGTAAAGCTGAGGAGCCAGATATGAACTGTATCCTGCCCCTCAGTACAGTATGACTGAGCTCCATCCCAGAGTTCAGTGCGGCACTGTTTAGAAAATCAGAAGGACTGATTCTAACCTCCAGTGTAATCTGTACTTCCATGCTACTGACGTGAAGGTCAGGAATTCACATAGCAATTTTCTGTAGAAAGTAGGGCTGAAGGCAGCACAACCCAGGCTGATTTTGTTCAATACATGTTTCTGAAATTTCAAGCACATTACTTCCTGATACAATAGCATATTCCCCTTACTAAATTACGCTTTCTCTACAACTAAACACATAAAATTGGACTAGACTGGCACCATCTGCATTGCCCTTTTTTAAGTCTCTGAACATTCCCTGAGCGGCCACTTTATTAGGTACAGGAGGTACCTAATAAAGAGGCCGCTGAGTGTATGTGTGGCTGGCGAGATGGGCATTTATTGGCCCCTCTGCTGATTGTCCTCACAAGCTGGCATTGAGTGGTCATCTTTAATGGATGAAAACATTTCCCTTGCCCCTGTTCATAAATACCGGACAGGTTTCCACAGCCTTCAATGGTCCCTGTTAAAAGTGGAAGAGGATGTTCAGAGTGCAATTACTCTGATAAGCTAACCAGTTTAACTCTGTTGGAAATTAAGTTTTATGTTTGAAAGGACTTTTTAAAAATAAAAAAACCACTAAGCCCTCTTCAATAATGGAATAAAAAGAACCCCCAAGGAACGGTTCACCATTGACGTCTGATTAGCTGACTGGCTGCCTGCAGAGACATTACAAAGCTTTGTATCCTTGCATCCCAGCAGGCACAGAACCATCAGCCAATCACGGGGACCTAGGACTGAGTGACATTGTTTGCAGAGTAGCAAACACAATTGAGTTTTTTTTATTCCAACAGAGGAGAAAGCCTTCTCACTGAAGGAGTCCAGCTGCATAACAGTATAATTCCTTATTTAGAGACGGCTTAAGGAGATTTACGCTGGAGTATTTTATTCCAGACCCTGGGACAGTCTCTGTCAGTGTATATAAATTACAGGACAGATGACTTCACGCATTGATATTCAAACTAGCAACTCTTGTCTGGAAAGCAACGCAGTTGGCAGTGGGAATCTCTGAGTGATCATACTGAAGAGCCCATGTACACCCCATCATCCCAGGACACTGCTGGGACATGTGCCCATCCCAGAGAGTGAAGACAGGAGCACGAGCAGCGGCGTAAAACTATCATTTCTGGGAGAATTTCTCACACACACACACACACACACACACACACACACACATGTTTTCAGGGGTCAAAGGTGTACACATGAGCTCAGAAACTCATGTTACACATGTAACTATATGTGTGGCACAAACACGAGGAAATCTGCAGATGCTGGAAATTCAAGCAACACACATAAAAAATGCTGGTGAACGCAGCAGGCTAGGCAGCATCTATAGGAAGAGGTACAGTCGACGTTTCAGGCCGAGACCCTTCGTCAGGACTAACTGAAAGAAGAGATAGTAAGAGATTTAAAAGTGGGAGGGGAGGGGGAGATCCAAAATGATAGGAGAAGACAGGAGGGGAAGGGAGGGAGCCAAGAGCTGGAAAGTTGATTGGCAAAAGGGATATGAGGCTGGAGAAGGGAGAGGATCATGGGACGGGAGGCCTAGGGAGAAAGAAAGGGGGAGGGGGGAAAGCCCAGAGTATGGGCAAGGCGTTATAGTGAGAGGGACAGAGAGAGAAAAAAAGAGAGAAAAAAAAGGGGAAAGAAAAAAAAAGTGCAGCCTGGTAGTGTAGTGCTTATCACAATGCTTTACAGTACAGGCAACCCGGGTTCAGTTCCTGTTGGGAATTCCTGTAAGGAGTTTGTACGTTCTCCCTGTGACTGCGTGGGTTTCCTCCAGGTGCTCCGATTTCAAACCACAGTCCAAAGACGTACTGGTTGCTAGGCTAATTGGTCATTGTAAATTGTCCCGTGATTAGGCTAGGATTAAATCGGGGATTGCCGGTCAGCGCGGCTCGAAGGGCTGGAAAGGCCTACTCTGCACTGTCTGTCAAGAAATAAATAAATAAATGCAGAAAAGGCTCTTTGTACTTGCTACCTTTTACCATCCCGTCGCTCTATTGTTAGGAAAAAAAATTGAAGGGGCCAGTGCGCATGCTGCCTGGGCTATGACAAGCTGTCAATGGACAGGTGAAAAAAACTGTCTGCTTGCCCCGAGGCACTCACTCTTCTTTCAAAGGGATGACAGGAAAATAACAAAAATGCCTTCACATGTGCCTGAGTCAGCATACACCTCCAGCCCTCAGCTATACTTGTGTAACCATGTACTGATGCCGTCACCCTGTTATGCATTTTGGCTGCATATTCGAGCTGACAACCATAAGAAAGATGGAAGCATGACCCGCCCAACCCCGGCATATCATATTACTTATTTGTGATCACTCCATTTTACAGAGCCCTCGGATTGATTAAATACAGCAAATGGCTTACCCACTGAAATGAGGCAGCTGATGGCAGCAGGGAGAGGCAAGGGTTGTAATTCTCAAACCAGCTGGGAATGGTGGCATTGCTGATCTCCCGTAGAATGCTCCCAGTGTGTGCTTGTAAAGTAGCCTGCGAGCAGGGGCTGAGGGGCTGCAGGGTGGATGGGGGATATGCAGTCAGTTCTCAGAGCCGTAAGAGCTAACAGCTAACAACTTCCAGGTGCAGACCCGCTCAGGCAGAGGCCTGGTCCAGAACCGTGGGCAACTTTTAATGCCTCAGGGCTTTTGCTGCAATGTTTTCCCTCCCTTCAAAGTGCAGCTCTGCACTCTCTTTCACTTGCTTTAATTGTAGGGTCTCTGGTGTGTCACGTCAACTGATTAACAAGACTCCGCAGGGAACTGCATCGCTCCTTTATTGTTTTCCATTTTATTGACTTGGAGTGTGTTTTTTCTGAATCGGCCAGTATTTATTACAGGGAACATTAAATCTAACAATATGGCACTCCACTCAACTTCCACTGTCACCCCCTTCTCTCAGAGATGCAGGCTTAGTTTTCTATGATGCATTTTGCACGTAAAACTCATTAATTACGTTTAGCCTGGGATCGATGAGGTATTATAACATCTGACAGAAGAGGTTGAAGAATAATCAACTCACTTCCACTTCTCCAAGTGGGGAGGAAGCAGTCAAGTTCAATGGGAAAATACTATTAAAAAGATTTTGGAGAAAGCACCAAAGGCTTCAAAAAGTACATAAATTCAGTTGGTAAAAGAAGAATTCTGATTTACTCTTGAAAAGAATAACAATGTGCTTTGTTGGAGCTCATTCCTAGAAATAACAGAGCATTACACCATTTGTTTTACAGAGTATTGACACTATAAAACCAGCCCCTGCAGTGATTGCTGGAAGGTTTCACTTTAGTTCTGAAGTATCTTCGGAACTTGGGGTTCCCAAATGTATTAATAATGTGATAATGTCTGTCACATATTTTATAAGGTTTTCAATATCTGAATAAATAATTAGTTTACAGTCTCGAGTGAAAGAACAGAGTGTTGAGATTGAAGTAAGATCTCATGACAACAGGCCAATAAAGGTGCACTGGGCCAAAAGTGGGAATGGTAGAGGTGGAGGAAGGGGAGGATGGTATTTTCACTGAGCAGCACTGGAGCTAAGGGCCGAATAGCATCCTCCCTGCATTTGTATATTTCATTGACCAACTGACCCAGTTATACCAGCATCATTTCTGCGGCAGCTGGTACCATTTGGCATGAGCAAACAGTTTCAAGGTGTCTATTTGCCACCATTCTGCTGGCAATGGTGCTTCCTCTGAAATTTGGGCAAAGACTTGTTTCAGCCAGTGATTCAGAGAGAACACAAGAGTGATGGGGGAAGCTTCTGGACTCTGGCAGCTAAAAACTTCAAAAGGGAAAGAATATACATTTATGTGGTGACTTTAACAAGCCCAGGACACTCCAGGGAACTTCAGAGCTAATGAAGCACACTTTGAAGGGAGATCATTGTTGTAATGTAAGAGACAGCATCTGGTGTATGCCCACAAAATGATGTAAGCAGCAATCAGATGATGACAAGATAATTTGTACTTATCAGTATTAATTGAGGAGTAAATATTTGGCAGGATCATTGGGTTTCCCCATTACTCTCCTGCACAGAAATCTGGATTATTTAAGATTAGTGTTTGATGAATAACTTTGAAAAGGTAAGTTTTTTTTCGCCCAGGCTAATTACACCTCACACTAGTCTCATGAAACTGGAAGTAAGAAACTATCTGTAAATAAATTTACTACCTCATTCAGAAAGCCAGTATGAAGTATTTTATGAGGAACACTGTCGCATCAGCAACTTTCTGTCTTGCTGCTGTTCCTGTGGCGTTTGAAAAATTACATTTCAAGCCTTAACCCCACAGCTTCTGTCACTTCTCAACTGTTCATGGGGCTGAAACTTTTGAGTTAAAATATGCAAAATTTATTTTTGTATGTTGCCTTGAAGTTTATTTTTACATAGAAAATCAAAATTTGAATGTTGATAATTGTATAATCCAACTGATACTTCATTTTTGAGGGGAAAGACTAAATGAAATGTTAAAAACATATTAGACTCAGTGGGCTGAATGGTCTGTTCTGCTCCTATGTCTTATGGTCTTAAGATCTACATGAGAGCTATAAAGGACCTACTTAAATGTCAAATTACTATTAACTTGAAATATTTCAGAATTATATAGTGCTCACTCTTTAGCTGGAAGAAAGCAAGAAGTGTAAGAAATGCCTATTGTTCTCTTAGAGATAATTTGTCCAAGATGTTGCCTGAAGAGACCAAGGTGATACCCAAAAAATTATGCAGGAAGGGGGAGTGTGTGCTTGCCACATAAATATGTTAATAAACTTTAAGTCATATAAATATCACATCAGAATGCAGTCTGCAGGAAAAAAAGTACGGTGATTAAAGATTTTAGTTGTGATGAAAATGTCATCCTCAAAGCTTCATCAAAGAGGGAAGAGTTTTGTTAGTGAGGAGATTGGAATAAAATATATTCTTCATTTACTTTAAGTTGAAGAGGTAAATGTATGCCTTCTTAAGATGATGGTAGAAATCTTGTATAATTCCACAGAAATTATACAACAAGAACATGGGACTAGGAGAAGGGCATTCAGCTTGCTTACCCTCCCCCCACCTCTAGGTCTCTTTTGCTATTAGATCATGGAAGATTTATACCTCCGCTCAATTTTCCCACCTTTGCTCCATATTCCTTGTTACCCTTAAGGAAAAAAATGTTGCTCTAATCTCTGGAGTGGTCCTTGAACCCACAACCTTGTAACTCACAGGCAAGATATTTGGATTTCTGCCAGACTATAGCTACGTAATCAAATACATTTCACAAATAGCTCCAAATTGCTAAACCCATCTCAGTACTAATGCACTGCAGCTGTGGTATTCTCTGCAGCCCAGGGTGCAAACCTTCAGCAAAGAGAAAAAGGCTTTGGAGCCGGTGGAAATATTTACCAGTATGATTCCAGTGAGGATGGATTGCAATAACATGGTTAGACTGGAAAAGTTGGGGTTTCCCCATGGAACCAGGAAGGCTAGATGAGAAATGAGGAATGTATTTAATGCCATATACAGTTCTGAGATTGCTTTAATAAAGAGGAATCACTTTGAGTGACCATAACAAAAGGACACAACTTTAAAGTAAACAGCAAAAGACAAACAGACCTTTTTATTGTGATGAGTACTTAGAATTTGAAATGTGCTGACTAATAAGGTGTGGGTTCCTTTGAAAGGAAATTAGATAGGAGTTAAAAGAAGAAATATTTCAGAGAATAGGGGGAAAGAATTTTTCGTGGGACTAACTGGATCATGCTTCAAAAGGATTTCTGCAGACGCAAAGTACAGCTTGCCTATACTGTGCTGTGGTGAGGTTTAACCAAGACTCGGAGCAAATGAAATCTCAGCCCCTTCCTTTGATTCTTCCCATAAAACGCCGGAGATCAAGCATATACTCTGCAGGCATGGTTTGGAGATGTGTGCAAAAGCCTCATTGGATTTTAAGTACCATTCGAACCTGAGACTAAGGATTGTTTAGACAGAGGAGTGCAGTAACAGTATAAGTCCAGCTGCATGCCTATTGTTGAAGCTCCTAATAAATCACAATCCTCAAAAAACACCTTTTCATTTCCAGGGCTTTTGTTCCACTGATCTTGAAGCTACAATATCCCCTCTCAATAACTTGTAACATCCACTCCTAAATACAAACAGGAAACAGTAAAACAATCTCAAGGACAATGTGACTGGTCTGGTGTCTCTCGAGTACTTGCCAAAACTTAAAATACTCTGGATAACAAATAGCGACGTTTCAGTCACTGCTTATATGAGAACAGAGGAACAGCTAGTAGAACTGCTGCCTGACAGAGGGGTCAGTGACTGGGTTCAATACTGACCTCAGGAGCTCTCTATGTGGAGTCTACACTTTCTTCTAGTCATTGCCTGGGTTTCTTCCAGCTGCTTTAATTTTCTTCACACATCCCAAAGATAAACAGATTAGTAGGTTAATGGAGTACTGTGAGTTTGCCCTGGAGTGCTGGTGAGTGGGAGAGTTGATGGGATGGATGGAAGAAAAAAATGAGATTGGTATAGGCTTGATGTATGTCTGTACTTAATGGCTAGAATGCAGTCAGTGGGCGGAAGGGCGCACTCCCATGCCCTATCATTCCATAAGAACATATAAACTAGAAGTTGAGGCAGGCAATTCAGCCCTTCAAGCTTGCTCTACCATTCAGTAAGATCATGTCTGAGCTTCTATCTCACCAAACCTGATCTCTGGATTCCCTGTGTATCTAAAATTAATTAATCAATCAGCCAATCAATCTGTGCCTTGAATACACTCAATGACTGAACCTGCGCAACAACCTTTGGTAAAGAATTCCAAAGACTTGCCCTCATCTCGCTGAAAAAATTTCTCCTCTTCTCTCTCCTAAATTTTGACATTACCCCCCCCCCCCGACCCTAGATATTCCAGCCAAGGGCAACATTATTCCTACACATAACCTGTTAATCCCCTTAAGAATTTCATATGTTTAATGAGACCGCTTTCTATCCTTATAAGTCCCAGAGGCACAGGGCTAGGTGTCTACTCGTAAAATAAAACTGCTGTCCCAAGAAGCATTATAGTGAATCCTCGTTGCACTTCTGATGCAAGTATATGCTTCCTCTGGTACGGTAACCCAACCAGTGTGCCATGGTATTTTTACACTCAGCTCCAGTACTCCTGCATTAAATGCTGAGTAACTGTTTTCCCTCCTAAATACTTGTTGCTTCTGTCAATTAACTTGCAGAGGGTAAGAAGCTGGTCCTGAATTGTTGAGAGTATGTCTTCAGGCTCCTGATGGTAGCGATGAGTAGAGGGCGTGTCCTGGGTGATGGGGGTGCTTAATGATGAATGCCACCTTTTTGAAGGTTGCCTGGACGCTGGGGAGGCTAGTGCCCATGATGGAGCTGACTTAAAGTTCACAACTTTCTGCGGCTTCTTTTGATCCTGTGCAGTAGCCCCACATCCCAGACGGTGATGCAATGAGTTAGAATGCTCTCTGTAGAAATTTGAGAGTGTCTTTGGTGACATACCAAATCTCCTCAGACTCCTAATGAAATACAACTGCTGCTGCCGTGCCTTCTTTGTAACTGCATCGATATGTTGGGCTCAGGATAGATCCTCAGTGGTGGTGACACTCCAGCCAGGAACTTGAAATTATTCACTCCTTCCACTTCTGATCCTTCTATGAGGATTTTGTGTGTTCCTTGGTCTTACTCTTTCTGAAGTCCACAATCAGTTCTTAAGTCTTAATGACATTGAGTGCAAGATTGTTGCTGGGACACCACACAAGAAGCTGATATACCTTGCTCCTATATGCCTTCACTTTTTCACCAGTTATGAAAATACCCAAAGAAGTTTGCCTCATCTTCTTTATATATATTATATTCAAACCGCAAAGTCCTTGCCCATTCATCTACCTATGTCTGGAAATCTGTATGCATCCTCCTCATAGTCCACCCTGTATTCAGCTTTGTATCACCAGAAATCTTGGACCCGACCCCCCACCCGACACTTGATTCCCTTCAACCAATTCTTTGAAAAAGATTTATGAACATAGGGACTCATCCTCAATCTGAGCAGCCCAACACCAAAATAACCTTTTACAGCCTCCCAATCCTGAAATAACCCGTTTAATCCCTGATTTCTCTTTTCCCATCCATTAACCAATCTTCCAGGCAAGTTTACATATTACCCTCGATCACATATCTCTAATTCTATTTAATAATCTCACTGTATGATATTGTATTAAAGATCCTTTTGGAAGTCCAAATACAACATGTCAACCAGTTCCTCCTAACCTTTTCTCTGTGAGCTTCAAACTCAGAAAACTCAAACTGATTTGCCAAGCATGTTTCATAACTTCATTTTGACTCTGCCAAAATTCTGCTAGTATTTTCCCAAGTGCCCTGTTACCACTTCCTTAACAACAGATTCCAGCATTTTCCCCGCTGCTGATTCCAGGCTACAGTTGCTGATTTTTTTTGAATGGTAGAGTTACCCTTGCTGCCATGGAAACCATTCTAAAATCTATGCGAGTTTGGGAGATGACAACCATTATCACCTCCTTCAAAGTATTGTAAAAGGTCATCTGGATTTGGGGATTTATTGCTTTTCAGTTCAATTCATATTTTTCCATTATTAAATTTTCACTAAGGCTATTTAAGATTGAGTCTCTTATTTACTTTAGTCTTGTTCTCTATGATTAACAGGATATTTTCTGCACCTTCTACTGTGTAGACAGACAAAAGATGCTTCTTCAATATTGTTGCCATTCTCTTATGAAAATATAATATTTCCTTACTGATTTTTCACCCATCATGGTCTGTAAGGGGCCCACAGTAACTTATTTTCCTTTTCACTTATCTATTGCAGTCTTTTATAATCTTTTAAGTGTCTTTCCCGAACCTTCATTTGTATTTGTTTCCTCTTCCCTTTTTAATATCTCAGTCCTCTGCTGAGTTCCAAACTGTTTCCAATCCATAGTATTTCCATTTTTCCATATTTTCTTAAAACATGGCTGGGAGTCATTTTGGCCCATCAAGTCTATGCTGGTTGAATGAGCAATTCCATTGTGATGCAGTCACCCTGTATCCCCACAAGATCCTACACTCACCTACAAGGGCAATTTACTGCGGCCAAGTAACCCACCAACCTGCTCATATTTGGGATGCAGGAGAAACCAATCAGCCTGAAGGAAACCCACATGGTCACAGGGCGAGTGTGCAAACTGCACACAGACTGAGCTCAGGATCGACCTGGGAAATTGGAGGTATACTAGTTTCTTCAGTGGTCTCCCCATTATCAGTCTTTTCCTTTGATCTCATATTATAAGACCATAAGTTCAGAATTTAAGCCATTTGGCCCTTCTTGCCTGCTCTGCTATTCAATCATAGCTGATACATTTTCCCTCTGAACTCCATTCTCTTGCCTTCTCCCAGAACATTAATAATAAACAATATATTAATTATTTAATTGTTAGCCATTGCCTGTTTGTTACCATATCTTTTATCTAGCTTCCCAGGCATCCATAGACTAGTCACACTTCGTGCTTTCTAAGTTTTCTTTATCTATATTTATGAGCTGGTTTCATATTGAACAAAATTATTTTAAATTTTTATCTCAAATTCTATCATATTATAAAAAATGTTCCTTTAAGGCACCGTAACTATTAGATCAATTAATTAGCTTACAGTCATTGCACAACACTTGATTCAAAATAGCTTTTACTGTAATTGGTTTCTCAACATTTTGATGTAGAAAACCAACTCTTACTATCTGCTGTTTTACTACTCCCTGAATCAGAATCAGCTTTAATATCGTTGGCGTACAATATGTCATGAAACTTGTTGTCTTTGCAGCAGCAGTACAATGCAATACGTAATAGTAAAAAGAAAATCTGTGAATTGCAGTAAATATATATATATATATATGTAAAACAGTTAAAGTAAGTAAGCAGAGCTAAAAGTAAAAATTTAAGAATTGGTGAGGCAGTGTTCATGAGTTTATTGTCCATTCAGAAATTGGATGGCAGAAGGGAAGAACCTCTTCCTGAATCATTGAGTCTGTGCCTTCAGGCTCCTGTACCTCCTTCCTGATGGTAGCAATGAGAACAAGGAATGACCTGGGTGATGGGGGTCCTTAATGATGGATTCCACATTTTTGAGTCATCGCCATGTGAAGATGTCCTGGATACTATGGAGGCTAGGATCCAGTACCTACATGGTGGCTACATAGGCTGGAGGCTACGGAGGCTAATTAAAGTTGATCATGGCTAATTTATTACCATTGTTACATGATGTTCACAGGTATCGCTCTAGTATTTTCGTATTGTGGTTTTATTTAAGATACATGTTAAGTGAAGAATTCTCAACCTTGTTTTTACACTCATTCTCGAACCTTGGCCTCTCTATCATGGTAATTTCTTCTTCTTCCTTTGCCTTTGATTCTCTGCACACTTTCCATCCTTCTCTTGCATATCCCAGGATTTCTCCTGGCCCACCTATGGATGTTTAACCAACTGGTTTCTATGCTCTGGCATTCCCTTCCTAAACCTCACTGCCTACCTACCTCTCCTCCTTTAAATTATACATCAATATCCATTTCTTTAACCCGATTTTTAGCCCATCAATACAACATTTATAATTTTCTAGAAAAGAAACAGAAGATGCTTGGCAGGTCAGTCGGCATCTGTGGAAAGGGAAACAGGGTTAATGTTTCAGATTCCAGCCCAGAAGATGAGGAGGAAATGGGAAGAACAAAAGGAAGCACCTCTGATAAGGGAGACCATATGGCTGTTAGAATCAGATTATGCTTCAGTGTCTGATTTATGTCTTGTTAATAACAGGGCTGTGGGACAGAAAGAGAAAATCTGAGCCAAAATCACAGTTCGATATCTGACGGAAATGGCCCATTATGATACAGACAGAAATAAAGAGCAAGTTACCTAATGTTGGCAAATGCAGTAATAGCAGGTTGCAATATACCAAGATGGAAGTAGGAGATGTTGTTCCTAAGGTCTGCTTTTGGCCTCGTTGTAAAGATGTATGATAGATCCAAGTGGGAGCAGGATGGAGCAGGAAGCTCCGTGTCACTCCTGTGGACTGAGAGCGGGTCAGAAGGTGATCATACAACCTGTGTTTGGTTTCATCCTCGACGCTGTTGGAGGATGGTGCCAGAGCACAGTTTAATTGACGCGGTTTGTGGATTACGGACTCGAATTCAGGTTTATGATGTATTTTGCGTTTTTTTCTTTGCTCCTATTTTTTTTGCTAGTTTGGGCAATTCTTGAATCGGGGCGGCCTGCAGATAGCGAACACTGAACTGAACTCAGTATATATGCCTTTTGATTTTGTGTTTTCGCTTGTTCTTTTTTTTTCACTGCTGGGCACATGGCCAAGTGGTTAAGGTGTTCGTCTAGTTATCTCAAGGTCGCTAGTTTGAGCCTCAGCTGTGGCAGCATGTTTGTGCCCTTGAGCAAGGCACTTAATCACACATTGTTCTAGTCTGTGTGAGGAGTGGCGCCCCACACAGGCTTCCAATCTGCACCTTGTAAGACATGAAAATGCCCAACGCAGGCCTCTCATGGTCTGAGTCGACGTTCCATCCCTCCCTTTTTTTTTGCTAGTATTTTGTGCGATTTGGGGTTTTTTTTGCATTCTGGGGGGGTGGTTTCTTTCAATGGGTTCCATGGGACCTCTTTGTTTTTTGGCTGTCTGTGGGAAGGTGAATCCCAGGGTTGTATACTGCACACATACTTTGATAATAAATGCACTTTGAATCTTTCCAGTGTTGGCAGATGAAGGTAATTCTTTGACGCAGCCCTGAGGTCCATTTCAGGGGGCTTGTTTATATGGATGAGGTAATAAGCTGATGGTGGGGCTAAGAGGGTGGTTACACATATGCAAGTGAAATAAAAAATTAGATTGGACTCAGGAGAGTCTGCAGATGCTGGAAATCCTGAGCAACACACGCACAAATGCTGGAGTAACTCAACAGATTGGGCACCATCTGCCTGATCCTATTTGCTGCCTGACCTGCTGAGTTCCTCTAGCATTTCATATATGTTGCAAAACATTAGATTAGTTTTGATCCATACTGCTGATCACATTTTGGCTCCTATTTGCGCTTGCATGTTAAAACTGATGTCTTATTGGAAATATCTGACCACTTTGGCCATCCAGACAATGGTGAGGGAACAGCTGGAGGGATAGTCTAACAAATCTGTGCTGTTTCACATCATTTATGACTCAGTTTCACTATCAAGGTCAATCTCAGCAACAGAGACAAAGATTTCAGAGTCTAATAGCTATATTATCCATTAACAATGCACAAATCAACCTAGATATAACATTACAATGACTTCCTGCTTGCAACATCTATTTTTAATTATTGCAATTTGGTACACTTCTTAATACCTACGCAGCCTGTGCATAATATGAGCAAGCATCGCTACCAGACAATTAATGTCAACTGTTTCCATCACCATAGGAAGTAATGATAGAGGCATTGCTCACACTACATCAAGAATACTGACAACTTCAAGTAATTCAATAATTTTTTTGCCCTTTCTGAATTGCAATAACCTTAATTATTAAATCCACTTATCATTTGAAAAGCTCAGTTTGTTTCAATAAATTGAAGTGTTTTTTTTAAAGGCTCCACAGCTTACAACCAATTACACAGGATCCCAGTCTGAATGCTGCAGTAGTGTTGGAAAATTGCCCCTCATTTGTAAGAAACAGGATCTGCTCGGTGCAGCAGTTCAAGGGTCACTGGCCCCAGTCTCCTCATTATCCTGCTGGCATGATTCAAAGTTTGGTCTTTGATGCTGTTTTGTGGCAGGGGACACTGAGTGACCAACAGCTCATCTGACACCTCAAGCTTTCACTGTCCACTGTGAGTCTCATTAACGTCCACATGCCTGCAATAAGTGGTGTGGAGCGGTAACACTTCCTGTGGTAGCTTTCATGTACTCGGGACAGGCTAAATGTTTCTCAGTTAATGAAGTGTTTTTGAAATGTAGTCACCATTCTGCAGTGTAAGATGCGCCAGTGAATTTGTGTACACCTAAATGCAAGGAATAGTACAGAGGTAATTGGCCTCAACTCTAATGCTAATCATACTGTAAATAAGCATTGCCTAGAACACCAGAACTCACCAGATCTTCAAATAATGCCACGAGGTCTCACACACAGCTCAGTATAACATACTAATTTTAGTACTGTTACATCTTTTGCAGTGCTGTGATCTCTCAGTGCTGCACAGAACTATGAACTTAATCCTGAACTGAAGTTTGAGCCTATAAGCATCAAGCCCCATTTTGAACTACGATAATTTTTCTATTGTTTCAATTCCTGTTGTTTATTGCTGTTTTATATAGAATATTAATGCACAGGTTTATGATTGCTGATTAATTATCAGCCTGGCAAACTGGAAAAACTTTGTAACATTCTATGCTAAATGTGACCTAAACACCTAAACCTTTGGAGGATGACACTTCAAAACTGCGGAGGGCATATAAGATAATCAAAAAAGGAACATAGAAAAATGATCTGTGGTCAATCAATTAGAAATATTGCTGTGAATTCCCAGAAGGGTTTGCTTTTTTGGAGTGAGCAGTGAACAATGTTAAAAACTGTAAAGAGATATTGTAGAGTGGGATTCTGGTAATTCCCATTTGGAAAATCAAGAGTCATAATCGAGACGTTAATCATCCAAGATTGTTTTAACAGGCCCTTTTGCTTAATACTTTTTATTCAAAACATGACCTAGAAATTCCTTCTCACATCACCAAAACAAATAATGCTATACATTTGAAAATCTGCTTAACTGGGAGGAGTAAGTGTTACCATATTGGGCCCCTTTCCCCTCAATGGGAAGTTCAACCTTTGACTTGCCACAGGGATTTCTGTTAGCAGCAGAAACATTTATCTGTCATAAAACCTCAGACAATGTCGGTAATAATGCAACACCAAAGCTTTACCTTTAGCATGATCTTCAACCACACTTGTCAGAAAATTCAATTCCTGTTTACTTGGAGAATATCAACTCTTTGTTGCCTAAATTTGCACTTCTTAAAGGAATAGCACTCGAATGACATCTTTCATTCTCATTGAAACCTGTGACCAAATACAGCCTCACATTTATACCCAGACTGTTTTGTCCACGGAGGTCAAGATCATAGTCACTCTCATTCCTCTTAGCCTTCACCAATTTATGTATTTATCTTTTGAGATACAGCATGGAATAGACCCTTCTGGCCCTTCAAGCCATGCTGCCCGGCAATCCCCCAATTTAATTGCTAGCCTAATCACGGGACAATTTACAACGACCAATTAACCTACCAACTAGTACGTCTTCAGACTGCCAGAGGAAATCCACACGGTCACGGGGAGAATGTACAAACTCCTCATAGGCAGTGTCAGGAACTGAACCATTGAACCGGCATTGTCTATACTGTAAAGCGTTGTGCTAACCACTACGCTACCCTGCCACCATTATACTAGGGGTCACCATTAATCAATCAGACACTGGCAATCATGAGGAAATCTGCAGATGCTGGAATTTCAAACAACACACATAAAAGTTGCTGGTGAACGCAGCAGGCCAGGCAGCATCTCTAGAAAGAGGTACAGTCGACGTTTCGGGCCGAGACCCTTCGTCAGGACTAACTGAAGGAAGAGCTAGTAAGAGATTTGAAAGTGGGAGGGGGAGGAGGAGATCTGAAATGATAGAAGAAGACAGGAGGGGGAGGGATGGAGCCAAGAGCTGGACAGTTGATTGGCAAAAGGGATATGAGAGGATCATGGGACGGGAGGCCTAGGGAGAAAGAAAAGGGGGAGGGGGGAAAACCCAGAAGATGGGCAAGGGGTATAGTGAGAGGGACAGAGAGAGAAAAAGGAGAGAGAGAAAAAGAATGTGTGCATACAAATAAATAAATAAATACCAGACAGGGTACGAGGGGGAGGTGAGACATTAGCGGAAGTTTGAGAAGTCAACGTTCATGCCATCAGGTTGGAGGCTACCCAGACGGAATATAAGGTGTTGTTCCTCCAATCTGAGTGCGGCTTCATCTTTACAGTAGAGGAGACCATGGATAGACATAACAAAATGGGAATTGGATGAGGAATTAAAATGGGTGGCCACTGGGAGATCCTGCTTTCTCTGGCAGATGGAGATAGGTGTTCAGCGAAACGGTTTGTCCGCCAGAGAAAGCAGGATCTCCCAGTGGCCACCCATTTTAATTCCACATCCCATTCCCATTCTGATATGTCTATCCACGGCCTCCTCTACTGTAAAGATGAAGCCACACTCAGGTTGGAGGAACAACACCTTATATTCTGTCTGGGTAGCCTCCAACCTGATGGCATGAACACTGACTTCTCAAACTTCCGCTAATGCCCCACCTCCCCCTCGTACCCTATCCGGTATTTATTTATATACACACACACATTCTTTTTCTCTCTCTCCTTTTTCTCTCTCTGTCCCTCTCACTATACCCCTTGCCCATCCTCTGGGCTCCCCCCCCCCTTTTCTTTCTCCCTAGGCCTCCCGTCCCATGATCCTCTCTTATCCCTTTTGCCAATCAACTGTCCAGCTCTTGGCTCCATCCCTCCCCCTCCTGTCTTCTTCTATCATTTCAGATCTCCCCCTCCCCCTCCCACTTTCAAATCTCTTACTAGCTCTTCTTTCAGTTAGTCCTGACGAAGGGTCACGGCCCAAAACGTCGACTGTACCTCTTCCTAGAGATGCTGCCTGGCCTGCTGCGTTCACCAGCAACTTTTATATAGACACTGGCAATAGCAGGTCAGGTAGAGTACGATATACCTTCTAACTCAGCCATGTCTAAGCCATAAGTCAAGGCTATGACTGAATATTATAAATCTGCGTCGTAGCAACTTTAAATATCTGTGCAGTTATAACATTGGAGTAACAGAGAATATAAAATATATAGGAGTACTGCACAGAAACAGACTCTTTGCCCCATGATGTCTGTTCCAATTACAATGGCAATTTAAATTGAATCAATCTGCCTGCATATGATTCATACCCCTCGGGTCCCTGCATGTTCTTGTGCCTATCTAACTGTCCCTGAAACGCTGATATCATGTCTGCCTCCACCTCCTCCCCTGGTAGTTTGTTCCAGGTACCAATCACTCTCAGTAAAAATCTTACACCTCACATCTCCTTGTAACTTTCCCCTTCTCACCTTAAAGCTACGTCCGCTCGTATCTGACATTTCCAACCTGGTAAAAGGACTTTGAGTACCACCCATGTCTATGCCTCTCATTATCTTATAAGCCATATCAGTTCTCCTCTCGATTTCTGACGCTCCAGAGGAAACAGTCCAAGTTTGCCCAACCTCTCCTTATAGCTAATATGCTCTAGTTCAGGCAGCATCCGGGTAAACCTCCACAAAGCCTCCACATCCGGTCTGTAATGAGACAATCAGACATTCGCGCAATACTCCAAATTGGAATAGCGCAGAAGGAGCTTGCAAGTTTACCTCTCTCCTTGAAAAGAAATGGCATATTTTATATAATTCCCTATAAAGCAGAGTTCCCAACCTTTTTATGTCATGTACCAACACCATTAAGGAAGGGGTCCATGGACTGCTGGTTGGGAGCTCCTGGTATAAAAGAATTTCAGTGATTCCAGTCAGACAGCTACACTGAGAAATGTGAGGCACAGTGTGACTAGTACAGAGGCTATATCCAGGGTATCAGTGTAAGGAGTGGACCAATTCGGACTGCAGTCCTTGTAAAAGTTTCAGAATCAGAATTAGGTTTAATATCACCTGCATATATTGTGAAATTTGTTAACTTTGCAGTAGGAGTACAATGCAAAGCTTGATAATAGAAAGAAAAAAATTGTGAACTACAGTAATTGTGAACATCTGGAGAAACTTCTGAAATGCCCGCTTTGCTGCCGCTGCTACTGTGTGGTAACCCAAATCTCTCGGTTTTGCTTGTTTCAGCGGCCGGGGCGAGGTCAAAGGCGCTCAGCAAAGGTTGGCGCTCAGGAGGCTGTATTGAAGGGGCTGGTCAGAGGCTCGAAGTTTTTGGATGGACGGACTCAGTGTCAGCTGTGGTTGGCTGCTTCCAAGGCATTAGCAAGTTGACGGTGCCTGGAGGTTTATGGCAGGGGGTTTCTCCCTTTTTCCGCCTGCTATTGGGGACTTGGGAGTTGATCGACTCGGGGACTTTCAGACTTTTTTTTACCGTGCCCATTGTTTGTTCTTTATCAAGTTATGGTATTGTTTTCCACTGCTGTAACTATATGTTATAATTATGTGGTTCTGTCAGTGTTAGTCTTTGGTTTGTCCTGTTTTCTGTGATATCACTTGAGAAACATTGTATCATTTCTTAATGCATGTATGCATTTCTAAATGACAATAAAAGAGGACTGAGTGTTCTCATAATCTAAGGAAAGTATATGTATATAGATCTGTAAATTAAATAGTTCAATTAAATAAGTAGTGCAAAAGAATAAAAACAAAAAAAGTAGTGAGGTAGTTTTCATAGGTTCAATGTCCATTCAGGAATCAGATGGAAGAGAATTGTTTCTGAATCTTTGAGTGCGTGCTTTTCGGCTTCGAAATCTCCTTCCTGATAGTAGCAGGAAGATATCCTGGTCATCCACTGCGCCTAGTCCCATCTCCAGCCGTCTAGACTCTGTCTTGCCACTGGATCCAGGTGGGAATTGGGAAGAGAGAGTGAGGCTGATGCTGCGCAACTCTCCCTCACTTAAATCCAAATCACGTGCTGGTCTCAACACCATCATAATGGTGTCAAGGTCCTCATTGATGTCGACGATGGACGAACACACAAAAGTAATGAGAACAGGGCATAACCTGGGTGGAGGGAGTCATTAATGATGGACGGCACCTTTCTGAAGCACTGCTCCTTAAAGGTGGCCTGGATATTACGGAGGCTAGTGCCCATGATGGAGCTGACTAATTTTAGAACTCTCTGCAGCTTACTTCAACCCTGTGCTGTAGCCCCATGGCCCATGCATCATTGTGCAGTATGACAGGATGTTTATTGAAGAACACACAAGGCAGGGAGATAATGCTACTCTAAATTGACTCAGGTACTTCCACCGTTGTACATAACTGCATACTTAGAGCTATCAAACTCTCAGTTTAACCTAAAGCTTTCAGGAATCACATGCTGAACTCTAATTAATTTAATTAGACTAAAATCTCAGATATTGCAGCAAGCAGCCAGGGAGGAAAATCACCAAGGAATTTAAAAGATCAGTGAGAAGAAAATAAACCACTCAGCTGGCGGTCGGTAATTATCCAATCAAGCAGTCCGTGTTTCCCATCTGGTGTGGTAAAATGGTGTGCTCTGAGATTTCATAGTATCATATCAAACCAGAGCAGATGATTCTGGACTCCTGTCACCAGAGATCATCATGGGTGATAAAAAAGATCAATGATCCTCAAGACTGCCACTAACCAATACCGGCCCTGATTACCATGCCCAATACTATACCTGAGAACCTCAATCAACAGTATCCCTGACCACAATGACCAACACTGCTTCTGAACACTTCAGTCAATTATATCCCGAACAAGTATTTTATGCTACCCCTGATTATCTAGGCCAACAGTACAGGTTGACCACTGTGGTCAGCTCTACCCCTGAAGACCATGGCCAACATTATCTCTGACTATAATAGCTAAAACTAGAGTTGACCACTGTGGGCAGTGCTATCCTTGATCTTTAATAGATGCTTAGATTGCATGGCCAGTTCTGCTTTAGCTCATCAAAGTAAATGCTACCCCGATCACCATCGTCAAGAACCTTCGAGGGCCCAAACTCATCATGACCAATGTGTTTGTCATAATCATGTCCAACTCTAACCTTGAGTACAAGGGCCTAAACTATCTCTGATTAGCACAGGCAATACTATCCATTATCGCTATGGACAATGAAACTCATTATGAACAATACCATCAAAATACAATGGGCACAACTAACTCTAGGACTGATACTATTTCTTATCACCAAGGTCAGTGCTACATCTGACTACCATGCAAGGCTCTTGATATGATACAATTGGTAACAGTACATTTAAATAGCAATGGGGAAAACAAAACCTCACCAGTACTGGAATTGTTGCCACGAGGGTGTTGGAAACCAGGTTCCTAAGGTTGTCATAGCTGGCGGTGGTAGTGAGGATAAGTTCCCACTACCTATCTAGTGCTCCAAATGGCGCGCAGCTCTTATGGTCTCTGACGATCATTTCCAACTCTCGGCCTTCACGTGTGGCTTAACTACTAGGCCCAGCAGAACTGTTTCTACTGACAAGAGAAGGGGCAAAGGCGGACCACTGGCACTTCAAAACCAGCTGCTTCGGGCAGCAGCCTGCTTAGGAGAAAAAAACTCTGATTTTAAACCTCCACTGCCTTGAGGCCTTACCCACCCATGCGAACGGCTTTGGGAGTAAACTCCGAAGAAGAAGTTCGGAGCCGGGCTCCCTAAGGCAGTTTGATGTTGTTTACAACTTCACTCTGGCAACCTCTGCGACGACACTGGTGCCAAGCTGTGTCAGCCCTTGCCCTTCCCTTAGACTACATCAGCGACGTGGAAAGGGGGAGCCCACTACATGGGCAATATATGGTTCTCCGACTCTTCCTGCCCAGGCTTGCACCCTGGAGAGGACACTTCAGCATCGCTACTCAGCGTTGACACAGCACAGGAAGAAGCAGTTATCGGTGATAGCCACTGCGCTCAACTGGCGTAGAGTGAGGCATCAGGAGCTGCTTCTAACAGTGGGAGAGGTCCTAGGACCTCACTGAGCAGCTACCACCCCCCTCAAGTTGGGCAGCCCCCAGTCAAATCGGTGCTGTCTTGCCATGGTCCACTTGCTCCACTCAGTGTGTGGGACTCAGGGAACCCCCGACAGGTAGATCGATAACCTTACACCTGACAAAAAAAGGAAACGTCAAAAGTAACCAGCCCTCAAGATAGGTACTTGGAATGTATGGACCATGACACCAGACCATACAGAAGATCTGCAAGATATGAACAGTGCCCGCAAGACCACAGCCATCAACAACAAACTGAGCAGACTGCAGTTGGACATCGTCGCCCTTCAAGAAACAAGGCTCTCTTACTCTGGAAGCCTTCGAGAGGAAGACTTCTCCTACATCTGACATGGAAATCCACCAGAAGAGCCCAGGGAGCACGGTGTTGGCTTCGCCACAAGAAACCGTCTAGTTGGCACCATCATACCACCGACTGAAGGAACTGAAAGGCTGCTCAGGATGCAGCTTCAAACGTCTGTGGGTCTGGTTAGCATTATCAGTGCTTATGTGCCTACATTAACCTCTGCCCAGGAAGCTGAGGACAAGTTCTATGATGAACTCAGCGTTGCCATCAAAGAAGTCCCTTCTCAAGAGCCACTATTCATTCTTGGTAACATTAAGGCAGGAGTTGGCAGCAACCACCACAGCTGGCCCTCCTGTTTGGGACAGTACGGAACTGGAAAGATGAATGAAAACAGCCAGCAGCTCCTTGAACTCTGCCGCCAACATGACCTCTGTATCACTAACACTTCTTCAACACCAAGTCTCAGCACAAAGTGTTGTGGAGACATCTGAGGTCCACCAACTTGATCTCATCCTCACAAGATACAGCAGTCTTCATACTGTCAAGGTGACGTGCAGACACCAGAGTGTAGATTGTGACACTGACCACTCCCCTGTGTGCAGCGAGGTAAAACTTTAGCCGAGAAGACTTCATCATTCCAGAAGGGAGGGGAAACCACGCAGTGACACCAGCAATACTCGTGACCCTGTAAAGATAGCCGAGTTTGTGCAAGGCCTGGAGGACGATCTGCCTGGCTCACCCAACACTAATGTTAGCAGGAGATGAGAAAACCTGCGGGACACCATCTACAACACTGTGATATCCACCTTCCAAAAAAAGACCGTCAGGTCTGCTGACTGGTATGAGGCCCACTCTGAAGCGCTGTTGACTCTGATTGAGGAGAAGAGAAAAGCTCTGACAGCGTACAAGTCCGCTCCTAGCGAGAAGAACTTGCAAGTGTTCTGATCTACCAGGAACAAGGTTCAACAGGCTGCCAAGTGGTGTGCCAGTGACTACTAGCTCAAGCTCTGCTCCAAGATCCAGGAGGCTGCTGACACTGGCAACAGCAGAGGAATGTACGATGGAATCAAGCAAGCCATTGGTCCATTACAGAGCAAGACTGCCCCACCAAAATCATCAACGGGAGAGGTTATCAAGGACAGAATACAACAGATGGAATGCTGGGTAGAACATTACTCTGAGCTGTATGCCAGAGAGACTGTTGTTACAGAAAAAGCTCTGAACACCATTGAACCTCTGCCCACCATGATCAAACTTGATGTAGATCCCACACCGGAGGAACTCCAGCAAGGCACTGGAAGCACTTTCTTCTGGGAAGGCACCAGGAAAAGATGACATCCCTCCTGAGGTTCTTAGATCTGCCAAGGGCACCCAGAGCTGCACCAAAGCCTCTGCCAGTGTTGGAGAGAAGGCAGCGTACCCCAATGCACGAAGGATGCAAACGTCATCACTCGCTACAAGAACAAAGGTGACGGGAGCAACTGTAACAACTATCGCAGCATCCTTCTTCTCGGCGTTGTGGGCGAGCTTTTAGCTCGAGTCGCCCTGAAGAGGCTCCTGCTGCTCACAGAAAGGGTCTATCCCGAGTCTCAGTGTGGGTTTAGAGTTGAGCAGTCCACCATCAATGTGATCTTCTCCCTCAGGCAACTGCAAGAAAAGTGCAGAGAACAGCAGAAACCACTCTACATGGCCTTTATCGATCTTACTAAGGCGTTTGACCCTGTGAGCAGAAAGGACCTCTTTGAGATCCTTGCCAAGATTGGCTGTCCTCCAGTCCTACTCAGGTGTTTCACGACGACATGACGGGGACCATAGTGTTCGACAGCTCCACAGCAGAGTCCTTTAACATCTTCAGCGGGGTAAAACAGGGGTATGTCTTCGCTCCGACGCTGTTTGGCATCTTCTTTTCAGTCCTGCTCAAGTCTGCCTTTGGGGAGGCTACTGAGGGCATTTATCTCCATTCAAGATCAGATGGACACCTCTTCAGACTTTCAAGACTCAGAGCGAGGACCGAAGTGCAGATAAGGATCCTCAGGAACTTCCTGTTTGCCGATGTCGCAGCTGTGGCAACTCACTCACAGCAGGAGCTACGAGATCTCATGACCGGCTTTGCGGAAGCCTGCAGAGAGTTCGTCCTGACTATCAGCCTGAAGAAGACACAGGTCCTGGGGCAAGACATTGACGACAAGCCATCCATTAACTATGAGCTGGAAGTCGACTGCAAATTCACATAACTGGGCTCCGCAATCTCAGATAGCCAGTCACTCAAAACTGAAATCAACAAGTGCATCAGAAAAGCAGCCACAACCTTCTCAAGGTTGACTAAGGGAGTCCGGGCCAACAACAGACTCACCATGAACACCAAAGTCCAGGTGTACACAGCCTGTGTGCTGAGCACTTTTCTCTACACCAGTGAAATTTGGACCCTGTGCACAAAACAAGAGCAGCGACTCAACGCTTTCCATATGCACTGCCTCAGACGCATACTTGCTATCATCTGGGAAGACAAGATTACCAACAACACAGTGCACGAGAGAGCAGGCGCCACCTCCATGTTTACCTTCCTCAAACAGAGGCGTATGCGCAGGCTAGGCCACGTCTTGCGCATGGCAAATGAACGCATTCTGAAGGACCTTCTCTTTGGGGAGCAGGAGACTGGAAAGGGGCCAACGGGAAGACCCCAGCTGCACTACAAGGACACCTGCAAGCGCGACCTCAAGGCCTTTGGTATCAGCACCAACACGTGGCAGTCACTTGCCTCAGACAGGTGTGCCTGGAAGCAGGAGGTGAAAAAGGGTCTCTTGAGATATAAGACCACTCTGATGCAGCAAGCAGAGGGAAAGAGACCCCACCGAAAGCCCTGTGCCCAAGCCGCCCAAGAGGTCAGAACTGCCTCAGCATTCTGCTGCACACAGTGTGGTGAGGACTGTCACTCCCACATTGAACTCCACAGTCACAGCAGACGCTGCATAACCCAGTCCACCAGAGGCACAAACCCATGATCCCCTGGGATCGACAGCTGCCTACTACTACTGGCAGAAGCCAAGTCATTGGGTGGATTTAAGGTAGAGATTGTAAAGGGATTAAGGATTACAGGGAGAAGATAAGAGAATGGAATTGAAAAAAATTCAACCATGATTGCATGGCAGAGTAGTTTCGATGAGTCAAATGGACTATTTCTGCCCTATATCTTATGGTATATGGAATGCTACACGACAATCTTATTCAACACTACTACGGATCACCATGGTCAACATCACCACAGATCCCCATCGTTCCACTGCCTGCCATATCCCTGAGCTAAATTAGATTAGATTAGATTAGGTTCAACTTTATTGTCATTGTGCCGAGTACAGATACAAAGCCAATGAAATGCAGTTACCATCTGACCAGAAATGAAAAGAATAGTGTTATTTACAAAATAACTGCGAATAAGAAGTAAGTGCTACAGCACACAAATATAAAAGTACTGAGACAGTACAATATGGATGCAGTACTGCTTAGCGCTGTGATGTGAGGTTCAGCAGGGTCACAGCCTCAGAGAAGAAGCTCTTCCTGAGCCTGCTGGTGTGGGAGCAGAGGCTCCTGTAGCGCCTACCGGATGGGAGAAGAGTAAAAAGTCCATGGTTAGAGTGAACTGCATCCTTGATAATGCTTTTTGCCCTGCCAGGCAGCATTTATGGTAGATTTTCTCAATGGTGGGCAATTGGGTACCGATAATCCAGTCAGCAGTTTTCACCACACGCTGGAGTGCTTTACCGTCCGATACGGACAATTGCCATACCACACTGAGATGAAGTTGGAGAGTATGCTCTCAATGGTACAGCAGTAAAAGTCCATCAGTATCCTGGGACAGAGGTGAGCTTTCTTGATGCTCCGCAGGAGATAAAGGCACTGTTGCGCCTTTATGATCAGGATGGAAGAGTTCAGGGACCAGGTGAGATCCTCGGAAATGTGGACACCAAGGAATTTGAATCTTGATACACACTCCACTACAGCTCCGTTGATGTAGGTGGGGATGTGAGTGTGGCTCCTAGCATGCCTGAAGTCCACAATGATCTCCTTGGTCTTCTGGGTGTTAAGGGCCAGGTTGTTGTCAGCACACCAGGTGGCCAGGTGCTGGACCTCATCCCTGTAGGCCGTCTCATCATCCCCTCTGATCAGGTCAATCACCGTGGTGTCATCTGCGAACTTGATTATGGAGTTAGAACCATGTACAGGAACACAGTCATAGGTGAAGAGGGAGTACAGAAGAGGGCTCAGCACACCTCCTTAAGGCACGCCAGTGTTCAGGGTGAGAGTGGAGGAGGAGAGGTTGTCTAACTTAACTGATTGGGGTCTGTTAGTCAGAAAGTCCAAGGTCCAATTGCAGAGGGATACGCTGATACCAAGCTGGTGAAGTTTGGCAATCAGTTTGGAGGGGATCACAGTATTGAATGCTGAACTAAAGTCAATGAACAACATTCTGACGTAAGAGATGGGGCTGTTCAGGTGGGTCAGGGCAGAGTGAAGTGCCGTAGAGATGGCGTCCTCTGTTGACCTGTTGGTGCAATAGGCAAATTGATGGAGGTCCAGGGTAGTGGGCAGACAGGATTTCAGATGTGATAGAACCAGTCTCTCAAAGCACTTTGCAATGATGGTGGTGAGAGCAACTAGGTGTCAGTCATTCAGGCCCGTGGCAGTGGAATACTTCGGCACTGGCACGATGGTGGCAATCTTGAAGCTTGTTGGGCCAGGGACAGATTAAAAATGTCTGTGAAGACCCCGGCCAACTGCCCTGCACAGACTCTGAGCACATGGCCAGGTATTCCATCCGGACCAGCTGCCTTCCGTACATTCACCCTGCTCAAGGTGGTGCAAACATCGGAGGTGGAAAGTGAGAGAGGCAGTTCACCAGGTGGGAGATCTGCTTTGAGGGTGATCTCCTTGTTCTCTCTGTCAAAGCGAGCATAGGAGTAATTGAGCTCATCAGGGAGGGAAGCAGAGCTGGAAGGGGGCACAGTACTAGGTTGTTTGAAGTCTGTAATGACATGTATTCTATGCCACATGCGCTGGGGGTCTGAGGAGTTGAAATGCTCCTTGATTCTCTGTTTGTACATGTGTTTAGCCTGAGAAATTCCCCTCCTGAGGTTGGCCCTGGCTGAGCTGTAAGCCTCCTGGTCTCCAGACCTGAAGGCTGAATCTCTAGCATTGAGCAGGAGGCAAATCTTACCAGATCACCGTGGAAAACGTCATTAGTGATCATGGCTGGTGATATTACTCCAAATTCAACATGGCACCACTGCCATTTCATCAACTTAACCATCAGTACTCTGACAGCCAGCTTTCAGCCAGAGTAAAAGAGGTGAATGACCTCTTTCTGTTTTGTATGAGAATATAAAAGAAAATTAAGCTGCAGGCAGCACTGCTGGCCGCATCAGAAGTAGGATGTGGAGACTATTGAGTAGGTGCATATGCTGGTACCTTTTTCCCCAAGGTTCTAATGACTAGAAGAGATGCAGTTAATGTGAGGGGAGATAAGTGAAGCAATTTTTTTACATAGAGAATGGTGAGTGCCTGGAATATGCTGGCAAGGGTGTTGGGTAAGTGTTATGATAGAGGCATTTTAGGAGATCTTATTTCAAGAACATGTGTATGCAGGGAATGGGGAGGCTCAGACCATGTGCAGGCAGAGAGTATGAATTTAATTAGCTTAGCTATTCAAAACAACAATGTTCCTATTCTGTACTGTTCTATGTAATGGTGGAGTCTTTAAGGTGATTGCATCCCTTGGATATGATGTACTCCATTTATGCTATCAATGATACTGCAATCCATTACCAACTAATCCTACCTACTCCTATAGGAGCGTTCTACCTTCAGGTGCAAACCCCTTCTTGTAAAGAGGATATCCCTGTGGCTGTCCCAGGCTATCAATGGGTATCTGACCCAGGCAGATTCCCTTAAAGGTAGCTGAAAACTGAATTTCCTTCCGGCTTCCCTGAATACCAGCCAGGCTTGCAAAGTCCAGCCAGTTCAAATACTATCTGTTCCCATCAGCTACCATTCATCCACACCAACCAATCATTGCAGGCCTCTTCCTGCCCCCAACCCCCACCCAGCCACCCCGACCTCCAGGATTCAGCCATTGCATATCTTCCCCTTCAACCCATCCCCACAGACTGGATCATGAACCAGAAATAAATGGAATTTCTCATGTTCTGCATTTATGAAGGGAACTTTTACTTCTCTTTCGGCTGGCTCAGTACTGCTTGGTGCCCCTGTTAGATCTCCATTTGGTAGCCTATGGCATTGCATTGCATGTCCCTCCATTCACTGTCATAAGCACTAAGCAACTTCTGAATGAATATTTTAATAGAAATGATGTAAATACTGCTTCACATCATATATTAATTTTAATATATTGAACGCACAAACACAATATGATACCACATGCTTCTGATAAACTGTTGAGTCATTTACTGATCCAACAGCAAACTGTTTTACAACAAATACCATTATTTGTATAGCCTGGCACATCCCACCACCTTACTAGTAGAAACAGATTACACAGATTTAGAAGAGTAATCTGACTTTAACTGCTAATTTAACCGTCAGGTGTACATTAAGTCATTTGGTCTCACTCTATGTTTCCTTTCTTCCATCCATCTCTCCCCACCTTCCCTACTACTGAAACCTGTTTTTCCCTCTCTTTCCCAGTTCAAGATGTGATATCAATTGCAATGCACACAAAATGCTGGAGGAGCTCAGCAGGTCAGGCAGCACCTATGGGAGTTAATTAATGTTGGTGTTTTGAACCAACACCCTGCTTCAGACTGAAAAGCAAGGGGGAAGACATCAGAAAAAAGAGGTAGGGGGTAGGGGAAGGTGATAGATGAAGACAGGTGGGTGGGAAAGATAAAGGGCTGGAGAAGAAGGAATCCGCAAAGAGAGGAGAGTGGACCATAGGGAAGGGGAGGAGGAAGGGACGTAGGTGGAAGTGATTAGATTATTAGATTATGAGGACACGCAGTCCTCTTTTATTGTCATTTAGTAATGCATGCATTAAGAAATGATACAATGTTCCTCCAGGATGATATCACAGAAACACAAGACAAACCAAGACTGAAAAACTGACAAAAAACACATAATTATAACATATAGTTACAACAATGCGAAGCAATACCGTAATTTGATAAAGAACAGACCATAGGCACGGTAAAAAAAAAGTCTCAAAGTCTCTCGAAAGGCCCATCATCTCACGCAGACAATAGAAGGAAGAAAAACTCTCCCTGCCATGAACCTCCAGCACCGCAAACTTGCCGATGCAGCACCCTGGAAGCACCCGACCACAGCCGAATCTTGAGTCCGTCCAAAAATTTCGAGCCTCCTACCAGCCCTCCGACATCGAGCACCGAGCACCATCTCTGCCGAGTGCTTCGACCCCGCCCCAGCCGCCAAGCAATAGGCAAAGCGGAGGATTTGGGGCCTTCCCTTCCGGAGATTCTCGATCGCACTTGAAGGGCAGATGAAAAGAGGTAAAAGGCCAGAGTGCGGAATAGCAGAAGAGGGGAGAGGGAAGGACAGAAGGAGAAATTGATATGCATACAATATCAATTATATATACCTTCAGTTAGCTATATCAATACATCATTTACCTGTCTTTTTCACATGTGGACAGGTTGATAATTTGCTTGCATCCTGTGCTCATTTTCAGTGCCTTCCGCAGGCCTACACTAGTTGCTCACAGTGATACACAAACTCTCAGTTGGTCTCTGATCCATTACCAGGCACACAGCAGGTTTATTTGCTTTCCAAATAAGCTCCCTATCATGATGTCTGTGTTTATCAGAATGTCCTTGTCCCAGTGAATGAGAGAAGCTTTCCTCACATTTACAGGGACCACTTCTCGACGGGGATTCTTAGTTTGCTGCAGGTTGAATGCAACCATTCATCACTTGCTCCAATTAAATGCACTTGAAATGCATGAAAAGAGCTTTTGTGATAGGAACATTCTGATTGGCTGGTTTCATTTCAGGCATTTTTTCCAGAAATTACTTCTCATGAAATTTGAATTTTGATGAAATTTGTATTTTGGCACATTAAAATTTATCATTCATTTGAAAGAATAGAGAAACCTGGCTCTCATTTCTTGTGGCATTCTCTCTTGTTGCTAAGTGGTAAACGACAAAATCAGAATCAAGTTTAACATCACCAGCATACGTTGTGAAATTTGTTGATCTTGTGGCAGCAGTACAATGCAAAGCAAAATAATAGAGAAAAACTGTGAATTACAGTAAATATATATAAAATAGTTAAATTAAATAAGTAGTGCAAAATAGAAATAAAAAAGTAGTGAGGTAGTGTTCACGGGTTCAATGCCCATTCAGGAATTGGATGGCAGAGGTGAAGAAGCTGTTCCTGAATCACTGTGTGTGTGCCTTCAGGCTCCTATACCTCCTTCCTGATGATAGCAATGAGAACAAGGCATGACCTGTGTGCTGGGGTCCTTAATAATGGATGCCACCTTTTTGAGGTATTGCTCCTTGAAGATGTCCTGGATACTACGGAGACTAGTGCCCATGATGGAGCTGATTAAGTTCACAACTCTCTGTAGCTTGCTTCCATCCTGTGCTGTGGCCCTCTCCTCACCCCCATTCCAGACAATGATGCAGCCAGAAAGTCAGAAAAGGATTATTGGCAGATGACCAAATCAATAATTGAATATAGAGACAAGAATAATTGTTTATTCACAGGAGTTTTAGCAAACAATGTTTGACACTAAACCAGATTAGGAGGTACAATAAGACATGCGACTAAAAGCTTGGTCAAAGTGCTGGGAGTTAAGGAGCACCTTAGGAAGAGTGAGCTTAGAGAGAGGATTCCAAAAGGTCAGAACATGACAGGTGAAGGCTTAACAACACGTAGAGGAGTTAGGTCTCTTTGAGGATCAATGTGGTGATCTACGTCTGGAACAACAAGAAATGGTAGAAGTTCTAAATGAATGCTTATTGTCTGTATTTAGTGTGGAAAGAAGGTCATGGAAGCCAGTGAGTTCAAAAGACGACAGCTAAAGGCACCCTGGAGTATATCTACAGAATGACGGAGGAGCTATTGGAGGTCTTGAAACACATGAAGGTAGATAAATGCCTGGTGCCAGATCAGGTCTATCCTGGAATTTTATGGAAGCAAGCGGGGAGATTGCTGGGGCTTTGACAGAGAGTTTCACGTCTTCTTTAGCCACAGTTGAGCTATGAGAAGTCTGAAGGATTGCAAATGTTGTGTCTTTATCAAGAGGGCAGAATGGATAAGCCTGGGAACTACATGCTGATGAGCCTTACATCAGTGATGGGAAAGCATTTGGAAAGGCTTCTGAGAGGCTGGATTTATTTGCATTTGAAAGGCAGGAACTGATCAGGGATAGTCAGCATGACATTGTGTATGGAAAATCATGTCTTACGAATTTGATTTAGTTTTTTAAAGAGCTGACTAAGGGGTAAACATTGTCTACATGGACTTACTCAAGATCTTTGACAAAATCTCCCACTTTGTTGACTGATCCAATCCCCTTAAAATCATCATTCCTCCCCCACTATAGAACCAAGTCTTGACTTCCCTGTCCCCTGAATTTCTAGTTGCGTCTCTTGTTTTCCAATACTTTTGATGTTTGGAAGTCTTAAAAGAAGTTATACAAGTGGCTGTTTGAAATTGAAGTACTTTCTAATTGTACACCTCAGCTGCTGATGACTACCTCGGTGCAAACCCTGGACCTGGCTCCTCTTCTTGCTCCTCCCTGGCCTGCCTTGGTCCACCTTCTGCAAACCTGAATCCACAATTTATTATTTATTTATTTAGTGTGAGTCGGCCTTTCTTGCCCTTTGAGTCGAGCCAACCCAGCAACCACTAACAACCCCGATTTAATCCCGACCTAATCATAGGACCAGTTAACCTACCCAGTGTATCATTGAATTGTCGGAGAACCCAGAAACCAGAATTGCTTACAGACAGCGCCATACTGGAACTCCAAACTCCAACACGTCGAGCTGCAGTAGTGTCGCACTAACCGCTACACTGCCGTGGAGCCAAGTTGTGCTGCCTACGTCTAAATCTGCAACAAGTTTTGTTCAGCTGCCTACCTTTACTCACTGATCTCCACTGGATCACAGGTCAAACATTTTGCCCTCACCCCTGGGTTCTTGGCCTACACCAATTCCTGTTCAGCAACGGCTGAACTTGAAAATCCAGTCTTGTTTTAAACCTCCTTGTGTTGTCCTCCCAATTTTGCCACCCATCTAAGTGGCTCCTTTCTTCCCCTTCCAGCCTTTCGATCATTCATTATAATTCTTCCACTAGCCAATATGCATTACTATATCAGAGCCACAAAGTCTGGAGCTCTCTCCTTAATGCTTTCTCCTTCTCTATATTCATTAAAACCCTCCTTAGAACCTTTCTTTTTGATGAATATTTGATCTTGCACCTTAATATATCTTTATGTCAACCAGGGCTAAATGTTGCTCAATAGTCCTTGGGGTGTTATACTATGTTAGAGATGATTTTTAAATACAAGTTATGGAGTCATAGCATCATCGTTTCATAAAGTCACCTAACACAGACACAGGCTCAACGAGTCTATGTTAACCAGGATTCCCATCTAAGCTAGTCCAAACTGCTCACTTTGCCCCATATCCCTTTAAACCTTTCCTGAGCATTTACCATCCTTTTACCTTTTAAATATTGTTAATGTATCCTTCCTCAACAACCTCCTCTGGCACAAGTTGGACTTGTTTAGGTAAAATCTACTGGACCAACTGCTTTAACTAGTTCCCGGGTCATAAATATGAAAAGCTAGAGTTGTCCTAAGTACAAAAATCATAAAAGCCCAAGTTACAAGTTATCTGTAGAAAGGCAGGATCATTTTGCTATTGTTCAGAGCTTAGCTGAATACAGGTAGCTAGGAAAAGAGAACATCAGAAAATCAGCTCAATATTGACCTCCCCAAGCCTTTGGCAGCATTTTCTAGTCACCCTCAGAAGGCAACTGGAGATCCCAGATAACAGGAGGTATGATCTCAGTTGTGACTGTGAACAGTCACCAGAGTGACACTGAAGTTAGTGGATATCAAAACCTTAATTCAGCAAAAACAAGCAGCAGGCATCATGTTCAACACAATCTTGGAAGAAGAGGCCTTCATGACCCAATATTGCAGACATTGTTATATGCTAAAGATCAAAGGTAACAGCAGGACAATTCTATAGTTTCAATGTATCTACGATGTTTCCCTCGAATTACATCTAACTTTCAAACACCTCCTTTATCACACCCACACTCCAGACACACAAACTGAACGTTAATCAGCGTTGTCTCTCTCCAGCTGCATTCATGCATATGCAGACATCTCAAGTGAATGGGTGTTTCCTGGTTTGCAAGCAACCCCAATCTGCAGCTCCAGGAAGACCATAGTTCAGGGTTGGATTTTAAATTCAATCTACAATCCACACTCAAATTTGAAGACTGTTGAAACTTGCTTTGCTATATACCCTAAATCCAGAATATGGCCTAACAATCTCCATCTTAATACTGTGTAATTTACAGATGGCAGGCGGTTGAGTACTGAGAATCATCATACAAGGTCTACTTAGGAAACAGCTGCAATCTGTGCTGTCAGGAACTGTTTCTGCTGAAATATTTCTAACATTGGAGTCTATTCTGCCATTCCATCATGGCTAATTTATTATCCTTCTCAATCCTATTCTCCTGCCTGCTCCCTGTAATATTTGATGCCCTGACTAAACTAGAACCCCCTCCCCCTCCAACTTTCAAATCCCTTACTCACTCTTCCTTCAGTTAGTCCTGACGAAGGGTCTCGGCCTGAAACGTCGACTGCACCTCTTCCTAGAGATGCTGCCTGGCCTGCTGCGTTCACCAGCAACTTTTATGTGCGTTGCTTGAATTTCCAGCATCTTCAGAATTCCTGTTGTTTTTGTTTAAACTAGAACCTAGCAACATTCGCTTTAAATACACCTAGTGACTTGGCCTCCACAGCAGTCCATGGCAGTGAATTCCACAGATTCACCACCCTCTGGCTAAAGAAAGTCCTCCTCATCTCTGTCTAAGTGGACATCCCCCTATTCTCAAGCTATGCCTAGACGTCCCACTATAGGTAACATCTCTCCATATCCATCTATATCCAGGCCTTTCAATATTAGATAGATTCCAATAAGAACACACTTCCCCATTCTTCTAAACTCCAGTCAGTACAGGCCCTAGTCATCAAACACTCTGCATATGTTAATCCTTTCATTCCATGCCTTTAAGGTTGTAAACCCCTGAACTTCGTAATGGAAGTTCTGGCAAACAGCATTATCAAACGGGCACAAAAGGTTGGAGTTTACGGAGAGTTCTAAAGGAAGAAACAGAGAGGGAGAAGCAGAATGAGTGAGAGAGGGGAAAAAGAACGTGGTTGGGCCTGGAAACATTCAAGTCAATTGCAGAGAGAAACCAGGTTACGGTAACAGTAGGTGGTGACTAAGGCTGTTGTCCAGGAGACAGAATTATTTTCAAAGCTATCTAAGTTATGGAGCTATTTCTTCAGCTGCTGTCTGACCAGCTGAACATCCCAGCACTTCCTGTTCGCATTGCCACTCCGAATGCATTTTTTTTCCATATCTGTAGGAACCTTGAGCAGTGGACTGAGTGCTCCTCACCAGACCAACAACCCACTGCAGTTAGCATTGATCTCAGCATCCATAGTAAGCACCACCTCAGCTTTTCTGTAGGGTAGGTATCTGAAGTGGCCCCACCATTCCACAACAGAGCAGAGGAGGTGGCAGGAGTAGAAGAATACTTGCAGTCTTCGAGCTGAGAGGCCAGCCCCCATTGCTTATCAGTATAGAGGAACAATCTGTGCAAAAGCCTTTCTACATCTTAGAGGGAGTGTCAAAGAAGAAAGAAATAACAACTAAAGCTCTGTTATATCTGGCACCAATCAGTTTTAAAGTTCAAAGTTCAAAGTAAATTTATTATCAAAGTACATACATGTCACCATATACAAGCCTGAAATTAATTTTCCTGCAGGCACACTCAGCAATTCTATAAAATAGTAATGGTAACAGGATCAATGAGAGAGCAGAAGACAACAAACTGCAAATGCAAATACAAATAAATAGCAATAAATAATAAGAACATGAAATAATGAGATAAAGAGTCCTTAAAGTGAGATCATTGGTTTTAGGAACATTTCAATGATGGGGCAAGTGACTGTAGGTACCCCCTTTTATTCAAGAGCCTGGTGGTGTGAGTCCTGAGGCTCTTGTACCTTCTGCATGATGACAGCAGTGAGAAGAGAGCATGACCTGGGTGGTGGTGATGTCTGATGATGGATGCTGCTTTCGTACAACAGCATTTCATATAGATGTGCTCAGTGGTTGCGATGGCTTTACCCATGATGCACTGGACTGAATCCACTACTTTTTGTAGGATTTTTCATTCAAACTCATTGGTGTTTCCATACCAGGCCATGGTACAGCTAGTCAATATACTCTCCACTAAACATCTATAAAAGTTTGTCAAAGTTTTAGATGTCATAACGTTTGCCCCAATAATTGGCACTTTGGAGGGAGTTCAAGTGCTCTCACTCGGTCAGTGCAGAAAGAACATGACATTGCATCAGGGTAGCAATGATGGCGCCCCCAAGCCAATAACGGGACAATTCCAGGGAGTGCCTGCTTTGATGGTGGGACAACATTGAGCAATTGAACAGACTTATAAGGAGCTAAATGGTATGGTTAACTAATCGGCACTTGTCAAGCCTGCCGCCGGTGAGTTTTCCCCATTGTAGCGCCTGGTGCCTTTCATAAACTTGACATTCTAAATCAGACAATGAATGACTTTCAGGAGTGGAGGAAATTCAGTGTCACTTTTCACACATCAAGATTCCACCAACAGGAGGGATGGAATCAGAATAAGGTTTACAATCATTGATTATGTTGTGAAACTGGTTGTTTTGTAGCAGTAGGACAGTGCAATACATAAAATATAGTACGTTACAAAAAGAAATATATAAACATAAATCAAAACGAGGGCAAAATACTGAGGTGGTGTTCATGGGTCACAGACCATTCAGACGTCTGATGGTGCAGCTGAAGAAGCTATTCCTTAAACATTGAGTGTGTGTCCCCAGACTCCTCTACCTCCTCCCTGATGTCAGTAAAGAGAGGAGAGCCTGTCCTGGATGGTGAGGGTCCTTAATGATGGATGCTGCCTTCTTGAGGCATCACCTATTGAAGATGGAAAAGACCCAGATAAACTATGTCAGAGATTTTGGATTACAGATAAATTCTATGTAGGAAAATTCAAGCAAACAAACCTCCCAATTCCTTATTAATAAAAATAGGTAACTCATCTTATGAGGGTAGACAAGATTTTAGTTTAGCATATGCTTAGAAAGACAGCATCCAATGAGGATGTACAAAATCTGATGCTGTCCACCTGATATTATGTGAGGGTTTCTCATAAAAGGAAAAGCAAGCCAATAGCTCCACACACGGATGGTAGCACCCTATTGGGAAGGATGGTAATGTTGAGGGTGGAAAATGGTGAATATTGAGTAGGGCTGGAACAAATTACAAGAGGAAACTAATGGGCAAATAATTGGTAAATGAAGTTTGACACAAGTAATGCTGAGGAATACACTTCAGGAGGAAAAATAAGATGGTTCCATTTGTTGAGTTTAAATGGGGACGGAAGGATCTCAGAAGATAAAAGTACGAGTACTAAAGATTATACCATCGTCATCATCGTCGTAGCTATCCCTTGAGGTCGAGGATGATGGTCTTTGTTCCGTTGATCTATTTATGGGCTCTCAAGTGGCTAGAAGTGGCCCACAGAGCGAAGACGCCTGTGTGTGTAATTGTTTAATGTGTACTTCATGGTGCACTCCAAGAAGCACAAAATACTTCACAAATCAACCAACTGTTTCCAGTGGCATGGAAACCACAATGATTGGAGCTGATGGATTTGTTGCAGCCTTCATCCGCCTTCACAGCCGTTGAGTTCGAAGTAACTTCATCCACCGTTGAGGTTTTGGTTGGATTGTTCTTTGCCAGGGACTTCACCCTCGACCTTACCGCCATGGGTGACCCTACCAGGAGCATAGCTCCAAACAACATTGCTCTCGGGATCTCAGGACAACGACAAGGTGACAATCCACAGAGAAGGAAGATTATACCAGAAGTTAGCGAAATGATAAATCAATCAAGCCATGCACTAAGGTTTACAGTGAAAACTAACAAAGTTTTGCTAATCTTTATCAAAACTTGGTTGGAGTACTGCATTAATACTAATACTGTGGCGTCAAAGAGGTTATGGAGAAGATTTGAAAGCAGGATGAAAGCTAGACCTCTTTTCCCTTGCAAAAAGGATGTCAGTGGGTGATCTAAGATGATGAAAGATTTTGATGGAGTGAGTGCAGAGAAAATGTTTCTTCCTGTGGAGAAGAACATTACTACTGGCCATCAATAGCAGACAGACTGTAAAAGATACAATTAAAAGTTGATGAAAAATGCCGTCACATAAAAGGAAATCAAAATGTGGACTTTGCTACCACAGCCTGTGGTTGAAGTCAATAATATAGGGCCATATGGCAACAGATTGAACAAGTTTGTAAGGGAGAAGAGATTAGCCGATTACACCAAGAGATGCAGATGAAGAAAGGCAGAGGAGACTTGTGTAGAGTACAAGTTGCAGCATGGACAGGTTGGGCTGAATGGCCTTTATCTGTTCCATATATCTGATGTAATCCAAAGTAATCCACTTTGTTTTGATACACTCTAAATGTTGCGTGAACATACAACTGAAGGAAACAGGATTAGGATCCAAGTTTATGGGATTGATAGTTTATTTATTTACTTACTTATGTCTGGCAGTGTATCGAGAAGGAACGGCGTAAGTGCCAGAACAGTAGGTGGGACTTTGTAATTGGCGATGCAGTGTGAAACTCTTGACAGCGCTTCTAGTTATCCTGCTACCAGATGCTGGCGAAAGCAAAACAACACATTCAGCTCGTTTCATTTGTTCCAGCATTGGCTGACTCAGAACCTACTGGATTTCAGCCATCTGTTAAGTCTACTTCCAAAGTTCTTTTCTGATTTATTTTTTTCTTAGGGATCTGGACATCACTGACAATGCCAGCATTTATCACCCATCCCTAATGCCCTTTAACTGAGTGAGTTACTGGACCAAATAAAAAGTCGGACCTGCTGGGTCTGGAGTCACCTGTAGACAGTGTGAATCGCAGTTTACAATGCTTGGCAGTGCATGGGAATTTGTTTGACATTTGTGGGGTTGGCACAGTGGACCAGCTAGTGGGGCTGCTGGCTCACAGTGTGCTGGCCAGATTCAATCCTGACCTGTGGTTCTCCCTGCGCCCACGTGAATTTCTTCCAAGTGCACTGGTTTGCTCTCTCCCTCATGTGTAATCTATATTGCAATTGTTGTAAGTTCAAAAGTCCGTTGGCTGCCAAGCCCTTTGCATCAGGTCATACTTGTACTGTGAATGGCGCTCTGCAAATGTAATTGATTCCAGGACCTTGTTGCCTCTGGAACCAAGAGCAGAAAATAGATAACAGTGTTACCTGTCCCGTGAGTATCTCGTGAGCATGATGTAATTGCCTTGTAATATTGGCATGATGTAATTGTCTCATGATATTGGCATGACGTAAGTGTCGTGATAGTGGTTTGATGTGATGTCACGTGATGGCATGTTCCAACCAGTATAAAAGGGGAGACCACAGTTTGTGGCGTAGTTGTTTTATTGGGGAGTCACAGTCGGTGGTTACGTAATCGTGGAAGGAGAGAGAGAGAGAGAGAGTGAAGAATTACCAGCTTCGTACGAACCTAATAAATCAATGGCATTCAGTGATTGACATTTGGTATGGTCCATACGGGTACTGTGGCACACACTTTTGGTTAACCCCTGCATGTTCTTGGGTGTTGTGTGGTAACCACCTCCGGCGAAAGATCAGTTACTGTGATTGTTACTGTAATCCAGGGAGCGGGAAGCGCAGAATCAAATATCGCTGTGATGATTGTACATTCTAGTATCAATTGTTTGGCGACAATAAAGTATAAAGTTACTGTGAGAAATCTTATTCTTCGTGATCTCTTCGGACAAGGCATTTCTCGGCTGGGATCTGCGTCAGCAGTTTCGTCTTTTCTTCATCGCTGGTTCGGGAAGTCTCTCCTCTCGTGTATTTCATAAATCACTTGGACTCTTTGAACTGTGTTTGAGTAAGATTTGTTAAGAATTGTCTCTAAGTTCAACTGTTTGATAACTATAGATGCATAACACTGTTAACTTCCGTTTCAGTTAGTCGTTGGTTTACTTTTCTATGTTTTTGAGTAGAGGTTAATAAATTTTGTTGTTAATGTATGAAAACCGGACTCAATTTCATTTCTATTGCTGCTGGTGCATAACAACAGTAACTGGAGCTCCAGTAGCTGGCTGGCCAACTCAGCTATTAGACAATCACAGTTTTCAAGAAGAAAGGGACAGCTTTAGCCTGTGCAGTTGAAGCAGCTCTGAAGGCAGTTCCAACAACTTCCGTAAACTGGATGAAGAGCTCCCAGCGTTCGTCCTCTTCCTGAAGCAAAACACAGAACCCTGGAGGAACTCAACAAGTCTGGCAGCATCAATGAAGGAAAATGGACGGTCAATATTTTGAGTAGAGACCCATTTGCTTTCTTCTTTCTTCAAAGTTCAAAGTTAAAAGTAAACTTTAATATCAGAGTACACATATGTCACCACACACAACCCTGAGATTCTTCTTCCTGTGGGCATACCCAGCAAATCTGCAGAATGGTAACTACAACAGGATCAATGAAAGATCAAGTAGAACATAGAAGACAACAAACTGTGCCAATGCAAATATAAATAAACAGCAATAAGTAAGGAGAGCAGGAAATAACAAGCTAAGGAGTCTTCAAAGTGAAATCATTGGCTGTGGAAACATCTCAGTAGATGAGTGTAGTTATCCTCTTTTGCTCAAGAGCCTGATGGTTGAGGGGTAGTAACTGTTCTTGAATCTGGTGGTGTGAGTCCTGAGGCTCTTGTACCTTCTACCTGATGGCAGCAGCAAGAAAAGAGCATAGCTTAGGTGGTGAGTATCTTTGATGATGGATGCTGCAGGGCAGGACGGAATATCCATTGGAACCTGGCAAGGTCACTCTTTGCTGGTTAGTCTGTGGTGATGCAGTTGGAGCCTGACTATCACCTTACGTTTTGGCTAAACAGGGGATGATCCCATCCAGGCAAATGGAGTGAATGCTGAATAGCTTCTTAAGACCGAAGATCGACTTCATAATCTGATGTCCCACCTGCCTGTTCATCAGGTCCAAACTGAAATCCATTCTCTGACCTGGTGGAATGTTTGATGGAAGAAGATTGTGCAAGCAAACAACAAGACCAAGGCTGACATTCTCCAGACAGTTCACAAAACTACTTCTTTCACTTCTTTTTTATTTCCTAATGAGATTCTGCTGTTGTTGGAGCCTGTGATTTACATTTTGGTGGAGTGTTATCGGGCTGGTTGAGAAATCTGACTCTTTTCTGTCTTCCAGGGTGTTCTGGAAGGCTTCAAACAACGTGTGCAGCCTCAAGGCCAAGAAGCCTGGAGATGTGGTGCAAGCCCATGATTGACTCCATTTCTCTACGATCTCGCCAACCAAGGTGCCGTAGAAGATTGACGTCATCAAGTCGAGTGTAGGAGGCATGAGGGTGTTCAGCCTCTCACTCTCTGCTGCCAGAGAAAGGTATCTGCGTATGATGGTCTCTCTCCCTCTCTTTCGCTGCTCCCAAAAGAAAGTCCCTGCTGTTGTGTATTTAATATTTCAATAATACTTGAGTAATCTTGTATATATATTGTGATGGGAGTCCTTGATGAGGATGATTTGAACCCAAATGCTGGAGTATCTAAGCGAGGATCAAGACACGGTATCAAACTAGATCAAGAATCTGAGCACTAAACAAACACTAGACAATATCACTAGTAGGGTTATGATTGAGCACCGAATCTCAGGTGCTCTTTAAGTACTCGCTTCTTGGTGCCCAAAACATGATTGCCAATTAGCGGGACCATCCTACCCTCTTAAAGGGACCGCGCCAGCTATCCATATTCTGGAGAGTTTGAGCATCTAAATCCTGGAAGCTGGCACAGTTGGGAGGGTCTTGTAACAGGAACACCTCCCCTATGGCTGACTCCTGCCAGCTCGGGCTGCTCAGAGAGGCGGTGATGGTAGTTGTGGATGAGAGCCGGATCCAAGATGTCTCTTTCAGGCTCCCAGCACCTCTCCTCGGGTCCGATTCCTTCCCAGTCCATGAGGTATTGCTGAACACCCGAACTGTATGTGAGTCCAAGAGTCTTCTCACCGTGAAGACTGGTTCCCATCGATAAACCTGGCTGGCAGTGGGCTGACGGTGGTGGGGCTAAGGGACCAGTGCTGACAGGTTTTAATTTAGAGATGTGGAAGGTGGAATTAATCTTAAGGTTCTTGGGGAGCTGCAAGGTGTAAACCACTGGGTTTACTTTCCTCAGGACTTTGAGGGGTCCAATGAACTTGGGCACCAACTTTCTAGACTCCAACTGGAGAGGCAAATCATGAGTGGACAGCCAGACCTGTTGCCCAGGCTGCAAAGCAAGTCCCTGTCTTCTCCTTCAGTTTGTCTTGGTCTCCATCTTCTGGATAGAGGCCTGAAAAATTTCTCTTGCCTTAATCTATTTTTGCCTGCAATGGTGGATGAGATCTTCAGCTTCAGGGACTCCACCCTCTGCTCCTGTTTCAGATAGAGAGGCAGAGGATAACCAAACTGGCACTCAAATGATGATATCCTGTGTGCCGAATACTGTAAGGTGTTGTGGGCAACTTCTGCCCACGTCAAATGGTTGCACCGCTCTTTAGGTCCTTCTGAGGCCAGGCATCTCAGGGTCTGTTCTAAATCTTGTTTGGACTGCTCCGTCTGGCCGTCGGACTGTGGGCGAAACCCACAGGAAAGGATTGCTGTTGCCTCTAATGGCTTACAGAACACGCTCCGGAAATGTGATGTGAATTGTGGACCACGTTCTGAGACAATGTCCACCTGGAATCCATGGATACTGAAGACCTGGTCCAGGACAACTTTGGCTGTCTCTGCCGCAGAAGGTAGCTTCGTCAAGGCAATGAACTTGCAGGCTTTCGAAAACTGATCAATAATTATCACGATGACCGACTTCCCCTTGGATGGATGGAGATCCGTGACAAAGTCCATGAAGATGTGTGTCCATGGTCTCTTCAGAACAGCTAAGGGGTGGAGGAGCCCTTGAGGTTGATTAAGAGCTCCTTGTTCCAGGTGCACACTTTGCAAGCTTGCACGTACTGCCGAACCTCTTTCATCATTCCGGGCCACGAATATCTACCCCACTGGATCCATGTTGCCTTAATCATACTGTGATGGGAGTCCTTGATGAGGATGCTTTGGACCCAAATGCTGGAGTATCTGAAGCAAGGACCGAGACATAGCATCAAACTGGATTGAGAACCCAGCACACTAGTAGGATTAAGATTGAGCACTGAAACTCAGTTCAGGTGCTCTTTAAGTACCCAATTCTTGGCACCCAAAACATGATTGTCAATTAGTGTGACCATCCTGAACCCTTAAAGCGGTCGTGTCTGCTATCCATATTCTGGAGAGTTAGAGAACCTAAACCCTGGAAGCTGGCGCGGTTGGGAGCATCTCATAACATACTGTATATATTGTTTGTTAAGCATTTTTGTTCAATTAAATAATTCATTATAGGTCATATGTAAAACGACATTAATTGCATACATAATTACACTACCACGTGATACATGTGTGCCTTGCTTAAAGTAAAAGATGAACTGCATCCGTATTTCAGACTTCCCATGTCTTCTTGGAATTACTTTCACGTTTTGAAGTTGCAAAACATAACACTTGCATTTGAATCGTTTCTCTCTCTCTCTTTCCCTTGATGCTGTCAGAGGATGGTGCCGGAGTTCTTAAGCAAGGTTTAATCGATGTGGTTTGTGGTTTGGACTCTGTAGTTCACGTTATGATGTGTTTCTGGTTTCTGGACGCTCTTGTTTTTGTTGCTATTTTGGGCGACTTTGAATCGGGGCGGCCTGGCAGATAACAAACCTGGAGCTGAACTAAATTATGTCTGGACTTCTTCGATTTTGTTACTTTATATTTGGTGTTTATTCTTACATTTGTTTTTTTTGGGTTTTATTTGCATGGGGGAAGGGGGGTTTGCTGCTTTTCTTTGAACGAGTTCCATGGTTTTCTTTGTTTCGAGACTATCTGTGGGGAAGACGGATTTCAGGGTTGTACACTGCATACGTACTTTGATAATAAATATTCTTGGAAGCATTGAATTTTTGTTGGGAATTGCTGATGACCACATGGCTGGCTGTCTCCTCTCACTAGCTTTATCCAGGCACTTGGATGAGGTCCTAGAGTAATTCTTGGCCCTGATTACTTTGTTATCATGCTGTCTAGCTGTAATAGTCTGGCACTCAGCTTCAGGTAGAATCCATGGTTCTGGTGCCTAGTATCAATTTCTTAATCTTTTAAATCCATTCGCTTATTGCGTATCACACACAAAGTGTTGGAGGAACTCACCAGATCCTGACGAAGGGTCTCATCCCAAAACATTGGCTGTTATTCCCCTCCATGGATGCTGCCTGACCTGCTGAGATCCTTCAGCATTTTGTGTGTGTTGCTCAAAGTTCCTTGCATCTGAAAAATCTCTGGTATCTACACTTACCCTGTATGGTCTGCACAGGTGCAATTAAAATGCATTTTTGTTATTTATCTTAAAATAACAGCCAACTAAATGGAAATATTGTTGCTCCAACCTTGCTAAAAATGCTGCCGTGGTAAGTGAGCCGAGCTTGAACAGAGTGCACGCCCGCTGATTGCACCAGTGAACCCACAGTTTATAGTAACCACAATCCTTGTCGCGTACTTTAAATAGTGCATTTCTGAAAAATAATTAGTGCGATACAACCCATTTACAGAATAAAGGAAGAGACCTGTCACAACAATATGTCTCCCAGAAAAAGCAGGCTCAATTCACTTGGCATTTCCAACAGTTTAATTATATAGTACTGGCAGGAACCGCAACTAGATAATTAGTGAGAAACAGCAGGAACTTCAGTGTAAAACACACGTATTCTTCTAAAGCACTGCGTGCTCCACAGTGCCAGACTGATTCGGATCAAGGTTCCAACTACAAGGGCCAAAGGCATAAACTAATTAAGAACTGTCTGGTTTAAACATACATGTTTCGAAATGGGATCTGTTGGCACCTGCTCCTTATGAACAAATCGAGCATGAAGGCAATTTACCTGGGTTCGACTGCACCAGCAATCATACCCAGGTGATATTGTGCATATTGGGGAACTGGACCAGGCAATGTTCATGTTACAGTGTCTGACATTTCTCTGGGACCTGACAAGTGTTTAATATTGTTACTGTTTACACTACACCTATACCACTAAAAACGGGTATGACCTTTGACGAATACTGAGCAACTTCACTTCAGTTAGGGAAACAACATACTGCTTCTTTATTCTCTTCATTATTGAAAAAGATGTTCCTCTGACATAGAAAGAACTGAGCAGACCTCATCAGAACTGACTGCAGGCTGCTCAATGCCATATCGTGTCCACAGAGCCTCTTACAACTAAATTGGTTCGTTAGAGTCACATGTACCAGGGTAAAGTGAAAAATTTCATTTTGTGTGACATCCAGATAGATCATTTCATCATATCATGATCAAAAGAAGCTACTGAAATTTGTAAAATTAGTCAGCTCCATAACGGATACTAGCCCCTGTAGTTTCTAAGACACCTACAAAGAGTGGCACCTCAGAAAGGCAGAGTCTATTATTAAGGATCCCCATCATCCAGGGGATGGGGATCCTTCTCATTGTTACCATCAGGTAGGAGGTACAGAAGCCTGAAGGCACAAACAGTGGTTCAGGAACAGCTCCTTCCCCTCTGCCATCCCATTCCCAAATGGACATTGAACCTGTGAACAGCACCTTACTTTTTTATTATTTCTATTTATGCACTTTTTAAAATTTAAATATTTAAGAGCATAAGACCACAAGATACAGGAGCAGAATTAGGCCATTTGGCCCATCAAGTCTGCTCCGCCATTTCATCATGGCTAATCTAATTTTCCTCTCAGCTCCAATCTTCTGTACCCCTTCAGGCCCCGACCAACCAAGAATCTATCAACCTCTGCCTTAAATATATACAAAGATAGCATCCACAGCTGCCTATGGTAAAGCATTCGTCAGATTTACCACTTTCTGGCTCAAGAAATTCCTCCTCATTTCTATTCCAAAAGGATACTCCTCTATTCTGAGGCTGTATCCTCTGGTCTTAGACTCTCCCACCAGAAGAGCCATCCTCTCTACATCCACTCTATCAAGGCCTTTCACCATTCGATAGGTTTCAATGAGGTCAGCCTCCTTCTTCTGAATTCTAGTGAATACAGGGCCAGAGCCATCAAACACTCTTCATATGACAAGCCATTCAATCCTGGAGTCATTTTCATGAAGAACTCCTTTGAACCCTCTCCAGTTTCAGCACGTCCTATGTAAGGTAAGGGGCCCAAAACTGTTCACAATACTCCAACTGAGACCTTCCCAGTCCTTTATAAGGTCTCGACATTACATATTTGCTTTTATATTTTAGTCCTCTTGTAATGAATGCTAACATCACATCTGCCTTCCTCACCACAGACGCAATCTGCAAATTAACCTTTAGGGAATTCCGCACAAGGATTCCCAAGTCCCTTTGCGCCTCCATTTTTTGTATTTTCTCTCCATTTAGAATATAATGAACCCCTCATTTCTCTACCAATCCTGATGCTGTATTCTATCTACCATTTCTTTGGCCATTCTCCTAACCTTCCTAAGAGCATCTGTAGCCTCTCTAGTTCCTTAAAACTACCTGCTGCTCCAACTCTCTTCATATCTTCTGCAAAGTTTGCAAGAAAGCCATCAATTCCATCATCTAAATCTTTGAAATACAACCTAAAAAGAATCAGTCCCAACACAGAACCCCTGTGGATAACGACGAGTCACTGGCAGCCAACCTGAAAAGGCTCCCCATCGTCTTATTTTCACCATGGATACCCCATCGTCTTAATTTTACCATGGATGTCCAGTCCCTATACACCTCCATCCCCCACCAGGAAGGTCTCAAAGCTCTCCATTTCTTTTTGTATTCCAGACCCAACCAGTTCCCCTCTACCACCACTCTCCTCCATCTAGCGGAATTGGTCCTTACTCTTAATAATTTCTCCTTTGGCTCCTCCTTCTTCCTTCAAACTAAAGGTGTAGCCATGGGCACCCGTATGGGTCCCAGCTATGCCTGCCTTTTTGTTGGCTATGTGGAACAGTCCACATTCCAAGCCTATACTGGTATCCGTCCCCCACTTTTCCTTCACTACATCAACGACTGCATTGGCGCTGCTTCCTGCACGCATGCTGAGCTTGTTGACTTCATCAACTTTGTCTCCAACTTCCACCTTGCCCTCAAATTTACCTAGTCTATTTCCGACACCTCCCTCCCCTTCCTTGATCTCTCTGTCTCTATCTCTGGAGAGAGCTTATCTGCTGATGTCTGCTATAAGCCCAAGGACTCTCACAGCTACCTGGACTATTCCTCTTCCCACCCTGTCTCTTGCAAAAATGCCATCCCTTTCTCTCAATTCCTCCGTCTCCGCTGCATCTGCTCTCAGAATAAGGCTTTTCATTCCAGGACGAAGGAGATGTCTTCCTTTTATAAAGAAAGGGGCTTCCCTTCCTCCACCATCAACTCTGCCCTCAAACGCATCTCTCCCATTTCACGCACATCTGCTCTTACCCCATCCTCCTGCCACCCCACTAAGGATAACGTTCCTCTTGTCCTCACCTACCACCACACCAGCCACCGGGTCCAACATATAATTCTCTGTAACTTCTGCCATCTCCAATGGGATCCCACCACCCAGCACATCTTTCCCTCCCCCCACTTTCTGCTTTCTGCAGGGATCTCTCCCTACGCGACTCCCTTGTGCATTCGTCCCCCCCATCCCTTCCCACCAATCTCCCTCCTGGCACTTATCCTTGTAAGCAGAACAAGTGCTACACATGCCCTTACACTTCCTCCCTCACCACCATTCAGGGCCCCAGACAGTCCTTCCAGGTGAGGCGACACTTCACCTGTGAGCCTGCTGGTGTGATGTATTGTGTCCAGTGCTCCCGATTTGGCCTTCTATATATTGGTGAGACTCGACGCAGATTGGGAGACCGTTTTGCTGAACACCTATGCTCTGTCTGTCAGAGGAAGCAGGATCTCCCAATGGCCATACATTTCAATTCCACGTCCCATTCCCATTCCGATATATCAATCCATGGCCTCCTCCACTGTCGAGATGAAGCTACACTCGGGCTGGAGGAACAACACCTTATATTCCATCTGGATAGCCTCCATGAACATTGATTTCTCTAACTTCCGTTAATGCCCGTTCCCCCCTTCTTACCCCATCCTTTATTTATTTATTTGTTTGTTTGTCTGTTTGTTTATTTATTTTCTCTCTTTCCCTCTTACAATAACTCCTTGCCTGTTCTTCATCTTCCTCTGGTGCTCCCATCCCCCTTTCTTTCTTCCAAGACCTTCTCTAGCCTTGTATCCCTTTTTCCAATCAACTTCCCAGCTCTTGGATTCATCCCTCCCCCTCCTGTCTTCTCCTATCATTTTGGGTCTCCCCCTCCCCCTCCCCCTCCCCCTTTCAAAGCTCTTACTATCTCTTCTTTCAGTTAGTCTTGACGAAGGGTCTCGACCCGAAACGCCGACTGTACTTCTTCCTATAGATGCTGCCCAGCCTGCTGCGTTCCACCAGCATTTTGTATGTGTTGCTTGAATTCCCAACATCTGCAGATTTTCTCATGTAAGGCTCCTTTTATTCCCACTCTTTGCCTCCTGTCAATCACCCACTGCTTTATCCATGCTAGAATCTTTCCTGTAATACCATAGATTCATAGCTTGTTAAGCAGCCTCATTTGTGTCAACTTGTCAAAGGCCTTCTGAAAATCCAAGTACACAACATGAACTGATTCTCCTTTGTCTATCCTGCTTGTTATTTCTTCAAAGAATTCCAACAAATTTGTCAGGCAAGATTTTGCCTTGAGGAAGCCATGCTGACTATGGTCTATTTTTTCTTGTACCTTCAGGTACCTTGAGTCCTCTTCCTTAATAATCAACTCCAAAATTTTCCCAAACGCTGAACTTAGACTAACTGGCCCATAGTTTCCTTTCTTCAACTTCTCTCCTTCCTTTAAGAGTGGAGTGACATTTGCAATTTTCCAGTCTTCCGGAACCATTCCAGAATCTAGTGATTCTTGAAAGATCATTGCTAAAGCCCCCACAATCTCTTCAGCCACCTCTTTCAGAGCCCTGGGGTGTACACCATCTGGTTCAGGTGACTTATCTAATTTCAGACCTTTCAGTTTCCCAAGAACCTTCTCTCTAGTAATGATAACTTCACACACTTCCTGACTCCTAACCCCTGCAACCGTTAGTGTCTTCTACAGTGAAGACTGATGGGAAATACTTACTCAGTTCCCATTGAAGATGGCAGAATTTGTCATCAAAACGTTGGTTATGGTTGATACCTGTACCTGGCTGGAAGCCCAGGAAGAGTTTATTCATCATATACACCGGGAAAGCACTGGATTCCTTTTCACTTACCTTTACAGGGAGAAAGTTCACTGCAATATACATTGATTCATCCCTGATGAAGGTGGTGGAGTTTGTCATCGAAACTTTGGTTATAATCGATACCTGTACTCGGCTGGAAGCCCAAGAAGAGTTTATTCATCTTATTCAGTTCATCTGCTATTTCGTTGACCCCCATTACTATCTCTTCAGCATCATTTTCCAGTGGTCTGATATCCACTCTTGCCTATCTTTTACACGTTATCTATCTGAAGAAACGTTTGGTGTCCTCTTTAATATTATTGGCTAACTTACTTTTGTATTCCATCTCTGCCTTCTTAATGACTTCTTTCGTTGCTTTCTTTTGGTTTTTAAAAGCTTCCCGATCTTCTAACTTGCCAAAAATTTTTGGTTTATTATATGCCCTCTCTTTGGCTCTTACATTGGCTTTGACCTCTCATGTTAGCCACAGTTGTGTCATCTTGCCTTTAGAGTACTTCTTCCTCTTTGGAATGTATATGTCCTGTGCCTTCAGAATTACTTCCAGAAATTCCAGCCGTTGCTTCTCTGTTGTCATCCCTGCCAGTATTCTTTTCCAATCAATTCTGGCCAACTTCTCTCTCATGCCTCTGCAATTCCCTTTACTCCACTATAATACGTTAGCTTCTCCTTCTCAAATTTCAGGGTGAATTGAATCATATAATGATCACTTACCCCTAAGGATTCTTTTACCTAATGTCTCTAATCAATTCTGGTTCATTGCATAGCACACAATCCAGGATTGCTGATATTCTACTGGGCTCAACCATGAGCTGCTCTAAAAAGCCATCTCATAAGTACTCTTGAAATTCCCCCCTCGCCTCCCCCCCAGAATCTACCAATCTACCTGCATATTGAAGTCCCCCAAGACAATTGTAGCATTGCCCTTTTGACATGCGTTTTCTATCTCCCACTGTAATTTGTAGGCCACATACTTACTACTGTTCAGGGTCTGTATACAACTGCCATCAAGGTCTTTTTACCCTTGAAATTCCTTAGCTCTATCCACAATGATTCAACACCTTCCAACCCTATGTCACCTCTTTCCAATGATTTGATTTCATTTTTTTACCAGCAGAGCAACGCTGCCCCTCTGCCGTCCTGCCTGTCCTTTCAATACAATGTGTATACTTGGACATTAAACTTCCAGCTATAATCTTCTTTCAGCCATGATTCAGTGATGTCTCCAACAGCATACCTGCCAATCTGCAACTGTGCTACAAGTTCATCTACCTTATTCCGCATATTGCGCACATTCAAATACCACACCTTTACTCCTGTATTCACCCTTTTCAATTTTGCCTGCCTTTTATGTTTCAACTCACCCTGTGACTGCAATTTTGCCCTATCAACAGCCTCTCCTCATTACACATTGCCTCTGTTTGTAAACCAGCTAGCTCATCTTCAGCAGTATCATCCACCTTTCCTACGATATTTCTTGCATTGAAATGTAGACAGCTCAGAACACTAGTTGCACCATGCTCAACCTTTTGATTCCTAACTTTGTCTGAGGTCTTACCAACATCTGCCTCTACACCTTTCCATTAAATGCTCTGGAACTCTGGTTCTCATCCCCCTGCAACTCTCGTTTAAACCCCACTGTGCAGGATTAACAAACTTTACCACTGGGATTTTAGTCCCCCTCCAGTTCAGGTGCAAAACATCCCTTCTGTACTCTCACACCTTCCTTTGAAGAGAGCCCAATGATCCAAAAATCTTATATCCTCCCTCCCTCCTACACCAAATCCTTAGCCACGTACTAAACTAAATAATCTTCCTAGCCCTGGCCTCATTAATATGCCGCATGGGTAGCAATTCTAGGAACACAACCTGGATGTCCTGCCATTTAACTTAGTACCTAACCACCTGAACTCCCTAAGCTGAACTTTGTCACTTGTCCTACCCATGTCATTTGTACCTACATGGACCGCGACTTCTGGCTGTTCACCCTCCAATTTAACAATGCTGAGGACTCAGTCTGAGATATCCCAGACCCTGGCACCCGGGAGGCAACACACCATCTGGGAATCGTGTTCTCACCCACAGAACCTCCTGTCCATTCCCCTGACTAATCCCCTCTCACCAGAGCCTGCCTCTTCTCTCCCGTTCCCTTCTGAGTTGCCAAGCAGACTCAGTGCCAGAGACCTGTTACATCACCCGCTCCACCCCGACCAACAGTATCCAATGTGATATATCTGTTATTGAGGGGGATAGCCACAGTGGTGCTCTTGATTGGCTATTTAATCCCTTTGACCCTCCTGACTGTCACCCAGCTTCCAGTGCCCTGCACCTTGGGTGTAACAACCTCTCTATAAGTTCTATCTTTCACCCCCTTGATCCGGAGTTCATCCAGTTCCAGCTCCAACTCCTTAATGAGGATTGTTAGAAGCTGCAGCTGGATGCACTTCTCGCAGTTGTAGTCGTCAGGGGCACTGGAGGTCTCCCTGCCTTCCCACATCCCACAGGAGGAGCATTAACTCTCCTGCCTGGCATCTCTACTATGCTAGCTAGGCAGATATAAAGAAGAGAAGAAAAAAAAAACTTAACCTTGTGCCTCAAGATCACCGCTCTGACTGTCTATTCAGACCACGGATACTACAACAATGGCCACTGCACTTGCCTTTAATTTGCTCTTGCTAGTCAATTCTCAAATGCTAATTGGTTGCTGGTCAAAGCTCTTTTCGTTGTAGCAATCAGCTGCCTCCTTTTGTACTTGGGTCATGGACCTGATTGAAGTCCCCTCCTCTCAAAACTTCTGATGTCCAGACTGACCGCTGGTCAAATCTCTTTTTAATATACGTACACTTACTGTCATTTATTTACTTTTTTTTCTATATTATTATGTTTTACGTTGTACTGCTGCTGCTAATTTAACAATTTTCTTGACATATGCTGGTGACATTGAACCTGATTCTGATATCAATACATCTTCAGGAGTGATGCCTCAGAAAGGTGGCATTCATCAGAAAGATCCCCTGTCACCCAGCTCATGCCCTGTTCTCATCAGGAAGGCGGTACAGAATGCACACACTGAACAATTCAGGAACAGCTTCTTCCCCTCTGCCGTCCAATTTCTAAATGGAAATTTAACCCATAAACACCACCTCACTACTTTATTTTGTTCCTATTCTTACACTACATACTTAATTTAACTATTTAACATATATATACTTACTGTTGTTCATCTGTTATTATACAAACGTTTGTATATTGTATTGTACTGCCGCCACAAAGACAACAAGTTTCACAATATTGACTGGTGATATTTAATTTGATTCGGATTCTGCTCAGGGTGCTACAAGGAAAAACAAGAATGCAGGATGAAGTGTTAAAGTGCAGTGCAATAAGATGTGAGGCTATGATGAGGTGGATTATGAGGTCTAGACTGATCTTATTGTACTAGGAGGCCATTTATCAGTCTCATAACAGAGGGTAGGAGCTGTCCTTCAGCGTAGTGGTATGTGCTTTTTCAGGCTTTTGAATCTTCTGCCTCATGGAAGAGGAGTGAAGTGAGAATATCTGTGACAGTTGGCGATTTTGATCATTGCACCGTAGCAGCTAAAAGAATACATTGACAGTATTCCCTTCTGCAATGCCTCAGTGGTGATACTCTTGACAGCTCAATATTATTGGAGAGGTCATTAAGGCAGCAGCGGGTCAGTTCTTTGGAGCATGAGGAAGAGTGATATTTACAAATGTAACCCTCTCACCTGGCTCACATACAAACTTGGCTCATTAGTCAGCTCTCCTGACAGCCACGTGACTCAGTGGTGAGAAGTCCACCTTTCGTAGACAATATACGTCTAGAGATGGTATGATTTGGGGTTCAACCAAACAGGAACATTGTGATGTTCCAATGAAAGAAACCTCGATTTGAGCAAATGCTGTGTAAATATTGCCCATACACAATTATCGGTCAGCAAGAAATAACAGATGGTACACTACGTAAAATTATAAAGAAGGTATATTTACTAATTTCTGCTTTATCACACAAATATTAAGAGAAAAGGAAAATAAAAGAGCATTACAGTTAGACCAGTCTAAATAAGCACATAAACGTTGGAGTTCATATCTTCCAAAACTGGGTATTCAGGGGTGTATCTCCTACACATGCACTGGACCCACTGCCTGCGTGAAAACACCTACCACCTTTTTGAACTTCCCTTGAAAACCATCTAGAGCAAACTGGCTCTCTCTTTCTCAGGAGTATTGTCCTTCCTCCTTGGAGGCACTCATCTGCACAACGCACCTCTTGCAACAGGGACTCTCCTTGCCATGGCGTTCTGTGGCATCTTCCCTCCTGTCTTCCCCACAGCTCCCGCCGAAAAGACCCTGAACCAGACTACTGTCCGTCACAAATCTCTCTCCGTCCCACTCTCTCTAGGATGTTTTCCTGATTCCGCCTTCCTGATTGGTTGACACAACATTCCTAAGTTGAACAGTGGGGTTTCTTATCTTTAGCCAAAACCCAAACATTTTATCAGCAGGTCACACAGCTTTTGCAGAAACTGCTAAAATGAAATACCTACAGCATAACAGTTGAAAACTTAACGAGGACATTACACATTATATTTCCAGAGGTACCATATCCCTTCTAGATTTGTCCAATGAAATAAAAGGGCCTATAATTTAAATCTGAGAAGCTTAGAAATTTCTTTTCTCAGATGGTGACAAATTTCTGGAATTCTCTGTCCTCTGAAGGTTCAGCAGACCAGATCATTGGATAAACATTTGAAAGATTGAGAAATTGAGGGTTAAGGGGAACTGACACAGAAAAGGAGTTGAGGCCAGTATAGATCAGCCATGTTTACACGCAGTGCTGGGGCAGGCTTGAGGGTCTTCGTGCATTCTTGTGAACAATATATTCACAGATTCAACTTTTCCATGGTTGTCATGGCTGAGATATGTGGTATTTTTCAATTGCTTAATGATATACCTTTGGTTAAATAAACTATATATACAAAGTGTAATTGCTTACATTCCCAGTGTAAATGCTTGCCAAAGAAAAGCAAGTATACAGAGTGCTGTCCTCCAAGAGGACCACATCCTTGTTGTGGTTTGCTGGCCCGCGTGCCTCAATGACCAGGAGAGCTTTCTTGCCTGGAGTCAGGGCTTTATGCTTTGGCTCTTGTAGGGTCACCCATGCCAAATAGGCCAGACTAAGAGTGGTCCACCAGTCCTCCAGGTTTGGGGGTTCAGCTCAGGGCTAACAACCCTGACTGGTCAAACAAAGCTGTTATTAAAATAGCAATGAACAATCCTTCTACATCTGAGTGGCCAAGGACAGACAAAGATGGAGGACCTTCATTGCTGCCCTAAATGCCTAAATAGCGGGCAGCGTGCTGTTACCAAACATACAGAGCAGCAACAATCTCTTCTCAAGTGACTTGCCTGAGTAAGTGCTCATTGGAATAAAAGTTCAAGTGTACTGAGTAGAGTACAGCAGTGTACTCTGGGTGTCTGGCAGCTCTGAAAATTTCTATAGCGCTCAATACCCTCGACACTACTGAAATCTTCTGGCCAACCTCCATGGTCAAAATGTGCCATCAAGAATGAAGAGGGAGAGCGAGGCCTGATGAGAATGTGGGGTTGGGTTGTGCATCAGATGAGAAACTAGAACTAGAGGTAGGATGATCATCAGACTACAATACACAGGAGTAGATAACTCATAATGTTGTACGATAGGGAACAATGATATGTTTGTTTTCAAAGAGTGGTAAATGAATAAGGAGGGATTTAGAGGGATATGGGCCAAAGGCAGGCACATGGAACAAGCTTAGATGAACTTCCTAGTCAGCATAGACTAGTTGGGCTGAAGGGTTTGCTCCCATGCTGTAACATTCTAAGGCAGCCAGGGACATGAAACTTATGATTTATACTCTGGCTCGTTTCCTCTGCTGGAACTTAAGACAATACTCGTGCAGCATAAGGACTAGCAGATCATTGCACTACTGCCATCAGGTCCCCTGGCCGGTTGCCCAGCCTGAGCACACTGATATTCGCTCCTCATAATATTAAATCCCTGCTGAACGTGGCTGTTCGGGCATCTCTCTCTCCATGACCCCACTGCCAGCTATCCCAGACTTCTCTTTTAGTTAGCTTTGGCCAGCAGTCTAAAAGTGGTCCACCCACAGCAAAGGACCTTACGGATCACTAGGGACACCTGTGTGGACTTAAAAATAGCAGAACCAGGCCATTCAGCCCATCAATTCTGTTCCATTGCTGATTTATTTTCCCTCTCAACCCATTGGGATTTGATTTCCACTAATGTCTGTAAGGGGAATCGGCATAAGCAGCGGCCTGATGAGCCTATAAGGCTCGGGACAGACTTTAACTTTAACTAATGTCTGTAAGGAGTTTGTATGTTTTCCTCATGACCACATGGGTCTTCCTCCTGGTGCTCCATCTTCCTCCCACATTCCACAGAAGTCTGGGCGTGTGTCATTAGTGAGTTGTGGGCAGGCTATATTAGCAACAGAAGTGTAGCAACACTTGTGGGCTGCCCAGCACAAACCATACTGATTTGATTTGATGCATTTCAAACCATATTTGGGGACTTCAACCAGACTTGATTGAAGAAATCCATCAGCATATAACTTGTAGCACCAGAGATCCCAACTCACTAGACCTCTGTTCTACTACGATAAGGAATGCCTTCTGTTCCATGCACAGACTACATTTCGGTAAATCTGATCACTTGGCTGTCTTCTCTTACCTGCATTCAAGGCAGACGCTAAAGAGCAAGGCTCCAAAGATTAGGCAACAATGAGGTGGTTGCAGGAGGCTATGGAATATCTACGGGATTGCTTTGAGTTGATGGACCAGGCCATGTTCCAGGACTCATTTGTGGACTTCATAAAAACAGTTGTAGATGAGTGTGTCCTCATAGAATCATTCAGGGTCTTCTCCAGCCAGAAGCCCTGCATGAAGCATGAAATCCACAATCTGCTGAGGGCAAGATCAGAGGCTTTCAAGTCTGGTGACCAAGGAAGTTACAAGTGGTCCAGGTATAATCTCCAAAAAGTCATCTCACTGATGAAGTGGCAATGCCGGACTAAACTTGAATCAACAAAGGATGCTTGACAGCTGAGGCAGGGCTTGAATACTATCACCTGTTATAAAGTAAAATAAAGTGATAACAGGGCTTCACTTCCAGATGAGCTCAACACCTTCTATGCTCGCTTTGAACATCAAAACATGGAGGAACCATCATGAACGACCACAATCCCCGATGATCCTATGATTTTAGTCTCTGAGTCCTTCAGGATGGTGGATCTCCGAAAAGCATTCAGCCCAGACAGAAGACCTGGCAAGCACTAAAGACCTCTGCTGATCAAACTGGCCGGAGTCTTCACTAAGATCTTTAACCTCTCACTTCAGCAGTCTGAGGTATCCACTTGCTTCAAGCGGGCTTCGGTTATACTGGTGCCTAAGAAGAACATTGTAATCGACCTCTATGACTAGCATCCAGTAGCAGTTACATCCATGGTGATAAAGTGTTTTGAGAGATTTGTGATGAAACATACCAACACCTGCCTGAGAACTTATTGGTATCTGCTCCAGTTTGACAACTGATGCAACAGGTCCACAACAGATGCCACCTCATTGACTCTTCATTCAATCCTGGAGCATCTAGAAAGAAAAGATGCATACATCAGAGTACAGCTTGGTATTCAATACTATCATCCCCTCAAAACTAATCAATAAGCTTCAAGACCTTGGCCTCAAAACCTCCTTGAGTAATTGGAGCCTTGATTTCCTCACTTGCAGACCCCAGTCACTTCAGATTGGCAGCAACATCCCCTTCACAATCACCATCAGCATAGGTGCACCACAAGTCTGAGTGCTTAGCCTCCTGCTCTACTCGCTTCACACTTATGACTTAAGTAGTTAAGCACAGCTCCAAAGACATATTCAAGTTTACCGACACCACAACTGTGGAAGGTCGAATCAAGTGCAGTGTTTCTGCATACAGGAGGGAGATTGAAAATCTGGCTGAGTGATGCCAAAACAACAACCACTTACTCAAGTGAAATCAAGAGCAGATTATTGACTTCAGGAGGAGGAAACCAGGGGTCCATGAGCCAGTCCTCAATAGTGGATCAGAGGTGGAGAGGGTCAGCAACTTTAAATTCCTCGGTGTTATTATTTCAGATAACTTGTCCTAGGCCCAGCACATAGGTGCAATCACAAAAGAAGCACAGCAGTGCCTCTACTTCCTTGGGAGTTTGCGTAGATTTAGCATGACATCTAAATCTTTGACAAACTTCTATAGCTGTGCGGTGGAGAGAATATTGACTGGCTGCATCACAGCTTGGTATGGAAACACCAATTTCCCTGAATGGAAAATCCTACAAAAAGTACTGGATGTAGCCCAGTCCATCACAGGTAAAGTCCTCCCCACTTTTGAGTACATCGACACAGTGCGCTGTCACAAGAAAACAGCATCCATCATCAGCGACCCCAACCTCCAGAACAAGCTCCCTTCCACTGCTGCCATCAGGAAGAAGGTACAGGAGCCTCAGGTCTCACACTGCCAGGTTCAGGAACAGTTATTACACCTCAGTCTCTTGAACCAAAGGGGATAACTACCCTTGCCCCATCACTGAAATATCCCCTTAACCTATTGTAGCCCCCGGTAAGCCTCAGGCTTGCTCAGCTCGCTTCCGTCGAGAGGGAGCAGCCTTCAGCCCTGCCAAACTGGGTAATCAAGTTTGTGTGGATGCTGTGTGATGTACCCCACCACACCAAATAACAGACATTATACCATATGCGATTAAGTGATTACCCTTTATAGATCTTACTGGAACTATATAATTAATAGAGATAAAATATAAAAGGAAAGTAAAAAGCGCCAAACTTATCAAAGTTTAACCACTTTGTGGACAACAGTTGGAGCTCAATTAACAGAGACTTCTTTCCACCATTCGATCCCCTCCGACCCCCTCGACCCGCCGCCTGGGACCAACCACGGTGGTCGACCAGATGCTTCACACAAGTCTGTCTTCATCTCCTCTCCTCGCCGAAGACCCTGGGCCTCGGACTCCCGCTCAGGGTCCGTTCTGCCGCCCAGCTTACAGCATTGCGTCTCCTCTCCTTGTCCCCATTGCGCCTTCTCCCCCAAAGCCTGCGAGAAACAATAGCTTACAGACACACGAGAATGAATAACATCTATTCCAATTGGTTTGTTCTTTCTCTATCAAGAATATAACCCAAACAAGCAGAGAGAGAGAGAACTCCTTACATCGCAGTTATTATTACAGAAAAGCCATTTCTATTATAACATAACAAAGAAGCCATTTTGTTAGCCTTTGCAGTAACATAAAAGAAGAAACCCCTTACACTTTGGACTCAGTTTCAAACACTCTTCCTCTCAGGTTTTCGATATAAATTGTTATTTATTTATTTGTTTGTTTCTTTGTTTATTTTTTTATTTATTTTGGCATTTACACTGTTTGTCGTCTTTTGCACATTGGTTCAGCGCCCAATCGGTGCGGTCCTTCATGGACTCTATTATGGATTTATTGAGTATGCCTGCAAGAAAATGAATCTCAGTGTTGTATATGGTGACACATATATATACCCTAATAATAAATTTACTTTGAACTCTGATGCAAAATGATACATTTCACTACATGTTTCAATGTAACGTACATGCGATAAATAAAGCTAATCTTTATCTTCAAAGACTACTGATTTGATAAGGTAATAAACAGAGCAGTTGTTAAAGAACTGAATTAAATTGCTGGAAAAGTTTAGAAGGTTGGACAGAATCCATGGAGAGAGGAAAACTGAATCAATACCATAATATCAGAGCAGGCTAGAGCTGATACAGACGGGAAAAGCTGATTGTGTGAAATTGGCAATTTCAATATTGTGGCACCACAATCGGTTTAGTCAAAAGACAAGCTGCTGTTTCTTCAGCTGGTGTCAGGCAGTGTTAGAGGCCAGAGGGGGCTGTGGTGGGAATGAGATGGAGATTACAGTGACACACTTGTCTGCAAGCATGCATTGAAATAGATAGCAAAGAAGACGATCCCAAAGTTCCAAATCAACCATTGGTTTGTTCCTCCAGCAGACTGTGTTTTCACTCCTGCCTCCAGCATCTGCAGTCTCGTATGTCTCCAACAGAAGTCAGTGATGGGAATAAATGTACATTGGTCAAGCACTTCAACGGGAAGATGCACAGCGGTTGATCTGCACTGTTAGAGATCTAGATAAAGAGAAATTGCTCTGCCTTATGGCCTTTCCAGTGTCATACTCAGACGCCTGAGAAATGCAGAGCAGGGGTATCAGATAATGGGTTTGGTGGTGGGGGGGTGGTGCGGTGGTAGGTGTTGTTATTTTTAGTTTGGAGCTGAGGAACATGACTGAAATTGTTGTTACAACATGTGCATGCAATGTGTGATTCTGGATGCTGATGCCAGTGGTCACATAGAGTGTATAACATTCATTCACTCACACACTGCAGTTACTGCATGACACGGAGCCTGCACTGTGGTGGGCAGCTGAGCTCTACAACAGGTAGTTAAAATGGTCAAATGCATCAACAGCAGCAGCTTACCTGCCATCAAGAATAGACATCCAGAAATGTGCCAGCAATATCATAAAGGATCCCATCCATCCTGCTCATGGACTGCTTGTCCAACTCCCATTAGGTAGCAGGCTACACAGCATCAACGCCAGGACCTCCAGACTCAAAAACAATTACTTTCCCCAAGCTGTAAGGTTGATCAGCACCTCCACTCATTAACCCACCCCATCACCACTAATTTATCATTTCCTGTCAGTCATCCTATGTGCTGAGATTCCTGTACCTAGTATCCCTTTATGGACATACTATCAGTCTTTGTATATAAGCTAATCTTATGTGTTTATATTTATTATTTTATTCTGTTCTTGGTGGTTATTGTGTTTTTTTATGCTGCTTTGGATCAGGAGTAACAATCACTTCGTTCTCCTTTACACTTGTGTACTGAAAAATGACAATAAACAATCTTGAATCTTGAAAAATTTTATTGCTCAGGCAAGGGTAGCCACAACCTCTAATTGGCATTTGGGCCTATTATTTAAAGGGCATCATCCATCCTGCAGGGGAGATTTTTTTGGCATTTGGTAGTGACATCTTTATCTTTTGCTTATCTATGACTGTGACCTTTCCCCACACTGCCAATATCCAACACTCTCAACATCTGCTCATCTCCCTCCATCATCTCCTGAAGTGCTGCCCATCATTATCTCTCCAACCCACATCCCAATTGTTCGTCCAACACCTAACCCATAGCTGTACCCCCTTCTCACTGATTGCCCCGCCAATGACACTGCCTCTGCAACCTCCAGCTCCACAGGTCATCGCAACAGAGAAGTCAACTGAAAACAACTTTTTTTTAAACTGCAGCTGCTGAACATCTGGAATAAGAAAAGGATGTGCTGGAAATACTCAGCGTGTCAGACAGCAACTGTGGAAAGAGAAATAGTGACACAAGGTTTCATACATGAATGCTGCCTGATCTGCTGAGTGTTCCCTTTATCTTTACTACCAGTTGCAGTGCCTTTTGGTGATAGAAGATGCCAGTGCTGGAGAGTACAAGACGTCACTGTCCCTGCTATTGAAAAAAATATGCAACTTAATCTTGAACATCTTTTCAACTTAAGCCGTGATGATAAAGATAGGATAAAATGGCTTAAACTAACACAATGCAATGATAAGACAGATGTAAAGTATCAGTCTACCAGCATGTGGGATGTCAATTCAGCTGTATGAATGGACACAGTGACAATGGCGCCATTTCAAAGTTCAGAAGTTCAAAGTAAAATTTATTACTAGAGTACATACATGTCACCACATTCGACTCTGAGATTCCTTTGTCTGCGGACCTACTCTGCAAATCTATAGAACAGTAACTGTAAACAGGATCAATGAACAACAAACTGTGCAAATGAAAAAATAAATAAATAGCATTAAATTGGGAGAGCATGAAATAACAAGATAAAGAGTCCTTAATGTGAGACCATCATCAGTTGTGGGAACACCGGAACTAGAGTGAGTGTAGTGATCCTGTTTTGTTCAACAGCCTGATGGTTGAGGGATAATAATTGTTCCTGAACCTGGTGGTGTGAATCCTGAGGCACCTGTACCTTCTACCTGATGGCAGCAGTGAGAAAAGAGCATGCCCTGGGTGGTGAGGATCTTCGCTAATTTTTTCTCCGATAATGTTTCAGGTAGATGTGCTCAATGGTTGGGAGGGTTTTACCCATGACGTACTGGGCCAAATCCTCAACTTTTTGCAGGAATTTCTGCTCAAAGGCATTGGTGTTCCCATACCAGGCTGTAATACTGCCAGTCCATACATATCCCACTACACATCTATAGAAGTTTGTCAAGGTTTTTGATGTCATGCCGAAACTCTGCAGACTCATAACGAAGTAGAGCTACTGTTGTGCTTTATTTGCAGTAACATTTATATGATAGGTCCAGGACAGATCTTTTGAGATAGTGACACTCAGGAATTTAAAGTTTTCTGATCATTTCCAGCTCTGATCCTCCAGTGAGTACTGGCTCATGGACCTCTGTTTTCCCTCTCCTGAAGTCTACAATTAGTTCCTTGGTCTGATTGACATGGAGTGAGAGCTTGTTGTTATTATTCAGCCAAATTCTCAATCTCCCTCCTGTACGCTGATTCATTGCCACCTTTAATACGGCCCACAACAGTGGTGTCATCAGACAGCTTGAATATGGTCAAGAACAACTGAACACTAAGAATCTCTGGATAGATTGATTTGAATGGGGATAAGTGGGTTGCCTTGTAATTAATTATCTTGTGAACTTGTAAATTGACTATACCCCTCACTAGAGGGAGATTAGAACCCAAGCAGTGACAAGTTCAGAACTGAGCTTCACTGCGGTGGTCTACATTGTCATTACTGGCAATGTTCACACATCCACAGCAGGTGGCTCAGCCGACAGATGTGGAAAAGTCACAAGGCAGGCCTGAGCATGCAGATGCTAGCGCTGGGGGGAAAGCCAACTAACATCAAGCATTAACATTGTCAGAGTTCCCAGTTTGATAGGGTGGCCAGTGGAATAGGTACGCTGCAGCTGCACCAAGTATTTCAGCTTGTCCTTTGTCTCTTTGCAGAACATGAAGCAAGGATTGGCAGGTGGTTGTTGCTAGCATTGTGAGTTGTTAACTGGGACTGATGGACTTTCTCCAAGAGCCGGTATAGACTTGATGAGCCGAATGGCCCCCTTCTACATGTAATAAAAAGTAGGAGATCTAATGGATTGTAGACACGTGGGTGTAGAACATACGAGGGGTGATTGATAAGTTTGTGGCCTAAGGTAGAAGGAGTCAATATTAGAAAAACCTCGCACATTTATTTTTCAACATAGTTCCCTCCTACATGTACACACTTAGTCCAGCGGTCGTGGAGCATACAGATCCCTTCTTTGTAGAAGTGGTCTACAGCAGGGGTGATAGATAAGTTCGTGGCCTAAGGTAGAAGGAGATGAGTTATTAACTTCAAACTTTCTGCATTATCACTCAAAGAGTTGAACTGCACATGCATGTAACGAGAGCACCTTGGACCTCCAGGTGGTCCACAGCAGGGGTGATTATAAGTTCGTGGCCTAAGGTAGAAGGAGATGAGTTATATAGCTCTCGTTACATGCACATGCAGTTCAACTCTTTGAGTGAAAATGCAGAAAGTTTGAAGTTAATAACTCATCTCCTTCTACCTTAGGCCACAAATTTATCATTCACCCCATGCTGTGGACCACTTCTGGAGGTCCACGACGCCGACTTCTACAAAGAAGGGATCCGTATGCTCCATGACCGCTGGGCTAAGTGTGTAAATGTAGGAAAAATAAATGTGCTAGGTTTTCTAAAAGTGACTCCTTCTATCTTAGGCCACGAACTTATCAATCACCCCTCATATGTCCTTCTGCTGATCCTATCGAGTCAATGAAGTCCTCACTGCCAGCTTTAATAATGACCAGCCTGAACATAACAGCATTTAGACTTTTGCTGTTTGCACCACAGTGCATATACAGAGCAATAACCTATTTGAGGTCTCCAACAGCATATGGTTAGAAGCTCAGAAACAGATGGGTGAGACTTAAGTGGCCTCCAGACTCTTCCCTGCAGCTGCTGTTAGTGGTTTTACTGGAGAAACCCTGTTTGAAAGTGTGCTGGTGCTCATAACCAGAACGGCATTACAGACTCTTCCTGGCATCTGAGAAAGACCATCTGTGTTTGTCGCCCGAAGGCTGGTTCACAAGCAGATCCACTGCAGCCAAATGTAACAGTAGGATTCCGTAAGTGTCACCGAAAAACTGTTGAGGCTTTATTCCTACCTGAATTTGTAGCTAAATAACTTTGTATGAAAAGGAACAGTGGTTTTAGTATTTGTTAATTATTTTCACATGTCTCAAGATACAGTGAAAAGCTTGCCTTGCATGCTTTTTATATAAATCATATCAGTACACAGTTTACTGAACTAGAACAGAGGTTACCAACCTGGGGTCCACGGAGCCCTTGCTTAATGGTATTGGTCCATGGCATAAAAAAGGTTGGGAACCCCTTAGCTAGGATCAGATAAAACATTAACAATTTAGAATAAAGCATGAAAGCTACTATTAAAAGTGCAGTGCAGGTAAACCATAAAGTGCAAGATCCTAACAAGGTAAATAATAGTGCCAAAAGTCTATCTTATCCGACAGGAAATCTGTTCAAGAGTCTGAAAACTGTGGGATGGAAGCTACCCTTGTTTGCCTGTGCTTTCAGGCTTTTGTATTTTCTGCCCAATGGAAAAGGGGAGAAGAGAGAATGTCTGGGGTGGATGGGGTCAGAGAGTCATAGAGAATTAGAAAAGTACAGCACATAAACAGGTCCTTTGCATCATCTAGTTGTCACTGAACTATTTAAACTGCCTTGTCCCATCAATCTGCACCCAGACCATAGCTATCAATACCCCTACTACCCATGTACCTATCCAAATTTCTCTTAACTGTTGAAATCAATCTTACTTGCACCACTTGCACTAGCAGCTCATTCCACACTCTCACAACTTTCTGAGTAAAGATGTTTCCCTTCATGTTCTCCTTAAACTTTTCACCTTTCATCCTTAATCCATGACCTTTTGTTGTAGTCCCACCCAACCTCAGTGAAAAAAGCCAGCTTGCATTTATCCTACCTATACCCCTCATAGTTTTGTATACCTCTATCGAATCTCCCCTCAGTCTTCTACATTCCAAGGAATAAAGTCCTAAATTATTCAATCTATCCTTATAACTCAGGTCCTCCAGTCCCAGCAACATCCTTATAAATTTTCTCGGCACTCTTTTGAACTTATTTCCATCTTTCTTGTAGGTAGGTAACCAAAACTGCACACAAATGAGTCCTCACCAACATCTTATACAACTTCAACAAAACATCCCATCCTCTGTACTCAATACTTTGATTTATGAAGGCCAGTGTGCCTTCATACCTTCCTGTGATGACACTTTTACTGACTTATGGACCTGTATTCTCTGATCTCTTTGTTTTACCGCACTCCTCAGTGCCATATCGTTCACTGTGCAAGACCTGCCCTGCTTGGTCCTACCAAAGTGCAGCACCTTGCACTTGTCTGCATTAAATTCCATCTGACATTTTTCAGCCTATTTTTCCAGTTGGGCCAGATCCCACTGCAAGCTCTGATAATCTTCCTTGCATCATACCCCCAATCTTGGTGTCATCCATAAATTTGATGATCCAGTTAACCATTTTATCACCAGATCAGAGATATAGATGACAAACAACAATGGACCCAGCACCAAATCCTGCGGCACTCCACTAGTCACAGAACTCCAGTCAGAGAGGCAACCATCCACAACCACTCTCTGGCTTCTCCCACAAAGCCAATGTTTAATCCAATTTACCACCTCATCTTGAGTGCTGAGCGACTAAACCTTCTTGACCCATCTCTCATGTAGGACATTGCCAAATGCCTTGCTAAAGTCCATGTAGACAATCTCCACAGCCTTGCCTTCATCAACTTTCCTGCTAACTTCCTCATAAAACTCTATAAGATTGGTTAGACACAACGTACAAAGCCATGCTGATTACCCCTAATCAGTCCCTGTCCCTATCTATCCTAATACAGTCCCTCAGATTACCTTGCAATAACCTTCCCATTACTGATGTCAGGCTCAGCCGCCTATGATGTCCTGGCCAATTTTATGAACCTTTCTTAAACAGTGGAACAACATTAGCTGTTCTCCAATTCTCTGTTACCTCACTTGTCGCTAAGGATGATTTAAATATCTCTGCTAGGGCCCCTGCAATTTCTGCACAGGGTCCAGGAGAACATCATGTCAGACCCTGGGGATTTATTCACCCTAAATTTGCCTCAGGACAGCAAACACCACCCACTTTCCCTGTAATCTATGACCTCACTGCCTCTTTGCCTCACTTCTATAGACTCTGTGTCCACTTCCTGAGTAAAAACAAATGCAAAATATCCATTTAAGATCTCCTCCATCTCGTTTGGCTCCATGCATAGATTACCATACTGATTTTCCAGAGAACCAGTTTTGTCCGTTGCAATCCTTTTGCTCTTAACATATCTGTAGAATTCCTTAGAATTTTTCTCTTTCAGGTTGTTTGCTAGAGCAACTTCATGCCTTCTTTTAGTTGCCTTAATTTCTTCCTTAAGTGTCCTGCATTTCTTATACTCTATAAACACCTCATTTGTTCCTACCTGCCTGTAAGTATTATGCACCTCCTTTTTTTCCTTAACCAAAGCCTCAACATCTCTTGAACATCAGAGTCTTTGATTATGTTGCCTACTTTGCTGAGGCAGCAAGAGATATGGAGCCCATCAAGGGGATGCTAGTTCATGTGGGGTGCTGTGCTGTGTCCACAGTTCTCTGCTGTTTCTTGTTGTCAGTTGCAGAACCATCCCAAGCTGTTATGAATCCAGATAGAAAGTTTTCTACTGTTTATTGCTAAAAAATGAAAATTGGTAAGAGTAAGAGCAAAATTTGGTTTAAAAAAGGAAGATAAAAAATATGCAAATCTTCACTTCAGTAACTCTGGACTTAGTAATAATTGCATGTAAATGGCTCCTTGTCAGGACAAAATGGTTTGATTGTTTCCTCCAACAATGTGTGTGAGCTTGCTACTGCAAGAACGAGTGGGAGTCATTATGTTTGCTGGCCATCCTCCCAAGAAGATCCGGTTCTAATTAAGTCAAATCCTGTTTGGCCAGGCTATGCTTGTTGAAAGCATTCACATCTGAAATTCATTTTGCTTTGTCACTCCAAGAATTATCAAAGCAGGAGAGCTTTGATCACTCCTAAAGAATGCCATTTTATCATCTACCGTGCCACCTTGGACTTCAAAGAAGAGACGAATCACTGAACTGTTGTGTATTCTGTTCCTTGCTCTCTTGTACCATTTAACAAGGTGCAGCTGGGAGACGATCATTAAGATTCACTTCTCAGAGAATCTGTGGACAAGTGTACATAAATTGCTGATGGAATTTGTAGAATCTGGTATCTTTATTGTTTTTGAAAGAGATCTGATGAAGATATCTTTTTTTTAAGGAATTAAAGTGCGTGTTATCAATAGTGCTATCGAATGTGGTGCCTCCTCATTTGTTGGCCTTCTGACACCTGATAAAGAAGACCATAAGTTCAGATCCCACTCCAGAGCCTTCGGTACAGAAGTCTAGGTCGAACCTGTCTGGGGTATTGTAGGATTGTTGGATTGTTGAATTAATGAAGGTGCTTGTTATTTAATTAAGTTGTTAAACCAAGGTCCCATGTGCTCTCTCTCTCAGCAAGATGCAAGAAACGTTGAAGAGCAGATGTGTACCAATGTGACAATCAGGCCTTCTACAATGCAACAGGGATAACCTTTTGACAAGAATTTAATTGGTCTGAGGTGCATTAGGGTGTCCTGAGTTCGTGAATAGTACTGAAAGGATTCTTTTTTTAGTTTTATCCCTAACTGTTATTGGAAAAGCATCAATAATCCTGTTCTTTGAGTTGGTGCACACCATGTTGCTTTGGGACCCTTCTTTTTCTGTATACTTAGCAGCTCCAGTGACAATGAAGGAATGTCAATTACAGTTTCATAAAAGGATGGCATGGAGCTTGGACTGGAAATCACTGATAAAGTAGTGCAGATAAATGACCTGTGTTATTGCCCTGAAGAAACCCTGCACCAGTCCTGAGGCAGGGAAGATAGGCCCCAACTAACCACAGCTACCATCCTTAACAGGGGTACAATTCCGGCCATTGGAAAGGCTTTCCTCATAATCCAATTGCAACAACATAGGAAACTGATGAAAACTCCAGGATTTTTTTTGCCTTTATCTTACTACCTTAAAAGTTTATTTTCAACTGAAACATGAAATTAGAAGATAAACCTACATAATATGCTCAATCAAATGAATTCAAGAAATTCTACAGTAGTAATAATTGAAAATATTGTGTATTTGCATATAGAAATCCCATGATTGATGTCTGACTGCTTCATCTGATAAGTTCTCTGAATACACTGCCACTGTTTTTGGCAGAAATCTCAGGTTGTGATGAGAACATTTACAGGAGCAAAATAGAGTGGAGTTGCAATAGTGACCTCATCAGCAAGACCTAAAAAATGATTGTAGACTCAGGAAGGGGAAGTCAGGGGGACGCACACCAATCTTCATTGAGGGGTCACCAGCAGAAATGGTGAGCAGTTTCGAGTTCCTGCCTGTCAACATCTCAGAGAATCTACCCTGGGCCCAATCTATATTGATGCAATCACAACAAGGCACACCGCAGACTATACTTCATTTAGATCTTGAGGAGGTTTGGTATGTCTCGCTTCTACAGATGTACTGTGGAGTGAATTCTGACAGGCTGCATCACTATCTGGTGTGGAGGCACTGGTGTACAGGTTTAAAGGGTAGTAGGCTCAACCAGCTTTAACATGGGCATAAGCCTTAACAGCTTCAAGGACATTTTCAAGAAGTCAAAATCCTTCATTAAGGGCTCTCACCAAATGTGACATACCCCTTCTCATTACTACCATAGGAAGGAGGTAGAGGAGCCTGAAGACCCACACTCAGTGTTTTAAGTACAGCCTTTTCCCCTCTGCTATCAGTCCATGAACCCAAAAACACAACCTCGCCATTCCTCTTTTGCAATATCTGTTTGTTTATTTTGCTTGCTCATTTGTAAATTATAGTAATTTGTTATGCCAGCGCTGTACAGCTGCCACAAAACGACAAATTTCACGAGCTACATTAGTGACAATAAACATGATTCTGATCCTCAACTTTAAATAGGTTTAATACTGTTCCCCAAAATTAGTCAGATTAATACGGTGCTTATCAGAATGAATATTATAGTTCAAACCTGAATTGCAACATTTCATTTAAAGTAATTTAGTCTGCAGGTGAGACGGGTACTGAGAAACTGAGTGTCTTCGTCTTGTGGGAATTCATTGTTCTGTCTCACCACATTTCACATAAAGACTACAATAAAGAAAGAGATATTTCAGATATGAAACCATTCTTGTTTCCTTTCAAAACACAGCTACCCAGACAGGAAACATATTTGTTCCCACCAAATGCACATTAGCAGACCAATGATAGTAAGCAGATCATCAGATAAGACTTCCTGAGAAATAGGTCAAGCTAATGTAATGGGGGATCAAGTATCAATCAACTCCTATTGCTGTCGATAGGTAGATAGGTGACTGACAAGCTACAACTAAACACACTTTGCTTGGTCCAGTTTCTGCACATTGAGAGCATTGCTTCGTTCCATGCGCAAGTTAGAATATCATTTACGCCGGCTGCATTGTTCTGGTTAATGGTCTTCTCTTGAGGAAGTTACTATTTTGTGTAGCACAGTGAATTCTTCTTCAATTGTTCAACTGCAATCAACAGGATGGGCATAAATGCATTGTATGCTGTGGTTCTAAGTACTGTTGAACTGGAGGTGGCTAAGCTGCAGATGGATAGGCTTGAAACATTGCACTTCCACAGTTGGCATGCCTAAAGTTCAGGTATTCCTAGAGCTGAAGGCACTCAATGCTCTCCACAAGTCAACCACACTCCAAAATTGCAGTCATCTTCATTATCATTACCCATGGGAGAATCTGAATGTGCCCGGGAAGACGGCACACCACAGGCTATACTGCATTAAGAGTTTGGGGAGATTTGGTTTGTCAGCAAAGACCACCAAGTTTCTACCAAAGTACTCTGAGAGAGAATTCTGACTGGCGTCGAGGTGCCAGTGCACAAGTCTATAGAAGGCAGAAGGTTGTAGGCTCAGCCACCTCCAGCGTGGGCATAAGCCTTACCAGCATCAAGAAGGCGGCATCCATCATGAAGGAGTCTCTCTGCCTGGGACATGCCCCTTCTTGTTACTACCATCTTGAAGGAGGTACAGGAGCCTGAAGACCCACACTCAATGTTTTAGAAACAGCTTCTTCCCCTCCACCATCAAATTTCCTCACAGTCCATGAACCCACAAACACAGCCTCACTATTCCTCTTTTGCAATATTTACATGTTGGTTCCTTGTTAGTTTATTTTGTTTGCTTGGTTGTAAATTGTAGTAATTTGTTATGCCAGCACTGTACTGCTGCCACAAAACAACAGGTTTCAAGATTTACATTAGTGACACACACAAAATGCTGGAGGAACTCAGCAGCAGCCATGGGAAAGAGTATAGTTGACATTTCAGGCCGAGACCATTCATCAGTACTGGAGATAAAAGAAGATGAGGACTAGAGTTAAAAGGTTAGCAGAGGGGAGGGAGAAACACAAGGTGATAGGCGAAACTGGGAGGGGTGAAGTAAAGAGCTGAGAAGTTGATTGATGAAGGAGATACAGGACTAGAGACGAGGGAGTCCTATAGGAGAGGACAGAGGGTCATGGAAGAAAGAAAAATGGGGAGGAGCAATAGAGGGAGGCGATGGGCAGGCAAGGAGAAAAGCTGAGAGAGGGAAAAGGGATGGGGAATGGTGAAGGGGGGGCATTGCTGGAAGTTCGAGAAGTTGATGTTCATGCCATCAGGTTAGAGGCTACCCAGATGGAATATAAGGTGTTGTTCCTCCAATTTGAGTGTGGCCTCATCACGACAGTGGAGGAGGCCATGACATGCTGAGTTCCTCCAACAGCTCGTGTGTGTTGCTTGGATTTCCAGCAGCTGCAGATTTTCTCTTGTTTGTGATTTGATTTACATTAGTGACAATGATCATAAACATGATTCTGATTCTGATTCTGAGAGCCCTAGGAAGTTAAATAAAAACTGAAAATACACTCTGCAGTCAAGCAGTATCTGTAGAGAGAGAAAAAGAGTCCAATGGGTCAGTTCTGTGAGTGATTTGGTGGATATTGGCAAGGAAGACAGTACTAGGCAGCTGTAAGAAGTTGTCCTAATTGTTTCCCTGCTCTTGTTTATCTACAATGTCATCACATGTCCTGATGAGTCCTGAATCCTGGTGAGGTATCTCAGCTTGAAATGTTAGCTGTTTAATTCCCTCCATAGATGCTGCCTGGTTTGCTGAGTTCCTCTGGCATTTTTTGTGTTGCTCAAGGTTTCAAGATTGTAGAATCTCTTGTGCTTATGAAGAAATCTAAGCCCAATTTCCCACTGCTACTGGGTCCTCTGGTATTCCAACTAGCCCTTCTGCCCCACCTCCTACCACCCCCTCTCCCACCCATCTCCCCCCAATCCCTACTGCCATGAAAGGAGATGCAAATGTGAGAATAGGGCAGTATTCTGCTCTGAAGAGTAAGGGGTTTCTATGATGTCTTACGGGATGACACTGAAGGGAGCTCAGTGAATATATTGGCTTGGACAGAATGCTGTGAATATATCCATCTCTGATGACTGTAGCTTAACAGGAAAGATTCTCCTGGAAGTTATAAAAGGTTTGGAGGTGGCATTGTTCCTCTAGTTGCTTACTGTTGTTGGGACATTTTGTGCCAAATTTATTTCTGGAGGAAGTTGTGTGATTCGCAATGAGGAGTGAGCACCAAGTGGATAAGAGTTGGAATAAAAGATATGGAAATGTGGAATCACAGGAGCTGTGAAGTGAGTTAAATCTAAGCCAATGGAAAGCAGAAGTGATTGCCCTGCAAGTTGTCTGACTCTTCCTGGAGAAGCAGTTAGGCTTTTTTTCTTGCATTGTTCTGCAGTGCTGCCCAGGAGAGAGTTGGTTCTCAGTGCTAATGCCATCTCTTTATATTCCTGACAGATCTTTTTTTCCGTAGATTCCCTAACAACATCTCGAGTCTTTCCATCAATTAAGCTTTGTGATCTTCTTCGGATTGGGTACCTCCATCGCTCTTTGACTGGAATGGTTCTTGATTGATCACAGCAAAGCACTAACAATGTTGTAGATGAATTTGCTATACATTGAGAAGAATTATTCAACATTACTACCAGTTATAGGGGTCTACTACCGAAGACAGCTGGCTGCAGCGTTGTTCTAATAGATAGAAGGCAATTCCACAATTTACACTAGTTTTACTCCAGTTTCACACTTGACTCTGCATTGAAAGGAATGCAAAGGGACCATTCTGGAAATACGTGTATGGTGCCCTCTACAGGGAATTGTCAGCTTCTCCATATTCAAAAAGCATCTGATTGAGTGTGGCAATCCATCTGCAATAGGGATGAGGTCATAAGGGAGGCAGGCACTACTAATAGAAGTCAGTATTGATGAGGAACAATTTAGTTCCAGGCTACATACAGAGATGACTCCCAATGAGGTTCAGAATAGGAAAGATTGTGTCTGAGATGTCAGGACAATACTCCAATAGACCAGTGCTAGTTTTGGATTCAGAGTTGGCACAGAAAACGCAGATCTAACCAAGGAAACAGACGTTAAAAAATACCAGAAGTGTGCAGCATGTCAGGCAGCATATGTGGAGAAAAAAAGAGTTCATGATTCAGATTGCTGACCATTCATCAGAATTGGGAAATGTTGGAAACTAATCAAGTTTTGGGTTCCAGAGAAAGGATGGTGGGATAGATGAAACAAAGGGGACAAGTCTATGATAGAGAGCAAACAAGGAGAGATTGGTGCTGGCTGAGACTTTAATAAAGATATACTTGCAGAATATGTTAATAGGACATGAATGAGAGATACAGTCTAAAATAGCTGAAAAGGTCTGGAAGGTCAAAATGAGAATGGTGTTGAGAGGAAAAGTAAATCAGCCTTGATCAAAAGATGAGCAGACTCAAAGAGCCAAATGACCAAATTCTCCTACTATGCCTTCTGGCCTTATGCAACATGCTTAGTTGGAAGATGAGGTGCTATTTCTTGATCTCACCCTGAGTTTGTTGGACCATTTGTAGGAGATTGTAGGAGGTCAAAGATAGCAATATCAGAGTGGGAGTGGGATTGAGAACTAAAGTAACGGGCAATCGGACCTCTTATCTAAGAAAAGATATGCTGTCATTGGAAAGGGTTCAAGGAAGCTCACAAAAACTATTCTGGGATTGAATGGCTTATCATACAGTATGAGGATCATTTGATGGATCTGGGCCTCTACTCACTGGAATTCAGAAGAATAAGGAGGAATTTCATTGAAACCTATCAAAGGTAAAAAGGCATCAATAGAGTGGATGTTGAGAAGATGTTCTCTATGGTGGGGGAGTCTAAGACCAGAGGACATAGCTTCAGAATAGAGGGATGTCCTTTTAGAATGGAGATGAGGAGGAATTTCTTTAGGCAGAAAGTGACAAATTTGTGGAATTTGTGGAATTTGTGGACAACATGAAGGGAGGAGGTAAAGGAGCTGCTACTACAAGACCTTAGACCTTTGAGGACGTTGCTGTGTGAAGAGTGGAAAAGAAGAATGGTCAAGAAGTTTGCAGAAAGACCAGTCCCTTCAGAAGGCAGAAGGGTTAGCGAAGTTAAAGTTGAGTCTTGTTGGAGTTGATGGAAATTGCACAGCATGATTGATTGAGTGTGGTTTGTGATGTGGCTTCACATCTCCATACTTCCCTGAAATTCCCCTGTCCAAAACTCTAACATGATTTCCGCCCCGATCTCTTGCCTGTCGAATTAGTGGGGCTGTCATCTGTTGATTCAGTTGTTAGTGCTGGAATTACCTTTCTAATTCTCTCCACTTGTCTCTTAACATCCCCATTAAATATATACTGATGATAAACTGTTAATTAGCTGCCCTGTTTTGAATCATAATTTGCTTAATAATACTCCCATGAAATATCTTGTTTTATTTGTGTTAATAGTCTGTTTAAACCAAGGTTGTTATTGAGACTAAGAAGTACCTCTGTCCCAGAACACCTTCCTCGTCTTTAATCAATGCCAAGAAACAGTCTACATTAGGCTAAACCATCAGAAACTATTTCACTTTCTACAGCTACAGATTTACTATCACCAAACTTTTATGACATGAAATTTGTTGCTTTGTGACAGTGGTAAAGTGTAAATTATTATGAATTGCAAAGAAAAATAGAGTAAAATAAAAATGAATAATGAAGCAGTGTACATGGGTTCATCAGCTGTTCAGAAATGTGATGGTAGAGGTGAAGAACACTGTTTCGAAACATTGTATGAGAACAAAGACAAGCATGGCCAAAGGTGTTATAAGAAAATGCCACAAAATGCACCAACACAGATGCAAGCCATTAAAATGGCCAGATAGCAACTAGGTCACTCGATACTTCACTCTCATAAGACGCTACAACAGGATGAAAGATATACATCTGTACAATGACTGCCAGCAGCTTCTGGCCCACATTGACCATCAGCAGAATTGAAGCAGACATGTTTAATTAACCCTGCTATCTGCCAGCTGAACCTATAACAATAATGCCTCCCTAATAGATGTTTTCTGCTATGGAAAGATTATGGGATTTGAATTATATTTTGAAATGAAGCATATTACCATCACGGTTACAAACATTTAGTTCACTTATTCTCCTGTCCAGAAGCATAAGACCACTTATTCTTCAGTGCCAACTGTAACAGTTTTATTCTGCCTTCAGAATATTAGAGGTTCATGACGTGATGTTGGCAAAAGCAATTTCTGGCTTCGATATGCTAGACATTTTAATATGCTGTTGTTAAAGGTATTTAAATCAATTTTATGCTCCAGTAACACAGTTTGAGATAAAATTTTACCAGAATTTCTAATCTTTATTTGCACATGTGCACGTTTTACACATTTTTTTTTGCAAATACACAGTCTTCCATAACAAAATGCCGTTTCAGATAGTTCTGCTGAAAAGATGCCACTGTCACTCTCGATATCACACAATAAAATAGTGCACAAGAGGAATGAGAAAAGCTGCTGCTCTTTTATTGAACTTTCCTTGGAGGAAGTGTACAAGTGGAAAGGGGTGGCAATTTCTGGACATCCAGAGTGTTGGATATCCTAAATTTAAATAAGTGGAATATTACCAAGTGTTGCAATTGAAGCATTTTATAAAAATATGGAAATTACTTCATTTCCTTTATCCATTCTTATATTTGTGTCAAATACCCTGAACATATGGGCAATGCTGGTTAGTTGGCAGAGTGACAGCAATAGGAAGGTTTGACATAATTTCCATTATTTATGTTTTACTGTACTTTAATTTCTGACTGATACAGAAGGAATGGTGTGCTGAAATATTTATTTCACAGCTGTGTGATGAGTCATTTGAAGCTTGGAGTTGTATCATTGTTGTTTCAGCAAGCTAGATAACGACCTTCAATTTTTGGTTTTATGATCAAGTATTGTGGCTGGCTGCTGTGAATGATTAAAACCCACTTTTGCAGTTGAATTAAAACAGCTCTTTGCTTTATACACGTTCCCAGTGACAGGTTATGAGAGAGAAAAGGAATATGTGCAAACATCAGAATCTCTGATTTACTGGGAGTAAAACAGCAGAAGACCAGATAACAGCCAAATCTCTCTCTCTTACCTAGTCTGAATGGCATTTAGTCATATGGTACAAAAACAGGCCCTTCAATCCATTCCCTCCATGCTAACCATCAAGAGCCCATCTACACAAATTCCATCTTTTTCCTGTTGAACACCCATCAACTCCATTCTACTTCCACCCCACACTACTACACTGCAACTCCCACCAACAATTTTACTTCCAGCATCTAATCCAGCCAATTAACCTACCAACTCACACCTATTTGGGATGTGGGATAAAAACAGAACACCCAGGGAAAAATCCATTGTGTTTCTTTATCCTGCTGCTTGGATACAAAGAGGTGTGTATTCCCTAGGCCTCCTGTCCCATGATCCTCTCCCTTCTCCACCCTTGTATCTTCTTGCCAATCACCTTTCCAGCTCTTGGCTCTATCCCTCCCCCTCCTGTCTTCTCCTATCATTTCAGATCTCCCTCTCCCCCTCTCACTTTCAAATCTCTTACTATCTCTTCGTTCAATTAGTCCTGACAAAGGGTCTCGGCCCGAAACGTCGGCTGTACCTCTTCCTATAGATTCTGCCTGGCCTGCTGCATTCCACCAACATTTTGTGTGTGTTGCTTGAATTTCCAGCACCTGCAGATTTCCTTGTGTTTGTGTATTAACTATGAACGATTTTACCATACCAAAGTTAACAGCATTAAAATATGCAAAGCCTCTTCCACATTCTTCAGTTTGCAGTAGCTTAAAACTGCACTTTAATTTTTCTTTGTTCCTTTAAAAGATGTGGATATTGCTCAGTGCCAGAATGAAAAAAAAATACAAAATGCCCCTGAACTACATATCTTCTTCAGCTATTTCAGAGGGCAGTAGTAACCCAACGTCCTTTGTTGGTCTCAAGCAGGAGTTTCCAACACATACCCCTCAGTTGATAGTAGGGATCCTTAGCATAATAAAGGTTGGGAACTCCTGGTCTAAAGCAACAATGTAACAAAACTGCTTCTGAGTTCCAGTGACCTGAAGTTAATCCTAATCTTGAATTGTGCCTGAGTGGAGTTTGCCCATTTCCCCTGTGATTGATCTAGTTTAAATGGGAGCTCCAGTTTCCTCCCACATACCAACGACATGCAGGCTGGTTGGTTAATTTGCCACTGTGAATTGTTGCTAGTGTGTAATTGGTGGAAGGAAAATGGGGGAAACTGGATGGAGTTGTTGGGAAGAAATCAGGTGAGCATAAGAATTCATAGTTAGCATCGATGTAGTGGGCTGCAGGCTTGTTCCTGTTCTGTATACGTATGGGCATGTAATTTAGAGACAAATTTCTGGAGGTAACTACATTTGTGGAGGGTACCCACAATCACACAAGATGATGGAGTCACCTGGGTATTTATAAGGTTGAGAATTTTCATGTACAGCGGTCAGGGCTGTTCCCTGCATATTGTTCTGCATTGTCACACAGTGAAGATCATTCCCACTGGATGGATGGAATCCTTGGGCACTGGGGAGGCAATTGATGACAACCCAGCAGTAAATTTATCTCTGTCAGACAGCAGGGAGACCTCTCTACAGTGAGATTAGTCCCCTGCCCACATCAGGCTTCTGCAAAGTGACTCAATTGCAAGCTCTTTCACAGAAGAGATCACCAGGAGGTGGAGAGAGGAAAAGATTGCAAGATATTCTGAAAGCCTTCTTGAGTAAGTGCAACATTTCTACTGACTCTGAGGAAGTTTTGGGCCATGAGCACTCGGATTGGAGAAAGTATATTCTGTGATTACTTTGGAAACAGTACTTTGAGAGTACACTGAAGCAAATGGTGGAAGGAGGAAACCAACCCATAAACTACTTACCTACCTGTCTCATGCTCCATGGAAGATGGAGTCCATGGCTCCTACATCAGCCTCACCTCAGAATCAAAGTGGAATCAAATTATCCACCACCCCTATGAGAAGAACACAGGTTTGGTTAAAATGACAATACAATGAAAGACATATGTATCTTTTTGAGGCTACCCAGTAGTTTTATATCCAAGCTTACCTCAAACTATTTCTCTGATTACTTGATTAAAACTCTCATTCAGATCAATAGTCCAGCCGTAGAATGATTACTTCAGTAATTTCACAATTTAGAGTATAATGCGCTGCAGAAAAGTGTAAGTGAAATTGTGGAACTTGTGAACCATGCACTGAGGTTAAATCACTTATAATGCCAGCAACTGTGCTCCTAGTTCCAGGTCTCCTGTCCCTTGGTTCATCTGATACACTGGAGCCCTTATCTTCTTTGTCCTAAGATGTTACAGGCTGAGACAGGAGAAATTACATCAGAGGACAAGAAAATTGCAGAGAAATCAAACAAATATTTTGTGTCCATCTTCATGGAAGACACAGAGGATCTCCCAAAAATGCTGTCGGACAACAGAGTGAAGGCAAACGAAAATAGAAGGAAATTGATGAACTGGTAAATTGAAAGCTTAGTTTATTGTTGTTGCAAGCACCAAGGTACGGTGAGGAACTTGCCCCTGATATAGTCTACACAGATCAATTGATTACAGCAGTGCATTGAGGCAGGACAAGATAAAACAATAACAGAGTGCAGAATGAAGTATTACAGGTACAGAGAAAGTACAGTGCAGGTAGACAGTAAGGTGCAAAGTCACAATGAGGTAGATTATAAGGTCAAGAGCCCATCTTGTACTAGACAACTACTCTATAGTCTCATAACTGCAGAATGGAAGCTGTCCTTGAGCCTGGTGGTACATGCTTTCAGGGTTTTACAGCTTCTGCATGATGGGAGCGAGGAGAAGAGAGAATGTATGAGGTGGGTGGGGTTTTTGATACGGCTGGCTGCTTTACCAAGCTGTGAGAGATGTAGACAGAGTCCGTGGAGGGGAGGCTGGTTTCCATGATGTGCTGAGCTGTGTCCGCAATTCTATGCAGTTTCTTGCAGTTATGGGCAGAGCACTTACTGTAGTTACGATGGTGCATCAACAAAAACTGGTGAGGATCAAAGGGAACAGGGAATTTCTTTAGCATCCTGAAGTAGAGGTGTTGTTAAGCTTTCCTGGCTGTGGCATCAACGTGGCTGGATGAGGGATAACTAACTGTATTAGTAAACAATTAGCACAAAAAACTAATCTGAACATAGGTGATAGGTTCCCAGGACCTAACATCCTGCACCCTAAACTTTTGAAGGAATTGGCTATGGATCTATTGGCTGTCATCTTCCAAAATTCCATAAGTCCTAGATCTGCTCCCACAGATTGAAAGGTAGCAAACATAACATTTCTATGCGAGAAAGGAGGAAAAGTGAAACCACGGAACTACAGACAAATTCATCTGACACCAATGGGAGGGAAATTTTGAAATCAATTATTAAAGAAGGGGCTTCAGCATCCAAAACATGCTAACAAGGCTGGGCAGATTTAATATGGACTTCTGAAAAGGAAAAGTATTTGACAAATCTGTTCAGGTGTTCTGAATTTATAATGAGCAGATACGTGAGGGCAAAGCTGTTGATGTTGCATATTTAGACCATGAAAAACTTTGATAAAATGTCATAGAAGAGATTATTGAGCAGATTTATAGAGTGTGAGATTAGGAGTAAGATATTGACTTAGACTAAGGATAGGTGTATAGGCAGAAAACAGGGAGTAGGAATAATAAGGTCGCTTTTAGAGTAGGAGGTTGTTACCACAGAATCAGAATTGGGTTTGATATCACAGATATATGATGTGAAAGTTGTTATTTGCGGCAGCTGAACAGAAATCACTGCCAAAGTTCTCACTGTTTACAATCTATTACAAAGACTGAGGTCATTTTTTTTGTTATTGTAGGAATTAAGAGATAAGAGCAAGTTGGTGGCTGGCTGGTGGCACAGTGACATCAGCGCTGGACTCCAGAACGGATTTCCCAGGTTCAGATCCAGTCGGGCCGCTCCCAAGTACGCTTTCCATCCGTGCTGGGTTGAGTGTTGAGCTCGCAACTCGACCTTGTAAAATAAAGAAAAATACTGCGAAATGTCTGTGCGAGGAGTGGCACCCCACACAACCTTCCGATCCGCGCCTTGTAAGGCATGAAAATGCCCAACACTGGCCTCTCAAGCTGAGTCGATGTCATCATCATCATTAATGCAAGGAAGTAGTGCTAAGTTAAAAGATCAGCTATGAATCGTTGACAAAGCACAAGCTGCTGATTCCTACATTGTAATGAGAAGGTGCTCTCAATTTTCCACATCCTGGAAGTGTGCCCCTTGTAGAACATAGAACATCGAACAGTTCGGCAAAATATAGCTCCTTTGGCCCATGATGTTATTTTGACTTTTCAACCTACGCCACAAATGATCTAACTCTTCCCTCTGACATAGACCATAGTCCTCCATGATGTCCTTACATCCATGTGCCCAGCTAAGAGTTTCTTCAGTATTAGCCTCGGCTATCGCCCACCACCCCAGCAGTGCATTCCAGGCATTTACCACTCTCCTTGTAAACAACTTACCTCTGACACCTCCCCTAAAATTTCCTCCACTCAATTTAAAAAAAAAGTCCTCTGGTATGAGCCATTCTCACTTTGGATAAAAAGTACTGGCTATCCATTATATTTTTCCTTCTTATAATCTGATACATCTCTATGAAGTCCCCTCTCATTCTCCTTCACTCCAAAGAGGACAGTGCAAGTTTATTCATAAGACATGCTCTCTAATCAAGGTAGTATCCTGGTTAATCTCCTCTCCACCCTCTCTCGTGCTTCCACATCCTACCTATAATGAGTTCACAAGAACTGAATGCAATACGCTTGGTCCAAGGATATGAGCAACAAGCACACAAAATACTGGTGAACGCAGCAGGCCAGGCAGCATCTATAGGAAGAGGTACAGTCAACGTTTTGGGCTGGGACTCTTCGTCAGGACTAACTGAAAGAAAAGATAGGAAGAAATTTGAAAGTGGGAGGGGGAGGGGGAGATCCGAAATGATAGGAGAAGACAGGAGGGGGAGGGATGGCTCTAAGAGCTGGAAAGTTGATTGGCAGAAGGGATACCAGACTGGAGAAGGGAGAGGATCAGGACAGAGTGAGAAAAAAAAGAGAGAGAGAAGAAAAGGCGGGGGGATATATAAATATAAAAATAAATAAGGGATGGGGTAAGAAGGGGAGGAGGGGCATTAGCGGAAGTTAGAGAAGTCAATGTTTATGCCATCAGGTTGGAGGCTACCCAGATGGAATATAAGGTGTTGTTCCTCCAACCTGAGTGTGGCTTCATCTTTACAGTAGAGGAGGCCGTGAATAGACATGTCAGAATGGGAATGGGACGTGGAAATAAAATGTGTGGCCACTGGGAGATCCTGCTTTCTCTGGCAGACAGAGCGTAGGTGTTCAGCAAAATGTTCTCCCAGTCTGCGTCGGGCCTTGCCAATATAAAGGCAGCTGCACCGGGAGCACCGGACACAGTATATCACCCCAGCCGACTCGCAGGTGAAGTGTCGCCTCACCTGGAAGGACTGTCTGGGGTCCTGAATGGTGGTAAGGGAGGAAGTGTAAGGGCATGTGTAGCACTTGTTCCACTTACAAGGATAAGTGCCAGGAGTGAGATCGGTGAGAAGGGATGGGAGGGACGAATGGACAAGGGAGTCGCGTAGGGAGTGATCCCTGCGGAAAGCAGAAAGTGGGGGGAGGGAAAAATGTGCTTAGTGGTGGGATCCCATTGGAGGTGGCAGAAGTTACGGAGAATAATATGTTGGACCCGAAGTCTGGTGGGTTGGTAGATAAGGACAAGGGTATTTTCATTTTCAACAAAGATGGAGTTTAACACTACCATTTGTAACATTTTTAACTTAAGATTGTTGGGTGAATGTTTAAGATCATTCCTCTACCCTCACCTCTCCTTCACCATTCCCCATTCCTTATCCTTTCACTTATCTCCTTACCTGTTCATCACCACCCTCTGGTGTTTCCCTTCCCCCATTTCTCTTTCTTCCATGGTCTTCTGTCCTCTCCTATCAGATTCCCCCTTCTCCAGCCCTTTATCTCTTTCCCCAATCAATATCTCAGCTCTTTACTTCAACGCCTCCCCCTCCCCCAGCTTCACCCATCACCTGCCAACTTGTACTTCTTCCTTCCCTCCCCACACCTTCTTAATCTGAATTCTCCCTCAAATTTCCTATCCTGATGAAGGGTCTTGGCCCGAAATGTCATCTGTTTACTCTTTCCTATAGATGCTGCTTGGCCAGCATTTTGTGCCTGTTGCTTTGGATTTCCAGTGTCTGCAGATCTTCTCTTGTTTGTAATTGATTAAGATGTTGAGTGGATAACTATTCTCCACCTACACCTAACATCTCCAACATTGAACAAACTCATTTCTGAGCCAAGCCAGTTCACTTCATGTGACATAATAAAGTGATTGGGAACAATGGACATATGGAAGAATGCAGAACATGGAAGCATATGGCTGGACTGCAGAAGATACGAGCTGTAGGACTTGCAAAGCAGTTCCAGTAGAGTGACAACATTGGCATCAACCCAAATGTTTGGTAAATTGCCAAACGTATTCATTGTCCACAAAATGCAGAAGAAATCCCGTCTAGCTAGTTATTACCTCATTAGTCTACTCTCAATCAGTGGCAAAGTGATTGGAGTTCTCGGTGACTGCGCTATCAACTGAAGAGTGTTCAGGGGCATGATATCATTCCAGACACAGCACTCTATGCATTGCAAAGGAGCCACTTCCTGAAGAATTACTCCATTACAGCCCAAGTGTGTTCCCTTTTCATCAGGCACCTAGCCACATGAGGACCTTTTTCAGAAGCATCTTCCAAGCACGCAAGCCCTACCACCTAGCAGGACAAAGACGCCATCAACAGAGCCAAGAACGGAGATGCAGTCAATGGCAGAGAGGCCGTAAATGCCCACAGGAAAGAACACTTTGAAGGCATTCTCCATCACCGTGACCAACCACAGCAATGTAGTCAAGCCAGCCTTGCTGCAACACGTGACTCAAAAGAAGTTTAGAAGGCCACATTCCCACTGAAACCTGAAAGCTCATCGCTGACGAGCTTCAGTCATGAAGCCACGATCTCATCACTTAAATGTGGTTGAAAAAATCTCAGAACTGGAGAGTTGACAAGTGAAGCAGCAGACAGCTGGAGGATGTGGTTAATTAGCAAGGGAGTGAGGCACAAATCCAAAGATAGGAATTGGAATTGGCTTCCATTGTCATATGAAATGAAATACAGCAAAATGCTTGTTTTGCCTTGTCCAAAAACAAACAACGTTTCAGAAAGGAAGCAGAGTAAGAAAGAGGCAAAGGAACCAGAAACATTCAAAACATGGAGAGTGGTAAATCAATTAGATTTTAGATTAGATTAGATTATGAGGACACGCAGTCCTCTTTTATTGTCATTTAATAATGCATTCATTAAGAAATGATACAATGTTTCTCCAGAATGATATCACAGAAACACATGACAAACTGACTGAAAAACTGACAAAAACCACATAATTATAACATATAGTTACAACAAAGCAATACCGTAATTTGATAAAGAACAGACCATGGGCATGGTAAAATTCTCAAAGTCTCTCGAAAGTCCCATCATCTAGAGCAGACGGTGAACCTCCAGCCCTGCAAACTTGCCGATGCAGCATCCTGGAAGCATCCGACCACAGTCGGATGGTAGGAAGTAGGAAGTTTTAAAAAAGATTAAAATAATTTCCCTTCCAATGAACCATTCCTACAGGAGAAGAAAACTCCTGGGAATAGAAACATAGAAACATAGAAAACCTACAGCACAATATAGGCCCTTCGGCCCACAAAGTTGTGCTGAACGTGTCCTTACCTTAGAAATTACCTAAGATTACCAATAGCCCTCTATTTTTCTAAGATCCATGTACCTAACCAGGAGTCTCTTAAAAGACCCTATCGTATCTGCCTCCTCCACCATCGCCAGCAGCCCATTCCACACACTCACCACTCTCTGCGTAAAAAAAATGTTTCCCTGACATCTCCTCTGTACCTACTTCCAAGCACCTTAAAAATGTGCCCTCTTGTGGCAGCCATTTCAGCCCTGGGAAAAAGCCTCTGACTATCCACACGATCAATGCCTCTCGTCCTGTACTCCTCTATCAGGTCACCTCTCATCCTCCATCGTTCCAAGGAGAAAAGGTCAAGTTCATTCAACCTATTCCCATAAGACATGCTCCCCAATCCAGGCAGCATCCTTGTAAATCTCCTCTGCACCCTTTTTATGGTTTCCACATCCTTCTTGTAGTGAGGCGACCAGAATTGAGCACAGTACTCCAAGTGAGGTCTGACCATGGCCTTATATAGCTGTAACATTACCTCTCAGCTCTTAAACTCAATCCCACGATTGATGGGATTCACCGTATGCCTTCTTAACCACAGGTTCAACCTGAGCAGCAGCTTTGAGTGTCTTATGGACTTGGACCCCAAGATCTCTCACGAAGAGTAGGGATACCAGAACAGATCCCTGAGGCACACCACTGGTCACCAAACTCCATACAGAATATGACCCGTCTACAACACACGTTATCTTCTATGGGCAAGCCAGTTCTGGATCCACAAAACAATGTCCCCTTGGATCCCATGCCTCTTTACTTTCTCAACAAGGCTTGCATGGGGTACCTTATCAAATGCCTTGCTGAAATCCATATACACTACATCTGCTGCTCTACCTCCATCAATGTGTTCAGTCACCTCCTCAAAAAATTCTATCAGGCTGGTAAGGCACGATCTGCCTTTGACAAAGCCATGCTGACTATTCCTATCCATATTATGCCTCTCCAAATGTTTATAAATCCTGCCTCTCAGGATCTTTTTCATCAACTTACCAACCATTAAAGGAAGTCTCACTGGTCTATAATTTCCTGGGCTATCTCTACTCCCTTTCTTGAATAAGAGGACAACATCTGCAACCCTCCAATCCTCCAGACCCTCTCCCGTCCCCATTGATGATGCAAAGTTCATCACTAGAGGCTCAGCAATCTCCTCCCTTGCCTCCCACAGTAGTCTGGGGTACATCTCGTCCAGTCCCGGTGACTTATCCAACTTGATGCTTTCCAAAAGCTCTAGCACAATCGTCTTTCTTAATATCTACATGTTCAAGCTTTTCAGTCCGCTCTAAGTCATCCCTACAATCGCCAAAATCCTTTTCTGTAGTGAATACTGAAGCAAAGTATTCATTAAGTACCTCTGCTATCTCCTCCGGTTCCATACACACTTTTCCACTGTCACACTTGATTGGTCCTATTCTCTCACGTCTTATCCTCTTGCTCTACACATACTTGTAGAATGCCTTGGGATTTTCCTTAATCCTATCCGCCAAGGCCTTCTTATGGCCCCTTCTGGCTCTCCTAATTTCATTCTTAAGCTCCTTCCTGCTAGCCTTATAATCTTCTAGATCTCTGTCATTACCTTGTTTTTTAAAACTTTCTGTAAGCTCTTCTTTTCTTCTTGACTAGATTTTCAACAGCCTTTGCACACCATGGTTCCTGTGGCTTACCATCCTTTCCCTGTCTCATTGGAATGTACCTATGCAGAACCCCACGCAAATATCTCCTGGATATTTGCCACATTTCTTCTATACATTTCCCTGAGAACATCTGTTTCCAATTTATGCTTCCAAGTTCCTGCCTGATAGCCTCATATTTCCCTTACTCCAATTAAATGCTTTCCTAACTTGTCTGTTCCTATCCCTCTCCAATGCTATGCTAAAGGAGACAGAATTGTGATCACTATCTCTAAAATGCTCTCCCACTGAGAGATCTGACACCTGACCAGGTTCATTTCCCAATACCAGATCAAGTACAGCCTCTCCTGTTGTAGGCTTATCGACATGCTGTGTCAAGAAACCTTCCTGAACACAACTAACAAACTCCACCCCATCTAAACCCCTCACTCTAGGGAGATGCCAATCGATATTTGGGAAATTAAAATCTCCCACCACAACAACCCTGTTATTATTACAACTTTCCAGAATCTGTCTCCCTATATGCTCCTTGATGTCCCTGTTACTATTTGGTTGTCTATAAGAAACACCCAGCAGAGTTATTGACCCCTTCCTGTTCCTAACTTCCACCTACAGAGACTCTGTAGACAATCCCTCCATGACTTACTCCTTTTCTGCAGCCGTGACACTATCCCTGATCAACAATGCCACGCCCCCACCTCTTTTGCCTCCCTCCTTGTCCTTTCTGAAATATCTAAAGCCTGGCACTCGAAGTAGCTATTCCTGCCCCTGAGCCATCCAAGTCTCTGTAATGGCCACAACATCATAGCTCCAAGTACTGATCCACGCTCTAAGCTCATCAGCTTTGTTCATAATACTCTTTGCATTAAAATAGACACATTTTAAACCATTGGTCTGGGCACGTCCCTTCTCTATCACCTGCCTATACTCCCTCTCACTCTGTCTCCAAGCTTTCTCTGTTTGTGAGCCAACCGCCTCTTCCTCTGTCTCTTCAGTTCAGTTCCCACCACCCCCCCCCAGCAGTTCCAGTTTAAACTCTCCCCAGTAGCCTTTGCAAACTTCCCTGCCAGTATTTTGGTCCCTCTGGGATTCAAGTGCAACCTGTCCCTTTTGTACAGGTCACTCCTGCCTCAAAAGAGGTCCCAATGATCCAGAAATCTGAATCCCTGCCCTCCGCTCCAATCCCTCAGCCACGCATTCATCCTCCACCTCATTCTATTCTTATACTCACTGTCGCGTGGCACAGGCAGTAATCCTGAGATTACTACCTTTGAGGTCCTGCATTTCAACTTCCTTCCTAACTCCCTATAGTCTGTTTTCAGGACCTCTTCCCTTTTCCTACCCATGTCATTGGTACCAATATGTACCATGACCTCTGGCTGTTCTCCATCCCAGTTCAGGATATCGTGGACGTGATCAGAAACATCCCGGACCCCGGCACCTGGAAGGCAAACTACCATTCATATTTCCTTCCTGCATCCACAGAATCACCTGTCTGACTCCCTAACTATACAGTCTCCATCCCTGCTGCCATCCTCTTCCTTTCCCTACCCTTCTGAGCCACAGGGCCGGACTCTGTACCAGAGGCACGGCCACTGTTGCTTCCCCTAGGTACACCATCCCCTCCAACAGTACTGGAGCAGGAGTACTGATTTTTAAGGGGGACAGCCGCAGGTGTACTCTCTAGCATCTGACTCTTACCTTTCCATCTCCTGACTGTTACCCACTTATCTGTCTCCCGTGGCCCCAGTGTGACTACCTGCCTATAGCTCCAATCTAGCACCTCCTCATTCTCCCTAACCAGATGAAGGTCATCGAGCTGCATCTCCATTTCCCTCACACTAAAGGGCTGCAACTCGACGCACCTGATACAGGCTGTCTGGGAGGCTGGGAGTCTCCTAGGCTTCCCATATCTGACACCGAGCACAGAACAATGGCATCACACACATGCTTCCTGTCTGTATTCTACACAGGCAATCTCCCTCTCCTCAACCCATTATCGCCAAAGCCCCGTTGAACCAAAGCTTTCCTACTCTGTCTCCTTCTACTCTGACGCCCATTTTATAAAGCTGTCTCCTTTTAAACTCTTCTCGCTGTTCTAATTGGCTGACGTCCACGCGCTTGCGCAGTCGTGCCCCGATCAAACCGCTGAAGAAATAACCATCTCCTTTTAAATCCTTCTCGCTGTTCTAACTGGCTGACGTTCACATGCTTGCACAGTCATGCCCCGATCAAACCGCTGAAGAAATAACTGTCTCCTTTTAAACTCTTCTCGCTGTTCTAACTGGCTGATGTCCACGCGCTTTGCAGTCGTGCCCTGATGAAACCGCTGAAGCATAATTCCACTGGATGAAACATCATTCCTACAGATCTGGTTCACTTCTTCTAGATGTGATGTTGAGTGGTTCCAACAGATAAGATTCAGATTCAGATACATCTTTAATCAATCACATGTGCATCAAAACATGCAATGAGATGTGTTGTTTGGAATAACAACCAGCACAAGCTGAGGATGTGCTGGGGGCAGCCTGCTAGTGTCGCCACACACTTTCGCGCCAATATAGCATGCCCACAATGCTCAGTATAAACAACGACAACTGCAACAATACACAAAACAAGCCCTTTACCCATACTCCCACCCATCCACTCTCACACACACGGACAGGTGTCCAATCCTAGGTCAGGCCACCTCCACGCCTCCAACCACCAGTCCATGGCTCCTGACTCTCAAATTCACAGACACTGGGCTTCTGAATGCTAATCCCTGGCTTGGACTCGCAGATGTTGGACCTCCAACCTCCAGACACGCCAAACCAGAGGCTTTGGCATTAGGGCCTCGACCTATTGGCCTTGCTGACTTCAGTCTTCAACCTTCGGTCTTTGAACTCCAGTATCAACCCCAGGACTCAGCGATCATGGGCCTTTCAACTCTAAGCCTCAACCTCTGGAATCATATGGACCTCCAACCCCAGGCCTCACAAACCAGCCATTGTGCCTCCAGCCCACTTGAACTAGATTTATAATTACAGACCAGGAACAATTGTTCTGGTTAGGATACATCCCACTATGGCCGAAACCTTTCCATTAGACTGAGAACCCTGCCTTTAGGTTGGCTACCATTCCTCCAGAACAGGAAATGCCTTTTCCAGCCACAAAACTTTCCACCAGACCACATAACACTTGGCCAGATCAGAACCAATTCCTTGTGTCCAGGAAGCAGAGCTCCAAATGAGGAGCAGGTCTTCCAGTACAGGAAACAGGCACCTACGCCAGGATCTCTGCATTCACAAAACATTCCTACAGACCTTGCTATATTTTACTGGGCACATAAATGTTCCATTAGGCTAGGAAACATTCCTACAGGTTACACGCCACTCCAAATGATCAAGAACAATTGCTTCAGCCAAGAAACATTTCATTCAATCAGGAAATGAACCTCCAGAGCAAAAAATCATTGCAGCAGACAAGAAGCCCTTCTGTAAGTCTATAAGACCATAAAACATAGGAGCAGAATTAGGCCATTTAGTCCATCGAGTCTGCTCTGCCATACAATCACAGCTGATCCCAGATCCCATTCAACCCCATACACCTGCCTTCTCGCCATATTCTTTGATGCCCTGACCGACCAGGAAACTGACAACTTCTGCGTTAAACATACCCGTGAACTTGGCCTCCATCACTGTCTGTAGCAGAGCATTCCACAGATTCACCACTCTCTCGCTGTAAAAATCCCTCCTTACCTCCATTCAAGTAGTCACCCCTCAATTTTGAGACTGTGCCCTCTAGCTCTGGAGTCCCCTCACTATAAGAAACATCCTCTCCACATCCACCCTATCTAGTCCTTTCAACATTTGGTAGATTTCAATGAGATCCCCCCGCATTCTTCTAAATTCCAATGAGAACAGGCCTAAAGCTGCCAAATGTTCCTCATATTTTAACTCCTTCATTTCCGGAATTACCCTAGTGAGCCTCCTTTGAACTCTCTCCAATGACACCACATCCTTTCTGAGATATGGTGCCCAAAACTGTTGACAATGCTCCAAGTATGGCCTGACCCATGTCTTATAAAGGCCTAGCATTATCATCTTGCTTTTTATATTCTATTCGCCTTCAAATAAATGCTAACATTGCATTTGCCTCTTTAACGCAGATTCAACTTGTAAATTAACCTTCTGGGAGTGTTGCACGAGGATTCCTAAGTCCCTCAGCACCTCTGATGTTTGAACCATCTATCACTATTGTTCCTTTTACCAAAATGCATTGCTAAATGAAAAGTGCAGGGACAACTCCTTCAGACCAGGAACCATTTCTCTAAGTAGGGATAATTCCTCCTTTCTATGAAATATTCCTTCAGTCTGGGAACAATTCATGATGCAAGGAGTTGTTCTTCAGGTTGGACTCGTTCAGACCGAGAGAAGTCACTTCAGGTTAGAGGCAATTCCTCCATTCCAAGAAACGTTCCTTCCCCAGGCAAAGAAACAATCTTAGGAGTAGGCTGGCTCCTCCAGAAGAGGAGCTATTTCTGTAGGCCAGGTACCATTCCTGCATCTGCATTCCATCAAATATTTCAGATCCGGATATATTCTTTTAGGACAGGAACTTTTCTCATGTCCTGAGGGCCATTCCACGGCCGTAGCATGCGCTCCTCCAGACACTGGGATTCATTCTTTCAGGCTGGGATTGTTTATTGAGGCTATGAATCATTCCTCAGGAGCAGCGTGCACTCTTCTGGGCTAATAACCACTTCTCGGTAGTAAGATTCATTGTTCCAAGCCAGGAATTAATCTGCCATACAGAGACTGGTTCACCACATCACCATATTGAACACTCTCTTGGCCTGCAGGTAAGAATGACAACTGCAAACTGAGCCTGCAATCCAATCCGGTGCTGAAATTAGTCCAAAAATATTACTTGGCTGGAAAGATTTCAATCCCTAGAGCTCTAGAACATTTTGACTGGTTGCATCACCGCCTGGTATGGAGACTTTAATGCACAGCATTGCAAAAAGCTGCAGAGTGTTGCAGACACAGCCATCTCCATCATGGGCACTAGTTTCCCTACCACTGAGGTGATTCAAGAAGGTGAATCATTAGGGACGCTCACCACCCAGGACATTCCCTCTTCTCACTGCCTCCATTAAGGAGGAGGTATGGGAGCCTGAAGACCCACCCTCAATGAATTCAGCATAGCTTCTTCCACTCCGCTGTTTGATTTCTGAACAGTCAATGAACCCAGGACCACTACCTCGCTATTTCATTATAATTCTTTTGTAACTTATAATATCTTTCAGGCATTGCACTGCACTGCTGCCACAAAATAGCACATTTCTTGGCATGTTTCAGTGATAATAAACCTGATTCTAATTCTGATTCTGATTCTCTCTGGGCCTTGGCATGAGCACAAGCCTGACTTTGCAGAACATCGGTGGTAAGTTTGGGAGAGAATGCAAACCTTACTCAGTGGCTCGCAGAATTCAGAGGTCACTGATGTTGGTCTGGAACAGAGTGAACATGAAAATGAAGAACTCCGCACTTGGGCAACTTGGAGTGTAGCAGTCCTATGGCTGGTTGTGGAGAATGGGTTGTTCAGGAGCGTGGGGAAGCAAGGGTCAGGGATAATAAGGTGGTTTAAATTCCAGAAAGAGGGGCCAAGGCAGTGGGAATTCCAGACAACATTGTTTCTACTTGATCCAGATCTCCAGCAAACTATAGCACATAGCACTATAAATTTCATAATGGTCAAAGTCTATGAGCAAGACGCCAACCCTAACAGTGATTCCCATTCCCTGAGTACAAGCACAAGGGAATCCTACCATGGAACGTTAAATTAATACAGTTAAAATGCAGTAACTTCAAATTCAGGTTTATTATCATTGACATACATTATGAAATTTGTTGTTTTGCAGCAGCAGTACAGAATTAATCATAAAAAATTACCATAAGTTACAGAAATAAATGAAAATCACTAAGTCCTGTGTTACAGAATTTGGCTGTTAACTCAAGCAATTGCCAAGGAAAAAAGAGATGAAAATGTTAGGAAGCATCCTGGAGGTACTTGAATGTAGAAGATAATCGTTCAAACAAGAACCAGCCTTCAGTTCTTATTCTAAATGTAAATAAATTCAGGAAGCTTGCAATCAGCTTTCAGTTCTTATTGTAAATCACAACCAGTAAATTGAAGTTAAACTGACCCACAGACTGAGAGATTGCAAATGCAACAGCCAAATGAAAAGGCAATGGGGTTGTGTTAATTGGCCTGCATCAAACCAGGCAACATGACTAAGTTATTTGCACCATTGTGACTGAATTCACACTGGCAGACCAGACTGATGTTGTCACTTAGCGTATCAAACATGTTCACAGGTAAAGGCAATCAATAATTTTTGGGTACTCAGGGTAGTTGTGTAGTCAGGGACAGTCCTGACAATATTAATTGTGAGTGTCTAACTTTGTCTTCAGAAGATTTTAGAATACTTGTGTCAGAAGGAGTGTATGAATACTCCAAGTTGTCTTCCACTGTAGATATGTAATTCAAAGGAAGAGCTTTCAACCCAAAATATTGAAGTAAACAATATCTTTGTAACCATTGAGATTGTATGGATCACTTGCTGTTACCTTTGATCTTAAAGATATAAAAATGTGCTGTATATATGGAGCGGACAACTTCCACCGAGAGTGTCTTGATGAGAATGTCTGCTTGTTGTGATGAAAAGACTTCTATATCTCCAGTTTCCATGCCTCTCCAGTGACTTCAATCACAGTCACAACAAAATGACGAAGGTAATTACCATCAATCTGAAATAGACCTATGAGTAGAAGATCGGGAGGCGCAACCATATTGAATCTCAAAACATTAAGAGGAAATGGTGGTGAGAAACAGGAAAGCTAATTCCCCTGCCAGGAAAATGTCAAATTAACTTCAAACATTGACTTAGGCCCTTCAGAGGAAAGTTCTGGAAACATTCTTTCACAAAAAACGTAATGGAATTCTTAAACTCTCTTCCCAGTGTTGGAATTTTGAAGATTGTGACTGTTTTTGTAAGTTTAAATCATCAAAGCAGGAAGAACTAAGGTGGGTAATTGGAGCTAAACTGAGACAGAGTTGACTGGGAAGGCAGCCTTGAAGAAGGGTGCACGTCTTTGGACAGTTTACCAGGAACAAGCAGATTTATGCTTTGTAACAAAGTTGATAAGCTGAAAGAGAAGGTGGAATAACTTCAATTTAGTTATATATCTTTATATCCCCAATTAGAAATGTTTGGAGTAAAATATAGCATTGCTCTTTTTAAAGTTAGACAGGACTATAAATCATGGCTCAACACCATTCTAAGTTTGAGTGTGACATTGCCTCACAGCATGCACTAATAATAAGAAGCCTTGATGAATGTGTCATGGTCCGGTCCATGAAGTCCACATTCCAGTTCACGGTTCAGTCCATCAACCCTTGCTCCAGGTTTTCCAATCTACCCTGTTTCTGTTCCTGTTTGAGCACTAATTGAGGCAGCTGATGCTAGTTGGGGCTGGCTGCATAAATACCTCCAGAGACCAGGGTGGGGTGCTGGATTGTTCTTGTCCTTACTCCTCATATCCCTTCCCCTGCCTTCTGTTTCCTCACCTGGAGCCTAGCCTTGTCTTGTCGGTAACTCTCGCCTCACGTTGAAGTTCTTGTCTCGCCTTGCATTGCCTGAAGCCTTACCTTGTCTTGCTGGCAACTCTCGCCTCGTCTCGCCTGAAGTCTTGTCTTGGAGCCACCATGTACCTAGCTCCCTTCCTGTCCCTTGCCTCTGTTGGGTAAGCCAGGCCAGATTGCCATTACCCTGCGGTGGGTCTTGTCCCTTCTGTCTCTTGCCTCCATCGGGTAAGCCAGGCCAGATTGCTGTTACCCTGCGGTAGGTCCTGTCCCCTCTTGTCCCTTGTCCTCCGTTTGGTAAGTCAGGCCAGATTGCTGTTACCCTGCGGTGGGTTCTGTCCTTTCCTGTCCCTTGCCTCCATCGGGTGGAGATCCGCACCCTGCCCAGAAGGAGCTTCAAGCCTCCAAGCCTCTAGCCAAGCCTCGCCGCAAGTCTCTAACCAAGCCTTGCCTCAAGTCTCTAGCCAAGCCTTGCCCCAAGCCACGCTTCAAGACCCCAAGCCTCGAGCCTCACCCCAAGCCAAGCTTCAAGACCCCAAACCTCAAGCCTCTAGTCTCAAGCATCGCCTCAAGTCTCTAGTCTCAAGTCTCTGGTCTCCAGCCTCGCCTCAAGTCTCTGGTCTCTGGCCTCGCCTCAAGTCTCTGGTCTCTGGCCTTGCCTCAAGTCTCAAGCCTCGCTTCAAGTTGCAAGCCTGAAGACTCCAGCCTCGTCCTGCCTGCCAGCCAAGTCACATCCTTGCCTAGTTCTGGGGTCCAAGCCAGAGGCAAGACCCAGGTTCTGGGTCATTGTCCAGTCTCTGGCTCGTAGTCCAAGCCCTGGCTCCTAGCTCTCTTGTCCAGTCCTGTTCCGGGTTCCCGGTTTTCGGGTCCATGTCCTAGACCTCACCCTGTATCCTAGTCCTGTTCCTAGTACTTCAGTGTCTGTGTCTTGCACTTGGGTCCGTTCCCAGCCACCTCCTTATGACAGAATGCGCCTTTGTCTTTGCGTCACTCAGCAATGGGTCCAATGAGAGAGACGAATCACTCATTTCATCTGGTCACCTGAGGCAGGGCTTGTTTTCCTCAGAGCAGAAGATTCTGTAGTGGTATCTGATTGAAATGTGCAAAATAAGTGAGGTGTCTAGGGTAGGGTTGATACTGAAAAATCCCATACCAGTGAGTGTAGATTTAAAGTAAGGGTAATATTTCAACTATTTAAACATGGAAGAGAGATTTGGATAAGCACATGGATGGGAGGAATGAGGAGGACTATGGTCTGAATGCAGGTCAATGGGACCAGGCAGAATAATAGTTTGACTAGATGGGCCAGAGGACCTGTTTCTCTTCTATAGTGCTATATGACCCCATGACTGAAAAGTTTAGAGGGAATTTGAGGAAGATTTTTCTTACTAAGAGGATAGTTAAAATCTGGGATGAACCACTTAAGGAAGCGGTGGTGGTGTGACTGTGATCAAAGTGACTGATGAAATACAGGAGTTGTGGATATGAAAGTCTTTTTTCATCTCAACAAGCAGCAATTCTCATGGAGACACCTTCTGTAGAAGCTCTCAAACCCAAAAGTACATCATATTTTAATACTCTTAAGATCAAAAGTAACAGCCAGTGATTCAAAACAATTTTAATAGTTACAATGACATCATTTACTTTAATATTTTGGGTTGACAATGCTTGCTTCGAATTACATATCTACAGTGGGAGACACCCTTAAATGTTCAAACACCCCTGATAACACAGATATTCTAAAATTTTTTGAAGACAGAGATCCAAATGCCAGAGTACACAATAGATCAGCTATTGATTGCAACTATACCTGTGACCATGCTAAGTGACAACATCAGCCTGGTCTGCCAGAAGAAACTCGGTCAAAATGGTGAAAATAACTTAGTCATGTTGTCTGGACTGACGCAGGCCAATTAACACAACTCCATTGTTTTAGCATTTGGATGTTGCATATGCAATCTCTTAATCTGTGGGCCAGTTTAGTTTTGAATCACTTCTTGCAATTTACAATAAGAACTGAAGACTGGTTCTTGCTTGAATTCATACTGGCTACATTCACATAACTCCAGAATTTTCCCTAACAGTGGAGGTAGATTCATTCATATTGAAGAAGTACTCAGTTGAGCACTTAAAGCGCCATGAGGTAGAAGTCCAGGGGCTGAGTGCTGGAAAATGGGATCCGTACAGATTAGGTACCTGATAACCAACACTGAATTGTTGGCCAAAGTACCTCCTTCTGACTATAGGACTATATCTGCACAGAAAGGATGTGGAAGATTTAAAGAATGTACAGAGAAGATTTACCAGGATGCTGCCTGGATTATAGACCATGTCTTATGAGGAAAGGTTGAGCAATCTACAGCTTTTCTCTTTGTAGAGAAAAAGGATGGGAGGTGACAATAGAGGTGTATTTTTTATTTCAAAATATACTTTATTCAAAAATAAATATATACAATAAACCATTCAATAACTTTTCATCCTTTACATACGTTTCCATTATACTCAGTAAAATATCCGTGTTTATAGCCACCCACGTGGCACTCCAGTAGTTCAGTTTAGCATCTCATTGTTGAGGGGTATACTCCTCGCCCACCGACCCCTCCCACTGCTACGGGTGGAGAAACCTATACTGTGGTCCTTCCCCACCGGGCCCTTGCGGTGGCTGCACCAAGTTTCAGTGCGTCCCTCAGCACGTACTCCTGCAGCCGAGAGTGTGCCAGTCGGCAGCATTCTCCCACGGACATCTCCATGTGCTGGTAGATCATCAAGTTTCGGGCTGACCAAAGAGCGTCTTTCACCGAGTTGATGATCTGCCAGCAGCACCGGATGTTGGTCTCCGTGTGCGTCCCCGGGAACAGCCCGTAGATCAGAGAGTCCTCTGTCACGCAGCTGCTGGGGATGAAACGTGACACTAGCCCGTCCATCCTCCTCCAATAGAGGTGTATAAGACAATAAAAGGCATAGGTAAGGTGGACATCCTGCACCTTTTGCCCGGAGAAGCAATAGCCTATAATAGAGGACATCCTTTTAAGGTGAGTAGAAAGTTTAGGAGAGACATCAGAGATAGGTATTTTACACATAGAATAATAAGTGCCTTGAATGGACTGGTGGATGTGGTGGGAAAGGCTGATACATTCAGGACATTTAAGAGAATCTTACATAGGGCAGCATGGTAGCATAGCGGTTAGAACAACGGTTTACAGTACAGGCGACCCAGGTTCAATTCCTGCCACTGCCTGTAATGAGTTTGTGCATTCTCCCTGTGACCGCATGGGTGTCTTCCAGTTTTCTTCCACAGTCCGAAGACTTTGGTCTTTGTAAATCGTCCCATAATTAGGCTATGATTAAATTGGGGGATTGTTGGGCATCTGGCTCAAAGGTCCAGAAAGGCATAGTATCTCAATAAATAAATAAAAATTGGGCGCATGCATGAAAAGAATGGAGGGTTATTGGTTGTGTAGGACAGAAGGATAAGATTCATCGTCAGATAGTTTAAAAGGTCGGCACATTGTAGGCCAAAGAGCCTGTACTGTGCTGTACTGTTCTATGATTACAAATTCACACTTGCAAATTGAACTGTAGCTCAAAGGGAGGAGCAATTGTCAGTACAATTTGGGTCTGTGAGATTGCATTTCAAGCTATTAGCCTGAGGCAGCTCCCTTATAGATGCATATATTATCAAGTGTAGCACCTTCAAAGCAAGGTCACTGCTTTCATATTTCTAATGAAAATTTTCCTTTCCACATATATACCATCCCTAGTTAACATGTCAGATGTATGTTTCAAGATTTACATAAAATTGCTAAGAGGCATTTGATCCTAGTCAGTTTGAAGAACATTCCAGTACCATAGCGATCAATGCATCATAAGTGGAATTGTCTAGGTTTCTGGCATGAGTGAGTAACCTTTAAGAACAGCATTTATTTTAACGTTTTCTACAAGGAGAATCCCCAGAAGAAAATATTCTCTCTATTATAATTAATCCTCCTTATTTTCACGTGCTAATCAAAATGGTGAAAGGCTTCAGTCTCTCAAGATTTATATCAGAAATTCTCGTTAAGAGCTCAACAACACTGAAAAGAAAAATCACTCGTGTTGATAAATGACAGAATATGGGAGCAGGGAATGACAGAAAACAGCAGGGTTTGCTGCTTGAATTGAGATAATTATCTAAAATATTATGTTGCACCTCATGGTGTTTTGCAAATCTTGATCTTTTATCCAGTTTTCCCAATTAATAAGTCTGTGTAATTCATATCAGTGTCAACATTGTTTGTTAACTTGCTGTGAAAATCTGAGATATATGGTGTGGCTTGAGTAAATCATTTTCAATCAGCGGTAGCTTCCTGTTTTAAAATTATAATTGGGAACCTTTGGCTGTGCATTTATTAGCCCCACTCTGCTTAAAAGCTCTGCTTTGAGAAGTAGCTCATGCAGAAATGAGCTCATTGGAGCTGGGACTGTAATTACAGTGATAAGCTGTGGAGTGAGATGATGCTTCTCACAAAGAGATAGAAAAAAAACTGGCTGGAACCTAATGATGCTGGTGTTTTGTAGACTTTCAAAGGTGGGAAAAAAAATGTGAGGGTGCTTTGCTGCAAATCAGACTGCTGTGAACAATATTACCTGCGGATTTAAATATTATTTGGGGTAGATGGAAAAGATCGCAAGGTATTATAGAACATTACAGCACATTACACACCCATGATGTTGTGCCAAACCCTTAACCTAATCTAACCCTTCCCTCCCAAATAGCCCTCCATTTTCCTACCATCCATGTGCATGTGTATTATCCTGAGGAAATTCTAGAATATTCACCTCAGTGTTGACTAACATCTGGCTTCCTAATGATGCATTACAGAGATTATCTTATCATTATACATTTGCATTAGTGTGTACGATTTATCCAGCCGGTTTGTGCACATTGATAAAATCGTTTCACAGTCATGCAAATCTAGATTTTAAAAAGCTTTTAAACTTCAAAATGAAGGTTATGCTCTTTCTTTGGACTTTGTGCTGTTAATTAGTCCCATTTGTTGATGTGGAGGTAAATAATACTGATTGGCAACCCGTTTAATGTCTCCTTCCACCATCTTAAGGAGATTAGTGGCATTGTAAGAGCACGAAATGGTTTGGCACAACAAATGTAAAGAAAGACATCTACTAATTATATGCAAATTCCTGGATAAAATGTTTATGATTGAAATATATCATTGAAATGAAAAAAATTATTCTAGATCTTAATCCCTCCCATGGCCTTCTCCAAGCAATCCTTCTGCCCCAGACCCGACCCTAACAGTCATTCACTTCAGAACTTCTCTGATCTGGGTGTCCCACGCCCCCTCCAGTGTTGCTCCTTGAATCTTCTCTGAATTGAATTGTTGAAAGGAGGGCAGCCAAGGCCATAAACTTCAGAATTCACTCCCTATTCTTTTCTGCCTCTCGACTTTCCTTTTCATCACTCAGGCAAATTTCTGTCAATCTCTCCCAACACATTCTTTATCACATTCTATACTGTATGGGGGTTATGACCAAAGGGAAAAAAAAATGGCTGGTGTCACTTAACACTTTAGTGCAAGGGTGTTTATTAGGTGTGACAAAAATCATACTTACAAAACTTAGTAAAAATAGTGGAAAAAATGCCAATATTTACATGAAAACACAATAATAGCTCCCTACATATTGTTGTCCAGTGTGAACTCCTAGGGGCCCCTATCTCTCTTCTACTGAGGGTAACAAACTCCTTTTGTAGGCACTGGGACATACCTTCTTTAATTACCAAGAAAGTCAACTTAAGACTACACATGAATTGGAATATGATGCAGCCCACAATGTAATTATGATATATTACAAAATAAGCACACGTGTCTGCCTTAAGTACATTATACAAACAACATATACACATTTACACATTCCCATCACTAAAGAACTGAAATATAAGATAAGATAAGATTAGATAGAACTTTCTTTATCCCGAAGGAAATTATTGTTGCAAGGTTGCTCGGTCAGAAATATATACTTTAAAATACAAAATGTACGTATTGAGGTACAAAAAAAATACAAAATGTGCGTTAAAAAGTAATAGTGCAAAATACAAATGTGCAATGAAACCTTATACTTATATACTTAAGGAGGAGGAGTTGTAGAGTCTTATAGCCACAGGGAGAAAGGGTTTCCCATGGCGTTAAGTGGTACACCTCAGAGAAATCAGGTGCTCCTCTGTTTGTTCAGTATGTCATGGAGGGTGTGAGGGGGATTGTCCATAATGCTCCACAGCTTCTGCAGCATCCTCCTCTCAGACACAACCACCAGGGAATCGAGATCCACCCCGAGAATAGAACCAACCTTCCTGATGACCTTATTGATCTTTTCGCCATCAGCTGCTCTCACCTTGCCGTCCCAGCAGTCTACAGCACAGAACAGAATGCTGGCCACCACTGAGTCGTAGAACATCTGCAGCATAGTACTGCAGATATTGAATGACCGGAGCCTCCTCAGGAAGTACAGTCGACTCTGTCCCTTCTTGTACAGAGCCCCTGTATTTTCAGTCCAGTCCAGTTCTGCCATGTGCGGTGGGAAAGCCAACTCGAGCGTATCAGCTTGGTTTAGGACCCAGCGGACGCCGCTTGACTGCCGGGAAACGAGTGTGTGAAATAGCAGAATGCTCATCAAATCACACACTTACAGTAACGTACAAATAAAGAATGAAATCAAACCAAACCTCGGTGTCTGACTCTGAACACATGCAGTAATGCAAAGAGAAACTGTTGGGTTAACTATAAGAATATACCAGGGTAGACATTGAAGTGGACACACTCACCACAGCCACAGTGGAATGACAAGCAATGTTTTTGTGCGAGAGAATGCGTGTGTGTTTACTGAGTGCTCTCCTTCACATACACAGTAACTCTTCTCCTGAGACCTGGGTACTTTGCTCTGCCTATTGTTATTGCATGGAATTCTAGGATCATAAATCTGAGTTCACACAAAGCTTTTTGAGGGAAATGTCTGCAGTTAATATGACAAATTATTACAGTCAGGGTACATGGATGACTTGAAGGAGAACCATTGTCAAAGTGCAGCTAACTCCTGCTGCAACAGTTAAATGATCAGTAAAAAGTTAGTGAAGTGTCTCCACGTTACCGAAGTGACAGATCAGACCTCAAGTAGACAAATGGAACACAAGCCCACTTCGCACTCTTATCCTCAGCTCCAACTGCAGAGCTTGATCGAGAACGCTTCCTCAAGGTGATTGAAGTTGGGGAATGGAAATCCACTGGCTGCTCCAGGAGAAGGCTCCAACTGTACTGCCTGAAGCTAAGATAGAGAGATGGAGGACCATCTTCTACCTGGCATTTCCAATGCTTTCAGTGTGAGCATACTGCCTGAGTGATACTAACCTGCACTCACATTTCCCGTGCATGGAGAAAGTTGTTGTTGTTCCTCTCCATGCCTTGTGGCATATCGGGTGGCAATGTAACTGCCTCCTTTAGCATGTTTGTCTGTTTTTCACAAGGCCGAGTGGCTCGCTTGATGCTCAACCCAGCATGGATGGAAAGCGTGCAAGGAGCCCGCTGGATTCAAACCCAGGACCACTCGCCTCGAAGTCTGGTGCAGATGCCATTACACTGATTGGCTATGGATAGAATTAAATCATCCCAAATTATCAGTGTTGGGTACACTGATACAAAGTGTGCAAGGATAGCATTTCCTCAATAAAACTTAATGCTATGGTGTGGAGTCTCTACACTGCGATGTGCAAAATTTTCATTAGATTTTATAGTGAGAGTCCCTCTCACTATAACTCCTTGCCTGCTCTCCATCTTCCTCTGGGCTCCCCTCCCCCTTTCTTTCTCCCTAGGCTTCCCGTCCCATGATCCTCTCCCTTCTCCAGCCTCGTATCCCTTTTGCCAATCAACTTTCCTGCTCTTAGCTCCCTCTCTCCTCCTCCTGTCTTCTCCTATCATTTCGGATCTCCCCCTCCACCTCCCACTTTTAAAACTCTTACTATCTCTTCTTTCTTTCTTTTGTGGCCAAGTGGTTAAGGTGTTCGACTAGCGATCTGAAGGTCGTGAGTTCGAGCCCCGGCCGTGGCAGCGTGTTGTGTCCTTGAGCAAGGCACTTAATCACACATTACTCTGCGATGACACTGGTGCCAAGCTGTATGGGTCCTAATGCCCTTCCTTTGGACAACATCAGTGTCGTGGAGAGGGGAGACTTGCAGCATCTGCTGGTCTTCCATACAACGTTGCCCAGGCCTGTGCCCTGGAGAGTGAAGACTTTTCAGGCACAGATCGATGGTCTTGCAAGACTAACGGATGCCTTTTTAATCTCCTCTTTCAGTTAGTCCTGACGAAGGGTCTCGGCCCGAAATGTCAACTGTACCTCTTCCAATAGATGCTGCCTGGCCTGCTGCGTTCCACCAGCATTTTGTATGTGTTGCTTGAGTTTCCAAAATCTTCATTAGATTGGTTTAATGTCACATACACAAGAATGCAATGAAATTCCTGGTTCACATGGAACTCACTGAGTAAACAATATACACAGAATCAGATAAAAGTTTACTATAATTGACATATTCAAATTTCAAAGTATATTTATTATCAAAGTACATACATATGTCACCATATCCAACCCTGAGGTCCATTTTCTTGTACACAATAAATCTATTGAATAATGACCATAACTGAATCAATGAGAGGTTGCCCAACTAGGGAGTTCAACCAGAGTGCAGGAGACAACAAAAAGAAAGAAATAGTAAGTCAGCAACAAGTATTGAGAACATGAGACGAAGAGTCCTTGAAAGTGAGTCCATTGGTTTTGGGAAATTTCAATGATGGGGCAAGTGAAGTTGAGTGAAGTTATTCCCTTTGGTTCAAGAACCTGGTGTTGAGGGGTAGAAATTGATCCTGAACCTGGTGGTGTGGGTCCTGATGCTCCTCTACCGTCATCCTCATGGCAGCAGCAAGAAGAGAGCATGCCCTAGGTAGTGGGAATCCCCTATAATGGACACTGCTTTTCTACGACAGTGCTTCAGAAAGATGTGCTCAATGTTGGTAAAATTGTTGTTTTGTGGCAGCAACCTGGTGCAAAACTTAAAAAACCACTGTAACTTACAGTAAGAAATATTTTTAAATTGTAGCACAAATAAAGGACAAAACTGTGAGATAGTGTTCATTGTATCATGGACTGCTCAGAAATCTGATGGTCAAGGGGGGGGAAACTGTTCCCAAACATTATAATAAACCATTGTAATCAATACAGTGATATAAAAAATAGCAGAAATGTACAAATATTGTAGTGCAAACTGAAATAGTGCAAAAAGAAATGCTAAAGAAACAAAAGTTTAACCAAAGAGTTGGAATTAAGAGTCTGAGAATGTGACAGTGGGAGGTATGAAAGAAGTGATAGGTTTGGAAGTTAGAAAGCTGTCGGCCAGAAGCTGCTCTTGAGACTGGACACCTGGACTTTCAAGCTCCTGTGTTTTTTCCCAGAAGGCAGCTGTGGGAAAGGGAATGGCCAGGGTAGCAAGCATCCTTGAGTAATGATAATGAAAAATGAATAAAAAAACATGACAGTGTTGATGTAACAGTAACTTTGCGAAGTGTTCTATGTTGATTGCAATGCTTTGGGAGAGTGGTAACTCACAGACCAGCAGTGCCTTGAAGTTAGACATCTTCTGCTGTTAAAATTCCTCCATGCCTCACTCCCACCTGACCTTCAACCTCAAATATATGTGTCTTCTTCCACTTCTGACATCTTCCACACCTCAATTTTCCCCATCACTGCTGAGAATATCTTCATCTGTCAAACGCCCCATGGAATGGAACGCCCTCTCTTGAGTCCCTCCAAGTTGCTCTCTTTTTCTCTCCTCTCTCCTCGAAACAGCCCCTTGAAGCCCTTTTTGGTAAAATTTGTTTGAGGCTGTGGATGAAGAAGGTGGCATCCATCACTGCTCCCCATCCAGGACATATGCACTTCTCATTACCAAAATTGGGGAGGAGCTACATTCAATGATTCTGAAGAAGTCCATCCAATGATTCAGAAACAGATTCCTCCCCTCCACCATGAGATTTCTGAACTTTCTTTAAATCCCTGAGCATTACATTGTAAGCAGCATTGGTACTGCTTCCTGCACCTATGCCAAATTCATCAACTTCATCAACTTTGGCTCCAACTTCCATCCTGCCCTCAAATATACATGGTCTATTTCTGACACCTCCCCCAACCCTTTCTTGATCTCTCTGTCTCTATCTCTGGAGACAATCTATGCACTGATACATTTTACAAACCCACTGATTCTCATAGCTACCTGGACTATACCTCTTCCCACCCTGTCACTTGTAAAAATACCATCTCCTCCTCTAAGTTTCTCCATCTCCATCACATCTGCTCTCAGGATGAGGCTTTTCACTCCAGAACTAATGAGATGTCCTTCTTATTCAAAGGAAGGGGGCTTTCCTTCCTCCACTGTCAACGGTGCCCTCACCCACATCTCTTCCATTTTACGCATGTCCGCCCTAACCCCATCCTCCCATCGCAATACCAGGGATAGGATTCCTCTTGTCCTCACCTACCACCCTAGTAGCCTCTGCATCCCGCACATAGTTCTCCATAACTTCTCCCATCTCCAACGAGATCCCACCACTAAGCACATCTTTCTCTCCTCCCCCACTGTCCGCTTTCGCGGGGATCACTCCATAAACGACTCCCTTGTCCCCCACCCCCACTGATCTCCCTCCTGGTATTTATCCTTGCAAGCAGAACAAGTGACAAACCTGCCTCTACACCATCTGCCTCACAACCATGCAGGGCACCAAACAGTCCTTCCAGGTGAGGCAACACTTCACCTGTGAGTCTGTTAGGCTCATCTACTGTATCCTGTGCTCCAGGTGAGGCCTCCTTTATATCGGTAAGACCCCATGTTGTTTGGGAAACCACTTTGCCGAGCACCTGTGCTCTGTCTGCCAGAAAAAGCAAGATCTCCCAGTAGCCATCCATTTCAATTCTACTTCCCATTCCCATTCCAACATCCCAATGAGGTCACACTCAGACTGCAGGAACAACACCTTATATTCCATCCGGGTAGCCTTCAACCTGACAGCGTGAACATCAATTTCTTGAACTTCTCGTAATTGCGCATTCCTGTGCCCCCACTTCACCATTCCCCACTCCTGATTCTCTCTTTCACGTAATCTCCTTACCTGCCCATCACCTCCCTCTGATGCTCCTACTTCTGCCCTTTCTTCCATGGTCTTCTACCCTCTCCTATCAGATTCCCCCTTCTCCAGCCCTTCATCTCTTTCAACTTCCCAGATCTTTACCTCATCCCCTCCCGCCTCCCAGTTTCACCTATCACCTACAACCTTGTACTTCTTCCTCCCCTCTCTCCACTTTCTTACTGTAATGCATCTGCTACAAATGTTCATCCCAGTTTGGCAAAAGAATAAATCAAGGAAGGTAGTGCACCCGTGGCTGACAAGAGAAATTAGGGATAGTATCAATTCCAAAGAAGCAGCATACAAATTAGCCAGAGAAAGTGGCTCACCTGAGGACTCGGAGAAATTCAGAGTTCAGCAGAGGAGGACAAAGGGCTTAATTAGGAAGGGGAAAAAAGATTATGAGAGAAAACTGGCAGGCAACATAAAAACAGACTGTAAAAGCTTTTATAGATATGTAAAAAGGAAAAGACTGGTAAAGACAAATGTAGGTCCCCTGCAGGCAGAAACAGGTGAGTTGATTATGGGGAGCAAGGACATGGCAGACCAATTGAATAATTACTTTGGTTCTGTCTTCACTAAGGAGGACATAAATAATCTTCCAGAAATAGTAGGGGACAGAGGGTCCAGTGAGATGGAGGAACTGAGTGAAATACATGTTAGTAGGGAAGTGGTGTTAGGTAAATTGAAGGAATTGAAGGCAGATAAATCCCCAGGGCCAGATGGTCTGCATCCCAGGGTGCTTAAGGAAGTAGCCCAAGAAATAGCGGATGCATTAGTGATAATTTTTCAAAACTCGTTAGATTCTGGACTAGTTCCTGAGGATTGGAGGGTGGCTAATTTAACTCCACTTTTTAAAAAAGGAGGGAGAGAGAAACCGGGGAATTATAGACCGGTTAGCCTAACGTCGGTGGTGGGGAAACTGCTGGAGTCAGTTATCAAGGATGTGATAACAGCACATTTGGAAAGTGGTGAAATGATCGGACAAAGTCAGCATGGATTTGTGAAAGGAAAATCATGTCTGACGAATCTCATAGAATTTTTTGAGGATGTAACTAGTAGAGTGGATAGGGGAGAGCCAGTGGATGTGGTATATTTGGATTTTCAGAAGGCTTTTGACAAGGTCCCACACAGGAGATTAGTGTGCAAACTTAAAGCACACGGTATTGGGGGTAAGGTATTGGTGTGGGTGGAGAGTTGGTTAGCAGACAGGAAGCAAAGAGTGGGAATAAACGGGACCTTTTCAGAATGGCAGGCGGTGACTAGTGGGGTACCGCAAGGCTCAGTGCTGGGACCCCAGTTGTTTACAATATATATTAATGACTTGGATGAGGGAACTAAATGCAGCATCTCCAAGTTTGCGGATGACACGAAGCTGGGTGGCAGTGTTAGCTGTGAGGAGGATGCTAAGAGGATGCAGGGTGACTTGGATAGGTTGGGTGAGTGGGCAAATTCATGGCAGATGCAATTTATTGTGGATAAATGTGAAGTTATCCACTTTGGTGGCAAAAATAGGAAAACAGATTATTATCTGAATGGTGGCCGATTAGGAAAAGGGGAGGTGCAACGTGACCTGGGTGTCATTATACACCAGTCATTGAAAGTGGGCATGCAGGTACAGCAGGCGGTGAAAAAGGCGAATGGTATGCTGGCATTTATAGCGAGAGGATTTGAGTACAGGAGCAGGGAGGTACTACTGCAGTTGTACAAGGCCTTGGTCAGACCGCACCTGGAGTATTGTGTGCAGTTTTGGTCCCCTAATCTGAGGAAAGACATCCTTGCCTTAGAGGGAGTACAGAGAAGGTTCACCAGATTGATTCCTGGGATGGCAGGACTTTCATATGAAGAAAGAATGGATGAACTGGGCTTGTACTCATTGGAATTTAGAAGATTGAGGGGGGATCTGATTGAAACGTATAAGATCCTAAAGGGATTGGACAGGCTAGATGCAGGAAGATTGTTCCCGATGTTGGGGAAGTCCAGAACGAGGAGTCACAGTTTGAGGATAGAGGGGAAGCCTTTTAGGACTGAGATTAGGAAAAACTTCTTCACACAGAGAGTGGTGAATCTGTGGAATTCTCTGCCACAGGAAACAGTTGAGGCCAGTTCATTGGCTATATTTAAGAGGGAGTTAGATATGGCCCTTGTGGCTACGGGGGTCAGGGGGTATGGAGGGAAGGCTGGGGCGGTGTTCTGAGTTGGATGATCAGCCATGATCATAATAAATGGCGGTGCAGGTTCGAAGGGCCGAATGGCCTACTCCTGCACCTATTTTCTATGTTTCTATGTTTCTATCTTTTTTGCCAGTCCTGATAAAGGGTCTCGGCCTAAAACATCAACTGTTTATTCCTTTCCATAGATTCTGCCTTACCTGCTGAGTTCCTCCAGCATTGTGTGTGTGTTATATTGTTAATCTTCTTTGTTCTGCACAATTTATTTATTTTTATATATAATAACATCATTGCTCAATATTCCTGTCACAAAACAACACATTTCAGGTCATATAAATGATAATAAATCTGTTTCTGAATCTGGTGATTTTCCTGTGAAGAACCTCAGTATCTTGGTACAGATTTGAATTGCAAGTTCTTGTGAAAATCAGCCTGCACAGAGAGAGGACTATAAATTGTGTAATGTATTCGTGCCATTTTTGTGCTTGAGGCTGAGATTAGGTCATAAGAAGTTAACAAAGAAGGACCAAAACGGGCTGTACAGTCCTTCAAAGCTGCACCTCCATGCATTACTGATGTACTGCTGAAATTCACTTACCCACCCAGTCCCTCTGTCCCATGATTCCCATGGTATCCATTGAACTAGCAGTCTCAACAACTAACTCACTCAGAATCCTCCAAAGTAGATAAAGACAATAATGGATTATCTAATGTGATTCATTTTACACTGTTATCAGAAGTTCAAATGTTATATTTCTTATATCACTGTTGGTTCAGTGTAGTCCAGAGGCAACTGCAAAATGTGTAGGGGTGGGATGAGGGTAACAGTGAGGTTGCCAGTCCATTGGAGGACGGAACCCTTATGATGCCATTGGTATTCGTGAGGCATCAGAGCAAACTGACTTCAGTTCCAATGAATATCCACTCAGATCCATTAATGCAAGAGATTCTGCAGATGCTGGAAATCTTGAGAAACACAAACAAAATGCTGGGGGAACTCAGCAAATCAGTCAGAATCATTACTAGCTTATAACCCTGAATTCTGCTGTAATTAAAAACATCAAAATTTCAACCAAGTTCCTTTTTGACTTAGAAGAATAATTTTGCTCCAGCATTTTGATAGAATGTTTTCATCCAGCCTGGCTGGAAATGCTGTCACAGTATAGTCTCTGTATCCACTGTGATCTGTTACTCGTTGTATTATCTCATTCTTGAAAGCACTTGTGGGTCCTTTGGGATTCAGGAATACATGTATGGATATATAAGTGCCATATTTTATTCACTGGAAACATCTTATTATTTGGAGTCAGTCAGCTTCCTTCTGTTAAATGCTCAGTGTTACTCTACAACCATCAGACTCCTGAACTAGTGTGGGTAACTTCATTCACCTCTACTCCAAACAGATTCTGCAATCTACAGACTCACTGTCAAAGATTCTTTAAGACTCATATTCTCAGAATGATTTTTATTTGCACAATTTGTCTTCTTCTGCACATTAGTTCTTTGACAGTCTTCATCTGTTTATATATTGTCGCTCCTTTTTGCGCCTTGTGTATTGGGTGGCATTTTTTTGCTGTTTCCTTAGCATCTGTCTGTTTTTTTACGAGGTCAAGTTGCCAGCTCAATGCTCAACCCAGCGCAGATGGAAAGCATGCAAGGAGCTGGCTGGATTTGAACCCAGGACCATTTTTGCCTCAAAGTCCGGTGCTGATGCCACTACACGACCAGTCGACTCTGTTTATGCATAGTTTTTTTTCCATAAAATTCTGTTGCATTTCTTTTGTCCTGTAAACACCTGCAAGCAAATGAATCTCAGGGTAGTATATAGTAACTTATACAGACTTTGATAATAAATTTATTTTGTACTTTGAACACTGAATGCAAAAGTGCGAATTTCTGTAATATTTGTGCAATATTGTTCCTTTCTGCTTGTATTTATTTAATGATGCAATGATTTCTTGTGCAGGCAGGGCTTTCCATTTTGTTGTAGAAAAGTGAATTCCTTGTTAAAAAGTTATCAGGATACATTGACCAATGTTTGTTCTTTTGAAAGATCTGATGAAATGATATCCTTTCACCATCTCTAACAATTACCAATCACAATCCATAGAAGGATAGACTAGCACCCTGGTCGCACTTCACCTCAGAACATCCAAAAGTATATTTACATCCAACGAAGTCTAATCATTATGGACTTTTATTTTTTAGATCAGCATGTCACATGGAGCTTCATCAAATGCCTCCCTAAAATCCACATCAAAAGCTCTCATTGGTTCTCCCGTTTTGAAGTGTTGTCGCTATGGTAATATACATACAATTTTTGCATATCAAGTTCCCAGGCAGCAATGTGATAATGATAATCTGTTTTAGATGTCGTGGCTGACAGATAAATTCTGACCAGCACATCTGGGAAATTGTTCCTGCCTTTCAATGTATTTCCATAGGATACTGAATATCTGCCCGAACCTTTAGTTAAACATCTCTTCAAAATGTACATCCCCCCGCCTCCAGTTTTGCCTGTATGTGCACAAGTTTATAACCTTTTGACAGGGATAAGAACGTAACCAATAAAATGCATGGCCTGGATAACAAGCAACTGTAAAAGAGACAGTTCTGACACAAACTGATGGATTCAGCCTGCACCATGTGCATCACAGTTCACAGATTCCACCTCACGTGTACAACAAAGAAAATGTTATTATTTCCATATTTTGGCCGGTTGCTATTTTTACTCCAGAGTTGAATCTAATCCAGATTTTAAGTATGACTTGTTTTCAGTTCTAAGGGATAAACAGAGAAGAAAAGAAATTTGCATGAAAGTAAAAGATTAAAACCTGTTTCTCAGAGCTCACTCAGAAGCACTCTGAGGACCCACCGTTCTGTTATTAAAGCCCCACTTTAGCACAAACTGAAAAGCTAACTTGTAACATTAGATTGCATCTCATTCCTATAGTCTAAGTAAATGTAATTGAGTCTAATTCAATAGCCAAGGAAACCATAATGACTCCATTCAAAACAGTCAAACTGCCAACAAGTAACATAACAGACGGCTCTTCACAAATAACAATGCTTCCTTTGTATAATAACCGATGTACAGAGCAGTCACGGCTCAAGAGGTAAAAGAACAGTACACTCAATATCAGGAAATCCTTACAAAATCAAACAGGGGTCATCAGGAAAGGGAATGCAAATATTTCAATTTATATCTGACATGGATGTTGGCTAAGTTCAAATCATGGCTCAGGTACTGGACAGCTTTACAACACAGTGAAAGTGAAGTGGAAGAAGATGGAATTTCCTCATTTGTTTTTCCCTTCACTCTCTGCTGCCCATATCCTGACAAACATCAGCTCTCATTCCTCTACTTGCTAGCATTCTCCCCTCCAGTACTTGAACTTTGCACATCCTCCATCCTTACCACTGATTTAACAGTCAGAAAAGGAAAGGTCAGTTGAGGACAGTCTGTATGGATTACTATGGGAAGGCTGTGTCTGAGGAGCTTGACAGAATTTGCTGAGGAATTAACTAGAGCAATTGAAGCATATTGTTTATTTGGTGAAGTTACATGGGTGACTGCAAGGTGTTTAATAAAATTTCACACAAAAGACAAAAAATATAAAAATTAAGTGCCTATGCAACTGATGCAAAATTTGCTCAGCAGCTTAAACCAGCACACTATGGCCAGTGGGAGTTGCACTGACCAGAAGGGAATCTGTATTAATGTGTTTCCACTATGTTAGGTGTCTTTCGTAGTATATATGTCAATTAATTGGACTCAAATGGAGGAGGCATGATCAGAATCAGGTTTAATATGACCAGCATATGCTGTGAAATTTGTTGCTTGCAGCAGCAGTAAAATGCAATACATAATAATAGAGAAAAAATAGTGAATTACAATAATTATATATTTTATATAGTTCAATAAGTAGTGCAAAAATAACAATTTAAAAAAGCAGTGAGGTAGTGTTTATGGGTTCAATGTCCACTCAGAAATTGGATGGCAGAGGGGAAGAAGCTGTTCCTGAATCATTGTGTATGGGCCTACGGACTTCTATACCTCCTTCCTGATGGTAGCAATGAGAAGAAGGCATGTCCAGGGTGATGGGGGTCTAACAATGGATACTGCCTTTTTGAGATATTGGTCCTTGAAGGTGTCCTGGATACTACGGAGGCTATGGCCCATGATGGAGCTGCCTACATTTACAACTCTCTGCAGCTTATTTCAATCCTGTGCAGTAGCCACAACCACCCACCCCCACACCAGACGATAATGCAACCAGATTAGAATGCTCTCCACGGTACATCTGTACAAATTGGCCAGTGTCTTAGGTGACATACCAAATCTCCTCAAACTCCAAATGACATATAGCCACTGTTAAGCCTTCATTGCAGATGCATTGACACACTGGGCATTTTGATATGATTTACAGATACTATCCAGCTATGGTAGCTCAGTGCTGTAGAGTATTTTAAAGAAGGAAGTTGGAGACTGTCAAAGGATTGGCAAATGTAATTCAATCCAGAGTTCTGTGAGATAATGCCTCTTGGAAGGACTGCAGACTCTGGTATTTCCACCAATCAACTCAGCATTCTACACCATCCAAACTTACCTCAGGCTTTGGGGCCTGAGCCTCCCTACCTGCCTCTGTAAGTGGATCTTCAGCTTCTTTACTGGCAGACTTCAATCAGCATGGATTGGTAACATCTCCTGCTTGCTGACCATTGGCAGAGGAGCACCTAAAGGTTGCCTCTTTGCCACCTGCTTTGTTCCTGATGCACACATGACTGTGCAGCTAAATACAGGTCCGATGCTGAATGCAAATTCATCAATAACACCAGTGTTGCTGGATGAAATACAGGTGGCGATGGATCAGTGTACAGGGATGAGTTAGGGTGTAAGGTTGAGTGGTATCACAACACATACCTCTAACTGACTGAAAGATCTGATTGTTCCCTCAACTATCAATCATAACCATGGACTTTTTACTCTCCTCCCATCCGGTAGATGCTACAGGAGCCTCCGCTCTCGCAGCAGCAGGCTCAGGAAGAGCTTCTTCCCTGAGGCTGTGACCCTGCTGAGCCTCACATCACAGTGCTAAGCAGTATTGCACCCATATTGGACTGTCTCAGTACTTTTATATTTGTGTGCTGTAGCACTTACTTTTTATTTGCAGTTATTTTGTAAATAATGCTATTCTTTTGCACTTCTGGTCAGATGCTAATTGCATGTCATTGGCTTTGTATTTGTACTCAGCATAATGACAACAAAGTTGAATCTAACTATCTAATCTAACTATCTAACCATCAACTATCAAGCTCTTGAACAAAAGGGAAGTCTACTTCTGCACTCATTCTATTTCTGGTGCTCTCACAACGGATGGTCTCATTTTAAGGTCACTTTATCTTGTTATTTCATGCTTGTTATTTATTGCTATTAATTTATACTTGTATCTGCACATCTTGTTGTCCACTAATCCTGTTACAGTTACTGTTTTATAAATTTGCTGAGTATGCCTGCATAAAACAATATTCAGGGTTGTACGTGGTGACATATATATCTTCTGATAATACATTTAACTTTGAACTTTGAACCTTGTTGACTTCAGGAAGTGGGTGTGAGCAAACCCACACCGGTCTACATTGGTGGGTCAATAGTGAAGAGAGCTAGCAACTTTAACTTCCTGGGTGTTAGCATCTTGGATGAGTTGTCCTGGCCCATCGCATGAAAGCAATCACAAGGAAGGTGCTCCAGGTTCCTTCTGAGATTACAGAGATTAGCTTATCACCAAGTACTCCAGCAAACCTCTACAGCTGTACTGTCGAAAATATCCTGACTGGTTGCACAATGGTCTGGTACAGCAATCTGAATGCACACAGACGTAAGAAACTGCAGACAGTAGTGAACCCAGCCCAATACATCACAGACACATCCCTCTCCACCTTCAGAACTTATTGAACTTCAATACAAGAAACTCTTCTTTGATATTGAGAAACAATAAAATTATTAAATAATCATTGAAAAAACTTTAAATCAGATATGTTAGAAACATTTCAAGTAAAGTAACTAAATTTCTGAAATGTACTGATAAATTATGCACCTTTCCTTTCCTTTCCATAGTTCAAGAGTCCTCATTGAAATCAATGTAGTGCTTGGTGAGACCGGATATGGGGCTAATTACCTGACAGAGAAATGGCTAGAGTCTAACTTCACAATGGAACAGTCATTACACAGTGGCACAGAAGGTAATTTATTATCTTTGTAATTATTATTATTACTTAAAACATTTTTTCTCAGCTCAAGCCAAGCATGTTAGTACATGGAACATAGAAAAAAAGAGGGCTACAGGTAACCCTAGGCAATTTCTAAAGTAAGTACATGTTCAGTGCAGCATTGTGGGCCAAAGGGCCTGTATTGTGCTGTAGGTTTTCTATGTTTCCATGTTTCTATGTTCATTTCTCAATTGCTAGGAACTTTCAGACTTTTCTGGTGTGCTTAGTATTGTGGCTTTCTGAAGACTTACATAGATATTGCTGTGTAGCTGTATTTGTTTAATGCTATTGTGTAGTGACTTTGGAATATACCAGTTGTAGATATTATTATCGGAACAATGTATACTCTGTTCATGGTCTAAAGTCTTTCAATTTCCTCTTTTAATTCAGTATATTTCTGGTGTTTTTCACTTACTGATTTCCATAAGTTATGTGTGTTTGGAATGTCTATATCTATTAAGTAAGCTGTTCTTATTTGTTTGTCCTGTATTATTATATCTGGACAGTTATTATGGATTGTCCTATCTGTAATAACAGATCAGTCGTAATATAATTTCTGGGATTCTGACTTTAAAACTGGATCAGGCTTGTATTTATAGTAAGGTACGATTTCTTTGATGAATTTGTATTTTAAAACAAGATTTTGGTGAATTATGTTTGCCATTTGATTGTGTCTGTGTAAGTATTCAAATTGAGTTAAACTGCTACAAGATCCTGTAATGTGTTGGATTGTATCTAGTTTTCCTTGACATTTTCTATATTTATCATCTTAAACTTATTATGTATTTTTGATAGTTTTTGTGTTAACCACCAGGTCCTGTATTCCCAGAAGGAACCCTTCTGCTTCTGGGAAGAAGTCTCCAAACTCCAGCCAGGCATTCAAAGCTTCCTTGTCAAGGTCTGATCTACTCAGATCATGAGGGTGTCTTTCATGGAGGGTTATGCTCTTCCATTGGTTAACCTTTTCTTCAATAGTAATAATGTCTTCATTTTTCTGGGTTGTGCTTTCATTTAAGTTTAGTGATGTGTACTTCTTATCAGAATTGCATATGCTTGCTTGGAGTGCTGCATCCATTTTCATTGATAAAAATATATCCTTAGAAGTCTTATCTGACTATTGAATAGATTTTTAATGTCTGTTATTCCTCTTCCTCTTTCTGTCCTAGGTAGTGTCAATCTAAGCGCATTCAAGTGTGCATAATGTTTTCTGAAATTTGTCACTTCGGTTCTTATTTTTCTTTGTAAATTTTCCAGATCGGTTTCAGACCAAGATATTATGCCAAAAGAATACATTAACATAGGTCTAGCGAAAGCGTTTATTGCTTTTGTTATATTTTTAACTGTTGCGCTCTGTTTGGCAGATTTTCTTAAGCCTTGAAGTAAATTCTGTCAAAAGTTTTTCCTTTATTGCAATATGATCTATTTTCTTTGCTTGTTGATATCCCAGATACTTACATATTTTGGTTGTATTGTATTGTATCCTGCTGCTCTGTTTTGTATTCTATTAGCCTGATTGCACCTTCCTTTATGTTTAATGTTCTGCAATTATCCATTCCAAAGTTCATGTTTATATCTATTATTATTATTGAGATACAGCATGGAATAACCCTTTCTGGCCCTTCGAGCCACGCTATCCAGCAATTCCTTGATTTTATCCTAGCCTAATCACAGGACAATTTCCAATGAGCATTAACTTACCAACTGGTACATCTTTGGACTGTGGGAGGAAGCCAGAGTGGTCACAGGGGGAATGTACAATCTCCTTACAGGCAGGAGCAGGAATCAAACTCAGGTCACTGGTACAGTGAAGGCGTTGTGCTCACCACTATACTACCGGTACTACACAGCTCCAGTGACCAAGGTTCAGTCCTGATCTTTGGAACTATCATGTCCCGATCTGTGTTGAGTGTGCATGTTCTCCCTGTGACCTCAGGGGCTTTCTGCTTGTGCTCCAGTTTCCTCACACATGCCGGTTGGTTGGTTGGTGACTGCAGGTGAAGCCACCCTGAACCGGCCATTGGAAGCATTGTTTTGAAAGAAGCTGCAGAGAGCTGTAAACTCAGTCAACTCCATCATGGGCACTCGTCTCGGTAGTATCCAGAGATACCTCAAAAAGGTGGTATTCATCATTAAGGACCCTCATCACCCAGGACATGCCCTCTTCTTATTGCTGCCACCAAGGAAGTGATACAGGAGCTGGAAGCACACACTCAACAACTCAGGATCAGCTTCTCCCCTTCTGCCATCTGATTTCTGAATGGAGGCTGTTGCCACACAGCAACTAATTTCACGACATATGCCAGTGAAGTTAAACCTGATTCTGATTCCTAGCTCTGCGCTGACCACGATGCCAAACTGCATGGGACATCTGTTGGCATGTGGCTTACACTCCTCAGCTCCCTGACTGTTCACGTGCCTACTTAAATGCCGGAGATTTGCTATCATATTTACTTCTATTACCCTCGCTTGACAGTGCGTTCCATGCAGCTACCACTCTGTAAAACGTTGGCTATATTAATCTTCTTTCAACCTTCCTCAATTTTCCTGAATTGAACTTGGGTCACCAGAGTTGTGGGGCAACAGTGCTATTGGCCATCCTTATTTGCACCTGGCTGAGCCTCATTACATCCCTCCTTTACCCTTTCTATTTCCTTCCTCTGGAACAGATCATTCCAGTTGGGCACAGTTTTCATTATCTGCAGGCCGCCCAGATTCAAAAATCATCCAAAAGTAGCAACAAAAATGGAGCGAACAGAACCCGTGTACATCATAAACCTGAAGTAGAGTCCAAATATTGAGGAGGAGGAGGAGAAGATGGCGGCACAACGCAGCTTGCGCGGCCACTCCGGTGAATGATATCTGTAATCTGTCAAGTAGGGTGCCATGCACAATCCTGATTTGATGGAGACAGACATGAGAGAACGGAGGGACATCTGGAGAAACTTCTGAAATGCCATTTTCGCTGCCGCTGTTACTGTGTGATCCAGAATATCCAGAGGGGAAGGCCCCGAACCCTTGGCTTTGCTTGTTGCCGGGGCTGGGGTTGGGGTCGAAGCACTCGGCAGAGATGGTGCTCGGTGCTCGGTGTCGAAGGGCTGGTCAGAGGCTCAAAGTTTTCAGACAGACTCAGAGTCAGCTGTGGTCAGGTGCTTCCAATGCATCAACAGTTGTAGGTGCCTGAAGGTTTATGGCAGAGAGAGTTTCTCCCTTCTGCCGCCTGCTGTCAGGGACTATCGGGAGTCGATCGGAACTTTGAGACATTTTTTTTACCGTTCTCATGGTCTGCTCTTTTTCAAATTATGGTATTGCTTTGCACTGCTGTAACTATATGTTATAATTATGTGGTCTTGTCAGTGATAGTCTTTGGTTTGTCCTGCTTTTTTGTGATATCACTCTGGAGGAACATTGTATCATTTCTTAATGCATGCATTTCTAAATGACAATAAGCGAGGACTGAGTGTCCTCATAATCTAAAAAAAATCTACAAACCGCAGTGATTAGTCCTTGGTCCGGCACCATCAAGGGAGAAAGAGAGATCACTCAAATCCAAGGACCTTCCCTCAGGAGCAGCAAGCGCGAGGGAGCGAGTGAATGCCACACACAGACATACTCCTTCGGCAGCAGCGAGCGAGAGGCTGGGAGACCGCGCTGAACACCCGTTGCCCTCTGCACCCACCCCGACGATCTCAACCTTCCTGACGCTTTCATCAGCGAGATCGACAATAGAAGGAGTCGATCATGGGCTTTATGAATTAAGTAGAAATTGATGGGCATGCGAAAAAGAAAGCTGTGCAGGGCTACAGGGAAAATATAGGGCGCATGGTAGCGCAGTGATTAGCACAACACTTCACAGTGCAGGTTCAATTTCCACCGCTGCCTGCAAAGTGTTTGTACGTTTGCCCCTATGACTGCATGGGTTTCCTCCAGGTGCTCTGGTTCCCCCCCCACAGCCCAGACACCTCCCATTTGGTAGGTTAATTAGTCATTGTAAATGCTGCTGTGATTAGACAAGGACTAAATCTGGGATTGTCTGGCGGCACAGCCCAAAGGGCTGGAAGGGCCTACTCCGTGCTTCATTTCAATGAATAAATAAGAATGAGACTTTTGAGATTGCTTCCCTGAGAGCTAGCATGATAAGCAAAAGCCCTCTTGTGTGTTATTATGGGTTAGATAAGAGGGAACATTTTTAAATTCTGACACGTTGTTCAGGATTTTAAAAATTTCTCACCTTGAAGTTAAAGGCTGCATTTTAAAAAAAAGTCCAGCAACCCAAGGATACACCGATTCAACTATTATTCCAAATATTTGTATGCTTAAAGCACCTAGTTCTGTGCAATGCAGGCGGTCTGATGAAATACATCTATAACCAATGTGGAGCATGATACCTCAGTGTGTCCGTCTCTATAATGATGAATGTCATGAAATTAGAGCTAAACTTTGCATTGTATTCACATGGCAATTTACAGTATGTTGTCCTTAAGATCTGGAGGAGATGTCAGGGGTAAGTTTTTTACGCAGAGAGTGGTGAGTGCATGGAATGGGCTGCCGGTGGATATGATAGGGTCTTTTAAGAGACTCCTGGACAGGTATATGGAGCTCAGAAAAATAGAGGGCTATGGATAACTGTAGGTAATTTCTAAGGTAAGTACATGTTCGGCACATCTTTGTGGGCTGAAGGGCATGTCTTGTGCTGTAGGTTTTCTATGTTTCTATGTTTCTATCTCAGTCAGGCCTTAGTTATGATATCTCACTTGGTTTGGATTTTGAGCATGTCACAATCAGAAGCAGGTTGAATATCACCAGCATACGTTGTGAAATTTGTTGTTTTTGCGGTGGCAGTACAATGCAATGCACAATAATAAAACTGTGAATTACAGTAAGTATATATATAGTAGTTAAATGAACTAAGTAGTGCAAAAATAGTAGTGAGGTAGTTCAATGTCCATTTAGGAAATGGATGGCAGAAGGGAAGAAACTGTACCTGAATCATTGAGTGTGGGCCTTCAGGCTCCTGTACCTCCTTCCTGATGACAGCAATGAGAACAAGACATGTCCTGGGTGATGGAGGTCCTTAGTGATCGATGACAACTTTTTGAGGCATCAATCCTTAAAGATGTCCTGGATACTATGGAGTGTAACGCCCATGATGGAACGGACTGAATTTACAAGTCTCTGCGGGTTATTTCAATCCTGTGCAGTGTCTGCACCACCCCCCACCCCACCATACTGGAGGGCCAGTTGGAACGCCCTCCTCGGTACATCTGTAGAAACTAGCAAATGTTTTCAGTGATATACCAATTACATGGTGTACATCAGGTGATGCTGAAGATTTGGATGTGTACTTTGGACCTATTCTTTATTTAACACTATTTAGATACCCAGACAGGCTTAAAAAGAAGAGACTCCATTTGTTTGACAACAGCGCATTTACAAAATAACAAAGAGATTTGGTTTTTGCATTGGGAGATCAATCATTTAAAATGGATATGTTAGGGAGGAACTGGGTCAAAGAATTTCAAAGGTAGAGCTTACTTAGACAGTGGAGGGTATCGGAATACTCATGGATTACACTGGGTTCTGGACCTAATCCCTATCCTAATTTAAGCACTGTAAATTTTTTTCTCTGTCCTCTTGCTGTCTATGAGCCTCCCTCTGCCCCTCTATCTCTCTTATGTGCACATTGTCTACTCCTCTCTTCTGTCTACCCTCTTTCTTTCTTTCTCCCACTACCTCTGTCTGCAAGGCACAGCTGGAGCCAAACCAATCCTGACATCGAGGGTCAGGTCCATCAGCTTTGGGTCAAGCTCCGGTCAGCAGTTTCCTTTTCTCCCAGACACAATGACTCACTTAGTGGAAGTTGGTTTATTGTGCTTGTTTTAAGAGAGAGTGCTGATCCTAATTCTGGCTTAGACTCAGAATGCGCCCTACAAACAGGAGCTGTTGGCAAGTGATGGTCTCCATAAATCAAGGCGATGTACAGTATTAGTCTAAAAAGGAAGAAATTTTCAGGTTCTATTCTATCTTATTTGGTTGTAGGCTTTCCCAGGCAAGTACCAGGGGTAATGGATCAGTCTGTGTTGTGATATTGTCGGTAGGTGTGAAGGATCAGAAGTTCATTTTTCTATATTCCAGTGTTATGTTTTTGTTGCATGCAGAGGTAAGTATCTGTCAGCCACTTGAAGCAACCAATGAGGGATCAGTGACAAAGGCAGCCTTTTCTGAACCTTCTGCCTCCATTAATATTACAACTTTTGTCGCCCAACAACATGAGTTGCCCAGGTTGAGGGATATGTTGCTGGAGTTAGTTGTGGTCTCAGGACAGATGTGGACCGTCTGGCCACCTTTGAGCAATCTAAAGCCCAGCACTGAAAAGAAAAGGGAAAGTATGTCAGAGAGAGAAGTAACTATCACTTATGGCATAAACACATTCCAGGTTTTTTTTTAACTTTTGAAGGGGTTTCAGTAACATCAGGACATTTTTCATTTTCAAATCTTGTAGTTGGTGTTATCAGTTGATGAACGTTTCAGTAAAATTTGTTCCCAATTCTCTAAAATTGAAGGAAAGGTTTGGAAAGGCAAAGGGAAAAGCCTGGAAATTCAAAACAGAAAGGAATAACGGTGTATGATTATAATATTGGAACAGTTATAGAGACATAGAGCACTTAGAGCTCAGAAACAGGTTCTACAGCTCAAGTTATGCCCATGATAACCTGCTTTACTGCCTCGCCCCATTTATCTGCACCCAGACCATGGGCATCCATACTCCTCTCATCCATGTAGCTATCCAACTTCTTTTAAATTTTGCAATTAAATCTGCATCTACCACTCCTGTTGGCAACTCATTCCACACTCACACCACCCTCTGAGTAAGGAAGCTCCCCCTGAAGTAGTTAACCCTAAACCTATGATCTCTGGTTTGAGTCTCACCCAGCCTCGGGGAGAAAATCCTGCTGGTTTTTACCCTATCTATACCCCTCATATTTTGTATACCTGTATGAGATCTCCCCTCTTTCAGAATCCGAATCAGATCACCGGCATATGTTGTAAAGTGTGTTGTTTTGTGGCAGCAGTACAGTGCAATGCATAGAAAGTTACTATAAGTTACAATAAAATGCAAATACGAAAAGAAGAAACAGTAATAATAAATAAATAAACAATAAATATCAAGAACATGAGATGAAGTGTTCTTGAAACTGAGTGCATAGGTTGTGGGAACATTTCAATGATAGGACAAATGAAATAGAGTGAAGTTTTCCCCTTTGGTTCAAGCGCTTGATGGTTGAGGGGTAATAACTGTTCCTGAACCTGGTGGTGTGAGTCCTGAGGCTCTTCAAGAGTGGTGGTATTTCCATACCAGGTTGTGATGCAGTCAATCAATATACTGTACTACACCTCTATCAAAGTTTGTCAAAGTTTTAGATGCCATGCCAAGTCTTCGCAAACTCCTGAGGAAATAGAGTTTCTGCCATGCTTTCTTTGTAATTGCACTTATCTGCCTCGTCCAAGGTGTATTGGTATCATTTATTGTCACTGAGATTCAATCAGAAGCTTTTGTTCTGCATACCATCCAGACAGATCATTCTATGCAAAAGTACGTATATTGAGATAGTAAAAAGAAACAGAATGCAGAATCAGAATCAGGTTTATTATCACCGGCAGGTGACGTGAAATTTGTTAACTTAGCAGTAGCAGTACGATGCAATACTTAATTAGAAGGAAAAAATAAAATAATAATAATTAATAAATAAATAAATAAATAAATTACGATATACATATACAGGTTTCCTCCGCCATCTGAAGGTAGAGCGTTCCTATGAAACAATTCGTAAGCCGAATTGTCGTAAAGCGAGAAGCAATTACCATTTATTTATATGGGAAAATTTTGTGAGCGTTCGCAGACCAAAAATAACCTACCAAATCATGCCAAATAATACATAAAACCTAAAATAACAGTAAGATATAGTAAAAGCAGGAATCATATGATAAATACACAACCTATATAAAGTAGAAATACTTTTTCACAATCATTACTGAACTGTTCTCCGTAGCGAAAATCTCACGCAAGCGCCGTCGGCAGAAAATCTCACGCAAGCGCTGTTGGCAAGAACACGGCGCAAGTGCTCTCCAGTAACCTCTAAGCTATGAAGCTGCCAAATCATATCAAATAACATGTAAAAATACACAGCCGATATAAAGTAGAAATAATGTATGTACAGTGTAGTATCACTTACTGGAATTGGGAAGACAGCTTGCCGAGCACACTGATGATGGTGTGTTAGACTGAGTTGTCGCAGGTTGGGATGGTGCAGTGGCCCCCACCCTCCAGGCTGCCAACTGATACATTGCCGCGAAACATACAGGAATGCAGCAGTAGCCAGGAGGCACACAGCACATCTTTAAGAAAAAGCCAAAACAAATGTGCTAATTAATTAGGTGCTGCCCGGCACGTAATTGTCAGCCCAGACCAGTGCCGATTGCCGATTGCCGATTGCACCGCCTTTGATCTGGGCCGACAATTACGTGTCGGTGGCACCTAATTAATTAGCATGTTTAGTTCGGCTTTTTTCTTAAAGATGTGCTGTGTGCCTCTCGGCTACTGTTGCATTCTCCGCGAATCGATACAGTATCTATTCGTGGCCTGGGGGTTGGGGTGGTGGGACACTGGGGTGTCATCTCATTGTCTGTTTCCATTAGAGCAGGCAGCTCACCTTCTCCTATGACTGCCCAGCTCGATGTTGAAGGTCGAGGTTCGTTGTCTGCTATGGCTGATGTGGAAGGCTTGCTTGACTGCTGAGCCTCACGCATTTTTCTATCACACAGTTCTTTAATAAGGACTCAAATATCCCCTAAACCGACGTACCCTTTCAAAATTAAAGTTGTACTTTATCATTACTCATTCGGTTTCGATTGTTATCCTTCTTTCTTCCAATTGCATCAGCTCTTCATCTGTCAGTTCTTGATCATGGGTTGCCAAAACCCCTTCAACATCATGTTCGTCAGCTTCCACAAGCCAAACTCACTTTGTCCTTACTTCGTTCACCATGGTCAAAACGCTTAATTATGTCTAGTCTTACGCTAAGTGTAACACCTTTACAAGCTCTTTTAGGCTTTTCTGATACCATAGAACTCATCTTGCAAATGGCTGCTCACAGGCTCGTGTTAAAGCAATGCTGTTTCGAATCCGGCGCAGAGCGGCTGCTCGGGGCGCGCGCTGCCTTTTAGCATGCGCTGATTTTTTTGCGCGGTTTTTCTTCGTGTCAGTGAAAACACCTTCTGAAAGCGAAAACAGGGTACTAATGTAGGTCTTTCGTAACAGTGAGGTTTCGTAAAGCGAACATTCGAAAAGCGGGGGACACCTGTATTGAATAGATTAAAAATCGTGCAAAAACAGAAATAATATATATTTAAAAAGTGAGGTAGATAGATATAATGTAATTGGTAGTTTTTTTCGACCTTTATATATACTTTCTTGTACTCTGTATTCTTTTATGTAGAAACTAATAAAAATATTGAAAGAGAAAAAGTGAGGTAGTGTTCAAGGATTCAATGTCCATTTAGGAATCAGATGGCAGAAGGGAAGGAGCTGTTCCTGAATTGCTGAGTGTGAGCCTTCAAGCTTCTGTACCTCCTATCTGATGGTAACAGTGAGAAAAGGGCATACCCTGGATGCTGGAGGTCCTTAATAATGGAAGCTGCCTTTCTCCTTGAAGATGTCCTGGGTACTTTGTACTTTGTAGGCTGGTATCCAAGATGGAGCCGACTAAATTTACTTCTTTCAGTCCTGTACAGTAGCTCCCCCCACCCCTCCATACCAGACAGTGATGCAGCCTGTCAGAATACTCTCCACAGTACAACTACAGACGTTTTTGTGAATGCAGAACATAGTATTGCAACTGCTGAGAAAGTGAAGTGTAGCTGGACAAATAAAGTGCACAGCAAAGTAGGTTGGTAGGTCAAGAGTTGAAGTGTTCATTCTTTGGTGTATAAGAAGTCCATTCAAGAATCCGATAGCAGTGGGATAGAAGCTGCCATTGCTGGTACGTGCTTTCAAGCTGTTGTATCTTTTGCCTGGTGGGAGAGGGGAGAAGAGAGAATGACCAGGGCATCAGGAATCAAGTTTCTACTTCTATCTGAGGGGCTCGTTTAATTCAGGTAACACCCTCCTGGTTGTAAAAGGAAATGCAACATTTAAAATCCATTCCAAATGGGTAGTTCCTCAACACCAAGAGGAAAAACTAACATTCTCAATCAAGTTTATAGTAGAACAGCAGTGGGATTTAACATATGAACACAATATAAAAAGTTGGCGAAAAAATACTAGCTTTGAATGGTAAATAAGGATCTTAGAATCTTTAAAATCTGATTACTAATATGTAACTGCATCATTGGCCAAGTGAATTCCTCCCTCACTAGCTCTCCAGAACAGAATATCTGAATCTGAAGCAAATTCGATCTCAGTGGGACTCCACTATAATTGGAAATACAGACATCCAGTCCACAGCTTATTCTGTCATGTCATGGATAAGCATCTGCAGCCTGGATTTTATTGACTTCGCCCAGGTTCCACATCCCCCAGATCTACTTTATCCTCATCTGGAAGGATGGTCTTGCTGTGTTTGATGGACCCAGATTGGAGAGGAATGCCCCAAGTGCTAGTTATGTTTCAGATGATGTAATGGAGTGACAAATGGACCAGAACAACCTCAGATGCACAAACTCCTCTGGAAGTCTTTGACAGGCAATGTGCTTTACTGGCTGTCAGAACAATAAAGATTTCACAATATTCAATCAGATTTTAAAAACTATTAACAAGCACTTGAAGCTATTTTTAGATATTCACAACCACGTAAAACACAATTGTTTTAAACTGATTCTTGCTCTTTCTTTCCCAGTTTAATTAGCCCAGGATCCAGGGGCAGGCAGGTTCCTTTGACAAATCTCAGCAATCTCCTGCCCCACAGCTGGTCCCTTGGAATCAGCTGTGGACAGCATCTGGAACATTGCCAAATACCTGACCAGCAAATTTGGGATTTTCATCTTTGTGCGGAAGTCCCAGAAATGAGCAGTGCTTAATACTGTGAATGTGGGATTGCCAGCAAACATCAGTAACACCAGATCAATCTTAGTAAATATTTAACATTACATACTATTATTGGCTCTAAACATTGCCACCTATTTTCACCTTCTTTGTTATACTCCTAAATCACTTTAGTGTGAGAACTGACACAGACTGCAGATTTTCAATAAAATCAATCTGTATTTATTTAGTGCACATAAAGGAAAAAATACAATGACATCATCAGACAAACTTGCCACAAACACAACTAGTACAGAATAGAAAAAGTCTGGCTGAGAGGGAAAGATGCCTTAAGGGAGGAAAAAGTGGCAGAGGAGCAGAGAGGTTTACTTAGAAATTTCAAAGCCTGGGCCTTTATCAATAACACATACAAGTTGCAAATGAGTGATTAAAGTCAAAGACAATCAACAGGTTTGAATTAATGGAGCATACATATTTTGGAGGGTTGTAGAGACCAGAAACGATTATAGAATCAGGTTTTAAAAGTAAGTTAAATGTCAAGAAGGCACTTAACAAGGAGAAAATGCGGACCATAGTTACAAGGAACATGAATAAACAGGACAGTGTGAGTTACAACCAATGGTTCTGTGGTGATTTTGGAAGCAGTGCTGTTAACTTTCATAAAATTAGAATGGGACAGAAATCAGGGTTTCTCACCTTCATCGTCCATGCAGTCCATGATGACAACCTGTGCTAATCCCATCTGCCTGCATCTAACCCCTATTCCTCAACACCCTTCTTGTCAAAATACTTATTCAAATGCCTTTGAAATGTTGCAGTTGTATCTGCCTCTATCAGCTCATTTCAGATAACCACCAACCCCTCTGTGAGAAACATCCCCCTCAATCCTCCTTTCAGTTTCTCTTTCTCAATAGTTCTATTTAATGTCAGAGAAATATATACAATATACATCCTGAAATTCTTTTTCTTCTCAGACATCCACAAAAAAACAGAAGAGTGGCCCAAAGAATGAGTGACAGTCAAAATGTTAGAATCCCAAAACCCTCTTCTCACCCTTCCCACGTACAATCATCAGCAAAGGAACCACCCTTCCCCACATATTAAGCACATTAAACTCTGACAATTTGTCCTATCTATGCCCCCCAAAATGTTATAACCCTGCATTAAAGCTACCTCTCAACCTCCAATGCTCTTGTGAGAATAAAGCCTGCCTAGGCAACCTCTCTTTATAACCACAACCCTCCATTCCAGGCAACTTCCTACAGATCTCTCCTACACACTCTCTAATGCTACTACAATTGTCCTGTAGTATGGCAGCAGAGCTGTACACAATACTCTAAATGCAGTCTAACCAGCATTTTGACCTGTTGAAACATGATGTCCCAAGTCTTTCGCTCAATGCCTCTACCTATGAGGGTAAGCATGCCATCTTACACTTACTTGCGCTGCCACTTTCAATGGGCTGTAGACTTTCAGCTCAAATTCCTTTTATAAATCAATGTTCATAAGGCCAATACCACATTTTCTCATAAAATTTAACTGATGATTTCATTTTTTTTAAACTTAGTTTCATTAGCAAAAAATGTCACCAGGAATTTTCAGGTAAGTAATTCAGCTTTAGAGATGAGTGGTGATTGGTGATTCAGCATCACTCAATAACATTAAAATTCCCAATGAATTAGTCAAATCCCATGATTGCAAAACAATAAACTAAGGTTTATTATTTCTGCTTGCAAGCACAGATGTGAAATGACGGCCCCCTTTGGATTTCACTCTTATGAGAGACAGCATTTTCAAAACTGGGATTATTTTTCTTCCAGGCACATTCTGGTCCTTTAAGAAGTGCAACCTTTCTCAGTGGAACTGTTGGAGATGGAAAATCCAGAAGTAAGGTTTGATCTGGATTATGTTTACCACAAAGACAATATTGTATTGCAATTGTTGTAATATTATAATATAATCAACAACAGGCCTTCAGACTGATTGGAACATTTGGGCATCAATTATCTTTGTTGCACAATATTTTCCTAGTCTGAGATGCTTATCCATCTCACTGTGAAAAAAAACTATTTCCTTCGCTGTTCCTTCTCAAAGCTCAGGACCCTCAAGGTGTTTTACATTTTCGAACTACGATTACTGTGGTACAGGATGAAAACAGAAAGCTAATGTGCACACAGCAAGATCTCGAAATAACAATAATCAGGTTAGCTGTTTTACTGAGTTGAGTAGCAAATGTGATCAATGGGGCAAATTCCCTTCTGTCTATTGATTAGTAGCATGGTATCCAGTACGTCCAACTCTAGGTGTGGACTGCTGCTTGCTTTTACACTTCTGCCTAAAGAGGCCATCTGGAGATTTAATCAGTCTTCCCCCACGTATATCCATCATCAGAAGCAAACTCCCCGTTTCCACTTCTGTAGCATCACTTGACCTGCCCCAGTTGCTGCTGACTCATTTGTACGTTACTATTCATCTGAGTATTCTAATTCAGTCCTAACCTATGCCATTCTATCAAACAAAAACTTGCAATCACCCAGAGTGTCAGTCCCAGCCTCACCTCACACCACTCATTCTGTTCACCCATCGCTCTTGTGCAACAAACTACTCTGACTCCAAGTTAAAAAAAAATCATGATTTTAAGTTCTTATCCTTCAAATCCCTGCACAGCTACACTCCTCCTTTACTCGGCCACCTCCTGAGATATCTGCTTTCCTTCCATTTTGGGCTCTTGTCCGTAGAACATGGAACTGTGCAGCACAGGACAGGCCCTCTGGCCCACGCCGTTGCGCCAACCTTTTAATCTGCTCCATGATCGGTCTGACCCTTCCCTCCCACATAGCCCTCCATTTTCTTCCATCCGTGTGCAAATCTAAGAGTCTTTTAAATGTCCCAATGTATCTGCCTCTACCACCACACCCAGCAGTGCATTCCATCCACTTTACCCTGTTTGTAAAGAAAACTCCACTTCTAACATCCCCCCATACCTTCCTCCAATCACCTTAAAAGCATGTCCTCTCATATTATCCATTGTTGTCCTGAGAAAAAGGTACTAGCTGTCCACTAGTATATCAATCCCTCTTATCATCTTATACGCTACTATCAGGTTGCCTCTCAACCTCCTTTGCTCTAAAAAGAAGTGCCCTAGTTTGCTCAACCTTTCCTCAAAAGTCATGCACTCCAATCTATGCAATGCCTTGGTAAATTGCCTCTGCACTGTCTGTAAGGTTTACCAATCCTTCCTATAATGAGATGATCAGAGGTGAACACAATTCTCCAAGTGTGGTCTAACCAGGGTATTATAAAGCTGCAACATTAGCTCATGGCTCTTGAAAACAATTCCCTGACTAATGCAAGCTGATGCACCCTAACCACCCTGTCGACTTCCATGCAACTTTGAGGAATCACTGTTCCTCCACACTGCTAAAAATCTTGCCATTAACTCTGTATTCTGCCTTCAAGCTCAACCTTTCAAAATGTATCACTTCACACTTTTCCAAATTGAACTCCATCTGCCATTTCTCAGCCCAGCATTGCTTCCTGTCTATGTCTATTGGAACCTATGACAAACTTCTATGCTATCCGCAACACCACTAACCTTTGTATCATCTGCAGACTTACCAAGCCAACCCTCCACTGCCTCACTTAAGTCATTTATAAAAAATCTCGAAGTGCAAGGGATCCAGAACTCATCTAGAACACACCTGTGGAACACCACTAATCAAGGATATCCAGGCAGAACAGGCTCCATTTATTTCCACTCTCTCTGCCTTCTTTGGGCAAGCCAGTTCCAAATCCGCAAAGCCAAGTTTCCCTGGTTCCCATGCCTCCTGACTTTCTGAATGAGCTTACCTTGGGGAACTTGGTTGAATGCCTTACTAAACTCTACAAACACAACATCCACCGACTTCATCAATTTCCTCAAAAAAGTCAATCTGGCTCGTGGGGCACCATCTGTCGCTCACAAAGCTATGCTGACTATGCTTCTCCAAATGAGAAGCTCCTATTTTAATTGATTGCTGACTGATGTCTGCTGCTGAAGCTTGTTTTCTGCAGCTTTCTTGCTAAGCCTCTTCTAGGTACCTTCACAGTCATTTTAAGATGCTCCTTCAAAGCTATGTTTTTGATACATTAACCCCTTAAGTAGTTGTGTACTAAATTTTGTTTGAGGAGATTAATAGGTAGCCAAGGGGTATCTGAACCATATTGTGTCTAACTGACAAGATAATGAAAAGAAAGCAAATTAATTTGATTTTGAAGCATCAATAGACCATCATAGTTTCTCACAATGTAGAAGAAGGCCAACTGGCTCATTAAATCTATGTTGGCTCTCAAAACTCCCACCAATCCCATTCCCTCTCCTATTTCTTTGTTCCCTTTTCTCACGTGTCTATTAACTCCCCAAATCTCATCCCACCTTCTTACAGCAGCTTTCCAACCTGTACACCTTTGGGGTTAGGGAAGTGTCTGGAGAAACCCACATCACAGAGAGAACATGCAGACTCCACATAGATAGCACCAGAGGACAGAATTGAACCTAGGTTTGTTGCAGTTTTGAGACATCAGCACTACCCACTGCGGCCCTGTGCCGCTCAGTAAAATATCATGCGCTCGTACCAAATATGTGCTCAGCTGATGTGGTTGAGTAAAGAGTGGCAGGTTTATTCCTACCCCTTCTTCCAGCTGTGACATTAAACCAAGGTCATTCGTAACCTCTCTTAAAACTAAGGGACCCTTCAGAGAACGTAACAGGAAGATTAGAGTTCCCATCACCACCCAGCCCTTGGTCAATCATCTCATTGTTGTTTGTGGAAACTTGCTGTGTACAGAATGGTCACAAGATATGCAATGTGACAACAGTGATCCAACCTCAGTCCCACCCAATAAATGGAAGTCCCTTGGCACAGTGCCATGCCTCTACTCATCCCTCGGGTGAGGATCACCTTACTAGCCATGGATGTTGCAAGCATTAGAATGCTGCTCCAACGTATTGGTTGTCGTTAGAGATGATGCTATTGCGGGAACCTCAGTAGTCAGAATACACTGCCACTGAATGAGCAGGAGATTCAGCAACTGGATTTTTAAAGTACGGACAATCCACAGGCTACTAACAAATGTCTGTTCCAGAGAACTATTCATAACAGAAACTATTTCTGAGTCAGAAATGGTTTGCGGAAGCAGTGGTGACGGGAGAGCGAGTAGGCATGGGTGGAACGGCAGCCAGCCAGCCCCGCTGACCTAGTGAGCTCTAGCCAGTTCGTCACAGCTCCCGATTGCCGCAATCCCAGGAGCAGTGGGGCAGGTGTGGGGAGAGGAGGTACAAGGAAGTGTCCCGCTCCCACCCTGCAGAAGATGCCTGCAGCCCCGCAGCTGCCAGCCGGTCTATCCACGTCTGTGCCGCTGGTCTCCCAGACCCGCGTTTCTATGCCCATAAGTCAGGCATTCACAGGCTGGTGAGGACCCGAAGTGGAGGGACAGGATGATGACCATCTGGCAGGTGAGCTGTTCAAGTGCCTTGTGTTATCTTAAACTGTGTCCTATCCGTGAATCCTATTGAAGAGTAATGGATGATAGTCCTCTCGCTGCTCAAACTCACCAGCACCTTTATTTGTCTAAGTAAAACGAATTTATATTTATGGATTTCTTACTGATCAGAAAAGGAGTACAATGTCCCAAAGAATCTACAGAAATTTTCATAAAAGTAGCTGGTGAACGCAGCAGGCCCAGCAGCATCTCTAGGAATGTCAGTCGACGTTTCCGGCCGAGACCCTTCATCAGGACTGAAATTCCAGCATCTGCAGATTTCCTCGTGTTTGCGTTACAGAAATTTTCAGTTGTTTTCATTACCAAGGACAATATTTCCCTTCATTTCCTTTGGCAAGTATCAGTGAAGAAACTATCATTTACGACCTGTTGCAGGCTACCCCATACTCAGCTGATCATAGCATTTTAAAGATCCAGAAAGGCCAGGGTGAAGACGGGGTTGGGGAACTGATTTTCTTTTACCTTCTCCTGTTATGCATTAGAGGGTTTCAATCAAAACCTTTGACATTGGCCCTTCGATTAGACATCATCTTCCGATTCTAAAGGAGAGCCAGAATTCACATCACACTAAAGGAGCTGCTGCCTCTCCACGAAGTGTAACAGTGCAAAACAGAAGTTACTTTTGTGAGGTACTTTTCCCATCTACAGGGTGCCCCAGAGTGCACTAGAATCAATGAGGTATGTTTTCATTGTAAAGTAGGAAAACAGGTAGCCTACGTGGCAGCAGATGACAACACAGAAGATGACAAGCTTCCACAAACAGCCACCTAATAGTCTTCAGGAAAATGGACTTTAGTTAATGATGTAGATCAAAGGAAAATTATTAGGCAGGATTTTGGTATCTTCCTCAAAAAGATGGCGCAGAATTCTTCATGCCTACTTGAGGGAGCAGATCGTGTCCCACTGTAAGAAAGACAGCATTCTGGGCACTAAAGCATCTCAATGGTAGTGCTTATTTTTCTTCTGTTGTGAAAAATGCAAAGCATTTATTGCTCTGATGGTGTGTTGTACAGTTTTTGCTTGCTGCAGATGATAGATTACTGAAGTAGCATCTGCCTCAGTGATGAGATTACTATAAGTGGTGACACAACTAACACAGTGACACATCACATGAATAAAAATTGGTCACGTAACCAGCAACTGGTTAGTTTCTGCACATAACTGACCTTAACTCAGGGGAAACTAATAAGCCAGCAGTCTCACAGAGACAAAGCCAGCTGCTGGTTTGAAGATGCTCCCTGATGCTAGGGTGAAGCATCATTAATATTCAAGGCAACTTTATCAGCCCTGGAAATGCAGCACACTTCATACAATACAATAGTTGTGGAGATCGGCTCCAATCCCCAACATGACCTCTACATCCTAAACAGTTCCCCCAAAAACAAGCAAGACTATCTGTGATGATATGCCTCAAACTTAATGTTTTTATGCCTCACCCTGGTTTGTGGCAAATTATTCTGCTGCTCCGCAGTAAATCACATGTACAGGATCTTAATTAATGGCTGCCTTACAGCACATTTGATCGCCATTCAGCTGTCATCAACTGCTGAATGGAGTGTACTGTGTATAATGCAGTTGCAGCCATCCCCATTCATTGCTGGCCACTAATAACAATCTGGAAAACATGTACCAGTTTGATTGTCCATGTTCCTGCCCATCATTTACTCAAAGACTCAGCCGGCCGCGATCACTCTTTTACAGAGCGAAAGAAGCCGCATTTTTAAACTAAAGTGACATGGCTTCACTCACGGTGTCACAGTTCCCTAAAGCAGTGGAGACCAGTGCTGAGATTTTGTGAAGATAATGCTTGATTAATCCCACCATTCCATTAACTTAAATAAGGTCATTTGGAAGCTCTCCAAAATTCCTTCATGTGAAGTAAATGTGATTTCCATTAGTAAATGTACTAAATCCCAAGTTTGCAGAAAACACAAAGGGAATATTGTTGAGAAGCCTGTAGAATGGGTGCCCGGGGAATCACTCAGCATGTCCTTACATGGGTGAGGTTGAGGCTGTGTCATTAGTGATATTTTACTGTTTATTAAACATTCATATAAAGTGTTAATATTATTTCTGATGACATTAATGAAGAGCACATTGTGATATCATTGATATTAGAAATAATGTCTAAACAGAAACTGAGAGCACAATGAGTTAAAATAAAATGTCTAGTCTTTCTATTTGTTTGAACAATAATTAAGTATTTCAATCCCTGTTTCAGCTCCTCTCTGTTTACACTCAACATCCTCTTTAACCCAGAGCTGAGTTTTTAAAGCCCATGTCTTCTCTGAAGCCAGATGTCTTCCCCTGTACAAGAACAGCAGGTAAGGTGCACAACAGTGGGGCTCAGACCGACCTCCAGGCACAAGATAACCAGAGGATAAAGGTCAACTGAGGAGAAGCGTAATTGCAGGACCAAGATGATGAGGGGATGGGGTTCAGATCATTTAAAGGTGTACTATTGTTGCCTGTCATAATGAGGTGAAACTTATCTTTGTGTTTCAAGTTAACTGCCATGCCGAGGTGAAGCCTGTGTCTCCCACACTACATCTACATCCCATCTATAATCGATGGGATATGATTTGGAGGTCTCTGGTGACGCGACCAGTTCACTGGTGCTCAATCTATAAAGAAGAGGGCACTGTGTGGAACTACACTCAGGAGGAGCCCTTAATCAGCTCTGAAGGTGGCATGAGAGCACATAGCACAACCAAATCATCTCTCTTGTAAACCACTATCCACCCCTGATATGGGGACATGACATTATTTGAATGCAGGGCCATTCTGTCAGTCAACATTACACAACCTACAACTCTCAGGCTTCTGAACCAGCGTAGATAACTGCACTCACCACAACTCTGAACTGATTCCACAATCTACAGACTCACTTTCAAGAATTTACAACTCATGTTCTCAGCGTTATTAATTTTTTTACTTGCACAGTTTGCCCTTTTGCGCATTGGTTGTTTATTAGTCTTTGCTTATATAGAGATTTTCATAAGTTATTTTATAGTTCTTTATCTTACTGTAAATGTCCACAAGAAAATTAATCTCAAGGTAGTATAAAGTAACATATGTATTTTGATAATAAAATTTAATTAGACTCTGACCATCTAAATTAACTCTGCAATGCATTAACAAGGGAGTGTGCTCTACATTCCCTATAACAATGCTTTGAAATGTACCAGCTCAAAAGTGTTTCACAATGCTCATAGGTTGTGGGAGATACTGTAACAATTTATTCTTTAATGTTTATTTAATGACCAAGTATTTTCTGTTTTATCCAGTTGCTCTTCTGGGGAAAGTGAGGAACGCTCCAATCACTACAAACTGCAGAGAACTGAGTAATGAACACAGGTTGAAGGATCTGGTTTGGAAGCAGAGGTTGGAAACAAACATCACCATCCTCTGACAGTGGTGTGCTGCCAGCCTCTGTGTCATTCACATCCACTGAAGTCATTTGTTTAGTTCTAATACAGAGTGGACAACCACAGCAGAGATCAATTAAAGTTATCCCTCTTCAAGCCAAGTAAGAGGAGATCTGATGGACAACTATAAAATAAAAGAAGTCAATCCAAGCCACCAGTGAAATACAGAAAAAAAACCAGGATGACAGCAGTTGAGGAATATTGCCAGGAAATATGGTTCTTCTATGCGGGAAGGTTGGGTAGGAGAGTATAGAAAATAAAACTTCTGAAGTCATTGAAGAGAGTTTTCTAACAGAATGTTTACTTATCATGAAAGGAGACATAAGACGGGCTAAATGAGGGCCATCTGTTAGGATTCTAAGTAAGCCATCAATGCAGTGACCACATTTTTATATTGTATAGTGGAGGATTCGGCAGATACTATTAAAATCGCTAGCTAATGTATTAAACCTGTCAACTGGTAGTAATTTCAAGAGCTAGTTGGCTGGTAAAAATCAAGGTCTCAAACAGGAAGCCTGACATCCTGTTATTATTATGTTAATCTCTCCCCTTCCCCCACTTTATGGATCCCAGCTCTGTCTGCAGCCACCAGGACAGGAGTTAACCGCCTCTCGGCTGCCTTCCCTGAAACCATTACCCCCAGATCTAACTGAGTGTTTCAGTCACATTGCAGAGAGAAATGGCAGTGTACCATTACCCCCCAGATCTCACTGAGTATTTCAGTCACATTGCAGAGGGATATAGCAGTGTACCATTACCCCCAGATCTCACTGAGTGTTTCTGTCACATTGCAGAGGGATATGGCAGTGTACCATTACCCCAGCTCTCACTGAGTGTTTCAGTCACATTGCAGAGGGAAATGGCAGTGTACCATTACCCCCCGATCTCACTGAGTGTTTTAGTCACATTGCAGAGGGATATGGCAGTGTACCACTACCCCCAGATCTCACTGAGTGTTTCAGTCACATTGCAGAGGGAAATGGCAGTGTACCATTACCCCCAGATCTCAATGAATGTTTCAGTCACATTGCAGAGGGATATGGCAGTGTACCATTACCCCCAGATCTCACTGCGTGTTTCAGTCACATTGCAGAGGGATATGGCAGTGTACCATTACCCCGAGATCTCACTGAATGTTTCAGTCACATTGCAGAGGGATATGGCAGTGTACCATTACCCCCAGATCTCACTGAATGTTTCAGTCACATTGCAGAGGGATATGGCAGTGTACCATTATCCCCAGATCTCACTGAGTGTTTCAGTCACATTGCAGAGGGATATGGCAGCGTACATATGCATTATCCAGAGGCCACTGAGTAAGAAAGGAAGCAAGTAAATTATTGAATAAAATAGGAGGCATATGAGATTAAACAAAAGCAACATTAGTTCCTTGGTCTACTGTCCAGAGAAGTAAATCAGCTTCATTAAAAGATGTTTAAACAAAGTAAATAAGTTGCAGACCTCACTGAATGTCTCAAACACATTCCCAAATGATATCGCACTGTACATATGGAATATCAAGAGGCAGCTGAGGTAGGTTGGCTTTAAAAGGGGAAAATTATAACGGAGAAGGCAAGATGTTTAGGAAGGAAACTGAGGGTTGAAGCCATTTATAGCATGACTGACAGTGAAGGGGCTATTAAAGTTAGAAGCCATCAAAAATATTTTTAAAAGGTCCTTTCCTGAGCTCCTCAGAATCAAAGTCACTCTTTTGTGTCAAAGTGGAAACAAATTTCTACAAATTGGTCCAAATTTAATTTGAAATATTAAGCACAAAATAATTAATAGCATAATTACTCACCCCCCCTTCAAGTATTAAGTAGATGCACCTTTGGCAGCAATTACTGCCTTGACTGTGCAGATAGGTCTCTATCAGCTTTGCACATACGGGCACTGCAATTTTTCCCCATTCTTCTTTACAAAACTGCACAAGCTCTGTCAGATTACATGGAGAGTGTAACCATTCACAAATTCTCAGTTGGATTGAGGTCTGGACTCTGACTGTCCATTCCAGGACATTAACTTTGTTGTTTTTAAGCCATTCCTGTGTAACTTTGGCTTCATGCTTGGAGTCATTGTCTTGCTGGAAAACAAATCTTCTCCCAAGTCACGATTCTCCTTCAGACTGCATCAGGTTTTCCTCCAGGATTTCCCTGTATCTTGCTGCATTCATTTTACTCTCGACCTTCACAAGCCTTCCAGGACCTGCTGCAGTGAAGCATCCCTACAGCATGATGCAGCCACCACCATGCTTCACAGTAAGAATAGTGAGTTTTTGATGATGTGCTGTGTTTGGCTTATGCCAAACATAACATTTAGACTGATGGCCTCAATTTTGGTTTCATCAGACCATAGAACCTTCTTCCAGCTGACCTCAGAGACTCCCACATGCCTTCTGGCAAACTCTGGCCATGATTTCATGTGAGTTTTTTTCAACAGTGGTTTGCTCTTTACCACTCTCCCATAAAACACCCGGGCAACAGTTGTCGTATGCACAGTCTCTCCCATCTCAGCCACTGAGGTTTGTAACTCCTCCAGAGTTAACATGGGTCTCTTGGTGGCCTCCCTCACTAGTCCCCTTCTTGCACGGTCACTCAGTTTTTGAGGATGGCCTGCTCCAGGCAGATTTACAACTCTGCCATATTCTTTCCACTTTTTTGATAATTGAATTAACTGTACTCCGAGGGATATTCAGTGACTTGGAAATTTTCTTGCATCCATTCTCAGACTTGTGCTTTTAAATAATCTTTTCATGGAGATGCTTGGCATTTTCTCTTGTCTTCATGGTGTAGTTTTTGCCAAAATACTGACTCACCAGGAGCGAGTGGTGTATTTTTACTACAATCAATTGAAACGCCTCGACTGCATGCAGGTCTCCAAAACAGACCTCTGTTTAGCTAATTATGTAACTTCTAAAACCAATTGGCTGCACCACTGATGGTTTGGTGTGTCATATTAAAGGGGGTGAATATTTATGCAATCAATTATTTTGTGTTTATATTTGTAATTAATTTAGATCACTTTGTAGAGATCTGTTTTTACTTTGACACGAAAGAGTCTTTTTCTGTTGATCAGTGTAAGAAAAAACAAGTTAAATCCAGTGTGATTCAACATTGTAAAACAATAAAACATGAAAAGTTGCAAGGGGTGAATGCTTTTTGTAGGAACTGTATGTCGTGAAATTTGTTAGCTTTATGGCAGCAATACAATGAAATACACAATAAACATAAATTTTTAAAACTGATTTACAGTAAGTATATATATGTCTATTAAATAGTTAAGTTAAAACAAGTACGCAAAAAAAAACAGAAATTAAAAAGTAGAGGTAGTGTTCATGGGTTCAATGCACATTCAGAAATTGGATGGCAGAGGGGAAGAAGCTGTTCCTGAATCACTGAGTGTGTGTCTTCAGACTTCTGTACCTCCTTTCTGATGGTAACAGTGTGAAGAGAAAATGTCTTGGATGGTGGTAATCCTTAATGATGGATGCTGCCTTCCTAAAGCATCACTCCTTGAAGATGTCTTGGATGCTACAAAGGCTAATACCCATGGTGGAGCTGACTAATTGCTTTAAATCACACATTTCATTCTCTGGAGTGTGGTCGTCACTGGAAGGTTAACTTTGATTGCTTTTCCTACTTCCCTTTGAGAAGATGTTGCATGAGACACCTTTTTCAACCACAGCTGTTATTCTGGTGCATATACCCCCACTGTAAATATGTTAAGTAGAGACCAGCAATTAGACTCAATGATGAGTACGGGACTGCAATATGCTTCAGAGTCAGAGTCATGGAGTCACAACAAATGCCCTTTCAGAGCCATGCCCACGTCACACATTGTGCCTGTCCATAATAATTCCATTTACCCTGTATAAGGCCCATAGCCTTCAGCGCTATGGTGATTCAAGGACTTGTCATGCTTGCTTTTAAATGTTGTGAGAGCATCTGCCTCCACTACCTCTTCAGGCAGTCTTTTCCTGAGTCCAACCACCTTCCATGTGAAAAAAAGTCCCCCTGGGGTCCACAGAATATCCTGTCTCTCATAAGATAACTTTTTGCTTTTGATATCCTCACATTTGAAGATTTTTTTTTGATCTACCATTTCATTATTTTGTTTATCTTTGTCAAGTCAGTCTCTAATTCCCCTGTTCCAGGATTTTGAGCTGCTTGGAGAGGAACCTATAGTTAATGTGGTTCCTGTGCACCTCCTGCCCTTGCCCTCCTCGGTGCTAGAGGCACCTGGCTTGCAAAGTATTATTGGAGGCTGGGTGAGCTTCTGCAGTGCATTTTGTAAAGGGTGCACACCGCAACCTCTGTGAACTGGCTGTGGCTCCAACGAATCTGTATCCTTTGTCCTGCCTAGTGTTGGAACGGCTCCCATCCAGGCAAGTGGAGAGGATTCCATCATGTTCCCAGGACGTGTTTTATAGATGGTGTAAAGGTTTTGTAGTATCAGGAAGTGAGTCCCTAGTCACAGGATATCCACTCTCAGACATGAGCATATATATAGTCGCAGTATTAAACAGAAAGTGTTGGAAACACTCAGCAGGTAGGCACCATCTCCGGAAAGAAAAATAGAGTTAATGCTCCATTTCATAGTATTTATGGAAATGGTCCAGTTGACTTTCTGGTCAGTGGTGATATCTGGGGTATTGATGGTGCTGAGAGACTGAACAGGGTAATGCTATCCAACATCATAGACTCAATATTGTTGGCGGTGTATAACATACCTGTCATTTATCAGATTTCATTCCATCCCTGAGTGTGTTCTGTACACAGATATAGATTTTTTTCATTTTTTGACCTTGAAGGAAGGACTTTGATGAAGCAGCTGGAGATGGTTGTGTAGAGGAATTTCAGCATTGCTATCATACGGACTGGGGTGACTCTTTCTCCTCTCCTATCAGATTCTTTCTTCTCCAGCCTCGACCTTTCCCACCCACCTGGCTTCACCTACCACCTTCCAGCTAGTCACTTTCCCCTCCCCACACCTTTTAATTCAGTCATCTCTCCCCTTTCCTCTCAGTCCTGAAGGCCTGAAATCATGACTGTTCAGTCTTTTCCATAGATGCTGCCTGACCTGCTGCGTTCCTCCAGCATTTTGTGTGTACTGCAATGATTAACCATCTGTATTCCATATAATCATAAATCCTTCAAATTCTTAGTACAGAGAAGGGGGCTATTCAGCCCATCAGTTCACGACAAGCTCCAAGTCCATTTCTTCTGTCCTTTGCCACAGACTTACAATTATTCTCTCAAACATACATCCAGTTACCAGTTGACGTCCGATGCACAGAGAACCCAAAAGAAAATTTGCAGACTTTCTGCAACTCACTGTAAATCACCAATACATTTTATGTTTATTTTTTATTAAAGCTGAGTGATGTATTCCAAAAAAATCCTAGCAGAGTGCCAGGCCATACAATTTGAAAACATCTAATTTAATTCAATCAACTTAATAAATTATACTTCAAGTCATCAAGAAATTCATGAACATGCTCCCACAAGACTACAACCCCTCAAAATAAGAGTATGCAGGATGTGCTCGCACACTCTGTTGAATCCATTTGGAGAGCATTCATATGAATCTGCCATGTCCACTACACAGTCTGTGCTGTCCTGAGGTTTAGTACTCTCTTTCTCACTGTTTTGTAACTGGCTAAGTGGTGTATCACTGTGAAATTGTACTCCTCATATCTGACCAGCCCATTTATATACAATAAGCAATGATCTTAATATCAGATGCAACATACTACCTTCTAGTCAGAATAAATACATTAATTCACCACCAAACACTATAATATAAGGTACTGTCAGAGGAGTTCTGCAAATATCCCCAATAGCCCTTTTTGGTGGCAATGAATCGGATACTGATACCAATCGCACCAGCTCCCTCTGCAATCCTTCAAGCTATGACTTCAACCATCGCAGTGTTTTCCACTTGTGTTTAAATCTCTCATTTTTTGACCCCAGAATCTCTGTAACTCTTTCCCAACATATCCCTTTTCTCCGGTCTCCCTTCACCCTCATGCCTTGCTTCCATGTCCTGAATCTCTGTTCTTCTGATCCTTCCAAGAGCCTCTGTAACAGGAACTGCTCAGACCACACTTCTTCAAACTCCATCCCAATATCTCCATATCAAGTTTCCTCAGCATCTGTTTTTGCTTTCCAGACATCATTATGAAGCACCTTGGGCCATTTCTTCAGTGCTGGTTATCATTGCCTAATTCTACAGATCAACAGGGCATGGATGGTGGGGTGGAGAAAAGTGATACAATATTTGGAAAGTATAAAACAAAAGGAAATTGACTTAAATTATTTCTTTCACTGCTTGTTTGTGTATCATGCTCAGATACTGTAATGTAGATTGATATAATCAGTAATACCTGCTCCAAAAGAACTGAAGCAAATTTTGAAGTAAATTTATTATTAAAGTGCATATATCTGGTTCTATATATTACCTTGTGATTCATTTTCTTGCAGGCATTTACAGGAAATTGAAGAAATATAATAGAATTTATGAAAAACTATACATATCAAAGACTGACAAACATCCAAGGTGCAAAAGATGACAAACTGTGCAAATAATAAATCAAAATTAGTAAGTAAATAAAACAGAGAACATGAGTTGTAGAGTCCTTGTAAGTAAGCCTATTGGCTGCGGAGTCAGTTCAGCGTTGAGGTGAGTGAAGTTATCCACACTAGTTCAGGTGCCTGAAAGTTGTAGGGTAATAACTCTTCCAGAAGCTGGTGGTGTGTGATGTAAGGTTCCTGTCTCCTGCCCAGTGGTAGTAGCAAGAAGATAGCATGGCCTGGAAGGTCCGGGTCCTTGAAGATGGATGCTGCTTTCTTATGGCAGCACTCCTTGTAAGTGTGCTCAGTGATAATGAGGGCTACATCCAACACTTTTAGTAGACTTTTCTGTTCATGGACATTGCTGTTATAACTTGCCAGTCTATAATGCTATCCAATTGGCGTATCTGTGCAATGTGATAGATTTTAACCTCAGTATTCACATCATTTCTCCTAATAATGTTTGTAAACTTAAACTCAGAGTTTTGCAGGGAGGTAGGAATTTCCAGGGTTATCATGTTGATCAGTTTTACCAGTGGGATGGCTTGCCAGTCTATCGTTCGTCCAACCTATAACCAGAATCAGATTTAATACCACCGCACATGTCATGAAATTTGTTGTCTTTACAGTAGGAGTAGCATGCAATACATAATAACAGAAAAAAAAACATGAATTATAGTAAGACTATATATATACATAAATGTTAAATTAAGTAAGTAGTACAAAAATAAACATTTTTAAAAAAGTAATGAGGTAGTGTTCATTGATTTAATGTCCATTCAGAAATTGGATGGCAGAGGGGAAGAAGCAGTTCCTGAATAATTGAGTGTGTGCTTCCTGATGGTGGTAGCAATGAAAACAGGATATGACCTGAGAGGTGGGCGTCCTTAATGATGGATGCCGCCTTTTGAGGCTTCGTCCCTTGAAGATGTCCTGGACAATATGGAGGCTAGTGCCCATGAAGGTGCTAAGTTTACAACTCTGCAGCTTAGTTCCGTCCTGTGCAGTAGCCACTCTGCCCCTCCCCTCCACCCCACGACCTTCATACAGGATGGTGATGCAGCCAGTTAGAACGCTCACTACGATACATCTATAGAAACTTGTGAGTGTCTTTGGTGACATACTAAATCTCCTCAAGTTCCTAATGAAATATAGCTACTGTAATGCCTCCTTTGTAGCTGCATTGATATCTTTGGCCCAGGATAGATTCTCTGAGATGTTGACATCCAGAAATTTGAAAAGGGGTTTAACTGAATCAAATGGACCATGTCCTTAGGAATCATGACATTAGGCTCCATGTCTTTGTTACTACAGGGCCCAACAGCAGCTGAAGGACCACATAATAAAAACATTCATAGTGTAGGTAATATGATACACAGAATTCATTAAATGATTATGTAAAGTATATTTACCGCACTTTGTGTTCTGTTTTTTGGAGTTCAATAAATGAGTTGTTAAGGTTTTTTTCTTAAACATAAAACACCTCACAGCATTTTATTTGTGAAAACCCACAGTGATGACACCGATGCTCATGGACAATTCTAGAGTCATTGAACATGTCGGCCAACGCAGTCGCTTTAAAAATGCTGGAGCTTTAGGAACAAAATGCCATCGGTTGGTTTGTGCAAGCCAAGGCCCAATTCACACTGCGGATCACACCAAATTCTACCATGTAGTAACATCGCTCAGAAACTCCATGACTACAAGAGCGGTGGATCTACTAGAAAACCTGCCTGAACACAATAAATACCGATCACTGAAAACTCACCTTTTACAGACTTTTGGACTATCGGGAAGCTATGCTCTCCTTACCCAGCCTCAGTGGTGTCAGGCCTTCAGAGTTAATGAAGCTCTGACCCTCCTGGGAAATCACCATCCTCGCTTTATTTTTAAAGAACTCTTCATGCAGCAAATGCCCAATCAAATTCGCTTAGCCCTTGCTAATGTACCCACAAAGGACGATAGGGAGCTTGCTAAAATAGCTGATAGTCTACACTCAGCCAGGCAGAGGTGCATAATTCCTTTCATTTCCCTGCAACACCTCCAACAATAGCACACAAAAACAGGCTACTAATTAAAACCGTGAAACAGTTAATGCCGAGTCTGTGTTTTACCATGCTTGCCTTGGTACAAGCACCAGGAAGTGCCGACCGCCTTGTAGCTTCAACAATGCCAGCACATTGGGACATCAGAGGTCTGTGAGCACCATGGATTCCAGTTGCCAGGGTGGTCTACTATTCATTACGGACACCCTTTCAGTATGTCGCTTCCTGTCTGACACAGGTGCTCAAGTGAGTGTGCTGCCAGCATCACCTACAGATGAGAAGGCAATGAGTAACAAAACGTCGCTGGAGGCTGCCAACAGAAGTAGGATCCAGACTCACAGGACACGATGGGTGATGCTCTGCTTCAGTGGGCGATGCTACACACAGGACTTCCTCCTGGCTAAAGTGACTAGATCACTGCTCGGTGCAGATTTCCTGTTTGCCCAAGGCCTATTAGTCAATCTTAAGAACTGCCGGCTTGTGGATGTCAAGGACTTTGGGTCATTGCCCTGCACCACTGTAAGTTCCCCACAATGACTCTATCAAGTGCATGCACCACCACAAGTGAGTTATTCAACTGCTGGGCAAATTCCCAAACCTCACCAAGTCCCCCATTCCCACAACTACCCACCAGTCTATTCCCGCATGCATAGACTGGACCCAGGAAAGCTGGCAACCCCGAAGGCTGAGTTTGCCGACATGGAAAGACTTGGCGTTGTATGCGGATTGAATAGCCCCTGGGCTTTGCCTCTCCATATAGTCCCTAAGTCCAATGGTGGTTGCCACTCATGTGGCGATTACTGCTGCCTTAACAGGGCCACCACCCCCAATCAATATCTAGTCCCACATACTCAAAACTTTTCAACACGTTTAGCTGGAAAGTTAATTTTTCCAAAATCAGTCTAGTTAGGGGCTACCATCAGGTGCCTGTGTGCTCAGAGGACATTCCCAAAATGACTGCGGTACCCCGTATGGCCTCTTTGAGATTCTGCACATGCCATTTGGGCTGAAAAATGCAGCACAGACTTTCCAACAGCTGACGCACTGTATTAAAACACTTAGATTTTCTTTTCGTTTACCTGGATGACATACCTGTGGCCAGTACATCCAAATCTGGACACGTATCTCATCTCTGAACACTTTTTGAGCAATTAAGCCAACACGGATTTTAATTAACCCTGCTAAATTCCACTTTGGGTTGTCAACAAATGACTTTCTCAACCATCACATCTCCATAGAAGGTGCGAAAACCCTCCCATCAGAAGTAGCTGTTATTATGCATTTCCCACCACCCGCGCTATTGAAAAACTGAGAAAATTTTGGGCATGATGGATTCCTATCACCACATCATTCCGCAAGCTGCTGAACTTATGCTCCCCCTGTATAGCACGCTTAAAGCCAACAACCCTTAGCAAGTTCCTGACTAGTTGGCGGACATGTCCAGGGCATTTGATGATACCAAGTGAGCTCTTTTCCACACGACCCTACTGGCATACCCGCTCCCCAGTGCACCCATAGCCATTACTAATGACACCTCAGACTATTCTGTGGGTGCTGATCATGAACAGTTGTTTGGAGGCATATGGCAGCTACGTGCCTTCTTTGGCCGGTAGCTCCTTCCTTCCCAAAAGGAAGTACAGCACGTTCAACCGTAACCTTCTTGGTCTCCATCCAGCTGTCTGCCATTTTTGTTTTCGACTGGAGGGCTGCTATTTCACAGCATTCATTGGCCACAAACCCCTTGTGCACATGTTGGCCAAAATATCAGACCATTGGTCTGCACGGGTCTGCCACCTGACCTACTTATCAGAGTTCGCAACTGATATAGAGCAAATCAAGGGGAAAATAATGCCGTGGCTGATTGCCTCTCACAACCAGCTGTTGAGACCATACATAAGTGTTTTTAAGAATATAAAGGGTAAAAGAGAGTTGAGGGTAGATATAGTATCAATAGAAAATGACGCTGGAGATATTGTAATGAGAGGCGCAGCGATGGCAGAGGAACTGAATGCATATTTTTCATTAGTCTTCACAGTGGAAGACATCTGCGGTATACCGGACATTCAAGAGTGTCAGGAAAGTGATGTATGTGCAGTGAAAATTACGACTGAGAAGGTGCGCAGGGAGCTTAATGGTCTGAGGATGGATAAATCTCCTGGACCTGATAGAATGCACCCTTGGGTTCTGAAGGAAGTAGCTGGAGAGATTGCAGAAGCATTAGCAATGATCTTTCAAGAATCGATAGATTTTGGCATTGTACTGGATGACTGGAAAATTACAACTGTTACTCTGCTATTTAAGAAGGGTGGAAGGCAGCAGAAAGGAAACTATAGACCTGTTAGCCTGACATCAGTAGTTGGGAAGTTGTTGGAATTGATTTTTAGGGATGAGATTATGGAGTACCTGGAAGCACATGACAAGATAGGCCAAAGCTAGCATGGTTTCCTGAAAGGAAAATCCCGCCTGACTAACCTACTGCAATTTTTTGGGGAAATTACAAGCATGGTAGACAAAGGAGATGCAGTAGATGTGGTGTACTTGGATTTTCAGAAGGCCTTTGACAAGGTGTTGCACATGAGGCTGCTTAGCAAGGTAAGAGCCCATGGAATTACAGAGGGGTTACTAGCATGGGTGGAGCATTGGCTGATGGAGAGAAAACAGAGAATGGGAATAAAGGGATCCTATGCTGGCTGGTTGTCAGTTACCAGTGGAGTTCCACAGGGGTAGGTGTTGGGACTGCTGCTTTTTACCATGTATGTCAATGATTTGGACTATGGTATTAATAGATTTGTGGCTAAATTTGCGGATAATACAAAGATAGGTGGAGGAGCAGGTAGTGTTGAGGAAACAGGGAGTGTGCAGAGAGACTTAGATAGTTTAGGGAAATAGACAATGAAGTGGCAAATGAAATGCAATGTTGGAAAGTATATGGTCATGCACTTTGGTGGAAGAAATAAACAGGCAGAATATTATTTAGATGGGGAGAGAATTCAAAATGCAGAGATGCAAAGGGACTTGGGAGTCCTTGTGCAGGATACCCTAAAGGTTAACCTCCAGGTTGAGTTGATGGTGAAGAAGGCGAATGCAATGTTGGCATTCATTTCTAGAGGTATAGAATGTAGGAGCCGGGATGTGATTTTGAGGCCCTATAAGGCACTTGTGAGACCACACGGAGTATTGTGTGCAGTTTTGGGCTCCTTATTTTAGAAAGGATATACTGACATTGGAGAGGGTTCAGAGAAGATTCACGAGAATGATTCCAGGAATGAAAGGGTTACTGTATGAGGAATGTCTGGCAGCTCTTAGGCCGTATTCCCTGGAGTTCAGGAGAATGAGGGGCAATCTCATATAAATATTCTGAATATTAAAGGCCTGAACAGATTAGATATGGCAAAGTTATTTTCCAGGGTAGGTAGTCTAGGACAAGAGGGCATGACTTCAGGATTGAAGGACGTCCATTTAGAACACAGATGCGGAGAAATTACTTTAGTCAGAGGGTGGTAAATCTGTGGAATCTGTTGCCACGAGCAGCTGTGGAGGCCAAGTCATTGGGTGTATTTAAGGCGAGACAGATAGGTTCTTGATTAGCCAGGGCATCAAGGGGTATGGGGAGAAGGCGGGGGAGTGGGGATGACTGGAAGAATTGGATCAGCCATGATTGAATGGCAGAGCAGACTCGATGGGCCAACTGGCCTTATGGTCTTATATAGGGGTTGACTATGCCAGCTTGGCAGCCGACCAAGCTACTAACCCAAAGGTCCAGGCCTACCAAAAAGCAGTTACGGGCCTGTTGCTGGCTGACATTAAGTCTGGGAAAGCTGGGTTTCTCTCTTGTGTGATATCTCAACTGGCCGCCCTCTCTCTATATTGCTCACAAACTGGCGGCAGACTTTTTAAAACTCCATACATGGCCTCTTGCATCTGTGCTGGAAGGCCACACAGAAAATAGCTGCACGAAAGGACATGCACGATTGAAGTGCAGCCAGTGGAGACTGCCAGTGGGCAAAAATTAAGCATCATATCCAAGCACCACTGACACCTTTTGAAGTTCCTGTGTGATGGTTTGATCATGTCAACATGAATCTGGCAGGTTATATTTTGCCTTGTTTGTTTTTGTCTGCAATGATGCACACCAACATTCCCTTAGGCCCCCTTACGATGGTCCATTCTGTGTTTTGGAAAGAGAGAAGACTTCTATCATTGATAAGAGGGGTAAGCCTGAATACATTTCGGTAGATTGCTTTAAACCAGCCCAGCAAGATTGAGAGCATTCCGCTACCATGCCTCTGCCATAATGACATGACCATGAGCCAATGGCACCTACTGTTCTTCCATAAATGGAACATAGGATCTGAGCCGGGCGACTCATCCGAGCCCGGACGGGCTCGCAATGTTGGTTTTAGTGAATTGTGGATGTAGGGGTCGGGGTGGGGGGCAGTGTAGGGTAATGTAATTGGTGGAAAAGTACAGAATTCACAATCACTAACATTGAGTTGGGGTTCACTTTAAGAGGTGGGTCTGACATGATTAAGTAGAGCATCTTATCATACTTTATGTTCAGTTTTTGGAGTTCAGCAAATTAGTTCCTACTTTTTTCGTAAACATAAAACGCCTCACGTCGTTTTATTTGCAAAAAACCTACAATAGGACAGGCAGCAACAGTGTAAAGAAAAATAGTACTTCAAGATCAGGATACCTTCCTTGACACGGATCGAGAATGTAAAAGAGATTTACTAGAACACTCCCTGGTCGTAAGAATTGTGACCCAGAGGAAAATGGGATTTTTTTCCTTAGAGGTTATGTTTACAGATTTAATCAAAACCTTGAGTTGTTCTGATGAAGTAAGTGGAGAGAAACTGCTCCCAGTAACAGAAGAATGAGTAACTGAGGACTCAGAATTAATGTACTTCGAATGAATTGTCTTTCTCAATTCTAATGAAAGGTACCAGAGCTAAAACTGTTTCTCTTTCCAGAGAGGCCTCCTGACCAGCTTTGTTGAGTTTTTATTTCAGAGTATTGTAGGAAAGGCATTGGTGAGACTTGGTCGCGGGACGGGCAAGACTGGCAGCTCAGTGTTCCAGGGTTCCATTGTTTTAGACATATAGAGCAGGAAAGATTAAAGTGGGAACAGTGGCATTACTAGTCAAGGAAAATGTCATGGCAGTGCTCAGACGGGTCAGACTGGGGAGCACATCTACTGAGGCTATATGGGTGGAAATGAGGAGTAGGAAAGGGATGACCACGTTAATGTGATTATATTACAGACCACCCAATAGTCAGCGGGATTTAGAGGACCATTTTCATAGAAAGATGGCAGACATCCCACAAACTGATTGAGACTCACATACTGTAAAAGGACTGAATGTGATAGCGTTTGTCAAATGTGCTCAGGAAAGATTCCTTGATCAATACTTAGAGGTCCCTACTGGAGGCAGTGCGATGCAAGATCGACTATCAAGGAATGAGATAGGGCAGGTGACAGACATTTATGTAGGGGAACACTTGTCAATTAGTGATCATAATGCCATTGGTTTCAAGGTAAATGTAGAAAAGGATTGTTCTAGTTCTTGGGTTGAGATTCTAAATTGGAGAAAGGCCAGTTTTGATGGTATCAGAAAGGATCTGGCAAATGTGGATTGGGACGGGTTGTTTACCAGCAAATGTGTACTTGGTAAATGAGAGGCCTTCAAAAGTGAAATTTTCAGAGAACGGTGTTTGTACATTCCTGTCAACATAAAAGGCTAGGATAACAGTTCAGGGAACCTTGGTTTTCAAAACATATAGAGGCCCTAGTTAAGAAAAAGGAAGAGGCGAATAGCAGGTATAGGCAGACGGGAGCAAACAAGGTACTTGAGGAGTATAAGAAATGAGGTACTTGAAGAGTGTAAGAAATGCAAGCGAACACATAAAAAGGAAATCAGGAGGGCTAAAAGAATGCATAAGATTGCTCTAGCAGACAAGCAGAGCAGAATTCCAAGGGCTTCTACAGATATATTAAGAGCAAAAGGATAGCAATGAACAAGTTTGGTCCTCTTGAAGATCGGAGTAGTCATCTATGCATGGAACTGAAAGAGATGGGTGAGATCTTAAATAGATTTTTCTCCATTTGTACTTACTCAGGAGATGAACACAGTGCCTACAGAAGTGAGGCAAAACAGCAGTGAGGTCATCAACTGCATACAGATTGCTCGGAGATGTTTGCTGTTTTGAGGCAAGTTACGGTGTATAAATCCACAGGGCCTAACCAGGTGTTCCCACAGACCTTGTAGAAGGCTAGTGCAGAAATTGCAGGAGACCTAGCAAAGATATTTAAAGTGTCCTTAGCAACGGGTGAGGTGCCAGAAGAATGGAGGATTGCTAATGTTGTTCTGTTGCTTTAGAAGTGCTCTAAAATTAAGCCCAGAAATTATAGGCCTTTGAGTGTGACATCAGTAGTTGGTAAGTTATTTGAAGTTATTCTAAGGGACCAGACGTATAAGTCTTTGGATAGACAGTGTCTGATTAGGGATAGTCAATATGGCTTTGTGTGTAGCAGGTCATGTCTGACCAATCTTTTTTGAGGAAGTCACCACGAAGATTGATGAAGGCAAGGCAGTGGATATTGTCTACATAGAATTAGTAAGGTCCCGCATTGGAAGGTTGGTCAAGAAGGTTCAATCACTTTGCATTCAGTGTGAGGTAGTAAATTGAATTAAACATTGGCTTTGTGGGAGAACCCAGAGAGTGACAGTAGATGGCTGCCTCTCTGACTGGAGGCCTGGGACAAATAGTGTGCCATAGGGATTGATGCTGGGTCCATTGTTGTTTATCATATATTTCAATGATTTGGATGATAATGTGGTTAACCGGATTAGCAAATTTGTAACTGACACCACGATGGGGGTGTAGTGAACAGTGAGGAAAGCTATCAAAGCTTGCAGCATGATTTGGACCACCTGGAAAAATGGGTTGAAAAATGGAGATGGAATTTAATGCAGACAAGTGTGAGGTGTCACACTTTGGAAGGACAAACCAGGGTATGACTTGCATGGTGAGGGGTAGAGCACTGAGGAGTGCAGTGAAACAGAGGGATCTGGGAATACAGATCCATAATGGCATCATAATTGGATAGAGTTGTATAGAAAGCATTTGGCACATTGGTCTTCATAAATCAAAAATACTGAGTATAGAAGTTGGAATGTTATGTTGAAGTTGTATAAAACATTGATGAGGCCTAACTTGGAGTATTGTGTGCAGTTGTGGTCACATTCCTACAGGAAAGATATCAATAAGATTGAAAGAGTGCAGAGAAAATTTACAAGAAATCCATCTGGACCTGAGGACCAGAGTTACAGGGAAAGGTTGAATGGGTTACATCTTTATTCCCTGGAGTGTAGGAAAATGAGAACTTTGACAGAGGTATACAAAATTATGAGAGGTATAGATAGGGTAAATGCAAGCAGGCTTTTTCCACTGAAGTAGGGTGAGACAAGAACTAGAGGTCATGGGTTAAGGGTGAAAGATGAAATGTTTAAGGGGAACTTCTTCACTCAGAGGGTGATGAGAGTATGGAATGAGCTGCTAGTGGAAGTGATGGTTTGGGGTTTGATTTCAAGATTTTAGCGAAATTTGGATCAGTACAAAAATGGGAAGTGTATGGAGGTCTATGTTCCAAGTGCGGGTCAATGGGAGTAGGTTGATTAATAGTTCAGCATGGACTAGATAGGCCAAGGGCACTGTTTCTGTGCTGTAGTGTTCTATGACTCTATGACTATTTCCAACATCTGCATTTTTATTGAGTTTCTTAAAACAATGTTCACCAGACATATTGTATGGACCTGGTCTCTTTGTAGTGACTTTTAATTGATTCTCATTTTGCAACATTACAGAATAGAGTTATAGAGAGAAATGGTCTCTTCAGTCCCTTGCTTCCATGCTAACTGTCAACAACCCACTTACATCAATACCCCTTTGTATTCTCTCATATATTCACCAGCTCTCCCTAACTCTCCCCTCACCCTACACACTCGAGGCAATTTACAATGACCAATCAACGTACCATCAGGCACATCTTTATGGGGTGGGAGGAAACCAGACAACCCTAGTAAAACCCACACAGTTACAGAGAGAACATGTAAACTGCACACATATGCAGGTCAGGGTTGAACCCATTTGTGGGGCTGTGAGCCAGCTATGCCACTATGACACCCAATATTGTATAAGGGGAGGAAGCTATGCACACCTTACCCTGGGTATAGCTCTTGAAAGTGTTATCTGAAATATTCTAATCCCCTGCTCCTTTTCGAATCCCAGAAAGGAACTAATTTTCCAAGTTGAGGAATACTACTGAATATGCTTCAGCCTTTCAGAGATCATTTTCCACCTCGACACAGAAGAATGTTTCTGCATCATATCTAATTCATTCATAAGTAGTTAAACTCCTTCTGCAACTGGGAACAGTTTCTCTCAATTTGCTTCATCAGAATAATTCAACGTTTTGATTAAACCTGTAAAATTACCTCTAAGGAGAACAAACCCAATTTCTCAGTGTCAGAACAGAACTGAATTCTTACAACCAGGGATCATTCTACGTTTGTAGTAAATCTCCTCTACATCCTCTTTAAGTCCTTAACATCCCTCTTAAGCTCCCACAATTTCTACTGACAGGTTTTTTATTTGAGAAAGTAAACTTCTGGGCTGAGGAAATGGATCTCCTGATAGGAATTTTCTCACGGATTTAAGGATGTTGGAAAAATTAATCGAGGGCTTTAGTACTTTCCTCTTCAACTGTGACAAGAACTACACCTGTCTCTACCCCTCCTCCCTTACCGTCATTCAGGACTCCAAACAAACACTTCACCTGCAAGCTGTTGACGTCGTCTATTGTATCAGGTGCTCCGAGCGCAACCACCAATGAGGGGAACTTCTTTGATATGCACATTTGCTCTGTCCACCAAAAAATATGGGATCTCCCAGTGGCTATCCATTTCAATTTGACTTCCAGCTTCCTTTCTGGCATGCCTGTCCGTAGCCTCCTCTACTGCCATGATGAGATAAAATTCAGGTTGGAGGAGCGATATCTCGTAGTCTATCTGGGAATATTCTGACTCCAACCCAATAGCATGAAATTCAATTTCTCTAACTTCTGGAAATGTATTCACCTTCCTTCCATTTTCCATTCCCCATGCTGGGTGCCCTCTCATCCCTCCCTTCTCCTCACCCCCCTCTGATTACCCTCCTCCTTCCTGTTCTTCCATGGTCCACTGTCCTCTCCTATTAGATTCCCTCTTCTTCAGCCCTTTACCTCTTCCAAATATCCCCTCCCATCTTCTTACTTTATACCCCCTCCCCAAACTCGAAGCTTTCCCCTCACCTAGTCTCACTTCTCACCTGCCAGACTGTACACCTTTCCATCCGTCCATCTTCTTATTTTGGCCACGGCCCTCTTCCTTTCCAGCCCTGATGAAGGATCTCGGCTCAAAATATCGACTGTTTATCACCCTCCAAAGATGCTGCCTGAGATACCGAGTTTTATTTATCTTTATTTTATTTAGCAATACAGCACAGAACAGGCCCCTCTGGTCCAGTGAGCCACATTGCCTAGCAACCCATCTATTTAGCACTAGCTTAATCACAGGACAATTTACAATGACCAATTAATCTCCTAATCTACGTTCTTGGATTATGGCAGGAAACCAGAGTATCTTGAGGAAACCCACATAGTCATTGAAAACATGTACAAACTCTTTAAAGCTGGTGCAGTAATTGAACTCTGAACACTGCAATAGCATCACACTAACCGCTACGCTACCGTGGTGCCCACATTTTGTACGGATCTGCAGATTGTCAGGATCTGCAGACTCTCTTGTGTTTATTAAGGCTTTAGAAGTCCTTTTCTTAAAGAAAGCATTTGTTTAACCATATAACCATATAACAATTACAGCACGGAAACAGGGCCACCTCGGCCCTCCTAGTCCATGCCAAATGCTTACTCTCACCTAGTCCCACCAACCTGCATTCAGTCCATAACCTTCTATTCTTTTCCTGTCCATATATCTATCCGATTTTATTTTAAATGACAATATCGAACCTGCCTCTACCACTTTTGCTGGAAGCTCGTTCCACACAGCTACCACTCTCTGAGTAAAGAAGTTCCGCCTCATGTTACCCCTAAACTTTTGCCCCTTAACTCTCAACTCATGTCCTCTTGTTTGAATCTCCCCTACTCTCAATGGAAAATGCCTATCCTCGTCAACTCTATCTATCCCCCTCATAATTTTAAGTACCTCTATCAAGTCCCCCCATCAACCTTCTATACTCCAAAGAATAAAGACCCAACTTGTTCAACCCTTCTCTGTAACTTAGGTGCTGAAACCCAGGTAACATTCTAGTAAATCTTCTCTGTACTCTCTCTATTTTGTTGACAGGGAAGATTTGCCATCGTTTAATGCCCATTCCACAGGAATGCAAAGTAGAAAATGCTGGTAAACACTCAACAGCTCAGGCGACATTGGTGGATTGGAGGCCTTTCATCAGAAATGAGAATGGGTGAAAGCAAGTCAACGTTGAAGTGTGAAGAAGGTGGTTCAAGAATGAAGAGGATAAAGGGAACATCTCTGGATGGGTGAAACCAGAGTTTTCAATGTTGATTTCAATGTTTATGGACATAGACAGAGAGAGAAGACAAACAAACAGAATTAGTAAAGCTGTGAGACACTTGCCAGAGTTTCTGCTGTAACCTAAAACCAAAAGGAGAATGTTGGAAATGCCCCACAGATCAAGTAGCAGCCAGTCCTGATATAAAGAGATAAAGTCAGTCACCACCAATTGCTCAAGAGGGTGCAAAATGACCAAACTGAATTGGAAACCAGAGAGAAATCAGAGGGGGAATTGGATTGGAAAATTAAGATGACGGAAAGCTTGGAGTTAACCTTTCATGCTGAATGGATGCACTATACAAAGCACTCACCCAACCTGCATTTGGTTTCTCCAGTGTGGAAGAGACCACATTGGGAGAAGCAAATGCAGAGCACTCTGCTGACACTGTAGCATTGTCAGAAGAAAGTATTTTGATCCTTTTGCTCATCAGTGACCCGAAGTCTCATGCCCACCAGAGGACCAAGGGCAGTTTTACCATTCCCTAGCTTTAGCGTAAAACGCAATAGTAGAATATTCCTTCTTCCTGTCTCCTCTGTCAGTCAGGCAGCGGCTCACCTTTTGCTCAGTGTGTGATCGATATTCACTGTCCAGGGCCTGGGGGGGTGGGGGGTGGCTTTTTTGCCAAGCTCAGCTTTCTAACACTGCAGCTGATACTTCCAGGGATCGAAGAGCTGTTTTTGAAAAAGTTCGACTCCTAACCAATATTCCTTGCTCAGCTTCTTGTCATAAAGAAGAACCAGTCTTCAATTCTTAATGTAAATTGCAAGCAATAATCAGTCTGAAGTTAAAAGGACAGCTTTGCAAACAAACAGCACTGTCTATAAAGCTGCTGTCCCACAACATGGGGCTGGCTGCTCAAGAGATGCATTGTAAGACAATGGGGTTATATTAATTGGGCCTGCATCATACCAGACAACACTGGTTAAGTTATTTAGTTCAAGCAAGCATGTAGACCAGATTAATACTATCTCTTAGCACAACAAATAGCTGATCTATCAATAGTTGGGAGATTTGTTTACTCAGAGTCAGCCCTCACAGCATTGTTTTTGGTGTCTGGGATATCTGTCCCCAGAAGCTTTTAGGCTATCTGAGTGAATTTCCCAGAAAAGGTATCAAAAAAATTATCACATTCATGTGGAGTCACAAAATAGCAAAAAACAGTATAAAAGTAAGAGAACAGTCCTGCTTGTTGGGAATGGTCAAGGAATGATAAGAAGAATAACAGAAAGATGAGGTGACTAGAATCCATTCCACTGTCTTTAATGTCGGTGACAGATGATTTGTTTGCTACAACTCATTGGTATGCCTTTTTAGCTTATAGGAATTGTGCCCTTTGTTTTGGAAATCCTTTGTGATTTAGAAATCATGTGTAATTTGTAAATCTTTTTGTCAGATAGAAATCCTTGTGAGTTTTAATTCTGTTTTAAGAACTTCATCTAAATTGAAACATGTATCACTAAAGATAAAAGAACTGTGCTTAAAGTACTTCGCTAGCTAGAAGTATCTCCTCGTTTTAGGACAGCAAACCCAATCCCATCACATTTGACTCACTACTTATGCAGGTGAGCCTCAGTTCCTGCTTTTCTCCTGCAATTAGATTAGATTAGATTACGTTTGTAGATTCTGACGACACACAGTCCTCTTTTATTGTCATTTAGTAATGCATGCATTAAGAAATGATACAATGTTTTTCCAGAATGATATCACAGAGACACATGACAAACCAAGACTGAAAAATTGACAAAAATCACATAATTATAACATATAGTTACAACAGTGCAAAGCAATACCATAATTTGATAAGAACAGACCATGGGCACGATAAAGTCTCAGAGTCTCTCGAAGGTCCCATCATCTCACGCAGACGGTAAACCTCAAGCACCACAAACTTGCCGATGCAGCATCCCGGAAGCATCTGACCACAGTCTGACTCCGAGTCCGTCCGAAAACTCCGAGCCTCCGACCAGCTCCCCGACACCGATGCACTGAGCACCATCTCTGCCGAGCATTTCGACCCCGGCCCCAGCAATAGGCAATTAGGAACCTACCTCCTAGCTCAACAGTGCTCAACAGGCCCTTTCCCCAACAATGTCTTCCCATCCCTTCAGCTGGCAAGGTTCCAATTACAGCAAAACGTTGTATGATAGACTACTGTCATTACTATAGTCATTACAATATTTAAACTGTAATAGTCTTCCTTGGAAAATTTTTCATTGCCCACCCTGAAACCTGGAAGTCAGTGGGTTTGAGCTGGGTACTTCTAACATTCAGGAATGTTTAAGCTTTAATCTTTCACTGTCACTGAGGCCAAGCTGAGTAATAGATGGACATTCTTCTACAATGCCCTTTTGCTTCTGATGTTTCTTGATGGACAAGGCCTAGAAGTGACAATAGAGTTATCATGGAATTATCAACCATACCAGTAAATCTCTGTTTCAGTCTCACTAGTCAGGTTTCCAGGCTTGCTACTTCACTAAAACTACCCCAATCCAAGTCCCACCTGGCATTTCCTGTGACTTTGACCATGGGGCAGCACCTGCTGCTGACCCCAGATGTGAGCAATCAAACTATCTCCCCTCGGTTGCATAGCTCCACGTGACTGCTCTTATTTGGCTTCCCGCCTGCCCACCTGAACTGAAAAATCTCATTGACAAATGGTCCTCATGCTGCCATTCCCAGAACCTCCTTTGCTTGAGCTGCCAATTTTTTGTTCTCTGCAGGTGTTTGCACTAAAATTCACAGGCTAGGCCTCAGTGTTCATATGCACCCTGACAAGACCCAACAATATTCCTCTATAAGCTTACACTGCCTTCTCTCCCTGGGTCTTTAGAATTCTTATCTGCAACACTTAGGCTTGAGCTGAAAGTTTCCAAGTCTAAACACCAGACATCCCACCCTGAAAAAACTCATTTCAGGGAGGTAGCACCCCCAGCCCCCGCAACCCCATACCCCCCCCCCAGTCGACCTCCAAGGGTGTATGTAATACTTTGTTTAGTGATTTTGTCTAATCTGTAAACCAAGTTGGGTATATGCAGAAAATGTGACATTAAAATATGTACATATATTATATTATATTATCGTGTTTATTCTACTACAACTTTAAGCAAGTCTACAGGGAGTTTGGCATCATCACGTAGGACATCAATAGAGTAGCTCCTTAGCAGCCAGCCAGCTAGTTTAAATAACGTTAGCTATGCTAATGAATGAATGACACCTGTTAAACTCACCCCAACATGTCTTTTACATTTTAACCCACCATGGGCAATAGAAAAGTCACTGTTGCAAACAGTGCAGTGAGCAACACTGTCATTATTTTTGAGGTCGACTGTAAAGCCCGCCCACAGAGAAAACTGATAGGTCTACTTAGCACGAAGAGAGACCAATCAGGATGCTCGCTCTCGCTCTCGCTCTCCACCTCAAAAAAAATCTGCGGGATATTGTATATAATTTCCAGGCATCAGGGAGCCGCTATCAATATGCGGGAGACTCCCGGAACTTCCAGGAGAGGTGGGATATCTGAAACACTGAAGATGCTGAGACAGTGTGACAAATTGCAAGGATGCTGAGTAAAACTCTGCCTGTGTTTTAATGAGTGTTGCTCAGATCACACTAAGTAACAACCATCAGATGAAAACATTCCCACCTGTAGCCTTGTAAAGTAACATCCCTCTCATTGCATTTCATTATTGTATAGAGTGCAGACTGCAAGAGAATGCCACAAGATTGTGCAGTAAGTTTCTTAGCAGCACTGAAATAAAGCAGTGACCTGTTTCAGCTGTAAGCCTGTAGCCACACCCCACCATTATTGAACACCTGTAAGATGAACTCCAAATCTCACAACAGTCACAAAGAAGTGACTTCTGCCTTGGCCTGGCAGAATGTCAACACAAGTGCCATAACAGCTGGTATTACCTGCCTTTTGGCATCAGAATGAAGTTGACTCATGCTAGGGCTTTCCTGTTCCATTCAGCAAGAACTTTGAGTAGGAAATTATGTTGTAAGTATTTTCAATTCAAACTTTGCAGTGTAGAAGAAAGATGATCACCAATTGTCTTGTGAAAGCAGTTACGTTCACCACAAGGTAACACATTTCCTCTTTCCACCAATCCTGTTTGATCAGCTGGGTAGTTCTAGCATTCTCTTTTGTTTCAGATTTCCAGCAACTACTTTTGTGTTGTTTTGCTCTCCTGACTGCTGGCAACAAGAGCTATGTTTGACAACCTAGGTTTATGCTTTGCTCCCTATCAGAGGCACACCCTGTGTTCTTTCCACTTTTTCTCTAAACTGCAACTTAAACTTGTTTTCTTATATTTCAAATTCTGATGAAGTGTTATTGCCTTGAAACATAAATTATGTCTCTATCTGCCTGGCAGCCAAGTAACCCCAGCATTTTCTGTTGTTACTTCAGATTTCGAGAAATTTCACTTCTTTGCTTCAATGAGCACTTTGCAGTTCTGTCAAGATGCAGCAGATCTGAGGAACGTGCACTCAGTGGCCACTTTATGAGGTACACCTGCACACCTGCTCATTAATGCAAATATCCAGCAGCCAGTCATGTTGCTGCAGCTCAATGCATAAAAACACGCAGATATATTGTTCAGAGCAAACGTCAGAATGGGGAAGAAATGTGATCTAACTGACTTTGACCATGATTACTGGTGCCGGATCGGGTGTTTCGAGTATCTCAGAAACTGCTGATCTTCTGGGATTTTCACACACATCAGTCTCTAGAGTTTACAGAGAATGGTCTGATAAACGAAAAAGAACATCCAGTGAGCATTAGTTTTGAGGGTCTTGTTAATGAGAGAGGTCAGTGGAGAATGGCCAGACTGGTTCAAGCTGACATGAACACGAAAGTAACCAAATAACCATGTGTTACCACAGTGATGTGCAAAAGAGCCCCTCTTATAAATTGCTGGTTTAGTGGTTATTCATGAAGCAGTTACCCAGAGGAAAACTAGTACTTTGGGAGAGTTTGCATAGCTTTCCAAAAACTTGTGTAGTTTTTATACTCACCTAGTTATTATTAACAACCAGTAATTGTCCCAAACCTGAGCAGCACATCAGGAATCAGTGAGATTCCACCACACCACAGTGGTTTAGAGATCAGTGAGTAAGGTAGCTGCTTTTCTTCTCTGAAGAACGTTGGTAAAGCAAATGGGTCCTTACAGCTATCAGATATCTTCATGGCTGACATCAGAAATAATCAGAAAAATCCAGACCTTCATCAACAAATGCTTGCGTCAGATTTTGGGGCTAACATGGACAGATTATGCGAACAATACAGAATTATGGCAAAGGACCAACCAGACACCAATTGAGGCAGAGATCAAGAGAAGGAAGCGGTGCTGGATAGGGCACACGTTGAGGAAGCCCCCGAATAGTGTCACCAGACAAGATCTCACATGGAATCCTCAGGGCAAGCGAAAACGAGGTAGGCCCAAGGCCACATGGAGGAGAGAAGTGTTAACCGACGCCAGAAGAGTGGGAATGACATGGTCACAGCTGGAGAGATAGGCACAAGACCGGTTGATCTGGAAAGAGCTTGTTGATGGCCTATGCTCACTAGTGAGTTGAAAGGCAGAAAAGGAAGAAGAATCTTAATAACGCAAGCCTTTCATGCAACCTTCATTGAATTTAAATTCCCCATGTGTATGGTGTCATTCAAAAGTTTGTCTCATATCATAGGTGGCATAATGATGCAGCTAATAGAGCTGCTGCTCACAGCTCTAGCAACCCAGTTTCAATCCTGACTCCTGGTGTGGTCAGTCTGAATTCTGCCCATTCTCCCTGCGACCTCACGATTTTCTTCTGGGTCCATCCACACCCCAAAGACATGCATGTTGTGTGGTTAATTTGCCATTGTAAATTGCCCCTCATATGGAGGTGAATGGTAGAATCTGGAGGGTGCTGATAAGAATGAAAAACGTAGGATTAGTGTGAATGGGTAGTGGATGGTCACTGTGGACTGTTTCCCTGCTATATCTCTCAATGGCTTATTGCCCCAGGAAACCTTCCCGACTGGACCAGGACCACATTTAATTTAGAGACTGTGTTCAATCCACATCTCTAGTTGCATTCACCTCTTGTCTGGATTGGTCAGTAATAGAAATAACTTGATTTGTCTCTTTATATGGAGAAGCAGCTTCAAATTGACTCATTGCTCTCTGCTGCCTTTGTCTTTTGGAGGATCATGTAACTTCATGCCTCTTGCCTGCTCGTGACAGTGTAACAGAAGTCATACTGTGGTTGTGCACTACCATGATGTCAGTCTACTCCAACCCAACACTCAGAGCTCAGTAGCTAGAAGGTAAATTAAAGCATTGCCATCCTTATGCTTCTTACATTTGTTTTTGGGATTGGCCAGTAGTTCAAGCTCAAGGTTATTGACATGGACATATACTCTGAAAATATGCTCTGGCAAATATCAATTATGTAAACTTAAATTAACATAAACTATGAATGATTTACATAACAGGATCAACAAAAATAAACAGAATGGCATTTAAGGTGGACTCAGGAGTTTTCAACTTGGTATAAGAGCCTGATGACATTGGGAAAAAGTTACTGTTCAGGCTTGAGATGTGAGGCTTCAGAATCCTGTACCTCCATCCTGAGAGCAGTATTGAGAAGAGACCACGGCCCAGGTGGTGGTGTGATTTTTAAAAATGGATGTAACCTTTCTAAGACATCGCTTCCTGTAGATATCATGCCAAAAATGGTTACATTTATTCCCCAATCCTAAGGCACCAAGGGTTAACCATAGAGTGTAAAATTGAAATTGCAACCAGACTAACGGGATCTAGGTGCCAGGTTCTTCCGCTGAGAAATATTGAATACAAATTATGAAACAAGTTTGTTTGGCATACATATCCAGAAAAGTCTGTTGCTAAGCACATGTCATAGGAGGCTTTAACTGTTCCAACTCAAATCAGACCCTCCATGCCAATGATATTATAATCTCAGCTCGCTCGCTCTCTCTCTCTCTCTCTCTCTCTCTCTCTCTCTCTCTCTCTCTCTCTCCTCCCTCTCTCTCTCTCTGTTTGAATTATCAGTTGCAGTATAAACAGAAGAGATAAGTAATTATGGCAGAAAAATCTGAAATTTCAATGATGTTTTGTTTGCATTTGATTTTTCATTGAATTCCATTTGCAGAATAGGAGGCTGAAGATATCACAAGAGGCTGTAGGTTCAGAGGTTTCCAATGAAAAGGCAAAGCCATAGAGGAATTGAAGACATGAATGAAATGTTAAAGTGGAAGCATTGCCAGAGAATGAGCCAATGTCAATTGTGGATGAGCTCATGTTCACAGAGCGCAGAAGATGGAGAGAAGCCAAAAGACCATTGTAAGTTTAGACAGCATCCCTTTAGAAGTTCCAAAACTTGGCCGAAAGAAACATCAGACATAAATTAACTGCCTCGCCTTCCAGACTGGCACAGACAACTTGCCAGCTGATCATAATGATGTCATCTTCATGATCACCATCAAGAAATGAGACATATCTAATTCTACTGATGATAGAGAGAGTTTGAAGGGTCGTTCACTGATCCTGGAGGTTAGGTCACAAATGTTTTGTCATCAGTCAAGGTGATATTATCAGTGTACAGCTGAGTGTTATTTTTGCCTGGTGCTTGTGTCTATGTTGTTCCAATTCATTGTTTTGATTGTTTGGCTGTGGCATTGGATCACAGCCCGCAGGATATTTGAGCGATCTCCACTGGCCCGTATCCCTGGTTACCAGTCGATGGGAGTGTTGGTTTCTTGGGTGTCCCCAGCTCACCCCTCAGCCCCAATCCCACAGACACGTGGGGTTGCAAATTGTGTGCAGTTCACAATGCTTGTTAATAGAGTCTTCCACTGAGAACCAAGCTTCTAAAAATTTGGAGAAACAACCTTTCAACTTGTACTGAACAGACAAGAGGCCATACCATACCCAACCATACACCAGGAATATTTCCAAAATAGCAGAAAGACTGCACCAACTACATGGAAAAATCGTAGCACACAAACCTAGCACAACCATCAGAATTTTCATCTCAAGACCCAAAGATCCAACAGCCCACTTGGAGAGAACAAACATAATGTAGAGACTGCCCCAAACACTATGTAGGGCGGGGGGGGGGGGGCGGGAAATATCCATGAGACTACATGAACATTAGCTAGCCATAAAAAGACACAGTCCTCTGTCGCTCATCTCAGTACATGAAGACCAAGAAGGACACAAGTTTATCTGGGAAGCTATAAAGTCCTGGCAGAAGTACAAAACAAGAAATCAAGAGAATTCATAGAAGCTCGGCTCTCAACAGAAGACTCTATTTTCAAGCATATTGAACTGGGTGCAATTTATGAACCTATGCATCTGCTGGATCTGGGCCAAGGGACAGATACCCAAGGAACCAATACCCACTGCGACCGATACCCAGGGATGTATGCCAGTGGAGATCACTCAGTTATTCAGGTACCCAGGACCCAGCGGAGACTAGCAACCAGCCAGTCAGGCCAATATAAACATGAGCACTAGGCAGAAACGACACTCAATTGCACACTGATGATGTTACCTTGAGTGTTGACTAAACGTTTTTGACCTAACCCTGCAAACAAGCAGCCAATCCGAGCTACCAATCTTCTCTTTCTTTCCATAGAGAAACAAAGGAGCTGGTTGTGGACTACAGGAGGAATGGAGACAAACTAACCACTATTGATATCAATGGATCTGGGGTTGAGAGGGTGAACAGCTTTAAGTTCCTCGGCATAAAGATCACCACGAATCTCACGTGGTCTGTACATACCGGCTATGTGGTGAAAAAGGCACAATAGCGCCTCTTTCACCTCTGACAGTTGAAGAAGTTTGGTATGGGCCCCAAAATCCTAAGAAATTTCTACAGGAGCACATTTGAGAGTATCCTGACTGGCTGCAGCACTGCCTGGAATGGGAACTGTACTTCCCTCAATTGCAGGACTCTGCAGAGAGTGGTGCAGACAGCCCAGTGCATCTGTAGTTGTGAATTTCCCACTATTCAGGACATTTACAAAGACAGGTGTGTAAAAAGGGCCCGAAGGATCATTGGAGACCTGAGTCACCACAACCACAAATTGCTCCAGCTGCTACCATTCGGGAAGCCAGGACCAACAGGCTCCAGGACAGCTTCTTCCACCAGGCCATCAGACTGATTAATTCATGCTGGCACAACTGTATTTAATATGTTACATTGTTGTACATGCTATTTATTATAAATTACTATAAGTTGCACATTGCGCATTTAGACAGAGACATAACATAAAGTTTTTTACTCCTCATGTATAAGAAGGATGTAAGTAGTAAAGTCAATTCAATTCAGTTCTCAGCTGTCTCCTTCCAATGGCTATGAGCTGTGTCTGTTCATCCAGAGAGACAGTGAACATTGTTTGGACCTGTGTGTAGACAGAAAGAATTTACATGGAGCCGAGGGCATATCTTCAGAACAAGCTTTCTCTTTGACAACCTGATGTCAATAGACAATCACATATCCTGGAACGAATGCTCCTTGATCCAGAGTAATCATTTTCTTGTGTAGTTCTCTATTTACTTCCTTTATCTCTATCCAGCTTGCATTGTGAATACGTGCGGTGAGGTATGCCTTTTGCAGTGTCAGGGCCTCAGAACCTATCTGCTATGTGAGCTGTGAAACTTCAGCACTTCAAGAGGTAAATGAACTGTGTGCATTTCCATCATTACCACAGAACCATTTCATTACTCCCCACTACACAGATAGAGGGAGGAAGCTGCATTAAGCAGCCTTTCTTGACCTTATGGAAGATAATGACTCCATCAATTAAGAGGATCTGTGAATATCTTTCTCAGATTCCGCGTGCATTCAAATTTGTCTCCATTCTACTTCAGCTGCATGATGGTCTTGCAAGCCATGATCTTACCCAGTCAGTTCTCTATTGGCCCAATCCCAGAGCAGACTGGGGTCAAATAAGTATTCACCATCACTCCTGCATCTTTATGAACTTTTTTCAAAGCAATGTTGCACCTCACCTCTCACTAGAGTGGAGTTAATCAGTAGAGCAAACAGGTAAGTGTTCAACCTATGTTGCCTTCACTCCAAAATCAAAGCCAATCATTATTACATTGCATTGCATTAGTATCGCTTGTACATTCTGAGACTAAATTCCAAGTCATTCTCGACTCGTTCACTGAAGCAGACAAGAAGAAAACTCTTACAATTTTGCGCAGATATGGCATGTCATCTAGAACTATGACAAACTTCTATAGATGCATGGAGGAGAGTATCGTAACTGGTTGCATCACAGCCTGGTATGGAAACACCAATGCCCAGGAATGGAAAAACCTATAAAAAGTAATGGATGCAGACCTGTCCTTCCCAGAAAAAGCCCTTCCCACCATTGAGCACATCTACAAGAAGCACTACCATAAGAAAGCAGCATCCATCATCAAGGATCCCTACCATCCAGGCTATGCTTTCTTCTTGTTGCTGTCATCAGGAAGAGGTTACAGGAGCCTTAGGCATCACACCACCAGGTTCAGGAACAGTTATTACCTTTTAACCATCAGGCTCCTGAACCAGGTTGGATAACTTCACTCACCTCAACACTGAAGTGATTCCACAACCTATGGACTCACTTTCAAGGACTATACAACTTGTGTCCTCAGTACTATTTACTTATTTGTTTGTTTTTATATTTTTTCAACTGCTCGGGCTGGTAAAATCAGAGGTATGGGCATAGCCAAGTACATTCATTTCTCAATTGCTAGGAAATTCTGAATGATTCCAGTGGTGTTTAGTAATGTGCCTTTCTGGAGATATACATAAATATTGCCATGTAGGCCTAATTGTTTAATGCTATTGTCCAGTGCCTTTGGGATGATACCAGTTGTAGATATTACTATTGAGACAATGTATACCTGTTCATGTTCCATAGTCTTTCTATTTCCTCCTAATTCAGCATATTTCAGGTATTTTTCACTTATTGATTACTGTATGTTATGTGTGTTTGGAATTGCAATATCTAGTAAGTAAGTGGCTCTTGCTTGTTTGTCCTGTTTTATTATAACTGGACAGTTATTATGGATTGTCCTATCTGTAATAATGGAGCAGTCATAATATAATTTCTGGGACCCTGACTCTAAAACTGAATCAGGCTTGCAAGGTATGATTTCTTTTATGAGCTTGTACTTTAAAGCAAGATTTTAGTGAATGATGTTTGCCACTTGATTGTGCCTGTGTAAGTAATCAGGTTGAGTTAAACTGCTACAGGGTCCTGAAATGTATTGGATATTTTTTGGTTTCTCTTGGCATTTTCTAAATTGATTGTAAAACACCCCGGCTGCATAAGTCTAGGGAGGACAACTTCCGACCCCACCAAACTCATGAGATTGAGGAGCGCTCGATCCCACTCCAAACACTGGTTTGTGGATTTGCTATCTTGTTACAAACTAACGTCCCGAAATAACAGACAGCACACTGCATACAATTAAAGGGATTATATTTATGAATTTTAACTAAACGTTAGTAAAGAATAACAAAAAAGAAAAGGGCCCATTCTAATTAAACAGTCAAATGTGCACAAGCTGGAGCTCATCTTGAACTTCTCTGTCACTCACGTGCTGGGCCCTCCTCCAATGTGAAAGCACGCACCACCTTCCGAATGTCACTCACAATCCATCTCAAACAAATGGGTCATCCAACGGATCGTATGTTACGACCCATTCTCCCCAGCGTCTTCTCTCTTTATCTCCTCTCAAACAAAAGCTCCAAGCTCAACCTTAGTGTCCCTCACCAGAAAAACCTCCCTTTAATCCAACCATCCTAATTGGATGGCACACATTTCTCCTCATCTCTTATCTTCAACAATAACCTGAAGATGAAAACAAGCAGCTCAAACAGAACAGCACCAAATGAAATACATACAGCATAACAGTAGAAAATATGAACCAGGGCATTACAATTGTCCTGAATTTGTTGGTCTTTCATTATGTACTTTTGATCATTTTTTTGTATTAACCACCTTGTCCTGTACTGGAATACTTCTGTTTCCGGGAAGACGTCTCCAACTCTGAGCCAGGCGTTTGACACTTCCTTGTCGCCATCTAGTCTATTCAGATTGTGGGGATGTCCTCCATAGAGGGTCATGCTCTTCCATTGGTTAACTTTTTTCTATTGTGATAATTTCTTCATTTTTCTGGGCTATGTTTTCATTTAAGTATAGTGGCGTGTACTTTTTATCAGAATTGCATGCGTTCGCATGGAGTGCTGAATCCTGTTTTGTTGATGAAAGGATATCCTCAGAAGTTTTATCTGGCTGTTGCATAATTTTTTTTATGCTTGTTATTCCTCTTCCTCCTTCTGTCCTAGGTAGTATTAATCTAAGTACATTCGTTATTTCAGTTCTTATTTTTCTTGGTAAATTTTCCAGATCAGTTTCAGATCAAGGCATTATGCCAAAAGAATATGCTAATATGAGTATCGCAAAAGTGTTTATTGGCTTTGTTATATTTTTGCAGTTGAACTCTTGTTTAGCAGATTTTCTTAAGCCTTGAAATAAATTCTGTCAAAAGTTTTCCCTTTATCATGCTATGATCCATTTTCTTTCCTTGTTGATATCCCAGATACTTAAATGTTTCATGTTCATCCATCGGTTGTATTGTATCCTGCTGCTCTGTTTTGTATTCTATTAGCTCTATTGCACCTTTCTTTATGTTTAAGGTTCTGCGCTTACCTAGTCCAAAGTTCATGTTTATACCTTTCAAAAATAGTACTACTATTTGAACTAATTGCTTTAGCTTTACTGACAAAGGTGTGTATAATTTCAAATCATCCAGGTATAGAAGCTGTGTCACGATGCAATTTGTTTGGTTGTTTCTGATCTGATACCTAAGATTTGTCTGATTCAGTGAATTAGCGAGTGAGTTCAAAGCTAGACAAAACTATAGTGGGCTTAGAGAGTCCTGGAAAATGCATTGGTTTATTTTAATAATGGTGTTAGTTCTTTTTTGGTTGTAATAATAGGGTGATTATAGAATGCCAATGCTTCATCAGATTTTCAAGTAATTTCACAAGTATTGGGTGTAGTTTATATATATTAAGAACTTCTATTAACCAGAATCAAATGCTTTTTGATAGTCAATATAATAACATGAAAGATGTCTGCTTTTCCGCTGGGCTTGATTTAGAATTACAGATATTCTTTAAATCCTTTTATTATTAATATTATTATTATTATTATTTGTTTTATTTGCACAGTCTCCTTTTGCCCAATGGCTGTCAGTATTTCTTTCTCTGTGTAGTTTTTCATTGAATCTATTGTATTTCTTTGTCTACTGTGTATGCCTGCAAGAAAATGAATCTCAGGGTGACAACAGATGTACCTTGATAATCAGCTTACTTTGAACTTTGAAATTTGAAGATGGACCTTACATTAAAACAAAAGCCTTTTTCTAAATTACCCACGTTGTACAGCACCACCCTTGGCAATAAGGGTCCATGAGAAAAAGCTGGAAAATGTGAATGAATTTACATACCTCGGGAACCAGTCTCACAGAAAGCAGATAGCAGTGGTGGGATTCACCATTGTCTACAGTGCCCAGTTCAGATTTTGACCATTAACGGGAAAAGAGCTCAGACTAGGTAGAAAGCTCTTGGCCCACTGGTTCCCATCCTCCTGTATGCTTCTAAGGCATAGAGTACCAGCACCTCAAATTACTGGAGATATACCACCAACACTATCTCCATAAAATCCTCCAAACTCACAGGCAGGGTAAACAAACCAATGCCAGTGCCCTCCAAGGCCAACATCATTATACCCATTTCACACTTATGGACTATTTCACATATCTGATACCAAATTCCTGAAAAACATCACTCTGTTCCAAGTTACCCGTTATAACATGGATAAATGGGAAATTATCCAATTTGGTAACAGAAAAAAAAAGCAGAAAGGTGAAAGCAATTAAACTGGACTTAAGTTGGGAAAGGTAAAGGGATCTGAGTGTCTAGATACCCCACAGTCATTAAAGGATACACACCGTGCAGCAAATATTTAAGAAGGCCAATGATATGTTTGCCTTTATTGCATGAGGTTTTGCCCACAAGAGGATGGATGTCTTGCTACAATAATATTGGCCTTAGTGACACTACACCTGCAACTTTGGTCTTCTTTATCTATTTACCTTTAATAATGTGCTGCAAAGGTTCCTGTTCCCTGGAATGAGGAGCTGTATGAGAAGAGATTGGAACAGTCTGTATTCATTAGGGCTTCAAAGAATAAGAGAGGATTCCATTGAAACGTTGAAAGGTCTGACAGGACAGCAGGAAGGATGTTTTCCTTGGCTGGGTTGTCCAGAACTAGGGATGACAGTCTCAGGATAGGGAGTGCAATATATTTATGACTGAGGAGAAATATCTCCATTCTGCAGGTATAATCCATCACCACAGAAAGCTGTCAAGGCTAAGTTGTTGATGTTTTGTAACTCAAAAGGCATGAAGGGACAGGCGGGGAATATGGTGGTTGACTGAGAATAGGACATTGAGACAATGAGCCATGGTCTCATTGAATGGCAGAACAGCTTGAAGGGCCAAACAGCCATCACTTGCTCCTTATCTTTCTCTGTCACAGCAAGAAATTACAAAGTGGTAGTTTCCAAGTCATCAAACAGGAATAAGCACATTTTATTAAAACTGAATTCATGTAATTGAATTTAAATTTTCATTTGCCATGTTGTGGTTTTTAATTCCTACCTCTGAATTTCTGTTCTAGGTAATCTGAAGATTATGCTATTGTTATGATTCAAGGATGTTCTCAAAATTTCTTTGGAGAAATGGAACATCCTCGCTGACTCATGAGAGACACAGCCCATAACCACTGAGAGTGGTGGTGGGGAAGTTTGGGGGCCTGGCAGGAGGGGGAGGGGTAAGGGTTATCATGGAAGAATATTGGTCATTATCTATGAAGCAAGAGAACAAGAATAAACAAACACTTTTTAGATTGGAAAGATTCATGGTTTGCCCTAAGGATCAGTTCTTGGCCTTCAATTAATTTATTACTTATAGTAATGATCAGGAAGAGGGAGTAGAGTGTAGGGTAACCAAGATTGCCAATGGCACAAGAATTGGAGGGAGGGTATGCTTTGAAAGGGATATTTGAACCCTACTGCAGAATACAGGTAAATTGAAAGACTGGGTAAAATCCTTACAATTGGAGTTTAATGTGGGAAAGTGTGAGGTCATGTATTTTGGTAAAAAGAATCTAAAGGAAGAAAGTTTGCCAATGAGTGAAGTACAGAGAGATCAGGGTGTTCTTGTGTACAGATCCCAAAACATTACCAGACAAGTGCAGAAAGTAGCTAGGAAGGGAATTGGCATATTGCCCTTTATTGCCGATGGATTGGAGTTTAGAAATAGGAACCAATTGTTACATGTGTTCATATAGTGAAGAGGCCATAGTTGGATTACTTTGCACTAGTACTGAGATAAAACTGTTAGAAGTATCAATCTTCCTCCTTTTAATTCACAGAATCCTAGAATCATAGTTTTGTTGCTTTGTAGGAGGTTATTCAACCCATCGAGTTAGTGCTGTCTCTTGCTTGAGCAAACACATCAGCCCCATTAACCCATTTTCTTCTATAATCTTGCTTACTCTCTCAGAAACATTTATTCAATTCCCTATTGAAGGCCACAACCAATTCTATTTTTAACCGCACAGGTGGTTAGTTCCAGGTCTCCACCAATCTTACATAAATACATACCAGTCAGTTTTTGCTGTAAGTTTATTAGTGTCTCCTGATCCTTGAGCCTTCAGTGAATGAGAACAGCTTTCCTCTATCTACCCTTTCTAAAGTCATCATGATCAACTACTCTATCAATTCTCCTCTCCACTTCCTTTGCATCAAGGAGGCCAATTGCTTCTTAACCTTTTTTTACTCTTTGCCTTTCCACCACTGGGCTCAATATTCATACCAGTGCTTTTCAATGTCTACAGCAGTGGTCCATCACCAACAGGGGTCACAAAATTTGCATGTTCTGGTTTCTTTAGCAACAACACTGAGTCCATCCTAATCAGTGCCTTCAAGCTTAGTGAGAACGACAAACACAACCATAGTCTCAAAATCAAATTCCCAGAAGACAAGAGTCTCTAAATTTCATTACAATAGTAGAAGAAAAGCAAAATCTCGATTGTGGCCAACATTTCACAGTACTGCCCCACTGCCTGTCTGTCCTGCCTGTGAGAAGAGACATTCCCACTGCTGTCCGTAAGGAGCTTGTACGGTATGTTCTCCCTGTGACCGTGTGGATTTCCTCTGGGTGCTCCGGTTCCTCCCACAGTCCAAGGACGTACCGATTGGTTGGTTAATTGGTCATTATAAATTGTCCCATGATTAGGACAGGATTAAATTGGAAGATTGCTGGGTAGTACGGCTCAAAGGGCTGTAAAGTCCAATTCTGTGCTATATCTGAATTATAAAAAATAATCCCTCCAAGACCATTTCCCTGTTCTCTACTGTAGTGCCATAGAGCTATTTTACTACTCACTCCAATACAGATAGAGGGAGGAAGCCTCATCGAATAATACGGTCAGCCTTTCTTGACTTCACAGAAGATAATGATTCCTTCGATCAGGAGGATGGGTGAATAACTTTTTCAAATTCTGCATACATTGAAATTTGACTCCATTGAACTTCAGCTGTATGATGGTCCTGAAGGCATGATCTTACCCAGCAAGATCTCTGTTGGCCCAATCCTAGTGCAGACTGATGTCAAGCAAATATTCATCATCATCCTTGCATCTGTATCAATCTTTTTCAAAACATTGTTGCATCTTCACCTCCACCTTCTCTCCAGAGTGGAGCTAATCTGAGAGATGAGTGTTCAAACTATGTTGCCTCCACTCCAAAATCAAAGTGATGGATGAGCCTGAAACTTTGGCTGTGATCAATGGTCTCCTCCATGTTCTGCCTTCCCCCTGCCCTCCTTGCTCCATCCTTCCCTTTTCCCTCCATTCCTCACTTTAACTCACCCTTCCTCTCTCCTCCTGCTCCACCCCACCTTTTCCTTTCTCCACTCTTCAACTCCCCTCCTTGGTCCTCTCCTCATCACATCCCCTTCCTCCTTCACCCTCCGCTCCTCGCTCTGTGCCTCAGTTCCCCTCCTTGCCCTATGTTTTGACCCTCCTTCTTGTCACTCTCTCAATATTGTGTGGAGGCATGGTAGTGAAGCGGTCAGAGCAACGCTGTTACAGCACCAGAGACTCCGGTTCAATTCTGCCACTGGTTGTGAGGAGTATGTATGATTCCCTCGTGATCACGCAGGATTCCCCTGAGAGCTTCGGTTTCCTCCTATGTTTCAAAGATGTACGAGATAGTAGATTAATTGTTCACATAGATGCAAATGGGAAGTGTGTGCTTGTTGGTCCAAAAGGGCCTGTTACCGCAAAATAAAGTAAAAGATAGTGGAAGTTTGTACACTCATAACATTTGATATTCTGTGGGCTTCCAGTCATGTAGATTCAATTGCGAAAGACTCCCACTGAAAAATCTGACACCATTGGAGGATGAGTGGATTAAACAAAGTCCCATCCATGGCTTCTCCAGCAAATTTAAAATATCTATGGTAGTTTTTCACAAATAGACAAAGACTTCTGTCCTCTTCCTGAAGAAAATCAAATTAGGTTATCTGGATGTGTGCAAACCAACTGCCACGTTTTACTACATTGGAAAATCACTTCACTTCATACTTGCCTTAAAGTAGTGAAAGAACCACAGGATCGGGGCTGTTCAACAGAATCAAGAATATGTCCAAATTGGAATTGCTGTACAGTCAGGGTTGATTCATTGCCTCTCACACACAGGGAAACCCTGACACTGGAGGTTTCAGACTGTGAACTGCAGAAAGGAACACAGGCGGCCATGCTATTTGAGTAACTCTCTCACCAGGCTTCTATGCAAACTTGGCTCGTTAGTTAACTCAGCTAACAGTGCTGACAAGGCCACCTTTCATAAACAATATGTGTCTAGGGTCTGTATGATCTGGGGTTCAACCAAACAAGAACGTTGTGATGTTCCAATTAAAGAAACCTCGATTTGAGTGAATACTGTGTAAATACTGCCCACGCACAATTGATGGTCAGCAAGAAATTGCAGATTGTACACTGCATAAAATTTAAAAGTAAGTATATTTACCAATTTCTACTTTATCAAACAGTTAATAAGAAAAAAGAAAGCAAACTAAAAGGGCCCATTACAGTTAACCCAGTCCAATGTGCACATAACCACTGGAACTCATACTGGAGTATGTGGGGCTGCATCTCTTAGTCACACGCTGGACCCACAGTATGTGTGAAACCACCTGGCACATTTTCAAACTCCTCTTGAAAACCATGCATCTCAAGCAAACTGACTCTTTCACCCAGGAGTATCTTCCTTCCTCCTTGGAGCCACTCATCTGCACAAAGCACTTCTGGCATCGGGGACTCTCTTTCCAACGGCATTCTGCGGCATCTTCCCTTCTGTCCCGCTCCGCAGCTCCCTCCAAAAGACCCGAAACCAGACTACTGTCCTTCAGAAAACTCCTCCCGACGGCCCTCTAGAATCTGCTCTCACATCCCACAATCCTGATTGGCTGACTCTCATTCCTAAACTGGACAACATGAGTCCTCATCTTAGCTGAAGCCGATGCACACTTTCCAGCATGGCACACTGTTTTTACAGATTACCTCATATAAACTACCTCACAGCATAGCAGTGAAAATCTTAACCAGGGCATTACATTTGTATTTGTAGAGAGTGTATTTGTAGCCTTGCAAGTGACTTGGAGTTATTTCAGTAAATTATATAAATTACCATTATTTCCGGGTTGTAGCAGGAAAGTTTCAAGTTGTGATGACGACTATTAAAAGTGGACGTGGGCCAAGTGGGGATTGGGGTGGATCTGATTGAGGTAGAAGGCAGGAATCAGACTGAGTATAATTGGGAAACAAGGTTGACATATAATAGGAACCATGATTATGGCACACAAAATTATGAAGACTGCCGGAGAGATTTTTGGGTTTAGCACATTTCCTTTTAGCAAATGACTTCAGCCACCAATCTTCAAATCTGAATATAAATTGTAGATTTAATTTAAAATGCAGCTTTGAACAAAAGACTTGAATCACAGACCAGACAATTCTGATTAAAATTCATTTGGATGTCTATGGAGTGGGTGTGAATGGGGAGGTGTGAAGTTTGTGTGTAATTTCAAATTGTGGATACATTGCAAATATGGAATTGTCCATTGATGTTCAGCATATAAAATATTGAGCCCCACGTTGGGTCAGCCAGAGCTTTCAACCAAAAGGGCCTCAATATGATGTCTGCTGTATCTTCCTTTGTCAAATCAATAAGCTGCTTCATATCTATCGGCACTTTTCTCCAATGACTTCATTCCGGCAACAACAAGGAGTATTGAAAGTGAAAAACCTATCCCTTGGCAAAGATATCTGTAACCAGAGGACATTGGTTTAAGACAAGGGGTAGAGATTTAAAGTGGATCTGAGTAAGAACTTTTCTTCACCCAGAAGATGATTGAAATTTGAAATGGACTATTCGTGAAGTAGTGGAGGCAGGTACTCCCACAGCTTAAGAAATGGGTAGATAAGAATTTGAGTTGTGATGGGATAGAGGTCCAGAAACCAAGTGCTGGTAAAACAGCAAACACGAGGAAATCTGCAGATGCTGGAATTTCAAGCAACACACATAAAATTTGCTGGTGAATGCAGCAGGCCAGGCAGCATCTCTAGGAAGAGGTACAGTCGACGTTTCGGGCCGAGACCCTTCGTCAGGACTAACTGAAAGAACAGCTAGTAAGAGATTTGAAAGTGGGAGGGGGAGGGGGAGATCCGAAATGATAGGAGAAGACAGGAGGGGGAGGGATGGAGTCAAGAGCTGGACAGCTGATTGGCAAAAAGGATATGAGAGGATTATGGGACAGGAGGCCTAGGGAGAAAGAAAAGAGGGAGGGGGGGAACCAGAGGATGGGCAAGGGGTATAGTGAGGGGGACAGAGGGAGAAAGAGGAGAGAGAGAAAAAGAATGTGAATAAATAAATAATGGATGGGGACCGAAACGTCAACTGTATCTCTTCCTAGAGATGCTGCCTGGCCTGCTGCGTTCACCAGCAACTTTTATGTGTGTTGCTGGTAAAACAGGATTTGTACAGATGGTTACATGGTGAGCTGAAGGAGCTATTTCAGTGCTATGTGGTTCAATGACTCCTTCCCTCTATATTTTGTGGATGATTGATTAGTTAACTGTCAAATAACATTACTTAAAGTTAAAATTGCTTCCAACATGTTTGTAATCATCAATTCACATCTGAAAGTGTAGGTCTTCAGCCCCAGGAATTCCACCTGTGGCACTCTGAAATTGACCTTTAGACACTGTGTAAAGCCATCTAGAGCACCCACACTGACTTGACCCCTCCACTCAATCCAAGAAAGCTGCAATTCGATCCCTCCTTCTACTAGAGACTGAGCATTGAGTAAGATGTGGAATCATGGATATTAGTTTTGTACCTTTGTTCTCCCTGAACTAGAATGAATATCCTCATACACAGTAAATAATGGCCTGTCCATGGTTAAATGCTTTTCACAGCTTCCTTTCCCTCTGTGGGAACTGTACTTGACTGATATTTTAAGGCTTTTAATGAGTGGTAAACCTCAGCCAAACTGGAAAAAGTGTTGAAGTACAGATGGGGAAAAGGTTTTAAGTAAGGCACGTCTCCAGAGAAACAGGATGCCATTTCTCACCCATGACGGAGCTTGAAATTACAATTCTCTGCAAAAGGGATCTTTTTGGCAAAACAGAAACACAGAAAATACACACCATAGAAACAGGCCTTTCACTCAGCTGGTCTAGGCCAATGTTTGCTCGTGATACAAAACTCCTCCAACCTTCTTCATCTAGCCATTTCAACATGGCCTTTCATTCCTTTCTTCCTCATGTTTACCCAGTTCCCCATTAAATACATCAATGTCATTTACCTCAGCCAGCAAGTTTCACATTCTAACTACATGACTCAGGGTAAAGAATTTAATCTTGAATTCATTACTGGAGTCATTGGTTGCCACCTTATATATCTGATCTGGATTTTTTTCTTCGAGTAATTAGAAATACCTTCCGCACATCATCCTTTTCTATCACTAGCAGAATCCTAAAGGTCTCTTAAGAAGTCATTCTACACTCTTGACCTCTATGGGAAAATGGTTTACCACTTATTCAATCTTCTCTGAATGTTCTCAGTTCAAGCAACATTCTGGCTTTATTTCTTTCTGCCTTCACCTTATATGCTGTTTAGAATAGGAACTATTGGCAGTTTATTAATGAATAGAAAATTTAGAAATTAAACCATGTAGCCTATATTTCCCTCACTATAGTGAGTGAGGGCATGCATTGAAGGTGAGGGGGGGTAAGGTTCGAAGGGGATGTGAGGGTAAGTGTTTTACTCAGAGAGTGGTGGACGCCTGGAATACGCAGACTTGTATGGTGGTAGAGGCAAGTACATTACAGGCTTTTAAGAGATGCTTAGATGGGCACATGAGCATGAGGAAGATGGAGGGATATGGACATGGTGTTAAGGAAGAGGGGTTTATTAAATGTACTTTTTAGCTGATTTGATACAACTCTGTGGGCTGAAAGACCTGTTGCTATGCTGTCGTGTTCTATGCCTTATGTTCTACATCAGAATACTCAGAATTTTAGAAAGTGTTTCCTTATGTTCCGGGACATTCACAATAGGAATGAAGAAGTTCATGCTCTGGAATTTTTACTTTAGGATTTTTTAAATACGTTTTTACTGACAGACTCACAGCCTGAAACGTTGACTGTCCGTTCACTTCCATAAATGCTGCCTGAGTTCCTCCAGCATTTTGTGTGTGTTTCTCAATTATCAGTCTTTCTTAACTAAAATAACTGAGAGATTCTCATACCTTAACTCAGTATTTTCAGACCATTGTGAAATGGTATCAGTGAATATTGCACCTGCAAGAAACTGGTCCTTCCAGCACCAACAACAGTGTTTGCAGTAATACCCCTGCAATTTAGTGGAGTAGAAGGATTGACTAACATAGATAGTCATGAATATGAGTGTGCCTTTGTTTCCTTATTGCTTATTTATTCAAGGGATCCACATATCAAAGTGAGTGGTGAACCTTCCTCGTGTTCAATGGTAGTAGTTTGTTACTAGTGAGTATCACACCAGTGCACTACAGAGTAAGAGTCAACCATAGTGGTATCGGAAGAGAGTTGAATGAGGGCCATACTGGAAAAGAACAAGAGGTTTACCTCATGAAGGATATTCTCACTGAAGTTTATTTATAATTAGCAGTGTCAGCCAGAGAGAAGTGGTTCCCATCCTTCTCCATGGCCTTCCACCTACTAACTCCACCACTGCGTAATTATTTCCCACCAGTCACCTTCTGTACACCCTAGCATCACTTTATGGACATACGACCAATCTATTATATTAAAAATGTATATAAGCTATCTTATGTATTTACAAATGTTCGTATATTTAATCTGTGTTTTTTTACTATTATAATTGTCTTCTTTATCTTTTGTGGGGTTTTTTTGTGCTGCATAGTATCTGGAGTAACAATTATTTTGTTTTCCTTACACTCGTGTACAGGAAATGATATTAAACAAGCTTGAATCATTTTCATCAGAGACAACTTGCAGCAAACTCCTCAAAGCACCGTCAATGCTAACTCTGCAGAATCTTTTCATGGGATAAGGACTCGAAAGTCACCATCAGGATGGCAGGATACTTGGTAGTGTGGAGGAGCAGAGGGATCTTGGAGTACATGTCCACAGATCCCTGAAAGTGGCCTCACAGGTGGATGGGGTAGTTAAGAAAGCTTATGGGGTGTTAGCTTTCATAAGTCGAGGGATAGGGTTTAAGAGTCACGATGTAATGATGCAGCTCTATAAAACTCTGGTTAGGCCACACTTGGAGTACTGTGTCCAGTTCTGGTTGCCTCACTATAGGAAGGATGTGGAAGCAATGGAAAGGGTACAGAGGAGATTTACCAGGATGCTGCCTGGTTTAGAAAGTATGCATTATGATCAGAGATTAAGGGAGCTAGGGCTTAACTCTTTGGAGAGAAGGAGGATGAGAGGAGACATGATAGAGGTGTACAAGATAATAAGAGGAATAGATAGAGTGGATAGCCAGCGCCTCTTCCCCAGGGCACCATTGCTCAATACAAGAGGACATGGCTTTAAGGTAAGGGGTGGGAAGTTCAAGGGGGATATTAGAGGAAGGTTTTTTACTCAGAGAGTGGTTGGTGCGTGGAATGCACTGCCTGAGTCAGTGGTGGAGGCAGATACACTAGTGAAGTTTAAGAGACTACTAGACAGGTATATGGAGGAATCTAAGGTGGGGGCTTATATGGGAGGCAGGGTTTGAGGGTCGGCACAACATTGTGGGCCGAAGGGACTGTACTGTGCTGTACTATTCTATGTTCTATGTTCTATCATTTTGCACACCAGCATCCCCAGATTTAAGACCGTGATTGCTCTTCGAGGGCAGTGATAGGTGGGCTACGTCATTTGTTTGCCCAATACCAGATCCTCAGCACAGTTACTCAACTCTGAGCTTCATCGCCAGAAGGACAGAGAAGATGCTTCAAGGCTGTTCCCAAAGTCTGCTTGCAGGGCATCCCCTCTGATGCACTTGAGTTCCTTCTCCATGACCAATTAAAATGGAGGGAGCATTTGGAACAGCACTGAGAATCTCAAATTGCTTTTTCAGGTGTCTCTAGTGCAAACAGAAACACAGTGAAAAATGCAAGAGAAATATACCACATCTCACACAACACATCCACCAAATCCAGTGAGCGCCTCTTGTCCTGCACGTGGTGGAGACTCGCCAGCCATTTTAAAACTCACAGAAACAGAATGGAAATAAGTCAACCCCAACCCCAAAGGATTGCCTAAGAAGAAAGAGCAGATTTATAATGAACAAGTTACATTCACAAAAAGTAAAAGTGGCCTGTCCGTGATTGACTGCAAATTTTAAAGTGATCATAATTAAAATAAAAAATAATTGAAGTCAATTTCTTCCTAGCTGCCAAATAGTTTCAGGTCTTCAGTACCATCATTTGTAATCTTCCAAGGATAGCCTGTTGCATGAAGTACAGAGAATCAGAATCAGGTTTAATATCACCAGCAGACGTCATGAAATTTGTTATCTTTGCAGCAGCTGTACAATGCAATGCATAATACTGTATATTAAATAGTTAAATTAAATAAGTAGTGCAAAACTAGAAATAAAAGAATAGTGAGGTGGTGTTCATGGGTTCAATGTCCATTCAGAAATCAGACGGCCGAGTAGAAGAATCTGTTCTTGAATCACTGTGTATGTGCCTTCAGGCTTCTGTACTTCCTTCCTGATGGTAGCAATGAGAACAAGGCATGTCCTGGGTGATGGGGGTCCTTAATGATGGTGCCACCTTTCTGAGGCATTACTCCTTGAAGATGTCCTGGATACTACAGAGGCTAGTGCCCATGACAGACCTGACTAAGTTTACAACTTTCTACAACTTATTTTGATCCTGTGCAGCAGCACCCCCTCCCCACCCCCATACAAGACAGTGATGCAGCCAGTTAGAATGCCCTCCACGGTACATCTCATAATGTTAGTAAAATTTAAGTGTTACAATGGTTCAGTCATTATTAATGCTGAAAAGCTGCCAAAGGAACTAATGTTCTGTTGGACTCTAATTGATCTGATAAGTTAACTTAATTTTTTTCTCCTCTGATAGTCGCGAACCTGCTGAGAATCACCGGCACTTTCTTTTTTCTCGGGTTACCAGCACCTGCAATATTTTATCTTTGCAATGTAAACTGCACTTAACAAAAAAGTACTGCTCATCTTACTGATCTCCAAAGATACAGGGCTTCACAGATAAAATATTCCCTATTCTCTTTGCGACTAGTTTGCAAAAACTGACTAAAATAGAACGTCCTTCTTTCCATCCCGTGACCCTATCCCCTGTTTATTTGCATGATCTTTTACTACTCTCCTTCCTATGGTGCTTTTGTTTAATTTATCAGTACTTTATCACTATCCTTTGCTTCTTGGCCAGAACTTGTCTTGTGCATAGCTGCTCTGAATACAAAGGATCTTCCCTCCAGAGTGGCTGTGTAATTCCTCTTGTTGCTGCCACCTGCGTAGTAGAGGTGTATGCCTGTAGCCAAATCCTCAAGAAGTAGACTCTGGACAAATGATCATTCACCAGCGTCAGAACCCTAGAGCAGCTGCCTCATTCTGACCACAATATCTTGTTTCAACTTTCAGATGCCTCTAGTTTGCATTTCTCATCTCAAAACAACAGGCCCCTCAGCCTCATGTGAATTTCAAGTGGTATAACATCACATAGAACATAGACCACAGAACAGTACAGCAAAGGAACAGGCCTTTAGCCCACAGTGTTGTGCTGATCCAGCAAAAAAATGTAAAAAACCCCAAAAGTAATCCCTCCTACCTACACAATGTCCATATCCCTCCAGCTTCCTCACCTTCATGTGCCCATCTAAATGTCTCTTAAGAGCTTCTAATGTATTTGCCTCTACCACCATACCAGTCAGTGCATTCTAGGTATCCACGATTCTCTGAGTAAAAGACTTACCCTTCACATCTACCCAGGGAAACAGATATCCCTGTCTGCTCTATCTATGCATCTCATAAACTTATAAACCTCTATCAGATCTCCCCTCAGCATCTGCCACTCCAAAGAAAACTACCAAAGTTTGTCCAGCCTCTCATGATAGCACATTCCCTCTAAACCAGGCAACATCCTAGTAAACCTCTTCTGCGCCCTCTCCAAAATCCTAACATTCTTCCTATAGTGGGGCAATCAGAATAGAATATATTATAAAGGTGATATTAAAATATGAGATAAATGATATGGACATTACATGAAACAAAATAAATAAATACAAGGGGTTCTGCAGATGCTGGAAATCCAGAGCAACATGCACTAAATGCTGGAGGAACTCAGCAGGTCAGGCAGCATCTATGGAAATGAATAAACAGTGAACTTTTCAGGCCAGGACCCTTCATCAGTGTTCATGTGATACATAAAATAGTTTTGAATTTTTTTTGGCAGAGAGAAATAAGGTTACGTGTATAAAGTCACAGTTGTAAATTCTGTGGTCGTCATTGTAAAGTCTCTCTCTCTCACACACACACACACACACACACACACAGAATCTTTCTCTCTCTCTCCCTCACTATTATGTCCAGTATAGAATTTAAGTGAAAGCGGAGACGACAAAAATATGATTAAGACTAGTTTAATACTTTGCAAATTTGATTTAGAGTTGCCGAGAATGAAAAATGTTTTAATTGTGCCAGCAATTAGGATCAGAGATGCACTATATTTAGTCAAACAACAATATCTTGGAAAATGGAGACACAGCCACGTTCTGCTAAAGAAGCAAGAACAAAATAATACAAGTGAAACAAAATAGAAATAAAAAGCATAAGAGATTGGGTATCAATACTGAGGAAGACTATCACAAGATACAAAAAGTCATTAATGAACTTGCACAATGCCCATGTAATCAGCAAATGAATTGCAGGAGATAAATGCGATGGGATTTGATTGTATTTTGGCAAGAAAAGTGCAAAGGAAAATACGAATTGAAATGATAAATGGAAAAATTGCTCCTGTTATACGAATACATAAATCTCTAAAAGAAGTGACCAGCTTCAAAAGTTAACCAAACATTATTCTGAAGGGATGGAACTTAAATTAAAAACAAACTATGCTCAGCTTACTTGAAATCTTCATACCATATTTGAAGTGGCAGTTCTAGATGTCAGATTAGAAATGAGATAAAGAGACACTGGGTAAAGTTTAATGGGAATGATTCAAGAAATGAGGGGTTAAGTCTGTCAGGAAAAGATTAACAGGGTGAGGCATTATTCACTCAAAAAAGAAAGAGCTGAGAGATGCACTAGTAAATGTCTTTAAAAAATTCTAAGAGGTTTGGTGCAGAAGACAAAGAAAGAGAATGTTTCCAGGAATGTGAAAATTTGCAATCAAAGGACACCAGCGCATGATAGCTAGCAAGAAATCAAGAGGGAATTTGGAAGACGTCCAAGTGTGTTGAGAAAGTGGAATTTACCATCACATGAAATAATTGAGGTCAATTTTATTTGCCCAGATAAGGTGGGGGAGTGTTAAATCATATGTGGGAAAAGTGATCAATTAGCTATGTAGTTGAAAGGCAGATACGTGAGTAAATCGCAAACACGAGGAAATCTGCAGATGCTGGAATTTCAAGCAACACACATAAAAATTGCTGGTGAATGCAGCAGGCCAGACAGCATCTACAGGAAGAGGTACAGTCGACGTTTCGGGCCGAGACCCTTCATCAGGACTAACTGAAAGAAGAGATAGTAAGAGATTTGAAAGTGGAAGGGGGAGGGGGAGATCCGAAATGATAGGAGAAGACAGGAGGGGGAGGGATGGAGCCAAGAGCTGGACAGGCGGTTGGCAAAAGGGATATGAGAGGATCATGGGACAGGAGGCCTAGGGAGAAAGAAAAGGGGGAGGGGGGAAAACCCAGAGGATGGGCAAGGAGTATAGTGAGAGAGACAGAGGGAGAAAAAGGAGAGAGAGAGAGAGAGAGAGAAATAAATAAATAAATGGCCCTCTAACTTCCGTTAATGCCCCACCTCCCTTCATACCCCATCTGTTCTTTATTTTTATTATTATTATTATTTCTCTCTCTCCTTTTTTTCCCTCTGTCCCTCTCACTATACTCCTTGCCCATCCTCTGGGCTCCCCTCCCCTTTCTTTCTCCCTAGGCCTCCAGTTCCATGATTCTTTCCCTTCTCCAGCCTCGTATCCCTTTTGCCAATCACTTGTCCAGCTCTTAGCTCCATCCCTCCCCCTCCTGCCTTCTCCTATCATTTCGGATCTCCCCCTCCCCCTCCCACTTTCAAATCTCTTACTATCTCTTCTTTCAGTTAGTCCTGACGGAGGGTCTCGGCCCGAAACGTTGACTGTACCTCTTCCTATAGGTGCTGCCTGGCCTGCTGCATTCACCGGCAATTTTTATGTGTGTTACGTGAGTAAATCATTAACTTTTGTCTGGCCTTTGGGCAAGTGGCTTGTTTCTGTATTATTCTTTGTGAATTTGTGCATTGTACAATAGTACAAACATTTTTCATAATCAAAAAATACACAAGTGCTTGAAACCTGACATAAAAGCAAAGATCCAGCAAGTCGGGCAGCACCTAAAGAAATAGAAACGGAGTGAATAATTCAGGTAATGGGCATTGCCAGTATTTTGTGTACCTAGTTCAAAAGTATTTTCATGGTTGGAAAGCATTTTAGGGTATCCAAAAATATTGTGAAAACTGCTCTTTAAGTAATAAATAACTGGGTAAGAAAACCTTGTGTTCAGAAAATTAGAACTACCTTTTTTCCTGAAGTATTTATCAATGTCCAAGGGTAAAATGATTTCACATGACAGAAATAATCAAGACACAAGACTGTTTAATTCCTAGATATAAAAGTCAGTTCAATTCAACCTTCTGGGTTGCTGGGATTATAAATTCCCAGTTTTCTCTGCCAAAGTGGATCTAAAGAAATACTCTGGATCTCTTCCAACAAGCCATTCCCTCCAGTGGCCCTGCCAAACAGCTCCCACGTCTTTTTATATGGAGTACACTTTCCGTTCTCTTGTGTGAAGTGACTGTTAACAAGTGTTGGCTTAACTAGACCTAAAACACGTCCCCTGATTCTGTGATCAGCAGCACACCCTCAGAAATCAGAGCAATGGACCCTCAGATAACAGACAGGAACAGATATGAGGGGAAAAAAATAGCAAACTTTGCATTATTGATAAAATTAGATAATGAGGCAAAACAAAGCTGATGCTTTCATTGTTAACTTGGATTACTCAGTCATAATCTCCTTTCAGATAGCTGACTCTCAGTGCGTCACTAACAGAGGGCTACACTGTCAACAGTCCATTGTTCAGATTAGGATTTAAAATGATGAGCCTGTACACTCTCATTAGTTTAAATAAGAGTTGTTGAATTGACACAGGTGTCATGAAAATACTATCAACATAGCAAAGCCAGGTGTCAACGGGAGAGAGTGAGTCGCCTGGGACTGTACTTGCTGGAATTCAGAAGAATGAGAGGCGGTCTTATGGAAATATATAAAATTATGAAAGGGATAGATAAGATAGTGGCAGAAAAGTTGTTTCCACTGGTAAGTGAGACTAGAACAAGAGGGCATAGCCACAAGAGTCGGGAGTGTAGATTTAGAACGGAGATGACGGGGGACTGATTTTCCCAAGGAATGGTGAATCTGTGGAATTCTCTGCTCCATGATGCAGTGGAGGCTACCTCAGTAAATATATCTAAGAAAAGGTTGGATTGATTTTTGCATGGTAGGGGAATTAAGGGCTTTGGGGAAAAGGCAGGTAGGTGGAAATAAGTCCATGGCCAAATCAGCCATGATCTTATTGAATGGTGGAGCAGACTCAACAGGCCAGATGGCCAACTATTTCTTATGTAACACATCATCGGCTTTGCTGTTGTAGGAGATATTGTGCACAAACTAGCTTTTTCTATTGAGTCCATTGGAATATTGTTTGTTTTCATAATATTCTAACAGACTTGTATGTGTGGACTTCAAACGATGCCAAAATTATGTTTGGCTGTAATATTTCCCATGAGTAAACAGCATGCCAATCTTCACTTCCAGGTTCACTCATAAATAATAAATGCTCAGCCAGGTACAGGAAGCAGTCCAGTGACTCTGGAACCATTCCCTGCTTAAAGTTAACATCGCTGGAGAATGGACAAAAATACAAAAATACTGCAGATGCTGGAAATCTGAAACCAGATATAAAAACTGAATATGTGGCAAATCTTCAGCAGGTCAGGCAGCATCTGTGGAAAAAGAAACAAAGTTAGTGACCTTCATAAGACCTGGAAGCTAGAGATTTAAAATATTAATTAATATGTAGGGAAGATAAGGGAAAAATACGATTGGACAAAGGGAGTCTTGATCACTGTTCTTTTCACTTTAGGCGGGATGTTATTGGAAGTTGGGTTCTGATAGTGAGAATTTTCAATCAATGGCCTGCAGGGGAAGGAGATAAATGTTGGTCTGTCTTTCCAAACATTGCTAGGTGGCCTTTGCAGATTCCACAAAGTTCGTCTCACGCTCTCCTTAGCTGCCAGGTTCCTTGAGGCATTGGAAAGCCAGCAACTGGGCTAAACCTAGGAGGCAAGTTAAGTATGAGGGCATCACTCTCATTTTAATGAGGCAAACCTCTCTCATAACTGTAACTTAAAAAAATTAAAACTCACATAAACTCAAAAGGGAAAAGGTGAACCACAGTCAGATCAGAGACCTGAGTTTGATCCCAGCCATGGGTGCTGTTCATATGGAATTTTTGCATAACCACCAGGACCAAGTCTGTTTCTGCCATCTGCCCCAGTTTCCTCCCACATTGCAAAAGTATGCCCATAAGTCAGTAGCTACTGCAAATTACACAGGAGAACAATTTTTTTTGAAGTGTTGCTTCCTCAGACATTTATTTTGCTTATGACAGATCACTTGAAGCTGAACAGAAATATAATTTCAGACTACTTGTATTACGTAGGAATTTAGAGAAGTGAAATTAACTTTTATTAAATATAATGCATTTAGTTGCATCATGGTGCCTTGCTATAGTTCAATTAAGATAAAAATGCTTTGTCGATGATTTTCATTTGTACTCTGTGTCTGAGGCTTCTTGCTTATGTGTCCAACAATAATTAGCCAGCAATGATGGATTCCAGTTGCCCTGATACCATTTCTGCATGACTGCAACGTCCTGGTGAAACCTCTCACCATGCTTGTCACCGTCAACACCAAGATTTGCAGGAAAGAAGTCCAAATGGGAATGCAGAAAATTAATCTTTAGTGACATGTTACACTTCATGGTTTTGCATGCTTGAAGCATGTTGTCAACCAGCTGCATGTACTTTTGTGCTTTGTAGTTGGCAAGAAATTTTTCAACAACATCATTGAATACCTTCCATGCAATTTTCTCCAGTCCCACTATAAATTCATTGAAATACCTGTCATTGATGTCGTGTTTTGATCTGTGGACCAACAAAAATGTCTTCTGTAATCTTGTCATCAGTTATCCTCATTTGAATTGTGAATTGAAATAACAAAAATAGACAATTTCAAAGAAATGGAGCTTGATAGGGAAATGTCATGGTAATTTTCATTATCAATAACCCAAAATCCATAAAATACACCCAAAAGTATTCAAGAAACAAAATCTTTGTTGTCCAGTGTTATCCCTTAGTGTGGGTAAGTGACAGGAGAATCAAATGGGATTTGTATGTTGTGTGAGAGATAATAAATTGCAGGACTAGGACGAAATAAGGAATGGAAGTGATAATGTAGGACCTGGCATGAATCGTATTCAGTACAATATTCTTGGACCATGATTTTATTACATTGCAGAACATACTTGAGGGGCTGAGTGGCCTACACCTGCTCAAGGATTTTAAACTGTTTACCACCCACCTACCACCAACCCACCCATTTTGCACGGTTAGAATTTCCCCCATGGATTATTCTACATAATTAAATAAGGTTTATGCATATCCATGTAACAAGAACTGACAGCAATACTGAGAGAAATGAATAGGGTGAGTTCTTTTAACACCACTATATTGCTGCCTTATACAGCACTTCATAAATAACTGAACATATTTATTACTCATAAACATTAAAACTAGTCTACCAATAAATAGCGAATAACAGCTGCTTAGGAAGGAGTTATTACGCCATAATTCAGCAAATGAATCCAAATGGCAAAATATAAAATGTGTGAGCAAAGATCTTAGTGCCAAAGCAGTTCTGGGGGGCAGCTTTAGCTGACAACTCCCCCATTAGTACTTTTATTTAATGTTCGGGACCTTTTGTGTGAATGCTTGGTTGATGGTGTCAGCACGTTGCAGTGAAGAGTGTCGGCACCATGAATAATTAAGAGACAATTATTCAAGACTCAGTATGAGACACTTGTAAGCAGGTATAGAGAGGATGCACTAATTTTCTTGCATGTCGCACACGTTGCTATTGGGCTGCAGGTTCAATTCTCGTTCCAGAGCAGAACTGATTGTGCATGAGGAGGTGTTGATGTTCTTGTTGCCATTTTACACAATTTTTTTTGCACAGGGTTGGGGGATGTGGCTTTTTTTTTGGGGTTCCATGGTTTGTTTCGTGGCTGTCTGTGGAGACAATGAATCTTAACGTTGTACACTGCATTCATACTTCAATAATAAATGTACTTGAATTCAGATGATTCCTTAACGGAGATACCTTCCCTCTCAGCTGGATGCAATTTTTATTCTTGCACCACCCCAACCAGTTTTCATTTGCTTTTACCCCCTCGTCCTGGCCAGTTTCTCCACCATTGGTATCATTCAACTTTTCCTGGCATCCACCCTACCACACACCTTCCCTTTAGTATGCCCTGCCCCTTCCTCTTCCCTACAAATTAAAACTTGTTTTATCTCCTACAAAGCACAAGTTCTGACTTGAAACTACTTTTCTCTCTATGGTGGTTTCCTGACTTGCTGACGTTCCCAACATTTTCTGTTTCATGTCAGGTTTCCAGTATTTATACTTAACTTTACCTTCACTTACATTAAGATCTGTGGAATTACTTCAAGGGAGTGCTGGAGAATTGTCTCTGGTGTCCTGATCAATACTTATTATCTGACATCATTAAACTGATTACCTGCTAGTTGTCACATTGCTGCTTGTGGGAGCTTACTATGCACAAATTGGCTGCTGGAGATTGCTCAGTTGGACAGTGACTGCAGTTCAAAATCACCTCTGCTGTCTGTAAGGAGCTTACTGGCATGCTGAAAGGAACACAGAAGTAAATAATTAACTAATATTTTGTTGAAGAGTTGCAAGAATCCACAAGTCCATTGGAGGCCGAAGACTGCCTGTGCTTGGGTTGGAGGACTGTGTGTGGGTGCGTGGAAGGGGGAGGGTGGGAGGGAGGAATGGGACTTCTTCTCCTGTGGTTGTTTGCTTGCTTGTTGTGTCTGTGTTGCTCAGCCAAGCATCATGAACATGCTACATTGATGTCAGAATGGGGGGGGTGACCCTTGTGGTCTGTCCCCTATCATATCATTAGGTTATGTTGGATGTTAACAGTGGGTTGTAATGTACATGTGATAATTAATTGAATCTGAACCTGAAGTGGTTCAGTCACAGCAGATAGTATGAATCTAAACCCGGTGATTCTGCCATTGCACTACATGAGTTAACATTGCTATCTACTAATGTGGCACTGGGCACCCTGATCTTTCCATTCTCCTCCCACTCTTGCCTACTACCTTCTGAACTGTAATCAAACCAAACAGAACACTGTCATCCAACCCACAAGTAAGGGTGATGCTGTTGTGGTCCGGTGAACTGACCTGTAGCTCATTGAAGCCAGACATCAGCTCTCAGACACTTCCTCATACCTTCCTTCAGATCTTGTCCCATAATTGAACAACTGACCATGATCACCTATCCAGTCAATGGACTTAATTTTCTCAGATCTTCCTTCCACAGATTCCAGCCTCATAGTGCCCCAGCCCACTCCTACACACATCTAAAATCCATAAGCAGAACTGCCCTGGAAGACTGCTTTTCTCCCCTTCAGACTTATTTCTTCCTGTCTTTATTCTCTCCTCTCTCCTTTGGTCTATTCCATTCTCATTTGTATCCATGTTACCTCTGATGTCCACCACCCTGTTCCTAACCAGTACTACGTTTATGTTCTATTGTGAACATGGATTTACAATCCTCTTACATCTGTCCCACATCATGATAGCATGAGTGTGCCCTGTATCCTCATTGAACAAAGGCCCAAACTGTTCCTCTCCACTGACACACTTTAATGAAAAATAATCCCAAGTTCTTTAGAACTGCCCTCCACATAAAGTGAAGTCTTTTGCGACTATTTTTCTGAACCCATGAACTCAGCTAATGAAAGTTAACATGGAACATAGAACAGTACAGCACAGTACAGACCTACGATGTTGCGCCAACCTTTTAACCTAATCCAAGATCAGTTTGATGCATCCTCCCCACACAGTCTTCCATTTTTCTTTCATCCATTTGCCTCTCTAAGAGTCCCTTAAATGTTTTCATTGTATCTGCCCCTACCACTATCTCTGGCACAATCCACGCACCCGCCACTCTCTATGTAAAAAACCTACTCCTGAAAGCTCCCCACCCTATACTTTCCTCTAATCACCTTAAAATCATACCCCCTCGTATTAGCCATTTCCGCCCAGGGTAAAAGGTACTGCCTAGCTCAGCCTAAATTAAACACTGCAACTCAGTGTTTCTGGGCACTTGGATGCCTTAGAACAAGTTAGAGTACTTCATAATAAATGGGGCTAGGTCTTGGAAGGAAGCAAATGTTTCCAAGTGCTTTAGAATTGTTTTTTACGTGAATTCAAGGAGAAAGCAGCCATTTGTTTTATAGCTTAACTTAGTTAATGGAAGGTAAAGAGAAGTTAAATCAAACAGTGCAACCCAGCATTACAAACACAGAACACCAAGTTATCAACACTAGAGATTCTATAGATGCTGGAAATCAAGAGCAACATGCACAAAATGCTAGAGGATCAACAGGTGAGACAGCATCTATATGTAACACTCAGCTATAATGGCTCGTATATGTCTAGGGGAAATCTTGCCCAGCACCTGCCTGAACGCTTCCCACTGAGCCCCCCGAATCAATCCCAAACATCAATCATCAGCCAGCACACACAGTACATTTTACCAAGTACACTTTATAGATATTACTTATAGAAACAAGTAAACAGTCAACAGTTTGGACCAAGACCCTTCATCAGGACTGGAAAGAAAGAGAAGATGCTAGAACAAGAAGGTGGAAGGATTGAAACCTAGAAGGTGATAGGAGAAGCCTGGTGGGTGAGGGAGGGAGAATGAAGTAAGAAGCTGGGAGGTGATAGGTAGACAAGGTAAAGTGCTAAAGGAGAATAAATCTGAAAGGAGAGAAGAATCCATAGGAGAAAGGGAAGGAAGAGTGGACCGAGCCCGTAGGTGTCGGGAAGGAGATTAGTGAGGAGGGATCAATGGACAAAGGAATCACAGAGGGAGTGATCCCTGTGGAAAGTAAGGCGTTGGGGGTGGGGGGAGGTAAATATTTGTTTGGTGGTAGGGTCCTGTTAAAGATGGTGGAAGTGTTGGATGTGGAGGCTCATTGGGTGGTAGGTGAGGACAAGAGGAACTTTATCCCTGTTAAGGCGGTGGGAAGATGGGGTAAGTGTGGAAGTTTAGGAAGTGGAGGAAATGCAGATGAGGACAGCATCAATAGCGAAGGAAGGGAAACACTGTTCTTTGAAAAAGGAGGACGTCTCTGATATCCTGGAAAAGAAAGCCGCATCCTGTGAGCTGATGCAGCAGAGATGAAAGAACCAAGAAAAGGGAATGGCATTTTTACAGAAAATGGGGGTAGAAAAAGGCATAGTCAAGATAGCCATGGGAGTCGGTAGCTCTATAAAAGATGTCAGTGGACAGCTTGTCTCCAGATACGGAGACAGAGAGATCAAGAAAGGGGAGAGAGGTGTCAGAAATGGACCAAATAAATTTAAGGGCAGGGTGGTAGTTGGAGGCAAAGTTGATGAAATTGATGAGCTTAGCATGGGTGCCTGTAGTAACACCAATGCAGCGGTCAATGTCATGCTGGAAGATTTAGGGAGCATCATCAGGGGAAGGCTTGGAACCTGGACTTATTCCAACTAGCCAATGATAAGGCCCAATCAGGTGCGCATGGCTACACCTTGAGCTTGGCAAAAGTGGGAGGAGCCAAAACAGAAATTGTTGAGTGTGAGGACCAGTTCCGCCAGAGGAGGATGGTGGTGGAAGGGAACTGATCAGGTCTTTTGTTGAACAAGAAGTGGAGAGCTTTAAGGCTTTCACTTCATCTGCAAAAAGCAGGATTTCCAGTGGCCAACCATTTTACTTCCTATCTGCATTTCTATTCTGACATGTCGCTCCATCGCCTCCTCTTCTGCTGTGATGAGGCCACTCCCAGGCTGGAAGAGAAACACCACATATTCCATCTAGGTAGATCAAACTTGATGGCATGAACATTGATTTCTCCAGCTTCCAGTAATCTCTTTCCCCCTGCCCTTCCATCTTCAGTTCCTCACTCTGTCCACTTGATGAACTATTCTTCTCACTTGCCTATCACATTCCTCTGGTGCCCCCCTCTTTCCATTTCTCCCATGGTCCACTCTGCTCTTATCAGATTCCTTCTTCTCCATCCCTTTACCTTATCCACCTATCACCTCCCAGTTTCCTATTTCATCCCCCCCACCTCCCAGCCACCAGGATTCACCTATCAATTTCTAGCTTGTACTCATTCCCCTTCCACTACCTTCTTATTCTAGTATGTTCCCCCTTCCGTTCTAGTCCAAATGAAGGGTCTCAGTCTAAAATGTTGGCTGTTTATTTCCACAGATACTGCCAGACCTGCTCATTTCCTCTAGTATTTTGTGTGTGTTCGCCAAGCTGATGCCTTTGAATAAGATAGGGTACTTTCAGATCCAAGTACCATCTGCAGAGGCAAAGAGAAATTGTGGTTGGTGTCTCAGATCAAGTCTCAGTATTAGGACTTGATTGGTCCTGATGCAAGGTCTTAACTCAGCTCATGGACTATCCCCTTACCTCCATAGATGGTCTCTGATAGGCACTGAATGCTCTGTCTGAGAAACCTGAGCTCGCGGGTCCGGAGTCCATCCATGGGCTGCTGCTGGAAGGTCCAAGGCCAGCAATCAAATTTGACACGGTTGCCAGACCACGCCATTCCCAGTTCCACATCCAGATTCCCCCGGTCGCTGCCAGATGCTCCTATATTTCATCACCAGTGGTGCCACCTGAGAAGCCCATGAGACCAGGCTGATTCCTCCGTGAGATAAAGCTGACGGGTGGCACAGTCGTGGAGGAATGGCATGATAGCCTAGGGTGGCAGGGTAGCATAACAGTCTATGTTAACACTTTACAGTGCCAGCTGCAATATTGGAATTCAGATCCCACTGCTGCCTGTAAGGCCACCCATGGCTGTGTGGGTTTTCTTTAGTCGCTCTGATTTTCCCCCACATCCCAAAGAGTTACGGTTAGTATGTTGTGGACATGTTCTGTTGGCACTGTAAGCAGGACGACACTTGCAGGCTGCCTCCCATCCCGGCACATCCTCAATGCAAATGACACATCTCGATGTACATGTGAGAAATAAAGCTGATCTCTCTTTATCTAGATGCTGCTTGACCCTCTCGGTTCTCCCAACAATTTGTTTTCTGCTTGAGATTCCAGCATCTGCAGTCCCTTGTGTTGTCAGAGCACTGCGGCTGCTAACTGGATGGGGGCTCAGCCTCAGAACGAAATAGTCATTTCCAAGCGCTTCAGAGCTGTTCGTTCTTAAAGTGGTGTGCTTGCAGCTGTTTATTTGACAGTTGGGTTTGTCTGGTGTAAGTTAGTTGTACATTGCAGCTCAGCATTGGGAACGCAGCTGTGCACAATGTTGGATGCTCTTGTACAACTTACTAATACACCAACTTCTAGAGTTAAATCTAGGAGGAGGAGAAGATGGTGACGCGACACAGCGCACGCGGCCTCTCCGGTGAATGGTATCTGTAATCTGTCAAGTAGGGGACCATGCACAATTCTGATTTGATGGAGACAGATGTGAGAGCACGGAGGAACATCTGGAAAACTTCTGAAATGCCCGCTTCGTTGCCGCTGCTACTGTGTGGTAACCGGAATCTCCAGAGCAGAAGGCCCCGAATCCTCGGCTTTGCTTGTTTCGCCAGCCGGGGCTAGGTTGAAGGCGCTCGGCAGAGGATGGCGCTCGGGAGGCTGTATCAGAGGGGCTGGTCGGAGGCTCGATGTTTTCGGACGGACGGACTCAGTGTCGGCTGTGGTCGGCTGTAGTCGGCTGCTTCCAAGGCATCGGCAAGTTGACGGTTACTGGAGGTTTATGGCAGGGAGTTTCTCCCTTTTGCCTCCTGCTATCGGGGACTCGGGAATCAATTGGGACTTGAGACTTTTTTTTACCGTGCCCATGGTCTGTTCTTTATCAAATTATGGCATTGTTTTCCACTGCTGTAACTATATGTTATAATTATGTGGATCTGTCAGTGTTAGTCTTTGGTTTGTCCTGTTTCCTGTGATATCACTCTGGAGGAACATTGTATCATTTCTTAATGCATGCATGCATTTCTAAATGACAATAAACGAGGACTGAGTGTTCTCATAATCTAATCTAAGTTTTAAAAAGAAAAAAAAAACACCTTTTTAAGTGCTTTAAAGGTGTTCTTTACATAAAGTGAAGTACTTGTAACCGTTAGGTATGGCAGTCTAAAACTAGAGGGTATGGCTTTAAGATTGGGAAACCATGAGATTCCAACATACAGGAACAGAATTAGGCCATTTGGCTCTTTTCAGTCTGCACCAACATCCAATCATGGCTGATTTCTTTCAAATTCATTTTCATGCCTTTTCCCCATAACCTTTAACCTTCTTACCATTCAAGAACCTATTAACCCTGCCTTAAATGCACTGATGACTTTGTCTGCACAGCCCTCAGAGGCAATAAATTCCAAAGATTTACCATCCTCTTGCTGAAGAAATCCCTCCTCATCTCAGTTTTAAAGGGCTGTCTCTTTGTTTGGAGGCTGTGCCCTCAGATCTCCGATTCTCCTAATGTGGAAGCATCTTCTCCACACCCACTTTACTCAGGTCTTTCAGTATTCAGTGCCCTGATCCTTTCGAACGGCACCAATAGAACGCTCCTCATATGTTAATCCCTTCATACCAGGAATCATTCTTGAGAGCCTCCTCTGGGCCCTTTCCCAGGACTGACACATTCTCCCGTAGATGTGGGGCCGAAGGTGAGTGGGGAGAAATTTAAAGGATGCTTCACAAGCTCCTTTTGTCCCTTCCCATTTCTGATAAAGTATCTTCAACCTTGAACATTAGTGCTGTTTCTCCTCCTGCAGATACGGGCCAACCTTCTCAGTATTTCCAGCATGTTCTGGTTTTAGAATTAACAGGTGATATGTTTTTTGACAGCTGCTCTTCCAGAGTTCTGCAAGGTGAGAAGGTGGCTTGATTGCAGTGGTAGAGTCAAAGATATACTGGGCCTTGGCAATACTTGTCTGCTAGAGTTGGTGACCTACACTGCCTCATGGATGCCCCAGGTTAGGGCTGTCAGATCTGATCTCTATCCATTCCAGTTTGCGTGTTAGCAGTGCCATCATGTGTGATTTCCACGAGGAAGGTATGTGGCTCTAACTCCAGCAGATGCTATTGTGGGCACTTGTGGATCTTGCACAAGTGGGTTGCTGCAAAAGAGATGCAGATATTTCACTGTGGGTCACACATAGCCCATTCTGACAGATATATCCTTCTCAATCAGTGGACATGCTATATTGTTCCACTCTGAATGAATGGACCTAGAATAACCCCACTCAGAAGACATTATGTACAAATGTTGCTTTCAGCCCTTCTTCCCAGTGATAACGTGAGCAATGATCCATTGGCGGGGGAAGGCAGGAGGTGACATTCAGGAGATCTAGATGCTGGATAGTTCTAATTTTTCATGATGATTAATATAAAAGCTAATAGTCATTTTCTAGGTAAAAGTTGTAGATCTGTTTGTTCACAGTAGCTCAGTACATAGATTTGTAGCCAGGAATTAAGCACTCATCTCTGTAGGCCGAAGGGCCTGTATTGTGCTGCAGGTTTTCTGAGGTTCTATATTTCTATCAGGCCAGCCAACATCTTGATGCACTATCAATTACTCCAAAAGATTGGAAGTAGAGTAAATACTGAAAGGCTTTTATTAACAGTAAAATGGATCCACATCCATGCTGTATGTATGTCCTGGACTGTGGGAGGAGCAGTGACACAATCGCCTTTAATCAGGGGTCTGTGGGAGGAGCCACAGGGGCAGTCAGCAAAGGGGCGTGTCCAGGCATGTCCAGACAGGTCACCCAGTTACAACCTGCATACATGGTTTACCACACATCTGTGGAAAGATAATGTGCCAGGCAGGTCATTGACTCTGTCAAAACCCAAAGACCTTCTGACAAAGAGCCCCTATCTCTATCAATAGTAGTTTTTATTTCTACAGTTGCTGCCTGACCTGGTCAGGTCACTCGTCTGAGTGCTACTGGTACCATGTAACCCAGTACTACCTGTCCCATATTCGGGTGGTCGGCAACTAAACCAGCTCCCCCACCAGGCTTGCCTGGTGGGGAGGGTGGCTAGACACCCCGCAGGATGGAAAACAAGACCTGTCAAAGGGTGGATGAACCCTCTCGTAGGGCCAACGGCCATCTAGCAAACACATGCCGTGAAGCACGGAAAGGGCATCCCTTGCATCGAAGCTTGGTCTGGCCATTCACTGCAACGGAACTTCCCCCAGCCGTCTTGACCCCACCATTCTGCTGGATCCGGGAGGGGATTTCGAGAGGGTGGATCTGGACCTGTGCAACCCCCTACTCACCTAAAATCCACTCACGCACACGCTGTTCCTTTCTGAGGAGTGGGGTACCACCCCTCTAACTGATAGAAAGGAACCATCATTATCCTATGGGGTGGATAGCCAGAGACAGAGAGAGAGAGAGAGAGAGAGAGAGATTGAATTACTGAGTGCTTTCAGCATTTTCTGTTCACACATAGAAATTGAAATCTAGAGTGAATGAAAATCAGAAGATGCACAAGAATCTAATTTACATTAAAATAATTGCAAGTTTCTTCTCAGAATGAATCCCTACTGCTAATTTATTAATCTTATCCAATATGTTAACATTATACAGCAGTGCTAGAAAGTTTTGTGAACCCTGTAGAATTTTCACTATTTCTGCATAAATATGACCCAAAATGTGATCAGATCTTCACGTAAGTTCTAAAACTAGATAAAGAGGACCCAATTAAATAAATGACATAAAAAATTATACTTGTCCATTTATTTATTGAGAAAAATAATCCAATATTACATGTATTTGTTAGAAAAAGTATGTGAACCTCTGGGGTAATTTCTTCTACAAAAGCTGTTTGGAGTCAGGTGTTCCAATCAATGAGATGAGATTGGAGGTGTGGGTTGTAGAGGAGTGTTGCCCCATAAAAAGACACACAAAGTCAGGTTACTGACCGAGTTTGCTCTTCTCATGAAAGATCTGTTTCTGTGCACCATGCCTCGATCAAAGCAACTTTCAGAGGACCTTACAAGAGGAATGGTAGACATGCACAAAGCTGGAAAAGGCTACAAAAGCATTTCTAAAGACCTGAGTGTTCATCCATCCACAATAAGAGAATTTGTCTACAAACAGAGGAAGTTCAGTACTGTTGCTACTCTCTCTAAGAGTGGACATCCTGCAAAGATCACACCAAGAGCACAATGTGCAATGCTGACAAAGGTGAAAATGAACCCAAGGGTAACAGCAAAAGACCTGCAGAAATTGCTCGAACTTGTTAAAGTCTCTGTTCTTGTGTCCACCATAAGAAAAACACTGAAAAATAATGGAGTTCATGGAAGGGCACCACAGAGGAAACCACTGCTCTCCAAAAAAAAATATTGCTGCATGTCTCAAGTTCGCAAAAGACCACATGGATGTTTCACAACGCTTCTGGGACAATGTTCTGTGGACAGATGAGACAAAAGTTGAACGTTTTGGCAGAAATGAAATTGCTATGTTTGGAGGGAAAAGGCTCTGCATACCAACACCAAAAGCTCATCCTAACTGTGAACCATGGTGGAAGGGGCATCAGGGTTTGGGGCTCCTTTACTGTCTCAGGGTCTGGACAGATTGCAGTCATTGAGGGAACAATGAATTGTTCATTGAGAGGGCACAGTTTTAAGGTGCTTGGAAGTAGGTACAGAGGAGATCTCAGGGGTAAGTTTTTTATGCAGCTAGTGGTGAGCGCGTGGAATGGACTGCCGGCGATGGTGGTACAGGCGGATACGATAGGGTCCTTTAAGAGACTACTGGACTGGTACATGGAGCTTAGAAAAATAGAGGGCTATGGGTAACCCTAGGTAATTTCTAAAGTAAGGACATATTCGGCACAGCATTGTGGGCCAAAGGACCTGTATTGTGCTGTAGATTTTCTGTTTCTATGAATTCAAAATTGTATCAAGACTTTTTACAGAAGAATGTCAAGGTAGCAGTCCATCACCTGAAGCTTAACAGAAGTTGAATAATGCAACAAGACAATGATCCGAAAGAGACAAGAGTAAATCAACAACAGAATGAGAGGAAGAAAATCCATGTTTTGGAATGGCCGAGGCAAAGTCCTGACCTTAATTTTATAAAAATGTTGTGGAAGGACCTGAAGCAAGCAGTTAATGCAAGAAAGCCCATCAATACCCCAGAGTTGAAGCAGTTTTGTAAGGAGGGATGGCCTAAAATTCCTCCCAGCCGATGTGCAGGACAGATCAACTGTTATCGAAGACGTTCAGCTGAAGCTATGGCTGTACAAGGGGGTCACACCAGTTACTGAAAGCAAAGGTTCAAAAACTTTTTCCAACAAATACATTAGATTATGAGGCCACACAGTCCTCGTTTATTGTCATTTAGAAATGCATGCATTAAAAAATGATACAATGTTCCTCCAGAGAGATATCACAGAAACACAGGACAAACCAAGACTAAACTGACAAAACCACATAATTATAACATATGGTTACAAGAGTGCAAAGCAATACCATAATTTGATAAAGAGCAGACCATGGGCACAGTAAAAAAAAAGTCTCAAGTCCCGTTAGCCCCATCATCTCACGCAGACAGTAAAAGGGAGAAAGTTTCCCTGCCATGAGCCTCCAGCGCCGCATACTTGCCGGTGCAGCACCATTGGAAGCACCCGACCACAGCCGACTCTGAGTTCGTCCGAAAACTTCGAGCCTTCCACCAGCCCTCCGACACCGAGCACCGAGCACCATCTCTGCTGAGCACTTTGACCCTGGCCCAGCTACCGAGCAACAAGCAAAGCTGAGGACTCAGGGCCTTCCCCTCCGGAGATTCTGGATCACACAGTAGCGGCGGCAACAAAACAGGCATTTCAGAAGTTTCACCAGATGTTCCTCCATGCTCTCACATCTATCTCCATCAAATCAGGATTGTGCACGGCACCCTACTTGACAGATAACAGATATCATTCACCGGAGTGGCCGCTGCATGTTGCGTCGCATTGCCATCTTCTCCTCTCCTTCATGTAACATTGGATCGTTTTTCTCAATAAATAAATGAACAAGTATAATTTTTTTTGTGTTATTTACTTAATTGGGTTTTCTTTATCTAGTTTTAGGACTTAAGTAAAACTTGATCACATTTTAGGTCATATTTATGCAGAAATAGAGAAACTTTTACAGGATTCACAAACTTTCTAGCACCACTGTACTTGAAACAAACTTCCTGACCAGTATGTGAGGTAGTTAATGAAATATTTTGCATTGAGGAATGAGTGCTTCATGGCCAAAACTCTAGACCAAACGCTCCACATTCAATATTAATACAACAGGAGGTTCCAACCAACATATCCTGGGCACTCACTCAAACCTGTTAATTAGATACAATTTTTTTGTTATGTTCCTACAGAGTAAGAGTAACTGTCATTAAGAAGAAATTAACTGCAGAGTAAATATTTGAGATACTGAAGATTTGAAAGGGATCAGATAAATCTGAATTCTTTCTTGAAAATTTCAAGGAAACATATCAACTTCCTCACCCAACATGAGGTGGAAGACTCAGCCCTTAATCTGCTACACACTGAGACTTGTATCTGTGCCCTAATGAGAGCCTGGAACAAAATCAAAAGGATTACTGATCTACAAATAGAAGTGAAACCCAGCATTTGAAAAGGATATTCTGTCATTGAGAACCTCCTAACAAATTGATTCACTTTTGGAAATATGCTCACTGCAGTCAGCTCAACAAATAAAAGCCAAATTCTATACAGCAAGGCCATAACACTAGTGTGAAAGCAACCAGAAAAAATGCATTACATGTTAATTAGGGGCATCAGACAGAAATCAACTACTCTTTATGTAAAGAGCTGAGATATATTATGTTTATTCAAGGCGATAAATGTGGCTTTGGCTTTAATGTTGTTTCTGAAAGATGTTATTTCTAATAATGCCACACTCCCTCAGAACTACGCTGGAATGTTACTCTGTATAACAAAGCCAAACCTTTAGATCAGGATGATAAGTCCACACTCTTTTGCATCACAGATAAGAGTGGTAGCACTAAACTGGCACATTCACTTGCTAAAATATCATGCATTTCCCTTGAAAAGTGCATGGTTAACATTTTGCTGGTCAGCTGATATTATCGCTTATCTTTTCATCTATCAAGTAGTCAAATATCAGATGTGTCAAAACTTTGATGTAATTACTATGCATAGGTTGAAACCCAATTAACCACAGACAATGAGTTGTTAGCTAAGGAAAGGTATTTTCTGAAGTGGGACTTGAATCCTCAGTGTTATGGTCTAGATATCACAAAGGGCATAGTACTTTGGTGGGTGGGGTGGACTCTTTGTGGTGGCAGGATGGGATGGGGAAGACCATGAAAAGTTGAAAAGGAAATCTAGAAGATCATAACCCTAAAGCACATATTTTGCCTTTGGCAGACTGCTCACATAGACATCAGTCTGATTGATAGCCCTGGCTTCCAATTGGGCAGAGATGATTGGATAATTCTTTTGACCATTCATTGCATTTGATGACTCTGCAGCTGCATCTGAATTGGATTGATAACATAAGACTGTAACACCATAAGACATAGCAGAATTAGGCCATCTGGCCCATCGAGTCTGCTCCATCATTCAATCATTGCTGATCCTTTTTTCTATCTCCTCCTCAACCCCAGTTCCCAGCCTTTTCCCCGTGACCTTTGATGCAATGTCCAATCAAGATCCTATCAATCTCTGCCTTAAATACACTCAATGAGCTGGCCTCCACAGCTGCTTGTGGCAACACATTCTATAAGTTCACCACCCTTTGGCTAAAGGAATTTCTCCGCATCTCTGTTTTGGAAGGGCACTCTTCTATCCTGAGGCTGTGTCCTCTTGTCCTAAACTCTCCCAGCTTGGGAAACATCCTTAACACATCTACCCTGTCTAGGCCTTTCAACGTTCAAAAGGTTTCAGTGAGATCCCCCTCATCGTTCTGAATGCCAGCCAGTACAGACCAGAACTATCAAACGTTCTTCGTATGATAACTCTTTCATTTCTGGAATCATCCTTGTGAACCTCCTCTGGACCCTCTCCAACACCAACACATCTTTTCTCAGATGAGGGGCCCATAACTGTTCACAATACTCAAGGTGAGGCCTCACCAATGCCTTATAAAGCCTCAGCATCACACACTTGCTCTTGTATTCTAGACCTCTTGAAATGAATGCTAACATGGCATTTGCCTTCCTCATCACCGACTCAACCTGCAAGTTAACCTTCAGAGTGTTCTGCACAAGGACTCCCAAGTCCCTCTGCATCTCAGATTCCTCAATTTTCTCCCCATTTAGAAAGTAGTTCATACATTTATTTCTACTACCAAAGTGCATGACCATGCATTTTCCAACATTGTATTTCATTTGCTATTTTCTTGCCCATTCTCCTAATCTGTCTAAGTCCCCCTGCATCCTACTTGTTTCCTCAACACTACCTGTCCCTCCACCAAGCTTCGTATCATCTGCAAACTTGGCATCTAAATCATTTATATACAGCATAAAAAGAAGTGGTCCCAACACCGATCCCTGCAGAACACCACTAGTCAGTGGCAGCCAACCAGAAAAGAATCTTTTTATTCCCACTCGCTGCCTCCTACCAATCAGCCAATGCTCTAACCATGTTAGTAACTTTCCTGTAATACCATAGGCTCTTAACTTGGTAAGTAGCTTTATTTGTGGCACCTTGTCAAAGGCCTTCTGAAAGTCCAAATATACAATATCCGCTGCATCCCCTTTATCTATCCTACTTGTAATCTCCTCAAAGAATTCAAAAAGATTCGTCCAGCAGGATTTTCCCTGAAGGAAACCATGCTGACTTGGCACTACCTTGTCCTGTGTCACCAAGTATTCCATCACCTCATCCTTAACAATTGACTCTGACATCTTCCCAACCACTGAGGTCAGAGTAACCAGTCTTTAATTTCCTTTCTGCTGCCTTCCTCCTTTCTTAAGGAATGGTGTAATATGCCTATAATTTTTATGTAACTAACCTCCACTCACTGTATTTTATCTGGAGAAATTGTAGTTTATGTGACTAAAGAAGATCTAACCATAAAGTTGAGTTTGCAACAAAGTGCTTTACTTGGAAAGATAGTTTGGGGAGTGCAAAATTGCACATAAGTTTACACTTGGATACTCTCCATGGAGTTTGCATGTTCTCCCTGTCACTTCATGTGTTTCTTCCCACATCCCAAAGACATGTGAACGGATAGGTTGATTTGTCACTGTTAATTGCCCTTGCTGAGTAGGTGAGAGGTCGAAGCTGAGGGGAGATGATGAGAAAGTGAAGAGAATTGTAAAGGAATTAGTGAAGATTTATTGTAATGGTTGGTCGATGGCTGGCACAACGGACTGTTTTTGTGCTGTATTTTTCTACGACTTTATGATTTTACTTTATGACATTACTTCTGTTACTTATTTTCTCCTCCATTCTGCCCCCTCACAGAATTTCCAGTTTATTTTTCTCACTCTGTCACTTGCGTCTAAAACCCTGGCTACTGTACCTCTAATTTCTCTCAATTCTGTTGATAGGTGATTGGTCTGAAATATTAACTATTCATGTCTCCATGGAGGCTGCCTGACTTCTTGAACATTTCAAGCAAGTTCTGATTTTTATTTTGGATTTACAGCATCCATGGTATTATGCATTTTTAGACTGATAGACTGACCTTTCATTTAAACCACTTCAGACCTTGTAAAGATACAGCTCCCATCATGCTTTTAGGTCATAAATATCAGAGTAATTCTTCAGTGACAAAGAAGTATGATAACCTGTCCCTATTCTAAGCTAGCATGCTCCACAGAGGTGATTATGTTCTTGTGATATTTCTGTAAATTGTATTTCCCACTAGTAGACATCTGCAGATAGAGAGCTATTATTGACAAAAGTTGCTGATATTGTATTATGTCACTGAAAAAGTTAGGAGATTATATGACTGATGAGGGTAATATCACATCCTAATGTGTCACTAACAGAACCATCCAATTTTATAAAATCATTGGATTTTACAGTAGTATATTGTCACAACCACCGACTCTGCTGCAGAGTCTGGGTGCTGTCGCAATTTCAGCTAATTAGGGTTTCTTTATGATTGTACTTAACTCCCTTCCTTTGGCTTCAGTTTTGTCAAGTCTTGACTGAAGAACAATGATGGAAACGCTCCTTGCTTACCTTAGTCCACCTTCCGGGAAAGAAGATTACAACTTAGATTGACGCTGTAAAGGAGCAGTCTTAGTTCAGTATTAGGTTACTGTTTGGAGCTGCAGTGGTGGCTTTAGATTTCAGCTTGAGAGTTTTAGTTAGCGGCCCTGTTGGGCTAGCGTTTATTATTTTCCTTCTGTTCTGTACAGTTCTTATTAAAACTCAGTGAACTGTTTATTCCACTTCTGTGTCTCTCCGTCTGCATTTGGGCCATCACCAACCACTGTGTCAGCAAGATTCAACTATCAAAATGGACCCAACAGAGAGCCTGACCTCGGCCCTGAATTTTGTTGGTCAGGTAGGAGGGAGGTCGGTGGAGACTGGTTTGGCAGCAGTGGCTCATACAGTGCGACAACTGTTTTGAGAGTGGCAAGCCCTGGCCAAGCAGGAAGAACAGGAGTCAGCACTTGCAACATCAGTTCACCAACTCACCACAAGCAGCCAGAATCAGGTGGCAGCCACTACTGGTCTCACTACCACTCTTCAGCAGACCTCTACTGGGACAGTTCCCCTTCCAGCAGCAGCACTTCCCACATCCTTCCCCATAACAGCCTCATAAACCTCAGACGCTAATGCCCCAATACCTTAGCATTTTCCGGACCTGAACTGAGTACTGCACCACCGGGCAGAGACACCACTGACCCTGTCAGCTTCAGGAACTTTATTACCCAGTGTGAGCTGACTTTCCAAGCCCAGCCTCACCAATTCAGTGAGGTGTGTAAACTGACTTACATGGTGAATCTCTTCCACTGAGCCCCACTCAGCTTGTTCAATGCTCTCTGAGAACAAGGATCCCTTGCAGCCTAGCCTTTCCAGCAATTTATAGACAAATTCAGAGAGTGTTTGATCTTCCAGTGTGGGTTCAGGAGGCTGCCCACCAACTCCTGGATCTGCGCCAAGAGAAAGTGAAAGTGAGGGACAACACAGTAAAGTTCCGTACTCTTGAGGTTGAGAAGGGGTGGAACGAGATACCCCTCATCACTGCTTTCCAGTGTGGGCTGAGTGCATAGGTCCAGTGTGAAATCACAGTGCATAACAAACAGAAAACCCTGGGTGACCTGATAAATCTTGCCAGACATCCAGGCAACTGAGTGGCACAGAGAGAGAATGCCCCAAACCTCCTTCACTTTAGATCACTGTCTGGCCTCACCCTCTCTCTCATCACCTAGTCTACGGAGGAGCCCATGCTGGTGGGGGACACACACTTGTCTCAGGAGGAATGAGATCAGCACAGAACAGGTGTCCAGAACACTTCCAGGCATCATGTCCGAAGTGCGCAGTATAAAAAGGATACCTGTCAACAAGAAGAGGAATTTTGATGGGTCAATTCTCCCTGCAAGCATCTTTCCTAATCAAGTAATGTTCCCAACTTCCCTGTCATGGGAATCCCAGACCCATCAGCTTCTGGCATTCATTGACTTTGGGGCAGTAGGAACATCATAGATATCTCTGTAGCTCAAAGATGGGGAGTTCTGACACAACAAATGAGAGAATATAGATGCCAAGCCTCTGGATGGTCGGCCTCTGGGCACAAGCAGGGTCCACCGTTCCGCAGTACCCCACCAACTTGTGATAGGATGCAACCATAGGGAACAGTTCTCCTTCTATCTTGTAGATACAGCTGACTGTCACTGGTTTTTGGCCTTTCCTGGCTATCTAGACACAACCCATGGATCAATTGGTTCCTCAGGCGCTCCAAGAGTGGGGGGCAGCATGCCAGTCTCCCTGCCTAGGTACATCTCAAGCCCCTGTCAGCATAGCCCCTCTTTTGCCAACTACTAGTGTGGACCTGTCTGGTGTTCCAGCTAAATATTCTGACCATCTTGAGGTCTTCACTAAGGAGAAGGCTACCTCCCTTCCTCCACACAGGCCATATGACTGCACCATTGACCTCTTACTTAGCTCTCGTTCTCCCCAGGGACAGCCCTTTGTCCTCTCTCATCCTGGAATGGTGGCCATAGAAGAGTACATCAAGGAGAAATTGGCCTTTGGATTTATCCACTGGTCAACCTCGCTAGCAGGGGTGGGCTTCTTTGTTGTGAACAAGAAGAATGGCAGGAACCATCCTTGCATTGATTATCAATGTTTACAACCTGGTTCGCACCCGAGAGGAGGACGAATGGAGAACAGCATTCAACACCCTCACTGGCCACTATGAATACATTGTTCTGCCTTTTGGTTTGGCCAAAGCCCCTGCTGTTTTTCAGGCCCTGGTCAATGATGTGTTCCAGGGCATGCCGGATCAGTTTGCTTTTATGTACTTGGACAGCAGTCTTATCTATTCCTGCTCTTGCCAGGAACACGTCCACCCCATCCACCATAGACAGCTCCTCGAGAACAGCCTTTATGCCAAACCAGGGGATGTGAGTTCCACAAAGAGCAGATGTTGTTCTTGGACTACATCCTCAGTCTTCAAATAGATCCTTGTAAAGATCAGATAGTCACAGAGTGGCCCAAACCATTTATATCCAATAGTTGAAGGACCTCTTGGGGTTTGCAAACTTTTATCACCGCTTCATCTGAAACCTCAGTTCCATCGCAGCTCCCATAAATACACTCACCGAGAGATCTCTGCAGGATCCCTATGGACAAGTGAAGCAGGCCAGTCATTCTCAGAACCAAAACAGTGCTTCTGCACTGACCCAGAGCTGCAACATCCAGACCCATCTCATCCATTCATCAGTGAGATTGATACATCTGATGTTGGCATTGGAATTGCACTCTCCCAGTGCTCTTCTCTAGATAATTGGCTGCATGCCTGTGCTTTCTTATCCTGTCACTTGACTCCTGTAGAGTATAACTATGATATCAGAAAGCAAGAACTTCTGGCTGTCAAGGAAGTAACATTAGCTGTAGGTGGCAGAGCTCCCCTTTTTGGTATGGACAGATTACAAGAGCCACTACTATATTCATGATATCAAGAGACTCAACTCCTGTCAAGCCTGTTGGGTTTTCTTCTTCACCTGGCTTTATTTCACACTCGCCTGCCATTCTGGCAGCAAGAATACCTAGGCTGATGCTTTCTCCCAAGCAGTTTTGCATCACTGAGGACAATGCCCGTCCAAAGCCCATCCTTCCTCGCTCATACAGAATTGCTCTGCAGATCTGGGGAATAGAAAGAGAGGTGAGGACTGCCCAACAGTTCGATCGAGGCCCAGATGGGAGAACTCCAACCAACTATTTGTCCCTGCCACTGTGCACCCCAGAGTGTTGGAGTGAGATCACTCTTCCCATATGAGGATTCAATAGACCCTGGAATTTATAAAGAGATGATTTTGGTAGCCGTCTATGTCCATGACTTCATCTGCCTGTCCCACTTGTGCCTAAAACAAGATGTTTTGTCAGCTCCCTGTTTACCTGCTCTGCCCACTACTGTGCGTCACCAACCTGGTCCCACCTCTCGATGGACTTCATCTTTGGTCTGCCTCCATCAGATGGTAACACTACCATTCTGGTATTTATGGACTGTTTCTCTAAAGCAGGCCACTTCATTGCTCTCCCCAAGCTTCCATTAGCTCGTGAAACTGCCATCCCCATGGTTTAGAACATGTTCAAGCTGCACAGCTTCCCTCAGGATATATAATATGATCGAGGACCACAGTTCACATCCCATTTTTGGAAAGCTTTCTGTTCTCCTTTGGGAGTCATAGCCAGGATTCCACCCCCAATGTAACAGTCAGACTGAGAGAGTATATCAGAAGCTGCAAACAGCCCTGCAATGCCTTGTCTTTTCCAAACTCATGACCTGGAGCTCCCAACTGGTTTGGGCAGAGATACCTCACAATATCTCCAGTCACGCTCCACAGGCAGATCCCCTTTTGAATGCCAAAAGGGATCCCAGCCACCACTTCTCCCTGACCAAGAGACTGGTGTGGGAGTTTCTGCTGCTGAACAATTAGTCCAACGCTACAAGAGCATGTGGAGATGGGCCGGAGCTTCTCTGCTGCACACGCACATTCATTAACAATATTCCTGAAAGGCTAATCAACTCCGCTGACAGGTGTAGACCTCTCAAGCCTGGGGTAAAAGTCTGGCTGGCATCTAGAGATCTTCCTTTAAGGGAAGATCTATAGACTATGACTAGGAAGATTCACCTCATGTTCCATGCTTCCTAACTCAAGCCGATGACATCCCCCACCCCGCTCCAGTCATCGCCCCTCCTCCCCACTTGGCGGACAGTTCCTGTCACAAACACAGAATCTGGGCACCCCACAGACGGGCAGTTGAAAGGGGTCGCAATTACACTCATGAGAAAGCATATTCCAGCCAATTGGGGTTTCTTTGTGGTTGTATTTAACTTCCTTCCTTTGGTTTCAGCCTTGTCAAGTTTGACTGAAGCACAGCGATGGAAACGCTCCCTGTTTACCTTAGCCCACGTTCTGGGAAAGAGGATTACAATTTAGATTGATGCCGTTAGGGAGTAGAATTAATTTAGTATTAAGTTATTGCTTCTGAGCCACAGTGATGGTGTTAGATTTTAGATTGGGAGTTTTAGATAGTAGCCCTGTTGGCCTCGCATTTATTACCTTCCTTTTGTTCTGTACAGTTCTTATTAAAACTCAATGAACTGTTCATCTGGCTGTCTGCACTTGAGTCATCACCAAACACCGTGACATATTGAGCCCTTACGCCTCTCAAAAAACACTTGTTCAGGAAGTCCCTTTACACTGTCATTTCCCCAGAGTTCTGCAACCAATCCCACTCTGAGAGTTACTATTGAACCTATTTCACATTCTTTTAGGTAGTGTATTTTCTAACACATTGAAATCTGCAAGTTTGTGAACTCATTAGTTGGGAGATCAGATTAAAGTTACTTAGAAATGCCACGAGAGATCACCTCTCTCATCACAATGGAATGCATCCAATTGTCTTGCATTAAATTCATAGTTAGCCTTGATAGTATTGCAAATCCATCAGGATTCATCCTGAACTATAATGCTAAACTCTTCAATATTTATTCTGAATAATCCTGCATTTAGAAAGTTGCCTTCTCCCAGACTCCTGCAGCCAGACATGTACTGGAGACTGATCCTGCACATGGCAACAAATGATACAAAAGACATAGTTCTGAACAATGTTGGTGCCATCAGCACCCTTACCAGTCCAATTTGCAGAGGGAACAGTCTCAAACAAGAAAAGTAATATATATATATATATAATTTTACATTTCCTGGGCCAAATAGTTTGGAGACAACAGAAATGTGCTTACGTAACATGTGGACTAGAAAGCATAGGGAACAGTACAGGTGAGGGCCAACAACTCCTCAAACCTCCTCCACAAACTAATTAGATCAAGTATCCTAACTTCATCCTCTTCTTTAGTCCACACTTCCTCTTATTCCCATATTGTCTGCTGCTTGTGGTCTGGGGGAATCCTTTCACACCTATTTCAACCATGTATTAACATAGAAGAATATGACCAGATGGTCCATTCATCCATATGAGCCTCGACCACTATCAAATCAATCAAGACTGATACTCTATATGACATTTCTACTCTCTCCATTATACTCAAGGCCTTTTTCATCTAGATCTCTATCTTTATTTAGAGATACAGCACGGTAACAGGCCCTGGTAGCCCAATTACACCTATGTGACCAATTAACCTACTCACCTGTCTGCACGTCTGTGGAAGGTTAGAAGAAACTGGAGCCCCTGGAGGAAGCCCACGTGGTCATGGAGGGAATGTACAAATGCCAGCAGGAATTGAACCCGTGTCACTGGCACTGTAACAGCATTGTGCTAACCACTACTCTACCATCTGTTTCCTTAAGTATTGTATTGGCCTTCACACTCTCCTGTAGCAGACCTCCACAGATTCACCACCACTTGAGTATAGAAATTTCTTCTCATGCCCGTCCTAACTACCTTCATCCATATCCTGACACTGTGACCCCTGTTTGTAGAGACACCAACCGTGGAAGATGTCCCCTCTGTACTCAGTCTATTGAACCTTTCGTACTTGAGAATTTAGTATTTTTCAATGATATCTCTTTTATTGTTCCAAGCTCTAGTGAAATCAGCACTGGTCAACCCAGTTCTCCTCATGTGACAAATCTGCCTTCTAGGAAGCAGTTCGCTTGCATATCCTCAAGGTTCATCCATTCCCAGGTACCAAAACTGCATGCAATACTCCAACTGTGATTTCGACAACTGTAGTAGCCCCAAAATACAGTGGAATGAGAAATTTTCACAACTAAAAATAAAACACAATTCATCCGATTCCCAAAAAAGTTATCGGCAGATTATTTTTCCCAAAATCTCTTACCCTAGGTAATCTCATAAGGATAAGATTGATGACTGAACTCTTGGAGGAAGCTTTGTAGCACAATTATAGCAGACATCACTTTTCCCATCGATCAACGAACAGGCACATGTTGTGAGGATTTACAAAAGTAAGCCAACAGTTTTGTTTTTGGTGTCTAGCTGGACATTATAATAGGAACATGAGATATTCAATGGCAAGATGATAGATTTTGATAGCTTAGCACTTCGCTTATAAAGAAAAATAGAGGGCTATGGGTAAAGCCTAGGTAGTTCTAAGGTAGGGACATGTTCGGCACAGCTTTGAGGGCCAAAGGGCCTGTATTGTGCTGTATGTTTTCTATGTTTCTAATGAATGGATCAAAGGGGAAACAGATTCAGTTTTTTGATATGTACTCCCATAAATCCTATAAAGAATTTATTTTCAATCCTTTATCAGTTCTATTATAAGATAAAGGAGCAAAATTAGGCCATTTGGCCCATCAAGTTTGCTCTGCAATTTCATCATGGCTGATCCATTTCTCTTTCAGCTTCAATCTCCTGACTTCTCCTTGCATTCCTTCAAATCCTGACTAATCAAGAATCTATCAACAAATGCCTTAAATATACCCAATGACTTGACCTCCACAGCCACCCATGGCAATTAATTCTATAGGTTCACCACTCTCTGATCACAGAAATTTCCTCATCTCCATTCAAAATGGTTATCTTCTTTTCTCAGGCTGTGTGCTCTTGTCTCAGACTCTCTCACCATAGGAAGCATCCTCTTCACATCCACTCTATTGCTGCCTTTCAATATTTGATAGATTTCAATGAGATCACCCCCTCATTCTTCTGAATGCCAGTCAATTCCAGGCCCAGAGCCATCATATGACAAGCCTTTCAATCCCGGAATCATTTTTGTGAACCTCCTTTAAACCCTTTCCAATGTCAGCACATCTTTTCTTAAATGAAGGGTCAAAAAACTACTCACAATACTCTAAGTGAGGCCTCACTATTGCCTCATTAATCTTTAACATTACATCCTTATTTTTATATTCTAGTCCTCTCAAAATGAATGCTAACCGCATTTTTCTTCCTCACCACCAACTCAATCTGCAAATTAAAATTTAGGTAATCCTACACAAGGACCCCCAAGTCCCTTTGCACCTCAGATACTTGAGTTTTCTCTCCATTTAGAAAATAGTCTATACTTCTATTTCTTCTACCAAAGTGCATGACCATACACTTTCCAACATCATATTCCATTTGCCACTTCTTTGCCCAATCTCCAAATCCACCTAATTCCTTCTGTGTCCTCTCTGCTTCCTCAAAACTAGCTGCCTCTTCACCTATCTTTGTATTGTCCGCAAACTTGGCAACAAAGCCATCATTTCCGTCACCCAAATCATTGACATATAACATAAAAAGAATGGTCTCAACACAGACCCTTGTGGAATACCACTCGTCACTGGCAGCTCCCTTTATTCCCAATCCTTGCCTGCTGCCAATTAGCCAATGCTCTATCCATGCTAGTATCTTTCCTGTAATATCAGGGGTCTCCTAACTTGCTAAGCTGTTCATGTGTGGCACCTTATCAAAGGCCTTCTGAAAATCCAAGTGCACAACATCCACCAATTTGATTTTGTCTATCCTACTTGTTATTTCTTCAAAGGTATCCAACAGATTTGTCAGGCAAGATTTTCCCTTAAAGGAAACTATGCTGACTTGCTGACTATGGCCTATTTTATCATATATTTTCAAAACCACATCTTTAACAATCAACTCCAACACCTTCCCAGCCTCAGAGGAAGAGGTACTAACACGCCTATCATTTCTTTCTTCTTACTCTCTCCATCTTGAAGACAGGAGTGACATTTGCAACATTCTAGTCCTCCCAAAACAATCCAGAATCTAGTGATACTTGGAAGATCATTACTAATTCCTCCCCAATCTCTTCAGCCACCTATTTCAGAACCTTGGCATGTAGACCATCTGGTCCGGGTGACTTATCTACCTTCAGACCTTTCAGTTTCCCAAACACCTTCTCCTTAGTATTGGCAATTTCACTCTTTTCTGCCCCCTGACACGCTTGAACATCCGGCATACCACCTGTGTCTTCCACAGTGAAGACTGATGCAGAATACTTATTCAGTTCATTCATCCACCATTTCCTTGTCCCCTGTTACTACCTCTCCAGCATCATTTTCCAGCAGTCCGTTATCTACTCTCTTCTCTTTTTACACTTCGTGAATCGAAAGAAACTTTTTGTATCCTCTTTAATATTATTGGCTAACTTTGTATTCCATCTTTTCCTTCCTTATGGCCTTTTTAGTTGACTTCTGATGGCTCTTAAAAGCTTCCCAGTCCTCTAACTTCCCACTAATCTTTGGTCTATTATATGCCCCCTCTTTGGCTTTTATGCTGGCTCTGACTTAGCCCCATTTGCATCATCCTGCCTTTAGAATACCTCTGCTTCTTTGGGTTGTATCTATCCTGTGCCTTCTGAATTGCTCCCAGAAATTCCAGCCATTGTTGCTCTGCCATCATCCTGGCCCGTGTTCTCTTCCAACCATTGTTGGCCAGCTCCTCCCTCATGCCTTTGTAATTCCATTTACTCCACTGTAATACTGATACATCTGGCTTTAGCCTCTTCTTTTCAAATTGCGGGGTGAATTCTATCATACTATGATCACTGTCTTCTGAGGGTTCTTTTACCTTAAGCTCTCTAATCGATTCTGGTTCACTGCACAATGCCCAGTCCTGAATAGTTGATCCCCTAGTAGGCTCAACCATGAGCAGCTTTGAAAAGCCATCTCGTAGGCATTCTAAAAATCCCCTGCTTGGGATCCAGCACTAACCTGACTTTCCCAATCTACCTGCATATCGAAATCCCCCATGACTATTGTAGCATTGCCATTTTGACAAGTATTTTCAATCTCCCATTGTAGACTACAACTTTACTGCAGTTTGGAGGCCTGTATCTAACTCCCATCAAGGTCTTTATACCTTTCCAGTTTCTTAGCTGTACCCACAATGATTCTACACCTGGCCCTGTCACCTCTTTCTAATCATTTGATTTCATTTTTTTACCAATGGAGCCACCCCACCCCCTCAGCCTACCTGCCTGTTCTTTCAATACACTCAGCTCCCAGCTATAATCTTCTTCCAGCCATGATTCAGTGTTGCCCACGTCACACGTGCCAATATGTAACTGCACTGCAAGTTCATTTACCTTATTCCATATACTGTGGGCATTCAAATATAACACCTTCTGTCCTGTATTCATCACCCTTTTTGATTTTCTCCCCCTTTTGCATTGTAACTCATCCCATTCACTGTAATTTTGCTCTATCATCAGCCTGTCTTTGCTAGCTGTCTCACTGCCTTTGTTTGTAAACCAACTACCCTATCTCAGCCCTATTGCACTGGTTCCAGTCCCCCTGCCAAATTAATTTAAACCCTTCCAAACAGCTCTAGCAAACCTGCCTGCAAAGATATTGGTGACACTCAGTTCATCCCTTTTGTCCAGCTCGAACCTTCCCCAAAAGAGACGCCAACAATCCAGAAATCTGAAGCCCTATCCCCCTTATGCTTCACTATCAACAGGAAAAAAATAGTATTGCTGAACAATGTAGGATATATAATGCAGGACTGAAAATATCGCATCGACATATGTGGATCTATTTAACAGGTCAATAATTTTATATTTTTAATGAGTGAAAAGTCACAGGTTGTGTTTCTGTGATTGCTTATCATGCACTCTGACAAAATGAGACCATAATTGGGATGGGAACTTCATTCAGTTAAGTTGCTAGGAGTGGATATGATTGCAGTGGGGCTGCTCTGGCTAATGACTTTCAAACCTGGTCTAACAGTTCTTGAACACATGGCTATGTTGCCAATAGACAATAGGTGCAGGAGTAAGCCATTTGGCCCTTCGAGCCAGCACCGCCATTCACTGTGATCATGGCTGATCATCCACAATCAGTATCCAGTTCCTGCCTTATCCCCATAACCTTTGATTCTGCTATCTTTAAGAGCTCTATCCATCTCTTCCTTAAAAGCATCCAGAGACTTGGCCTCCACAGCCTTCTGGGGCAGAGCATTCCACATATCCACCACTCTCTGGGTGAAAAAGTTTTTCCTCAACTCCATTCTAAATGGCCTACCCCTTATTCTTAAACTGTGGCCTCTGGTTCTGGACTCACCCATCAGCGGGAATATGCTTCTTGTCTCCAGCGTGTCCAATCCCTTAATAATCTTATATGCTTCAATAAGATCCCCTCTCAGCCTTCTAAATTCCAGAGTATACAAGCCCAGTCGCTCCAGTCTTTCAATATATGACAGTCCCGCCATCCCGGGAATTAACCTTGTGAACCTACGCTGCACTCCCTCAATAGCAAGGATGTCCTTCCTCAAATTTGGAGACCAAAACTGCACACAGTACTCCAGGTGTGGTCTCACCAGGGCCCTGTACAGCTGCAGAACGACCTCTTTGCTCTTATATTCAATTCCCCTTGTTATGAAGGCCAGCATGCCATTAGCTTTCTTCACTGCCTGCTGTACTCGCATGTTTGCTTTCAGTGACTGATGTACAAGAACACCTAGATCTCGTTGTGCTTCCCCTCTTTCTAACTTGACTCCATTTAGATAATAATCTGCCTTCCTGTTCTTACCATCAAAGTGGATAACCTCACATTTATCCACATTAAACTGCATCTGCCCACTCACCCAGCCTGTCCAAGTCACCCTGCATTCTCATAAACATCCTCCTCACATTTCACACTGCCACCCAGCTTTGTGTCATCCACAAATTTGCTAATGTTACTTTTAATTCCCTCTTCTAAATCATTAATATATATTGTAAACGGCACTGAACCCTGCAGTACCCCACTGGTCACCGTCTGCCATTCCGAAAGGGACTCGTTAATCGCTACTCTTTGTTTTCTGTCAGCCAACTAATTTTCAATCCATGTCAGTACTTTGCCCCCAATACCATGTGCATGTTGAGTAGATGCAGTCTTGATTGTTTAGGGTCAGAATCTGATTTATCATCACCAACTTAAATGAAATGAAATTCTTTTTTTCTTGTGGCTATTTCAGATGTACTCATAAAGACTCAGCTATTTGCAAGAAATATTTAAAAGTTTTGCAATATTTAAAGAGATTAAATGAATGCTGAAATCATTTAGACGCAGCCTGATCTACTGTGTATTTCCTGCACTTTGTTTTAATATGGACTATAAAGTTGTACCTTACAGTTGTACCTGAAAAGGCAAGCAAGGCCCCAATTAATATCTCTACTGCATCTAGTCAATATTTATCTCTTAACCAAGCAGTTGATAAGTTGTTAGTGGGTCCTCACTCTGAATACTTTATCTGCCATTATTTCCAGCAGTACAACACTGATGACACAACAAAAGTATTGAATTGGCTGTAAAGTTCTTCAGAACATGATATTGTGAAGGAAATTTGTAAAAGCAATTTTTTTTTATTCTTACTGCATGTTTCCAGGGGACGGATCTTGGGATTTACAGAAGAATTCACAATCTATGGAAATTCACAAGATTACCCAATAATTAAAAAGGAAGAGAACCATTCACCACCCAGTGAGAAACTAACACCCCATTTGTTGCATCCAATCGTCCTTTGAATGATTCCTTGTGTGTTGACTTAGTTCATTCATCTGGAAGTCCATGTCACATGCTGTTCCTCCCCACAGTACTTCACAAGCTTAAAAGTTTTTGCTAGAAAATACTAGAGAGCAACTTTTTTTAAAGAATCAACTACTTTTTAACCACATGTATAAATTATTCCATTCACTTTCACAAAACCTGCAATAAAATCAAATACTAAAAATAAATGGTTTCTGCTAGTCTGTTTTGTTGATAATCCGAGGACAACTTGAAGCCTAATATTCCCAACACCAACAACAGGAATTCTGCTTTTGGCAGAAGGGTGACATAGAATACAATAAAAACAAAAAATGCTGAAAATGTTCAGCAGGACAGGCTGCTTCTGTGGAGAGAGAAACAGAGTTAACGTTTCATCTCAAAGGCCCTTTGTCAGAAGTAGGAAAGGGTAAAAGGAAGCTGGTTAAGCTCTGGGGAGGGGAATGCCTCTGGTAGGGTAAAATTGGAGTGACAATGGGGTAAGCTGTCGACAGGTTATCTGGTTAATCTGGCAGCAGTTAGTAAAAATACAGACAACATAGACCAAGAAAGAAAGCAAAATGGGATGACATGTTCAGTGGGTCAGAGTGGTCAGATGCTCCACTCCTGGAGCGAAAAAAGGGAAAAATATAAACAATCTGAGATAACAAGTGGAATCGAGCTTCTTCAGGTCAGACGTTCTTGGAACTGAGTTACACATACGAATCGCTGAGGAACTCAGCAAGTCAGGCAGCATCATTGGAGGGGAATCAACAGTCCCAATGAAGGGTCTTGGCCCAAGTCACTGCCTGTTTATTTTCTTCCATAGATTTTGCCTGTCTTACTATGTTCCTCCAGCATTTTGTGCATGTTGCTCAAGATTTCCAGCATCTGTCGAATCCCGTGTGTTTATGGCTCCTGGAATATAAGAGGCAGTCAAGTTAAGTAATTGAAATGTTTAAAACATTGCATTAGCCAAAAATTCTGACTATATCCTCTAATTTCTGATTGAGTGTAGATTTTTCTCTTTCAGCTTTCATATCTACCTGAGAGGAGGGGCAAGGCCTCAGTTTAACATTTTGTTACTGTCTCATGTGGAATTATTATTCCTTCTTTCCATATTAACCTTAAGTTTTGGTTCTATTTGTCAACACAGCAGCCCAGCCAGAAGAGCCACTGCCTTGTGCTACCAGAGTCCTGGCTATCATCCTGACCTTGGGTGCTGATTATATTGAGTTTGAATATTCTCCCTTCAATGATGTAAACTTTCCTCTGAGTGTTCCTGGTTTTCTCCCACATCCCAAAGGTCGAGAGATTATATGGCCACTGCAATTTGCTCCTAGTGTGCAGGACAGTGGTGAAATATAAGGGGAGATGGGAAAAAAATGTGATTAATGTAGGATTGCTGTTGCTGGGCAGGGCAGGCTCAATGGGCCAAAGCATCTGTTTCCTTTCTGAATGTCTCTTTAACTACGTTGTGATGTAATGAACAGTGATGCAGGGATTAATTCAAATTATTTCCTCCTCTCCATGTTCTTTTGATATCCACATCCCCTACCCTTTTCTAAATGATTTTTCCCCCTCATCACTTCTGAGAAAATTTCATACGGCATCCATTTTATCCTGAGTGGACAGCAGTATGGTACATTAGAATCTGGTTTAATATCCCTGGCATTTGTTGTGAAATTTATTGTCTTTGCAGCAGCAGTAAACACAATACATAATAGTAGAAAAAAAAGTGAATTACAGTAAATATATATATATACTTTATATAGTTAAATTAAATAAGTAGCACAAAAATAAAAATAAAAAAGTAGTGAGGTAGTGTTAATAGGTTCAATGTCCATTCAGAAATTGGATGGGAGAGGGGAAGATGCTATTCCTGAATCATTGAGTGTGTGCCGGCAGGATTCTCCTTCCTGATGGTAGTACTGAGATCAAGGCATGACCTGGGTGATGGGGTCCTTAATGATGGATGCCATCTTTTTGAGGCATTGCTCTCTGAAGTTGTCCTGGATACTATAGAGGCTAGTGCTCATGATGGAGCCGACTGTTTACAGCGCTCTGTGCAGTAGCTGCCCCCCACCCACCACCATACCAGACAGTGATGCAGCCAGATTGAATGCTCTCCACAGTACATCTGTAGAAATTTGCAAATCTCTTTGGTGACATGCAAAATTACTTCAATCTCCTAATGAAATATAGCCACCATCTAGCCTGCTTTGTAGCTGCATCAATATGTTGGGCCCAAATAGCTCCTCAGAGATATTGACACCTGGGAACTTGAAATTGCTCACTCTTTCCACTTCTGATCCCTCTAAGAGAACTGGCGTGTGTTTCCTTGTTTTACCCTTCCTGAAGCCCACAAACAATTCTTCAGTTTTACTGATGTTGAGTGCAAGATTGTTGTTGTGACACCACTCAACTAGCTGATATGTCTCACTCCTGTACACCCACTAGTCATCATCTAAAATTCTGCCAACAATTGTTATATTGTCAGAAACTTATAGGTAGCATTTTAGCCTATCCATACAGTTATGGGTGTAAAATGAGCAGAGCAATGGGCACTCAGGTGCACCAGGGTCGATTGTTAGCAAGGTGGAGATGTTATTTCTGATCTGCAGTCTGTGGTCTTCCAGTTAGGAAGTTGAGGATCTTTTTGCAGAGGGAGGTACAGAGGCTCAGATTGAGAAGATTCAGATTGTGTTACGTGCTGAGCTGTAGTCAATAAGCAGCATTCTGATATAAGCATTTATATTATCCAGGTGATTCAAGGCCACATGAAAAGCCAATGAGTTCACATCCACTATAGACCTGTTGTGGCAATAGGCAAATTGCAGTGGGTTCAAGTCCTTACTGAGACAGGAGTTAATTCTTGCCATAACCAACCACTTAAGGCACTTCAGCACCATAGACGTGAGTGCTACTGGAAAGCAGGCATTAAGGCAGCTTACCCTGTTCCTGTTAGGAACTGGTACAGTTGTTGCCTTTTTGAAACAATGACTGATGCAGCATAATATAGAAAACCGTGAAGTTACCTGCTTCATTGGAATAAACAGAGACGGATTGGTGAAAGAGTGGAAGATACTGATGTTCAAATGTTGTTAAATATCCTTATACATGAATCTCTGAAACCTAATACACAACAGGCAATTAGTAGGAAGAGTAAGTCTGTACACTAATCTTTTTGGATGGAAATTTGAGTACAAAAATAAATTCTATTACATTTATAAAAAGACACAGTGCAATCATATGTACAATATTGGTTTCCTTAAACAAAGGAGAGTTGAAAGAGGGTAATGAAGATTCACTGCATTGCTTTCTGATGTTGAGGATGTATCACAAAGAGAGGTGAAGCCAGCTGAGGTATGATGAAACTGATCTATCACAAGAAATGATGAAACTGAAGCAAACTAAATACAAAGAAAGTTCAACAGGATAGATATGAGGAGGATGTTTCTCCTAGCTAAAATGTCAAGAACTAGTGGTTGGGTATTAAATTAGGGCAGGCCATTTAGGATTGAAATTATCCTTTGAAATCTCTGCCCCAGAAAAGTACAAAGTCTCATTATTTGAATTCACACAAACAGGGTCTGATATTTCCAGATATGAAAGGAATTAACAGATATTGGGCTGGATTATTATGATCAGGCTTGACAGGAACAGGTCAGCTGAATTCTTCAATTTAGCATAGTTATGGTCAGATTGTAATACTCTAGATCAAGGCCTACTGCTGCTTTTAAGAAGTTTGTGCATTCACCCCATGACTGCATGGGTTTCCTCTGGGTGCTGCGGTTTCCTCCCACAGTCCAAAGATGTACCGATTGGTAGGTTAATTGGTCATTGTAAATTGTCCCATGATTAGGCTAGGAGTAAATTGGAAGATTGCTGGGCAACATGGTTCGAAGGGCTGGAAGGACTTACTCCGCACTGCGTCTAAATAAATAAATATCCTGATTTCCGATTCTATTCCCTGAACCCAGAAAGATGCAATTTTAATGCTCTATCTCAACCTAAACCCAACAACATTTGTCAAATTAAAATGGGAAACTGAATTCTGGAATAACATAAGAGCATTCTTGGTACTATGAACTGAAAACATCTTACATCCAATAAAATAATTTTTGCAGTGTAGTCATATTGTAATGAAGGAGAAAGTGCCAGCCATTTTGAGTGACCAACAAACTTTGGATCATTGAAGAAGGAGAAATATTGCTTTCTCCTCCTTGTTGAAGAGAGATATGGACCATGCTCTTGGGAGATTTCCTATTCATGACATGCTGCCGTGGAACCTTTCACATACACCTGAGAACATAAATGAACTTATCTGAAGGACTGGACATGCACTTGGTGGCCACCTTAATAGATACCTCCTACACCTAATAAAGTGGGCACTGTGAGTGTATATTGGTGGTCTTCTGCCTCTGTAGCCCACCCACTTCCAGGATCAATGTGTTGCACATGTAAAGATGCTCTGCTGCGCACTACTGTTGTAATGCATGGTTATTTGAATTACTGCCACCTTCTTATCAGTTTGAACTCATTAACAAGGTATTTTCACCTACAGAACTTGTTTCACTGGGATTTTTTGCATACTTCTCTGTACACTTTAGACATCAATGTCTGTGAAAATGCCAGGAAATCAGCAGTTTCTGAGACACTCAAACTACCCTGTCTGGCACCAACAAACATTCCATGGTCAAAGTCACTAAGATCACATTTCAAAGCCATTCTGATGCTTGGTCTGAACAACAACTGAACCTCTTGACCATGTCTGCATGCTTTAATGCACTGAGTTGCTGCCACGATTGGCTGATTATATTTGTATTAACGAGGTATACCCAATAACATGGCCACTTTACCTCAGCAGTCCCTCAGTTCAGCATTGCAATGTCGCTCTAAATTATGGATTTTGCTTTTGAAGTTGGACTCAGCCCTATAACCGACCATCTCTGATCAGAATTTGCCATAAACTAGGGCTGTTTCCATAAAATCCCATGACTCAATGACCTTAAGACCCAGTGAATCAATTAATAAAATTATTCAATTTACCTGTTGTTGAATGGATCATTTAACTGAAAATATGCATGAATTTTAAATGTTTGCCCAATTTTATCTAATTTTGAAGTTGCCTAAAATCTTTACTACTTTAACTATCAATGTACAATAATCTGAAACATATTTATTTAGCTATTTATAAAGTGCTCAAATAGCTGTGCCAGTGTTGATAAGACTCTTAACAGTCTAACTGGACAGCAAAATAGAAACCTGAACTGCCCAAAGGATCCAGCTGTGATATTAGAAAACCTGAGGAGTTTGAAGCTGACTTTTCTAAATTAAATGTTTAAAAGTCATCTGAAATTGAGTATAAAGAATATAAAAGAAATCTTAGGGTTGTTTATTTGATTGTACAGAAGTGCCAAAGTGATGGCTATCTTCAGATTGCGGGTTGTATGGCAAGAAATTTGGTGGTCCATTTGCAATTATCTAGCTAACGGCATTCGAGACCATAAGCAGTTTCCCTGGTGTGGTGCTGTTTGAGAGATTAGTATGAACGCAGAAAAAATTCCCAATGTTTTGAATAGTTTAACTGGGTTCTTTATATCCATCTAGAAAGGCAAGAAGGATCTCTAGTAACCATTCCTCAGTTGTCTCCTGGAGAGGTAGCCCAGGCCTTAGCCAAAAGTGGACATTGATGCCACAACCTTAGATGCAGAAATGCAAACTCTACGGAGGCAAGTGCATACCTGGTTGAGGAACAAGAAGTGCAAGCATGTATGCTTTAAATTTGAAGTCCTTTATCAAAGAAATTAAGTTATTACTATCTCCCTCAATCATTTATAATTACAATTATCAGCAATAAATTTAATCTAACTTCATTACTATTGAAGGTGGCGTTATCCTTAAAGGTAATAAAACAGGAAACACTGGAAACTCATCTGATCAGGCAGCATCTGAAATTGAAACATTAACTCTGTTTCTCTGCCCCAGCTGATACCTGATCTGGTGAGTGCTTCCGGCACATTTTACTCCAGCTTTCCAGCATCACTTATTTTGATTTTCATTTGCACTTGAATTTATTGTGAGTGATGAGCATCAGTCAACTTAGCAATTATATGAAGCAATATTTCTGCTGTGTGAAGTGACAGCTCCCACTAATACTGACATCCTATCCCTAAACCCTCCTCATGTGTTTTATGCTGTCACAAGGATCTTTACACTCTACCTAAAAGTTTCTGATGATCAGGAATATCTTCCAATAATTAAAATAAATTAAAAATGATATGGTTATAAATTATTTAAAATAGTTGACTAATGATATTCCATTAAAACATTAATATTACATAGAATAACAAAAAAAAAATTACATTCACTCAGAGAGCCTTGAATCTTGAATCGTACCCTGGACTCTCAGTACTGACTTGTACCCTGCAGCAAACTAATGGTTCTGGATGGAAGTGTGCACTAGCCATCAGCACAACCTGGCCCATTCCTAGGCCTCACATGAAAATAAAATGTTAAGAGCTAATTAATGGAAAGTGCCCAGTGTCTATGAGATTTCATTTTAGCTGACTTTGAATTGACATAGAAAAACTTGGGCAAGACTCTCCGAAATTCATTCATAAAATGATCCTTTCAACAATAAGTAAATTGAATAACTTTGTTCATTGGATTATTGAGTATTCATGTCATCAAGTCATAGGGACTTAACGGTATGGAAACAGGCCCTTTCACTCACTAAGTCCACCCTCACCCAAGTACAATGCTCATTTCATCTTCAAAACAGCTCTTCTAAATTAAAGATGAATATTCCATCCTTTGATGATCTATGGTGGTGCTGGACTAACAGTCAGAGTTCTGGAATGTTGATCGAGAGAATAAAATCCTACTATAGTAGCTGTAGAATTTATATTCAAGCTATCAGTAGAATTAGAAATAAAATTTAAAAAAACATCTTATTTACATGAAACCTTACAGATTTTTGAAAAAAAAATTAATCTGGTTCACTGAAGTTGCTTGGAGAAGTTTCTTACTCAGTCTGGCCTAAAAGTCTTTTCAAACCCAACAGTGCGGTTGATTGTTAACTACTCCAAAAGATTTGGAGAAGTATAGAATAGGTAGGATAGATAATGGTTCTAGTGGTGACATTCACGTCATTGAAGGAATTAATTTCAACAAAAGTTGTTTGCAAACGACTATCTAATCAGGAATTCTCTTCCACTACAAATAAGATTTAACTCAAGCTATGCTTCAGATAACCCATCCAATTTGCACAATGGTGCAAAAAACAAAAAGAGAGAAAAGAAAAACGAACTATCTAGTGAGCGGCAATTCCGTGGGCGAAAAAGCCTTGTTAGTGAGAGAGGTCAGAGAATGCCCTGACTGGTTCAAGCTGACAGTATCTCAAATAGCCATGCACTACAACAGTGCTATGCAGAAGAGCATCTCTGAATGCATAAACACATCTAACCTCAAAGTGGATGGGCTGCAACAACAGAAGATCCTGAACATACACCCAGTGGCCACTTTATTAGGTAGAGGAGGTACCTACTATTGTGGACACTGAGTTTACGTGGCACTGTTATATTCATCAATAGGATTTTGATATAGCTTTTTTTAAGAATAAAACAAAATAACTACAGAAAATGTGGTCAAGATCTGCAACATCAAATATATTGTGAAATGTGTTTCCATTCAAGTTAAATTACTCTTTGAATACTATAAATTCCTTTATAAAATGCAATTATTTCATTATCCATAATCTGCAATTTTAAAGGAAATCAGTCCAGGAACATGAGCTTTGAAGTTAGCCCAACTTCATGACAAAGCAGGAGTATCAACCCTGCAAAGCAAACTGGAAAAATCAGGACTAAATGTGCATGTTATAAACCTATGATGGTATATGCATTGTGACCTTCAAAAGCAATTTATTTCAAACTGATGCCACCACAGTTTGGATTGTCTGTTTTCCTCATTTGGAACAAGACACTCATTCAGTCTGAGCAGTGGACAGTAGAAATCGGGGAAGGCAGGATTATAGATGATCCCCTTTTAGTCAGCTATCAGTTCTCAGTAATTATCCACTGTAAAAAGCATGAGTGAAAGCTGAATGTGAATGGGGTTAAGTTTAACTGTCTTGATATCTTCAATGCACCTGCATGGCTCATAAGGCCTGAAAGATGTTTAAAAGTCATTGGACATCTGAACACCAGCCCGCTGGGTCTGTCTTAGTTGACCATCAAGCATCAACATGAAGTAATCCAACCTGAATCCTATTTTACTTTTCACACATTCCCATAAAATCTTCCTGATTCTATTAACTAGCTAAGTGACCTGCCAGACCAGATGAAAAACATACTGGAGGTCAGGCAGCATCTGTGGTCAGGAACACAACAGTCGATATTTCAGGTCGAGATGCTTCATCAGGAGCAGCTGAAGGGACCCAAGGTGTTGAATGTCCCATTTCCCCCCACCCCCCCACAGATCTGCTTGATTATTACTCCAGATTCCAGCACCAGCAGTCTCTTGTGCTTTCAACCTACGAAACCCTTGTCTTCGGGATCTGGAAGCACTGATAACCGCCTGCAGCGTTGGAGAGATCACAGCCAAATTTGGCACAATAACCTCCCACAAGTAGCAATGAAATAACAACCTAATCATCAATGAGGCCATTGGTTAAGTAGTCCACGTTTTTAAAGCGAGGAAGTGACAAACACTTGGGATAAAGAAATTCTCTTGACTCTGCATATAATTTACAGCAAGTGAGAAAGGGGAAAATTAGTATTCCTTCATTTGGTGCAAGTCGCTCAACTGGTTGCTCAGGGAACAAAGCAACACTGCAATCAGAAATACTTAAGCTTGCAAGACCAATTACCATTTATCATCAGTGACCGAATGCGTACTTCTATCAAGGTCATCAATCAAGCGGCTGGATTCTGGTGCAATATTCTAGGAATTTTCTTGGAGCCACTGCACTTTCCCTCAACTGTCCTAACTTTCCTGGAACTACAGATTCTGCTAGCAAATTTATGCAGCTCTAAAGGTCAACTTTACTGAGTACCCAAGACCAAATATTATGTCAAAGCAAAAGGAATGGTTGATCTGATCCCCACTGCTATGTGCAACATAGGAACATATCAACCAGCAGCTAAACATTAATTCCCTTCCGCAGAATTTGCTGAAACAAATCCAATGTAATTCATTAAACGTGAAGGAAAGTGGAAAAAGGTGAATGTGAGGCACCTCTTTTTCTCACTTGACAATACATCTTTCTTCACTTAAGGGACAATCTTCAAAAGACAATTCTGATTCTTCTCTGTTGAACAGTGCAAGACAATGACTTTATTTCTTCCAGCACATATCAGCAAACAAAATTTCTTTCAGCATCAATGAAACGTAAAACGTTTTGTCTTAGTCAACCCTTTCTGGGAGCACTCACAAATCCTAAGGCTTAGGCAGGCGAATGCAGAGAGCGTCATTATCTTCACTAGTGCTATATTTCTAGACACCCAGCAGGGATTACTGAAGTGTGACCAGTGGTGAAAACCCTGCCAAGTTCCTTCTGTCTCCATTGCTTCAAGGGCTGGCCTTCAGCTCGGACCAATGCCAAGGAAATTTGGCTGGGTTTGCCTACTCACCATCTGGAATACTGCCCAATGGAAACGTCAGATTCACATCCGGGTTCTGGTCTCCTTATATTACCTTGTTTATTATGAGCACACTGTGTATGTAAACATTTTTTATAATAAGCGTTTGGATTTAGCTATTAGATGCTCAATGTCACAAATCACTTCTCAGTACTATAATTATCACATATTGTTATTGTTGACATAAAAACAGTGCCCCCGGCAGCCCTGGAACAGTTAAATACTGTACATGTTTACACATTGGATTCTCCAGCTCCAGTCAGCAGCTCGTATCTGCCAATTGGACCAGGCTAAAATCTAATCTGGGTCATGGATAAAAAAATGTAGAGCCAAGAAGTCACTAAACTATGTTCATACATGATCCAAGAGACACTGTACTTGCTTAATGTGCTTGGCTAGCTTTAATCTGCCAGATGAGAATGGGTAGGTGGCTATAAATTATCTTGGATGACAGATTAATTACAAATGTGTGGGGAATCTTACTGCATAGGGGGAGGTCAATCAGAACTCCGTGTCTGCAACAGCTTTCGGAAAAGGCTGCTTCGTGCCACTCCCATGGCCAAACCCGTCTTGCTTTGTTTTTAACTCGTTGTGAAGTGCTTTCTGAATCAGCTTCCTATCTACAGCAGCATAGTCAGCCACCTTTATTGTCAGATACAAAATAACTGGTGCTCATGTAAATGAGAAATTTATCAGCTTATTGCCACCTGGTAAAAAGGTAACTGTAAGTTTATGTAAACCTGTTGATCATAAACTCTGTAATGGAGCTCCCTATGGCCCAGGGAATAACGGCACCACCTGGCCCATGTGGAGTTTAGTTGGGTAAGGCTCAGCTGAATTATTCAAAAGGTCTATAGTTGGGGCTACCTTTGGCCTCAGCGGCTGGTTCTAGGGAAAAATCCATCAGTGACAGGCTGCTATTCTAAAGGACATAAAAACGTATTCCTTTTACTTTGGCAACTCACCTTAAGCTGCACAGCACTAAAGCACTGAAATACTCTTCCTCCACTGCCTGGTTTCAATCTCTTGGTCACCCGAGGAGTAACTGAGGGCAAATTACTGTTATGGGTGGCGTATAGGTGCAGTTTGCCGTGGAAAGGTGAAAGATTGTGATTCCAGTCATTTCTCCTCCTCTGACACCTAGCATTCAATGTCACTAATAATGAATAGGGACAACACCAACCCAATAATAAGTGCACAGACTGAAATAGGCCATTCCACCCATTCTGATCTCAAGCCTCCCGTTTATGATAATCCAACATTAATGCCATTTTCATTCTTTCCACGTTATCATCTCCCCTGCCCCACTAGGACCTACCACTAATCTACCTAGGGCAAAAGTACACTGGCCTATTAACCTACTGACCTACATGCCTTTTGGATGCAGAAGGGAACCTGGACATGCAGAGAAAATTACAAACACAGGAAGAATGAGCAAACTCTATCCAGACAGGACACGAGGTCAGAAATGCACAGAGATCATTGCCATTGCAAGTTTCATGAGGAAAGAGTTTAAAATGGGCCCAATGCACTTTATACTATGCTGTCCCAAAGGGAAGGACACAGATTTATTCCAACAGCACGGACAGGTGATGGCAAAGAAATATCAGAAGCAGAGTGAACTGTTACACACTCCCAAGTGATTTACTGAACAGCCACTGCCAGATGCCAGAGACCTACTCCATCTTAAACTTAATAAAGTGAGATCTAAACAAAATTTTAAAAAATCATACTGAAGTTATTCATTGTCTAACGAAACTAATGCCCTGCACCAGGTTGAACTGGCACACATCTACATTACCAAGAAGAATGAGCATATGACATGACTTTAGCATGTTGATACACAAAACAAGAAACACCAAAACACAATCCACCCTTTACCTTCATGTTCAAAGTCTGCACTTTTTATATTTATTAATAACCTTAATTTTATATGGAACAGTATAAGAAATGAAAATATTTATGGGTTTTATGGTTCTAGCTATGGTCCACGGTTTCATAAGATAGGTGGTCAAATCTCTGCATGTTAATAAATCTTACAGGAGTGGTCAGTATTGGTCCCATAACTGGTGTAAACCAATAGCAATTGAGGTGTCTGGTACATACATTCTGGAAAACAAGCTTGAGTATATCGGCAACTTCCTAAAGACTGCAATAAGACTAATATCAGAAGTTAGATTTCATTCTCTCCTTTCTTGCCATAATATTGGGTGTTGGATATTAGAATGGTTGGTTATATGTGTAAACTGTAACTAAATAGCAATAGGAGGAAGACAAAGCAATTCTGTTTTAAAGTCCACACAACTTGATTGCTGCAGTTTACCAAATAAAGCCATAAAAAAACCTGCAGTTTAGCAAATCTAAAATATTTCTAATTCTAGTCTTAAGGTTTATGAAGCAATTGTAATTTATAGATTAATAGCACTAGCAATATCCATCTGTGGCAAATGTTATAGATACATTGTTCATGGTAACACATGGATTGTGTTTCACCAAACTAAGCCACATAGTGCATGAAACACAGATATTATAGCTTCATTCCATAATTTCACAGCTCCCCCTCCCCTTGAAAGCTAATTTCTCCACTGCAGTACTTTTCACTCTTACCTGCAGTCAGCACTTTGAATACCATAAAAATCTGTATATGTGGCTGGATCCCACTCTCACCAGTTCGGTCGACAGAAAAGTGTTTTGTTTAAAATTCTCTCCCCCATAGAACATCTGCATTACTGTTTCAGAAACTTTTCCGTCTGAGCTTCAACTCAGACCACACCTAATAGCACTTGGCAATAGCAGCTGTAGCTTCATGTTATCTGGAAAGAGTCCAACTGAAAAATTTCACTGTAACAGAAGACAGGTCATGCAAGGCTAGTGAAAAGGAAACGTTTCCAATTCATTGAATCTGGAGCCACATAAGGCCAAGTCTGCTATGGTCCATTATTGTCACGACAGCTGGAGTTTTCGTCTATATGTCTAAGTGCCCAGAGACCCCAACCATTTCAGAACCACACCAAACACAGAAATTAACTTAGATCTATCACATTCAGAGAACAGTTAGGCACAATGTTAGAGAAACGTTAATTGTAAATCCCCTACCCAATTACTTTCAAAAATCCACAATAGTTTAAAAATAATTCAATTGGCATTTATTGCAAATTAACAGTCTGAACTACAAGCCAACAGCACATGCAGCAACTATTAATGTAGCTGTAGTACACTATTGTATTCACAGTATCTTAGCATGACTATAATACAGATTTTTAAATAGATCTATAGTGTGCATACATAATCAGGTACTTTGTACTGATGCAAATATCATCTCCCATTGTCATCTCATTAACCCATTCACAAATTGCTTACTTAAAAGATTTGTTGCTTTCTTTCAAGAATTTGGCCTACACATGCCCACAAGTGTGTGTAGTATATTAAGACCAACAGATGCTTCAAGAATTATTGATTCCATGTACCAATTTTATTTATATAGAAATACTTAAAAAAACATGAAGTAGCACCATTACTTAAGTTTTACCTTTATTATGTAGAACTTTAAATGTCAGAAAAATAAAACTCTTGATACAATTTCAATTCTTGTCTCAGCAAATATAATATTAGTATTTGACCATGAGGTTAAAGGCCCTTTATCATAAAATAAAATATATTTCGTTTTTAAACTTTGCTCAATAAAGTACATTTACGATCAAGTAACTTCACCTACATATACATAAACAAGTGGTAAACAAATGTATTAAAATAGAAATACTAAAAACTATAGTGGTGCAACAGAATCTGTAATTTTTCACTGGATTCTACTTATACAAATGTTAGAAAGCTTAACTGTTTCCTTTCATTGATTTTTGCTACTTTATAATTTCATTTTCGTAATAATATAGAATAAAATATGTTTTATATCATTGACTAGAAAATATGCTGGGTGAAGCGGGTTTATTTTAAAAGTCTCTTTCACTTTTTTTGCTGAACCTCCTTCCCTCCTGAATACTGCTTGGCGTGGTCTCACAGTCAGGCAACAGTATTGTGTGATTATTAACAAAACCATACAGTGTTCGTGGTGCCCTAGTTAAAAGGCCATTCGAAAATAAAAAGTTTTTTAACCCAGCTACAAAAAAGTTTCACTGAAATTAAATTAAAATACTTGTAAACATCTGCCTTACGAAATATAATTTTTCAAGTCAAAAAAGAATAAAATACTTCAATCTGTAATGCAATTCTGCTTTAGAATTCTCTTAAACCTGCGGATTTCACATAACAAACGCGATATGTTTGATGTTGTAGGTTTTTTTTGCTAACTTTTCAGGATGCGGTATTACAAAGGAGTATTTTGTTTGCATTTTAAGAAAATATACGTATAGCCTGAGTAACAGCTTTGCGACACACGGGGCATTCGGGCTGGTTGTTCTCACAGATGCGGTTCGCACAATCCATGCAGAAGAGATTGTGTCCGCAGGGGACCAGGGCGGCGATCACCTCGCTCTCCAAGCACATCAGGCAGTCGCGGCTGCCTTTCCTCCTCATACTGGAGGACGAGGAGGACGAAGAGGAGGATGAGGAAGAGGAGCAAGATCCGCCAGCTTCGGCGAGGACCCCGCCAGCGAGGTGGGCGCCGGGCAGCATCCCGCCAGCGCCGGGTCCTCCGCCCGCCGGGAAGGGTACCAGACCGATGGGAGAAGCGACTCCGCTGAGCGGGTCGCTGCGCACCCGACGGGCCAGCGGGTGGTGGTCGGGGCCGCCGTTAGCTTGCAGCGGAGGAGGTGGGGGTGGCGGCGGCGGAGGAGGGGGAGGGGAGAGCCGGGGAGGGCCTCCTCCGTTAGCTCTCCGTTGCTGCTGCTGCTGGCTGGACGATGCCCCGTTGTTGGAGGCGGCGGCGGCGGGTGGGTAGACCCCGTTAGTGGCGGCGGCGGCGGACGGCCGCTCATACTGGGACCACAGGATGGCGGAGGCGGGGGGAGCGGGCGCCGGGTCGAAGCTGGGCGACTCGAAGCCCAAGTCGCGCTCGGCTTCGGCGGGGGGGAGCGAGTCGCTGTAAGCGAAACCGTTGGCGTGGCCACCGTTGACGGAGAAGTGGGCGGCGGGCGGACTGTAGTCGGCTAGGCGGCCGGCCGTCCCGAAGTAGGAGTCGGTGGAGGCACTGCCCAGCGAACTGGAGCTGTCATTGCGGTAGCTGCAGAAGGGTTTGCGGCCCGGAGTCGGCTTGCTCCACAGGCTGCCCGCTCCGTTCAGTTCAAAGCCCACGTCGGTGCCGTTAGCGTGGAAATCGTTGTCGTCGGTCAGTTCGATCAGACCGCCAGTCCTCATGGCAATGTGAGCCTCGATCTCCTCCCGGGCCCGGTCCACATTTTCGGGCATACCGGTCACTTCGAAAACGGGCTCCTTATCTCGGCTTGGAGTGACGATGTAGGTGTGGGTCTGCTGCTGGATGCGTTTGATGGTCGCCCCCTTCGGCCCAACCACTAGCCCGACCACTCGGTACGGCACCCGCACTTGGATGGTGGTCTGACCTGGGAGGTTGGGCGGCCCCGGCGCCGCGCCGTTGAGCGCCGTGTTCTTGTTGCGAGACGCTCGGATCATGGAGAAGTGCTCGGCCGCTGAGATGATCTCTCGCCTGGCCATGGCCACATCCTCCTTGCGGCCGGTCACCACGAACACTGGCTCCTCCCCTCGCACTGGGGTCTTGATGTAGGTGTTGGTCTTCGCCCGCAAAGCTTTGATTTTGCAACCTTTAGAAACAATGCAGAGACAGAGACACACAAAACAAATCTTATCCTTTAGTCACCAATGCACACAAAAAAAAGCAGGTGGAAATAAAACCGAGACTCCGAGCAGGTTGGCCTGACGCGTTTTCACCCGCACAATGCGCTCTTCTCGCATATCTGTACTCTCCTTTGTCATCAGTTACTCAATTACTCAAGGAAAGGGGGTGGGGGAGAGAGTTCGAGCCAACAGTCCGAAAACAGTGTACAAGATTTCCGCTGCAAACATTACTCCCTCACTCTTTCACAGGTCTAAACTGAGCAGAGTATGTCTTTTTTTTTCTCTAGGTATGCTCCCAAATGCAAAAGACTGCATGCGAGACACAGAGTAAGGACCCTTACAGTTTGCAAGGCGTAGAGAGTGCAGCATGGAATTGTGTGTATCATAGATGCACGGTGAAGGTGCGGTATAGACTGTAATTAATGAGGATATAGTACATAGAACAGTCAGCCTATGATGCATGATGTAAGGCGATATTCTATAGGATGCAAAGTAGATGCACAGCGTAGAGATACATTGTAACAGGATGGAGATAAAGTAGATACAGTACAAACATAGATTGTATCAAGACCATGCAAAGCAACTCTACTTCATGTAATAGAGAGAGACAATGTATTCAATCAGTAGCATCAAAGCCAAAATGCAATATTTTACTCATAAGGGAGGGGTTGGGGGCACGGACCCCAGGTTCCTCGTTACCTTGTCTCCCTACGATCTCTGCTACATGCTCCGAGCTCGGCACGGGTACACACTCGGTCATATTGACGCTCTTTTTCCTCGGCTCGTTGTCGTAAATAGAGCTATCGTCGTTGTCCAGACCCAGCAGCGAGAGCTGATCCAAGGCGATCTGCAGCGCTCTCTGGTCATCCAGCGTTTCGCCTCCGCCGCCGCCGCCGTTGTTGTTGCTGCCGCCGGGGTTCCGCTCCATGTCGGCGAAAAGCGAGCTCGGCATCTTTTATTAAAGGGGAGAGAGAGGGAGAGAGAGAGAGAGAGAGAGAGAGAGGGGGGGAGAGAGAACAGAGGCTGAGCCCGAGAGAAGCAGGAAGGAATCAGACAAAAGCAAAAGGGAGGGGAGGGTATAGGGAGAGAAAGAGAGAGAGAGAGGGAGGGGGTGGGGGTAGTGAAGGAGGAGGAGGGGGTGGGGAGGGAAGGAGAGAGACAGAGCAAAAGCTGGAGTGGGATCGAAGGAGCGTAGGAGAGGCAGCCGGGAGCGAGGCCGAGCCGTGACCGGCTCCTGGGACCCGGTGTGACGCCGCGGCCGCCGCCTCCCCCCACTTCCTTTGTGTTGTGGGTACACGGGGCCAGCGGGAGGAGGAGCTGGGGAGGGGGCAGCCAGCGATCGCGGCGCGGTGGCACCCACAGCCGGTCTGTGGAGGTGGCCGGGGTTTCTTTGTGTTAAATTTCAGCTGCAGCCCCCACCCACCCACCCCTCCCTCCCCGGGCAGCCGGCAGCAATGCTCGGCTCCGCACGGCAGGCAGGCTGGCTGGCTGGCTGACTGGATCCCCTCCCCTCCCCTCCCCTCCCTCCCTTCTCTCTCTGTCGGGGCCGGCTGGCTCCCTCGCCCGCCTGCCCGCTTTCAGCACCGTCTCACCGCGTCTTCCTCCAGCCTCAGCCCCGGCAGCGCTGCCGAGCAGTGCGGCCCCATGACATCAGGCACACACGGCGGGGTCGGCGGGCAGAGGTTAAGCGGCGCGCCGCCTCATTGGCCCTTTTCTGTGCCGGAGAGGGAGGGAGGGAGCCAAGGCACCGCGAGTGAATGGGACCCTCCTTCAATCCCACCTCCCCCCCACCCCAGCGGCTGCTCCCGTTTACTACTCTCGAACAATGAAACAATGCGACCTGCAACATGGAGACGTTTATTTTCATTCAGAGCAGCTGTTGGGAATATATTTAAAAACAATCTGAAAGGTTTTCTTGTCACTTAGGCTCCAATAACCGAGCCTTTCTCCCAATATCTTGATTTACTGACACGAGTGGTCAGGATATTCTCACTGAGAAATCATCAAATCGCTCTTATCGGCCACAGAGGGTGTAATAAATAGCTGTGAATTTAATGATATCACAAGCACCCTGTCAAAGTAAAATATAAATCTCAGTGAAATTTCTGATCTGCCTGATAGTCGATTGATAGGCATCTCGTACCTACCAGGGTGCAGACAAATTATCGCTGCATGTTGTTGCTGTTTCTGATATTGATGATCCAGCCCACTATCATATACGATAGCTGCAGATAAGAACAATGGGCGTTATAGTTTTACCGGGATGTTGTGCGAATTTTTAATGACTGACTTATTGTCCTGGAGGTAGTTTTTTGTGAGAAAGTTGAGTGGTGCCAATTGAAATCCAGGAGAAACGCCAAGATACATTCCGTATCCGCCTAACTCATGTCCACAGCTAAAGCAGGTAGCCCCTAGCTCCAAATCTCAAGCTCAAACGTGTCTTTGTTGCAATTGTTATTACGTTCGGCGACGATGCAGTCGTTTTTTTAGGGGTGGAGAGGTGCTGCGTATTATTGATTGTACAAATGGAAGTATTAAACCATCAACCAAATCAAATGCAAAAGAAAACTTTTGTCAATTATTGAAAAGAATGTCGCCTTATATTTTAAAGTCAAGCGGGCAATGCAATTGCAGTTACGTCAGAACCAGCTCCGCGAGTTAGCTAATTGCAAATCCAATCTCCCTCCCCCAACGCACTCACACACAATAGAGAATATATTTAAAATAGTGTGCGATGGCTGGGAATTTGCGGTGCCTTTTCCATTCCAATGCATCTCGCCGGTAGGATTCCTGAACAAGGAAAAGGGCTGTGACAGTCACAGCTCTATAATTACAATATATACTAATATTACTGTTAACATCATTCGCATGCTGTCATTCCAGTTGCCGGGGAGGCATGGCGGGATTAATTCTCTTTCTTGTCTCTTGCATATAAACGAAGCATCGTATTCATGTGTCCAAGAGGGTCGGGTTTACGATCACACTCGGTATCAAATAATAATAATCGGGCACAGATGAACGGGGCAGGTAAACACACCCATTTCCGCCCAGTGTTTACTCATTCTTGTTATCTCTACATTTTCATTTCCACTGAGATTACGGGAGTGGTTAATTCAATGACGATTAAGTAACCACGGGAGGGAAAGAAATCTGTCTAATTTGTTTTATTTATATCTACACCAATTACCAGAGAATAAAGCTTGCAACATCAGTGTTATACATACCTGGTTTATATCCACGTTTTACTGTATGTTAATGAAATTGCAGTAACCATGCTTTAGCAGTTAATCTGGTTGCACCGGTATCCCGTATATAATTATATTCAGACAATCAAAAATTTGCACACTTTTAAATGTAATATCCTCAACATAGCGTAATCAAAGAGAATCATGAAGTCAAGCGTTCAGGGTGTCTAGTAATATAATTAAAGGCAAGAGTTTTCAATACAAATATTTTCATAAAAATGCTGCGCGACAACTGAAAGCGGAGGGGAGGAACACGTCATTTAAAAACGGTAACAGCCACTCACAGGACAGAATTCCATAATACTCGACTTTTCATTCTGATTTGAAGAAAAGGCTATTTGTGGAAGTGAGGCTCGGGAGGGAGACGGATCAGCAGTCCGATCACAAAAGACGCTTCTGCTCAGTTCGAAATCACTGGGACGGAAAGTGGCAGCGCTACCGCACAATGCTTATGTTAATATAGACTGCTTCAAACCCCCTCAAAGTGGAAGCTTTTGTCCAGATCCCTCTGCCTGTCTAGTTAACATAATCACATTAACCTTATAACACGTTAACTGCCTTAGTGTCTTAAATTATTTCCTCGAAATACTCCTTTTGCAAGCAGCTCATTTACATCATCTGCTGGCCTTCATCTGCAGGCTGAGCGAAGTCCTTGTCGCTATTTTGAATTTATCTGGCGATGTTTAAAACGCGGAGATAAATACTGTAGCACTCAGACGTTTTTAAGGTCCTCCTGGTTTGAAAGCTTATTGTGACTCCTGTTAATGTACGAACCCCGGACAATGCGGCGCACCCTGCGAGATGAAGCAGGACCAAAAGTCAATTGTGTCCCAGAGATGATACACCTTTGCTCCCCAGAGCTCCCTAGTGCAAGGGGAAGGAAATACGACTCTATATAAACTAGCGTTATAACGCAGTCTCAGCATTAGGGCAAGTTAATGTAGGGTACTTCACAGAGGATATGTGTTCACCGTTTGATTGTCAAGCACCATGGGATCTGAAAAAAAATCACGCCTTGTGTTGAAAACCACACAATGCAATTTTTTTACACGTCGAGAATAAAGGCGGTCGTGTATTTTCTTCTCTCTCGAGTGCAATTATTCTGTCTGTTTTCCTGATTTTATTTACGCTTATATCCGTGTTCAGAAAAGGATAGAGCATGCACTACACGCCAAAACAACGAACCCCGCACCGAACCTGCAACGTGCTGAAGTCGGGAGCAATCTTCTTTGTCGCCTCCTTTTAAACATGCCTCCTGAATATTTATCTCGGCCGACCAATAATATTTGATAACACATACTACCGTGCATATTATAGGAGCAAATTTAACAGGCATTAGCCATTGGTTTGAGTTATGTATTGTTAATAATAATTATTCACGCCTACTCCGTGTCCTACATGATTCTTCTTGTGGTCAGTTAAACAATTCAAAACTTTAAACAAAAACCGTTTTCCTGAGCTACTTTTATAAAGAAGGCAGAAATCCACGAAACATTTAATCGTATCGGAAATATTTCTACATTTAATTTAAGAATGCCTATTGTGGGTTTGAACAAAGGTGACCTGGCTGATTCTAAGCGCATTCTCAGAATGGTTCACTCCTGGCTTCGGGTGCATTATATTTGGTAGGAGAGATGCTTTTCTATAACAACGGCCTGTGGTGGAATGCGTTGGAGAATGTGCAGGAGGATAGGTCCTTAAAATGGTGTGGGTGAAGTTTCATACACAAAGTGAGAACCTCTGGCTTGCATCACCTCCCACACCATAAAATACAGATTGTACCAGGAGCTCATTCCTCTGTAGCGTTGTAAACTAAACTGTGATCTCACATTTCTCCGTTTGCTTGTTGTAATCAAACTTGCTGCTGCAGACCTTTAAAACAACATTTTCTTGAATTATGAATTGGGAATTGAGACAGGGAAAGGTTGAATAGGTTACGACTTTATTCCTTGAAGGGTAGGAAAATAGGAGGAATCATGTCGTAGTGTGCAGAATTATGAATCAGAGTCAGGTTTATTGTCACCGGCATGTGTCGTGAAATTTATTAACTTAGCAGCAGCAGCTCAATGCAATACGTAATATAGAACAGAAAAAATAATAAATACATTACAGTATACGTATATTGAATAGATTAAACATCGTGCAAAAAAACAAATAATATTTATTAAAAAGTGAGATAGTGTTCATGGGTTAAATGTTCATTTAGGAATCGGATGACACAGGGGAAGAAGCTGTTCCTGAACCACTGAGTGTGTGCCTTCAGGCTTCTGTATCTCCTACCTGATGGTAGCAGTGAAAAATAGGGCATGCCCTGGGTGCTGGAGGTCCTTAATAATGGACGCTGCCTTTCCGAGACACCGCTCCTTGAAGATGTCCTGGGTACTTTGTAGGCTAGTACCCAAGATGAAGCTGACTAAATTTACAACCCTCTGCAGCTTCTTTTGGTCCTGTACAGTAGCCACCCCTCCCCCCCATATCAGACAGTGATGCAGCCTGTCAAAATGCTCTCCATGGTACATCTGGTACATTTATAGAAGTTTTTGAGTGTACTGTTGACATAGCAAATCTCTTCAAACTCCTAGTGAAGTATAGCCGCTGTCTTGCCTTTTTTATAACTGCATCGATATGTTGGGACCAGGTTAGGTCCCCTCAGAGACCTTGACACCCAGGAACTTGAAACTGCTTACTCTCTCCACTTCTGATCCCACTATGAGGATTAGTATGTGTTCCTTCATCTTACCCTTCCTGAAGTCCACAATCTGCTCTTTTGTCTTACTGATGTTGAGTGCCAGGTTGTTACTGCGGCACCACTCCACTAGTTGGCATATCTCACTCCTGTACGCCCTCTCGTCACCATCTGAGATTCGACCACCAATGGATGTATCATCAGAAAATTTATAGATGGTATTTGAGCTATGCCTAGCCACACAGTCATTGGTATGGAGAGAGTAGAGCAGTGGGCTAAGCACACACCCCTGAGGTGCACCAGTGTTGATCGTCAGCGAGGAGGAGATGTTATCACCGATCCGCACAGATTGTGGTCTTCCGCTTATGAAGATCCAATTGCAGAGGGAGGTACAAAGGCCCAGGTTCTGTAACTTCTCACTCAGGATTGTGGGAATGAAGGTATTAAATGCTGAGCTATAGTCGATGAACAGCATCCCGACACAGGTGTCTGTGCTGTCCAGGTGGTCTAAAGCCGTGTGAAAAGCCATTGAGATTGCATCTGCCATTGACCTATTGTGGCGATAGGCAAATTGCAATGGGTCCAGGTCCTTGCTGAGGCAGGAGTTCACTCTAGTCATGACTAGCCTCTCAAAGCATTTTGTCACTGTAGATGTGAGTGCTACCGGTTGATAGTCATTAAGACAGCTCACATTATTCTTCTTAGGCACAGGTATTATTGTTGCCTTTCTGAAGCAAGTGGGAACTTCTGTCCATAACAGTAAGAGGTTGAAAATGTCCTTGAATACTCCCGCCAGTTGGCTGGCACAGGTTTTCAGAGCCTTACCAGGTACTCCATCAGGACATTCCGCCTTGCAAGGGTTCACCCTCTTTAAAGACAGCCTAACATTGGCCTCTGAGACAGAGACCACAGGGTCATCAGGTGCAGCAGGGATCTTCACAGCTGTAGTTATATTCTCCCTTTCAAAGTGGGCATAGAAGGTGTTGAGTTCATCTGGTAGTGAAGCATTGCTGCCATTCATGCTATTGGGTTTCGCTTTGTAGGAAGTAATGTCTTGCAAACCCTGCCAGAGTTGTTGTACATTCGAAGTCACCTCCAACCTCATTTGAAACTTTCTTCACCCTTGAAATAGCCCTCCACAAATCATACCTGGTTTTCTGGTACAGGCCTAGGTTGCCAGACTTGAATGCCACAGATCTAGCCTTCAGTAGACAACATACCTCTTGGTTCATCCAGGACTTTTGGTTTGGGAATGTACAGTAAGCCTTTGTAGGCACACACTCATCCACACAGGTTTTATGTCATAGCGGGGGCACTGGGAGCGGACCCAAATGCAAGATACAGACACTGAAGTACTAGGAACAGGACGGGACTAGAGTTAGGGATGGGAGAGGAACACAGACTTGGGCTAGGACTTTGGCTAGGAAAGCAGGATCTGGTCGAGGAACTAGGAACTTGGAACCTCGACAAGGACTCCAAGCCAGAGACTGGGCAGGGACCTGGAACCTGGGTCTTACCTCTGGCTCAGACCCCAGATCTAGATTAGGACAAGACGTGGCTACAGGACGAGGAGTGGCAACCGGGCTGGGTGAGGCACATGGACAGGACGAGTGAACTCCAGCACAGGGCTGGGTGAGGCACATGGACAGGATGAGAACATGAAGCCTTGACTTGATTGAGAGAGACAGGAACACAGAGCCTTGGTCGTGAGAGAACAGGAATGCAGAGCCTTGGTCGTGAGAGAACAGGAACGCAGAGCCTTGGTCATGTGAGAACAGGAACGCAGAGCCTTGGTCGTGTGAGAACAGGAACGCAGAGCCTTGGTCGTGAGAGAACAGGAATGCAGAGCCTTGGTTGTGAGAGAACAGGAACATGGAACACAGAACCAGGACCCCTCCTTGGGAACAGGATCTGGGGCCAGGGCTCTACACAGAGTCAGGACCCCTCCTAGGGAGCAGGACGTGGGGCCGGGACACATAAACACAACACTGAGAGACAGATACCCACTCAAGGTAGCAGCCAACGGCTGGACCTACCTAGCGGAGGCGAGGGCACAAAGAGACGGTTCCCAACACAAGGTAGTGGCAAATGGCCGGACCTACCTAGCGAAGGCGTGGACACAGAGACAATTCCCAACTCAAGGTAGCAGCAAATGGCCAGACCTACCTAGCGAAGGTGAGGACACAAAGAGACAGTTCCAAACAATGAAAGACAGTTCCTCATCTAGACACAGCAAGGCCCCGGTCTTGCCCTGACAGATGAACCTGATGGTGTTATAGGCGAGGACACAGGCAAAGGTAGCAGGCGAGGCTTCAGGTGAAGGTAGCAGGCGGCGCTTCAGGCGAAGGTAGCAGGCGAGGTTTCAGAAGGAAGGGGAAGGGGAGGGAACAGTCCAGCAACTGAAGCTGAACCCAGGAGATGTTTATGTAGTCAGTCCAAAATGAGAATCATGTGCCTCAATTAAGGCACACAACAGGACAAGGGAAAAGGGAAAATGGAAAACCTGGAATACAGATCGATGGACCGGACCATGAACCGGAATGCAGACTTCACGGACCAGACCATGACATTTTAATGAAGTCAATAACAACTGCAGCATACTCATCCAGATTCAAAGATGAATCCCTGAATACAAAGCAGTCCATCGTTTCAAAGCAGTCCTGTAAGCGCTGCTCTGCTTCCCTTGTCCAGACTTTCTTGATCCTCACTACTGGTGCTTCAGTCTTTAGTCTCTGCCTACACTCATGGAGTAGAAGTACAGCCAGGTGATCAGACTTCCCAAGTAAGGGTGTGGAATAGCATGGCAGGCATTCTTCATGGTGGTGTAACAGTGGTCCAGTGTGTTGTTTCCTCTGGTATTCAGTATAAATAGACTGAATGCCTGCAACCTTTTCTCCCCCTCAGCTTGGGTGAGACTAAAACTAGAGGCTTAGGGTGAAAGGTAAAATATTTAAGAAGAATCTGAGGGGAAGCTTATTCATTCAGAGGTTGTTGTGTATGTGGAATGATCTGCCAGTGGAAGTGATAGATGCTGATTCATGAGGTTTGGATAGATTACATGGGAGGGAGGCGTTTGGGGGAGTATATGGTCAGATTGCAGGTAGATGGGACTATGAAATAGATCAAGTTGACATAGACTAGCTGGTTCTAAAGGCCTGTTCTGCACTGTAAGAGTCTAAGTGAGTCTATGAGACTAACTTAGGACATGCAGCAAGTGATGCTGCACTTAGATAGATAGATAGATAGATAGTTAGACAGTTCACGCTTAATTGCCATTCAATCATTCACATGAATACAGCCAAACAAAACAATGTTCCTCTGGGGCAAAGGTACAAAACACAGTATCAACAGTCAAGCACAGCACACGTCACCTATAGTTACTATTACAGAAAACATACAGTCACAAATAAATAATATAGCGCAGATCATTGAGTGTCACGGCCTGTAGATTGGCAGTGCAAGGGATGCTGTCATGGGGCTATTTTTCTGCAAGAGCAAGCACACAACAGTCATCATCACCCGCTAGTGCAGCCACAGAGAAACACAGTCTGGCTTGTCTTCCACCGAGCAAACGCTGGAGGAAATCACCGACAGGAAGGAAACCGGCACGGACTCCAGGGTGTTCACCATGCCTCTGCTCTCTCCAACACTACCTCCAGCTTTTCCTCCCCGTGGGCCACTGCAACAGGCTTGAGCAGCTGGGCTAAAAGCTAGAAGTGTGGAATGTGAGCGCCGCAAGTGAATGCATACGGGTGCAGCTGCATTTGTCCGATCTCCTGGAAATGGAGGAGGGAAGCTGTAGACAGAATGTCTGCATAGGTACTGTATATACCTTCAAGTTCCCAAAGAACAGATGGACAGACAGCTGGTAGATCTGGTACCTCTCAGCTCCAGCAGTGCAGGTTCTGTCCTGTCTCTGTGTGGATTTGCACATTCTCTCTGTGACCGCACGGGTTTCCTCCTGGTGCTCTGATTTCCTCCCACATTCCTAAAGCATGTAGTTTGGTAGGTTTACTGACTGCTGGTGAGTGTTAGGATCTGGGGTGGTGGGAATGTGGGGAGAATGAAATGGGTTAGAATGGGATCAATGGAAATGGGAGTTAATGGTTTGATTGGACATAATGGGCATAATGGGGCAAAGGGGGCCAGTTTCTGTGTTGGGTCTCTAATGACTCTCAGATGAACAGGAGATTCTCCCCTCAAGCCTGTTTCACTGGACGATCTATATCCTGACTTGATTCATCCATCTTTGTTCCATAGTAAATTGGCTGACAAAAATCTATTGGATTAACATTTAAAGTAACCATTGAATTAGCAGTAATTGTTGTTTGTGTTGAGAATTCCACATTTCTAATACATTTTGAGTAGGGATCTTTCCTCACTCCATTCCTGTGAATTTAGACTCTGCATGCATCTCCAGTCCTTAGCATTGAAAATTTCAATAATTGTTTATAATTCATTTTTTATAATAACCTATAGCCTAAATTTATCTCTCTCTCTCTCACACACACACACAGCCCCCTCCCCCCAACACACACACAAACACACACCTGGAACATAGAACAGTACAGCAAAGGAATAGGCCCTTCAACCCATCATATATTCCTGAACTAATTAAGTTATAATACTAGTAGCACTAATCTCATCTGCCTGCACATGGGTCTTATCCCTCCATTCTCTGCATAATCATCTACCTCTGTAAGAGGCCCTGGATTACCTTTATCATGTTTGCTTCCCTCCCTTCCACTACCACTCCTGGCAGCACGTTTCAAATGTCCCTTACTCTCTGTGTAAAAAAAAAATCTTGCCTCACAGCCACCTTTGAACTTTTGTCTTCTCACAGTCGACATTGTGACCAACTAACTACTTTCTCAATGCCACACATCATTTTATAAATTTCCACCAGATCCCTCCTCAGTCTCCATCACTCCAAAGAAAACAACCCATTTTATCCAACCTCTTCTTCCAGCACATACCCTATAATACATGCAGCATCCTGGGAAACTATTTCTACACTTCTCCAAAGCCTTCACATCCTTTCTATAATGGAGCAACTAGAATTGTAAGCATTACTCCAAATGTGGCCTAACCATAATTTTATAAAACTGCAACATAACCTTCTGACTCTTGGAACTCAATGCCTCAGTTAATAAAGGCAATCATACTATACACCAGCAGTTCCCAATCCTTTTTTATGCCATGAACCTTTACCATTATCTAAGGGATTCATGGATCCCAGGTTGTGAACCCCTACAATACATCTTCTTTACTACCCTATCAACCTGCGTGGCCACTTTCAGGAAGCTGTAGACTTTGACCCCAAGATCCCTCTGTATATCAATGTTGTCTCTTTACATTTGATCTTCCAAAATACAATACCTCACATTTGGCCAGATTAAATTCCATCAGTTACTTCTTCACCCAGAATCTATATCTTGTATCCTTTGGCAATCTTCTCCCCTATCCACAACATCACCAATATCTGTATCATATATTGTCAACTACCTCTGTTATCTTAGGCAAACCAGTTCTGGATCCAAGCACCAAGTCACCATGGATTCCATACATCTACTGGATGAACCCAACTTTGGTTGAATACCTTACTAAAGTCCATGCAGACACATCCACTGCTCTACTTTCATTGATCACCTTCATCACCTCTTCAAAAACAAATTTGTAAGCTATGACCTGACCTGTACAAAGCCATGCTGACGGCCCATAAATTAGGTTATGCATTTCCAAACTCCCATAAATTCTACCCCTACTTACCCTCTCCAAAATCTTACCAACCATTGCTGTGAGACCCACCTGACTGTAATTTGCAAGATTATCCCTCTTTCTCCTCTTGAACAAAAGAACATAGATAGTTTAGTGGACTCATCTAGGGAGGCTATTTGGGTGGAATTGAGGAATCGGAAAGGTGTACTGATGCTTATAGGGGTGTATTATAGACCACCTAATGGGGACCGAGAACTGGAGGAGCAAATTTGCAAGGAGATAGCAGATATTTGTGGTAAGCGCAAGGTTGTGATTGTGGGAGATTGTAATTTTCCATACATAGACTGGGAAGCCCATTCTGTAAAAGGGCTGGATGGTTTGGAGTTTGTCAAATGTGTGCATGATAGTTTTTTGCAGCAATACATAGAGGTACCAACTAGAGAAGGGACAGTGTTGGATCTCCTGTTAGGGAATGAGATAGGGCAGCTGACAGAGGTATGTGTTGGGGAGCACTTCGGCTCCAGTGATCACAATACCATTAGTTTCAATATAATTATGGAGAAGGATAGGACTGGACCCAGGGTTGAGATTTTTGATTGGAGAAAGGCCAACTTTGAGGAGATGTGAAAGGATTTAGAAGGAGTGGATTGGGACAATTTGTTTTATGGGAAGGATGTAATAGAGAAATGGAGGTCATTTAAAGGTGAAATTTTGAGGGTACAGGATCTTTATGTTCCTGTTAGGTTAAAAGGAAAGGTCAAAAGTTTGAGAGAGCCATGGTTTTCAAGGGATATAGGAAACTTGGTTTGGAAAAAGAGAAGGATCTACAATAAATATAGGCAGCTTGGAGTTAATGAGGTGCTCGAGGAATATAAAGAATGTAAAAAGAATCTTAAGAAAGAAATTAGAAAAGCTAAAAGAAGATACGAGGCTGCTTTGGCAAGTAATGTGAAAATAAATCCAAAGGGTTTCTACAGTTATATTAATAGCAAAAGAACAGTGAGGGATAAAATTGGTCCCTTAGAGAATCAGAGTGGACGGCTATGTGCAGAGCCAAAGGAGATGGGGGAGATTTTGAACAATTTCTTTTCTTTGGTATTCACTAAGGAGAAGGATATTGAATTGTGTAAGGTAAAGGAAACAAGAAGGGTAGTTATGGAAAGTATGACGATTAAAGAAGAGTAAGTACTGGGGATTTTAATATAAAAGTGGATAAGTCTCTGGGTCCAGACAGTATATTTCCTAGGACCTTGAGAGAAGTTAGTGTGGAAATAGCAGGGGCTCTGACAGAAATATTTCAAATGTCATTAGAAACGGGGATGGTGCCGGGGGATTGGCATATTGCTCATGTGGTTCCATTGTTTAAAAAGGGTTCTAAGAGTAAACCTAGCAATTATTGGCCTGTGAGTTTGACGTCAGTGGTGGGTAAATTGATGGAAAGTATTCTTAGAGCTGGTATATATAAATATCTGGATAGACAGGGTCTGATTAGGAACAGTCAACATGGATTTGTGCGTGGAAGTTCATGTTTGACAAACCTTATTGAATTTTTGGATGAGGTTACTAGAAAAGTTGACGAGGGTAAAGTGGTGGACGTTGTTTATATGGACTTCAGTAAGGCCTTTGTCAAGGTTCCAAACGGAGGGTTAGTTAGGAAGGTTCAATCGTTAGGCATTAATATGGAAGTAGTAAAATGAATTCAGCAGTGGCTGGATGGGAGATGCCAGAGAGTAGTGGTGGATAACTGTGTGTCAGATTGGAGGACGGTGTGTAGTGGTGTGCCTCAGGGATCTGTACTGGGTCCAATGTTGTTTGTAATATATATTAATGATCTAGATGATGGGGTAGTAAATTGGATTAGTAAGTATGCAGGTGATACTAAGATAGATGGTGTTGTGGATGATGAGGTAGGTTTTCAAAACTTGCAGAGAGATTTAGGCCAGTTAGAAGAGTGGGCTGAAAGATGGCAGGTGGGGTTTAATGCTGAAAAATATGAGGTGCTACATTTTGGTAGGACTAATCAAAATAGGACGTACATGGTAAATGGTAGGGCATTGAAGAATGCTGTAGAACAGAGGGATCTAGGAATAATGGTGCATAGTTCCCTGAAGGTGGAATCTCATGCGGATAGGGTGGTGAAGAAAGCTTTTGGTATGCTGGCCTTTGTTAATCAGAGCACTGAGTATAGGAGTTGGGATGTAATGTTGAAATTGTATAAGGCATTGGTAAGGCCAAATTTGGAGTATTGTGTACAGTTCTGGTCACTGAATTATAAGAAAGATGTCAATAAAATTGAGAGAGTACAGAGGAGATTTACTAAAATGTTGTTTGGGTTTCATCTCCTAAGTTACAGAGAAAGGTTGAACAAGTTAGATCTTTACTCTTTGGAGCATAGAAGGTTAAGAGGGGACTTGATAGAGGTGTTTAAATTTATGAGGGGGATTGATAGAGTTGACATGGATAGGCTTTTTCCATTGAGAATGGGGGAGATCCAACAAGAGGACATGAATTGAGAGTTAAAGGGCAAAAAGTTTAGCGGTAACATGAGGGGGAACTTCTTTACTCAGAGAGTGGTAGCTGTGTGGAACGAGCTTCCAGCAGAAGTGGTTAAGGCAGGTTCGATGTTGTCGTTTAAAGTTAAATTGCACAGATATATGGACAGGAAAGGAATGGAGGGTTATGGGCTGAGTGCAGGTCGGTGGGACTAGGTGAGAGTAAGAGTTCGGCACAGACTAGAAGGGCCAAGATGGCCTGTTTCCGTGCTGTAATTGTTATATGGTTATACTACTCAGCAGTTCTCCAAGATCTCGCTTACAGCTAGAGAGAACATATTGATCTTGATCAAGGTCACAGCAATCTATCTCTTACCTTTCTCTTAATAAACTAGGGAATATTCCAACAGGCCCTGGGGTCTTATCCACCTTAATGTTTTCATGAGACCCATTCCACCTTGTTATCTTAAAATACTCTAGCATATTAGCATGCTCCATACTGATCTTACTATCTTCCATGTCCTTTTCCCTGGTGAATACTCAATTTGTCATGGTCAAGTCTGTGAAGTCCGTATTCCGGTTCACGGTCCGGTCCATCAACCCTTGCTCCAGGTTTTCCTGTCTACCCTGTTTCTGTTCTTGTTGAGCTCTAATTGAGGCAGCTGAGGCTCGTCGGGGCTGGCTGCATAAATACCTACAGAGACCAGAGCGTGGCTGCTGGATTGTTCTTGTCCTTACTCCTTGTATCCCTTCCATTGCCTTCTGTTTCCTCGCCTGAAGCTCTGCCTTGTCTTGTCGGTAACTCCCGACTCGCCTGAAGTTCTCGTCTTGCCTTGCATTGCCTGAAGCCTTGCCTTGTCTTGCTGGTAACTCTCACCTCGTCTCGCCTGCAGTCTTGTCCTGGAGCCACCCTGTACCTAGCTCCCTTCCTGTCCCTTGAATCCGCCCAGGTAAGCCAGGCCGTCTTGCTGTTACCTGCAGTTGGTTCTGTCCCTTCCTGTCCCTTGCCTCCGTCGGGCAAGCCAGGCCGTCTTGCCGTTACCTGCGGTTGGTTCTGTCCCTTCCTGTTCCATGCCTCCGTCGTGTGGTGATCCGCGCCCTGCCCAGGAGGAGCCTGCCTAGCCACAAGCCTGAAGACCCCAGCCTCCTGCCTCCTGCCAAGTCTCGTCTCTAGCCTCTAGCCTCTAGCCTCAAGCCTGAAGACCCCAGCCTCCTGCCTCCTGCCAAGCCTTGCCTCGTCACTAGCCTCTAGCCTCATGCCTGAAGAATAAAGATTCCTGCCTCCTGCCAAGCTTCGCCTCTAGCCTCAAGCCTGAAGACTCCAGCCTCATCCTGCTTGCCTGCCAAGACTCATCCTTGCCTAGTTCTGAGGTCTGAGCCAGAGGCAAGACCCAGGTACTGGGTCCTTGTCCAGTCTCTGGCTCGGAGTCCAAGTCCAGGCTCCTAGCTCTCTTGTCCAGTCCTGTTCCAGGTTCCTGGTTTTCCTGTCCATGTCCTTGCCATCGCCCTGTATCCTAGTCCTGTCCCGAGTACTTCAGTGTCTGTGTCTTGCACTTGGGTCCGTTCCTAGCCACCCCGCCTTATGACACAATTAGAACCTTGCCCACATCCTCTGCCTCCAAGTACATGTGTTCCTTCCTTTATCCTCTAGCAGTTCTGCCCTCTTCCTCTCCCTCTTGCTCTTGACATATATATAGAATGCCTTGGAATTCTCCTTAATCCTTTTGCCAATGATCTTTGATAGCCCTCTCTCTCATTATGTAAAGTTTCCTGACCTTGCTATCACTGTCCTTACTTCTTACTAGAACATACCTGTCCTATGTTCTGTGCAGTTGCTCTTTAAACAACTTCCACATTTCAGATGAGGATTTGCTCAAAATCAACAGCTTACTATTAATTTTCCCTCCCTCCTGCCTAGTACTTTCTCCTGCCTAATACTTATTTACAACTATGATGACAACTCCTTAAGTTTTAAGATAGTTTTCTAAATACTGACCAGGGTAATTTCCCAATACAAGTTTCAGAATGACTCCTCTTCTGTATTTCTCTATAACTTGTTCAGCTAATAGTTGTCTGTGCTCTGTGTCCTATGTCTTCAGAAACTCTCTCGGATGCACCGAGGAAATTCTATTTCGTTTAACCCTCTTGGATTAAAGGAGTCCCAGTGTATACTGGGGAAGTTGAAATTACCCACTACTACAATCCTGGTGTTTTGCATTTTTCCCCTAATCTGCCTTTTCCTCAACATCCTGTGACTGTTGGGAGGAGGGCTATAATATAATCCCATCAGACTTTTGCACCATTCTTATTTTGAGTTTATCCATATAGACTCAGTGGACGAGCCGTCCATTATGTTCCCTCTGAGTGCAACTGTGATATTTTCTTTGATTAGTTTTATAACTATATTCACCCCTTTTTACCTCCACGTCTATTTCTTCTAAGACTACAGATCCCGGGAACATTACACAGCCAGTCCCATTCCTCTCTCAACCAAGTTGCAGTATCAGGTCTCTTTATCCATGGGAATATTCCAGAAATAAAAGTGAATTTGAATTTAGGAGGGAGAGAGGAAGAAAAATTAAAATGGAAATGGAAGAAACACTGAATAAATTGTAGGAGCTGCAGGTCAACAAGTCTTTGCATCCCAGTGGACTAGGATCTTAGGAGGGTAAATTCTGTGTTCAGTTTTAATTTTCTATTCGATTTGTGAACAAATTTCACATCACATGCCAGTGATAATAAACCTGATCCTGATTGGGATATAACAAATAAAACTCCTCTGTTCAGAATGGCATGAAGACAGAGTCAGAGAATGCAGATCCATTAGCTAGCTTGTGTCACAGGGAAAATATTAGAGGCTTATAACAGGGTTTGTAGATCTTTGTTGGGCCCGATTCATTGCATCTTGCCAACCAGAGAAAGTCCTGTAATGCAAGGCAATCGTCTACCATCATCAATATACTACCTCCTACACCAAAGTTATTTTTCAGAATAACCTTCGATGTGGCATCTAATCAATGCTTTCTGGAAACATAAACTTTGTACATACACAATCTTTACCTACAGCACAAGTCATTTTGCCAAAGAACTCTACACATGACTTACTTTTCACAAAACCACATGGACTTGCTTACCTTGAATTTTACAAAATACTCATGTTATATCTTTAACACTAGCTTCAAATATTTCTCTATAACTTGTTTAGCTAATAGTTGTGCTCTGTATCCCTTTTTGTATAGAGAAGTTTTATAGTTGCTACTTTCCCATCTAATGAAGTCATCCCTGAATTTAGAGAAGTCTGGAAAATTAAAATCAAATCCCAATTCATTCTATTTCTAGGTTGTTACTTGATTCTTCTATTGTGATGACTGACAAAAGAACACTTATTTATCTGTCAGCTGTTTGATTTCTTTTGTTAATTCTCTGGATTTGCTTTCCATAGGGCCAGTGCTCACTTTGTTGAGCTTTATCCATTTTCACATTTCTAATTTCCTTTTCTTTAAGTGTTACACAATCTTTAACTAGTAAAGTTGGCCATGGATAGTGGGTCCTTTCATTGGAACTTTCCTTTTTCATTGGAAAATATTTGTTCTGAGTATTCTGAAAGATCCCCTATAATGTCTATACTGTATATTAAAAAAAGACTGACCCATTAAACTTACTTTCTGGAACACTCCAGCCTGCTGAGTTCTGTTCATTTGGGCTGTATAAGCATTTAGTAAGCATGCACACTTTCCCTGTTATGTGGATGAGTGCTGGAGGAAAAGGAAGGATTGTGGGATGAAAGGTATTGAACGGAAATGTTGAAATTAAAGTTGTGTAAACAAAAGAAAAAAGTGCCTTTGTTGTTTGAGCGTTAACAAGCTTGCTCTGCCTTAATGCCCTCAAAATCTCCCTTATTTAAATTGAAAGTACTTTCCGTAGATCCATTCTTCTCTTCCTCCAAATAAATGTAAAATCTACTTGTAGTATGTGTGCTGATGGAGAGGTGTGCCTTATCCTACTTTTGTTAATTATCTCAATAACATGTCCAGTGTTCGTTGCCCTCTCATTCGATAGCAAACTCTAAGGCACAATGAACTTCTCATTTAGGCTAATTTTGCAACTGTATATATAGATGAAAATCCACCATCAAGTTCACCATGCCTTCCTGGAAAGCTCCCATTATTTCTTCCTTATGCTCTGTCCTACCATGCGGTTGCTACTAGGGAGTCTGTTCACTATTCCCTAAAAAAAGCAGGACTAGTATTTATTGCCCATCCATAATTATCCTTCAGGTGGTGGTGGTGGTGAAATGCCATCTTGAGGCACTTGGTCAATCTGCTCCCTCTTGAGACTGCAACAAGGAAGATGAAGAACTAGCAATTTGTGTCAAAATCTAGATACTGCAGCAAGGAAGATGAAGAACTAGCAATTTGTGTCAAAATCTGGATACTGCACATCTTGGGAGGGTAACCTGCCTGGCGGATTTGTTAATCATAAATGCAGGAAAGTCTGCCGATGCTGGAAATCAAAAGCAACACACACAAAATGCTGGAGCAACTCAGCAGGTCAGGAAGCAACAATGGACATTAATAAACAGTCAACATTTCAAGCCGAGGCCCTTCTTCAGGACTGAAAGGAAAGGGGAAAGATGCCAGAATAAAAAAGTGGTGGTCGGGGGGGGGGGGCAGGGGAAGGAGGCTAGCTGGAAGGTATTAGGTGAAGCCAGGTAGGTGGGAAGGGTCAAGGGCTGGAGAGGAAGGAATCTGATAGGAGTAAGGAGTGGACCACAGGAGAAAGGGAAGGAAGAGGAACCCTCAGGGGAAATGATATACAGGTGAGGAGAGATAGAAGGCCAGAGTGGGGAACAGAGAAAAAAAGGTGGGGGAGGAAAAAAAATTACAGAAATGAGAAATCAAGCATGAATATCACAAGTTAACATGAGTTCAGAATTCAATTCTGATGCCATTTGTAAGGGATTTCCACATCCTTTTCTGACCTGAAGAAGGATCTCGGCCTGAAACGTCACTGTTTATTCATTTCCGCAGATGCTGCCTGACTTGCTGAGTTCCTCCAGCATCTTGAGTGTGTTGGTGGAGTTGTTTCCGTGTGTGGTAATTGTTGCTTTTCAGTCTATTGAGATCTTCCTAGAAGTGCACGTATTTGAAAAATATTGTCCAATGTGTCCACTACCTCTGCTACCACATTTTTTGGCAAACTAAAACGCTAGCCAGAAGATAAAGGCCGTATGTCATCATTTAGCTCTGTTTGTTTATCCTGAAGATTTCCTCCCTTGATATTGATTGAATATTGTTTGGTTGGATCTACTATCTGCAGGTGCTGTCCATGATCAGCACCCTGGCAAACATAATCAGTCAAAACGGGGAAGATCTATCTAGTTGGACCAGTGTCATGAACTCCAGAGCAGACCTTCAGTGATGCAAATAAAAAGCCCTACTCCAAAAACCTCCATTAGTATACAGTAATAACTGGCCACCAGACTTTCAGAAGCATTTTATAATTAAGAGCAAAATAAAGAATCAGAATCGGAATCGGGTTTAAGTTCACTGGCATGTGTCACGAAATTTGTTAACTCTGCGGCAGCAGTACAACGCAATACAGGATAATAAATATGGAGAAAGAACTGAATTACAGTAAATATATAAATGTCTACTAAATAGTTAAAATAAGTAGTGCAAAAACAAACAGAAGTAAAGAGATAGACAATAGACAATAGGTGCAGGAGTAGGCCATTCGGCCCTTCGAGCCAGCACCACCATTCACTGTGATCATGGTTGATCATCCACTATCAGTATCCAGTTCCTGCCTTATCCCCATAACCTTTGTTTCCACTATCTTTAAGAGCTCTATCCATCTCTTTTTTGAAAGCATCCAGAGACTTGGCCTCCACAGCCTTCAGGGGCAGAGCATTCCATACATCCACCACTCTCTGGGTGAAAAAGTTTTTCCTCAGCTCCGTTCTAAGTGGCCTACCCCTTATTCTTAAACTGTGGCCTCTGGTTCTGGACTCACCCATCAGCGGGAACATGCTTCCTGCCTTCAGCATGTCCAATCCTTTAATAATCTTATATGTTTCAATAAGATCCCCTCTCAGCCTTCTAAATTCCAGAGTATACAAGCCCAGTTGCTCCAATCTTTTGACATATGACAGTCCCGCCATCCCGGGAATTAACCTTGTGAACCTACGCTGCACTCTCTCAATAGCAAGAATGTCCTTCCTCAAATTTAGAGACCAAAACTGCACACAGTACTCCAGGTGTGGTCTCAGATAATGAGGTAGTGTTTATGGTTCAATCACGAACAAGAGAAAATCTGCAGATGCTGGAAATCCATGCAACATGCACAAAATGCTGGAGGAACTCAGCAGACCAGGCAGCATCTATGGTATGACCATTTTCATAGAGTCTGTTTTCCATAGATACTGCCTGGCCAGCTAAGTTCCTCCAGCATTTTGCGTGTTTTCATGAGATCAATGCCCATTTAGAAATCGGATGACATAAGCTGTTCCTGAATCACTAAGTGTGTGCTTTCAGGCTTCTGTAACTCCTTTGCAAAGGTAACAATGAGAAGAAGGCATGTCCTGGGTGGTGTTGGTCTTTAATGATGGACACCACTTTCCTAAAGCACCACTCCTTGAAGATGTCTTGGATACTACAGGAGCCAGTACCCATGATGGAGATAACTAATTTTACAAGTTTCTGTATCTTATTTCGATCTTACGGAGTAGCCTGCCCCCACCATATACCCGACAGTGATGCAGCCAGTCAGAATGCTCTCCACAGTAAATTTATAGAAGCTTTCGAGTGTTTTAGTTGACAAAAACCAAATCCCCTTAATATCATAATGAAATATAGCCGCTGACTTGCCTTCTTTATAGCTGCATCAATATGTTGCATCCTGGTTAGGCCCTCAGCAATATTTTGATACTCGTGAACACGAAAACATTAAAAAAAACCTGTAAAATTTTTTAAAGAAAGCAATCCATTGAAGCTACTTAGGCATTAAAAAATTAAGCAAAAATATCACACTTTAAAAATAAACCTCAGTCATTTTACTTGCCTTGTCCATTGCACAGAATTCAATAACTGTTTCACAGTTTAACTGCGAGAGAATCTCAGCAGAACAGGACCCATGGGAGTATACTAGCAAGGTGCATTGAGAAATATGACACCAAATATCAGTGAGAGATTGTGAGATTTCCACATTTGATCTCACTGGCATAGACTTAGGAAGCAATAAATACCGATCTTTGAATATCTCACTTTCTGATCTTCCTGTTTAACATTTTTTATATGCCCTTAGTGCCTTTTACTATGAACTTAGGAGCCAAAATATTTGCCTAAGTTGTCCACAATTTCTCTGTTCCCTTGTATTAGCTTCCAAGGAGAAAAACATTTACTTTCGTTATCGGATTTCATATGCAAGCTTGATTTCACGTTACTTAATTTCATTTTCTGCAGGTTATCTCTCTTGAGTCATCTTTCACTAATTTCAAAAGTTCTCAGGCCCTCTACTACTTTTAGCAAGCTTACCATCTCTACTTTCAACTTTGTCAAATACTTATTTTCACCATGCTGTTTTTATTTCTTCTGAGAATGTATTTACCTTCATTCCCTGAAGATGATCAAGTATTTACGGGGTTACAGGAGCAGACAGGAGAATGGGTTGAGAGGGATAATGAATCAGCTGTGATGTAATGGCAGAGCAGACTCGATGGGCCTAACTCTGCTCCTATGTCTTACGTCTTTTTTAAAAAAGTATCAGTCATTGCTCAGCTACATCTTACCTTTTAAACACATTTCTTAATCCTTATTAAAGTAAAGTAAAGTAAAGGCATCCGTTAGTCTTGTGAGACCATGGATCTGCGCCTGGAAAGTCTTCACTCTCCAGGGTGCAGGCCTGGGCAAGGTTGTATGGAACACCAGCAGTTGCCCATGCTGCAAGTCTCCCCTCTCCACAATACCAATGTTGTCCGAGGGAAGGGCATGAGGACCCATACAGCTTGGCACCAGTGCCGTTGCAGAGCAATGTGTGATTAAGTGTCTTGCTCAAGGACACAACACGTTCCCTTGGCTGGGGCTTGAACTCACGACCTTCAGGTCGCTAATCCAATGCCTTATCCACTTGGCTATGTGCCTACATGAATTTAATAAGGATTTAATAATCCTTATTAAATTACCTCCAAACCATATAAAAAACCAAATGCCTTATTTCTAATTATAAACTGTATTTAAGTTTGTCACTTTTGAATTCAACGTGAAATTCTAACATGAACTCGATGTGAAATCCTCCCCAGATAGTCTCCTACTTTGAGATATCTAATGAATCCCATCTCATTACAGATGACTAGATCTAAAACAATCTTTCTCCATGTTGGGTCCCTGATATTTTCATGGACAGTCTCAAATGCATTTCATAAATTCCTCTTCAAGGCCTCCTTCACTCGTTTGCTTTGTTTGGTCCACATAAAAATTCCACTGAATCAGCGTAGTGGATAGCACGATGCTTTTACCGTTCAGGGCACTCCCGGATTCAAAGTTCAATTCTGGCACCATCCTGAAAAGAGTGTCTGCACATCCTCCCCATGGAATTCATGGGTTTTCCCCGGGTGCTCCACTTCCCTCTCACATTCCAAAGATGTACCACAGAGGTCATTGTAAGTTGTCCCGTGATTAGGTTGGGGTTAATTGGGGTTGTGTGGTTGCTGGGGACACATGGCTCAAAGGGCTGCCATATCACTAAACTCAGTACTGTGCAGTACAAGAGCTTTGGCCACAAATATATAGTTAGGGTGCCTAAGACTTTTGCACAGTACTGTAAATTTTTTTGTAAATCTGGTGAGATAAAGGATACTGGGAATGGCGAGGGTGGAGCACTGAGAGACGGGAGTGGAACAGTCGGCAGAGGCGGAAATCAGTGCGAATGCAGACACACCCAGCCCTGAGACACCAGGCAAGGTCATTCGATTCCAAACAATTGGTTTATTGATCATTACAGAATGTCTCTTTGGTGCTTCGCACTCCCTTTCCATTTTTCCAATAGTGATCCCCTCTCCCTGCCCCCTTCCCACCCTCAGCCCACAATAGAGACCCATATCAGAGTTAGGTTTATCACCACTCATATATATCATGAAATTTGTTCTTTTTTTGCAGCAGTACAGGGAAACACATAAAGTTACTACAGTACTGTGCAAAAGCCATAGCCACACCCTAGCAACATGTATGTCCCCAAGACTTTTGCACAGTATTATAAATAAATAAATGATATTTACATTATTTCAGGATCTTTATTATTGCTTGACTGATACTTTCTAGAATAGCATAGGTTTGTCAGGGACCAATAGAATACTCCTTTAGATGTTTTCTACCTCCTGTCATTCCCTATTTCTGATCTTCACTAAAAATCATGCTATTTTCTGATCGTTTAAGCCAAGATCCTTTGAATTTCCAGCATCAACTGATTTTCTTGTGTTTGTGATCCCTTCTCACATAATGATTTGCAAATACCTTCCTTGTTTTCTGAAATGTCATTCTGAAGAATCTTCATTCCTATCCACTGTCACCATGCAGCTATATGTCTGGAATGTGATTCAATGGTGGTCATTTATCTCTTGTTGTGCCGTAATGTATTATCTTGTTGTGAACACTTTGTGTATTTTTCCATTTCTGTAATAGTCTCTCTGGTGCTTCACACTCCCTTCCCATCTTCTCAGATTGCCCTCTTCTTTCCCCCTTCCCTCTGCACAAGCCATCAAGGCACCTCCTGTTGAATCTCATATCCATGTCTTATTGCAGGGTTATGTTGACTGATTCATTTTTTTAATCTACTTCCCATCACTAATAAAACCACAGATCACCAAATTCCTCTTGCTTGGATCCTTTCTACACCATGTTTTTTCAGTATCTCTTTCCTTGTTGACCTCAATGCCTCCCATTAACCCCAGAAGCTTTCAATTCATAATTCTGCACCTCACCTCTGAACCCCTTCTTTATTACCTCATTCATCACTCTCTGATTCCACCTGCCTCTGGAATTTTTTGTCCTTGAGGAAGTTAAATGCTCAGATGAGAATTCTAAATCTGAGGTGCTTGAGAAAGGAGAGCAGATTCAGGTCAATGAAAGTAGTGCTTAAGCAGGCAGCAAGACCATGAAACGTTTCACGTCAGGAAGAGCAGGTTCCCAATGCAGTGCTCTCTGCCAGAGCTAAGGTGGAAGGAGTTGTGGGCCCAGGATTACAGGTGAGCAAGTGGCCAGATGATGGTATGTCAAGGGACAATGGAGTACGTGACCTTTCCAGGGCACAAGACTGGGTGGAAGTTATGGAGATCCTGGGATGCACAGTCCTCAGGGTCCCCCTCTCGGCCTCATCAGTGTAGTCCAAAGGAAAGAAAAGCAATGCATTTGGCACCAGCTTGGCTGCAGGAGCTGCCAGAGGGATGTTTAAAGATGCCCAGCCGCCTTAGGGGCTCCACTCCAGACTTTGTCTCTGGGTTTACTCCGGTAGCCTTGGTCTCTCCCGAGGCTGCTCACAAGGAAGTGGGGCTATTTACCCACAGCTGGGGATCTGGTTCATGTGCACCATACTGTGCCCACACACCAATGGGCTGTTGCGTGTGCAGAGGCCAGACCTTCTCCCTCTCCTCTGTAGTTGAGATTGAGTTCAAAAGGAGTTCAGTTTCCGTGTGTCGCCAGCGAGGAGGCACTACATGAGGTTTGCTGTTGGAGAGGCTATGTACAGGCAGGGAGAGACTTACACATTCAGCTCCCATTTCACGAGACTGCTGGCCAGCGGTGAAAGATGAAAGCAAGAACGACAAGCATGACAACAGTCGATGCATCACAACAACCATTTGAGCACGTGAATTGAATTGACTTTATTTCTTACATTCTTCACATACGTGGTCAGAAAACTCATAGGATGAAGGAAAGCAACAGTGAGAAATCTCCAGTGCCCAGAAACCTAGGAGATTCATGAAAATGCAGCCATATTTTCCTTTCACATTTAAACTGGCTCTCCCTACCTGCTCCTTTCACAACTTATGATCTCATATACAAGGTCCACCATTCATTCCCTGGTCCCAAGAAAAGAAAACTGAGATGGGAAGCCTGCAAATACTTACTGCTGGCCTTTCAAATAATAAATCTGTTGCATTCCCCTTGCAGAATTAGGTACTGTAAACCCCAATGCAAAGAGCTGATGTGATGGATGATATCTCTGCTGTGCCCGATTAATCAATGCTTTCCTTTCTATTGGAGAGGTACAATGCAACTGTACCCTTGTCAAGAGCTTCCTCTGTCCTAACCCCCATTTGACTAGATGATAGCAGTGATGTTGATTCCTTTCTATTGAGACACTCACCTTGATCATCCTATCACTGCAGTTGTGAGCTGGATGTCTAAACACCAAGCCCAGGCAGCGCTGAGGTTTTTGTAAGATACAGCAATGGCTGCATTGAAAAATATTCATTTGAAAAACAAATCACCACATCTTCATCATCCTGCAGCAGTATCACAGGTGATGGAATTATGATTTGAAAAGTGAATTGTATCGGTCTTTAGAAAGAAGATAATTGTCAAGATCTGGGTTGAAGTAAGGAGTGATTCCAACTTAATATTCTTGCAGAGAGTTGCCACAACTATCCTGGCCTGTTGCCTTTCGAAAATTCCATACCTTTGTGATGCAATAGTGAGTTACTTTGAACATGCAACATAAGGAGAGGCCAGTCCATCCATTTGGCCAGTACTGATAATTATACATCACATGAGCTCCCCCTGCATCAGCTTTCTTCTTATACTCTGCACGTTCATTTGCTTGCCACAGCCACTTACAGATTTCAAATTTAACCTTAGTGTGTACTAACCAGGAGAGATGGTTATGTTCTGTCTGGGTAGCCTCCAACCTAATGGCATGAACATTGATTTCTCAAACCCCCACCCATTCACCATTCCCCATCTCCTTCTCCTTCTCTCACCTAATCTCTTTACCTGCCCATCACCTCCCTCTGGTGCTCCTCTCCCTTTTCTTTCTCCCATGGCCTTCTGTCCTCTCCTATCAGATTCCACTTTCTCCAGCCCTGTATCTCTTTCAGCAATCAACTTCCTCTTTACTTCACCCTCCCCCCAACTCCTGGTTTCACCTATCACATTGAGTTTCATCTTCCCCTCCCCCCACCTTCTAACTCTGACTCCTCATCTTTTTTATTCCAGTCCTGATGAAGGGTCTCAGGCTGAAACATTGACTATATTCTTTTCCACAGATGCTGCCTGGCCTACCTAGTTCCTCCACCAATTTGTGTGTATTGCTTGGATTTCCAGCATCTGCAGATTTTTTCTTGTTTGAGATGGCTGATTGGCCAAATCATTTTAACCTCCGGAAATTTAGTCAAAATTAGATTTATAAACAAAATCATCAGCTTTATAGAATTACCGGGAATATCCCGCTCTCGACTGTTAATTCCCCAATTGCTCCTAATCCCCTTTGATTGTGCCACGGTTCTGACCATTAATTCCCCATTTTCTCCTAATTTCCTTTAATGGCAACACACCTGGTTTTCATCAAGACCTGCAACATAGGAACCCCGGCTTTGCACCCACTAGTTGCCAGATCGTTGGTTTTGCCTGTGCGGTAATTAACGTTTCCTGGCCACTTAGGATTGTGTGTCCTAAGTTTTGCTTCAGTATCAAGATTTACCTGTGAAACTCGGTCTCTCCATGTGAAGAAAGGTTTTATCAGCTGCTTTCCTTGCTACGTTCCGTGTCAAGATAGTCCTGCCTGCCTTCGGCTTTCCTGCACACCCTCCTGTTTGCCATTCAATGCCCACACCCCTGTCTGCAACTGAATTTAACCTCCGGGCCTATGTTCTGTATTTGAGTTCGCCTCATTCCTTGAAACAGAATGATCTGACCTAGCGGACACAAATACCCTTTAACAAGCCCTCGCCAGCCAGGGTTCCCTACTGGGACAGCATGGCCAACTCCTCCGGGAGGTCACGAAGAACCTCCATTCCCTGTTGGTTCAGGTCATGCAGATTGGTGACCAGGTGGACCGTGTCTCCACCCAGTTTACTCAACGCTCTCCTGGAACCCTGTCTACACAGCCCCGACAGCCTGTAGCAGCAACACCCCCGCCAAGAGAGCCTGGCCTACCTGAACTGAAGCACTACGCTGGAGATTTGGGGAAGTGTCGGGCCTTCCTTCTTCAGTGCTCCTTGGTGTTCGAACAGCAGCTGTCCACGTACTGCACGGATAAGTCAAAGATTGCTTATATCATGGGGTTGTTGCGGGGAAGTGCATTAGTGTGGGCCACAGCTGTTTAGGATAATCATCCGGATATCTGCTCTTCTTTTGCCACCTTTATCACGGCGATGAGAAAGATCTTTGACCACCCCGTCCATGGTAAAGACACCGCCAAGTGACTACTCACTCTCCACCAGGGCACACGCAGTGTTGCCGAATATTCCGTGGAGGTCCGGATGTTAGAGGCCAACTCAGGGTGGAACGGTAAGGCACTCCAAGGGGTATTTCAGAATGGCCTCAGTGACATGTTGAAAGACGAGTTGGCAGCAAGAGACAGCCTGAATTCCCTGATCTCCCTAGCCACCAGGTTGAACAATCGCCTCCGAGAATGCCATAGAGAAAGAACTGGTTGTCCACGACCTTTATCACTCCTCAGCACTCATTACCACCTCCTGCCAGAACAAGCCTTTCTCCTCCTCCTGTTCCAACAGTAACTCCCAGCCCTGTTGTTTCCCCCACCCCGGGAGAGGAACCCATGCAGCTGGGACGGAATCGCCTTTCTCCTGTTGAACGACTCCAGAGAATAAGGGTGTCTATATTGAGTGTCTATATTGCGGCCAGTCTGGCCACTTCCTTACCAATTGCCCCCTTTGGCCAAAAAGGGGAGGCACACCAGTGGCAGGGGGGACCCTGGTGAGCCAGAGAACTTTCCCTTCTGAACCCCGACCCCGGGTGCAGCTCCAAGCCACCTTGTGTTACAACCAACAGTCCTCGTTTCTGTTAGCTCTAATGGACTCCGGCACCGAGGGGAATTTTTTAGATGAAAACTTAGCCGTCCAAGCTGGAATTCCTCGTGAGCCATTGTGTACACCCCTGGAAGCCCGGGAACTGGACAGTAGACTACGGGCCCAAGTCACAAACTGCAGAGAACCTCTGCCTCTCATTTTCTTGGAAACCATCAGGAACAGGTACGATTTAATTTAATTTCCTCTCCTCAGGCCCCTATAGTTCTTGTTTACCCCTGGTTAAGTCAACATAACCCCCACATTGATTGGTTCGCCGGGAAGATAATCAGCTGGAGTTCATTTTGCCATTCCACTTGTCTGCAATCAGCGCTTTCCCCAGTGGAGGTCACCACGACCTCATCCGCGTCTGAACCCCCTGACTTATCCAAGGTTCCAGCAGAGTATCACGATCTGGGAGAAGTGTTTAGCAAGCAACGGGCTCTTTCCCTGCCTCCACATCGCCCTTATGATTGCACAATTGACCTTCTTCCCAGAGCCTCACTACCTACCAGTCAGCTGTATAACCTGACCCGGCCTGAGAGGGAAGCAATGGAGGCTTACATAAAGGACTCCCTCATGGCTGGCCTTATCCGACCCTCATCTTCCCCTTTAGGTGTAGGTTTCTTCTCATGGGGAAGAAAGACGGCTCACTGTGCCCCTGCATTGACTACCGGGTCCTGAATAACATCACCATAAGGAATAAGTATCCCCTGCCCCTTATCAACTCAGCTTTCGAGCCCCTTCACGGAGCCACAACTTCCTCTAAGTTGAACTTCCGGAATGTCTATCACCTGGTCAGGATAAGGGAGGGCAATGAATGGAAAACAGCTTTTAACACCCCCCTTGGCCATTTTGAATATCTAGTCATGCCATTTGGTCTCGCCAATGCTCCCGCTGTTTCCAATCCCTGGTAAACGACATCCTTAGGGACTTTATTAACCGCTTTGTTTTCGTTTATTTGGATAACATCCTAATATTTTCCCGTAATCTTCATGAATACACCCACCATGTCCATCAGGTTCTGCAGAAGCTTTTGGAGAACAAGCTATTCGTTAAGACAGAGAAGTGCGAGTTCCATGCCCGTTCTGTCAGTTTCCTGGGATACACCATCGAGAGCGGGTAAGTGAGGGCGGATTCTGAGAAGATCCGGGCGGTGGCAGAGTGGCCAAAACCCACAACACTCAAACAACTTCAGCGATTTCTGGGGTTTGCAAATTTCTACCGTTGCTTCACCAGGGATTACTGCCGGGTCGCAGCGCCCCTTACTCAACTCACCGCTCCTGCGACCCCTTTTCACTGGGACCCCGAAGCAGACTCAGTCTTCTTGGAGCTGAAGAGGCGTTTCACCTCCACTCCCATCCTGTTCCAACCCAACCCCTCACGCCAATTCATTGTGGAAGTCAACGCTTCCAACTCTGGGGTGGGAGCGGTCCTCTCTCAACACTCCGTCTCAGATCAGAAGCTCCATCCCTGCATCTTGTTCTCTCGCCGTCTATCCCCCACCGAACAGAACTGCAATGTTGGGAACCGGGAGTTGCTGGCCGTCAAACTCGCTTTGGAGGAGTGGAGGCACTGGCTGGAGGGAGCTGAACATCCATTCATCATCTGGGCGGACCATAAGAACCTGGTGTACATCCAAACCACTAAACGACTTAATTTCCATCAAGCCAGTTGGGCATTATTTTTTGGCCATTTCAAATTCACCCTCACCTATCGTCCTGGGTCCAAGAACAGGAAGCCAGGTGCTCTCTCTCGTCAATACATCTCCGAGGAGGTCCCTCCCAACCCCAATACAATCCTTCTAATGTCCTGTGTTGTGGCTGCCCTCATCTGGGAGATCGAATCCATAGTCACAGAGGCCCAACAGACGCAACCTGACCCAGGCAATGGACCTCCCCCTCCCAATCGCCTCTTCATGCCAGACTGTTTGGTCTCAGGTTCTTCAGTGGGGGCACACTTCTCGTTTCGCCTGTCATCCTGGAATCGATCGAACTCTGACCCTTCTGAAGCAACATTTCTGGTGGGTCTCCATGGAAGCTGACACTCGCTCCTTTGTCTCTGTCTGTTCTGTGTGTACCCGCAGAAAAGCCTCCCATCAACCACCTGCTGGGCTGCTTCATCCCCTACCTGTCCCTGGCCGCTCTTGGTCCCACATCGCTCTGGATTTTGCCACTAGACTACGCCCTTCACATGGGAACACTGCTGTACTCACCATGACGGACCTTTTCTCCAAAACCGTGCACCTCGTAGCCCTTCCCAAACTCCCTACAGCCAGTGAAACAGCTGACCTCCTTGTCCATCATGTCTTCCGCCTTCGTGGAATTCCCTCTGACATTGTTTCTGACTGGGGCCCCCAATTCATCTCTCAAATCTGGAGGTCCTTCTGTCAAGCCTTTGGAGCCTCAGTAAGCCTGTCTTCCGGGTTCCATCTGCTGACTAACGGTCAAATGGAACGAACAAACCAGGACTTGGAAGTAGCACTGCGTTGCATAACCGCCAGCAACCCATCGTCCTGGAGCACCCATCTCACTTGGGTGGAGTATGCCCACAACTCCCTGGTCAGCACCGCCACCGGAATGTCTCCCTTCGAATGCTCCCTTGGTTATCAACACTCTCTGTTTCCCACCCATGAAGACACATTGCTGTGCCTTCTGTTCAGGCCCATCTCCGCCAGTGCTGCAAGGTCTGGAAGGATGCATGTGTGGCCCTGCTCCGCTCAGCCGACTGCAACCAGAGGATTGCCGATCGCTATCGAGTTCCTGCACCAAACTATCGGCCAGTCCAGAAGGTTCGACTTTCTTCAAAAGACATCCCCCTCAAGAATGACTCCAAGAAACTTGCCCCCTGTTACCTCGGACCATTCGAAATTGTGAGCATAATCAACCTCTCAGTGGTCAAACTCAAACTGTCTAGATCCATGCACATTCATCCCACGTTCCACGTCTCCCAACTGAAACCTGTGTCTGACAGCTCTTTGTGCCCATCTGCTGAACCTCCTCCACCCACCCGGGTCATTGACGATCACCCAGCTTACACCGTCCGGTGAATACTGGATGTGCACCACCGAGGCAGGGGTCTCCAGTACCTGGTCGATTGGGAGGGATACAGTCCTGAGGAGTGCTCCTGGATTCCTTGATCCTTCATCTTGGACCCTTCCCTCATCCAAGATTTCCATCGAGACAACCCGGACAAGCCTGGAGGATCGCCTGGAGGGTACTCTCACGGTCTGGACCGTTAATTCCCTAATTGCTCCTAATCCCCTTTGATTGTGCCATGGCTCTGACCATTAATTCCCCATTTTCTCCTAATTTCCTTTAATGGCGGCACAACTGGCTTTCATCAAGACCTGCAGCCTAAGAACCCCAGCTTTGCACCCACTAGTTGCCAGATCGTTGGTTTTGCCTGTGCAGTAATTAACATTTCCCGGCCGCTTAGGATTGTGTGTCCTACGTTTTGCTTCAGTATCGAGATTTACCTGTGAAACTCAGTCTCTCCGTGTCAAGATAAGTGCTCTAAGTTTTGCTTCGGCACCAAGGTTTACCTGTGTAACTCTGTCTCTCCATGTGAAGAAAGGTTTTGTCAGCCGCTTTCCTTGCTACGTTCCATGTCAAGATAGGCCTGCCTGCCTTCGGCTTTCCTGCACACCCTCCTGTTTGCTGTTCAACGCCCACACCCTTGTCTGCATCTGAATTTAATCTCCGGCTCTGCGCCCTGCGTTTGGGTCCACCTCGTTCCTTTTAACAGGGAAAGGTCAGTCAATTGATAAATGTTGAATATATGGAACTTTTATCGGAGGAAAGAACAGAGTACTTTTTAACAGGAAGTTTTCTGCAAAATCAGTATCATTCCAAAACACAGATGTTGCGAATTGAGTTGAATTGAGTTGAAATCTTTGCCTTAGTTGTTTATAAATTAATACAGTTCCTCATGATTTGTCACAGTTAGCTCTAAGAATGAAAACATCACATTTCTTTCCTCCTCCTTGATGCATACCTGGTGCTTAAACGTTCATGGGTTTGCTGATTTTCATCTCCACCCAAGCAGAACTGCCAAGGGCCCGTTGGTAATTTCAGTCAATCTCCTGTGAGATTAACATTTTTGAATGGGAATAATCTCTTCATGCTATGATCAAGCCACTGCATTCTCTTCATTTTAGGATACCCGAGAGTTTGTCGATACTGAAAAAAAACCCTTAAGCATATTGTTATTTGCTGGAAATGGTTGAAGTGGAAAAGTTTAAATTTTTTGAACTGCCATATCAGATGTTCATTCTTAACAAATGAATGTAGCAGTCATAAATAGAACTTGTAATGAAAATCCTTGCATGAGAATGAATGGGCACTGTATGATCTACCTTAAATGACTAAGGAACTCAATGCACTTTGGAGAGTATTAACTTATTTATCACACAGCATTGCTACAGATTGTTCCTTGTTTGGATACCAGCTATCTCAAGAGCAGAGGAGCAACTATGATAGAGACGTGGAACCTGATGATGACGGGGTAATCTCTGTGGGTTTAATTAAGCTTTTGCTTACCTGCTAAATCTGGTTTTACTAGATGTTACTGAAAAAGTACCACTGAAGGTTTCCTGAAAATAAGTCTCTGCCAGTTCACCAATTTGATCAAATGATGCGTGAATTAAAGATCTCTGTAAAGAAAATGGGAAACCTTTATTATTCACTAGGTATGAAATACACATAAGGGGCAAAGTGCTAAATTCAATATCCTTCCTATAACCCTAGACTTGTCATTGTTCAGCCATTCTGACCAAAGTGGACTGATCAGCAGCACACGATGTTAGGAAGTTCATAAGTAATGTACATCATCATTTAATGGAATCCACCAATTTGCTTAGATCCTAAAATTACAAATGCAGTAACAACAGCTATTATGCAGCTATCATCACTATCTCTGCGTTAATCCCAAACTGATCTTCATTCACTTCATCACCGACACTGGGTCAATTGACTGCATAGCCAAACTCCTGAGCAATCACATCGTCAAGTTTACCAATGACATGACAGTGGGGGGGCTCATCATCTAAAATGGTGAGAGGAGATGGAAGAGCTCAAGGCCTGATGCCAGGAAAATAACTTCTGCCTTAGTGTCAACAAGACAAAGGATTTCAGGAGAACTCGTACCATTCACGCACGCTTTTACGCTGATGGTACAGCAGTAGGAACTGCAAGCAGCTTCCAACTCCTGGGAATGCACATCACCTTCAAACTTTCATGATTCCAGAACCTATCCTACACATTCAAGAAAGTTCATCAACACTTTTTCTGAGCAGGTTGATGAGAGTTGGACTTTGCACACCCATACTTACATCATCCTACAGATGCACAGCAGACAGCACCCTGACATGCTACATCACTGTTTGGTACCGAAGCTGCACTGCGGCAGACAGAAAGGCTCTATAACAGGTAGCAAAAACTGCCCAACGCATCACTGGCATCAGCCTATCCACCATCAAGGATAAATAATATCATGAACGATCCCGCCCATCCTGCTAATGGACTGTTTCTTTCACTCCTATCAAGAAGGAGGCTATGTAGCATGCACACCAGGACTACTGGACTCAAGAACAGTTACTTTCCCCCAGCAGTAAGGCTGATCAACACCTCCACCCATTAACTCCATCACTACTTTATTTATCATTTCCTGTCAGTTACCTTACGTACAGCCTAATTTCACTTTATGTACATAAAATCAATCTAGGTGCATAGGCTATCTTATGTATTTATATTTATTGTGAGTTTATTATTATTGTGTTCTTTATCTTATGTGTTTTTTTATATGCTATGTTGGATCCGGAGTAGCAATTATTTTGTCCTCCTTTACACATGTGTATAGGAACGAACATTAAGCAATCTTAAATCTTGAATTCTCATCAGTGTTTTCTGTCTTGACCATGATTGCACCTTTCCCATCTCCATCCCTCTTGCAGCCTAGAATTCCCTGAGATCGCTGAACATTAAGATCTAGCTCCTTGTCTATCCCTGGTTTTTATCGCAGCACTTGTGGAAACTGTGCCTTCACCTGCATATTCCCATTCTCTGGCCACTCCCATCCTAAATTTTTGTGTCTCTTCTCAGATGCTCCTTATAATCTGCCTCCTAAACTAAGCCTTCAACCAATTGTCTTTCATCCTCCAAGAGGTTTAAAGGCACCCCCGTGGTGTGACTTGAAATGTTTTACCTCAGACATTTAAAAGTGCTGGCATAATGCAGATTATTGTTGAGGTTGTTTCTGTTGTTGGCTAGAATAGAGAACATGGGGTTCAGAGCTCAGATGGTGCTGAAGAGCTTTACTGCTATTGCGAACACCTTTTTGTTCAGCCAGGTTGGGGGAGCCAAAGAGAAAATGATGGCAAATATACAAAGTTTAGGTTAGGAGTCCATTATGCTAATTATTGATCACTAAGCTGATCATTATTTATTGGACAGGGTCAAGAGTCAATAAGGATACCCTGGCCATCAATATTTGTTTATCAAGATGGTCTATAAATCAATACAAGCAGAATGTGTAAGGAAGCTGCAGGTAGATCAAAGGTAATAGATTGGTTGGGGTTTTATGAGCTAATCACTCAGACTACTGACAATAGTCCCTTCAGAAAGATTGCCCTACCAATTTCCCCCTTGTGCTTTTCTTTGCTCAGCATACTGTGTCAGCAAATACTGTACACCATGAACTTTAAAAGAAAATCAAACAAAAACTACAGATGCTAAAAATCTAAAACTAAAACAGGAAAGGCCAGAAAACCTCAATAGGCCAGGCGTCATCTGTATGAAATGAACCTTGGTGTTTCAGGTTGAACATTTTACTATTAATCTTTCAATAGACATGACCTGACCTTGTGTGACTTTCCACCTTTTTGTTTATGTTATATCATAATCTTCTCTCTTTTGCACATGACCATTGCAGCTCGGGCCACCTCTTGTTAGTTTCCATTGACTCCTCAAGTCTGGAGAGTTTGTTGTCCTTGGGTAATTAGCATTACCCAAGTAATGCTACGGGTGGTGGAACGGCTGGCCCTCTGGTGTGGTCAGAACAATCTGGAGCTAAATACGCTCAAGGCTGTGGAGTTGACAGTGGACTTTGGGAGGAGCCCCCCAGTACTCCCCACTCACTATACTCAACAGTATTGTGTCTGCTGTGGAGACCTTCAGGTTTCTGGGTGTCACAATCTCCCAGGACCGGAAGTGGACACCCAACACGGACACTCTTATCAAAAAGGCTCAGCAGAGGTTGCATTTCCTACGTCAACTCAGGAAGTACAACCTGCCTCAGGAGCTGCTGATTCAATTCTATTCAGGAATAGTTCAGTCTGTTCTCTGTTCGTCCATCACTGTCTGGTTTGGTTCAGCTACCAAACAAGACAAAAATAGACTCCAGAGAACCTTTAGGGCTGCGGAAAGGATCATTGTTGTGAAACTGCCCTCGATCCTGGACTTATATGCATCTAGAGACAGGAAGCGAGCAAGCAGCATCATTGTAGACCCATCACACCCTGGACATCACCTGTTCCAATGCCTTCCTTCTGGTAGGCGCTTTAGGTCACTGTTTGCGAGGACAAATAGGTACAAGAACAGTTTCTTTCCGTATGCCATCAGTCTTATGAACACTTGAATTTTAGTCTATTATAAACTAAGTCCACCTGTACATACACAGGTATACCTCACTGTATATAGTTCACGATTATTTGCACTATTGTTTTGTTTGCTTTTTGATTCTGTACAGCAAGAGCTCAGGGAAAACGACATCAAATTCCCTGTGTGTGTCCACATACTTGGCCATAATAAAGGATTCAGATTCTGATTCTCTCACGTTCACAGAAACTTCATCATTTAAGTACCTACCGGATCCTGAGTTTTCACAGCGTAATGGTGCAAAAGACTATCATCATTTTATTCCACAATATTCTGTGCTCCCAATTAACCTTATAGTAATTGTTAGCACAAGAGATCCGGCAGAAGATGTTGGAAATCCAAAGCACCACACGCAAAATACTGGAGGAGCTCAGCAGGTCAGGCAGCATCTATGGAAATGAATAAACAGTCGACATTTCAGGCTGAGACCCTTCCTCAGGGCTAGAAAGGAAGGGGGAAAGTGGGGGAGGGGAAGGAGGACAAGCTACAAGGGGGTAGGTGAAGCCAGGTGGGTAGGAAAGGGGAGATGAAGCAAGAAGCTGCGAGGTAATATAAGTGACAAAGGCAAAGGGCTGGGGAAGCAATCTGATAGGAGAGGAGAGTGGATCACGAGCAAAAGGAAACGAGAAGGGGTGCCAGGAGGAGGTGATAGGCAGGAGCAGAGAAGGGTTAAGAGACCAGAGTGGGGAAATAAAGAAGAGGGAATGGAGAGGGGAACAATTACCAGAAGATAGAGAAATTGATGTCCATGTCATCAGGTTGGTGGCTACCTAAACAGAATATGAGATGTTGTTCCTCCACGGGGAGTAGCTTTATTGTGGCAGAAAGGGAGGTCACAGACCAACATGTTGAAATGGGAATGGGAATAGGAATTGAAATAATTGGCCACTGAGAAATTGTGTGTGTGGGCACAGCTCATTGCATTCCTCTGCCTTAATGAAATCCTATCAATCTTAACTACCTTATATCACCCAGCATCTAATACAAAGGTCTGTCTACCTCAGCAGGGAGGCAAATAGAGAGGAACTATAAAAGGGATAGCTGAGAGGTTTATGAATATTTGCTGGTGGTTATGCACAAGTTTGCCTCTCACCGATTGCACACTAGTTGACGTGCTGATCATTTGCCATTTGCAGACGTGGCTGAGCTTGGTGCAGACCCATTCATAAAGAATGGTGCCAAAAAAGAAGAGGCAGAAGGAGTGGCACTAATTTCAGAGAGGTGATTTCAGGTGGGAGAAAAGGTAAAGAACATGTTGACTACACCAGGTAATGGAGGACTATCAAAATGGCGTAGTGAGGAGATTGTTGAGGTACTGGAAGTTAAGAAATAAACAGGAGAGGGTGACCGATGAAATTACTGAGAGCTAGCATATGTGTGATGGGCCAAATGGCCTCATTTCTGGCACAAGGATCTGTAAATGGTGAAGTTGGGAGGTAGATATTGAAAAAAATTATGTGGATCATTTAGCACAGTATATGATCCTCAGGAGAATGGTGACTGAGAATATGATCAAGCTTAAGATGGCTTAATTCTCTGGTGCTGCCATTGTTGGGCAGGACATGGGTAAGTATGTACCAGTAACCAAAAATGGAATGTATGATACATGGCTAATCTCTACTCTACTGCCTGTTATGCTGCTGGCGTTTAGGACAGCAATGAAGGTCCTCCATCTCTGGTGGTGGTCAGGGTTTCCTTCATCATGCCAGTGGCTTCCTCTCGGTTTTCACTACTGTCAGTCATGTAAATCCAGATGGAGACTGAAAAATACTGTCACACTTAGATGTAGAAGGGTTCTTCATTGCTGTTTCGTAGCAATTTTGTTTTACCAGTCAAACTGTTAGCCCTGAGCTGAACTGTGATAATGGAGGACTTGTGGAGCACTCTTAGTCTGGCCTCTACCCTTTGACCTGTTTGGCATGGTTGATACTACCAGGGGCCAAAGCATAAAGCCCTGACTCCAGTCAGCATAACTCTCCATGTCACTGAGGCACATAACCCTCCAAACCCTACACCAAGTTTGTGGTTCTCTTGGAGGACATGGCCATTGTGAGAGGTAATTCATTAGGATGATGGAGTCCTGGAATGGACCCCTTGGGAAATGCTGAGAAGAAAACCAAGTTTCTTCTGTGGACTAATTATGTTCATAGCTGTTAGGACTGTTTGAATGAGTTTGCTAGTTGTTACAGTGGAGAGGTGTGTCGAAAGTATTGAGAGTACATGTACCTTTAAGAGCTACGGGTATGTGCTCTAAACTTGTTACTTGCCTTTCAGGTTCTAAACTGCTAACATCATGCGTGAATGTGAACATATTGCTCCTTCACCGATTTTGATATGAATTTGATGACTTCAATTAACAAACATTGCCCTGCATTTTATTGATAAACTATAGCTTACACCACAGGGTTTAAGATTAATTATGATGAGATTGTAGCCGCAGTTGTTTGCAGCATGGTGTATCATATCATTCCCTTGTTGGATTACTGAACAGTTGAACTACTTATTCTACAGATAGGTTGTTAGCAGGTTTCTCAAGGCATTCTTTTGATCATGTAATTTTGCAGTATTGAGTTTATTGAAATCTCTGTGTTTATTTGCATTGAAAGTTATGCACAAATAACTTTTGAATTAGTTGAGCAGTTACTGAAGCTATTGTCCAATCCAGATTCAGAATGCGCACCCTCTTCTTGAAATACGAAGAGTAGATTGTGAAATTCTGGTGGCATTGAGCACAGCAGTGATTGAAAAACAACACACAGCTGATCCTGGAAATTCAAATAAAACTTCAAGGAGGAAAGGGTGCCTGACTGAAATGTTAATCCTATTTCTCTTCAGCTTTCAAAGCCCGAGTGGGAAGTCCCCCAGGGAAGTGTGGTACTCTTCCTTGGTAAGCAGCTTCTGCGGAAGGACTGGGTCCTGGGACTTGGGGATAGGGATGGGTGGTACAACTGGGATTAGAAATTTAATTCAGAGTGCTGACACTACATTAAGGCTCAGTGCTCACCAACCATTTGAGCCATTGTGTCTGTTCCACTCAAAGGTTTCTCTCATCTCTACCCCTGTTTCAGCCAATGCTGCGTTGTCTTCAGGTACAGTGCTTTGTGCAAGCAAATTCTTGTGAATGAGCAGAGAGGAGTTAGCTTGGTCTGTTGTTGCCACTTGATCCAAGATACAGAAACATCAGATACACCACTCCCCTTTCTGTCTGGGGATATTAACACTGCAGAATTCCTTTAGCCCTATCTATTAATGGAAATGGAATAATTCTAAGCATTCTGCATTTTGCAGCTTTCTGTTATATATTGATCTGCAATGTTGTTTAGAGAATATATTGAAATGGTTTTTCCTTAGAACTCCCTGGATGGTGTAGCCCACAGATTTCAAGATGATGTCATGTTAATCTCCATTGTACATGGAATACGTAAATCGCTGTTACTAGCAAAGGCAATGACCTCTGACCTCAGCGCTTTGTCTGCCTTAAACGCAGTTTCTTAAGCTTCTGTTCTTTTACATTCAGCAATGATTCGGTCTGCTAGACCCTCACAGGTGGTGTGAATTCTAATCTGAAAAGCCTTTTGAAAACCTGGCATTGGATCGTCCTGCAGATTATTGTGTGGAGATTTTCAGCTAGTGATGTTCTACAGTCCTGTTTTATTCAGTTAGCTGCAGTTCTACCCTTGCAGCGAGCTTTGTCAGATCTGACTGCACATCCATATCCACTCAGGATCCATTCTCTTTCCAATTTGTTCCATAGATTCAAAATTAACATAATCAGATCTTGCTAGAAGTAATTTGGATCACCTGAGTTCAGGTTTTCTATTAATTTTAAACAGATTCTTTCTTCACCCACCCTTTACCTTTTTCAATTATCAGCTCCTAGTTCTTACTTCACTCCCCTTCATCCCCTCTCCCCTACCCTCCTAGTCTCACCTGCCAGCTTGTACCCTCTCCCTTCCCCTATCTTTTTTTTCAGGCTTCTGCCCTCTTCCTTTCCAGTCCACACAAAGAGTCTCAACCCAAAACATTGACTGCTTATTTCCTCCATTGATGCTGCCTAACCTGCTGAGTTCCTCCGGCATTTTATCTGTATTGCTCACGATTTCCAGCATCTGCAGACTCTCTTGCATCTGCATTAGAGAGACCTGTTCCCTTCCGTGGGGTTTTGGAATTCCTTCTGGAATTCAAATTTTCAAAAACAGCAAAAGAAGACACTTACCCGTGCATTTCCTTTTTAAAATAAACAGCGTTTTCTGTTCACTACGATTACTACCTACCTGATTTTTCAGCACTTGCCTTTATTGTTTAGATTTTGTATCCTTGGAAATATTTGCCTGCTTGGAACATGGTATTTCTGACTTCAATCTTAAGGTGTATTTTTCCATACCCAGTACATGAACATTATGAATTTTCAATACACTGAGCCAATTCCTTCCTGTTAGAACTCAGTATCCTTTGTAATTTACCAGTATCATCAATTAGTCTAGTTGTTGATTCTGATACAACACAATGCTGTAGCTTGTCAAATATGTCTACTGATGTTCCCAAGCATTTAATAGAACTATGGAGGAATACAGCACAGAAACAGGCCCTTCTATAAATATACATTTAAATAGATGAGCAACTAAACTTCACAGATATGTAATTATATTGTTGAACAGGCCACATCATTTTTCACTTAAACCAATTAAAGTTTGAAGTTTTGTACTGACAATAATGTCCACGCACAGCATCATTGATATGTATGCATTTGCAGTTTAGTCTTTTTTTCTGAGTTGTAATGTTAGTACAGGCAAAGCACACCTTGCTGCCTTAAAAGAGAATGTCTTCTTCTTACGCAGCCTTTGGAATCATAATAAGTTGCCTACATTCACTTTTTGAGGAGTAAAAGATGTCTATGTACAAATCCTCTCTAGCAGGTAGCTGTTCCTCATCAGTTACCAAGCAGTCCTGAATGAGCCAAGTGAGTTATAATCCATCTCAACATTATTCTCTTGCTTTCTCTTCATAACCTTTGGTGCCCTGACTAACCAAGAACCTATCAACCTCCACTTCAAATATACTCAATGACTTGGCCCCCACCTCTGTTCGTGGCAATGAATGCCACTGATTCACCACCCTCTGGCTAAAGAAATTCCTTCTGATCTCTTCTAAATGGATGTCCCTCTATTCTGAAGCTGTGCCTTCTGGTTCTATACTCACATTCTCTAGGTAACATCCTCTCCACATCTTTCTATCTAGGTCTTTCAATATTTGATAAGTTTCAGTGAGATCCCCCCCTCATTATTCTAAACGCCAGTGAGTGCACGTGCAGAACCATCAAACTCTCCTCATACCTTAACCCTTTCATTCCTGGAATGATTCTTGTGAACCTCCTATGGACCCTCTCCAATGCCAACACGTCTTTTCTTAGATAAGGAGCGCAAAACTGCTCACAATACTCCAAATGTGGTCTGACCAATGCCTTACAAAGCCTCAACATCACATCCTTGCTCTTATATTCTCGTCCTCCTGAAACGAATGCTAACATTGCATTTGCTTTCTTTACCACCCACACAATCTGCAAGTTAATCATTAGAGAATCCTACACAAGAACTCCCAAAGTCCCTTGGGACCTCTGATTTTTGAAGTTTTTCGCCATTTAGAAAATAGTCTATGCCTTTATTCCTTCTACTAAATTGCAAGACCATACAGTTACCTACACTATGTTCCATCTACCACTTCTCTTCCATCTGCCCCTTCTTTGTCTATACTCCAAATCCGTCCAAGTCCTTCTGCAAAGCTGTCAATTTCTTCATCTAAATTATTGACATATAGCTTGAAAAGAAGTAGCCCCAATACAGTCCCCTGTGGAACACCACTAGTCACAGGCAGCCAACCAGAGTAGGCACCCCTTTATTCTGACTGTTTGCTTCCTGCCTGTCAGCCAATCTGCTATCCAAGCTAATATCTTTTCTATAATATTATGGACCCTTAACTTGCCAAAGGCCTTCTGAAAATACAAATAAACAACTTCTACTGATTTTCCTTTGTCTATCCTACCTGTTATTTCCTCAAAGAATTTCCACAGATTTGTCAGGTAAGATTTCCTCCTACAGAAATTATGCTGATTTTAGTCTATTTTCTCATGTGCCTCCAAGTACCCTGCAAGCTCATCCTTAATAATAGGCGCCAATATATTTCCAAACACTGAAATCAGGCTAACTGGCCTATAATTTCCTTTCTTCTGCTTCCCTCCCTTTTTCAAGAGTGGAGTGACATTTGCAATCTTCCAGTCCTCGAGCTAATGATTCTTGAAACAACGTTATTAATATCTCCACAATCTCTTCAGATAACTCTTTCAGATCCCAGGAGTGTAATCCATCTGGTCCAGGTGACTTATCTATCTTTGGACGTTTCAGTTTCCCAAGAACCTTTTCCTTAGTAATAGCAACTACATTTGTTTATGCCCCCGACACTCTCAAATTTCTGACATACTGCTTGAGTCTTCCATTGTGAAGACTGGTGCAAAATACATTTCAAATTCATCCACCATTTCTTTGACCCCATTACTACCTCTCCAGCATTATTTTCTAGTGGTCCAATATCCACTCTGCCTCTCTTTTACTCTTCATATATCTGAAAAAACCTGGTATCCTCTGATTATTTGTTAGTTTATTTTCATACTTCATCTTTTTTTCTCCTCATGGTGTTTTTAGTTCCCTCCTGTTGGTTTTTAAAAGCTTCCCAATCCTTTACCTTCCAATGAATTTTTGCTATAGGATATGCCCCCTCTTTTACCTTTATGCAGTCTTTGACTTCTCTTGTCAGCCATATTTGCCTTATTGACCCTTTAGAATACCTCTTCATCTTTGGGATGCACCTATCCTGAGCCTTCCAAATTGCCACAAGTAATTCCAGCCATTGCAGTTCTGCCATCCTCCCTGCTAGTGTTCCCTTCCAATCAGCTTTGGCCAGCTCCTCTCTCATGTCTCTCTAATTCCCTTTACTCCACTTTACTGCTACATCTGACTTTATCTTCTCCCTCTCATATTAAGATCGCTGTCTCCCAAGGTGTTTTTTTTAACCTTAAGCTCCCTAATCAAGTCAGGTTTGTTGCACAACACCCAATCCAGAATTGCCTTTCCCCTGGTGGGTTCAACAACAAGCTGCCCCAAAAAGCCATCTCATAGGCATTCTACAAATTTCCTCTTTTGGGATTCAGCACCAATCTGATATTCCCAATTTACCTGCATATTGAAATCCCCTGTGATTATTGAAAGATTGACCTTATTACACGTCTTTCCTATTTCCTGTTGCAATTTATATCCCACATCCTGGCTGCTGTCGGGGGCCCATACATAACTCCCATTAGAATCTTTTACCCCTGTAGTTTCTTAACTCTCTTCACAAGGATTGGACATGTTCTAATCAGTCACCTCTTTCTAAGAATTTGATTTCATTTTTTACCACTGCACTCCTGCTGCCTACCTGCCTGTCCTTGCAATACAAAGTACATTCTTGGATGTTAAACTCCCAAATGTGATCTTCTTTCAGCCACAACTCAGTGATGCCCACAACGTTACACATGTCTTACCCTAACTGGGATATAGATAATCTATCTTGTTTAGTATAATGTGTGCATTTGAATATGATATCTTCAGTCCTGTATCCATCTCAATTTTTGATTGTATTCTATTGACTGCAGTTTTGCCCTATCATTTACCTGTCCTTCCTCACAGTCTACTAGTGACCACTGTTTCTCACACTCCTGAATCCATAAGACTATAAGACCATAAGATATAAGAGCAGAATTAGGCCATCTGTCCCATCGAGTCTGCTCCGCCATTCAATCATGGCTGATCCTTTTTTTGTGTCTCCTCTTTAATCCCAATTCCAGCCCTTCTCCCCGTAACCTTCGATGCCATGCCCAATCAAGAACCTATCAATCTCTGCCTTAAGTACACCTAACAACCTGGCCTCCACAGCTGCCTGTGGCAACAAATTCCACAAATCCTATCCTTTGGCTAACGAAATTTCTCTGCATCTCTGTTTTGAAAGGGCGCCCCTCTATCCTGAGGCTGTGCCCTCTTGTCGCAGATTCTCCCACCATGGGAAACATCCTTTCCACATCTACTGTTTAGGCCTTTCAACATTCGAAAGGCTTCAATGAGATCCCCCCTCATCCTTCTGAATTCCAGTGAGTACAGACCCAGAGCCATCAAATGTTCCTCGTATGATAACTCTTTCATTCCTGGAATCATCCTTGTGAACCTTCTCTGGACCCTCTCCAATGCCAGCACATCTTTTCTAAGATGAGGGACCCAAAACTGTTCACAATACTCAAGATGAGGTCTCATCAATGCCTTATAAAGCCTGAGCATCACATCCTTGCTCCTGTAATCTAAACCGCTTGAAATGAATGCTAACATGGCACTTGCCTTCCTCAACACTGACTCATCCTGCAAGTTGACCTTCAGGGAGTTCTGCACAAGGACTCCCAGGTTCCTCTGCATCTCACATTCCTGGACTTTTTCCCTGTTTAGAAAATGTTCCGCACATTTATTTCTACTACCAAAGTGCATGACCATGCATTTTTCAACATTGTATTTCATTTGCCACTTTCTTGCCCATTCTCCTAATCTGTCTATGTCCTTCTGCATCCTACCTGTTTTCTCAACACTACCTGCCCCTCCACCAATCTGTATCATCTGCAAACTTGACAACAAAGCCATCCATTCTATCATCTAAATAATTTGTATACAGCATAAAAAGAAGTGGTCCCAACACCGACCCCTGCGGAGCACCACTAGTCACTGGCAGCCAACCAAAAAAGGATCCTTTTATTCCCGCTCACTGCCTCCTACCAATCAGCCAATGCTCTGACCATGTTAGTAACTTTCCTGTAATACCATGGGCTCTTAACTTGATAAGCAGCCTTGTGAAAAGCCTTCTGAAAGTCCAAATATGCCACAACCACTGCATCCTCTTTATCTATCCAACTTGTAGTCTCCTCAAAGAATTCTAACAGGTTCGTCCAGCAGGATTTTCCCTGAAAGAAACCATGCTGACTTTGTACTATCATGTCCTGTGTCACCAAGTACTCCATCACCTCATCCTTAACAATTGACTCTAACATCTTCCCAACCACTGAGGTCAGGCCAACTGGTCTCTAATTTCCTTTCTGCTGCCTTCTTACTTTTTTAAAGAGTGGAGTAATATTTTCAGTTTTCCAGTCCTCTGGCACCATGCCAAAGTCCAAAAATTTTTGAAAGATCATTTCTAATGCCACCATGATCTCTAACACTACTTATTTCAGAACCCTAGGGTGCAGTTTCTCTGGTCCGGCTGACTTATGTAACTTTAGCTCTTTCAGGTTTTTGAGCACCTTCTCTCTTGTAACGGTAATTGCACCCACTTCTCTTCCTTCACACACTACAACATCAGGCATACTGCAAGTGTCTTCCACAGTAAAGACTGACACAAAATACTCATTTAGTTCATCAGCCATCTCCATGTCCCCCGTTACTATTTCTCCTACCTCATTTTCTAGCGATCCTATATCCACTCTCATTTCTCTTTTATTTTTAACATACTTGAAAAAACCTTTACTATCCACTTTCATATTATTTGCTAGCTTGCTTTCATATTTTAGCTTTTACCTTCTAATGATTTTTTTTAGTTACTCTCTGTAGGTTTTTGAAAACTTTCCAATCCTCTATCTTCCCACTAAATTTTGCTTTGGAGTATGCCCTTTCTTTTGTTTTTACAATTGCTTTCAATCCACTGGACATCTCTTATGTGCTCCACCCTTAAACCATTAACTAACCAGAGAGTATTGTAGAACAGAAGGACTTTGGAATACAAGTACATGGTTCTCTGAAGAGGGAGTCACAGGTAAACAGCATATTAAAGGAGGCTCTTGTTATCCTGGCCTTCATAAGTCAGTACATTGAGTATGTTGTGACTGTGATCGAAGTCACTAGAGAGACACTGAAGCTGGTGATATGTTTTTATTCAGCACAACAAGCAGACATCATTCTAGAGACACTCGCTGTAGAGGCTCTCAAACCCAAAAGTACCTCACATTTTTATACCCTTAAGATCAAAGATAACAGTAGGTGATTCAATGCAACTTCAATAGTTACAATAATATTGTTTACTTCTATACTTAGTGTTGACAAATAGTTCCTTTGAGATACATAATGGAAGCACATAATAATTGATAAGACACCTCTGAAGGTCCAAGTGCCTTTGGGAGAAACTAATTAATATAAATACTCTAAAAACTTCTGACAATAGAGAGCCAGACACCAAAAATTAATGTTGTCAGGGCTGTCTGCGAGTGCACAATATCGGAAGTACACAAAAACCATTGATTGCCTGAACCGGTGACTATGATACTTTAAGTGACAATGTCTATCTGGTCTGCCAGCTTGAACTCAAGTCACCATTGTGCAAATAACTTAGCCATGTTGCCTGGTTTGATGCAAGCCAATTAACACAATCCCATTGTTTTAAGATTTGGCAGTTCCATATGCAATCTCTTAGTCTGAGGGCCAGTTTAAATTCAATTTACTACTGCAAATTATAATAGGAACTGAAGGCTAAATGCAAGCATCTTGAACTTATTTAGTTTCAAGTTCACGTTCCATGCCATGATAGAATATTATTCAAATGACCTTGGCCGCCGGTCTACAGGAGGATTTGGTGTGGTCGCAATTTGAATAGCTGCAAGGACCTTCCTGGATAGTCCTTTTGATTGTTGGCCTAACCTCTGCAAGAGCACAGCTTATTTGTGCTCACTCCGCACTCAGCTTGGATAGCCATGTTCCATGTTATGTGCAATTTCTACTTTCCTTCTTGGTCTGCCTTTCCATCAAGGTTTTGGAACTTAATGTCTCTGCCCTAACTCAGATACCTTCCCATCTATTTTCCCCGACATCTTTCTATTCTGGTCTATACACCTAATAATCTACCCCCAAGAACCAGCCATCATTACAAAGTATAATTACTGTTATACTTTTAACTTTATTCATGGTTCGCTGTCTTCTTCATTTGTGTTTCTGCTCTCTTTCTTCTGTGGGTCTACTTCCATCAGGTGTGATGCAGGAGGCTGGTTTTCATCACTTAGAGTCTTTGTAAAGACACTGTTATTGGGTGGACTTGATTCCTTGTTCTGTCTGTAAAAGTGACTAGAAGATGAGTCATAGGGTTTAACCTGAGTCTAATGTTTCCACTGGCTGCCTCATTGGGTCAGTACACAGATGGGAGTATCATTTGTCAGAAGAACCACCTGTGGTTCTCTTCACCTGGGAGTGAACCCTGCCTTTTCAGGCAGCTCCCTCGCCATGACTTGTTCTACTGGCTGTGGAAGGACTATCTTCTTTCCCTCTGGCTCTCTCCAATCAGCAATGTGTTGCTGCCGTTTTGCTTGGTCCTTCAACACTTTAAGTAAGCTACATAGATCCTTTACATACTGAGTCATTTTATTCCTCTAAGTCCCAGGTTTACCACAATCCCTAATCACCCCATAAGAAGTCCTATTGCTTGCCCATCAGTAATTTGTGGTGGCTAAAACCCAGCATGTGGTTTGGGGTTGCTCGCAATTTCATCAGGATCCCTGTTCCCTTAACCTGACTTTCCATGTTATTCCTCCCTTTCCTGAATCTATGATGGCAGCTGATTCCCTTAATACATCAATTCTCAGGATGGTACCTTCATTGTTTGAACATTTTTCAGTGATGGTGGGCTGTGCTAAGCCATTCCTTAAGCATTTTGAGGAAGATTGGATCGTCCCAACCCTGAGTCTTCCTCATAGACCTGTTATTTTTGTTTACTTTGAAACTTTGGACCTTGAGGTGCATCTGGTGGATTTTGATTATTTCGTCTAACTTATGCCAATGTTCTGCATTGCCACAGTGCAATTCTAAGTGAGGGCGGTTCAGATAGAATGCTCTGCTTTTCCCATTGGGTGAAGGGCTTGTGGATGGTGGCGATCAGTGTGAGTGGCTGGCTGGGATCATCAGAGTTCTGAGCCTGTTAATGCCTGATCTCTACAGGTGCCATTCCCGTAGTACTGGGAATAACCTCTCCTGTTTGTGGGTATTTTCCTACTTGTCAACTTCCTGGTCTAACGCTTTACCTCATCACCCTCCTCAGCTGTCATTCCCCTGGCCTTATCGAATTTACCTCTCAGTCTGCCCAGATCCCTGACTAATTCATTCTTGCATTGTTCTAATTGTTCTGCCTGGTTCTCACCCACGTCTCTCTCTTTCTGTAAGTATCCCAACTGTTCTTTCAATCTGTCCAGCTCGGCCTGTACACTGTCTCACTGTTCTCTGTATTCATCCATCTCCTTCTGTAACTCTACTATTTGTACATAATGTGATTCCTGACACTTGGTTCTTTCTCACAAATATACAAGACATAAGATGATTGCTGCTTGATCTCCCTTCCTCTTTGATTAGCTCTTCCACCACTGCCAATGTTCCTCTGGGCTCCAGGTCTTAACCCACCAAGTTTAACCCATTCCCTGCTCAACATTCTCAAGTTTATGGAGTACACACTCTGTAAGTTCTCCCCTCTTCGTAACTGAGCCCATGATGTTGCTGTATCCCTTTGACGTAGAAAGTTAAGCACCTCTGCACTATTGAGTTGATTCTCAGATTTTCCCACACACAGACACACACAAACAATACATGCATCCTCTGGCATCCCGAATGTTATCTCCAACATTACCCGAGTATTCTCAGTAGCCATGCTACCTCTGATCCGCTGCCCACCAAATGAGTATACACGCATCCTCTGACATCCCAGAAGGTCAGTAACCAAATTTCGCAAATTGAAGCGACAAAATACCAGTCCACTCTGGTGGGTGGTCTCTTACACAGAGCACAGACATACATCACACTTTTATATCTGCCAGTTCAGCTCTCTGAATTCTCCTCTGATACACCACGATCTCATGGTGCTTGACTAAACAGATCTAACTACGAGCACCACTCTTCAAAAAAAAATACTCATCCCTTTAGCCTGCTGAAGTCACTGGCCGCATGGTAGGTCATGAATGTACTCCGGACGAGCTGTCAAATGTTGTGACTGTGATCAAGGTTCCCGGAGAGACACTGAAGCTGGTGATATGTCTTTATTCAGCAGAACAAGTAGGCATCATTCTGCAGACACTCTCAGTAGAGGTTCACAAACCCAAAAGTACATCACATTTCTGTACCTTTAACATCAAAGGTAACGGAAGGCGATTCAATACAATTTCACTAGTTACAATGACATTGTTTATTTCTATACTTTGGTTTGACAAATAGTTCCTTTGGGATACTCAGTGAAAACACATTGTAACTGATAAGACACCTCTGAAGGACCAAATGCCTTTGGGAGAAACTAATTAACACAAATATTCTGAAAACTTGTGATGACAGAGAGCCAGACACCCAAAATTAATACTGTTATAGCAGTATTACAATATTGTAATATTGTCATACACAAATATCATAAGTACACAAATAGTACTGATTGCCTTTACCTGTGACCATGTTTGATATACTAAGTGACAACATCAGGCCAGTCTACCGGTGTGAACTCAAATCACAAAGATGCAAATAACTTTGCCACATTCCCTGGTTAGATACAGGCCAATTAACACAACCCCTTTAACACTTGACTGTTGCAAATACAACCTCTTAGGCTACGTCCACACTAGACCGGATAATTTTGAAAATGCCGGTTTCCAGTCAAAATGACAGGCTTCCACACTAGGCGTTTTTCAAAATATCTCTGTCCACATTAAAACGGATATTTGGGCGAATCTACTCCTACTGGCCATGTGCAGACACATCTACAGAAGACAAGCGAAGAGGAAACGGTATAATATTTACGTTTCCATGGCAGGGTTGTGCTATTTCCATTGGTCAAAAACTAGAGTACCAACAACAACAGCGAAAGAAACTTTTCAATAATGTCTTCGAGGAATACAAAGAAAACCTCTGCTGGAAAAAGCAGACCGGACTCCTTCGTTTAGACAGACAATAAAGTCGAGCTGTTTCTGCGAGTTACAAACAACTACAAAGTCAGCAAGGCAGTGGAGATGTTTAACTCCAAACAAGCTATTAATGTAGACAGTAAAGTAAACAACACACACATAAAGCCGTCCTCTACCCAAGATCAACAAGAGAGTGGAATCTTCTGCCGCCAGACCCGCGCGGTATTTCTGACATTAATATTTTTAAAGATAGACTCAATCAAATCAATTTAGGGGATCTAGTTAAAAAAGCTAATTGTACAATTTAACTCTCACGCCGTTCACACTGACTGCACATTATAACAGCCGTCCGGCAGTGCTTGCACAGTACTAAGCAGAAGCAGAAAAAGCATTGTTGTTGTGGTGTTGTCATGACAGCATTTTAAAATATCTCCGTTTACCCCGCCTACACTGCAACGTGCAACAATCGTTTTCAAACTTAGACACTCTGGAGAGTGTTTTAGAAAAGCTTCATTTTTGGGGGATGAAAACGCCGTTTCAATGTGGGCGGAGGGTCAAAACGAAGAGAAGAAGCTTAGTTTTCAAAATTATCTGGCGTAGTGTGGACATAGCCTTAGTCTGTGGACCGGTTTAACTTCAATTTACTGCTTACAATTTATAATAAGAACTGAATGCTAATTGCAAGCATCCTGAACATATTTATATTTACAATAAGAAATGAAGACTGGTTATTGTTTGAAATAATATCTGCTCCATCCACAGAACTGCAGAATACTCCCTATCAGAGTATAAGCATTGGTGCATCTGTACTGGCTGCCGGTAAGGCCAAACCTGGAGTACTGTGCTCCATTGTAGTCATCCTGCTAAATGAAGGATGTTATTGACTGGAAAGAGTGCAGAAAAGCTTTACAAGGATATTGAGGGGCTGAGTTATAGGGAGAGTTTGAATAGGCTAGGACTTTATTCCTTGGAGCTGACAAGATCTTGAGAGGAGATCTAATAGAGTTGTATAAAATCATGATGGATATAGATAGGATGAATGCACTCAGTCTTAAACCCAAGGATGTTGAATTAAGAAGCAGAGTCATAGGTTTATGAGAGCTTCTGTCTCGTGTGCAGCTTTCAAACACACAGGGCTTATGTCTCTCTCTATTTCTAAACCTATCATGCGTCTGCCTCCTGCACCTAAACCTACAAGGCCCTTATCTCCCAACCTGCCTTCAAATCTACAGGATCTATGTCTCTCACATTCACCCCATCCCCTGGGGGCCACTGCGTCCTCCGTTGCCCCTGAGCTAAACTTTGATAGTGTCTGAAGATCACACAAACCACTGCTGCAGGTGGAGTTGGGGGCAGACAACATTCCTGTACATTTTCTGTGGTAATTCCATGGGCCTTGTCAAACATGAGGACCTTTTTCCCCTCCCTCTGCACATTGTGTGTTTGTCAGTCCTTTAGTGGGTTCTTTTGGGGTTTCTTTGTTTTGTGGCTGCCTGTTAGGAGACAAATCTCAAGGTTGTATAATGTATCCATATGTTGATAATAAATGTGCTTTGAACTATGAAGGCACTGTAACTTTGATTGAATCTTGTCATTGTGCAGCACATATGCAAACCTGTCTCACAATGAACTATCCAAAAATTTACATCAGCTACAATACTGTAATAACTTTGTAAGTGTCACCACTGATCGTTTCCTCCAGCTTTTGTTTACTTGCTTCAAATTTATAACTTCTTCAAAGTTTGGGTATCACAGCATTCCCCCTACTATCCTTTAACTTGAGTTGTTTCAGTAAGAGGGACATCTCAAGCCTTGTGACAATTGGTCTTTACGAATTCTGTACTCCATAGAAAACAAGAGAAAGTCTGCAGATGCTGGAAATCCAAGCAACGCGCACAAAATGCTGGAGAATCCCAGTAGGCCAGGCAGCATCTATGGAAAAGAGTACAGTCAATGTTTCAGGCTGAGACCCTTCAGCAGGACTGGAGGAAAAAGATGAGGAGTCAGATGTTAGAAGGTCGGGGAAGGGGAGGGAGAAACACAAGATGATAGGTGAAACCAGGAGATGGGAGGGCTGAAGTAAAGAGTTGGGAAGTTGATTGGTGAGAGAGATGCAGGGCTGGAGAAGGGGGTCCCCAAACAGTCCTTCCAGGTGAGGTGTCACTTCATCTGTGAGCCTGCTGGGGTTTTCTACTGTATCCGGTGCTCCCGATGTGGTGTATATTGGTGAGACCCAACGTAGATTTTGGAGACTACTCCTATGGTCCACCCACCAGAAAAAGCGGGATCTCCCAATGGCCACCCTTTTTAATTCCACTTCCAAACCCCATTCTGACATGTCAATCCATGGCCTTCTCTACTGTTGTGATGAGGCCACACTCAAGCTGGAGGAGCAACACCTTATATTCTGTCTGGGTAGCCTCCAACCTGATGGCATGAAGATCGATTACTCAAACTTCCAGTAATGCCCCCCCCAAAAAAACTTAACCATTCCCCCCTCCTCTTTTCACTCTCTTACCTTATCTCCTTACCTGCCCACCACCTCCCTTTGGTGCTCCTCCCTCTTTTCCTTCTTCCAGGGCCTTCTGTCCTCTCCTACTAGATTCCCCCTTCCCCACCCTGTTTCTCTCACACCAATCAACTTCCCCGCTCTTTACTTTACTCCTCTCCTCCCCTCCCCTCCTGGTTTCACCTATCACTTTGTGTTTATCCCTCCCCTCCTCCCACCTTCAAACTCTGACTCCTCATCTTTTTTTATCCAGTCCTGCCGAAGGGTCTCGGCCTGAAACATTGACTGTACTCTTTTCCATAGATGCTGCCTGGCCTGCTGAGTTCCTCCAGCATTTTGTGCGTGTTGCCCATCCAATCCAATCTTTCTTCATAACTGAGATGTCCACCCATTCTGGTGAATCCCCTCTGCATTTCCTCCTGTTCTACTTCCAATCAGGAAGCATACTTCAGGGAATTTACTCATATACAATGACATGCAAAAGTTTGGGCACCCCTGATCAAAATTTCTATTACTATGAATAGCTAAGTGAGTAAAAGATGAATTGATTTCCAAAAGGCATGAAGTTAAAGACCACACATTTCTTTAATATTTTCAGCAAGAAAACTTCTTTTCCCATCTTTTACAGTTTCAAAATAACAAAAATGGAAAAGAGCCCAAAGCAAAAGTTTGGGCACCTTGCATAGTCAGTACTTAGTAACACTCCCTTTGGCAAGTATCACAGCTTGTAAATGCTTTCTGTAGCCAGCTAAGAGTCTTTCAATGCTTGTTTGGGGGATTTTCGCCCATTCTTCCTTGCAAAAGGCTTCTAGCTCTGTGAGATTCCTGAGCCGTCTTGCATGCACTACTCTTTTGAGGTTATCCACAGATTCTCGATGATGTTTAGGTCAGGAGACAGTGAGGGCTGTGACAAAACCTTTAGCATGCACCTCTTGAGGTAGATTGTGGATTTTGAGGTGTGTTTAGGTTCATTATCCTGTTGTAGAAGCCATCCTCTTTACATCTTCGGCTTTTTTACAGACTGTGTGATGTTTGCTTCCAGAATTTGCTGATATTTAATTGAATTCATTCTTCCCTCTACCAGCGAAATGTTCCCCGTGCCGCTGGCTGTAACACAAGCCCAAAGCATGATCGATTCACCCCTGTGCTTAACAGTTGGAGAGGTGTTCTTTTCATGAAATTCTGCACCCTTTTTTCTCCAAACATACTTTTGCTCATTGCGGCCAAAAAGTTCTATTTTAATTTCGTCAGTCCACAGGACTGTTTCCAAAATGCATCAGACTTGTTTAGATGTTCCTTTGAACCTTTTGAATAGAACTTTTGTGTGTCATCTTTAACTTTATGCCTTTGGGAAATCAGTTCATCTTTTACTCACTTAGCTATTCACAGTAACAGAAATTTTGACCAGGGGTGCCCAAACTTTTGCATGCCTCTGTAGTTCTGACAATCCATGCAGTGGATACAATATATACACCTGGTGACATTATTTCATAAGAACATAAGAACATAAGAAATAGGAGCAGGAGTAGGCCATCCGGCCCATCGAGTCTGCCCCGCCATTCAATAAGATCATGGCTGATCTGTCCGTAAGCTCAGCTCTATCGTCCTGCCTTTTCCCCATAACCCTTAATTCCCTTACTATGTAAAAACCTATCTAATTGTATCTTAAATATATTTAGTGAAGAAGCCTCAGCTGCTTCCCTGGGCAGAGAATTCCACAGATTCACCACTTTCTGGGAAAAACAGTTTCTCCTCATCTCCATCCCAAATCTTCTCCCCAAATCTTGTGGCAATGTCCCCTAGTGATTTCATAATAGTAGTTCCCTTAAAGCTCCAGTCGCAATTAATAAACACAAAGCAATACATGCAAAATGCTGGAGGAACTCAGCAGGTCAGGCAGCATCTATGGAAAAGAGTAAACAGTCGAAGTTTCAGGTCGAGACCCTTCATCAGGACTGATCAACACAATCTTGGGTGCCACAATGCTCAGCAGCGGGCTCTCTAAGCTTTCGAGCCTATTGTATTCAAACAATACATTAAGCCTTCCCAGGTGAATGTGAAGGAAACTCAGAGTAATTCCCTCAATGATCTGGCCAAAATTAGTCCATAAACCATCTTACTGCTTATTTATTCTATTCCTCATTACGAAACAAAACTGTGCAGAAACATGTGTCTTACAGACAAAAGCAAAGTTACTGCAAACAACTTAATAGGCTGTAAAACATTCTGGAACACCCTGAGGGCATGAAAGACACTGTATAATTGCATTGGTGTTTACACCTGAAGTAAAAGTTAGGGTGATTTGCATTGTTATTGTGTTCTTTGGATTTAAAAACCAAAAGACTGCAGAAGACTGGAAAGCTAAAGTGAGAACAAAAAATACTCGGCAGCCTCTGCTAAGAGAGAAAATAGAGCCTTATTTTCAGGCAACAGACACAAAATGCTGGAGGAACTCAGCAGATCAAGCAGCATCTATGGAATTGAATAAACTGTTGACATTTTGGACTGAGAGCCTTCCTTATTTACCTTATTTTCATTGGTCAAAGACATTTAAGCAATTCTGTTTTGAAGTGTTCTGTTTCTCTCTTTCCATAGACATTCCTTGATCTGTTGAGTATTTCCAGCATTTTCTGTTTTATTTCAAGCTTCTAACTTGTCCTCATCATGAGTACAGGAGAACTGACAAAATATTACTGGAGAAATGAAACCAATGGTTCAATATTTACATGATGGTTACTTTGAAATACCAGTTAAATAGACTGAGGTTTGTTCAGGACACCAGCCAGAAAAGCTTGGTGTAGTGGATTCATTGCCTGAGTAGGCAGATGATGCAACCAGTAACCTGAATTCAAATTCCAGCAAAGATTCTTGCTACAATATATGCAATTACCAAAACAAACTAGATTAATGAGCACCTTTATTCACTATATATATTTCAGAATCAGAATCAGAATCCTTTATTATCGCCAAGTATACGGACACATACAGGGAATTTGATGCCGGTTTCCCTGAGCTCTCGCTGTACAGAAGCAAAAAGCAAATAATCGTGAACTATATACTGTATTTGCATGTATTAGGATTTTGCTGTGGTGTGTGGGTGCACCATGTAACAGAAAAAAAACATTCAGCAATTATAAGAATAAAGAATTATATAAAGAATTAATTTAACAGATTAAAATACAGATATGGAATTAATTGTGCAATAAATGCATAAGTACACATAATTACATGTAAACAACGTTGTAAAAGTGGTTTACGATGTTTACAGTGCAATGCCTGAGGTAATAGATAGACGAGCTGGGGGGTGGGGGGGACGGTTAACTGAAATGGCTAATCAGATTAACTGCCTGGGGAAGGAATTTTTAAGATGGTGTGAGGTTTTTTGTTTTAATAGCCTATAGCACTTTCCAGAGAGAAATTTTGGAAAAGGCAGTTTGCTGAGCGGGTAATGACCACAATATTTTTTTTCCTTCCTGCATCTTTGTCCTGGACACATACAAGTCCTGCAATGATGTTGGACTGTAGCCAATTATTTTTTTCTCTGCTGAGCTGACATTTCATGCAGTTTTTGTATACTGTGCGAGGATGCTGCACCAAACCAGATGGAAATGGCTGATGTGAGGGTGCTCTCTATAATGGCAGTGTAGAATTGCACCAGTATGTTCTGGGAAAGATGGAATTTTATCAACTGCTGCAAGAAGTATATTCTCAGCTGAACCTTTTTGTTAATGAAGGGGATATGTTCTCTTCCAAGAGATCATGCAAGATAAATAGACTAAGACAGTACAAACCTGTTAGACTTAAGAGTTCAAGTTCAATTTATTATCACTCAGCTGTACACATGTATACCGCCAAAAGAAATAACGTTCCTTTCGACAATACATTACATATAACTCACACACATAACACATATAGTAATATTACCATGAGACAATTAACAAATAATAAGGTGCATTTAAAACACACGCAAACAGGATAACACAGTTGGTGCTTCATGCATGATGAGACCTGGGTGATGGTCGGGAGTTCAATAGTCTCACAGCCTGGAGAAAGAAGCTGTTTCCCATCCTAGCAGTTCTTGTCCTGATGCTATGAGATCTCCTGCCTAATGGTAGAGGGTCAAAGAAATTGCTGGACGGATGGAAGGGATACCTGACAATGCTAAGGGCCCTGCATACATGACGTTCCTGACAAACATCTCTAATGAGTGAAAGAGAGATCACAATGATCCTCTCAGCTGTCTTCGCAATCCTTTGTAGCGGCTTGTGGACAGATGCCTTGCAATTCCCACACCAGACAGTGATGCATCTGGCCAGGATACTCTTGAGGGTGCTCCTGTAAAAAATTAGTTAGAAAAGGTGGGTGGGGATCTCACTTGTCTCAATCTCATCAGGAACTGGAGACACTGATGTGCTTCCTTGATCAAAGAGGTGGTGTTGAGGGACCAGGTGAGATCTTTCATTTTGTGCACTCCCAGAGACTTGGTGCTCTTAATTCTCTCCACAGAGGAACTGTATATGTGCACTGTATATCAGCCTGCTCCTTCCTAAAGTCCACAATAATCTCTCTGACCTTGTCAAATGGCTCTACTCACACCACTCTACCAGCTGTTCCATCTCCTCTCTGTACGCCATCTCGTCGTTGTTGCTGATGTGGTCAATTACCGTTGTGCCAGCAGCGAACTTGATGTTTCAACTTGAACTGGATCTAGCAAAGAAATTATGCGTCAGCAACTCTGGGAAGCACTGGTGCTTAGCATAATGGAGCCTGAGATGTCACTGCCAACATGGATTTACTCTGGCCTTTCTGTTAAGAAGTCCAGAACCCAGTCACAGAGAGAGGCGTTCAGACCCAACAAGGACAGATTGCCCACCAGTTTCTGAAGGAGGATCATATTAAACGACAAGCTGATGTCGATAAGACAGCATCCTGACATATGAGACACCATTTTCCAGATGGGACAGGACCGAATGAAGTGCAGGGAGTATGGAATCATCAGTGGAGCGATTTGAATGATAAGTGAGCTGGAAAGAGTCCAATGTAGCATGAGGAAGGGATTTAATGAGATTCATAACCAGTGCTCAAAGCACTTCATTATTGTTGAGGTCAGTGCCACCTGACGGTACTTGTTAAGGCAAGTTACTGTTACCCTTTTGGTCACCGGGACGATGATGGCCACCTTGGAGCCTGAGGGGACAGTGGATTATTCCAGAGAGATGTTGAAAATATCTGTTAGAACCCTGTTAACTGAGCTGCACAGACCCTTAGCAACCGACCGGATGTGCAGCTTTACGTGAGTTGACGCTGGCTAGGGTCTTTCTCACATCAGCTGTTGCCAGTCAGAATCCCTGCTCCTTGGGTTGAAGGGAGACCTTCCTCAGCAGCACATCGTTCCATGTATCAACCAAGAGTAAAAGACATTCAGCTGATCAGGAAGAAAACAAAGAAATATCTGCATCTCTGAGCTAAAACATTCCCAGCTAAGTAGGTAGTCGATGTGCGTAATGATCTTCCAAGTTTTAATCTTGGAAATTTCTCAGCAGAATGAAAAACAGCAAATATAATCAACTGCTTTAAGAATGAAGGAAGGAAAAGTACGCAGAGAAGCATAGACTGGTTAGCCTGACATCGAGCGAGCACACTGAACGAATATAAGAGCAAATCCATGTCTGAGAGATCTCATACAGTCTTTAAATACAGATAATAAAGTTGTTAATGTTGAAAATGCAGATCTAGTCTGCTTGGATTTTCAAAAAGCATTTGTTAAAATACTATGTAAGTGGTTGCTACATAAAAGGAAGGCTCAGAGGAATGCGGAAGCCTGGATAGAGGATTTGTGAAAGAACATGATGAAAGAATAATCGTTCCACTTTTGGAAGTCAGTTAATGATGGAAAGTATCATAGAATTAGAAATATTTATAACACGAGGAGACCATTTGGCCCATTATATCTATTATATCCTTCCCTAATGCGAGGAACAGCTACCCAGACTGATCTGACATTCCAGCCTTTATGTCCAAAGACCTCCAGGCAATGGTTCTTCATGCACACGTCCAAGTTGAGTTTGAACATGATGAATGTTTTTTCCTTTCATCACGGGTTTGTGGATTCCAGACTCCCTTCACACACTGGTGGACATTTCCTCCTTCCTTCTCAAATCCCTCTACCAAACACTTTAATTCTATGCCCTCTGGTTTTTGGCCTCACCCTCCCACTTCATCTATCTAGCCTTCTTATAATTAAATGCCCCTCAATGGATTCACCCTTTCCAAAGGAAATAAACTTGGGGGATCCATTTCCAGTCCTGTCCTGGAATTTTCCAGTCCTGGAATAATTGTTTGGCTATTAATATTTGTGTAACTTCTCTGCATTGTCCTCTGTGTAATATCATCTTTCCAGTAATGTGGTAACCAGAATATTATATAATACTCAGAAATTGTCAAAGCAATGACAAAACAGGTTACCAGAAGTCATCAAACCAGATTACAGCGACGAATCTCCCTGCTCTTACATTTTATTTGCCAGCTAATCAAATAAAGCAATGCATGTGTCTTTTTTTAACTACACTACTTATTCTGTTGCCTTTAAGTATCTGCAGATGTAAACAAGATCCCTCTGTTCCTTCATACACTCAGTATCCTGTCATTTACTGTATATTCCCTGGTCATGTTGCACCTCCCCAAAAGCACAACTTCACACTTCCCAGAATTAAATTCCATTTGCCCAAAAGACTAACAAAAATTTTTTGTAGCTAAAGCATTTCTTCCACATTGTCAGCCACGTGGCTAACCTTTGTATCTTCATCCCCTACACTTCAATCTAAGACAGCAATATATATTACAAAAATAACTATTTACAATTCATATTAATGATGTAGATGAAAAGGCAGTGTATTTAATCCACATTTTTGAAGATAATAAATAAGAACACAAGAACTTAAGAAATAGAAAAAAGAATTTACTATTCAGCCTCACAAGTTTGTTCTGGCCTCCAATGAGATTATGTTTGACCTGCTTCATTATCTTCCTTCACCATCCCCATATATTTTGATTCCTTTCATATCAGTTAATGATTGACCTCCACTGCTCTCCAAGTATGAATTCCAAAGGTTCACCACTTTATGTATGAAGAATTTTCATTTATTCCTAAATGATCTTCACTTTGTTTTGAACCTGTCACTTCCCTGAATTCTCTAGCTAGGGGAAACATTTTCCTTGAATCTGCAGTACCTTTTTTGAGCTCTCTTAAATTTGTGTGCCTTTCAGTTAGGTCACTGGCAATTCTTCTAAACGCACAGCTCCAGCGCTATATTTAAGTTTGCTGATGAATCAAGGCCGAGTGAGAGGCTGACACATACAAAGGAGATTGAAAATCTGGCTGAGTGGTGCCGCAACAACTTTTCACTCAGTGTCAGCAAGACCAAGGAGCTGATTATTGACTACAGGAGGAGGAAACCATAGGTCCATGAGACAGTTCTCTTCAGGGGATCAGAGGTGGAGAGTGTCAGGAACTTTAAATCCCTCTGTATTATCATTTCAGAGGACCTGTCCTGGACCCAGCTTGTAAGTGCAATGATGAAGGAAGCACAGCAGCATCTCTCCTTTCTTTGAAATTTGAGAAGATTCAGCATGACATTTAAAACTTTGACATATTGCTATAGAAGAGTATATTGACAGATTGCATCACAGCTTGGTATGGAAACACCAATGCCCTTGAAAAGAAAATCTTATAAAGAGTAGTGGATACAGCCCAGTCCATCACAGGTAAAGCCCTCCCCCACTATTCAGCACATCTACACGGAGTGCTGTTACAGGAAAACAGCATCCATCATCAGAGACACCCCCACTACCCAGGACATGCTCTCTTCTAACTGCCACCATCAGGAAGAAGATACGGGAGCCTCAGGACTCACACCACCAGGTTCAGGAACAGTTATACTCTTCAACCATCAGGCTCTTGAACCAGTGGGGATAACACTCAACTTCACTTGCCCCATCACTGAACTATTTTCACAACCTATGGACTCACTTTCAAAGACTTTTCATCTCATGTTTTCGATATTTATTGCTTATTTATTTATTATTATTATTTCTTTTTTCTCTTGTATTTGCACAGTTTGCCTTTTACACACTGGTTGCTTGTCCAACCTGTTGGGTGTGGTCTTTCATTGATTCTGTTACGGTTCTTGGATTTACTGAGTATGTGTGCAAGAAAATGAATCTCAGGGTTGTATATGGTGACACATATGTATCTTGATAATAAATTTACTTTGAACTTTAAACGCGGTAGAGAACTTGCCTGCTCATTCTCTCTCCAGTTAACATACCTGCCACTGCAGGAACCAATCTGGTGAACCATTATTGAATTCTGTCTAAAGCAGGGGTTTCCAACTTTTTTTGTGTCATGGACCCCCTACCATTAAGTGAGGGGTCCATGAACCTGAGGCTGAGAATCCCTGCTCTAAAGCAAGTACAGGTCATCCCCCGATTACAACAGGATTCTTTTCCCGTGAACTGTTTGTAACTCAGTTTGCTGGTCAAAAGTACAGCCACAAACTGAGTTTTTACATGGCAGACGATACCTGCAATGCTGGTTGTCTGTTAGCTGGGAAGGACCTGTGTATCTTTCTTTCAGCAAGGAGACTAAAATACATTCAGTGTTCTAGATGTGGTCTCACCAACTCCCTGAACAATTGGAGTAAGATAGCTTTTGTACTCAGACCCCCTTACACTGAAGACTTGTGTACTATTGGCCTTCCCAACTGTTCACTGGACTTGCACGTTAACTTCCACTGACCTTTGCAGAAGGACACCATGTCCTTTGAATATTAACATTTCCTAGTTTCCCACTTCCCAATCTATCCCAGGTGAAAGATTAATCATCCATGGCTAGCAAATGAAAATATGAAACCAAAGATGACTGCTTGCAATGTAATAAGGGTTAGTTGCAAGAACCAGCAGCAGGGCACAATAATGTTTCTAAGAAGGGAGAAAATCGACAAGTAATATCTGAATAAGTATCAAAAGTTTCTATGGATATATAAAAAAAGAGAGTAGCTTTGCTAAATGTGGGATCCTCAAAGAAAAAAAACATCGAAACAGCAAGCTGTTGGCCTCCCTCTCACCGGTTGCAGGATTGATAGCTCTCTCTGCCACATTGAAGTGTTGGGAGGAACAGTAGTTTTTGATGGGCTCTAGATTCTGGCCTCTGGGGGCTTTGCTATTGCTTGTATGGTGGGTGGTGGGGGTTGATGCTTTTGCTGGTGCTGGGGCTTGGGAGAGGGAGGGGGTCTTAGGGGTTTAACATTTTTCTGTATTCATCCTTTGGGGTTTTTTCTTCAGTTTCATGGATGTCTGCAAAACATAAGGATTCCAGGTTGTATACTGTATACATTCTCTTATATTGTTGGACCATTAAAATTAATACTGTAATGGGAAGCAAGGAAATGGCAGATAACTTAAATCAATACTTGAATCACCAGTCTATCTGATGGATGAGTTTCAAATAGTATGAAAGAATTTTTAACAATCATTAACTTGAGCTATTTGAAAATCTAATGGGTTAGATGCATACAAATCAGCAGGTGCCATTGGATTGCACCCAAGGATTTTAAGAGAAATGACTGCAGAGAAAGAAAGATGTTGGCTGAAGTTATTTTTAAATTCATTGAGTTCTAGGAAGGTATGTGACTCTATTTATCAAGAAATATGGAAGACAAAAAGTGGGTAACTATGGGCTTTTGTTGTGGAAGCGTCAGAGTGTATAATTAATTTGCCTGCTATTAGTCGAAGTTTATGTAACTAAACCAAGTCAAAATGATTTTATGAAATTTGACAAATTTGCCAGAGTCCCTCAAGGATAAAACAACCAGAGTCAATAGATGGAAAGAGCCTTTGTATTTGATTTCCAGAATGCACTTAACAAGGTGCCACATTAAAGGCACGTGCACGAAGTAAAATCTCTCGATACTGGGAGAAGAGTGTGAGGATGAATTAAAGACTGGTTATTGCATAGAGAACAGAGAATGGAAATAAATTTTTAGGCTGGAAAGTTGTAACTGAACTCAAGTATCAGTTCTTGGTCCTCAATTAATTACTATTTTCATTAATGACCCAGAGGAGGCAGAGTGGAAGGTATCCAAGCTTGCTGATGACATGAAAATGGTTGTGAAGCAAAGTTTATTCATTTATTTTTATTTATTAAGATACAGCCTGGAACAGGCCCTTCTGTCCCCTCGTGTCGCACCGCCTAGCAACCCTCCATATCTTAATCACGAGGCAATGCACAATGACCAATGACCAATTCACAATGACCAATTAACCCGCCACCAGCTACGTCTTTGGACTGTGGGAGGAAACCGGAGCACCCAATTGAAACCCATGTGGTCACGGAAAGAACGTGCAAACTCCTTACAAACAGCGGTGGGAAGTTGTGATGAGTATCTGTTACAGGATATGGGTAGGTCAAATGAGTGGGAACTTGGCAACAGGGGTTTAATGTGGGAAAGTGTGAGACCAGGAACTTAGATAAGAACAATCTAAGGGTAGTCTATGGTCTAAATGGAGAAATATTGCAGGTGAGGGCAGACAGAGGGATGTAGGTGTTCTTATGCATGAATTTCATAAAATTAGGAGACTGGTGCAGCAAGTCATTAAGAGGACACAACATATTGGCCTTTATTTCACGAGGGTTTGCATTTAGAAATAGGGACATACTTTCATAATTGTACAGGATACCAGTGATGTCACACCTGGAGTACTGACGTAGTTTTGGTCCCCTTATTTAAGCAAATATACTGGCACTGGGGTGGGCTAAATCCTGAGATAATAAGGTTGTCCTGTCATGAGCAGCAAAAGAATTCACAGAAGATGTGGTGATCTCATTGAAATGTAAAATCCTGAGTGGGCATGACAGGTTAAATATTCAAAATGTTTTCCTGAGTAGAAAAAACTCAAATGAGGGGGCATAGTTACAACATGGGGGCATAGAGGTGAGAGCAGTGATCTAAATCTGAGGTGTATAGGAGCTTCTCACAGAGATGGTCATTTATGCAATCTTTGGAAGGTTGTGGAGCTTGGATTATTTAGTATATTAAAAGAGGAACTAAATTAATTTTTGAAAGATTGGGTATCTGAGAGCTATGGACAGTTGTCACAGAAGGGGACATGAGGCCTGGTGCAGATCAGCCATGATTAAATTGAATGGCAGAGCAGCCTCTCCTTGTGGAGTCACCTGCTTTTGCACATATTTCCTTACTTCCTTGCTAGTTAAAAAATAAATTGCATTTTAGACTTATTTTCTTAAAGTTACAATTTCCAATATTGTACTCTTATCTATGTTTGATTTCCACATTGTTTTTCCTTGATCTCCTGGTTAACCAGGGATGGTTCATCTTTCTCCTGGAATAGAGTGAGAAACTTGGCTATATTCCCTTGAAGCACATATCCACCTTGTCCATTGTCATCTGCAAAGCTTACACATGGTCATCTCAGGCAAACACAGATCGTGCATAGTTGAGGCTCAAGTACCAACCTCAGTAGCTCCCAACTATTAAAAGCGTGCCAATCCAAGAAAGACACGTTTATTCCAACATTTTGCTTTCTACCTGCCGACTAACTCTCAATCCAAGTCAATTACACTGAATTTTATGTGCTCTAACCTTGTTCAGTGATTTCATATGAATCAATAATGAACACCTTTCTAAAATCCATTTGCATTACATCCACTTTATCTATCTCATCTACTCTCTATATCATACATTCTCAATTAACTCTAAAAGCTTGGTCAAACACGACTTTTGTTTTACAAATCAGAGTTGACTTTGCTCAATATATTGTTATTTTTAAATGCTGTTTTCTTTACTACAGATAACAGCTTTTCCCATACTATACTATTTTCTCTCATCCTTCTTAAATAATGAAGAAGTTTGAGATCAGTTTTCTTTCTCCCAAATGAGCTACGAACAGAGCTAATGAGTCCCATCTGTCCAAAATGACTGGTTTTAAGGTGCCAGTAACCCACCTTTGATCTTTTCCCTGTTAATAGAAACGGTTCCGCTGGGTTTAGTAGCTAAGTCGCACGTGAAGGCCAGGAGCTGGACTTGGTTATCAGAGGCTATTGGAGATGCACACCATTGGGAGCATTTAATACATAGTGGGAGTTTATCCCCACCACCAGACCCGGCTGTGACAGCCTTAAGAAACCTATTTACTTATTTGTTTGTTTATTTAGTGATACAGTGTGGAACAGGCCCTTCCAGCCCAATGAGTCACGCCTCCCAGTGACCCAATTCCATACTAGACTAATCACAGGACAACGTACAATGATTAATTAACTTACTAACTGGTACGTCTTTGGACTGTGGGAGGAAACCCACGCAGTTCACAGGGAGAGCAGACATGCTCCTTACAAACGGCACCTGAACTCAACACCGAACTCCTCAACGCCCCGAGCTGTAATAGCATTGTGCCTCTGGAAACCTTTTCCTCAGGTCATTTTTTTCTGTAATCCATGGTTGGACCAGTTTCCTGGTGCATTTTAGGCCATAAAATGAGCTGTGAGGAGGACGCAAAATACCTGCAAAGTGAGATGGATCGGTTAATCAAGGTAACAATCATTAACAGTTACTGGGGGAAAATGAAAGAATGTTCATTTTGATTGGGAAAATAGAAAAATAGAATACTCTGTAAATGGTGAAAAGCAAGTGGTGTTAAAGAATCTAGTGCTGCCCATGAGATGCAAGGTATATTCATGCAGTTAGAGGAGGCACTAGAAAGTAAGAGTTGCCCTTTGCTGTGTCAGAGTCTACAAGGTTTGATGTTTGCTGAGATTGTATAGAGCTTTGTGCGACCACATGTGACACTACGTTCAATGAAAGCTGCACTTGCCTTCAAGTTAATGCAGCACAGATTCTCTTGTGTAATTCTTCTAAGAGGAGTTTGTTCTGACGTTTTAACAAATAAGAGGAAATCTCATAGAGGTATTGAAGGTTCTGAGAAGAATCAACAAAGTGGATATTGAGAGGCTGCAGGGTCTAAAACCTTGGGGGTTACTCAGGAAAAGAGATCATTTGCTTACTGACGTGAGGAGAAATATCCTCATGGTGAGGGTTGTAAATAAGATGTCCCAGAGCCCTATAAAACTCAGTAACGGAATATATCCAAGTCTGGGATTGAGGTTTTAAGATGCCCAGGGAAGTAGTAGACATAGAGAACAGGCAAGGAAATAAGCTTTGAGGCATCAGATCACCATGAATTTATTAAATGGCTGAGGGACACGGTGGTGCTGCACGTAGAGCCGCTGCCTCACAGCTTCAGAGACCCAGGTTCAATCCTGACCCCAGGAGCTGTTTGCACATTCTTCCTGTGGCCACTGGGGTTTCCACTGGGTTCTCTGTTTTCTTTCCACGTGTGGAAAGTATGTAGGTTAGCAGGTTAACTGGCCACTTTAACTTGTTCTGGTGTGTGTGAATGGCCGAATTTGGACAGGAGACAGGGAGAATATGGGACCGATGAGAATGTGGGGAGAACAAACTGGATTTGAATAATTTTAGTCTAAAAAGGAATATCTGTACTTCTTCCTCCTCTCCCTCCTTCATCCTCTGACCTCTTATCTTTTCTTCTCCAGTCCTGCTGAAGGGTCTCGTCCCAAAACTTCTAGGGTCCCTAGAAGGATTAGAAGGATGAGAGGGGATCTGATTGAAACATATAAGATTATTAAGGGATTGGACATGCTAGATGCAGGAAACATGTTCCCGATGTTGGGGGAGTCCACAACCAGAGGCCACAGTTTAAGAATAAGGGGTAGACAATTTAGTACGGAGTTGAGGAAAAACTTTTTCACCCAGAGAGTTGAGGATCTGTGGAATGCTCTGCTGCAGAAGGCAGTGGAGGCCCATTTCTCTGGATTCTTTCAAAAAAATGAGTTAGGTAGAGCTCTTAAAGATAGCGGAGTGAAGGGATATGGGGAGAAGGCAGGAAAAGGGTACTGATTGTGGATGATCAGCCATGATCACAGTGAATAGTGGTGCTGGCTCGAAGGACTGAATGGCCTACTCCTGCACCTATTACCTATTGTCTATTGTTCCCTTTTCCATACATGCTGCCTGGCCTGCTGAGTTTCTCCAGCATTTTGTGTGTGTTGCTTGAAAAACTCCATTGAAGCTTGTACCCACATACAGGCTCGATCTTATTGCACTGGGTGGTCCACTCAGAGGAATTCCTTTCTGCAGATGGATGCCAAGTAATATTACATATCTGCCAGAATCTTTCCATTGACAGGAATAGCCCATACGATGTGGCCAGTTGTCCCAGCCACTTTATTTACAGATAGGTGCTCATCCTGAGCCATTAACCAACAAGTCTATAGAAAATGAGTTATAAAGAGTGGAAATACAAAGGTGTGCTGGGGGTAGTCACGTAATGAAACTTACTTCATTCAGGCCCCACCCATGATAAGGGTAGTCCAGTGATATCTGCCTACATGCTGAAGCCAAGCTCATTGCCCGTTTCATTTTTCAGTCACCAAACAATAATATCCATCAGCATTATGCTACAAATAAATCCCACATTTGAATATTTAAAGTATCTTAAAAGTAATATTGATCTGTATTTCTGTGCTGAGTGGTGGATCTCATTGCCAAAAGTGTCCACACAAATCACCATTCTAATTTCAATTCCTAACTAGTTCTAAGTAGGAGGGGGTTAGGCACAGGCTCTTATCCATGTAATGTACCCATATGAAGTAAGGGAGAGTGGGAGCTTTACTTCCTTCACCTGTGTGACAACAGCATGATTTATGACTTTCCTTTAAACCTCTATCCACAGATTCCAGATGAACAGAAGGGAAATCATGAGCTCAGTTCATAGTTGCACAAGATGCATTCATGTCCTGCATATTTCTGGAGGTAGAACTCGAAGACGTTAAAATCTTTTAGGTGTTCTCTGGGAAGACATCTGACTAAACAGCTATGTGGGTGAATGACTTCCAGATGCAACAAAAGACTCAACACAACCAGGAATGGATTTAGAAAGTCCGTCGTACAGACGTTTTTGAAAGAAGAACAGAGGTATGGAGTAGTATTTAAATGGTGAAAAATTACTGAATTCTACAGCGTGAAAGCATTTGAAGGTCCTTGTCATGAAAACTAGTATAGGGCCTATTCTGCACTATCCCTCTTAAAAAAAACGCAAAAAAACAGTAGATAATCAGGAATCTAATGAACTGCTGACCCATATTTCAAAAGGGGTCAGGAATAAATTTGGGAAGCCTTACAGTGATTGTGCAAGATACTGGTAGGGCTACATCTAGAACAGTTTTCGCCTCACGGAGTAAACGTCGACTGTTTATTCACTTCCATAGATGCTGCCTGACCAGCTGAGTTCCTCCTGTGTTGCTTTGGATTTCCAGCATCTGAAGGCATTCTCTTGTGTTAGTTTGTATATTAGATAAAATCTTATTTCAAAGGGGCGGGTCAGAGAATGATCCCACATATTGATGGATTCTTCAATGAGGAAAGGTTAAGCAGTTTGCGACTTGACCAATTGGAGTTTAGAAGAAAGCGTGATCATCTTTTTTAGAACAGAGAACATAGAACAGTACAGCATAGAGCTGGCACTTTGGCCCACAATGTTGTGCCGATCTTTTAACCTATTCCATAATCAATTTAACCCTTCTCTCCTGCATGGTCCTCTATTTTTCTTTCTTCTATGCGTTGATCTAACGTCTTTTAAATACCCCTAATGTATCTACCTCTACCACCACCCCTAGTTGTGCATTCCACACATCTACACCCTTCTGTGTAAAAAAAAACTACCACTGACATCCCCTATAATTTCTTCTTAAAAATTATATCCTTTTGCATTTGCTATCGCCTTCTTGGAAAAAATGCGCTGGCTATCCACTCTTTCAATGCCTCTTATCATCTTATACCACTTAATCAAGTCACCATTCCTCCTCCTTTGCTTCAAAGGGAAAAGACCTAGCTCACACAACCTTTCCTCATAAAACATGATCTCTAATCCAGACAGCATCCTGGTAAATCTCCTCTGCACCCTCTCTAAAGTGTTCACATCCCTCCTATAATATAACTAGAACCAAACATAATATTCCATGTATGAACTAACTAGAGTTTTATACAGTAGAGCTACAACATTACTTCGTGGCTCTTGAACTCCGATCAAGACGGCACCTGTGTACAACACTCCTTCAGTCAACATCTTCTGGATAGACTATGAAACCATATATTTCACTTCTTTTATGTCTATTATATTTGTTTTTCACCTTGAATGTGATTCTGGAACTGTTGGAGCCTGTGATTTCCAGTTCGGAGATCGTTTGTGTGTTTCAGCACTCTGCAATCTTCGAGAGGGTTCTGAGAGGCAGAGGCAGCATGTGCAATCCTCGTGGAGAGAAGGTTGCGGTATAGCTGCGGGATGTGAGCCGATGCCCGACTCCATTTTGCCAATTAAAGCTTCCATTGTTTGCCGATTAAAGCGATGAGGGAGTTTGAAACGTTGAGGTGCATGCGGATGGTGAGCGCTGGCTGACCACCTTTTGATTGCTGGTGAGATCACTCTGCCTCAGACAGGAGAGTCTGCCTTATGATCGCTGGGGGAAATCGCTCTGCAATCAGAGAGGGGAGACTGCCTTTTGATCACTGGTGGGATCGCTCTGCTGCCGCAGAGAGAAATGCCTTTCACTGTGCCTGGAGAATGTTACCCAGGTTTTCTGCATATTAGGTATGGAGTTGGACTATAGACCTTTTTTTCAGTCTTATAGTTTTTTTATATTCAGTGTTTTTCACCCAATCTTTCTCATTTTTTTTTTTTTGTGTGCAGTGGAGGGGAGAATAATGGGAGTCTGTTCTGCTTTTGTTCATTTTTTTGTGTGGGGAGGAGGGATTTGGGGGTTGGTGATCATGCTGCCATTCTTTTCTTTCTTGGTTTTATGGGTATCTGGAGAAGAAGAATTTCAGAGTTGTATACTTTAATAAGAAATGAACCTTTGACGAATGAAGACCAGCACGTTCTACGTTTTTTTGATTCATAGGGGGTCGATAAAGATAAAGATGGTAGATAATACGTGGGTTTAGAACCAAAGAGACTATATTTAAGACCGAGATGAGAGAGTTTTATGAATATTCTGGAACCTCTTGCCACCGACAGTTGTAAGGCAAAAAGTCCTTGTACAAGTCTGAGAATCTAAAGTCTTGGGCAAAGAGCAGGAAAGTGGACTTGAGGAATGTCCGATCAGCTAAATCCTATTAATTGGCAGAACAGACTTGAGGAACTGAATGGCTGTTCCACTCCTGTTTCAGCTTCTTAAGGTCGCTGAAACTAAAGCAGATATAACTGGAAAACATATTCTTCAAAAAGTCACCCAAACCTTCTAACATTGGCAATGCATCTGAAGCAGTCTTTTCCTTCCTGAAGTACAAATTAAGTAAAGAATTCCTGTAATCGTGAACATTTTACATAAAGACATGGAACATGGAAAAGTATGGCACAGGAACAAACCTGTTGGCCCATTCTGTCTGTACCAACCATAATGCCGATCTGAACTAATTCCAACTGCATGCATATGATCTACAAACCCCATTTCCAGAAAAGTTGGGATATTTTCCAAAATGCAATAAAAACAAAAATCTGTGATATGTTAATTCACGTGAACCTTTATTTAACTGACAAAAGTACAAAGAAAAGATTTTCAATAGTTTTACTGACCAACTTAATTGTATTTTGTAAACATACACAAATTTAGAATTTGATGACTGCAACACACTCAACAAAAGTTGGGACAGAGTTAAAATAAGATTGAAAAGTGCACAGGATATTCAAGTAACACCAGTTTGGAAGACTCCACATTAAGCAGGCTAATTGGTTGCAGGTGAGGTATCATCACCGGGTATAAAAGTAGTGTCCATCAAAGGCTCAGTCTTTGCAAGCAAGGATGGGTCGTGTCTCACCCCTTTGTGCCAAAATTCATGAGGGAATTGTTAGTCAGTTCAAAGGGAACATTTCTCAATGCAAGACTGCAGAGAACTTAGGTCTTTCAACATCTACAGTACAAAATATTGTGAAAAGATTCAGAGAATTCAGAGACATCTCAGTGCGTAAAGGGCAAGGTCGGAAGCCACTGTTGAATGCACGTGATCTTCGAGCCCTCAGGCGGCACTGCCTAAGAAACCGTCATGCTACTGTGACAATTATAGCCACCTGGGCTCGGGAGTACTTCGGAAAACCATTGTCACTCAACACAGTCCATCGCTGCATCCAGAAATGCAACTTGAAACTATATTACGCAAGGAGGAAGCCATACATCAACTCTATGCAGAAACGCCAGCGAGCTCTCTGGGCCCGAGCTCATCTCAGATGGACCTAAAGACTGTGGAACCGTGTGCTATGGTCAGATGAGTCCACATTTCAGCTAGTTTTCGGAAAAAACGGGCGTCGAGTTCTCCGTGCCAAAGATGAAAATGACCATCCAGATTGTTATCAGCGAAAGGTGCAAAAGCCAGCATCTGTGATGGTAGTGGGGTGCATCAGTGCCCACGGCATGGGTGAGTTGCATGTATGTGAAGGTACCATTGACTCTGAGGCGTATATTAGGATTTTGGATTTTAAAAAGACATATGTTGCCATTAAGGCGACGTCTCTTCCCAGGACGTCCATGCTTATTTTTGCAGGACAATGCCAGACCACATTCTGCACGGGCTACAACAGCGTGGCTTTGTAGACACAGAGTGCCTGTGCTTGACTGGCCTGCTGCCAGTCCAGATCTATCTCCTATTGAAAATATATGGCTCATGATGAAGAGGAGAATCAGACAACGGAGACTACGGACTGTTGAGCAGCTGAAGTCTTATATCAAGCAAGAATGGACAAAATTTCCAATTGCAAATCTACTACAATTAGTATCCTCAGTTCCAAAAGGATTAAAAAGTGTTATTAAAAGGAAAGGTGATGTAACACAATGGTAAACATGCCTCTGTTCCAACTTTTGTTGAGTGTGTTGCAGCCATCAAATTCTAAATTTGTGTATGTTTACAAAATACAATTAAGTTGGTCAGTAAAACTATTGAAAATCTTTTCCTTGTACTTTTGTCAGTTAAATAAAGGTTCACGTGAATTAACATATCACAGATTTTTGTTTTTATTGCATTTTGGAAAATATCCCAACATTTCTGACAAATGGGGTTTGTATATCCCTCTTTATCCAGCTTGTTCATGCGTTTGTCTTAAGCATTGCTATTAACTTTTTCTACTACCTCTGCAGTCACCTATCACTCTCTGTGTAAAAAAAATAGCCTTGCAAACCTCTTTTAAACTTCCACCTCTAACGTTAAAGCTATACCCAGCAACATTTCCACCAAGGGACGGAAAATTGAATATCTCCCTGATGCATGCCTTTCATGTTTTCATATAGACGTACAGTAGATTCTAGTTCATTGGGTCATCGGTTAATTGGGACAGCCACTTATTTGGGTTAACTCTTCGGGTTTTTAAACTGGCTTCCAGTTTAAGATGGTACTGCTAACAGGCTTGAGCGACGACTTGCTGGTGGTCAATGAAATAAAGAAAACAACTAAGTACTTCATTATTCACACATTTCCCGGTAAACAATGGCTGCTAATAGCGGCCTGTGGGAGTTGAGCTGAATCGCCTGTGCGATCTGGCATTTTTTCGTGTGGCTGGAGTCTCGCTGAGGTAGGATGGTTGCAGCATGTCTGGGCTGGAGATGCTGGAATGGACTCGGAGGAAATTCGAGCCAAGGCTATGCAATGCGTGGAAAGGTCAGAGGTTTTATCAACTCAAGAGCAGAGGCAAATTGGAAAAGTCGGGTAATTCGATGCGGTGAAGCGAGGCGAGGAAAGATCCAAGGTCTGATCGATTTAAGAGCTGAGCTGAATTGGAAAGGTTGGTTACTTGCCTTATCAAGGTGGCAAGCCCAAGCCCATGGGCAAGGAATGACCCAAGGTTTGGACAATTTAAATGGTCGGGGTGTTGGGGTCGGAGGCGAGAAACAGGCCTGTTCAGCTTGCTGCTCTGCGGGCTTTGCTCAGCCCTGTGCTGGACTGAGGCCTGGCCTGGCTTGGTGAACTACAGTTCCGAACGCTGTTTGCTACTTTAATGTTTGTATGATTTGTTTTTCTCTCTGCACATTGGGTGTTTGATGGTCTTCTTTTGTTTTTAATGGGTTCTGTTGGGGTTCTTTGTTTCATAGCTGCCTGTAAGGAGATGAATCCCAAGGATGTATAAAATATACATACTTTGATAATAAGTGTACTTTGAACTCTGAAAGGACAAAAACTAATTTAGAAGATACCTGGGATTTCCTTCCTACAAGACTGATGCTGAATAGTTTTTAACTGGCATCAGTCACATGCACTTGTGTAGCCATTAGATACTACACCGTGCTTCGAGTGAACAGTTTTTAAATAATGTCAGTTTGCATGTGTTTGTGTTCAAAAAGCAGTGATTTTTGTCACTGAGGGTTGGTGAGAAATACACAGTAAGACAATCAGAACTGTTTTTGCTCACTGTAGTTTCATTCATTCAGGCATGGAGATGCAAGAACAGCCAGGAGTGGAAATGAAACTATTTCACTACTTCAACGAGGTAGGAACTACAAAGAATTTGAAGGTATCAACAATCATCTTGAACGTTACAATGAAAATGAAGGTTCGGAGGATGAAACAGTTTCTAATTAGCATCAGTACTTGTTGGTCATCGGCTGCTTGAGCATGGTTTTCAGTCGGGCGCTGGACGCTTGGAGAAATTCGATGGGGGGCAGGCGACTGGCGCTCGGCTGGGGGCCGTGGTTGAGTGGTCGGTGACTTGGCCGGCCCCCCCTCTAGTGAGGAGGGTGTGAGGACACCCAGCAGGACTAAAAAAACAAGACCTGACAAAGGGCAGATGAGCTCCTTGTGAGCCAACGGCCATCTTCCGTGGAAGAGATTAAAGCCTCACCATGTATCTACGAATCATATGCTATGAACCTAGTTAGAAGAGACATGATGAACCTGGGCACTGCACCGTGTGCCTGGACCCGCCCAAGGCCTCCGCCTAAGGAAGGGCCGAGCTCGAAGAAGCGGCCATGGCTGGAGGCCAACATGGCTTTGGGCTTGAGTTTGGCGGGTGCGGCAGCGGGCAGTGCCAAGGCGGCCAGCGAGAAAAACAAACTGGAGGAGAGGCTGTACTCGGTGCTGTTGCAAGATCGAAGAAGATGGAGGTGCATAGCCGCCAACCCCGGATTCGGGACGGCACCCACTGATGACTGACTGAGTTGTGAGTACTTTGGACACTACACCACGCTTAGAGGGAACAATTTTTAAATAGCGTCAGTTCCATATGCTTGCGTTATGTTATTCATCTGGCCTGACCGATGCCGAATTAAAAAGGAATGATTTTCAATACTACTCCATGCAGGAAGGCAATAAAGGCAGTCCATTATCTGCACTCGGTGTGTGCACTGAATTTTGTTCATTCACAGTCAATCAAAAGAGCACAGCAACATATACTGTATAAACTCGTCTATCGATAACATTAGGAATTAATACAGTACTGTAGTAATATTTGTAGTGTTCTGGTTTGTTCTGTACTTTATTTACAGGAGAGCCACTTCCTGTCAAAATGACACCAGCATACATCGCTCCCTCAGTCAACATCTTCCAGATAGCCCACCAAAATGTACAAAGTACTTTTTACTTCTTTTCCATCTGTTTTTCACCTTAATTCTGTTTCTGGGACTATTAGAGCCTGTAATTTACTGTTTGAAGATCAATTAAGTGATCCAGTGCTTTGTTCTCTCTGAGAAGATTCTGGAAAGTGAGCACGTACTCAGATGGCCTCAATGCAAAGAAACTTTGAGATGGGGCATGAGCCGATGTTCGGCTCCATTTCACTGATTAAAGCACCAATTAATTGCCGATTAAAGCTTCAAGGAATATTCAGACATCAAGGCAAATGTGGAAGGCAAGCGAGAGTTCAGTGCCAATTTCCCTCCTTTTGATTGCTGTCAAGGAGGAGACTGTGAATGGCCAATCGCATGTGGCTCGTTGTGGCATGCAAGTCAGCCTCTCTGCCTTGTGTGGTGTCCCTCTCTTTCGATGAATGTCAGTGATGGTGGAGAATAGTATTGTGGTTCTGCAGTTATGGACTGGGGACTTTTTCAGACTTATGGTTTTTATATTCTGTGCTTCTTATCACCCGTTCTTTCTCTGTTTTGTTGTGTGAGGGGAGGGTGTTTGGGATTGATGTTCTGTTGTGTTCTGTTTTTTTTGTGCAAGGGAGGGGTTGTTTTTTGGGAGGTCAATGTTCCTATTCTGTTTTATGTTGGGGGAGAGAGCTTTTAGGGAATGATGATCGGAATGCCATTTTTTTTTGTGTGGGAGAGTGTGTGTGGTTGATGTTTCTCTCTGAATGACATTCATGTTTTTTCTTTGTTTCGTGGTTACCTGGAGAAGATGGATTTCAGAGTTGTATATGGATACATGCTTTGATAGTAAATGAACCTTTGAACCTTTCTAGAGTACATAATTTGTTATTCAGTCAAGTGGTAGTTTGTCTTCTTTAAACTATTTCCATGAAACTTCAGCTAATTGGGGTGGCTGCTTAATTGGGCCAAAATATACTCATCTCAAATATGTCCCCATTAACCAGAATCCACTGTACTTCTATCCCATCACCCTTCAGAATCAGAATCAGATTTAATATCACTGGCATATGTCATGAAATTTGGTGTATTGGGGCATAATAAAAGACTATAAATTACAATAAAATATAAAAAATATATATATTGTATATAAAATTAAATAAGTAGTGCAGCAAGAGAGCAAAGAAAATAATGAGGTAGTAAACATTGATTCATTGTCCGTTCAGAAATCTGATGGCAGTGGGGAAGAAGCTGTCCCTAAAATGTTAAATATGTGTCTTCAGGCTCCTGTACCTCCTCCTTGATGGTATCACTGAGAAGAGCTATGTCCTGGGCGATGGGGTCCTCCTTATTTGACTTTGTTTCTTGCTTCAACGATGGTGTCTGATCTGATAAGTATTTGCAATATTTTCTGATATAGTTCAGATTCCCAACATCTATAATATTTTTGATTTTCAAATTATGAATCCTCCCTAGGAAGATGATTGGTACAACATCATATAGAATGGTGTGAGATTCTCCCATCACCATCCAGAAGTGGGTTGATCCCACCTGTATTTTTGAGCTAACCAGATTAATGCTTGCTTTATCTTATATTTCAAAAATGCTCCAATGATTATATTGTTCAAATTTTGATAGATTTTTGAAAATTTCAACTAACACATTTAAAGACTATCAAAATCAAAGTTCAAAGTTCAAAGTAAATTTAATTATCATATATGTCACCATATACAACCTTGATATTCATTTTCTTGTGGGCCTACTCAATAAATCTATAGAATAATAACTATAACAGAATCAATGAAAGACTGCCAGAGTGCAGAAGTAAACAAACTTTGCAAATAGAAAAGAGGAAACAATAATAATGACACAAACGTTTGAAAATAAATAAGCAATAAATATTGAGAACATGAGATGAAGCGCCTTTGAGTGAGTTCATTCGCTGTGGGAACATTTCAATCACGGGGGAAATGAAGTTGAGTGAAGTCATCCCCTTTGGTCTAAGAGCCTGTTGGTTGAGGGGTAGTAACTGTTCCTGAACCTGAACATTTACAGTTTTCACAGCTGACAAAGCATGCTGGATCATGACACTGATATGAAATTGGAGGGATGAGATATCCATATAATTACAACATTTTCACAGGAGGCTTTTGTAATGGCAGGCACCAGATAATCACAAAGCAGAAAATCCTGCTTTCTCCATCCATACATTCCTCCATATCTGATCTCTGGAGGCTTCCCAGCCCCTTTACCCTCCAGTTATCTGTGTTCCACTGTTACTGGCCCCTTGATCTTTCTTGAGTTAAATTGTTCCACCATTACTCGCCGTATCTTCAGCTGACAAAGAAAAAAAACTTTAAAAATTCCTCCCGAAATCATTTCACCTTGGCTTCTCCTTCCATCCTAAAGCTTAATACCTACAATACTGACAAAGATTTTTGTTCTTCTGTCAAGCAAACCTTCTGTGGCATGCTCTCAGTTTAGTTCCATCTTACACCTACAAAGCAACTTGAAGCATTAATCTGCATTGTAGTTGCTGTTCTGTGCACCATCTCTAACATCTCATCACAGTAGCCAAGAATTTGCACGCTCACACTTGTTCAATGAACTTTCTAAACCTGACCATACCATGTGGCAATCAGTCATAATGAAGAATTCTCAAAGATCGTGTATCATCACACTCCTTCCTTCTACTGAGCACATTTCTTCATCGTGCAGAGTCCTAGTCAAATTCACAGTGAACTGGCTTCACGAAAAGGAATCAATATAGCATGGTTCAGACTGTTATGATTCATCCCTGTTGGCATCCCCCTCCAAATAGTGCAAAAAGCAACAATTAACATGATGTCAACTCAGGTTATTTTATTTTTATTTTTATTTAGAGATAAAGTTAAAAGTTCAAAATACATTAATTAGCAAAGTATGTGTGGAGTATACAACCCTGAGACTCGTCTTCCCACAGACAGCCACGAAACCAAGAAACACCATGGAACCCATTCAACAAAAATATCACACACCTAGCGTGCAAACAAACAGCAAAAAGCTAGTGAAAAACACAGAATATAAAGTATTAAACCACAGCTTGGTTCAGTTCAGTTCAATTTAGCACTATGTCATTCAGGCCACAAATCTAGTCCACTCCGATCCAAATCGCACAAAATAGCAATAACCAGAAGCTGGAAACACATGTACGACGGAGTCCAATCCACAAACCATGGCAATTAAACCTTACCCAAGGCCGAAGACTGCAGTACCACCCTTCACATGGTAACAGGCCCTTCTGGCCCAACAATCCCATGCCGGACAAGTACCCCATCTGACCAATTAACCTACTAACCTGTAAGCCTCTGGAATGTGGATGGGACTGGAACACCCGGAGGAAATCTACGTGGCCATGGGGAGAATGTACAAATTCCCTAAAGGCAGCAGCGGGAATTGAACAATGATTCTTGGCGCTGTAATAGCATTACGCTGACTGTTACACTATCGTTCTGCCCCAAATTGTACTGAGACTGTTCAGTAATGGTCATTGTGTGGAGCATAAAGCACCAGTTTAAGTCAGTATGGGCAGAAATGCACAGCGCATGACTAATTATGCCATTTGATAACACTGAGGAAAGATCAGGCACATTTACATGGATTACACCTGGATTTGTCAGACTTAGTTTCACAGCTGACACGATTTCACCTGGAAGTAACCTTGGAATAAAACAGAATAAGGATTGAGTGGTGCTGAAGGAATACTGACTGCACCCTCCACTTTCTAGGTTTTTGTTTACGTGACTCTCCTTAGCCCTCTTTGCAATCAATGATTTAATACTCTTTACTATGAAAGCATGAAATATTTAATATTGCATAAATCTTTCAGTTAATGCTGAGGTTGGATGCCTTTTAGAATAAAACAGAATAACAATAGCTTTAGTCTATTTAGTCTATTTAGTCTAATTAGTCAGGTGTCTATTTAGTCTATTTAGTCTATTTAGTCTATTTAGTCAGGTGTTAAGTTAAAGGACAGGACCTCTAGAGTTGTGATCTCAGGGCTGATACTCATGACACGTGCTCATGAAGCCAGAATAGGGAGATCATGCAGTTTAACACATGGCTAAGGAGGTGGTGCAGGAGGGATGGCTTCATATTTTTTTGGATCATTGGGCTCTCATCCAGGGAAGGTGGGCCGTGTACAGAAGGGATGATTTGCACCTGAACTGGAGGAGGCTAATATCCTTGCAAGATGGCTTGCTAGTGCTGCTTGAAGGTGGGGGTGGGTGTCAAACTGGAATTGCTGGGATGGGAACCAGAGAGCCAGAGTAGATAGGCAAGTGGTTGTGGAGAAATCCTAATACAAAGTCAGGAATTGAAAGGTTGAACATGGTGGGGCTAATGTTCTGAACTGTGTATATTTCAATGCAAGGAGTGTTGTAGGAAAGGCCGATGAGCTTGAGGTATGGATTAGCACATGGAATTATGATATGATAGCCATTAGTGAAACTTAGTTGCAGGACTGGCAGCTGAATGTTCCAGGGTTCCGTTGTTTTTGACATGATAGAGCAGGAGGGATTAACAGGGAGGGGAGGCATTGCTAGTCAGGGAACATGTCACGGCAGTGCTCAGACAGGACAGGGTGGAGAACTCGTCTACTGAGGCTATATAGGTGAAACTGAGGAAAAAGAAAGGGGTGACAACATTAACGGGATTATATTATAGGCCACCCAATAGTCCGCAGAATTTGGAAGAGCAAACTTGTAGTCAGGTCACAAACTGTTGCAAGAAACACAAGGTGGGGTAGTAAGTAATTTTAACTTTCCACATATTAAATGCAACTCCCAAACTGTAATATGGATGGATGGGATAGAGTTTGTCCCATGTGGAGAGTGTGTGATACTAGATTTCCTATAATGGAATGGACAAGCAGGTGACAGAAGTTTGTGTAGGAGAACACTTTGCCACTAGTGATCATAATGTTATTAGATTCAAGATACTTTTGGAGAAGGATAGGTCTGATCCTTGGATTGAAATTTTAAATTGGAGAAAGGCCAATTCTGATGGTATCAGAAAGGATCTGCCAAGGGTAACAGATTTATGGAACATAGGTTTTGAGAGATATCAAGTCCCTTATTCAGAAAAAGAAGGAGGTGCTTAGCAAGTATAAGCAGGAAGGAGCAAATGAGGTACTTGAGGAGTATAAGAAATGCAACTGAACAGAAGGAAATCAAGAAGGCCAAAAGAGGGCATGCGGTTGCTCTAACAGACAAGGTAAAGGAGAATTACAAGGGCTCCTGGATATATTAAGAGCAAAAGGATAGCAAGGGATAAAATTAGTCCTCTGGGAGATCCTTCATCAGGACTGGTAGGTTAGGTTTGTAGATCTTGGGAAGGAGATAGAAATGAGCAGTGCAGGGTATGGGAACTATGAGGTTGGTGGCAGTTGATGGATGATCACTAGAGCCCATGAGGTTGATGATAGTGCGGGAGACAATGGCCCGATGTCCTGTGCAAGGGGTAAGTAAGAAGTGCTGAGAGCTGCTGTCTGGCCTCAGCAAAGAAGAGATCATTCTGCCAAACTACAAAAGCACTACCACGAGTGTAGGTTTCACGGTGAGGTTGGGATTGGTGCAGAGATAGTGGAGGGCAGTGCATTCAGACCTGATGAGGTTAGAATAGATGAGAAGAAAGATGAAGCTGAGATGGTTCATGTCACATCAGCGGTTAAAACTGAAAAGATTCAGAGCACACAGGAGGCCACAGCAAGATGTCCGAGAAGAGAAGGAGGATTGAACCCAGGAGAATGGGTCATCAGTGAGGGTGTGGGAAACCCTTCTTCAAGAAGTAGGCTTGGAGACCTATATGACTCTACTTGAGTAAGTAACAGTTCATTGCAACAGTGGAATCTTAGCATTGGTGACAGCAGTCAGTTCAGTACAGCACACCTTTGCTGGATGGCTTCTGCCCGGACAGATGTGGCATAAAACCGTATTCAAGGCTCCAGCCAAAACCCTCGTGCTATTGAATGTCCCACGTAGACCTCCTTGCAGACAGGTCAATGCCCCATTCACCTGAATGCTCTTGTTTGTAGGCTGCTCGTTATACTCATCTAACCTTTCCCACCAAACTGATGGTAGATAGAATTTGTTTATTTTTTGATATTGACCATCAGGTCATTCAGCTTCATAGTTCAACAGATGTTGCTCCATGGGATATTCAAACATCGACTTGCTTGTACAAGTTTAGTTTCTGGCCAGACTGAGTATCAGTCAACATATGGAGATGGTACATTGGCTATGCTACCAGGCTGATAGCCTTAAAGCCTGCAAGGAACAATCCAAGATCTGAATTCAATTCCCACCAAGGCAACAGTGGAAATTAAATTGTTAATAAAATTACATGAAGAGATCCCTCCCTAATCATGAGTAATGATTGGCACAAAACTGCAGGTTCATTACAAAAACCCATCTGTTTAATTAATATTCCTTCAGGGAAGGCAATCTGCTGTTGATACCCAGACTGGCGTCTGTGTGGCTATATAACTGTTTGTGTGGCTGGCTCTTAAACATCTTATGAAATGGCACAGCAAGGCACTCACATCCAGGGCAGTTACAGATGGGTGATAAATGTTGGTGCAGACTGTATAATTGTTATTTTCTGTGGAGTTTAACAATTAATTGCCTCTCTGTAATTTATATAGCTACCTATATAAGTAAATGTAATTGTTTAACATATTTTCTAGTAGTCACAGTATGTATATACAATTGTTTAATGTGTTCTTTAGTGGATACATTTGCATGATTCTGGGAGTTTCTCTGGTGTTGCATTTATTTGAATAGGGGCTATCTGATTGGTTAACCCTTATCTACAAATTTGAATGGAATGTCTCTTATCAATGGTATTAAAAGAGCTGAACACACAGGCTTACCAACTTTATTCTTTTTAGTTTTTGTTCTGAGCTACTAGACTTTTGCAGCTCCACATTTCCAGTTCTCTTTGTTCTATTAGTCTTATTGACTTCCAGAAAGAACTTTGGATTACAAATTTCAGAATCCAACAATAAAACATCTCAGTTTGATAAAATTTATGAAAATATCAGGATGAAAAACACCAACAACGTTAAATTTATTAAGGCAGCGTGTGATAAAATCCAGACGATGTCTGAGTGAAAGGAAAAACCTGGAATATGTGAGTTAAAGTTAAGAACATCCAGTTGGCTTGAGAACCAAATTTCTGAGTTAACTGAGTGAACAAAAGGGCTAAAAGGTTGAGTAAAGGTGTTTTCTAATCGATCGGGAAAGAAACATGAAATGTGCAGTGAACTCAAAGTACATTATATGGAGCTTCAAAGCCAATTGGGACAATATTAAAAAGCCAAGCTGAGTCCTCAAGTGGATGGCCCTGCCAGCCCAGTGGGTGGTCCTGCCAGTGGTGCTTTTTCTGATGCATCTCCTTGAGAAATACCACCTACATTGGACAGTCCTTAGAGACTGCCAGTATTCTGCCTCTGAGGAATTACAGGATGGACATGGGATGGACTCCACAGTGGCCCCTAGTGACTCAAGTGAAGATGACAGTGATGAAACAATAAAATTGGCAGCTATGTCACAGTTTGCCCCAGAGGAGCGAGGACTCGCAGGACTGAAGATGGAGCCTTTAAAACAAGGCCAACAGTGGATTACTGGGTTGCTAATCAATGTATTGACAAGCTAATCCCTATAGTGGCAGATCCTACAGCTATTACTCAACCACTCAACAATCTACTGAAGGCCAGTAAGTGCTCTGGAAACTCGATGACTCTTAAAGAAGAACAACTGAAAGTGTTTCAAACTCTAAAGGCAACACTGTGTAATGCAACTGCATTAAGAATCCTTGAGACAGGTAAACCATTTACCCTGTATGCTAATGAGAAACATACAGTATGGTGGCAGTCTCAACTAAGGAACATGGAGACCAACAGCTTTCTGAAGGTTATCACTCTGCCAAAGATCTGATTTTGTTCACTGATGGCTTCTCACTGGTTGAGAGAGGAATTCAAATTGATCCCGGTGCCTCTGCACAATGGGCAGAACTAAAACCTCTGATTGAAGTCTGTAAGTTGGCAGAAGGAAGATCAGCTAATATCTACATTGATTCTCAATGTGATTTTGGAGTTGTTCATGATTTTGGAAACTTATGGAGACAAAAGGGATTTGTTATGCCTGTAGGAACCCCAACTGGTCCAAGAACTTAATAGAATTGCTGTCAGAAGGTGCCTACTTAAAATATAAGTGCCACTCCAAAATGACTACAATGGGAAACCATGGAAGTGTATTCACAAATGAAATTGCAGAAAAGGTAGCATGAATAGAGCCAAAAGTTAAAAAAGCCAAGGGATTATAAGAACATATGCAGTGAACCCGACAACTGGAATTATGGAAATGAGAATGTACTCCATCTCAAAAGTGAACACGTAGGATATTTGAGAGATGCAAGCTCAATGTCCCAATCAGGAAAAGTGGTTCTGAATGGAGAATGGTGGGAAATTAAATAGCGATGGAGTGTGGAGATCTGGCACTAATCATAGACTGGCAGCTCCAACTATGTTGCTTCCTTATCTGGCACAGCAGATATACTCCCTAGGACACATTGGAGTGCAAAAGATGATCAACAGATTCTCCCAGTGGTGGTGGAATCCTAAGTTCGGGATAGAAGCTCGACAGAAGTTTGAAAGTTGCATGACATGAGAGACAAGTCCTGGAACAGTGGAAAAGCTACCAAAATTAAGTGCTCCTGCCTCACCTGGTCCATTTTTACACTTACAAGTAGAGTACATCACTTTGGCAAAGTGTCAAGGATACTGGATTAATTTTCAAGATAGATGGAAGCTATTCCGTGAAGGAAAGCCACAGCCACACACACCACAGCAGCAAAAATCTCTGATCAAGGACTATGTTGCTGAATGGGGATTGTCATGTTGCATTGATTCTGACCAAGGAACACATTTCACCAGGAGTGTTTGTCAGGAATTATACTGACTGACAAACACTGAATTGTCTTTTTATTATCCACATCACGCAGAGTCATCAGGAAAAGTTGAATGAATTAATGGAACCATCAAACAACGACTGACTATGTATCATGAGGAAGGCTTTTCTTATGGTCTTATGCAGCATCAGAGAGACCACCCCAAACAAGAAAACTAAATTAAGTCAATTTGAGATGGTAAAAAGGTGTCCTTTATGCCTGCTGGGAGCCCTCAGTCTCAGAGAGGGCAATATACACATTGTGCCAGACAGTTTATTTAAGTATTGTGTGACGTTAACCCTAGCTGTCCAGTCTCCTTCTCAACAGGTTTCTGCTGCCAGGGGTGATCCAACAGAAAGTGGACACATGCTGATTCCTAACAAGTGGACTCTGCTTAAGAAACCACATCAGGAACCATGGGGATCTCAAATAGGAATGTTCTTATCAAGTGCTGCTAATTACTAACTCAGCATGGAAGCAGAAGGTAAAGGAAAATGGATGTATGCCAGCCACTGCAAGCAAGCTAAAGTGGTATCGGATGTGGACAAGGACTGTGGTTAATGTGTGAGTGACCTTTGACTCTGTGCCTACACTGCTGGGCTACAGCGAGAAAATCACTAACCAGCCAGAAGAGTTTAAGCAAAGGCAGCAACTACTGAACATTATGAAGTTTATTCTGATATTATTTGCTGTTGTTAAACCTTTACCAATTTTTCCTACTTACAGTGAGTACTAAGATTTGTTCTGATATGCTTTATTATATTTTACATCTTGTTACTAGTATTAGAACAATTATTAATAGAGTAGTTCAAATTCATGTAAGTGTGCCTACTAACCTGCTTGACCATGACATAATCCTATGACTAATTTGATGAATATATACCCTTTGAGACGAGGACACCTTCTTTTCCTTTACCAGGGAGAGAGGGAGCCGGTGGTGTGTTGAATTACTGGGTGAACAAGTTGTCCTTGGGGTACAGCAATTCTGTGTTTTTATTGATGCTTTGCTGCACGCTTGAGTGCTTGGTGGAGGGTGCAAATGGTTTTTTGCTGGTGGGGGGTCATTGCTTTGCTGCTGCTTATGCATGGGAGGGGGAGCTGGGGGGGCTTTGGGATTATAACATTTAACTGTCATTCATTCTTTGGGGCACTCCTCTGTTTTTGTGAATGTTTGCTAAGAAAAAGAATTTCAGGATATATTTCAGTATACATTTCTCTGATGTTAAATATACCTATTGAACCTATTAATATTTTAATAAGCCTTTTGATACTTAATATAGATACCACAGGTTTTTCTGCCTCTGAATTTTCAGATGTAATGATTCTAAATGTGTGACTTAGAATCAAAATGGGGATTGTGGGATTAGACTGTATAATTGTTATGTTCTGTGCAGTTTAGTAATTAATTGCTTGCATCTTATATAACTACCTATACACATGTAACAGCTTAAACTGTTTTCTAGTGGTCACAAATTGTATCTGCAATTGTCCAGTGTGTCTCCTTAGTGGTTATATTTGTATAATTCTCGATGCTTCTCTGGTGTTGTATTATTTGAATAAGAGGTATCTGATTGGTCAACTTTAATTTACAAATGTCTCTTATCCATCATTTCAAAACAGCTGAACAGATAGGCTCACCATATTTTGTTCTGTTCTTAGCTAGTAGATTTCTGCAGTTCTACATATCTAAATCTCATTATTCTGATAGCATTTATTAAAATGATTGTGAAGCAACATGTTTTTTTGACTTCCAGAAGATCCTTGGATTAAAAGCATCAGAATCCAACACCGAGATCTTGCATTTGTATATATTGAAGATTATAGGTGATTAAGTGCACATGATACAACTGTAAGCAACACTTTTCATCCCTTTCCTGATGATTGAGTGCAGACAGTAATTGCCCTGGATGTTGACTCTTTTTACAGTCATTTTTTGGGGAATGAATTATTTTCATTGAAGATTGACTCTTGCAGCTCTAATGAAGATGAGATGGATTATTCATTCTTACTGAATATCGCTGTGAATACTTTCACCTTGTCTCTTGCAGTCACATGCTCACTTATTTATTCCTTTCTCTCTCTATATTTTTCTCCTCAAATAATATGAGCATATCTAATATAAAGAATATAATAAAGTGTGAAAGTTCAACTGACAGTGGCTGCGCTGTGATTTCAGAGGAAGCAAGATTTAATACTCAGTATGCTAGTAACACCATATACTCTAAATAGCTGCAACTTCAAAATCATAAGGCATCCAACATATCAACTCATAATCATTGTTTCTTAGGAGTCAAGCTATTACACTGTTCATACAGAAAACAAAGCCTTGTCTTGCTGTGAAGATCCATAAATGTGAGACTAAATAAGCTGTGTTTCAAAATAACAAAGTTATCTGCACCCAACCAATTGATTTTTCACAAAAGAAAATGCCACCACCATTTGTTTTCAACAAGGGCCCACAAACAACAAGAACTAACCAGAAGGTAGCTAGGATGTTGACCAATAGATAAGCATTGAGACCAACACCAATTGCTGCTGGATGATCATCAAAGATACATATTGGCCTGTCCAAAACTTCAAAGGTTCAAAGGCTCATTTTATGGTCAAAGTACTGTATGCATGTCCAAGACAACTGTGATATTTGTCTTCTCCAGATAGCCATGAAATACAGAAAGACCATACATCAACCACCCCCTACTCAAAAAAGAAAAAGAAACATAACTTGCAGACCCCAAAATACCCCGCCCCTCCCCTGCAGAGAAAAAAGTGACAATAGCAACAAATCTCCACTTCCTCACCCATAGAAAATGAAACAGAGGCAATACAATTCCTGACCCCCCTCACTCATAGAAAAATATAGCGACAATAGCAACACATCCCTAACTCCTTCCCTGCAGAAAAAAAATCAGCGACAGTAACAATTGCTGACCCCCTCATTCACAATAGAGAACAGGGATAGTAGCATCAAAAACCCCACCCCCAAAACTCACACACAATGAACTAACAGATCACCCACCCACCAATCGGCCCTTGTGAGTCTTCCAGTGTAAGGGACGCCTACAGGCAGATACTACCAGCTTTCAGGGTGCAGGACTACATGCTGAGAAGGGCACAGAAGTTTGATGCAGCTATCACAAGGCTCTTTGGGAAAGGCCCACAGTCTAAGATCCTGTTGTCTGTGGACAATGAGAGATTAGGCCCTGTGTAACAGCCTCTCAAATTCATTACAAGTTCATTGTCAATGTAAGAAACTTGCATGGCATTAACACATTGCAAGAAAATTTATCGATGGTACAATGAATGGAGAAAGATATATACTAATTGTATTTATTGCATACAATAAAGGATGTTCTTGATCGAAAAAATGTTGGCGTGATTTTCCCCCAATACTCAAAACGCAACATTATTTTGCCTAAATCTGGAAACAGTGCCCAACCTGACTTTGCCCTGGAATGGAGAAGCTAACATTTTGTAGCTCCAGAAGAGATGTGTGAAAACTCACAAACTTGTCCCCCATTTCACGCTCTCAACAAGTCAAAATCCAGCTAAGAACATTCTCCTCCACACACAATCCCACTTATGTTAAACTCACATCACCCAGATTGAAAACTTTGTGTACCTAACAAAACAGGACTCAAATGTAGAAAATGGTAACACATTTAAATAGATTTCAATCTCATTAAATGACATGGAATTAACAGCAGTGAGGAAGGGAAGGACATCTAGTTTTATGCTTGGGCAGTGTTAATGATTCATGTGAGGCTCCTCCCACTCTGTGGCTTCCAATCCTATACAACTTTCACCTCCTATACTGATCTAGCTTCCTGCTTATTTGATTAACCTTGTCATAATGTTTAACACTTCTCTTAGGTCACCATACAGTTAAATGTAACATTGACAAAATCCATGACATGATCACATGAATTGGCTGGAAGGACATCTAGCCTGCAGTTCACAAGATCAACAGGGCTCAAGATTCTTAATGAACCATGTTTATGCAACAGCCCATCTTCCAGACCAACTGAGAGAGACACCAGCAAAATATACAGTTCAAGTGGTGCTCAATGTCCCTGCAACCAGGAATGAAGAAGCAACCACTTGTCTCTATATTGAGAAGATGACAGATCCCTGAAAGCTGTACACAAAAATGAAACAGCAGTAATGGAGTGATGCAGTCATTGACAGGCAAAGGGTGCTATCATTAGGGCTCATGAGAAACTTAACTACACAGTCATTCCCAGAATGATGTCTGGAATTGCTGGAACAAAGCAGCCAGCCTAGCAGATTAGGTTTCGCTGAAATGAGAGCCTGATTATTTAGTCTGCACAGTAAAGCCCCTTCTCGTTGTTTTGACTGACATCAGTGACAATCTTGGGATCCAACACTTGCACTGGATTCTGTGAATTCAGTGGAGTCATTTCTGAAAAGTACAGATTGATCTAATACTGCTGTGCTCTCCTATGTTCCTGATTCTCAGTTTAGATGATACGATGATTACATCATGCTGCTCTGATTTGGGTAAAAATTAATTCTCACTTTCAATATGCCTCTTAGGATTCTTAGATTCTATAACTTTGTTGTACAGTACTGAGTTAGACACACAGACGCATGTGTGTGTGTATATATATATATATATATATATATATATATATACACACACATACACATACATACAGCTATGACACCTTAGATTTTCACACAGTACTATAGTAATTTTATGTATGGCACTGTACTGCTTCAGAAAAAAAACAAATTTCATGACATGTGAATGATGATAAATACGACTCTGATGTGGGTCTCTATTGTAGAATGAGAGTGGGAAGGGGGCAGAGAGAGGGGAATCATGTTTGGGAAAGAGACAAGAGTGAGGGGAGGGAGCAGGAAGCACCAGAGGAACATTCCACTGTAGAGACCCATTCTGTAATGTTCAATAAACCACTTGTTTGTGATCAAATGACCTTGCCTAGTGTCTCAGGGTTGGGTGTGTCTACACCCACATCATCCCACACCCCTCCCACTGTGCTCTGTCCTCACCATTCCCAACATCCTTTGTTCCTGCCAGATTTACAAACTTGTTCCATGTTGACAAATACAGTACTGTGCAAAAATATTAGGCACATTAGCAATACACGGTGCCTATAAAAAGTATTCACCACACCCCCCCCTCAGAAGTTTTCATGTTTTATTGTTTTACAACACTGGATCTCTATGGATTTAATTGGGCCTTTTTGATACTCATCAATGGAAAAGACATCTTCGTATCAAAGTGAAAACAAATTTCTACAAATTGGTCTAAATTTACAATTATTAAACACAAAATAATTGATTGCATAATTACTCACCCCCTTGAAGACAGTATTTAGTAGATGCACCTTCGGCAGCAATTACAGCCTTGAGTCTGTGTGGATAGGTCTCTATCAGCTTTGCACATCTGGACACTGCAATTTTTCCCCATCCCTCTTTACAAAAGTGCTCAAGCTCTGTCCAATTGCATGGGGATCATGAGTGAACAGCCCTTTTCAAGTCCAGCCATAAATTCTCAGTGGATTGAGGTCTAGACTCTGACTTGACCACTCCAGAACATTAACTTTGTTGTTTTCAAGCCATTCCTGTGAAGCTTTGGCTCTATGCTTAGGTCATTATCTTGCTGGAAAACAAATCTTTTTCCAAGCTGCAGTTCCCTTGCAGACAGCATCAGGTTTTCCTCCAGGATTTCCCTGTATTTTGCTGCATTCATTTTACCATCTACCTTCACAAGCCTTCCAGGACCTGCTGCAGTGAAGCATCCGCACAGCATGATGCAGCCACCACCATGCTTCACAGTAGGGATGGTGTGTTTTTGATGATGTGGGCAGCTAGTCTTATGCCAAATATAGCATTTAGCTTGATAGCCCAAAAACTCAATTTTGGTTTCATCAGACCATAGAACCTTCTTTCAGCTGAGTTCAGAGTCTTCCACTTGCTTTCTGGCAAAATCTAGGTGAGACTTCATGCGAGTTTTTTCCAACAGTGGCTTTCTCTTTGCCCCTCTAACATAAAGCTATGTTTGGTGAAGCACCCAGGCAACAGTTGTTGTATGTGCAATATCTTCCATCTCAGTCATGAAGCTTGTAACTCCTCCAGAGCTGTCATAGGTCTCTTGGCAGCTTCCATCACTAGTCCCATTCTTGTATGGTCACTCAGTTTTTGAGGACAGCCTGCTCTAGTTAGATTTACAACTGTGCTATATTCTTTCCATTTCTTGATGATTGACTTAACTGTACTCTAAGGGATATTTAGTGAGTTGGAAATTTTCTTGTATGCACCTCCTGATGTGCTTTTCAATAACCTTGTCACAGAGTTGCTTGGAGTGTTCTTTTGTCTTCATGGTGTAGTTTTTGCCAGGATACTGACTCACCAGCAGTTGCACCTTCTTCTTCTGACCTTTAATGGCAGTTGGCCGTCCAACTCAGAGGTTTATTACCGCCACCAGCTGGACTGGAATGTGGTTAGATAGTTGGGAAGTAAAATTCCTACTAATACTTTATCAACTGAAAACTAAATTTCCCCAAAAGCCCTATAGATTTTAAATAATGGAGGGCAATATTCTGAATTAAATTAAAATCATTTCCATAACTTAGGAAAGTTTTCAAATGAAAACTGTCAACCCCCAAAGCCAGTAGAGCCACCTGCACTTGCTTTCTTTCAACTTTGAATGTTTCACATTGGAAAAGAATGTGATCAACTGTTTCATAATGATGACAACACCTGCATACCCCAGAGTGGTGTTTTCCAACAAGATACAAGGAATAATTAAGCATAGTGTACCCAATTCTAAATTGAGTCAATATACTTCCTTCCCTTCTTATCTTACCTCCTTCTCCCATCAAACCAACAGTTTTGTGTATTCTGTGAAGGTGTCTCCCCTTATGCTCATTATCCCACAAGTCTTGCCATAGTCCCCTAATTCTTAGCCCCAGCAACCCCTTAGCTTCTTTGCTAAACAGGAGGTCTATATCCACAGATGAACTTATAACAGCTTTTTTGACCAAACAATCAACCCACTCATTCCCCTCAACACCTCTATGTGCAGGAACCCATAAGAAGAGGACATGTAGACCAATACTTTGTATATGAAATAGAGTTAGAAGAGCTTCCAACAGTAAATCAGACCTACTGCTAGAACAACCTGTTTTAAGACTTGTCAAAACTGAAAAAGAATCTGAACAAATTATAACTTTGCAAGGACAGATTTCCTCCACCCACATTAAGCCCAAAATGACGGCAACCAGTTCTGCAGTATACACTGATAAATAGTTGGTAAGACGTTTCTTTATTGTTACCTGAAATTCAAGCACAAAAACAACCACACCGACATTTCCCGTTAAAGTATTTTTTGATCCACCAGTGAAAAAGGTTAACACATCACAATAATTCTCCTTAACATTCTGATGAACCAACAGACTCTCAGGCATATCAGGATCCTTGGACTTCATTAAATCATGCAACCTAAAATTAACTAAAGCCATTGGAAAAAAATCATGGTGAGATTATCGAAAAAGCTATAGTGGGACAAATTACATAATCCATCAAACCCATATTCCTAGTGATGAGAATCCAGCCACCCAAAACCAAAATCACTCTTCTTGTGATGTTCCCAACAGTCTTCCAACACACTCTTAACAGGGTGGTCTTTCTTCTCCCCCTTCAATTTAACCCAAGTTAACAACAACTCCTCCGCAACTGTAAGGGGAATGGTCCCATTTCAACCAGTAGTTGAAACCGGAGATGACCTTACAGCACCACAACACAGTCTTAAAGCCTGATCACATCCAAGTATTTTAAATTTGAAGATGAAGCTGATCCATAAGCCACAATCAAGTACCGATCTAATTAAACAAATATAGAAAGTCAACAGAGATTTTCGTGTAGCACACCAAGAATACCCACAGCTATACCTAAGGATATTTAATGCCACCTTACATTTGTCAATTATCTTACTGAGCAGTTGGACCTTCCAGATATGGGTGTAAATTGAAACACCTTGACTGCACACAGGTGACCTCCATTTAGCTAATTATGTGACTCCTAAAACCAAATAGCTGTACCAGTGATGATTTGGTGTGCCATATTTAAGGGGGTAAATGCTATGCAATGAATTATTTTCTGTTTTATATTTGTAATTAATTTAGATCACTTTATGGAGATCTGTTTTCACTTTGACATGTCTTTTTTTGTTGAGCAGTGTCAAAAAAGCCAAACTAAATCCATTGTGATTCAATGCTGTAAAACAATAAACCATGAAAACTTCCAAAAGGGGGTGAATACTTTTCGTAGACACTGTATATGTGCCTACGACTTTTGCACAGTACTGTATTTAAAGTTACACTGCGGAGTGGGTCCCTCCAGCTCTTCAAGGAATGCTACTACAATATGCAAAGATAAACAAAATGTACAACAAGAGATAAATGACAATCATTGATTACCATTCCAGAGATATAGTTGAATGGTGACAGTGGATAGGAATGAAAAGTCTTGGGTGTGACATTTCAGACTGCAAGGAAGGTACTTGCAAATAGGTATTTGCAGGTACATTATGTGAGGAGGGAGCTTGGCTTAGAAGATCAGAAAACAGCACAATTTTCAGTGAAGATAAGAAATAGGGATTGACAGGAGGCAGTAAACACCAAAAAGGAGTAGTCTGTTGGTCCCTGACAAAGCTATGTTATTTTACAAAGTATCAATTAAGAAATAATAGGGCCCTATAATTATGTAATTGTCATTTATTTATTTACAGTACAGTACTTAGGCAAATATATATAGCTAGTGTGCCTAAGACTTTTGCATAGTACTGTAGTAATTTTATGTTTTGCACCGTACTGCAGCCACAAAAAACATAAATTTCATAACATATGTGAGTGATGATAAACCTGATTCTGATATGAGTGTTTACTGTGGACTGAAAGTGGGAAGGAACAGGGAAAGTAGAATTACGGTTGGGAAAAGGAGAAGGGAGAGGGGAGGGAGTGCAAATCACCAAAGAGACATTCTGTAATGATCAATAAACCAACAGTTTGGAAACAGATGACCTTGCCTGGTGTCTCAGGGCTAGGTGTGTCTGCACCCATGCCATCCCACACACCTGGCACTGCTTCTCTGCCACCTGTACCATACCCCTCCCATGGCATTCCACCCTTGCTATTCCCAACATTCTTTGTTCCCGTCAGATTTACAAACTCACTCTCCTCTTCATTTTGACAAATATAGTACTGTGCAAACATATTGGGCAAAGTTCCCTCCAATTTGAAATGACCAGTGTGCGCTAAAATCTTGCGCTGTGCAATTTTTTTTGCCCAGTGACAACAGCATGTGCACACTGAATAATTTCTTCAATAAAAACAGTATAAATAAGCCAGTCTAAAATCTGTAGACAAATCATTGCAAACTCCATGTTGTCAACACTGTGCGCATCTGAAACCAGAAACGGAAATGTGATTGTGTACGATCGTGAAATATACTTAATGTGCCAATGAGGTAGAGGTTGACCACCTATTGTGCACTAGTCGTAAAAGATCTGTGCACATGCATACAAGTGCACTCCTTCGAGTGAACATTGGTTTTCTCTCATGCAAACCTCCTCTGCATTTGCCCCAAGATCTTTGGGATCCATGTGGCACTCACAAAAGATGAATAAAGAAAAACTTGTATATTGCTAGCTCATTTTCCACACTAAGAGCCTTATCGTCCTAAAATTCTTTGCAGTGTAGTTGTAATTTCGCCAATATAGAGAATAAATTGTGTGCAGAAAGCTCCACTGAGAACAATGGCCCAAATTCTGTTTAAAAACCAGTAGATCTACTCATATCCACTACCATCAGTTGTATTTAACCTAAGTGACAGAGCATGAAGTTCAGAATCCCAGAGGAGAGGCTGATGTCCAACCACCCGCTACAACCAAGCCACTGCCTGGATGTACAGAATTCAAACGAACTCCTCATGATGATCAACAGGATAGACTTCCTGGGACGGAAAATTTACCCAGTGAACCTGTGGTAGGTTTACCTGACCTCATTCCAGTGGTCCCGTTGAAACCAATGAAAGGAATTAGCTGTGGAGATGCCAGTAAGTTGAAGCCAATTTCCTTACCTGATTTAGTTCAGCTGATTTAACTATGTTTTAGTGTGTAAAGGTTGAAATATATTCAGGGTATTTTTAAAGTTAAACATTGAGTGTGTTTTCAGATCATAGACTATCAATTTTAACAGCTGCATCAAAGAACAGACTGCCTGCAGGCAGGGCTTCATTTCACTGCCTCGGCCAGTGGATCTCAACCTTCAGCCACTCACGGTCCACTTATGACTTCCACCTACCTCTGTGGTCCCCACCATCCACAGTCTCTGCTAGTTGCTAAAGTTCTTTGTGGCCAACTGCACTAATTTATTCTAATATGCAGTCAGTACTTATGTTTTAACAGGTTATAGATATTTTGTATGTTAAATATAATGTTTCAGATGTAGTAAAAAATAAAACAATTTCAAAGCTCTGAATAGGATACTTTATTGATATAATATTCCTCCAACCAGAAACAAAAAAGTGCTTAATATTGTTACTTTGGGTATTTAGTGAGATTCTTGTGACTGATGCAAACTAGCGAGCTTTTGAATATCTGGTTGCAACTTGGTTGAAGATAATTTATTTATTTAGCAATACAGCGGGCAGTTGGCCCTTGACACCCATCGAGCCATACTGCCTCAGCAACCCCACAACCCCAATTATTCCGAATCTAATCATGGGACAGTTTGCAGTGACCAATTCACCCACCCACTATGTTTTTGGACCATGGACGGAAACTGGAGCCTCTGGGTTAAAGCCCATGTACTCCACGGTGAGGCCGTACAGAGACTCCTTACAGAGTGGTGTCAGAATTGAACTCCAAACTCCAAGATGAAATAGTGTCGTGTTAACTGCTTCACTACCGCGACGCCCAGAATCAAGGATCACTTTTTTCCACAACATCAAGACGGTTATGAGCTTTAGATATATGCATGAAGAGCAGATCCAAATTAACCCGTGCCCCCCCCCACACATGCGCACGTGTGTGTGTGCATGCGCGTGCGCACACGTGCGCACACACACACACCCTGTCTTAAAAGCTGATTGAGCATAAATGTTGGCTTGGTCACTGAGAAAAGTTTCTTATATTTCTTTAAATTGTTTGAGATTTTTTACATCTCAACAAGCAGCCAGGTGAAGTGTTGATTTAACATCACATGCAAAGGTTAGCCCATCCAACAGTACAGCCATCCTCAACCCTGTAGTAAACTGAATACCTGAATTGTGTGTTTAACTCCCTGAGGTGGGACTTGACCCTTTCACATTCTGACGATAGCTCTAACACTGAACTGAATGTGAAGGAGATCACAAGCCTAGGGGGCAGGAGGGTTGCTGACAAGATATCCTCCCTGTAGGAGTATATTATCAACACATGGCCGGATGCTTCCTGCAGCTTATTTTGCTGTTGAGAAGTAGAAAGGAAGTTGTGGATGTGAAGTAAAGAGAGAAAAGAAAAGCTGTCATTTTGTTGGTTCAATGGACTCCTTATGTTAGCTGTCATTGTAGAGGGAATTGAAGTGCTCATCAGAAAAAATGAAGACCTTTCTATAAGAGGTTTAAGTTGCATTCAAGTATATTGTAATAGCAAGTCAGTGATGTAGTGATTTTTATCATTAGTACAGATTATCTATCTGAGACTATGGAGGCTTAAAGAGTAATGGGAATTGAACAAAAAACTCTCCTTGTCTTGGATAGAAAACCATCAATTCCCTGTGAATGGTAAACTCCCTGTTCCAATAAAAATTGTAAGGCACATTTGCAAGTTTGAAAACAGAGGAAAATGGCCATAGGATGGTGAATGTCAACCTGGTCTATTATTAGTTCTTCAAGATGACTGTGGCTGGAAATATGATTGTTTGACAGTCGTTTCTTATGCAAACAATGAGATTGCAAGGAATCACTGCAGCTCACAAGCACTCAGTCCAAGCTGGAAGTGATATTTGTGAGCACGTGCTTTAGGCATTGCAATGAAGAAAGCTCCATGCATCTTGCTACAGAAAATTGTCAGTTTAATGGGTGCATCAGATCCCTATACCAAAGAGTCAGTATTGTGAACACAATGAACACCAATCAATTCCCGATGTTGTAAGGTATCCAAACCAATGAGCAGCACAGCAGTGTAGTTCATAGTGTCACTGCCTCACAGCATCAGAGAGCTGGGTTCAAACCTGGCTGCCGGTGCTATCAATGTGGAGTTTGCATGTTCTCACTATGACCACGTGGGTTTTTTCTGGGTGCTGTGGTTTTATCCCACATCCCAACATTACATAGATTGGTAGGTGAATTGACCACTGTATTGTCCTTAAAGTGCAGGTGAGTGCTAGAATCTAGGGTTGATGTGAAGAATAACAAACCATGTTGATGCAGGATTAGTGTAAATGTCTGGTTGATTGCCAGCATGGACTCAGTGGGTCGAAGGCTCTTTCTTCAGGGTATCTCTCTATGGCTTTAAGGCTCAATCATTTTAATGAGATTAGCAAATGGTAATATCAATAAAAAAGGAAAATTAAATAAAAGCATTCTCCCTTTCTATTTAGTCGTCAATTCACAATCACACCTCCACATTAAAACTGCAGTCTGCGCATCTCCATTTCCTTCCCCACTTATCTTCGGGTCATAGTGCATTCCTAAAGAACAATACCACTTGTAGACCCATTCCTCTGGAGCTAGAGCAGTCTATTTACCTGAATTTATCTCCTCAAAGAAATCTATTCAGTTCGTCAACAATGATTTCCCCTTTATAAACTCAGATTGACTCTGCTGAGTCACATCTCTAAGCATTGTTGCCATATCTTTACTGACAAATAGTGGTCAAGCCACTTAGCATATCATTCACCATTGTCTCTCTCTCTTTCCTTTTTTAAATGGTGACATTATATTTGCTACCTTTCAATTTGCAGTGATTAATATGGAAGCAAAAAAAATATAGAAGTTTATCACTAATATATCCCTAAAATCTTTGGCTTTTTGCTAAAAACTGAGGATACAATCTATCAAGTCCAAGGCATTTGTTGTCTTTTAATCCTCTTAATTTCACCAGCACTGTCTCTTTAATGCCCTTTAACAAAGTAACATGCCTCAAGGCTACTCAGAAAAGTGTAAATTTCTGAGGAAAAGAATCAGAAACTGTTATACTTATGACATGAAAAGTGTTGTTTTGCAGCAAAAATACAGTGAAAAGAATTTAAAATCTATGAATTACAAAATAAATTGTGCAAAAGAAAGGAATAATGAGGCAGTGTCTCATGGGTTCATGGATTGCTCAGAAATCTGATGGCAGAGGAGAAGCAGCTGTTGCTAAATTGTTCATTATGGTTCCTGATGATAGAAATGAGAAGAGGGTCTGTCTGGATGGTGGGGGTCCTTAACGACAGATGACACCTTCTTGAGGCACCATCTCTTAAAGATGTACTCAATGGTGGGGAGGTTCGTGCCTGCAATGGCACTGACCGAATTTGTGATCCTCTGGAGTCTTTTCTGGTCCTGTTCATTGGAGCCTGTATACCAGGTGGTGATGCTCTCCACTGGAGACCTATAGAAATTTGCAAGAGTCTTTTGTGACGTACCAAACCTCCTCGGACTCCAAACAAGTTAGAGCCTGTGGCATGCTTTCTTCATGATTGGGCCCACCATAGATCCTCTCAGACGTTGATGCCCAAGAACCTGAAGCTACTCATCATTTCCACCACCGACCCCCTTAGTGAAGTCTGAAACATAGAAACATAGAAAACCTGCAGCGCAATACAGGCCCTTCAGCCCACAAAACTGAGCCCAACATGTCCCTACCTTAGAACTACTTTGGCTTTACCCATAGCCCTCTATTTTTCTAAACTCCATATAGCTATCCAGGAGTCTCTTAAAAGACCCCATTGTTTCCGCCTCCACCACCGCTGATGTCAGCTCATCCACACACTCACCACTCTCTGCGTAAAAAACTTACCCCTGACATCTCCTCTGTACCTTCTTCCAAGCACCTTAAAACTATGCCCTCTCGTGCTAGCCATTTCATCCCTGGGGAAAAGCCTCTGACTATCCACACGATCAATGCTGAGCATCAACAACTGGTGTGTGTTCTCCTGATTTCCCCTTCCTGAAGTCCACAATCAGTTCTTTGGTCTTGCTGACTTTGGGTGACATTGGGTGACATTGAATAGAGGCCTAGCCTGAGTTCTCTGAAGAAGTGGCAACCCTGGGAGAAGTGCACGATTAGTTTCAAATTTTGCTTCTAGAGCCACTGTTCATTTTGTATGTAGTTCAATTTATACGAATGTCCCTTCCTGTACATAAGCTACTATTAGTATAATTTCCAGCATGGGTTAATTTGGATCTGAACTTGAAGCACATGATGGAAAGACATCCATCTTCACAAGCCCTTTATTTGCAAAATGTTTTCACAAGTAAGATCTCATTAAAACCCTTGCAGGAAGCTTCTGTCTCAGGTGATTTTTAAGAAGGTGTTTAACTCACTGTATAACATTGCATATCCACATTGTGAGGCAGTAGAGGTTTTATACAAATCCTCAAGAAATGGATTTGAGAGCAGACATGGGATTTAGAGAAGAGAGCATAAATGTTTGGCTGATGAAAAGAAAACAATTGGTCATTAATACCAAGTGATGATAGAGAGTACAGGGAGATGCAAAATAGAATGGCTTGAGATTCATAATGGAATGTGCAATGTACTTCATTCTCCCCATCCACAACACTATTGGATAGAGATCTGTTTGGATGTATGATTAGAAGTCCAAAACAAGAAGGGAGCAATCACTGTATTGGGAGTTTTTTATAGGCCCCTCAATAGCAATAGGGTCACTGAGGAACAGATTGGTAGGCAGGTTTTGGAAAGGTGCAAAAACAGGGGTTGGTGTCATGCATGGCTTCAATTTCCCTAAGATTGGCACCTTCATAATGGAAAAAAAGTTTAGATGAGACAGGATTTGTTAGCTGTGTTCAGGAAGGATTCCTGATACAATATGTGAGGATTCGACTAGAGGAGTGGCCATACTGATCTAGTACTAAGCAATGAAACTGGTCAAGTGATAGATCTCTAAATGGGTGAGCTTTTCAGAGACAATGACTACAACCCCTTTACCTTTAGCGTAGGCTTGGAGAAGGATAGAAGCAGATGATGTGGGAATGTATTTAATTGGGGAGGGCCAACTATGATGCTATTAGGCAGGAACGTGGGTGTGTACATTGGGAACAGACATTCACAGGGGAATGAACAATGGAAATGTGAAGCATGGGATTCTGGATAGGTTTGTCCGATCGAGTCAGGGAAAGGATGATAGAGTGAAGAAACCATGGTTGACAACAGAAGAGGAAGATTTAGTCAAGAGGAAGAAGGAGCATATTTAAGGTTTAGGAAGCAAAGAAATGAGAGGAGATCTTATGTAAACATACAAAATTATGAAAGGGATAGGTAAGATGGAAGCAGGGAAGCTGTTTCCACTAGTAGGTGAGATGAGAACTAGGGGGCATAGCCTCAAGATTCAGGGGTGTAGATTTAAGACAGGGATGAAGAGGAGCTACTTTTCCCAGAGAGTAGTGAATCTGGGAAATTCTTTGCCCAAGAAGCAGTGGAGGCTACCTCAGTAAATATATATAAGACAAGGTTGGATAGATTTTTGCATGGTAGGGCAATTAAGGCTTATGGTGAAATGGCAGGTAAGTGGAGATGAGTCCATGGTAAGATCAGCCATGATATTATTGTATGGTGGAGCAAGCTCGATGGGCCAGATGGCCGACTCCTGCTCCTATTTCTTATGTTCTTATTCAAATAGTGATTAGCCCAGTTAATCTCTTATGGACTTTTACCAATGCTAGTATAACCTTCCTTAAATAAGAAGCCATATTGTGCACAATATTCCCTAACAATATATCCTTATTTGTAAATTTCAACCCCTTTGCAACAATAGCCAATATGCCATTTCGCTTCCTACGCACTTGCTGCGTCTGCCTACTAACTTTTCGATTCTTGCACAAGAACAACTAGATCCTTACATTCTCTCCCACCTCCCTGTCATTAAAATAAGTCAAAAATAACTGAGTGCTAATAGCTGATACTTGAGGTGCTCCACCACTGACTCCAGCCCAAAAACAACACATTTATTCTGACTTTCTAAATTCTGTATAACAGAAAGAGTTATGACAGGAGCATAGAAAGGAAGAAAATAGCTAAAGTAAATCAACACATATAAAAATTGCTGGTGAATGCAGCAGGCCAGGCAGCATCTATAGGAAGAGGTACAGTTGACATTTGGTCCGTTAGAGTTTGAAACTGGGAATTAATGATAAGAAAGGAAGAAATAATGGGGATAACAAATAACTATTTTGAAATTTTCTTCATAGTAGAAAACAAAAGTAATAGATAATCAAGAAGCTATAGGAAGGGAAGATTTTAAAATAATATCTATCTCTAGAGAAAAATTACTCAGCAAACAAATGGGGTTAAAGACTGAAAAGTCGCCTGGATCTGATAGTCTGCATCTTAAAACGGAAGTGGTTACTGTGGATGAAATTCCTTGGATTCTGGTGAAGGTCCCACAGGAATTGGAAGTCTACAAATTTAATGCCACTATTCAAAAAAAAAAGGAGGAGGGGGAATCAATAGAAGGAAACTGTGGGCTGCTTAGCCTAACATCTGTCATTCAGAAAATACCGGAATCCTTTATCAACGAAATAATAGCAGGACGCTTAAAAAAATCATGATTTGTTGAAAGGGAACCATGTTCAACAAATATTCTGGAAGATTTAATGAGTCGGTTGAATCCCAGGTTGCTTTGATCCAGCTATTCCTGGGCAAAACCAGTTCACAAGACATTCCCAAAATGGAAGATGCAGAACCGTCTCACAAAATGATAACTTTGATTTCTTCCATCATGTAGCAAGAACAAGGACATTTGGTTTGTTGACTTCCACTTTCCTTGGCTCATTCCAGTTTATTGCTTTCTTCCCTTCATGGGCAACAGCCTGGATTTGTTTGCTTTAAGAGAAAGGAGCACTCTTATATACAGGAATATAGTAATTAATTTGATATGTTGGTTGACAAGTGACTTTCTTCAGTAAAGGATGTTGTTGGTGACTCTATCCGTCTTACTGAACAGTAGCATAAGAGAGTCTATGGTTAGCCCAACATTGAACTAATCAAAGCAACACACATAAAATGCCAAGGAACTCAGCAGGTCAGGCAGCATCTATGAAAATGAATGAACAGTCAATGTTTTAAACTGAGACCGTTCTTCAGGAAGGAAGAAGACGCCAGAATAAAAAGGTGAGAGGGACTGGAAGGTGATAGGTGAATCCAGATGGGTGGGAGAGGTAGAGGAAAGAATCTGATAGGAGAGGAGAGTAGACCATGGGAGAAAGGGAAGGATGAGGGCACCAGGGAGAGGTGATAGGCAGGTGAGATGAGATAAGAGGCCAAAGTGAGGAATTGAAGAAGAGGAAAGGGGGAAGGAAAAAAATTACTGAAAGGAGAAATCGATATTCATGCCATCAGATTGGAGAGTACCCAGACAGAATACTGTATAAGGTGTTGCTTCTCCATCCTAAAGACCCCCTCATTGTGAGCCAACAAGGTGTGAAGAAAGAAGAATCTGAAGATGTTGTTGGATTTGATACACTATTGGAACAAAATGGATCTTTGTCGTGTGAGAAATTGGTATTGCAATGGGAGTATATTTCACACACATACACACACACACACACTTACACACTTTACATTGCTTGATTTTATTTCAAAAGAAATTAGAATGCATGTCTGTAAAATAAATGACAGGTGCCAAAATTTTGACAATGCAGCGATAAATTTCAGCCCTGATAAAGTGTAAATGGAATGCTGAAAATCAGAAATAAACAGAGAAAACGTTGGAAGCACTCAGCAGGTCAGCTAGTGTTAGGGGAAAGAGAAATGGAGTTAATGTTTCAAATCGGCATTCTTTGTCAGAACTAGACAACGGAATGCTGAATGATGTCACCATGTTTGTAGAGCAAAATTCAGAAAATTCCAGGCCAAAATAGGTTTTGGTCACTGAGAACTTGAGCGAATTATACTAGAGATAGACTGGAGAATTGCCACAATGCTGATTGGTGAACAGTAATGTTCAACTTAAAAGCATGATTAAGAATGTAAGGGAGTCCAGATGACTGAGAGTGAGAATGAACCTTGAAAATGTTTGCAGAATATTGAAAGGTATTGATAAGTCTGAGGCAACGCTCACTCACAAAATACTGGAGGAACTGAGCAGGTCAGGCAATATCTATAGCAATGAATCAACAGTTGACATTTTGGGCTGAGACCCTTCATTAGGACTGGAAAGGAAGGGGAAAAGACAACAAGCTAGAAAGCAATGGATGAAGCCAGGTGAAGAACCTGGGAGGAAAAGGCAAAGGGCTGCAGAGGAAGAAATCTGATAGGAGAGGAAAGTGGGCCATTGGAGAAGGGAAGGAGGAGGGGCACCAAGGGAGCTGATGGGCAGGTGAGCAGAAGATGTAAGAGGCCAGAGTGGGAAAATAAAGAGGGAGGGGGGAGGAGAAAAGAAAAACCAGAAGGAGAAATCAATGTTCTTGCCATCAGGCTGGAGGCTACCTAGACAGAATATGAGGTTTCGACTCCGCCAATCTGAGAGTGGCCTCATCATGCCAAAAAAGGAAGCCACGGGCTACATTTCGGAAGAGGAATGGGGGATAAGAATTAAAATGGTTGGCCACTGGGAAATTCTATTATTGGAAGATGGAGAGGAGATGCTCAACAAACCAGTCCCCCAATTTACGTTAAGTCTCATCAAAGTAGAGGAGGCCTCATTGCAAGAACCAGATACAGTAGATCACCCCCAGCAGATTGGCAGGTGAAATATTTCCTCACCTGGAAGCAGAATCTCCTCACTTATCAGATTCCTTCTTCTCCAGCCCTTTGCTTTTTCCAGTTATCACCTCCCAAGTTTTACTTCACCCCCCTCTAACACCCAGCTGGCTTCACCTATCAGCTTCTAGCTTATCCTCCTTTTCTTCCCCCCACCTTCTTATTTTGGCATCATCCTCCCTCCTTTCCAGCCCTGATGCAAGCTCTTAGCCCAAAACATTGACTGTTGATTCATTTCCATAGATACTGCCTGACCTGTTGTGTTCCCAGCATTTTTTTGTGTATTGCGCTGAATTTCTGGCAGTTGCAGACTCTGGAGACAGCTTATTCCTCACTGTCTCTATCTCTGGAGACAACTTATCCACCAATATCTATTATAAACAAATGGATCCACTTTGCCTCCAACTTCCACCTGGCCCTCAAATTCACCTGGTCTATTTCCGACACTTCCCTTCCCTTTCTCGATCTCACTGTCTCTATCTCTGGAGACAGCTTATCCACTGATGCCTATTGTAAACCAACAGACTCTCACAGCTACCTGGACTATACCCCGTCCCACCCAGACACTTGTAAAATCACCATCCCCTTCTCTTAATTCCTCCACCTCCACCACATCTGCTCTCAGGATGAGGCTTTTCAGTCTAGAATGAAGGAGATGTCCTCCTATTTCAAAGAAAGGGGCTGCCCTTCCTCCACCATCAATGCTGCCCTCATCCGCATCTCTTCCAGTTCACACACATCTGCCTTCACCCTATCCTCCTGCCATGCTATCAGGGATAGGGTTCCTCTTGTCCTCATCTACCACCCCACCAACCTCTGCGTCCAGCATATAATTCTCTGAAACTTTTGCCACCACCAACTGGATCCCACCACTAAACACCTCTTTCCCTCCTCCCACTTTCTGCTTTCCGTAGCGATCACTTCCTATGCGACTCCCTTGTCCATTCATCCCTCCCCACTGATCTCCCTCCTGGCACTTACACTTGCAGACAGAACAAGTGCTTCACCTGCCCCTACACCTCGTCCCTCACTGCCATTCAGGGCCCTAACAGTCCTTCCAAGTGAGGCGACACTTCACCTGTGAGTCTGTTGGGGTCACATACTGTGTTCGGTGCCTCCGGTGTGGCATCACATATATCGATGAGTCCTGACATAGATTGGGAGACTGCTTCACCGAGCATCTACGCTCTGTCTGCCAGAACAAACAGGATCTCCCAGTAGCCACCCATTTGAATTCCACTTCCCATTCCCATTCTGATATGTCCATCCATGGCCTCTTCCACTGTCGGGATAAGGCCACACTTAGGTTGGAGGAACAACACTTTATATTCCGTTTGGGTAGTCTCCAACCTGATGGCATGAACATCAATTTCTCAAGCTTCCAGTGATGACTCCACCCTGCCCCCCTTCACCATTTCCCATCCCCTAGTCCCTCTCTCATGTTATCTCTTTGCCCGCCCATCATCTCCCCCTGCCCTTTTTCTTTCTTCCATGGCCTTCTATCTCTTTCACCCATCAACTTCTAGCTCTTTGCTTCATCCCTCCCCCTCCAAATTTCACCTATCGCCTGGCGTTTCACTCTCCCCTTCCTCCCTTTCAAACCTACTCCTCAGCTACTTTTCTCCAGTCCTGCCAAAGGGTTTTAGCCTGAAACGCCGACTCTACTTTTTTTCCGTAGATGCTGCCTGGCCTGCTGAGTTCCTCCAGCATTTTGTCTGGGTTGCTTGGATTTCCAGCATCTACAGATTTTGTCCTGCTTGCGATCTGCAGAACCTTTTGTGATTTTGATGAGGCTGGACAAGGAGCAACCAACATTTGGATTAGCTTCCAGGTGAACTAGTGAAGAGCGACATGCTGGACCAATCCAAGATTCATCTGAATGATGCAGAAAGGAAAATTTATAATTTTGTTACTCCTGGTAAATGATATGAATGAAGCTTTTAGAAAGGTCCACTAATATTCAGAGAAGGGAAGCATATGGAACATGGAGCAGGCGGAAGGGGTTAGCTTAATTAGGCATTTCCCATTAGATCCTGCTCCCATTTGGATAAGCAGGACAGCACTGTGAGGATCAAGTTTTTTGACTTCTCAAGTGTCTTAAATACCGTACAGCCCTCATTGCTGGGGGAAAAGGTCCATTCAATGCAGGTTGGCACCTCCATTGTATCCTGAATAGTGGACCACCTGACTGGCAGACCACATTTTGTGCATCTGTGTGTCAGACATGGCTATAAGCAGCACTGGGGCCCCACCAGGGACTGTATTGGCTCCCTTCCCGTTCACCCTGTACACCTCGGACTTTAAGTGCATCACTGAGTCATGTCATCGGCAGAAATTCTCTGATGACTCAGCAATAGTTGGGTGTATAAAGGGAGGATAGGAGGATGAATACAGGGCCCTGGTGGAGGACTTTGTCAAATTGTGCAAGCTGAATCATTTGCAACTCAACATTAGCGAGGCAAAAGAGATGGTGATGGACTTTAGGAAGGCTAAGCCTGCACTGCTCCCTGTTACTATTGATAGTGAGGACGTGGATGTGGTGAGGACCTACTAGTACCGGGGGCTGCACCTAGACTTGAGAGGAGCACCAACACAGAGGTTGTGTACAAGAAGGGCCAGAGTCGCTTCAATTCCTGGGGAGACTGAGGTCCTTTGGAGTATGCAGGTCTCTCCTTCACATGTTCTACCAGTATGTGTTGCCAGTACAATCTTCTATGTGGTGGTGTGCTGGGGCAATGGCATCAACATGGGTGATGCCAACAGGCTCAATAAAATGATCAGAAAGGCTGACTCTGTTATCGGAGTCAAACTGGACACACTGGAGGCTGTAGTAGAACAGAGGACCCTACAGAAAATCCTGGTAATTCTGGACAATAGTTCTCACCCTCTGCGTGCCACCTTAGGTGAACAGAGGAGCACATTTAGTACTGCACTGCTCCAAAGAACGCTATATGAGGTTATTCTTACCCTCGGCCATTCGCCTCTGTAATGAGCCAACTTACAGCCAGGAAAATGATGATCACTTACCCCATCCCACTGTTAGACTGCTTTAGGTAGCTTACTGTTTTATTCTTTCTACTTCTCTTCTAATATGTATATATAGTCATAGTCATACTTTATTGATCCTGGGGGAAATTGGTTTTCGTTACAGTTGCACCATAAATAATAAATAGTAATAGAACCATAAATAGTTGAATAGTAATATGTAAATTATGCCAGTAAATTATGAAATAATTCCAGGACCAGCCTATTGGCTCAGGGTGTCTGACCTTTCCAGTGAGGAGTTGTAAAGTTTGATGGCCACAGGCAGGAATGACTTCCTATGATGCTCTGTGTTGCATCTCGGTGGAATGAGTCTCTGGCTGAATGTACCCCTGTGCCCACCCAGTACATTATGTAGTGGATGGGAGACATTGACCAAGATGGCATGCAACTTGGACAGCATTCTCTTTTCAGACACCACCGTCAGAGAGCCCAGTTCCATCTCCACAACATCACTGGTCTTACGGATGAGTTTGTTGATTCTGTTGGTGCCTGCTACCCTCAGCCTGCTGCCCCAGCACACAACAGCAAACATGATCGCACTGGCCACCACAGACTCGTAGAACATCCTCAGCATCATCCGGCAGATGTTAAAGGGCCTCAGTCTCCTCAGGAAATAGAGACGGCTCTGACCCTTCTTGTAGACAGCCTCAGTGTTCTTTGACCAGTCCAGTTTCTTGTCAATTCGTATCCCCAGGTATGTGTGATCCTCCTCCATGTCCACACTGGCCCCCTGGATGGAAACAGGGGTCACCAGTACCTTAGCTCTCCTCAGGTCTACCACCAGCTCCTTAGTCTTTTTCACATTGAGCTGCAGATAATTCTGCTCACACCATGTGACAAAGTTTCCTACCATAGCCCTGTACTCAGCCTCATCTCCCTTGCTGATGCATCCAACTATGGCAGAGTCATCCGAAAACTTCTGAAGATGACAAGACTCTGTGCAGTAGTTGAAGTCCGAGATGTAAATGGTGAAGAGAAAGGGAGACAAGACAGTCCCCTGTGGAGCCCCAGCGCTGCTGATCACTCTGTCGGACACACAGTGTTGCAAGCACACGTACTGTGGTCTGCCTGTCAGGTAATCAAGAATCCATGACACCAGGGAAGCATCCACCTGCATCGCTGTCGGCTTCTCCCCCAGCAGAGCAGGGTGGATGGTGTTGAACGCACTGGAGACTTCAAAAAACCTGACCCTCACAGTGCTCGCTGGCTTGTCCAGGTGGGCATAGACACGGTTCAGCAGGTAAACGATGGCATCCTCAGCTCCTAGTCGGGGCTGGTAGGCGAATTGGAGGGGATCTAAGTGTGGCCTGACCATAGGCCGGAGTAGCTCCAGAACAAGTCTCTCCAGGGTCTGTATCTGTATCACTACTGTGACACTGTAATTTCCTTTGAGATCAATAAAGTATTTGTCTATCTATCTATCTGTGTGTCATTAGTTTAATAAGTTCAGCACAATAGTGTGAGCCCATGGGCCACTTTCTTTACTATGCTGTTCTATTTTCCATGATGAGAATGGCTGACTGGTCTCTTTTATCTCCATTTTTCTTCATGTTATCACTGCTTTGTTAAAAGGTTTGTTGCTTTGACACAGTCATTCAGTCACTAACAGATCATGGACATCAAACTATGAACCTGTAGTCATGAGACACGAGCCTCAGTAATATAAACCTGAAATATATGCTGTGAATAAGCAGGTAGGCAAGATTATAAGGAGGCAAGTTTGGTAGAGACAAAGAAAAACAACTGTTTTATTTCTGTTCTCTGCTACTCTCAAATGACACTGAATCCAGATGTCCCTCAGACACTGTAAACCTTACACCATCTGAAACAAGCCATCATTTTCAATGTGTGAACCAATTGAAAGCTGGAGAATTGGGGGTGGAAGACCATACTAGGCTCACTCTATTTTTATTGAAAAACTATACTTACCACTGGGATCAGCAGATAAACTACAGGAAAAGTGTTTTACTCACCAAACATTAAACCAGGATTATGTTAGCAAACTTTTACTCACACAAAAGATTATGAAACTGCTGAATGACTTCTGCATGGGGTTGGATGGTGGGCTGTCTGATTGGTTCTGCATCAAGTGCAGTGTGAGCCAAGGCTAAACCATTGCTTTTGAAGACAGCCTTTCAATAATATGGTTCCAGCAGTACAGTGATCTCCAAGTTCTGCTGCCACCTGCAATGTGCTGAAGGCAGCAAAGAGTAAATTAAAGGAGAATCTTGATTAATCAGTTCAGCAGCTACAGTACAATGGCAACCTCCCCAACGTGCACACGCTGCTCAGTCTGTTGTATGGTTCAGAGATCAGGCAAATGGCTGCATCTCTGTGCAGGAACCGGCTTCCATTCAACCAACGGTTGAGCCTTGCCAGCAGTGATACTAATCCAACCTTTCCAGGAAGTTCCGTTTATAAGTTTCATACTTCGTGACTAAGACAGTCCTATTCTGATCTTATCCCACACACACTGCATAAACCTAAGCTTTTTCAGAACCTCTGCTGCTTCTAACTGATGACAGCTCTCATTTGGCCAGCATTGCCTCTCAGTTTAGTTCTCGGTTTAACCTTCTGCACCCAGATTTGAAAGTCTTTCATGGTCTCGCCCCTCTCTTCTCTTTCTTTGTAACTCATTAACTTTCAGAAATCTGAGTGCTTCTCCTTTAACACCCTTTAATTTTGATTTTCATACCCTTGGCTGTAACGTCAGTTCCCTTTCCTGGAATTCCTCTTTCCCTACTCTGCCCTCTATTTCTTCTTTGGACCATCTTTGGGCTTTTAATTCCTTCCCCCAGTATTCCTCTTTGGCCTGGTATAATAATATTCTTTTGCTTTATTAATGTTACAAAGTAAATGCAAATTTCTGTAACTGTTTTAAATGTTGGTTCATAATCAGTTCTTCAGTTTTTGTACTAAAATCATTCCTGAGCCATTAGGTAAATGTTATAAAATATATTCCATCTTAGTGCCAATCATCTGAATCTCCCCTTTGGGAATAAGTGACTGCCGCTGTGAGAAAATTAAAAAATTACAACCAATAAAAGTGGTGAATGTTTCTGGCAGAGAGTGGAATTCAATAACAACACATTAAAGGCTTGTTTTATGTCTCACTCTCAGGATGTGGATGATTGCAAGGGCAGCATTTATTTCCCATCTTGATTTACAAAGCATCTGCAGTTCAGAGCAGACCATCTAACAGAAATACTTTCTACCAGCTCTTCATAATCTTCAAGAGCCAATTACTCCCTAGCTATTCTCTTGTGGAAGTGATCCCTGTCAATTGATTCATTCCCGAGAAGCCAGATCTCTTAGCTCTGGTAAGTCTTTCTCACACCTTCTGCAGTGCCTCTCAGCCTTTGACTTATATGGAAGGCAGAGCTGTTCACAGTACAGTCTAGGTAGTATGACTTTGTCTTGCAGATTTTAAATATTAATCCTTCTGCTTTGTTTTTTGTTTAATGGCTTTATAAACCTATCTCATTTTTAACAATCAATATAGCCAGCTCCCTCTGTCCTCTACCCTTTCTGCACAATTTTTCAAGGCCTGTTTATTGTTTAATTCTTGCACCTATTGATATTGAGGATTCACTTTGGATGAAGACTTCCTTCAACCACTTTAGATCCGTATGCTGAAAGTAAAAGCATCCATTAGTCTTGTGAGACCATGGATCTGGGCCTGGAAAGCGTTCACTCTCCAGGGCGCAGGCCTGGGCAAGGTTGTATGGAAGACCAGCAGTTGCCAATGCCGCAAGTCTCCCCTCTCCACGACACCAATGCTGTCCAAGGAAAGGGCATTAGGACCCTCACAGATTGGCACCAGTGTCATCCTTGCTCAAGGACACAACACGTTGCCTCGGCTGGGGCCCAAACTCACGACTCGCTAGTCCAATGCCTTAACCACTTGGCCACGTGCCCACACATGCTGAAAGTACTCTCATAATGCTCTCTTGGGACTTACGTCATTATGATCCAACCACATTGAAAGCATAGTGATACATGCATGTAAGTTTATACTCCTCATGTTCCTATCCTTGAGTTACCTTTGTAGTGAACAGCACAAGTCAAAGAGATGCTCTACTGGAGATAGTTCATCCTGAAGCTAAGGTAGATCAGTGGCAAAGAGTTCACCAACCTTAATCTCAGTCATTTTCAGAGCTTTTAACTACAAATCATTACTTGCCTGCATGATCTCAGCAGGATTTATTTTTAAATGTTGGAGAAGATTCATTAAGATTGCATCATTTATTATTGAACAATGAACAGATCTTAATTGCTGACTTGGGAAAGATCTCATAGCATATTTGGAACAATGTTACCAAATGAATTCCAACAGTAGCTCATCGCCAATGATTTCTGATCATTTACTGAGAAAATTGAAGATTCTGTTCCCAGTATTTTTAGTCTAGCCTCAGAACGAGACGGGTAGAGTATGATGATAACTTTAGCAAAAATATATAAAAGATTTACAACTCTATAACTCTTCCTATGAACAGGATTTTCTATACACAACAGTAGTGGAGTACCTTTGAAAGTTAATATTGTAAAGTAATGTGTGCTGCACCCAATTTGCATGCTCCAAGGTCTCACAAGCATTAAACCTGAAATGAACAGAACATTTATTCCCATCAGTTTAGTAGAGGAAATGCAGCTTTTGGGATGTTGAGGAGAGCTTACCAACTCTGAAATAATGACAATGCATTGCTATGAACGCAGAGTTTTGGGTTAAAGTGTTATCTAAAAGACAGCACCCAGTATCCCTTTGCCCTTTGTCAAAGCAGCAGCTACAGTGATGTAATCCAATTTCTGAAGCAGGACTGACCCAGGCTTCTGCTAGAACTCAGGTGGGTGAATTTGTTCAAGGCTTCCTCCCTCAGGCTATAAATACGAGAATCAGAATCAGGTTTAATATCGCTGACATATGTCGTGAGATTCGTTAACTTTACAGCAGCAGTACAATGAAATACATGATAAATATAGAAAAAATACTGAATTACAGTAAGTATATATACAGTACATCTATTAAATAGTTAAGTTAAACGTAAGTAGTGCAAAAACAACAGAAATAGTGAGGTAGCATTCATGGGCTCAATGTCCATTTAGAAATCCGATGGCTGAGGGGAGGAAGCAGTTCCTTAATCACTAAGTGTGTGCCTCCTAGCTCTATACCTCCTTCCTGATGAAAGCAATGAGAAGAGGACATGTCCTTGGTGGTGGTGATCCTTAATGATGGACTTCACCTTCCTAACGCACCGCTCCTTAAATATGTCTTGGATACTACGGATGCTAGTACCCATGATGGAATTGACTAATTTTACAAGAAAGTAGAAAGTAAAATATAAAAGAAATGTTTTTGTGAACTAAAACAGAAAAATGTTAATGCTGTACAAGAAACAATAATGTTAATATGTTGTAAAACTGTCCAGAACAGTGTTCAATTTCTTCCTGGCAAGCACCAACTATTTTCTGAAAAAGAAAAGCTGCTTATTAACATAGAAATTTACAGGCATTTTATCAAGTCCAACTCAAAACTTTGCTGACTCAGTAAACCCTTTCTCCTGCCTCCTGTTTATTGTTGATTCCTGCTGTTAGCCAAAGCACTGTAAGTACTTGCCACAAGCCTTTGATTCCCATTTACTGCTCAACTGTCCTAATAACTGGCATTTAAATTTCCATTTGCTCATTTCATTTGCTGCCTATGATAAAAATCCACCATTTCTGCTTTTATTATCCAAACATATAGTAGCTATATTAGCTACAAGCAATCAAGAGTTATGTTTAATCAATAAAAGACATCCATCCCAATCTGAGATTCAAGGCGTGCTTTACGAAGTTTGCAATTGTGTACTATTCACCAAAAGTGTTGGTCTCCATCTTGAGTTGGTTGCTAAGTATTTAGTTGATGTTGACATTAAAGTGCTTGCATAAATATATTTCAAATTTTTAAGCTTATTTAAATGTTAGTTCACTGTATGAAAAACGTCAAGTTTATTGTTGACTTCCACAAACCTTCAAAGACTAACATTTTTAGAGATCCTTTTTCCTCATGATATTCCAAAGCAGTTTAATGACTTCAAAGAGCAAACAAAATACTGAGGTGGTCAGAAAACAGAAATAAAAGTACTCAGCAGGTTAGGTAGCAAGTTACTGCTTCGGGTCCATGACCTGCTAATGGTATTTTTGTTCTATTTTGTTCACCTGCCATTTCTTAATCATAAAATGATTGCATGAAAACAGAACATTTACACATACTGGTTATGCACTAATAATGTTTTATATTTTAAAAATACATGAGATCTTTTTTCAACCGTGACTCTGTGATGCCCACAATGTCATTCCTGCCAATCTCTAACTGTGCTGCAAGATCATCTAACTTATTGCATAAACTGCATGCATTCAAATATAAAATTTTCAGTTTTGTATTCACCACCCTTCCTTTCAATTTTGTCTCTTTGTTGCCTGAGGTTAAAATCTTATCTCATTCTAAATGCTTTGTCTTATTCTTTATTCTGGAGACTTCAGCAACCTCTCCTGTTCTCTCTTTCCCTTTAACTTTATCGATATTTTTCCAAACTGTTTAACCTATCTCCCTACTATTTAGTTTAAAGCCCAATCCACAGCCCCAGTTCTACGATTCTCCAGGAACCTCTCTTCACCAATTCCATCTCTTGTGACCCTATCCATCATTCAGAGGTAAGGTAGCTCCACCTGTGAGCCAAACGGGGTTCAGCTGTTCCAAAAGACTGAACAGCTTTTACAAGCAGCCAATCCTTTCATTCCCAGACACTGCCTTCAAAGATAGTTTTATAATGTGGACGTCCAGAGCAGCATGTGTAGTGGCATTTAATTCCCTACATCGTTATGAACAGGAAACAACTTTTCAGCTCACTGTATGTGGAAACAGAGAGAACTTTAACCTGTGGCATCCAAGTTCAGATGGAGGATGACGCATTTTTTTGAAGTTGTCTTTAGCAGGCTATTGATAAGGATGAAGAGCACAGTGGAAAGCAATACATTTCCTGGAAGAAACTTCTCAACCCGTTTGAAGGAAAATCAATCTTAAGCACCTTTCGTATCCACTGCTGAAATAACACACAGAGAACAGCATATGATGGCATATCTGCAAGATTACTGTACATCTTCACGATAGGGCTAAGAAGTTACTCTGCTTCGAGTAATGTGAAAATCATTCTATCTCAGCAGTAGTCATGAAAGTCACTTCATTTCAGGATTATTAAAACAGTACAGATGGATCAGATTTGGTCCCTTTCCAGAATAAGATAATAGCATATTATGACCAAAATCATAAAATTACTTGTCAGCATCAATATTTACCAAACCATTATTCCGCAATTGGGAAATGCCATTTGTAGGATTTGTTTTCAACTTCTGTTTATTTTTCTATGTCCACATTACCAGACAGACAAAAGAAATGACTCAAAAAAAAAACGGGCCAACTAAATATTTATCTAGATTTTTGCAAAGAACTTGCAGCTCCAATTGGAGTGCCAACATTTTTATGGAAGCAACCTCGATCTCTCTCTTTCAAATTGTAGTTCAGATGAACCATACCAGACTAGGTGATAATGGAGTATTTAGCTTATTTTTCCAGTAAAAATTGATACTCTGCCATTTAAACAAAACTGTTGCAGATGACTACTTTTGAAAGAAGTGGCCCTGAATTCGTAATGAGAGGGAGCAGGGTTGCCACATTGCTCTCGAAAAAAACTATCTCACGTTCAAGCAGTCAGCAAGTTTTGTAAAGATGCTGCAATTACTGATTAAACATTTGCTGATTAAATTTTTTAGAATTTTTTTAGAGGAAGGATCCTAGGTGTTAGTTCAAATTATAATATTTTCCTTAATTTTGATTAGACCTTTATGAAGTAGGATATTTTTCTATATTAAGAATATTTAAATTAAACAATGCATCAATTCTGAATCTCTATAAAGCAGAATTTAAGTCAAATTCAGTAATAATAAGTAATGACCCCTATGTCAATATTTAAATTCATATTAACTTAATAAAATGTATTCATTATTTGTGCCCTAGCACATACTTTTTTTGGAAATACTTCTGATAAAATAACAATATTTAATGTAAACATTTTAAAACTAGAATATGTACATAACAATATTAAAATATATACAAATAGCATATTTCCAAATACATATGATAGGGTTTATATTCACTTAGTGCCTTCCCAATTAGAATGCCCATTGAAAACTCGCTGTCATCTAGAAAACAGGGACTTGGAATAAATGGGTGTTTTTGAGGCTGGAAGGATGTGACTAGTAGATTCCTCCATGGATCTGCTCTTGGGTCTCAGTTTGTTTGCCCTTTATGTTAAGGATCTGGATGAGGGAATAAAACGTAAGTTTTCCAAATTTGCCAATGATACAAAAATAGGTAGAAAGTTATGCAGTTTCTGTGATTCTGCAATGGTACATAGATAAACTGAGTGATTGGTTGGTGAAAACCTGGCAAATAGAGCGCTTAATGTGGAGGAGTGTGAGGTCATGTTCTTCAGTAAGAGGAATCAATGGACAGATTATTATCTATATGGCATGAGAGAGAGAGAGAGTGTGTGAGAGAAAGAGAGAGTGAGAGAGAGAGAGAGAGAGTGTGTGTGTGTGTGTGTGTGTGTGTGTGTGTGTGAGAGAGAGAGAGTCACAAATGTTCCAACAAGTCATTGAGAGGGTAAATGACATTTTAGCCTTTATGGAAAAGAGGTTGAAGTTTAAATGTTTTGCTACAGTTGCACAGGGTATTGATGAGGCCACACTGTGATTTTGTGTACAATTTAGGTTCCGCTTACCTTACAATATAGCAGCATTAGAAACAGTCCAAAGACAATCTATCAGGTTACTTGGTGGGATGAGAGTGTTGTCCTTTTAAAAGAGACTGGACAATTTATGTCTGGTTGCTTTGGCACTTAGAAGAATGATGGGTGATATTGTTTAAACTTATAAGATCCTAAGGGGACCTGACAGCATAGATTCTGGGATGCTTTCAGAAATGGAGGTCACAAACAAGAGGATGTACAGAATAAGGGATTGATCATTTAAAACTGAGTTGTGAAGATTTTCTTCTCTCAGAGGGTAATGAATTTCGGGAATGCTGCCTCAGAGTGTGGTGGAGGCTGGATCATTAGATTTATTTAAGGTGGAGAGCATTGGAAAGATCAAAGAATTGGAGACATTAGCAAACGAGCACAGAAGAGTAGTTGAAGGCAATATAGTTCAGCCATGATTGTTCTGAGTGGTGGGGCAGGCTTGAGGGATCAGTTATCTTCTGCTGCTCCTGGTTTCTGTGTTTTTGTTTTAAATGGCTGTTTCAGGTTATGTTGGCTCTCAGAGTATTCCAGTCTCATTTCCCGACTTACTTTCTTCTAATCCATTCTCTCTCATTTGCCTTTTCCCGATTCTCCTGCCACCCATCTACACTTGAACAATTTACAGCAGCCAACTAACCAATCGCCATGTCTTTGGGATATTGGAGGAATCAGGAACACCAAGGGGAAAACTTGGATACAGGGAGACACATAAACTCAATAAATGTGAAGTGTTGATGTCACGATGAAACATCCGGAATATTCAGTGTTGTAAATTATGGTGTGGATCTTTAACGAGACTGAATGTATTAATATTCTTTCTTTCAGGAATCTGAGAGAAAGAACTTTTTTACACTTCCACTGGCTCCAGGAGCTGCCAACAGTCACTGGACACTGTGCACCATCCATCCAGTAGGCAAATGTTGGGACATTTATGAACAGATTCTGCCGCACAACTTGTTCATTCTGTACAAAATAAATAATAAACTGCCTCATCAGAAGTCTTATACAGGCAGATAATAACCGTTTTTATTAACCCATAATGAATCTGTACCTTGAAATTGTAGTACATTGTCCAGCTGTCACTTGGTTAACAATGAATTGAAAAAAGACACTTTTGCATTGATGGAATTCTTGTGAGTTTGTAGAACACAAGGTTTGTTAAAATTGGACATAAACTGTTACTCCAAGAATGGCATGAACCTGGTCAACATTGATTGCTTCATTTATTAAAGTCTTCATTGATTCAATTGCAGGAATGGTGTCACTAACTTATGCTGTCACAAGAGAAATCAACTTTGTGCTTTCGAACTGCTCAAATTGTTCAGACTGAAGAATTTCACTGTCACCTGACAGAAAATTTTACGGATTGTTTCTTACATTCAACCAACAGCTAAAGCCAACATGCTCCAGGAACCATTTATTCCAGGCATTTTTGTATTTCTTATAAAAATGTTGTGAATTTTCATGAATCGAAGCTGTAAAATTACTGCAGGTTTTATATTTAACACATGAGCCACTGCAATTATTAAAAACTATAAGATCCCTTTACCAGTATTTTGAATTAACGATGTTCTGTTAGTCATATTGCAGTTGTCATTACAATCTCTTCTCATTACACTACATTATGTGTTCTTTTGCCCATTAGGCCGCTGGCATTTAGGGCAGCAATGAGGGTCCTCCATCTCTGGTGGTGTTCAAGGATTCCTTCATCATGTCAATAGCTTCCTCTCTGTTTTCACTACTGCCAGTCAGGCAAGTCCCAGGTGGAGACTCAGGAATGCTGTCACACTCAGATGTAGAAGGATTCCATAACAATTTTGTTTTACCGGTCAGGGTTGTTAGCCCTGAGCTGAACCCCTGAACCTGGAGGACCGTTGGACCACTCTTAGTCTGTCCTCTACCCTTTGACTTGTTTGCCATGGGTGACCCTGCCAAGAGACAAAGCATAAAGTCCTGATTCCAGCCAACGTAGCTCACCAGGTCATTGAGGCATGAAAGCCTCCAAACCCCACAACAGGGTTGTGGTCCTCTTGGAGGAAGACCTAAAGCCAACAGGAAGGAAGAGCAACAAGACATTGCAATTCTAACGATCATTTTATCAGTGTTATGCCCATCTCCCGGCAACGCACAGTAGGCTGGCTTCATCTCCTGTGTGTCGGAATGACAAAAGCCATTACTGTACTCAAAGAGCAAGGTTAAAGCCAACCATTGTTATCACATTAAACACCAGACACCATAAGGGCCTTACACATACACCAGTGTAAGTAGACAGCAAATCAGAATACAAATCACCATGTGGTTAGAAGACTAAACCAGCAGAAACATCACTTCAGCCTATGACGTGTTGAATGTGACTAAAACTTTTCCAATTAAATTGCTAGTAAGAAGGAATTTCTCTGTACTACTTCCAGGTCAATCCTAATAATATTAATCCAATCTTCATTGTTATAAATGGTATACACAGTTGGACTGCCATGTATCACAGGGATTTCATCAAAGGTAATGACCATTTTTTCATATTACTCATCATGCTTTCATAATGAAATTAATTTTCAAAAACCTCTGGCAAATACCTTCAATCAAAATGTAGTGCTTGGGGAAAGAGATCACCAAGGGGGTCCATCTGCTTACTTATTGAGATACAGTGTGGAATAGGACCTTCCAGTCCTTCGAGCAACGCTGCCCAGCACTCAACCGGTTTAATCCTAGCCTCTTCACGGGACTATTTACAATGACCAATTAATCTACCAACTGGTAGGTCTTTGGACTGTGGGAGGAAACCAGAGCACCTGGAGGAAACCCACATGGTCACAGGGAGAACATATGAACTCCTTACAGACAGCAGTGGGAATCGAACCTGGGTCAGCTGTACTGCAAAGCGTTGTGCTAACCACAACATCTCCGTGATTCAGTATGGCTTAGAACTACATTGCATGAGCTGACTTATGAATGGTATCTACCTCTTCCAAAGGCTTTCTTTCATTTTAGACACACTTAGATGTACTTCTCCAGAAATGGATCTTTTAATTCTAATTTTATATACCATTCACTGTGCTATTACTTTGAAATCTGATGACCATTTTCAGTAATCACAGAAGTGATAATTCTGCTATTTTTAGAGACCAGTTTAGACTTTTTCTTAAAGCCTAGACTTACTTTCATTTCAGTCTTGTTGGTACTGGCATGGCAAACAAAGCCAATGTGCGAACCACAGAATATTCCACAAGTGGGCAGGATGTGTCTGACAGGGTGGGTAGGTGGGCAACGTTTGCAATGTGGTCCACTCCTTCTATCACTTATAGAGGCTTTCTGTGCATGGTCTCCCACCATTCTGAATGCTCCTTTGAAGGAAATCTTCATTTTCTTTCCCGTAATCTTGAACACCTTTTGCTTTTCATTTCATTTTCACCAGTACATTTTCTCCTCTGTATTGTTCACCTCTGTCACGTTGCTGACAAAAACAGTTGAGGTTTCTCAGTAACAGGAGCGCAGGGAGAGAGGCGCTACTATGGATTGAACAGTTCACTGAATTTTAATTAGAACTGTGCCAAACAAGGGAAAATAATAAACGCTAGGACAAGAGCTAAAAACTCTCAAACTAGCTTAAAACTATTGCCACCACTCTGGCTCAAAAGCAGTAACCTAGAACTAAATTAATTCCACTTCTTTAACAGCACCTGTCTCAATCACATATCGTCTTTCCTGGAACATGGACTGAGATAAGCAGGGAGCGTCGTTGTCACAGTGCTTTGATTAAGATTTGAGAAGATTGAAACAAAATGAAGTGAATTAAATACAATTACAAAGAAACCGCAAATGGCTGGATTGCATGCATTCTCACTTGCATGACTGCCATCTTCTTTCAGCTGACATCTGTGAGAGCGCCCAGACTGTTGTGACAGGATTGGAGCAGCTTTGGAGACACCAGTGACCTGTGCCAGCTTGAAGTTCTAAATGAGAGGCTTGTCCAAGATGTGTTGAGCCTGAGCCCAAGAAAGTTCCTCTGGGCCATACTACTCCCAATCAACTAGGTACTGGACACTGCCCCATTCGCAATGAGATGCCAGGGCGTGCTGCACAAAATAGACCTGTCATTCACCCAACAAGGGGATAACTGGAGCAAGAGTGGAGGAGGTCATCGGCTTGATGGTAGGCTCAACACATAGGAGGCTCTGTTGATAGCCTTCTACATCACAAATGATTCCATGTGGCATGGTGTCAGCTTGCAGCTCTCTCCTCTCAGTAGAAGATCTTTAGACACCAGCCAGACATTTTCCCCTGGCTTGAGAGGCTTCATCTGTCAGTGGAGTCAATTAGCCTGCTTGGCATAGTGGCTTAGAAGCCCTGGCCCATCTCAACAACAGGGACTCTCACATCAATCTCTTGGTCAGGAAAGGGTGGTAGCTGGAATCCCTTTTGGTACTCAAAGGGGGGAAGGGTGTCATGCCAGTAGAGGACAACTGGAGATTATTGTGGACAAATCTGTCCAAACCAGCTGGGAGCTCCAGGTTGTAGGATTGGAAGAAACAAGGCAGTGCAGGGTTGTCTCCAGCTCCTGATTCATTCTCTCAGTCTTGC